>NC_135234.1:197652785-200052785 GCF_051348905.1 Ranitomeya variabilis
AAAAAAAAAAAAAAAAAAAAAATGGACACAGGTCCATCAAGTTCAATTTTCCAGATGAACCAACCATATTTTCAGTATTTTTCAGTTCCCTGGGGGAAAAACACCCGACCTGACATATCTATTCAGTAGGCAGTACAGATGACAGTTTTTGCACTGTATTCACTAATATCTTGTATATTCTGGACAAGACTGACCTACTCAAGCTTAAATTCATGAATAAAAAAAATAAATAAATCAGATCCCACAAAGATCAACCATGAAGCATTAGACTTATCAACACATTGCAATTAATAGCTCAGGAAGCAGTATTTGGTCTTGTAAATTTTATGCTGTGGATGTGTCAAGTCAAATGCCATTCAGATGAAAACTTTTTATCCGGTAGTATGAACTTAGGCTAAAGGATGAACAAAATCTTTGACCTCAAAAACTAAATTAAAAGGAACATTTAAAAAGTTATTAAACATTGAAATTTCAAAGAGGACCTGCCACCAGTTCAAAACTACAGAGTTTTTTTCTTTTATTTCATTCCCATTGTTCCCCCAAAGTATTCAGCCTTTTGTAAATCCACCGGACGATTCCAGAGCTTTTTGAGTTAGGCTACTTTCACACTAGCGTTAACTGCATTACGTCTCAAAACGTCTTTTTTCATAAAAAACGCATCCAGCAAAAGTTTTTGCTGGATGCGTTTTTTCCCCATAGACTTGTATTGGCGACGTATTGGCATACGTCGTGTCCGTCTTACGACGTATGCGTTGAAATTTGGCGACACGTCGTCGGCAAAAAAACTTTGATTGTAACGTTTTTTGTCTCCGCCTAAAAAACGTGTCGCGACGCATCCAGCGGCATACGTCGTTGGCTGCAATGGAAGCCTATGAGCGACGGATGCGTCGGGACACGTCGTACGACGCAATACAGCGCTGCAATACTTTTTTTTAAACTGAGCATGCTCAGAAACAGGATTTTGTTGCCAATTGGCCAGACACCCCCAAATCTATATAAACCTGGCCTGGGCCTTCAACCCCACATATGCCTGCAAGACCCAGAGGACAGAAGAGACTGCCAGCCACACGACTCCAGCCACACGACTCCAGCCACACGACTCCAGCCACACGACTCCAGCCACACGACTCCAGCCACACGACTCCAGCCACACGACGCCAGCCACACGACGCCAGCCACACGACGCCAGCCACACGACGCCAGCCACACGACGCCAGCCACACGACGCCAGCCACACGACGCCAGCCACACGACGCCAGCCACACGACGCCAGCCACACGACGCCAGCCACACGACGCCAGCCACACGACGCCAGCCACCATAGAGCCAGTGTGAGTATTGCAATTTATGTGTGCATCTGTGTGCCTGTGCATTTCTGTGTGTATGAGGTACTGACTACAGCAAGAGCATAAAACCTGAAGAGAACCAGAGGCCTGCCATCATCCTGCAACAGCCAGTGCCATGCTAGAGTCCAGATCCACCCTGATGCCAGCCACTGTGAAGACATGCAGCTCCAGCCGGAGGATTGTCAGCCTTTTTTACGTGTGTGTGTAAAAATGTGTGTGTGTGTGTGTGTGTGTGTGTGTGTGTGTGTGTGTGTGTGTGTGTGTGTGTGTGTGTGTGTGTGTGTGTGTGTGTGTGTGTGTGTGTGTGTGTATGTGTCTTCTGATTGGGTTCACCTTTCTGCCTTTGTTGTACATATGTGTATTTGCATAAAGCTTATGTGCGTGTGCGTGCGTGCGTGTATTTTTGTACGGCTGTGTGCTTTTGTAAGTATGTCTTAATGTGCCTGCACCTTATTATGCCTTTGCCAATCTTATGCCTGTTCATGTGGGAGGGTATGTGTCCACGTTCAGGATTTCATCACCATTTGGTCAGGATTTTTCATCAGTATTTGTAAGCCAAAACCAGGAGTAGGTGTAAAATGCCGAAGTGGTGCATGTTTTTTTTTATTATACTTTTCCTAAATTGTTACACTTCTGGTTTTGGATTACAAAAACTGCTGGAAAATCCGGACCAAATCCTGATGCAATCCTGACCGTGGACACATACCAAGCATGTTAGGGTACCGTCACACAGTGCCATTTTGATCGCTACGACGGTACGATTCGTGACGTTCTAGCGATATCGTTACGATATCGCAGTGTCTGACACGCAGCAGCGATCAGGGATCCTGCTGAGAATCGTACGTCGTAGCAGATCGTATGGAACTTTCTTTCGTCGCTTGATCACCCGCTGACATCGCTGGATCGTTGTGTGTGACAGCGATCCAGCGATGTGTTCACTTGTAACCAGGGTAAACATCGGGTAACTAAGCGCAGGGCCGCGCTTAGTAACCCGATGTTTACCGTGGTTACCAGCGTAAAAGTAAAAAAAAAAAAACACTACATACTTACATTCCGGTGTCTGTCCTCCGGCGTCTCAGCTTCTCTGCACTGTGAGCGCCGGCCAGCCAGAAAGCGAGCACAGCGGTGACGTCTGACGTCACCGCTCTGCTTTCCGGCCGCTGTGCTTACACAGTGCAGAGAAGCTGAGACGCCGGAGGACAGACACCGGAATGTAAGTATGTACTGTTTGTTTTTTTTACGTTTACGCTGGTAACCAGGGTAAACATCGGGTTACTAAGCGCGGCCCTGCGCTTAGTAACCCGATGTTTACCCTGGTTACCCGGGGACTTCGGCATCGCTCCAGCGCCGTGATTGCAACGTGTGACCGCAGTCTACAACGCTGGAGCGATAATCATATGATCGCTGCGACGTCACGGATCGTGCCGTCGTAGCGATCAAAATGGCACTGTGACGGTACCCTTAGTGCGCATCTTGTTGATTGCATGTGCATTTGTCCATGCCTTAATTGGTTAATTGCCTTATCCTGATGTGTTTACTAAGTATAGTGGTCTGTGCAGCATGTGGTTTAAATGTTTTTTGTTTTTTTTGTAATCGGATGTATTTTTGCAAAGTATAGTGGTCTGCAGCTTGTGGTTTGAACGTGTGAGCGTGTTGTTTTTTTTTGTTTTTTTTTTTCTATTTCAAAGTGTTGATTTTATTATTACTGTTGAAACCATTCACAGTTGATGTACCGTGCTTGTATTTAAAATAAAGAGCATTTCAGCTCCTAATTGTGATAAGAAAAAAAAATAAAATAAAAAATAAAAAAAAGTAATAAAATCTTTTTTTTTTAAATTGTCTGTAGTATCATTTCATAAAGGTAAATTTAAAACTGGTGTATGTACCAATGGTTACACATGCAATACAGAGTTGGTTGCGGGCTCTTTTTTTTAATAAAGGTTACACTTAAAGGTTTTTTGGGGGAGGTGATTTTTGAAAATAAAATGGGGTAAATATATGTTTACATGGTGGGTTCACATTTAAAAATATTTTTTGGGGAACATGGAAATGAATGGTATACCGTGCACCTGTTTTTGGGTTTTGGTCTTCACATTTAATGAACTTTTCTCACATCATTAGCAGAGTGTTTATTAAAACATTACCTAGTTTAGGGGGTGGTCTAACTATAAATCCATTATACTTATTATAGATACACCAGGGACCAGGTCCATAGCACCCGCCTGTGTTCCAATACCAGGACCAGCCCACCAGGCAAGCCCACCAGGACCACAGCCACAAATCTTGAAAAGTAAGTTTTGAAGACCCCCAATCTGCAACTTCAATGTGTAGAGCAGATTGCAAGTGTCTTTTTAACTTACAGCCCACCAGGACCACAGCCGCTGCCTGCCTTGCCTACCAGGACCACAGCCGCTGCCTGCCTTGCCCACCAGGACCACAGCCACTGCCTGCCTTGCCCACCAGGACCAGGACCAACAATTGTTAAAAGTAAGTTTTCAAGACCCCCAATCTGCTACTTCAATGTGTAGAGCAGATTGCAAGTGTCTTTTTAACTTACAGCCCACCAGGACCACAGCCGCTGCCTGCCTTGCCCACCAGGACCAAGACCACAGCCGCTGCCTGCCTTGCCCACCAGGACCAAGACCACAGCAAGACACAGCAGCAATGTCCTCTTCTGACAGCCCTCCTCCACAGCAACAGCGTGTATCGGTAACTTAAACACAAAAAATGTTTTTGTTTTTTTAAATTTACATTTTTGTGGATCACTACATGCATAAATTATGTTTCAACAGGAAGCTGAATCAGATGAGGAGCTGTCAGAAGGGGGCGAGACGGGTGGAGAGATGCAAGTGGAGGAGGAACCAAGTGTAAGTAGTGGTGAAACAGTTGCTTCGCACATCACACTGCACCATACATAAAACAGATTTTCATACATAACTAAACACAGAAAATATATGCCTACATTACTGAGAATTTGTTTCCTTTATTTCAGTCTCCTGCTGCTGCTGCTCCTGCTGCTGAAGGTTCTCCCAGACGCTCCCAGAGTCGGCGGAATAGTCGCCGCGGTCGGCCATCAGTGAGTTTTTTTTGTTGGGAGGGGGATTCTATTGGTACTTTAGTGTTTCAGTGTACTAATTTGTTTGTTTTTCTTCTTTTTTTTTTGCACAGGCTTCACAGCGTGCTCCCGCCGAAGACGATGACATCGATTGTCTCATCGAGGAGGTTCGTGAGCGGGAGCCGCTGTGGAACATGGCTGACCGCAAGCGTTCCGATACTAGTGTCACCCGCCGGCTCTGGGACGAAGTGTGTCACAACCTCTTTCCAAGGTGGGAGAGCCTTCATCCTCAGCAGCTGAGCAAACTAGGTAAGTATTCACTTTCCAGTGATGTTTTGAGCTGACTGTAATGTATTGCATTTACCAATTATTTTTTTTTTCTTTTTATTCTTGTCTTCACAGGTGGAAAGGTTAGGAAGCGGTGGCGGTCACTGAGGGATCGCTTTAAGAGGGAATTTAACGAGGAGATGCAGGCCCCGAGTGGCTCTGCAGGAAGGAAGCGGAGCAAATATAAACACGGCCCTGCCCTCTCCTTCCTGAGGCGAACAATGCTGAGTAGAGTGTAAGTATTCTACAGTCCACTAATAACCATGTTAACCTGTCTACTTAGTTTGCTTTCAGTCAGGGCTTTTTCATATCAATGTATTAATTTCTTTTGTTTTTTCTTTCACAGCACCTTCTCCAGCCACCGTGCGCCTGCATCTTCCTCTGCGCCCTCTGGAGCGATCCCTCCTGAGTCCGCCACTGAGGGCCACGTCGGTAGGCCCCACACCACTGACCCCTCCTCTGACCCCTCTGTCCCCTCCTCTGACCCCTCTGTCCCCTCCACTTCATCCACCCCAAGCAGTGGAGCATTATTGCAGCCTTCATTGCTCGCATCTGATGCTGAACAGTTAGCGTTCCCTTTACCCCACCCCTCTGATCCTGCCACCTCTAGACCACCATTAGGTTCTTGGCGGCAGCGACAGAGGGGTCAGGAAAGGAGCTATGCTCCTGAGTTCTTACACATGAATGCATCCTTCCAAGGCTCTTTCAAAATTTTGGGAGAGCAAGTGACTGCTGGTTTCAACATGGTGCAATCACGCATCAGTGAAACAAGCCAGGAAAACAGCAGTCGCTTGGATAGGCTGCATTCAGCTGTAAGTCCAGATCCGGCCAATCTTTTTTTTTCAATCCATGCTCAGGAGCATGGAGAAGCTTTCTTTTGAGCAACAGATGCGGGTAATGAATACCTGCCATAATGCTCTACTGCAGGCCATTAACGAGCCCCAATCGACCCACACACCTCCCCACACATCCACTACAATTCCACCCCAGGCCCCATTTCCACCCCAGGCCCTATTTCCACACCATGCCCAACCCCAGGCCCCATTTCCACACCATACCCCCCATTACCAAACCCAGCCCCAATACCCACACCAGCCCCATTACCAAACCCAGCCCCAATCCCCACACCAGCCCCATTACCAAACCCAGCCCCAATCCCCACACCAGCACCATTACCAAACCCAGCCACAAACCCCACGCCAGCCCCATTACCCAACCCAGTCCCACTACCCAACCCAGTCCCAACACCCAACCCAGTCCCAACACCCAACCCAGTCCCAACACCCAACCCAGTCCCAACACCCAACCCAGTCCCAACACCCAACCCAGTCCCAACACCCAACCCAGTCCCCATACCCATCCCGGCCCCAAAACCAAATTCCTTCCCCACTGTTTTCTTCCTTGCCCAGCTTCCCTTCCCCAGTAAGTATTCCCCCTACCCCAACACCACCCCCCTCTGGTCAGCCTCCTGGTTTTACCCCCCCTTCCACTGCACCCCAAACAAGTAGGGTTTCCCCACCTATCGACGTGGTCCAACCTTACAGCCCCTCCTCCCCTCGTATCTCCACCCCCACTTTCAAGATTTGTAAATATATGTAAAAAAGTTATTTTTAGTGCAAAACTTTGAAAATGTTTTCAAAAAAAAATTTGAACATAAAAAATCTGTTTTTTGGTAAAAAAAAAAAAAAATTTTGAAAAAAAGAGTTCAAATAAAATTCAGTTTGATTAAAATTCTACTCTGTGTGTGTGTGGATTTATTAAGGCCATATGGTAACTAATAACAAAGGTAAAATAAAAATAAACACCAGACGTGTGAAAGGTATAAAATATTGGTTTTACTAGCAAGAAAACCACGTTTTTGTATTTATTTTTTTTTTCCTTTTTTTTTTTTTCTGAAGAAACACATTTTTCACATAAACAAACACATGGAAAACAGGTTACACAATCATGTCTTGCCATGGGATCCGCCCGACCGGTGACACAAAATAATCGGCAAACTGGTCCCTCATCCTTGTAACAGAACCTGTAGAGCGAACCGAGCTGCTGCGGTAGTCCCACAAGGTGGTCTCCAACTCTTCGTCATCCAAGGAAACGGGCTCCTTTGAAAGGACAAAGTTGTGGAGCACCACACAGGCTTTAACTACCTCGTCTATAGTTGTGGTTTTCAGTTTGATAGCTGTCAGCAGAACTCGCCACTTCGCCGTCAATATGCCAAAAGAACACTCCACTACTCTTCGTGCTCTAGTAAGCCGGTAATTAAAGACCCGCTTGGTATGGGTTAAGTTCCAGCTACTATACGGTTTCAGTAGGTGCGGCGACAGTTGAAAGGCTTCATCACCTACAAACATATTCCATGGCTGGCTCACTTGTTCCTGGCAGTGGTCTGGCTGGCGGGAAATCGTAGGTCTCTCCATAAAGGCAACGACCCATTGGTGAGTTTTTAAAAACTTGCGAATCGTTGGACCGTCCATACGCTCCTATGTCCACGGCAAGGAACTTGCAGTTGGCGTCTGCAATAGCCATAAGAACGATGGAGAAATACTTCTTATAATTATAGTACTCCGATCCTGTTCCTGCGGGTTTCGCAATCCTTATATGTTTCCCGTCAACTGCACCCACACAATTAGGGAAATTGCAAAATTGCTGAAACTGTTCGGCACTTCTCAACCAGATTTCCATGGATGGTTGGGGGATATACTCTGGTTGCAAAGTGGTCCAAATAGCCCGACATGTGTCCTTCACTATTCCTGAAATAGTGGAAATGCCCAGCCTGAATTGGTAATGGAGCGAAGTCATAGATTCACCCGTAGCTAGGAAACTTTAAAAAAAAAAAAAAAAAAAAAAGAGTACATACTCACATTCTGATGTCTGTCACGTCCCCCGGCGTCCACAGGGTTACAACTGCTTTCGGCAGGAGCGCTGCTAATATGCACGAGCTGCTGCCGAGAGCTTCCCTGCACTGAACGTCTCAGCGCCGGCAGTAACAGCGGTGACGTCACCGCTGTGCTCTGCTTTACGGCCGCCGCTGACACAGTCAACCCTGTGGACGCCGGGGGACGTGACAGACATCAGAATGTGAGTATGTACTGGTTTTTTTTAAACTTTTAAAATGGTAACCAGGGTAAATATCGGGTTACTAAGCGCGGCCCTGCGCTTAGTAACCCGATATTTACCCTGGTTACAAGTGAACACATCGCTGGATCGGCGTCACACACGCCGATTCAGCGATGACAGCGGGTGATCAGCGACCAAAAAAAAGGTCCTGATCAATCCCATCGACCAACAATCTCCCAGCAGGGGCCTGATCGGTGGTCGCTGTCACACATAACGAGATCGTTAGCGGGATCATTGCTACGTCACCAAAAGCGTGACGTTGCAACGATATCGTTAACGATATCGTTATGTGTGACTCAGCCTTTAGTGCTAATTTTTATGGTCTTTAACAAGGGGCAGCCAAAGGACACGTCGTCAGAGAACCCTTGGAGCCACGAAATCACAAAAATGAGCACTTAATAAAAATGTCTCTCCCTGGAATGGTACCGTGGATTTGATAAACATGAAAAGAGAATACTCAGGGGAGCAGCGAGAATAAAAACAGGACCAAATACTGGACACTTGACCCTGTGACAGGTTCTCTTTAAAACTATAAGAATTAAACAATGGGAATATTTGTTGAAAATTATGAGCACAATTTAAAAGCAAGGTTCCTCTGGAATTAAAATGTAGCTAAACAGGAAATGGAAATGGCGTCCAATGTTTCACCTAAGAAAGACAAAAGTGTGGCAAATACTTTGGAATTCAGGTTTAACTGATGAAAGATGACTGGCTCTTTGGTTCTCACCCAACAGCCTTTATCTATTCCTCACGCCCTCAGGATGGCTGGACCATCTTTGTAAATAAGCCCCTGTACTTTGTGTCTCCTCCTCCTCATTGAAGATTGTAAGCTCTCACGAGCAGGGTCGTCATACTTTGGTTCAATTATTGTATTATTTTAAACGTTGTTACTTAGGCCTCTTTCACACTTCAGTTGTTTGGCGTCAGTCTAAATCCGCCATTTTCCTCAAATAACGGATCTGGGTTTTTTTGTGACGGATCCGTTATTTTCCCAATAGACTTGCATTAGCGACGGATTGTGACGGATGGTCGTCCGTTCCATCCGTCATGCGACGGATCCGTCAAAATTTGGCGGACGTCATCTAGACATTGACGGTCATTGCAACGTTTTTTGTCTGCGTTGAAATGACGGATCGCGACGGATCCGTCATTTCATAGAATGGCCACCTATGGGCGACGGATCCGTCGCGACCGTCATTTCGGCGGATCCGTCGCCCCAATCCGTTTTTCCTCAATTGCGCATGCTCCAAAAAGTATATACAACCCCCGAGTAACAGATCCGTCAAAAAAACGGATCCGTTACATCCGTTTTTTTTCAACAATTGTGACGGATCCGTCGATCCGTCACTATGTCGGAAGTGACTGACGCCAAACAACTGAAGTGTGAAAGAAGCCTTATGACTTGTGTATGGACTGTTAAACTAAGTCGCTGCAGAATATGTTGGCGCTGTATAAATAAATATTATTGTTTTTGTGGTTTTGCAATAGGAAAAGGTCACTGGGTATCATTAGAAAACAAGAGCAAATATAATGTGCATCAGCTCCAGAAAACTATGAACCCAGAAAGCACTACTAAACTATATTATCCAGAAATGTATTTACAGTAATACCAAATCTATATAAAGCCTGGGTTAGCATTATATACTACTGTGTGGCAGCACTGCATATACTGGTATGTCAGGCTCATCTAGAAGCAGGCTTCCGCTAAAATAAGTCATCATTTAGGCTGTGCGCACACGTTCAGGAATATCAGCAGAACTTTCCTGAACAAAACCGGACTTTTTCTGCAGGAAATCCGCTCGTATTTTTTGCGGATTTTTTGAGTTTTTTTCCCGGAGCTTCCCAATGCAATAATATAGCGGCAAAAACGCACAAAATTTATGAACATGCTGCGTTTTTTCGCGGAAAGAAACACAGCATGTGCAGAAAAATTGCAGAATGCATTAAAATGATGGGATGCTTAATGTAAGCGTTATTTTAGCGGGAAACGGACGAAAAAACGTGAAAAATCCTGAACGCGTGCACATAGCCTAACTGATACTGAGGTTTGATCTTAGAGAGAAGACTCAACTATCACTCAGCCATTCTATAAAAGGGGTGCAACTTAGCACGAGCAAATTAATCCATCTGCTTGGAGCAAAACTGGAAGCAAAGGTTCAGAAGGAGTCTCAGGTCCCCATAAACACCTTCACTATTCGGTAGCAATGGCAACTCTTAGCATTATGAGCAATAATTGATTTCTAGCACTTTTTTTTGTTAAAGTAAATTAGTCAGTACGTTTTTAAATATGGTAGTAGTGATATGGCTAAATAATTGCTTGTCCCACAATAAAAAGGATATCTTCTTTGTAGATATCTGATGTGCCAGTCATAAGAAATCTGGCACAGAAGCCATAGTCAAATAATGCAGGGAGGGCAATAAGCCTGCTTCTACCAAGTGTATTGATACGCCCCCACTACTCTACCAGTCTGATTTGCATATCACTTCTATGCTACATTTCTCATGACAGGCACATCAGGCCTCTACAAAGAAGCTAGCATTTTTTATTTCCTACATAGCATGATCGAATGCATAATGTGCATTTAATTTTTTTTTATTTGATGCTATAAATTCAGAAGAAAAATAAATAAAAAATCAAAATGGCTCCAGCCACGTCCACGCAGTAGCAACTGTCGGCGATCATTTTGCTAGAAACAAAATTGCATCTTCCAAGATGGTGCCCATGGCACCTGCGCAGTAGCATCTATCGGATCGCCGAGACATGCTACTGAGCAGGCAACGCCATCTTGCTTGACAAAAAAAAAAAATTGTCTCCACTAAGACGGCTATCTGATAGCTGCTACTGCGCAGGCGGCGCCATTTTGAGACAGATATAATTATATATATTATTCATTATGTAAAATAGGGTGCAGGTCACTGAGGGATCAGTCAGAAGCCATACTGGTGAATACCTAATCAGAGCGCCACATAAAGACCCCCTACAGGTCAAAGCTGAAAATAAAGACTAAACAACAACCACAAGATTTCAATTTCATCAACCAAGGTGTCATTTTGATCAGTATAACGGCGCTGACCTGACACTGACATCCTGCTGACAGGTTCCTTTTAGGCCTGTTTCACACGTCAGTGGCTCCGGTACGTGAGGTGACAGTTTCCTCACGTATCGGAGCCACTGACACACGTAGACACATTAAAACCAATGCATCTGTGCAGTTGTCATTGATTTTTTGCGGACCGTGTCTCCGTGTGCCAAACACAGAGACATGTCAGTGTTCGTGGGAGCGCACGAATTACACGGACCCATTAAAGTCAATGGGTCCGTGTAAAACACGTACCGCACACGGACGTTCTCCGTGTGCCGTGCAGGAGACAGCGCTCCAGTAAGCGCTGTCCCCCCCACATGGTGCTGAAGCCGCGATTCATATCTTCTGTGCAGCAGCGTTTGCTGTAAAGAAGATATGAATAATCCATTTTTTTAGTGGTATTTCGTGTTTAAAATAAAGCTCCATGTCCCCACCCAATGTGCGCCCCCCCGCAGTTCTGAAAATACTCACCCGGCTCCCTCGTTGGCTGTCGCTGCTTCCTGTCCTGGCCGCACCTTCTACTGTATGCGGTCACGTGGGGCCGCCAATTACAGTCATGAATATGCGGCTCCACCTCCCATAGGGGTGGAGCCGCATATTCATTACTGTAAATGGTATGTTAATATTTGGAGAAGGGTTGGGGAACTTCGTACGGCCCTCGACCTTTTATCCAGCCCCCAAGCAGATTTTCGGGGACTTGGGCAGACAGCCGGGCCCATTAATTATTTCATGCACTGAGAACGCACATGCTGCGTTCACTAACTACTGAACACTGAGGAACCTGCAATGAAATATGATGTCCTGACACCAGTGCCAGTGTGAGGACATATTTTGTGTGCAAAGTTATCCCAATTTGTATAGTCCTCGAAAGATAGTATAAATATCCAAATGGCCCTTGGCAGAAAATTCCCTACCACTGATTTACAGCAATGTTAACATGACTGCTCAAGTCAAAAGTTGATGATTTTTTTTGTCTTTTTCAAATTTTAAATGCATTCTGTCAGCAGGATCTTGCTATGTAATATGAGACAGCATGAGGTAACAGCTGAGACTGAATTCAGTGAGGTCTCTCTTATTAGGCTGTGTGCTGTTTACTTACAAAGAAGGTTTTATCACTAGATTATCATGGCCCTGACTACTGTGCAGGAAAGCACTGGTCAGACCATGCCCCCTTCCCTGATAAGCAGCTCACTGTTAATAGACCATGTACACAGAAAGCCTGGTGTGGGTGGGGTTAGCTTTCGGTGCTCTGCTCCATGCTACTTCTAAAAACTGAATACTGGGTGCTGCAATTGTGACCAAGTGACATCTTTGGAATCAGGGTCTCTTTTCCACATTATGCTGCTCACAGAGGTAGCAAAAACCTGCTGACAGATTCCCTTTAAGGCTACTTTCACACTAGCGACGGTACGGGGCCGTCGCGCTGCGTCGGCCCGAAGTACCGACGCATACTGTGCAAGCGCCGCACAACAGGGGCAGCGGATGCTGTTTTTCCACGCATCCGTTGCCCCATTGTGAGGTGCAGGGGGGCGGAGTTCCGGCCGCGCATGCGCGGTCGGAAATGGCAGACCGTCGGCACAAAAAAACGTTACATGTAACGTTTTTTGCGGCCGGTGGTCTACCACAACACGACGCAAACGTCGTTGCGACATGTGTCAATACGTCGCAATGCGTCGCTAATGTTAGTCTATGGGGGAAAAAACGCATCCTGCAGACGACTTTGCAGGATGCGTTTTTTCGCCAAAACGACGCATTGCGACATATGCAAAAAAACGCTAGTGTGAAAGTAGCCTAAGTTTCCCATTATTTCTGGCCACTGACCACTGGGAGACAGTTTTCAGAGGGAACTGACCATATACTACTTTGTTAGCCAATATATATAGAAGAGAAAACAGACAAGCACCTCCCAAGATCATGTACCTACATATATTCTATTTTAGAACCCAGAATATGCAACAGCCCCCCAGAATATGTAACTGCCCCCAATAAAAAGTCCTATGACTACATTTTCCAATGACTAATACAGGCATCCATTTAGTCATGACAAGTACCCACCAATCCCCAACTACAAAAATGACACGGAATGAATCAGCCGTCTGCATGACTATGACTAACAATGAGTCATGCCAAGTTAGGCACACTGTCAGGCATGTCATTTATACATAGGGTGTGGTGCATAAATACAGTTCTTCAAAAGTGACCATAGGCAAACACATGATGACTATATTATCAAATCTCTGGTTCTGGATCGCTACATAGTACACAAGAGCTTTCATCCATTAACCCCTTCATGACCCAGCCTATTTTGACCTTAATGACCTGGCCGTTTTTTGCAATTCTGACCAGTGTCCCTTTATGAGGTAATAACTCAGGAACGCTTCAAAGGATCCTAGCGATTCTTAGGTTGTTTTTTTCGTGACATATTGGGCTTCATGTTAGTGGTAAATTTAGGTCGATAATTTTTGCGTTTATATGTGAAAAAAAATGGAAATTTGGCGAAAAATTCGAAAATTTCGCAATTTTCAAATTTTTAATTTTTATTCTGTTAAACGAGAGAGTTATGTGACACAAAACAGTTAATAAATAACATTACCCACATGTCTACTTTACATCAGCACAATTTTGGAAACAACATTTTTTTTTGCTAGGAAGTTATAAGTGTTAAAATGTGACCAGCGATTTCTCATTTTCACAACAAAATTTACAAAACCATTTTTTTTAGGGACCACCTCACATTTGAAGTCAGTTTGAGGGGTCTATATAACTGAAAATACCCAAAAGTGACACCATTCTAAAAACTGCACCCCTCAAGGTACTCAAAACCACATTCAAGAAGTTTATTAACCCTTCAGGTGCTTCACAGCAGCAGAAGCACCATGGAAGGAAAAAAATGAACATTTACCGTATATACTCGAGTATAAGCCGAGATTTTCAGCCCAAATTTTTGGGCTGAAAGTGCCCCCTCGGCTTATACTCGAGTCACGGTCTGTGGCAGGGTCGGCGGGTGAGGGCGCTGAGGCATACTTACCTAGTCCCGGCGTTCCTGACGCTCCCCCTGCCCGTCCCACTGTCTCCGGGTGCCGCAGCTCTTCCCCTGAGCGGTCACGTGGGACCGCTCATTAGAGAAATGAATAGGCTGCTCCACCTCCCATAGGGGCGGAGCCGCCTATTCATTTCTCTAATGAAGCGGTGCCGGTGACCGCTGATAGAGGAAGAGCTGCGGCACCGAAGACAGGCAGGGGGAAGGAGCGGGACGCCGGGAGCAGGTAAGTATTACATATTCACCTGTCCGCGTTCCACACGCCGGGCGCTGTCTCCATCTTCCCGGCGTCTCTCTCTCCTCACTGACTGTGCAGGTCAGAGGGCGCGATGACGCATATAGTGTGTGCGCCGCCCTCTGCCTGATCAGTCAGTGCGGAGAGACGCCGGGAAGATGGCGCCGAGGAGCTGCAAGACAGGTGAGTATGTGTTTTATTATTTTTATTGCAGCAGCAGCACAGCTATGGGGCAATAATGGACGGTGCAGAGCACTATATGGCACAGCTATGGGGCAATAATGGTGCAGAGCACTGTATGGCACAGCTATGGGGCAATAATGGTGCAGAGCACTGTATGGCACAGCTATGGGGCAATAATGGTGCAGAGCACTATATGGCACAGCTATGGGGCAATAATGGACGGTGCAGAGCACTATATGGCACAGCTATGGGGCAATAATGGTGCAGAGCACTATATGGCACAGCTATGGGGCAACGGTGCAGAGCACTATATGGCACAGCTATGGGGCAATAATGAACGGTGCAGAGCACTATATGGCACAGCTATCTATGGGGCAATGGTGCAGAGCACTATATGGCACAGCTATGGGGCAATGGTGCAGAGTATTATATGGCACAGCTATGGGGCAATAATGGTGCAGAGCACTATATATATGGCACAGCTATGGGACAATAATGGTGCAGAGCACTATGTGGCACAGCTATGGGGCAATAATGGTGCAGAGCACTATATGGCACAGCTATGGGGCAATAATGGTGCAGAGCACTATATGGCACAGCTATGGGGCAATAATGGTGCAGAGCACTATATGGCACAGCTATGGGACAATAATGGTGCAGAGCACTATATGGCACAGCTATGGGGCAATTATGAACGGTGCAGAGCACTATATGGCACAGCTATGGGGCAATAATGGTGCAGAGCACTATATGGCACAGCTATGGGGCAACGGTGCAGAGCACTATATGGCACAGCTATGGGGCAATAATGAACGGTGCAGAGCACTATATGGCACAGCTATCTATGGGGCAATGGTGCAGAGCACTATATGGCACAGCTATGGGACAATAATGGTGCAGAGCACTATATGGCACAGCTATGGGGCAATTATGAACGGTGCAGAGCACTATATGGCACAGCTATGGGGCAATAATGGTGCAGAGCACTATATGGCACAGCTATGGGGCAACGGTGCAGAGCACTATATGGCACAGCTATGGGGCAATAATGAACGGTGCAGAGCACTATATGGCACAGCTATGGGGCAATAATGAACGGTGCAGAGCACTATATGGCACAGCTATCTATGGGGCAATGGTGCAGAGCACTATATGGCACAGCTATGGGGCAATGGTGCAGAGTATTATATGGCACAGCTATGGGGCAATAATGGTGCAGAGCACTATATATATGGCACAGCTATGGGACAATAATGGTGCAGAGCACTATGTGGCACAGCTATGGGGCAATAATGGTGCAGAGCACTATATGGCACAGCTATGGGGCAATAATGGTGCAGAGCACTATATGGCACAGCTATGGGGCAATAATGGTGCAGAGCACTATATGGCACAGCTATGGGACAATAATGGTGCAGAGCACTATATGGCACAGCTATGGGGCAATTATGAACGGTGCAGAGCACTATATGGCACAGCTATGGGGCAATTATGAACGGTGCAGAGCACTATATGGCACAGCTATGGGGCAATAATGGTGCAGAGCACTATATGGCACAGCTATGGGGCCATAATGAACGGTATGGAGCATCTATTTTTATTTTTGAAATTCACCGGTAGCTGCTGCATTTTCCACCCTAGGCTTATACTCGAGTCAATAAGTTTTCCCAGTTTTTTGTGGCAAAATTAGGGGGGTCGGCTTATACTCGGGTCGGCTTATACTCGAGTATATACGGTAACTTTTTAGTTACAAAAATGATCTTTTAGCAACAATTTTTTTATTTATATAAAAAGAGAAACTGGACCCCAAAAGTTATTGTACAATTTGTCCTGAGTACGCCGATACCTCATATGTGGGGGTAAACCACTGTTTGGGCACACGACAGGGCTCGGAAGGGAAAGAGCGCCATTTGACTTTTTCAATGAAAAATTGGCTCCAATCTTTAGCGGACACCATGTCGCGTTTGGAGAGCCCCCGTGTGCCTAAATATTGGAGCTCCCCCACATGTGACCCCATTTTGGAAACTAGACCCCCCAAGGAACTTATCTAGATGCATAGTGAGCACTTTGAACCCCAAGGTACTTCACAAATTGATCCGTAAAAATGAAAAAGTACTTTTTTTTCACAAAAAATTTCTTTTAGCCTCAATTTGTTCATTTCCACATGGGCAGCAGGATAAAATGGATCCTAAAATTTATTGGGCAATTTCTCCTGAGTACACTGATACCTCACATGTGGGGGTAAACCACTGTTTGGTCACACGGCAGGGCTCAGAAGGGAAGGAGCGCCATTTTACTTTTTGAATGAAAAATTAGCTCCAATCGTTAGCGGACACCATGTCACGTTTGGAGAGACCCCGTGTGCCTAAACATTGGAGCTCCCCCACATGTGATCCCATTTTGGAAACTAGACCTCCCATGGAACTAATCTAGATGTGCGGTGACCACTTTAAACCCCCAAGTGCTTCACATAACGCAGAGCCGTGAAAATAAAAAATCTTTTTTCTTTCCTCAAAAATTATTTTTTAGCCCGCGATTTTTTATTTTCACAAGAGTAACAGGAGAAATTGGACCCCAAAAGTTGTTGTCCAGTTTGTCCTGAGTACGCTGATACCCCATATGTGGGGGGGAACCACTGTTTTGGCAAACGTCAGGGCTCGGAAGGGAAGTAGTGACGTTTTGGAATGCAGACTTTGATGGAATGGTCTGCGGGCATCATGTTATGTTTGCAGAGCCCCTGATGTGCCTAAAAAGTAGAAACCCCCCACAAGTGACCCCATTTTGGAAACTAGACCCCCCAAGGAACTTATCTAGATATGTGGTGAGCACTTTGAACCCCCAAGTGCTTCACAGAAGTTTACAATGCAGAGCCGTGAAAATAAAAAAAAATCTTTTTTCTTTCCTCAAAAATGATGTTTTAGCAAGCAACTTTTTATTTTCACAAGGGTAAAAGAAGAAATTGGACCCCAATGGTTGTTTCCCAGTTTGTCCCGAGTATGCTGGTACCCCATATGTGGGGGTAAACCACTGTTTTGGCACACATCGGGGCTTGGAAGGGAAGTAGTGACGTTTTGAAATGCAGACTTTGATGGAATGGTCTGCAGGCGTCACGTTGCATTTTCAGAGCCCCTGATGTGCCTAAAAAGTAGAAACCCCCCACAAGTGACCCTATTTTGGAAACTAGACCCCCAAAGGAACTTATCTAGATATGTGGTGAGCACTTTGAACCCCCAAATGCTTCACAGAAGTTTACCACGCAGAGCCGTGAAAATAAAAAATAATTTTTCTTTCCTCAAAAATGATGTTTTAGCAAGCACTTTTTTATTTTCACAAGGGTAACAGGAGAAATTGGACCCCAATAATTGTTGCCCAGTTTGTCCCGAGTATGCTGGTACCCCATATGTGGGGGTAAACCACTGTTTGGGCGCACGTCGGGGCTCGGAAGCGAGGGAGCACCATTTGACTTTTTGAACGCAAGATTGGCTGGAATCAATGATGGCGCCATGTTGCGTTTGGAGACCCCTGATGTGCCAAAACAGTGGAAACCCCTCAATTCTAACTCCAACACTAACCCCAACACACCCCTAACCCTAACCCCAACACACCCCTAACCCTAATCCCAACCCTAATCCTAACCCCAACCCTAATCCCAACCCTAACCACAAGCCTAATCTTAACCCTATTTCCAACCCTAGCCCTAATTCCAACCCTAACCCTAAGGCTGTGTGCCCACGTTGCGGATTCGTGTGAGATTTTTCCGCACCATTTTTGAAAAATCCGCAGGTAAAAGGCAATGCGTTTTACCTGCGGACTTACTGCGGATTTACAGTGTTTTTTGTGCGGATTTCACCTGCAGATTCCTATTGAGGAACAGGTGTAAAACGCTGCGTAATCCGCACAAAGAATTGACATGCTGCGGAAAATACAACGCAGCGTTCCCGCGCTGTATTTTCTGCACCATGGGCACAGCGGATTTGGTTTTCCATAGGTTTACATGGAACTGTAAACCTGATGGAACACTGCTACGAATCCGCAGCGGCCAATCCACTGCGGATACGCAGCCAAATCCGCACCGTGTGCACATAGCCTAAATTCTAAGGCTATGTGCACACGCTGCGGAAAACGCTGCGGATCTGCAGTGTTTCCACAGCTGCGGGTGCGCAGCAGTTTCCCATGAGTTTATAGTTCAATGTAAACCTATGGGAAACAAAAAACGCTGTGCCCATGGTGCGGAAAATACAGCGCGGGAACGCAGCGGTTTACATTCTGCAGCATGTCACTTTCTGCGGATTCCGCAGCGGTTTTACACCTGCTCCAATAGAAAACCGCAGTTGTAAAACCGCAGTGAAATCCTAAACCCTAGTTCTAACCCTAACCCTAGTTCTAACCCTAACCCTAGTTCTAACCCTAACCCTAACCCTAGTTCTAACTTTAGTGGGGGGGGGGGAAATAAAAAAAAAATATTTTCTTTATTTTATTGTTGTCCCTACCTATGGGGGTGATAAAGGGGGGGGTTCATTTACTATTTTTTTTATTTTGATCACTGTGATAAAACCTATCACAGTGATCAAAATGTACATTGAACGAATCTGCCGGCCGGCATTTTGAAAGATGGCGGCGCCCAGGGAGAAGACGGATGGACACCGGGAGTCTCGGTAAGTATGAAGGGGGGAGACCGGAGCAAGGGGGGGGGGGGGAATCGGAGCACGGGGGGGGGGTGGATCGCAGCACGGGGGGAGCGGACAGGAGGACGGAGGGGAGCGTACCACCGAACGGAGGACTGGGGAGTAGATCGGGGGCGGTGGGGGGGGCAGACTAGTATTTCCAGCCATGACCGATGATATTGCAGCATCGGCCATGGCTGGATTGTAATATTTCACCATTTTCATAGGTGAAATATTACAAATTGCTCTGATTGGCTGTTGCACTTTTAACAGCCAATCAGAGCGATCGTAGCCACGGGGGGTGAAGCCACCCCCCCTGGGCTAAAGTACCACTCCCCCTGTCCCTGCAGATCGGGTGAAATTGGAGTTAACCCTTTCACCCGATCTGCAGGGACGTGATCATTCTGTGACACAGCATATGCGTCACAGGTCGGATTGGCACCGACTTTCATGACGCATACGCTGTGTCACAGGTCGGGAAGGGGTTAAGAACTAATAATTATTGAAATTGTAATAGATGGGAGGTCGGTACCCCCGCTTTGATGCGGGCTGCGGCGCTGAGCCCGCATCAAAGCAGGGACATGTCAGCTGTTTTAAAAGCTGACATGTGCCCGCAATAGCGGCGGGTGAAATCGCGATTTACCCACCACTATTAACTAGTTAAATGCCGTTGTCAAACACTGACAGCAGCATTTAACCGGCGCTTCCGGCCATCGGTCCGGAAATGAGCGCATTGACGTCCCCCGTCACATGATCGGGGGTCAGCGATGCATCGGCATAGCAACCAGAAGTCTCCTTGAGACCTCTATGGTTGCTGATGCCGGCTTACTGTGAGCGCCACCCTGTGGTCGGCAATCATAGCAAGCCTGTAATTCAGCTACATAGGAGCGATCTAATGATCGCTGCTATGTAGCAGAGCCGATCAGGCTATGCCAGCTTCTAGCCTCCCAGGCTATTAAAGCATGGCAAAAGTAAAAAAATAAAATAAAAAAAAAAACCTGTAAGGCTGGTTTCACACTTGCGTTTTGATCTGCAGTGTTTTTTAAAAAAACGCATGTGGTGAAAAAACGCATGCAAACGCTGCCGCATGCGTTTTTGCGCCAAAAAAAAAAAAACGGGAAAACGCGGCGTTTTCCCGCGTTTACATGCGTTTTTTTCCGCGTTTGCGTTTTTTTAACGCATGCTGAGAAGTGTGTGACAGCTGCCAATCATCAAAATCAACTAGAAAACACATTATTAATAGAATTAGCTAGGGTTAGGATCCCTAGGGTTAGGGGTAGCTTTTTATTAGAATGTCCTGGTCACCAGGTCACTGATAAACCACCCCCCACCATCAAGGTGATAAAGGGATCCAAACCCTAACCCTAACCCTAAACATAGGGATCCAAACCCTACCCCTAACCCTACCCCTAACCCTACCCCTAACCCTAGGGATCCTACCCCTAACCCTAGGGATCCTAACCCTAGGGATCCTAACCCTAACCCTAGGGATCCTAACCCTAACCCTAAGGGTTAGGATCCTAACCCTAACCCTAAGGGTTAGGATCCCTAGGGCTAGGGTTAGGGTTAGTATTCCTAGGGTTACTAGGGATCCTAACCCTAACCCTAACCGTTACCCTAGGGATCCTAACCCTAAGGGTTAGGATCCTAACCCTAACCTTAGGGTTAGGGTTTGGATCCGTATGGTTAGGGTTTTCTTGTTTTTTTTTGTGTTTTCTTGTGTTTTTCTATAAAAACGCATGCGTTTTTAACGCAAACAAACGCATGTGCTTAAAAACGCATGCGATTACATAGACAGCAATGCATTTTTTTGCCGCGAAAAAACGCATGTGTTTTTTCGCGGCAAAAAAACGCCACTAGAAATTACTACAGGTTGCATTTCTGCAAATGAACGCACGCGTCAAAAAACGCATGCGTTGCTGAAAACGCGTCAAAACGCATGCGTTTTTAATGTTTAGTATAGGAAAAAAACGCATGCGTTTTTTTTCGTTTTTTAGCGCTAACACGCAGCTTACAAAAACGCAAGTGTGAAACCAGCCTAAATAAAATATGAAAATAATAGAAGTTTAAATCACTCCTTTCGCCCCATTCAAAATAAAAAAAAAAAAAAAACTCAAACCTACACATATTTGGTATCGCCGAGTTCAGATTAGCCCAATCATCAATAAAAAAAAAAAAAAAAAAAAAAAAATAGCATTAACCTGATCGCTAAACAGCGTAGAGAGGAAAAAATTCAAAACGACAGAATTACGCTTTTTTGGTCGCCGCGACATTGCATTAAAATGCAATAACGGGCGATCAAAAGAACGTATCTGCACCAAAATCATTAAAAACGTCAGCTCGGCACGCAAAAAATAAGCCCTCACCTGACCCCAGATCTCGAAAAATGGAGACGCTACGGGTATTGGAAAATTGCGCAATTTTTAATTAATTTTTTTTAGCAAAGTTTAGAATTTTTTTTTACCACTTAGATAAAACGTAACCTAGACATGTTTGGTGTCTATGAACTCGTAATGACCTGGAGAATCATAATGGTAGGTCAGTTTTAGCATTTAGTGAACCTAGCAAAAAAGCCAAACAAAAACAAGTGTGGGATTGCACTTTTTTTGCAATTTCACAGCACTTGGTATTTTTTTCCTTTTTTTCTAGTACACGACATGCTAAAACCAATTATGTCTTTCAAAAGTGCAACTTGTCCCGCAAAAAACAAGCCTTCACATGGCCATATTGATGGAAAAATAAAAAAGTTACGGCTTTGGGAAGGAGGGGAGCGAAAAACGAAAAAGCAAAAAACGGAAAAGGGCAAGGTCTTAAAGGGGTTAATTTGGTAACATACCTGTAAACCTGCAAAAAGTCAAGCAGTTTTATAAGGCTTCTTTCACACTAGCGTCGGGCTCGGCCCGTCGCGGTGCGTCGGGCCGAGGTTCCTGACGCTAGCGTTGTCTCCGCCGCACAACGGGTGCAGCGGATGCATTTTTCCAGCGCATCCGCTGCCCCATTGTGAGGTGCGGGGAAGTGCGGGGAGGTGGGGGCGGAGTTCCGTCCGCGCATGCACGGTCGGAAAAAGCGGACCGTCGGGAGCAAAAAACGTTACATGTAACGTTTTTTGGTCCCGACGGTCCGCCACAGCACGGCGCAACCGTCGCACGACGGTTGCGACGTGTGGCAATGCGTCGCAAATGCGTCGCTAATGTTAGTCAATGCTGAAAAAACGCATCCTGCAAGCACTTTTGCAGGATGCGTTTTTTCGGCAAAACGACGCATTTGCGACATATTGCAGTTAACGCTAGTGTGAAAGTAGCCTTACCTGAACTTTCAAAGCACAACCTTTAACATGTAATTATAAAAAGGCGAGAAATTATCTATTGTTACAGAACACTTTTCAGCAGTCACAGGCAGGATTACAATGAAAAGGTGATGCGTAACATGGGATCTCCTGATGAAAATAGGTCACTGCCTCACCCTCCCTGCACAGTGACATCTGCACAGGATACAGTATTCCTATACACCAGTTCCTTTAGGCCATAAGAGCAGTTCTTTACAGCATTCATAGCAGAAGAGCAGCAGGAAGACAGCCCAAAAATACATACAAAAAGAAATGGATCATTCAAGATAAAAAATAATAATAAATAAAACAGATTACTGATTATTAAGAAAAATAGTCAATGCATTCTCTAAGATATTGCTCCTAAGAAGAGTAAATACAACACATTTTCCAGATGTAAAATTCAAGGTTTTGCACGATGTGCATTGGGGCCTTTATCAGAAGTCCAATCCCTGTACTTCATGTAAAGATTTTTTTTCGCTGATAAAGCCACTTCAGGCCGGGTGCACGCGATCCGAAAGTGGCAGCGCTTTGGACGTAGTGCATGTCTGCTGCGTCCAAAGCTCTGCCGTCCATTGGAGAGACGAGTCGCGTGTCCATCTTCGCGAGTGGGCCGCAGGCATCTATGGACACATCGTGGGCATGGGATTTCTTGAAACGCTTTGGACACTGCAGGTTGGACACGGCACAAGTACGAATCATCCAATCCACAGCGTTTACTCATCATGTGCACATAATTTCAGACCGATTGCGATAGTAGGAAGAAAAGGTGAATGCTACTATGAGTCCGGTGTCAAACCAACAGTAAAGCATCCCGAGACCACTAGTGTTTGGGTGCTTGGTTCCAACCAAGTCAGCCCACAAACTTGCCTAAGAACACTCCCATTAATAAAAGAATGGTATCCAACATCCTCCGAGTGTAACTTCTGCCAACCATACAAAGAGCAATTTGGTGATGAACCATGATTTTTCCAACGCAATAAGTTTTGTCTAGGCCTGGGGTAAACTCTACTGATAAAAAATTGAAGACAATTATTTTAAGACAGAATTTAGATGATGTCATTAGTGATATTAGTTTAGCAATTAAAAAACAAAAATCTAAGACACACCTTGGAAATTTAGTTCATAGTTGATCAATGTCAACTTCATGAACAATGTCAAGAACAAACGAATAACACCAACTACCAAAAGCCAATATTTCATATGTACCACAAGTACCTGAAAGGCAGAATAATGAAGTCTTGTTATTTACGAGGCAAGTTAGGCTACGTTCACATTTGCGTTGTGCGCCACAGCGTCGGCGACGCAACGCACAACGCAAACAAAACCGCAACAAAACGCACACTAAAACACTGCATTTTGCCACGCATGCGTCCTTTTTGGCCGAAAGTTGGACGCAAAAAAAATGCAACTTGTTGCGTTCTCTGCGCCCAACGCTTGCGGCCATGCGTCGCAAAACGCAGCACAACGCATGTCCATGCGCCCCCATGTTAAATATAGGGGCGCATGACGCATGCGGTGACGCTGCGGCGCCCGACGCTATGGCGCCGAACGCTAATGTGAACGTAGACTTAAAGGGAACCTGTCATCAGCGACTGCACGCAGTGGGGAGAAAATAATCTATATACTCCCCGCCAGCATTTGGTATTCAGTCATGGAGGTGGGGGCATCGCTGGCAGTGTCACACTGAGTATACAGAGCAGCCGCTGAAACCGCACGCCCAGCCCTGACTACACTGGGTACAGCGATCACTCTGTATACTCCACCTCCATGGCTGAATACTGAATGCTGGCAGGGAGAAATAAGATCATTTTCTACTCTCTGCATTCAGCTGCGTGTAGGCACTGGACAGCATCATAACGCTGTTAACTTGCAGATTTACTGCATATCTGCAGGTTAACAGCATTATATAAAACAAATGGTGGATGTCACCAATGCAATAATCAAGACTACAAACAAGTAAAGGTACAGATTCTGCCAATAACCTCTTGACCCACTAAGGCCATGTTCACACGCTGCGGGTTCCTCTGCGGGTTAATCCCGCAGCGGAATTGAAAATCTGCAGGGCAAAACCGCTGTGGTTATCCCTGCAGATTTATCGCGGTTTGTTCCGCGGTTTCCGCTGCGGGATTACTGCTGTACTATTGATGCTGCATATGCAGCAATATGCAGCATCAATAGTAATGTAAAAAATAATAAAAATTGGCCTTATACTCACCCTCTGACGTCGCGATCTCCCCGGCGCTGCAAGCGGCTGTGCCGACAAGGACCTTCGTGACGTCACGGTCATGTGACCGCGGCGTCATCACGGTCATGTGACCGCGACGTCACCACAGGTCCTGTTCGTCACAGCAACTGAGACCGGACGGCCGCGGGCAGCGCTGAGAGGTGAGTATAGCTTCATTTTTTATTTTAATTCTTTTTTTACACTATTTTATGGTTCCCAGGGCCTGGAGGAGAGTCTCCTCTCCTCCACCCCGGGTACCACCCGCACATTATCCGCTTACTTCCCGCAACGTGGGCACAGCCCCATGCGGGAAGTAAGCGGTTCAATGCATTTCTATGGGTGCAGAATCGCAGCGATTCTGCACAAAGAAGTGACATGCTGCGGGTTGTAAACCGCTGCGTTTCTGCGCGGTTTTTCCCGCAGCATGTGCACTGCGGTTTGCGGTTTCCATAGGGTTTACATGTTAATGTAAACGCTATGGAAACTGCTGCGGACCCGCAGCATCAAAATCGCGGCGGTTCCGCGGTAAAAACCGCAGCGTGTGAACATGGCCTAAGGCTGCTTGCATCATTGTAAAATTTGGCCTGATCATGGTCACTTTATGAGGCAATAACTCTGGAAACTTCAACAGCTCCCACTGACTCGGAGACTGCTTTTTTCTTGATATATTGTACTTCATGACAGGAGTTAAGTTTATTCGATATGACTTGTGTTTATTTGTGATAAAAATTTTGAAATTTGCAAACTTTTCAATTCTTATGCCCTTACATCAGAGAGTTGTGTCACACAAAAGAGCTAAACAACATTTCCCACATGTCTACTTTACATCAGCAACATTTTTTTAAACACTTTCTGTTAGGAAGTTGGAAGGGTTAAAAGTTAACCAACGATTTCTAATTTTTCCAACAAAATTTACAAAACCATTCTAAAAACTGCACCCCTCAAGGTGTTCAAAACCACATTCAAAAAGTTTTTTAACCCTTCAGGTGCGCTTCACAGGAACTAAAGCAATATGGAAGGGAAAAAATATTGAACATTTAACTTTTTTTTTTCACTAAAAGTTTACTTTAGACTCAATTTTTTTTTTAATTTTTACAAGGGTAACAGGAAATGGACCTCAGAATTTGAAGTGCAATTTCTCCTGAGAACGCCGATACACCAAATGTGGAGGAAAACCAATGTTTGGGAGCGCATCATAGCTGGGAAGTGAAGGAATGACGTTTTGGAATGCAGACTCTGATGGCGCCATGTTGCGATTGCAGAACCCCTTATGTTCCTAAACAATAGAACCCCCCACAAGTGACCCTATATTGGAATTGATCAAGTGTTTTACTGGCATGTGAATTTTATAATGTGGTGGCATAAGTAAATTGAGTAGAGTGCATCAGGTTGGCATACGCGAGTTGTGTAGTGTACGTCAGCAAGCATACGCGAGTTATGCAAGTCAGAAATGAATGTAGTAGGTCCATGGATTTGTGGTATAATCTGAAGCATTCTGTTAGGCCAGGTTTGTCGTGGCAGGTGTCACATTGCCAAATGGTGTCCTTGCGTATTTCCCTTTTATAACAACAAACTCGGTACCCTTTTTGCGATATTAGTTTCTTTGCGATTTAAGGGACCTCACCGACAAAATGCTGGCCTGGTACGATATGAGCACCTTTAATTCCGGAAATACTGAGGCTGCTCCTTAGTGACTGCCAAATATCAGGGCCTTATTCACTACTTCCTGGAACTTAAGGTATGACATAACGGTCTGGCATGCACGTCATGATAGCACAAAAGCATTGTAACTTCACCATCTGTACTGTTTGCACGGCCAGCTTCTTGTACCACACCTTGCCCTTTCTCATAGCACTGTATGGCTGAAGGACTTGATCAGATAGATCAACTCCCCCCATGTTCTTGTGGACCTGTGTAGAGGTACCTCGTACAGTGATGGGGAAGCTGACATCACCATGTATGGTGGTCAAGAAAAGGACATCCTTCGTCTGTGTACTTAACCACCACGTTGTCGCTACAGTGGGATCTGATCTCACCCTTCTTGAGCAGGTGCCCAACTGGCGCCTTAAGGAGGCCTTTCTAAATTTTTGCAGACAGTATCACAGCCTACGGTACCTCGTGTAGATAGGGACTTGAACAGTGGAATGGTGGTATAAAAGTTATCTACGTATAGAAAATAACCTTGATCCAGCAGTGGGTGCATCAAATCCCACACAATTTTCCCACTCATTTCCAGAGACAGAGGTGCATTCAGGGGGTTCAATCTGGGTGTCCTTCCCTTTATATAAACCCTAAACTTGTGGGTGTACCCAGAGGTGCTCACAGTTTGTACAGCTTTAATTCCATGCCTGGTCCTCTTACGGGGCAGGTACTGTCGAAATTTGAGCCTACCCATGAAATTGATTAGGGACTCATCCATGTATGTGTCACTTTGGGGTACATACACCTCAGCAAATGTTCTAAAGTGATAAATGACAGGCCGAACTTTGAAAAGTCGGTCAAAGTTAGGGTCATCTCGGGAAAGACACCATGCATTGTCATAGTAATGCAAAAATTTGTGGATATAGGGCAAAATGCAATTATTGGTGGATTTCTATGTGCAGGAGATTAAATATATTCCAGAATTGTCTGAAAATAGGGCTCATTTAAAATATCAAAATATATTCCATACTATTAGGGCAAAGTGCAATTATTATTTTTGCTCTTTATGCCTTTGTGAGTTTCCTGTTTATTTAGTGGGGGAATCTTTGCATGTGCATTCCTTTAAGGATAGAATATTGGGTTCTCCCATTCCTGACATTTTGGTGTCTAATTTTTATTACACTATATTAGTGTCCATTACCCTGATATTGTCATCTTCAGAGTTTAATGGGCAGACTTCACACAATCAAAGTGAACCAGTTAGGCCTCTTTCACACTTCCGTCTTTCAGCTCCCGTCACAATCCGTCGATTTTTGAGAATGCAGGATCCTGCAAAAAAATTAGCAAGATCCTGCATTTTCTCATAGACTTGTATTAGCGACGGATTGTGACGGATGGCCATCCGTTGCATCCGTCGTGCACTGGATCCTGCATAAAAAAAAAATAAAAAAAAACAGTCCATCGGGCAGAGAGAATGTTCAGAGGAACGTTTTTTCTGCACGTCAGAAAATCGGTCAGCTGGCTACAATGGAAGCCTATGGGCGCAGGATGCGTCGCTGACTGTGAAAAGCAGGAATCCAGCGACGGGTCCAGTCTTTTCAAACTGAGCATGCGTGGAAGAATTTCCCGTCAGGGAAATTCTCTCTCACTCGCTTTCTCTTTTTACTATTGATGCAGCCTATGCAGCATCAATAGTAACAAGATATAATGTTAAAAATAATTTTAAAAAAAACAAAAACGCAGTATTGTCACCTACCGGCGTTCCCGCGCAGCGTCACTGATTCCTAGTATTCCTAGTAATACATTGCGAAATCTCGCGAGAAGTCGCGAATTCTCGTGAGATTTCGCAATGTATTAACTAGGGACGCTAGCTGCCGGGAGCATCGGTGACGTTGCGCGGGACGTCTGTAGGTGGGAATACTGCAATTTATTTTTTTTTAACCTGGTTTGTGTTGTGTATGCGTTTTTGCAGCGGGAAACCGCTGCGAAGACGCATACACAACAGGTGCACATAGGCTCGACGGGTCCATCAGAAAGACGGGCCCAGTGCACACGTTTTCCACAATCTGAACAGGATCCATCATTTCAACGTCTTGACGGATCCTGTGCAGATTTGGAAGACGGAAGTGTGAAAAAAGCCTTATAAATAATTATAATTTTATTGAGACTATTAAAAAAAAAAGTTAAGTCTTTTTTTTGTTCCAGTGGTGTAAGTTTGCAAAAGCCTCAGAGAATAAGACTTTGAAAAGATCAATTTCTGTGAGGCCAGCAGTGACAAATTGGATTCCTGATTGTGCAACAAAATCAGGAATCTGTGGCTCATAGTCTTTAGGGGGGTAAGGTCCATAGGGGATCAGTAACGGTGGGCGCTGGTTCAGTTTCTGTCCTGGGGTGTCTACCTGGTGGTTCGGTATCACTTAAGAGGATGACTCGGAAAAATAAAGGAAGGTGGCCTCACTGTCAGAGGCAAGGAAAGCAAATGCCTCTTCCTCTGGGATGACCATTTTTCAAATATGTAGTATTTGTATGTCTACCAAATTTTAATCAGGTGTATTTGAGTGCTTGGTGTAAACTTTTTTTTATTTAGAAGAAAAAAAAAATCTAACCAACAATTTTTTTTTACTCTTCACAAGAAAAAGCAAAACAAAAAAACAGAAGGAGGTCGATCAGTGAGGTGTTGCTGATCAGCACTCAACGACTGTATGACAGACGCACAGATGTGATTCTTTTTTCCACGCTGACACTAACCTTAGCTTAATTCAGTAAAAACCACTGTGGTAGACGACAATTACTACTGTATATTTTTACTGTCCCTAATCTAAATTATTAAAAAAAAAAAATACAACGACTGGAGGGTGATCACTGATATGAGTGATCCATGATCAGCACTTAGCTGTGGGATGGACGCACGGATGATTCTATTGTTTTTCCCACGCTTTACTAACTCAATCCTACTTACAGCCAGGGCTAAGGGACAATACTCTGTACTCCTTCTAGACCTGTCCTCTGCTTTCGACACAGTTGACAACTGCCTCCTACTACAGCTCCTCTCCTCCTTTGGCATCAAAGACCTCGCCCTATCCTGGATCTCCTCGTACCTTTCCAACCGCACATTCAGCGTATCCCACTCCCACACTACCTCCTCATCCCATCCTCTCTCTTGGGAGTCCCCAAAGGCTTTGTTCTAGGACCCCTACTCTTCTCAATCTATACACTTGGCCTGGGACAACTCAAAGTCCCATGGATTCCAATACCACCTTTATGATGATGACACTCAGATCTACCTCTCTGGCCCAGACGTCACCTCTCTGCTGTCCAGAATCCCGGAGTGTATCAGCCATATCCTCCTTCCGGCAGACTGAGAAAACGTACAGAGGAACGTTTTTTCTGTCCGTCAAAAAAAATGCCCAGCGATAGTTCCAGCGATAAATGGATGAAACTGACATGTGAAATGATTAATCCGGCCTCCGAATCCGGTTTTCCATGCATTCTTCATACAATCATGCACAAATCTCTCTCTCGGAACAGGAAACTATCTCGGGTTAAACCAAAAGAAAAAGGATCCAGTAAAAAAACGGATATGTTGAAACAGTTTTTCACAATTTGCAATGGATCCGGTTTTTTTTTGTTTTGTTTTTTTGTGTTAAATTCGCCAGATCCTGCCTGACAGCAAAAAACTGATGTGTAAAAGTAGCCTTGGTTTGCTTACTGTAAGTAATATCTGTAATTTGTATGTAACCCCTTTTCATGTACAGCACCATGGAATCAATGGTGCTATATAAATAATAATTTCTTAAAAAGATACTGTAGTGGATGACAATTACTACAGTATATTCTTACAGGCAGCCTGTCAGTGATGTTCGTCACCAACCATCGCTTGACAGCTGTAGGATGCAAGCACGGATGTGGTGCAAAAAGGGCTTTATAAATAAAAATTGAAAAAAAAACATGACACGGGGAAAAAAAAAGTCCTTAACAAAAACAAGCACAGGGGCTACTCAGTAGTGTGTGTGTGTGTGTGTGTGTGTGTGTGTGTGTGTGTGTGTGTGTGTGTGTGTGTGTGTGTGTGTGTGAGAGAGAGATCAGCGCCTAGGACGAACACACAAGGGAGGGAAAAAGTTGTGGAAAACAGCGACTGCAGATCCGTGATTGCATAACTGATCAACGCTCGGCAGCTGAAGGACGCATAAAAAAGCAACTGAAATAAGGAGTGATCAAATACTGATCCGCTATCTGTGGCAGAAGGGGGTTGGATAAGGAAAGAATCAGGAACTCTTCTTTCTTCTGAAGCACGAACAAAAGGGATACACAGGCTTCAAAAAGTCTGTGGCACCACAAGGCCCAGCACAGCCAGATAGATCAGGAGAGTGACTGCTCTGCACAGTGCCCAAGCCACAATGAGGAAGTGCAGAGCAGTCACTGTGGGGTCAGATCGCGCCTGTACGCTCTGATTGGCTCTATGGACGACAGTTGTGGCCCAGGCGACTCCGTGGTTGCTAGGCTCTATGGACGACAGTGCTGGCCCAGGCGACTCCATGGTTGCTAGGCTCTATGGACGACAGTGCTGGCCCAGGCGACTCCATGGTTGCTAGGCTCTATGGGCGACAGTGCTGGCCCAGGCGACTCCGTGGTTGCTAGGCTCCAGCCTGTGATCGTTGCTCTTATAGCAACAATCGTAGGTTGGACAATAGTGTTTCAGGCAATCCGATTGCCTGAAAAACTGAAAACGATGTGATCGCCTGTTCAGAATTTAACAGCGATTGTAGTTGAAGGGTCGACGACGCCATGTGCCCAAGGTGCAGGCACACATGGAAGCGATCACCGCCACAGCGTTCGTGGTGCTGCATTTTAGCCATGACGTACTGGGTACGTCTAAAGTCAGGGAGGTGCTAAAGGGGTGTTGTGGACGTCCTTTTTTCTTCGTGCGGTTAATTGTCTTACACTTGTAAAAAATAATCTCAACAATTCCCATTTCCTGCTGCAGTGATGTGGATGGCACAAGCCGCTGAGACCAGCAATTGGCTGTTCTAATCAAATTTTATGGGAACGATGGGCTTAGTCCTCAGCTATCTCTGGCATTTTTTGTGGAGATATAGTTAATGCTTTCAGGGGAATAATACTATTAAAAAAAAATAAAAAATAATAATATGAAACGGACATGCTGGTTTACTCAAACATACTTCAGTCTTCGAACGGTTAATAATACAAAAATAGTGGGAGTTGGCACTAGAATAATATTGAGTTGACAAGAAAATGACAGAAAAAATGGACCAGGGTCGTTTCACTGCATATCAATGTCACTTGGAAGACACCAAGACCAAGCAGCTTATGCCGCAGGCTGCAAGTCTGTCGCCATTACTGGTCATGTCACCTAAAGCACAGCCTTAGGAAACTTCAGCCTTCCAGTTGTGACATACCCTCAAGGAGTTCACGTTGCCTACAAATTTCTGGTTACGGCCTAGAAACAAAATTTCGCTTAATTTTAATTGTATTATTGAAAACCAAGAACAGGTGCACAATAATAAAGTTCAGCTTGTTTAGTTCACAAAAGGGGCATGAATAGGAGAATACATCTATAACTACTGTAACAACTTCTCCACCTACAAGAACTGACCGTTATTACAGAAAATGACTGCTGGCATCCGATTTACACATGACTATATAAAGTGGAGCTGGGACTCGCACAAGGGAACCTTCAGCCTTCAGTAGGGAAAGCACAGTTCCCATTACAATTATTCATCAGATTCCTCTGCATTATGTAATGATGGCTGTTGTGCTAGGCACAGCGCTTGCCCACTTCCAGACAAGAGCGCCAAGTCCTGTTTGTTGCAAACTACACACAGCCAAGACATTTCTAGGTCAAACAATAGTATCTTGGTCTCTGTAAGGCTACGTTCACATTTGCGGTCAGCGCCGCAGCGTCGGGCGCCGCAGCGGCGCCGCATGCGTCATGCGCCCCTATATTTAACATGGGGGCGCATGGACATGCGTTGTGCTGCGTTTTGCGCCGCATGGCCGCAAGCGTTGGACGCAAGAAACGCATCAAGTTGCATTTTTTTGCGTCCAACTTTCGGCCAAAAACGACGCGTGCGGCGCAAAACGCAGCGTTTTAGCGTGCGTTTTGCCGCGTTTTTGTTTGCGTTGTGCGCTGCGGCGCCGACGCTGCGGCGCACAACGCAAATGTGAACGTAGCCTAAGAAGCTCATCTGCAGTTTTCAGATTTCTATAACTCACACCCTAATGCGCAACAGAGCAGGTACCTGGTAATTTCTCTGCACTTTGATTTGCTTGTTTGGACGAATTCACACCACTGTGTATCACACCACGAGTACAGACTGTGATGCACTTACTTGCTACAGGTCACCAGACCCCAAAACCAGAGAGCCTCATTGCCATACATTAGACTGAAGTTGGTCTGGAGAACAGCGACCCAGTCCATGCATTGTAGTCCCTATTTGGACCAGAATACACAGATTTCTAAATAAGGCCTAAGGCTATGTTCATGTCTGGGTTCGATGCTCCACAGTGCAGCACTAGGTAAGATTTTTATAAAAGTGGAGTAACATTTCTCATGCAAGAAACCCAACGAATCCCATTAAAGTAAGGGTTGCTACTGCTCTGCTTTCCTGTAGATAGGTGAAAAATGTTTTCAATGGGAACACTCCTTCAAATTGTGAAATCAGAGTAGAATTCAAAGGTTTTTGTTTTTTCATACAAGCAACCACTCCCACCCGAGGGTTGTGTCTGGTACCGTTCAAGCTTTACTCACAGGCAGGTTGTACCAGTTGCATTAAACAAGGGCATACTAGCATGGGCGGGAGACTGGGACACGTTTGTTTGCAAGATGGTATAAAGGAAAATGCAAACGAGAGATAAGGTAGATTCAGCATCCAGGAGCAAGATTTTTTTTCCTAAGCCCTTGCATGACATAACTTGTCAGGTGTATATAAAGCTCCGGTATCTAGGGACAGGTTCCCTTTAAACCACGGCCGCATAAATCAAAGCTAGACTTCAAAGCTGCAGCCATGTATGTTTTTCTTTAATACGCTCCAGCGGTTTAGAAAAAAAACAGTTTGTCCGGCTTCCTCTTCCCACAGTGCTCCAGGTGACAGACAGGTCTCTCCCACGTGTGTACATAGGGTTAGTATCACTTTACCTAGGAGAAGCCAGGTGGCAACAGACTAGTCTCCTACCTGGCTATAGTCCTCAAACTATTTCTTCCCTGAAATACAATTGCACTACGCTAATTTTGCCCAAAGAGAAGGAGCCCAATTCACAGACTAGAGCATTTCTGGCATAACAAAACGCTGGTATTTTTTTAATTAATTTGATGGATGGGTTTGGCCATGATGGATCCCAGTTCCACCGATTTCAGAAGCAGAAGGAGCAGAGAAACTGGCAAAAAAAAAGTCTAAAGTTGATACACTTTTGTTCAACTACCTGTTGCGCAAGAACTGTTGAGACTTTTCAAAGCTTTTAATGATGATTCAGCACCAAAATGTTAAGTGCCATGAAAAAGTATACCCACAAACACATTACAATATTGAAAGAGCAAGACGCTGATTGATGCCAAACCAGGGTGGATAAAAATCAATGTTTTTTTAAAAAAATCAAAAAAAATCGGATTTTTTTGATTTAAATCGGATTTTTTTGATTTAAATCGGATTTTTTTCAATAAACTGCTTTTTGAGGAAAATATTTTACCATCCAAAGGTTCTTCCATCATGAGATAAAGCTGAGTTGTTTAACTCAGTAGAATAAAGGCTGTATATGTGTAACATTCACAATGCCATGCTCTTCCAGAGGTTTCTGTAGGATGCTGACTATCCAACAAGTTTGGGCATGTCAACTGAATGGAAAAAGAAACTAAACCAAAAGTGAAACCAAGCTAGAAGTGTGGAATTAAAGGGGCAGTATGAACAAAATGTGGAGGCTATTAATAGTTTATACAATTAAGACATGCTGCTTTTAAACACCTACCTATTGCCATATAGTAAAACAAAAAAGATTTTTACTTACTTTGGGGTCCCCCCCTCACCCTGGCGTTAGATCGTTGCCCCTAGTTTCGTCCGTGTAACTATGGGCGCACATGCGCACTGCTCTCACTTCTCATTTTAATCGTGATTTATATTAAAAAAAACCTTTTGATTTAAATCAGTGATTTAAATCATGATTAAAATCATGATTTAAATCGATCCGATTTAAATAGAAAAAAATCTTTTGATTTAAATCGTGATTTAAATCATGATTTAAATCGGCGTGATTTAAATCAATCCACCCTGTGCCAAACCTACATTACCTAATATTTTCATTAATTTGTGAATAGTCTGATTGTCGGTTCTACCATTATAGTCTGTCTTGTACTATATTGGATGAGCTGAGGGAAACGGTTCACCAATAATAATAGTACTATTGTCAGCTCCAAAAATAAACACTGTCAATTGTGAAAAATCCTGCAGCCAGCCGCAGATGTCATCGAACACAATACATCCATTGCTTGCCATGCTCCTGTGGTATTCCCTCTCCAATGCTAGTATCATCTTGCATATTTCACCTATACAAAAGGGTTTGTATCGTTTTAGCTGACAAAGTGTTAAAATAGCGGGTCAGTAAAGTAGAAGGGCCCCATTCATTAGGTAGGGCGCATTGTATGCCAAGTTTTATGATGGGCTTTCTTGGATTAAGAGGCACAGCTAACAAATGTTACTCCAGTTGGAGACTGTAGTAAGTTTTTTGGTTTAAAATTACACCACAACTTAACGGATTTGTTGAACGGACTTTGCAATGCCTCGTCTCATCACAGATCATCCCACTTTTTCGGAGCTAGCATAAACTGTTGTAAAAATGCCAGACGTCATACATTTTTGATCACCTTTGTGTGGAGGAAAACTGTGACACATCTGAAGGCTTTTTATGCTACTTAGTAGCCCTGCTCACTTCCAGCGCCTGGCGCTCAGGTGACTTATCACAGCAGTGGTAAGAGGTGTAGCTTCAGCTTCAAGCTAAATACAGCGCTCGTCCAGTGTGTGAAAGGAACTCCATGTCTATTTCAAAAGCCAAGCAGGCCCCTTCCCTGATGTATAGACAGAAGGGGTTATCATTGTAATATATCCTCTGGTGCAGTCTGATTCCCAAGAGCAAATCCTGTGTATGTATTTCGGACTGTGATGACCAGGAGGATTTACTCTTTTCCTTGTTCTCTATAACTAGGTAACATCCTTTCATTATTCTTCTCCCCTCCGCAGTCTGCAAACATCTTTTGATTCTCCCTATTCTACTTTTCCATGATTCTGTCAATTTCTTGTGCCCAGACTTCACTTCAGCCTTAGTTTGTCAGTTTCTGATGGGTCTTCTCTAAAAGGGAATCTGTCCCTATTCTTTTTACAACTAATCTGAAAGCAACATGATGCCGAGAGAAAGACCCCGATCCCAGCATTGGGTCATTTACTAAGCTGCCTGCTGTTTTACCAGCAGGAGATCACTAGAGGACAAGTAAATCTGTTGCCATTTCGTCCTCCATTTTCCTGAGCCTGGCCCACAGCACTGATTGGCGGTTGTCTGCCTATGCACCGTGTATACAGAAAGCTGCCAATCACGTGGTGTGGGTGGAATTATACAGAGCGCAGCATTCAGAGAACTGCTAGATGTGCAGCAGAGAAAATGGATTTTAGCAAAACTACAGCACGTAGCCCAGTGACACATTGCTAGAAACAGAGTTTCCCATCTCTACATTATGCTGCACTCAGATGGGGTAGCAAAAACCAGGTGACAGATGATGGAACAATAAATGAACATTATCAGCAAGAAGGATTTGTTCACACTAGTTTCTCATTTCCATCAGGTACAATAGACCGAAAGGCGATAATATATTACACAATTTTACTTAAACATGTGTTGTCCCTGACTTAAATTAACATCTCATTAATATCAATTATGAAAAGCTAATATGCTTTTGAGGATTTTTTTTCGACTTTAAGTATCTGCCCTTGAATACACAAAACACCATGGGACAGATGGCAAACGTTGAAAAACCATAAGACCTCATGTAGACATCAAAGCCATGTGCATGGATCTTGTACTGCGACACATAGAAACCCCCCAGTTTTGTTTATCATGAAGCCATTGGCATTGTGTGCCTTGCACGGTGCGGCTGTACAGCACTATATTCATTGCATAGCAGCTGCTAGGACAACAGCCAAGTTACACAGCATGTAATGAGAAATGCACCAATTTTTTCTCCTTGGGCCTTGTTTCTAGATAGATCGCCATCCGTCATTTCTGTCTGATGCCAGAACTGACCCCATAGATCTCTACTGAATGATTCCAGGCACATCAGTAATCTCACTAAATTGGTTCTAGAGCTATAAAACAATTGCATGCAGCAAGTTTCCTCCTGCTATGGAAGGCAGAACATTGCATGAAATGCACCACTTCTTTAGTTGTGTCCAGATTGAAACAATTAGAAGAAAACAGTGAGGAAGTTCACTATCTAGGAAAGCAGATCTTATCGCCACTTAGCATGGACGCAGCATTTTGCTGCCGATTCTTAGGCCATGTGCACACGTTCAGTATTTTTCGCGTTTTGTTCGCGTTTTTTCGCTATAAAAACGCTTACATATGCCTCCTATTATTTACAGTGTATTCCGCATTTCTTGTGCAAATGTTGCATTTTTTTCCGCGAAAAAAATCGCACCGCGGAAAAAAAAGCAACATGTTCATTAAATTTGCGGAATTGCAGGGATTTCGCACAACTAGGAATGCATTGATTTGCTTACTTTCCGCATGTGGCTGTGCCCACCATGCGGGAAGTAAGCAGATCATGTGCGGTTGGTACCCAGGGTGGAGGAGAGGAGACTCTCCTCCACGGACTGTGCACCATATAATTGGTAAAAAAAAAAAAAGAATTAAAACAAAAAATAGTCATATACTCACCCTCTGATGGCCCCGGAGTCTTCCCGCCTCTCATCGATGCATGCTGCAAGTGTGACCAACCTGTCAGTCAGTTTTCCAAGCGATGCTACAGATCGCTTGGAAAACTTTAGCATTCTGCAAGCTAATTACGCTTGCAAAATGCTAAAAAAAAAACGGGAAAAAAAAAAAAAAAATGCGTATTTCTTGCAGAAAATTTCCGGTTTTCTTCAGGAAATTTCTGCAAGAAATCCTGACGTGTGCACATACCCTTAGTGTTTAGCATTTCAAGCAAAGTCTATGTAATTCTATGAAAACTCATGCCCACAGAGTTTAAAGACCCTGTTAAACAGTGCATTTCTGGGACATTTTTCCTCCCATAGACCTCGATGGGGAGTCTGGAGAGAAAAAAAAAAAAAGTCTATATAAAATTGAAATTTCATTTCTAAATAGCGTACTGGATTAATTCTGATTCTGCCCTAAAAAAATAAAGTGGAGTGGGTGGAAAATGCAGAAGTGGTGACGTGTTTCCATTTTACTTTTCCTCCGATTGTTCCACTCCTGATTTTGGCTTACAAATACTGGTCATGTGAATGTTGCCTTAGAGTAGCAGAGAAGAGAACGTCCCTTAAAGGGAAAGTGTCATCAGAAAACAACAATATTTAAATCAGGCTTTCATGTTAAATGTAGCAAAAATGTCAATGTTTGTCTCGTATCACAATCTGTACTTAAAAAAAAAATCTTGCAATTTTTGAACTCTGACACTTTTAGACTAACTTCATTTTTTTTTTTTTTTTTCAGGAAACAACATAGGTACATAGTTACAATGAACAGACACCAACCAAATATTTTGCATTGAAGAATCTAATGAGCATGTGCAAAGGTCACTGTAAAAGGAGGGGGAGTGGGATCAGCACTGACATCACCTATTGTGAATGAAGGTTTCTTTGTGCTTTTTTTACATGCGGTTTAAGGCCGTGTGCCCACGTTGCGTTTTTTATGCGTTTCTGCCCGTTTTTTTGCCGCAGCGGAAACGCATAAAAACCGCATTCCCATGCAATCCTATTGGATTCCGCAGTTGCTGTGCCCAAGCTGCGGATTTTCCCGCTGCGGAATCGTATAGGGGTAAAATCCGCAGCATGTTCATTATTTCTGCGGAATCGCTGCAATTCCGCAGCCAGAGGTTTGCATTGAATACTCACTTTACGCATGTGGCTATGCCCACCATGCGTAAAGTGAGCGCTTAATGTGCGGATGGTACCCAGTCTGGAGGAGAGGAGACTCTCCTCCAGGCCCTTGGGTACCATATTTCTGTAAAAAAAAAAAAAAAAAAAGAATTAAAATAAAAAATAGGGATATACTTACCTTCTGATGGCTCCCGGTGTCCTCCCGCCTCTCAGCGGTGCACGCGGTGGCTTCCGTTCCCAGGGATGCATTGCGCGAAGGACCTGGAATGATGTCGTGGTCACGCGTCCTTGACGTCACAAAGGTCCTGCGCACAAAGCATCCCTGGGAACGGAATATTATGGGAGCGCCGCTGAGGAGATTGGGGGCAGTCGGAAGGTGAGAATAACCATTTTTTTTTTTTACATTCTTTTACTATTGATGCTGCATACACAGCATCAATAGTAAAAAGTTGGTCACACTTGTCAAGCACTATGCTTGACAAGTGTGCCCAACCTGTCAATCACTTTTTCAGGCGATGCTTCAAATTGCTTGGAAAACGCAAGCATTTTGCAATCTAAAAACGCTTGCAAAACGCTTGTGTTTTGCGGGAAAACGCATGTGAATTCCACATGCGCTTTACCGGCGGCAGGGAGTTGCGGTAATGCTGCGGACATTTCCGCAGCATTTCTGCAACGTGGACACATAGCCTTATAGTGTTTTAGACACTACCATTTTTGTCTCATGTCAGTATGTCATGTTTTAAATAAAGCTGCCTTGTTTTTCATACTTTGCTTTCACAAAACTATTGATATAGTGATGTGCGGATTACAGGGGTGATTGCAGCAGAAAAGCACTGAACGCACACACATTTTTTCACCTGTGGAATATCTGCATCCAATGTAAGTATATGGGAAAAATCTGCACAGTAAACTCAGCAAATCCACAAGAGACAAAGACATGTTGTGGATTTGAGACATGTACCACAGGTAAGTTTACGCTGAGGGGAAAAAAAAAAAAAAAAAAGTACAGTGGGCATGAGATTTCTATAAATCCCATCCACTTTGCTGGAACTGTAAGGTTATGTACCCACGATGAGTAAGGGCAGCGTTTTGGACGTTCTAGATTACAATCATGAAGGATGGGATTTATAGAAATCCTATACCCACTGTGCTTCTATTTGACGCGGTGTAAACTCACCCACGGTGCAGGTTTACGGGCCGCAGCATGTCAATTTTGTCCCCGTAAAAGAAAATTCCAAAACAAATGTATTAAATGCAGTAAATCCGCAGTGCTCAGTGAACACATGCAGATTTGCCTGCGTGATTAGAACACAGCAAAAATACACTGCATCCAAAGAGCCATGTCCTGATCATGAAAACGTGGCCTAAGATGCTGCGCTGTTAAAGCAATAAACATATGCAACGTCAAAAACTCACTGTGGACTCACAGCCTCATTGTCATCCTGCCTTTGGTAAGTAGAATTGCTGAAAACTCAACCTGAAAGGACAGGAAGTCGGAGCCTAAAAAAGAAAGCCCCAGTGGCCAGTTGTAACACTACTACATTACAGATTTTATTTCTTTTTTAATGAAGATCTAAATATGAAAATTGAGACAAAATAAATCACACTACCAAAAATACAGCACGTTACACAGAAACTTAATCAATAACTCATTTTCTAATGGCAAAGTGTAAAATAAAGTACAATAGAACAGATTTTGCACGAGATGTTATTAAGACACTAAGTACATGCATGAAAGCAAGTTTCTTAGCACAACTAGCACCAATCGCACCAATTCTCAATGCTGAGTTTTATGTAAGAAAACGGTTATTCACACCACATTTATGGACTACTAAATGGTGGCCCGATTCTAAAGCATCGGGTATTCTAGAATACGTATGAAGTTTATTTGCCTGTCGCTGATTGGTAGCGGCCGGCAAACCGCGACCAATCAGTGAAGCAGTGTTTAAATCCCGTGCCAATATCACTGATTGGTCGCGCCCGGCCGGGCGCGACCAGAGATGCGTGGTCCAAATCCTGCGCCAATTCACAGCCGGACTGCGCCCGTCGTTGATTGGTCGCGGGCTGCTGGCGCGACCAATCAGTGACGCAGGATTTCCATTACAGACAGACAGAATTTGGACGATTATATAGTAGATATCCAATAGGCTTGGTTAGCAAATATCAGTCAATAATCAACCTTTTTTTTTTTTTTTTAGCATGGCAGGTGAACATGTGGATGATATCAGCCAGAAAGGCCTAATGACAATTACTGAAAAGCACAATGAAATATCACTCACACCAACAGTGATGGCACACGTATGTGAAAAACTTTCTGTCAAACACACAACAACAAGAAAAACTTTAAAAGGGTTGAGCACCTTTGATTTATTTTCTCACTTACATGCATGTATTTGGGGCTAAAAAAAAAACATTTTTGCAATTCCGTTTCATTAAAATTGCTGTACTATTTGTCTTTTACAGGCTGCTTCTTTCCCTGCTCATTCAAATTTGATGTGGTCTGTGGTCATAAATCAGCTGACAGTAGGCCATGGGGTCGGGGAGCACATAAGAGGAGTTACAAACTTTCTCATCTGAGCATCATAGTGGACTGACTGAAGGATTCTCAGTTAACTCATTCTGCAGCCAGGTATATAGGCCACGATCAGTATTTTGCTTGTGTATTTGTAAGCCACGAGTGGGTGATAAACACAGAAGTGGTGTCATGTTTATTATACTTTTCCTCTGCGTCCAAAGTGCTGCCTTCTACTGAATGCAGGTAAATACACATGCTCACCGAGCTATGCGGATTTACCGTATTCAATACATGTGTATTTTCTGTTGCGGAAACTAGCGTCTGAGCAAGAGAAACTGACATGCTGTGGTCTGCAAAGAGGCGCCGCATGTCAGTGTCCACAAGTGATCCGAAGGCAAAATGCACGCATAGAAATCCCATCCACTATGCTGGCACAGCTGATATCTGCAGGTTGGACCCTGTGTAAATGGGCGACATTAAACCTGCAGCAATTACTAAGTGTGGGCACTTACCCTAATAAATAGGCTATAAGTTGCAAATGGTGCAAAATTAGTTTGTTTGTTTTTTACTAGAATTGCATGCATTTCAGCCCAATAAAAATTTTTAAAAAACTAACAAATGTCACAAGTGAAGACAGACGATAAATGGCGCTATAATAATAATAATATCCGTGGTATAAGACAGCTATCAAAGTAATAATCCTCTTGTAATACAAAGCTCCAGTGTTAAGTTTCCATTGTGAGGGGCAGCGCTACAGCAATTAATCCAAGTTAGCTCTTGTGTACAGTGGAAACAATAAAGTTTAAAAAATAAAAAAAAAAACTGAAAAGTTTCAATCAGGTATCATTAAAAATACAGCAGACAAATGTGGGAATATTTGCTGGAGCCGATACTTGTCAGGTATGACTTCCCTACCTACGCTTGGAGCCTGACAAGCCTGATCCGTGCGCGGTGTGACCACAAGCAGACCCACATAGAGCTGGGGGGGCCGTATACTGGGGGGCCGTATACTGGGGGTGCATGCCTAACACCAGCACCACTGCTGTTTACAACACCACCACATCCGACAGGCAGAAGACTGTGTTTTTTGTGTTTTGTGTTTTCTGCTCTGAAATTCTGGGACACGAGTTTACACTAAACCTAAACACTGTTTTGCAACTAATAGAGATTACTCATCTAGTGTTGTGATCCCACAAGGCAAAACAGCCGACACCAGGGCGACACTCTGTGCCCCTGCTGCCCACACATCACCCCCAAGTGCAATCCAAATCAGCAGTGATGAGCCGAGAGCACAGCTGGAGGTTCGGCACAGTAGCAGCAGCCCTGCCTCCATGGTAGTGACAGCAGCCTCCGCCACCGGCCGCCTCCGCCACAGGCCGCCCCGCTCACCTTGCTGGATGTCCCCGTTGATGCCCCCCGGCAGCGGCACACTCAGCTGCCTCTCGGGCTCCGGCAGGCAGCGGCGGCAGAACGAGTGCAGGCAGGGCAGCAGCTTGGGCTCCGACTCCCGGCTCTGTAAGTTCTGCTTGCACACGGCACATGTATCCAGCAGGTTCATCACCGCGGACGACGTGGACGACGAGGCAGGAGTAGAGGAAGAGGCCGCTGTGGAGGAGGGGGCCGGACTCTCCTCTGCCGGGGCAGCCATTGGCACAGCTGAGGCCGCAGCCTTCTCCCCGTTCTCTGCCTCCTCCATGGCCTGGGCCTCAGTCCCCGCGGCGCTCCCGTCCTGTCCGCTGCCATTGTTGTTGTTGCTGCTCACTGAAGCTTCCGTCTCTCCGCCACCGCCTCCTTTGTTGTCCGCCATGTTTTTCCTCTTTGAACCCCTGAACTGACCGCTTCGCGACGCCAACAGCGCACGTACAGTACGCCGCTGCAATGAAGGCCACCCTCTCTCCCTCCCTCCCTCTGCTCTAACGGCCACGGCGAGGTGACGTCAGTTACGACGTGCGGGACACTGTAGATAGCGCATGCGTGGTGTACGTCTTCCGGAAGGAAGAGAGGACGGAGTGAGTTTGCGCCGCGTTTAGTGAGCTACGCATGCGCACTAGCAGACGAGTGGCGTGTTGCGCGGGGGCTCATCATTTCCACGCTCTGCGCTCACGTGGTCCTGACGCGTACACGCTCGTGTACTTATGGCGCTAGGGGTTACCTCACCGTGGATGAGCTGTTGTCCTGCTGAGACTTTTCCCGCTCATGGGGCGTGGCTTATGTTGTACCCGCTGACACACAGATTTAGCTGTTCTTCTTGCTGACGTGTTAACCCCTCAGGGACCGGATAGTTCTAGTTTTTGTGCTTTATTTTTTTCCTCCCTTCTATCAAGAGACATTAATTTTATATTTTTTCACAGTTATTATGGCCTAGAATTATTTTTTTATTTTTTTTGCTGGACAAGTTGTAGTTTTCATTTTACCATGGAAAGTACTGAAACACGGGGAAAAAAAGAACATTCAGAATGCAGTGAAAAAAAAAAAAGCAATTCTGCCATTGTATCTTGGGTTTTGCTTTCTCAGCCTTCATTGTGCAATAAAATTATCTGGAAACATAAGTCTTCTGAGGCAGAGATATTACCGCGATCTCTAATGTGTAATAAACAGTGCCGCTATAACTCGTAATAAACTTTATCAGGATCTATAACTTGTGATAAATATTACCGCGATGTCTGACATGTGATATGATTACCACACTATCTAACTCGTAATATATAATATGGCGCTCTCTGATGTGTGATAAATATTACCGCGATGTCTGACATGTGATACGTATTACTGCAATCCCTAATGTGCAATAAATATTACCACACTATCTAACTCGTAATATATAATATGGCGCTCTCTGATGTGTGATAAATATTACCGCATTTTCTAATGTAATAAAACGCGTAATAAATATATCTAATAATCTTTATATAGCGCCAACATATTCCGCAGCGCTTTACAGTTTAACTGTTTCAACACACAACAGTCATAAGTAACAACTTGAACAATACAATAATTAAAGCAACACAAGACGACCCTGCTCGTGAGAGCTTACAATCTACCATGAGGTGGGGGAGATACAAAGTACAGGTGTGTATTTACAATGATGTATTTACAATGATGGTCCAGCCATCTTCAGGGGTTGGGGGATAGATGGAGATAGTGAATGGGCTACACACACACAAACATAAAATGACTTTTATTAGGAAACGTGATAGGCCGCTCTGAACAAATTTGTTTTGAGGGAGCACCTAAAACTAAGCAAATTGTGGATGGTCCTAATATCTTAGGGTAGAGCATTCCAGAGGATTGGCGCAGCACGGGAGAAGTCTTGGAGTTGGGAGTGGGAGGTACGGATTAGTGCAGAGGTTAGTCGAAAGTCATTTGCAGAGCGCAGCGGTCGGCAATCTCTAATCTGTGAAAAATATTACCACAATCTACAACGTATAATAAATATTACTGTGGTATCTAACTAGAAATAAATATTTCCGCAAACTCTAATGTAAAATAAAAATTGCCACAATATCTAACTCGTAATAATTATTACTGCGATCTTTAGTTTAATAAATATTACCTCAGTATCTAACTCGTAATAAATATTACCGTGATCTCTAATGTGTGCTAAATATTACTGCGTTTTCTAACTTGTAATAAAACTCATAATAAATATTACCGTGATATCTATTGTAAAATAAATATTACTATAATATCTAACCCCGTAATAAATATATGACGTGTGATAAATATTACCGCAATCCTGTGATGTGTAATAAATATTACTGGGATCTTTAAAGTGTAATAAATCCTGGTGCAATCTCAAATGTGTAATAAATATTATTGTAATCTCTGATGTGTTTTAAATATCGTCGCGATATCTGATAAATGTTACCGCGGTCGTTAATGTGTAATACATTTTCCCGTAATCTCTAACTTGTGATAAATATTACCGCGATCTCTAGCGTGTAATGATTGTTACCACAATCTATAATGTGTCATAATTATCGCAATCTCTAATGTGTAATAAATATTACCGCAATCTCGAACTTGTGATAAATATTACCACCATATCGGACTGTGATAAATGTTTCCGTGATCCCTACTGTCTAATAAATATAATTGCAATCTCTAACATGTAATAAATATTACCCCGTTCTCTAACATGTAATAAATTATACCGTGATACCTGATGTGATAAATGTTACAGAGGTCGCTAATGTGTAATACGTTTTCTTGCAATCACTAACTTGTGATAAATATTACCGCTATCTCTAACATGCTATAAATATTAACCCGATCTCTAACATGTAATAAATGTTACTGCAGTCTATAATATGTCATAAATATTATCGCAATCTGTAATGTGTAATAAATATTACAGCAATAACTGCCGTGTGATAAATGTTACTGAGATCTCCAGTATGTAATAAGTATTACCGCAATCTCTAAAGTGTGATAAATATTACAACGATCTCTAATATATAATAAATATTACTGCAATCTCTAATGTGAATCAAACTGACCCTATGAGATAGGGAGGGGAAAAAGGGGAACAAACGCGGCACACGATCTAAGTGTAGTAAAAACTGTTTCTAAATTGCTCGCTATAATAGTTGCACTCACCAGAAACAGGCAAAATGAGGCATAAACAGGATCCCGCAGGAATCCCGAGGAGGCGGACTGCAGCTTGACCAGCTGGGCTCACGGGAGGCTTCAGACAACCGTGGTGAAAGCAATCAATACACAGAGAAGTACCCAGATAGTTGTCGGCGCTTCCATCACAAGATTCTCGTGGAAATCAAAGAAAATCGTTTCTTTCGGATTTACAGGATAAAATAACCCGTTTCGACTCTAACATCCCTGAGTTTTCTTCAGGTTATTTAAAAATTATGTATATCATACATAAAAAAGTGTAAATAATGTTGAGGGAGCTTTAGAGCCACACCCAACCAGATGAAAGGGAGGCTAATCCTCCACAAAAAAAAAATCCCAAAAAATTAAACTTTTTTTTTTATATATTACCTTTTTCCCTAAAATTCAACAACAATGCATGATTCAGTTGGCATTACTAATCAAACTTTTCACCCGCATCAGTCAGACCATTGGGAAATAAAGTCTGGAGTTTGCAATCTCAAGGACACAGGACAGAGGTTGAGTCAACTTTAATCTATGTCAACTGGCTGCAAGTGTGATTTAGTTATTGCCAACCCGTTAGGTGCCACAGGTAAGTTACAGGTGCTGTTAATTACACAAATTAGAGAAGCATCACATGATTTTTCGAACAGTGCTAATACTTTTGTCCACCCCCTTTTTTACGTTTGGTGTGGAATTATATCCAATTTGGCTTTAGGACAATTCTTTTTGTGTTTTTTCATTTAAGACAAATTAAATGAAGATAATAATACAAAAGAATTTGTGTTTGCAATCATTTTCAGGAAGAAACTGAGTATTATCTGGCAGAATTGCAGAGGTGTCAATACTTTTGGCCGCAACTGTATATTTGATTTCCATGAGAATCTTGTGACGGAAGCGCCGACAACTATCTGGGTATTTCTCTGTCTATTGATTGCAATCTCTAATGTGGGATAAATATCACAATAATCTCTAACATGTAATAAATATTACGGCAATCTGTAATTTGTGATAAATATTGCCACGGTCTCTAACGTGTAATATTACTGTGATCCCATATATGTGATAAATTTTACTGCAGTATCGGACGTGTGATAAATGTTTCCATGATCCCTACTGTGTAATATTATCGCAACCTCTAACGTGTAGTAAAAATTACCGCAATCTCTAATGTGTAATAAATATTACCCGATCGCTAACGGGTGATGAATGTTACTACGATCTCGAATGTGTAGTAAATATCGCAGTCTCTAAAGTGTAATAAATTGTACCGCAATATCTGACGTGTGATAAATGTTACCGCAGTCTGCGTTATGTAATAAATATTACCGCGATCTGTAGCGTGTAATAAATAATACCGCAGTCTCTAACTTGTGATAAATATTACCGTGATCTTTAACGTGCAATATTACTACAATCTCTGTGTAATAAATATTAGCACAATCTCTACTTGTGATAAATATTACCACATTTTCTAACGTTTAATAAAACTTGTAATAAATATCAAACTCGTAATAAATGTTACTGCAATATCTAATGTAAAATAAATATTACCAAAATATCTAATCCCATAATAAATATCTGACGTGATAAACCTTTTTGCGATTTCTAATGTGTAATAAATATTACTGCATTCTCTAACGTGATAATTACTGTGAAATCTGACATGTGATAAATGTTACCACAATTTCTAATATGTAATAAATATTATCGTGATCCCTTTAATAAATATTACCGGAATCTCTAATATGTATTAAATATTACGGCAATCTATAACGTGTGATAAATGTTACTTCAATCTCCAGTATCTAATACATTTTACCACAGTCTCTAACGTGTGATAAATATTACCACGATCTCTAATGTATAATAAATGTTACTGCAATCTCTGATATGTAATAAATATTACAACGATCTCTAGCATATAATAAATATTACCGCAATCTCTAATGTACAATAAATATTACCGCAATCTCTAACTTGTGATAAATATTACCTCAATCTCTAACGTGTGCTAAATATTACCACAGTATCTAGCTTGTAATAAATATTACCACAATCTCTAACGTATGATAAATATTACCGCAATATCTAACTCATAATAAATAGTACTGCGATCTCTAAAGTGTAATAAATAAATTTCTAATGTAATAAATATTAACTCTATATCTAACTCGTAATAAATATTACCTCAATCTCTAATGTGTGATAAATATTACCACGATCTCTACCATGTGATAAATATTACCATGATCTCTAACGTGATTATCCCATATGTGTGATAATTATTACCGCAATATCGGACGTGTGATAAATGTTTCCGCTATTCATACTGTGTAATAAATATCGCAATCTCTAATGTATGATAAATATTACCGCAGTCTCTAACATACAATAAATATTACTGTGATGTCTAACTCATAATAAATATTACTGCAATCTCTAATGTGTAATAAGTATTACCACAATATCTAACTCATAATAAATATCACCACAATTTCTGACGTACAATAAATATTTTCACAATATGTAACTCATAATTAATATTACTGTGATCTCTAAAGTGTAATAAACATTTCCACAATTTCTAACATGTAATAAATATTGCCTACATATCTAACTCATAATACATATTACCACTATCGCTAATTTGTGATAAATATTACCGCATTCTCTAAAGAGTAATAAATGTTACTGCAATGTCTAACTCGTAATAAATATTACCATAATATCTAACGTAAAATAAATATTGCCCCAATATCTATCCCTGTAATAAAATTTACTACAATATCTAGCATATAATAAATATTACAGTGGTATCTAATTCATAATATATACTGCTCAAAAAAATAAAGAGAACACTAGAATCCCACATCCTAGATATCACTGAATGAAATATTTCAGTTGCAAAGCTTTATTCATTACATAGTAGAATGTGTTGAGAACAATAAAAAATAAAAATGATCAAAGTAAATCAAAATGAATATCCCATACAGGTCTGGATTTGGAATGATATTCAAAATCAAAGTGGAAAATCAAATTACAGGCTGATCCAACTTCAGTGGAAATGCGTCAAGACAAGGAAATTATGTTCAGTTGTGTGTGTGGCCTCCATGTGCCTGTATGACCTTACAACGCCTGGGCATGCTCCTGATGAGGCAGCAGATGGTCTCCTGAGGGATCTCCTCCTAGACCTGGACTAAAGTATCCGCCAACTTCTGGACAGTCTATGGTGCAACATGACATTGGTGGATGGTGCGAGACATGATGTCCCAGATGTGTTCAATCAGATTCAGGTCTGGGGAACAGGCCGGCCAGTCCATAGCTTCAATGACTTCATCTTGCAGGAACTGCTGACACACTCCAGCCACATGAGGTCTGGCATTGTCCTGCATTAGGAGGAACCCAGGGCCAACCGCACCAGCATATGGTCTCACAAGGGATCGGAGGATCTCATCTTGGTACCCAATGGCAGTCAGGCTACCTCTGGCGAGCACATGGAGGGCTCTGCGGCCCTCCAAAGAAATTCCACCCCACACCATTACTGACCCACTGCCAAACCAGTCATGCTGAAGGATGCTGCAGGCAGCTGATCGCTCTCCATGGCGTCTCCAGGCTCTGTCACGTCTGTCACATGTGCTCAGTGTGAACCTGCTTTCATCTGTGATTAGCACGGGGCGCCAGTGACGAATTTGCGAATCCTGGTGTTCTGTGACAAATGCAAAGCGTCCTGCACAGTTTTGGGCTGTGAGCACAACCCTCATCTGTGGACGTAGGGCACACAGACCATCCTCATGGAGTCAGTTTCTAAACATTTGTGCAGACACATTCACAGTTGTGGCCTGCTGGAGGTCATTCTGCAGGGCTCTGGCAGTGCTCCTCCTGTTCCTCCTTGCAAAAAGGCTGAGGTAGCGGTCGTGCTGCTGGGTTGTTGCCCTCCTACAGCCCCCTCCACTTCTGGTGTACTGGCCTGTCTCCTGGTAGCGCCTCCAGCCTATGGACACTACGCTGACAGATGCAAACCTTCTTGCCACAGCTCGCTTTGATGTGCCATCCTGGATGAGCTGCACTACCTGAGCCACTTGTGTGGGTTGCAGATTCCGTCTAATGCTACTACGAGCTACGAGTGTGAAAGCACAACCAATATTCAAAAGTGACCAAAACAGCAGCCAGAAAGCATTGGTACTTAGATGTGGTCTGTGGTCCCCACCTGCAGAACCACTCCTTTATTGAGTGTGTCTTGATAATTGCCAATAATTTCCATCTGTTGTCTATTCCATTTGCACAACAGCATGTGAAATTGATTGTCAAACAGTGTTGCTTCCTAAGTGGACAGTTTGATTTCACAGAAGTTTGATTTACTTGGAGTTATATTCTGTTGTTTAAGTGTTCCCTTTATTTTTTGAGCAGTGTATATTATCACAATATCTAACTGTAATAAATATTACAGCAATATCTACCTTGTAATAAATATCACCATAATCTCTAACATATAATAAATATTACAGTGATTTCTAACTTGTAAAGTTTTATGTTTTAATAGTTAAAAAAATAAGACTTATAAAAAAAAACAATAGTTGTCAGCATTTTCTGAGATCTGTAACTTTTTATTCTTCCGTAGATGAACCTGCCTGGCGACACAGCATTTTATCTTAAGTACCCAGATGTCTATTTTCAGTAAGCCAGGAGTCATTGACTGTTATCTATGTGTTGACTTTTGAATTTATGCATTTTTTTTTTCAGTTGGTCAAGAGTCTGAAATGTTAACTCTTCTTGTAGGTAAATTGTTATTTTTGAATGGCTAATGTATGGGTATTATATCGGTCCCTACAACTTATTGTCTGCTATCTTTGTAAAACAGTGACGCAGAATAATTGAGCAATGATGTTTGCTAATATGTTGATTACACGTTGTCCAGGCCAATGCAAAAAGAGAAGGAAAAACTATAACCTGTGTATGAAGGCTTTAAGAACAGTTGTGGACTATAAAAAGGGATCTATTATAACCATATATCCAGACAGAAAAGACATCCAGACATTCAAAGAACCAGAGACTCTTTACAAGACAGCAGCCAAGACATCACGACTCCATCATGAGGAACACAGATTTGATCTTCTACAGGATGCTAGCTTAGGAGCCCATGGCCCCCGGCTGAAAGAATACAGATCTGCTCCATTGACCATCGCTGAACTATGGTTACGTTTGGGGTAGTCAGGATTTGGACCTTTCAGTCACCTGATCCTTATGGATTCATTTGTGAAAGCTAGGAATGGGACCCACCAGTCACCTGGCTCCATGGAGATGTTCGAAGAAGCCAGGTAGGGTTGTGAATGTCCGGTCACCTGGCCTTGTACCTCCATGTACTGCCATTTTCCTAAGCTTGTCATTACTTCCTCTCTTTGCGTGCAACAGGTGGGGTATCGGCCCTGGAATCTCTGAAGTCACAGCTGCCCTTATCCCAGCGAGTCAGTAGAGGGATGAGACTCTGTAATTGTGCATCATCTTGGGTATTGTGCTGGGACTTTTCTACTTGTTGTTTGCCTGTTATGTAGTTCAATAACGTATTGCCACACTGTTTTACTCTACCCTGCGTTGTCTGAGTAGTGCTCTTCTCACGGTAAAAGCAGATCAGGCATTCGGTGGGATGATCCTTGGTCCATTCGGTTTCAGCTAGCAGACTAGTGCATGCACTGTTCCCCGTGTCTCCACAACCTGTACGAGGCCTAGTTTTTTTTTTTATTCAAAAAGGAAACAAATTCTTCTGTTATTAACGTCATACAGTAAGGGACCTGACTTGAAAAACATTTTGTAGCATCTAGTGTGTTATAGAGACCTGATCGTTGGTTAAAAAAAATTCTGTGATTAACACGATACAGCACACTATATTTCAACTTTGAATTTACTGTCGCTGCAATTCAGCTGTTTGCAGAAGTAGTGCAGTGTTTAAAATCTAATATTTGGTTGTTAATACTGTGCTCCTACAACACTATCTGAGCAACATGACTGGTAAAAAGTGTGGTCATAGTGGAAGGGGAATTAGGCTTGGTGTTCAAGGTGTACGTGAGGAAGGTGGTAATGTTTGTGAAAGCACTATAGTGAAGCAACGTCACGTCCTGTGCAAAGACAACTGACATGTTACTGGACAGGCTACACCACTACCTTTGTTTGGCAGGCTGTTATGATCCTAGTGGTAGAGGATCTCTGGTATTCTGGCTCAGTGTGCAAAAAACATAGAACTGCTCTAGGGAGGTGGAAACTGGGCTAACCGCTTACCTGATCCTGACACAACAACTAGAAGTAGCCGGTGAACGTGCCTACGTTGATTCTAGACGTCTCGAGCCAGCCGGAGAACTGACTACCCCTAAAGGGAAAATAAGACCTCACTTGCCTCCAGAGAAATTAACCCCAAAGATATAGAAAGCCCCCAACAAATAATAACGGTGAGGCAAGAGGAAAACACAAACGTAGAGATGAACTAGATTTAGCAAAGTGAGGCCCACTAATCTAGATAGGCAGAAAATAGAAAGTAAACTATGCGGTCAGCAGAAAACCCTGCAAAAACATCCACGCTGAGTATTCAAGGACCCCCGCACCGATTGACGGTGTGAGGGGAGAATATCAGCACCCTAGAGCTTCCAGCGAGCTAGAAAATCACATTTTGAGCAAGCTGAACAAAAAACACTGATAATGCAAATGATCCAAAGTATGCAAACTGGACTTAGCTTTTCTTGCATGAGACAGATGGCAAGGAATCAGGAGGAGACCAAATAGGACTGAATACATCGATACCAGGCAAGAGACTGAGTCCTAAGGAAGACTAAATAGGGAACACCCACAGATTAATGGAACAGCTGAAGTCCAGGCCTGCAGAAAGACATGACTCATACACTATTATTAGTGACCACAAGAGGGAGCCCCGAAACACAGTTCACAACAGTACCCCCCCTTGAGGAGGGGGTCACCGAACCCTCACCAAGACCCCCAGGGCGATCAGGATGAGCAGCGTGAAAGGCATGAACCAAATCAGCCGCATGAACATCAGAGGCGACAACCCAGGAATTATCCTCCTGACCATAGCCCTTCCACTTAACCAAATACTGAAGACAACGTCTAGAGATACGAGAATCCAAGATCTTCTCTACTACGTACTCCAACTCGCCCTCAACCAAAACCGGGGCAGGAGGCTCAACAGCAGGAACCACAGGCACCACGTACCGCCGCAACAAAGACCTATGGAACACATTATGAATAGCAAATGACGCTGGAAGGTCCAAACGAAAAGACACCGGGTTAAGGATTTCCAAGATCTTATAAGGACCGATAAAGCGAGGCTTGAACTTAGGAGAGGAGACCTTCAAAGGAACATGCCGAGAAGACAACCAAACCAAATCCCCAACACGAAGTCGGGGACCCACACCGCGGCGGCGGTTGGCAAAACGCTGAGCCATCTCCTGTGACAATTTCAAATTGTCCACCACATGGTTCCAAATCTGCTGCAACCTATCCACCACCGAATCAACCCCAGGACAGTCAGAAGGTTCAACCTGGCCCGAGGAAAAACGACGATGAAAACCAGAATTGCAGAAAAAGGGCGAAACCAAAGTGGCAGAACTAGCCCTGTTATTAAGGGCAAAGTCGGCCAGAGGCAAAAAGGTCACCCAATCATCCTGATCAGCAGAAACAAAACATCTTAAATACGTTTCCAACGTCTGATTAGTTCGCTCGGTTTGGCCATTAGTCTGAGGATGAAAAGCCGATGAGAACAACAAGTCAATACCCATCTTAGCACAAAAGGATCGCCAGAATCTGGACACAAATTGGGATCCTCTGTCAGACACAATATTCTCAGGGATGCCGTGCAAACGAACCACATTCTGAAAGAACAAAGGAACCAAATCGGAGGAAGAAGGCAACTTAGGTAAGGGCACCAAATGGACCATTTTAGAGAAACGATCACACCACCCAGATGACAGACATCTTCTGAGATACTGGAAGATCCAAAATGAAATCCATGGAAATGTGCGTCCAATGCCTCTTCGGGATAGGCAAGGGCAAAAGCAACCCGCTGGCACGAGAACAGCAAGGCTTAGCCCGAGCACAAATCCCACAGGACTGCACAAAGGAACGCACATCCCGCGACAAGGAAGGCCACCAAAAGGACCTAGCCACCAAATCTCTGGTACCAAAAATCCCAGGATGCCCTGCCAACACCGAAGAATGAACCTCGGAAATAACTCTGCTGGTCCATCTATCAGGAACAAACAGTCTCTCTGGTGGGCAACGATCAGGTCTATCAGCCTGAAATTTCTGCAACACTCGTCGCAAATCTGGGGAAATGGCAGACAAAATCACTCCCTCTCTGAGAATACCAGCCGGTTCTGAGACTCCCGGAGAGTCAGGCACAAAACTCCTAGAAAGCGCATCAGCCTTCACGTTCTTCGAACCAGGCAAGTATGAGACCACAAAGTCAAAATGGGAGAAAAACAACGACCAACGAGCCTGTCTAGGATTCAGACGCTTGGCAGACTCGAGATAAATCAGATTTTTATGATCAGTCAAGACCACCACACGATGCTTAGCTCCCTCGAGCCAATGTCGCCACTCCTCAAATGCCCACTTCATAGCCAACAACTCCCGATTACCAACATCATAGTTCCGCTCAGCAGACGAAAATTTTCTGGAAAAGAAAGCACATGGCTTCATCACAGAGCCATCAGAGCTTCTCTGCGACAAAACGGCCCCCGCACCAATCTCAGAAGCATCCACTTCAATCTGGAAGGGAAGAGAGACATCCGGCTGGCACAAGACTGGTGCTGAAGTAAACCGGCGCTTCAGCTCCCGAAAGGCCTCCACGGCCGCAGGAGACCAATTAGCAACATCAGAACCTTTCTTTGTCATATCCGTCAAAGGTTTAACTACGCTAGAAAAATTAGCGATAAAACGACGGTAAAAGTTAGCAAAGCCCAAGAACTTCTGAAGGCTCTTAACAGACGTGGGCTGAGTCCAGTCATGAATGGCACGGACCTTGACTGGGTCCATCTCCACAGTAGAAGGGGAAAAAATAAAACCCAAAAAAGACACCTTCTGTACTCCAAAGAGACATTTTGAGCCCTTCACAAACAAAGCATTATCACGCAGAACCTGAAACACCATCCTGACCTGGTTCACATGGGACTCCCAATCATCAGAAAAAAACAAAATATCATCCAGATAAACAATCATAAATTTATCCAGATATTTCCGGAAGATGTCATGCATGAAGGACTGAAACACAGAAGGGGCATTAGAGAGTCCAAACGGCATCACCAAGTACTCAAAATGACCCTCGGGCGTATTAAATGCTGTTTTCCATTCATCTCCCTGCTTAATACGCACAAGGTTATACGCACCACGAAGATCTATCTTGGTGAACCAACTGGCACCCTTAATCCGAGCAAACAAATCAGACAACAATGGCAAAGGATACTGAAACTTGACCGTGATCTTATTCAGAAGACGATAATCTATACAAGGTCTCAAAGACACATCCTTTTTGGCCACAAAAAAGAATCCTGCACCAAGAGGAGAAGAAGATGGACGAATATGACCCTTCTCCAAAGACTCCTTTATATAACTCCGCATCGCGGCATGCTCTGGTACAGACAAATTAAAAAGTCGACCCTTAGGAAATTTACTACCAGGAATCAAATTTATAGCACAATCACAGTCCCTATGAGGAGGAAGGGCACTGGACCTGGGTTCACTAAATACATCCTGGTAATCAGACAAAAACTCAGGGGTCTCAGAAGGAGTGGAAGAAGCAATAGACACCAACGGAGTATCACCATGAATCCCCCGACAACCCCAACTTGACACAGTCATAGCTTTCCAATCCAAAACTGGATTATGGATCTGTAGCCATGGCAGACCCAAAACGACCACATCATGCAAATCATGCAGAACAAGGAAGCGAATCACCTCCTGATGTACAGGAGTCATGCACATGGTCACTTGCGTCCAATACTGAGGTTTATTCTCCGCCAATGGCGTAGCATCAATTCCTCTAAGAGGAATAGGAAATTCCAACGGCTCCAGGACAAAAGCACAGCGCCTGGCAAACGACAAATCCATCAGACTCAGAGCAGCACCAGAATCCACAAAAGCCATGACTGAGTAAGAAGACAATGAACAAATTAAGGTCACAGACAAAATAAACTTAGGCTGTAAAGTACTAATGGCGACAGGATTAACAATTCTTTTTAAGCGCTTAGAGCATGCTAAGATAACATGCGTTGAATCACCACAGTAGAAACACAACCCATTTTGATGTCTATGATTTTGCCGTTCGGCTCTGGTCAGAATTCTGTCACATTGCATAGGGTCAGGTGTCCGTTCAGACAGCACCGCCAAAGGATTAGCAGATTTGCGCTCCCGCAAACGCCGATCAATTTGAATGGCCAGAGCCATTGAATCATTCAGACTTGTAGGGATAGGAAACCCCACCATCACATTCTTAATGGCTTCAGAAAGACCATTTCTGAAATTTGCGGCCAGGGCACACTCATTCCATTGAGTAAGCACGGACCATTTCCGAAATTTTTGACAATATACCTCAGCTTCGTCCTGACCTTGAGATATAGCTAGCAAGGCCTTTTCGGCCTGATTTTCAAGATTAGGCTCCTCATAAAGCAAACCAAGCGCCAGAAAAAACGCATCAACATTCACCAATGCAGGATCCCCTGGCGCCAGAGAGAAGGCCCAATCTTGAGGGTCGCCACGAAAGAAGGAGATAACAATTTTAACTTGCTGAGTGGAATCCCCAGAGGAACGAGGTCTCAGAGACAGAAACAATTTGCAATTATTCCTAAAATTCAGGAACTTAGATCTATCTCCAAAAAACAGCTCAGGGATAGGTATTTTTGGTTCAGACATAGGACTATGAGTGACAAAATCCTGAATGCTTTGCACCCTTGCAGCAAGCTGATCCACATTAGAAGTCAGAGTCTTAAAATCCATGTCTGCAGCAGAGCTCAAAACCACTCAGAGTATAAGGGAAAGAAAGAAGCTAGACAGACTGCAACAAAAAAAAAAAAAAAAACCTCAGAACTTCTTTTTAATCCCGCCTCTGCGATGCTTTAAACATTTACTGCGGCCTGGTATACTGTTATGATCCTAGTGGTAGAGGATCTCTGGTATTCTGGCTCAGTGTGCAAAAAACATAGAACTGCTCTAGGGAGGTGGAAACTGGGCTAACCGCATACCTGATCCTGACACAACAACTAGAAGTAGCCGGTGAACGTGCCTACGTTGATTCTAGACGTCTCGAGCCAGCCGGAGAACTGACTACCCCTAAAGGGAAAATAAGACCTCACTTGCCTCCAGAGAAATTAACCCCAAAGATATAGAAAGCCCCCAACAAATAATAACGGTGAGGCAAGAGGAAAACACAAACGTAGAGATGAACTAGATTTAGCAAAGTGAGGCCCACTAATCTAGATAGGCAGAAAATAGAAAGTAAACTATGCGGTCAGCAGAAAACCCTGCAAAAACATCCACGCTGAGTATTCAAGGACCCCCGCACCGACTGACGGTGTGAGGGGAGAATATCAGCACCCTAGAGCTTCCAGCGAGCTAGAAAATCACATTTTGAGCAAGCTGAACAAAAAACACTGATAATGCAAATGATCCAAAGTATGCAAACTGGACTTAGCTTATCTTGCATGAGACAGATGGCAAGGAATCAGGAGGAGACCAAATAGGACTGAATACATCGATACCAGGCAAGAGACTGAGTCCTAAGGAGGACTAAATAGGGAACACCCACAGATTAATGGAACAGCTGAAGTCCAGGCCTGCAGAAAGACATGACTCATACACTACCATTAGTGACCACAAGAGGGAGCCCCGAAACACAGTTCACAACAGCAGGCACACAGCGGTACGCCTTGTCGATGATGCCCAGAAAGAGTATGTACTTGAGTGAATGGCAAGTGCAGCTTCAAGTGGCCTCTCCTCCTCTTCCTCCACCTCAACATCACACCCAGTACAGTCCACAGATGTGGCACCCAAATTACTTTTGATTCCCCCCGCGTCCCAACTATCCAAACGTTCAACTAACTGTATGGAACCACAGATAGGTGAATCTGAAGAGCTTTTCACACATTCTATGCCATGTTCATCAGAAGTGTACGCAAAAGCTTCACAGAGTCAACGGCAGGAAATCTGCCCAAAATTTTTTTTAGCTTGGATCTATGGGCAGGAAGAAGTATGGTCCGAACAGCATCCTGAACCTCATCATCAGACTTTAACCCCTGAGGGGGAGGTGATCCTGATGAGACACAGATATCTGAGGCTCACATGGACAGTACTGTGCTGTCAGGACAAGAAGAGGAGGAGGGTGACTCTAATGATGAGGAATGTGATAACACAGGTGATGATGTTGATGAGGTGTTAGATCCCAGTTGGCGTGAACATAGAGGCACACAGCTGAGTAGGTCATCTGAGTAGGAAGACGAGGAGGTTACATTGCACCGTCCGTCGCAGACATGTAGTGATGCAGCCACGACTAGCAATGCATCCTCAGCCATAACTGTGCCTCTAACCAGCATCGTCTGCGGGTCTGCCGCTCGCAGGGGTGGCAAGGGTTGCTTAGCCTGGGCCTTTTTTGACACTTCAAAGGATGAGACAACTCAAGTAATCTGCCAAATTTGTAAAATAAAACTCAGTCGAGGAAAAAAGTGCAATAATTTACCTACTACATGTATGAACCTTCACATGCGCAATCAACATGCTTTTGTGTGGGAATCCCACTGCACAAAAATGCAGACCAGCAGACATCAACCACTATCACCCGTCTCATCAATCACATCTGCTGCTTCTTTCTCCTCTGTTACCATGCCAACTATTGAGATGCAGGTTTTTGACTGCAGAACCTCAGGTTCTTTACCTGATCGAGTCACACTGACTGAGAGGTCGCCTTCAGCTGTAACAGATGCGGATATGCCTGCTGTTTTTGACCTACCTCAGAGAACGATCACACCACAAGTTTCTCAATCCACAGTAACATCTCCACCTGCACCTCTCTCATGGTCCAGCAGTTTGTCCAGTTCACCGTACTAAGCCCTCTCACAGCACTGCAGCCAGACCTCCTACACATGACAAAGCTAAGAGGTTTAACTCCTACATCTCCAATTTGTTGGCCACGGAAATGCTGCCTTCCCGCCTGGTGGATACCGATGGTTTCCGAAAGCTGATGGCGGTCGCAGTCCCCCAGTACCAATTACCCAGTCGCCATTACTTTTCTAAGAAAGCTGTGCCTGCGCTACACCAGCATGTAGCAGATAACATCACCCATTCCTTGACAAAATCTCTGTCTGCGAGGGTGCATTTCACCACAGACACTTGGACAAGTAATCATCACACCACTAAACCCACATGAAGTAACAGTGGCACAAAAACCGATAAACTAAGTAACCACACAAAAAGAAAAAATTGGTATATAGTGCCAATATGCACAGAAAATTGTTTATTAAGTAATATAGAAATAAAAACAGAATGACATAAGAAATAACAATGAATACAAGGTAACTGCTAAGAAGCAGGGACCACCATAAATAACACTACGTGCTGCATGTAACATACACTATAGCTACCATATAAACATGACCTGCTACAAATACTATATTCTACACAGTGTAGGGGAAAACAGAATGTTGCCCAAAAATAGTAACAGAAGCCATCTAGCAGAGCCTAAGTAACTAAATATATAAGTAGTGGCACTTACATGAAAAAATATTCAGCAGTATATGGCGTCCCCGCCGCCCCAACGCACGTTTCGCTTCTTTGTCAGGAGGCGCCTCCTGACGAAGAAGCGAAACGTGCGTTGGGGCGGCGGGGACGCCATATACTGCTGAATATTTTTTCATGTAAGTGCCACTACTTATATATTTAGTTACTTAGGCTCTGCTAGATGGCTTCTGTTACTATTTTTGGGCAACATTCTGTTTTCCCCTACACTGTGTAGAATATAGTATTTGTAGCAGGTCATGTTTATATGGTAGCTATAGTGTATGTTACATGCAGCACGTAGTGTTATTTATGGTGGTCCCTGCTTCTTAGCAGTTACCTTGTATTCATTGTTATTTCTTATGTCATTCTGTTTTTATTTCTATATTACTTAATAAAAAAATTTCTGTGCATATTGGCACTATATACCAATTTTTTCTTTTTGTGTGGTTACTTGGACAAGTAAGTATGGCCAAGGGTGTTACATCTCGTTAAATGGGCACTGTGTGACTCTTGTGGTTGTGGGGACAGGCGCTGCTCCACAAGTCTTGGAATCCACAAGGCTTGCAGACCAAACCTCTACATTTAACACTTCCTCCACTGCTTCTGCCTCCACTATCACCTCTAGGGCCTCCACCTGCGCCCTCAACTTCTGCCTTCACGAGACACGCATTCCAACAGCGCATAGCGAACCCCTACCACCTCCGTACTGCGCAGCCAGAGCTCACTGTAATCAGGCAGTCTTAAAATTGATATGCCTTGGTGATCGCAGTCATACAGCTGAAGAGTTGTGGACAGCTCTCCAGGCTGAATTTGATCAATAGCTATCTTCGCTGCACCTGCTTCCCGGAAAAGCCGTGTCCGATAACGGTGAGAACCTGGTGGCGGCCCTACAGAGAGGCAAGCTCACACACGTGCCTTGCATGGCTCACGTCCTCAATCTGGTGGTACAGCGTTTTAAGCAAAAAAACAAAACAAATAATGTAGGGGTATAATCAATATAACAACCAAAAGAACCAAAATACCCTAAAAGATAACTTTTAATGAATGATATTTAAAATCTCATAAATGATTCAACACATAATAACTACCAACACCATAAACACTAGTTCTGTGCGGGGTATATAAAGCCACCGAGATGCCACAGGAACTCTTTTAATGAAGAGATGTGAATACATCTGACTGAGTCCCTATTGATCACCCTAATGGGACTCACACCTTCCTGACAGCGGAGGTTGGCACCCTATAATTCGATGTGGTGCCCCCACTCAGCGACGGCTGTCCCTCCTTACCCTGATCGGGCCCTAGCAGCTACCCACGCCCAGAATCCAAAACACCATACACACAACAAGAACCTAGGTCACGCTGTGAATGTGAAAAATTAAAAAAACAGCACACAATATGTTGCTGCAATGGCTAAGATACATGCACCAAATGAGACACAGTAATATGTACCCTATAGGCTCACTCTGTACATTAAAGGCCAAAAGGATAATTTTTGTCACAGCTAGATAATAGCCTCCGAAGTCTGTACAGTACAATAGATGTTTTTACTAGAGAGTACAGATGAGCAAAAGTCTCCCAGCGTTCAATAGTTGGAGACCCTAATAATATACGGTACTTTTGTGCAAATTACAATATACTGCTGCCATAAGTAGTTTATAGAATGAATTAGCTATGACCTCACGTGAGGTTGCTGCAGGTGAGCCCACGGAGCCTATGCAAAACCCAGGGGTGTCACATGTTAAGCATCAAGCCCCTGTGCTCAAGAAGCAGGGAGCCTGTTTTTACTGTGGTAAAACTGGTCATTTTGTTAACATTTGTCCTCTGCTGTCTAAGAAAAACGCAATGGCGGAAAACTTCTAAGCTCAGAGGGTGTGGAGGAGACCAATCTGAGCTTATGCATATCCTCCATGGTGGTTTCTCAATGCATGCTCCCTGCCAAAGTTATTGTTGCTGGCAGAGAGCTGCCAATCACTGTTTTTGTGGATAGTGGTTCTGCCACAAATCTCATTGATGAGGAGTTTGCGCGCACAGCCGGTTTTAGGATCGAAAAACTGCCTCATCCTATCCGCGTGGTCACCATCAATGCTGCTCCTCTCTCACAGGGGGAGATTACTGAGTTTGTGGCTGAGGTGAAACTCCACATTGGGGTTCTACATTTCGAGCAGGTTACATGTAAGGTGCTCAGGAATCTTCCTGCACAGGTGGTTTGGGGTTTTCCATGGTTGTCTATGCACAACCCGGTTATTGACTGGAAAACTCAGGACATAATTCAGTGGAACGAATTCTGCCAGGAGAATTGCCTGGCCACATGTGTGTCTGCTGTTACTTCAAGCGTTCCTGAGTCACTTCTGGATTTTGTGGATGTGTTCTCTGAGAAGGGTTGTTCAGAGTTGCCACCACATCGCCCCTATGACTGTACTATCAGGTTTAAACCAGGGGCCAAATTGCCTAAAGCAAGGATGTTTAACATCTCCGGTCCGGAGAGACAAGCGTTAAAGGATTACATTGCTGAAAGTTTGAGCAAAGGGCACATCAGGCCTTCATCCTCGCCTGTGGCAGCGGGGTTCTTCTTCGTAAAGAAGAAAGATGGCGGACTACGCCCGTGTCTGGATTTCAGGGAGTTAAACCAGATTATGGTTCATGATCCATACCCTATGCCACTGATACCAGATTTGTTCAACCAGGTGGCAGGTGCTAAGTGGTTTACCAAGCTTGACCTCAGGGGGGCGTACAACCTCATAAGAGTCCGTCAAGGTGATGAGTGGAAGACGGCTTTTAATACCCCTGAGGGTCATTTTGAAAATTTGGTGATGCCATTTGGGTTGACAAACGCACCTGCAGTGTTCCAACATTTCATAAATGATGTGTTCTCGCATGTTTTGGGGAAATTCGTTATTGTGTACCTAGATGACATTCTCATATATTCTTGCGACCGTGATACTCATTTAGATCATGTCAGGCAGGTGTTACAGCTTCTCAGAGAGAATAAGCTCTATGCAAAACTTGAGAAATGTGTATTTTCGGTTCAGGAGTTGCCTTTCTTGGGTTATATTGTGTCTGCTTCTGGGTTTAAAATGGACGCCGCTAAGGTGCAAGCGGTGTTGCGTTGGGAACGGCCTGATAACCTAAAAGCACTTTAGCGGTTCCTTGGGTTTTCTAACTACTATAGGAAGTTTATCAAAGATTTTTCTATCATTGCTAAACCGCTAACTGACATGACTAAAGAGGGTACCAATTTCTCCGTTTGGCCTGAGGCTGCTGTGCGCGCATTTGAATTTCTTAAGAACAGTTTTGTTTCGGCCCCCATTCTTGTGCAGCCAGACGTATCGAAACCTTTTGTCGTGGAAGTCGATGTGTCTGAGGTTGGTGTGGGGGCGGTGTTGTCACAAGGCTCATCCTTGAGCGATTTGCACCCTTGCGCCTATTTCTCCAAGAAACTGTCGTCTGCCGAACTTAACTACGATATCAGCAACAGGGAATTGTTGGCAATCAAGTTGGCCTTTGAGGAATGGCGACACTTCTTGGAGGGGTCGGTTCATCAGGTTACTGTTATTACCGACCATAAGAACTTGCTTTATTTGGAGTCTGCCAAGCGTCTATCTCCCAGGCAGGCTCGCTGGGTATTGTTTTTCACGCGGTTCAACTTTGTTGTTACTTACAGACCTGGGTCTAAAAACACTAAGGCGGACACTCTGTCCAGGTGTTTTCCGGGGGGAGAACCTCGGGAAGATCCGGTACCCATCCTCCAAAAGGGTGTTGTGGTTTCGGCTCTCACAACCGAGGTTTTGAGGCTGAGATTGCCGTGGCCCAGGAGGAGGTACCATCTGAGCTTCCCATCAACAAATCGTTTGTACCGCTTCATCTCCGCTTAAAGGTTTTGGCGGAGCATCATGATGCTGTCCTGGCTGGCCACCCAGGGGTCAGGGGTACTTTGGAGTTGGTGTCACGTCGGTTTAGGTGGCCCAAAATCCGACAGGACGTGGTCTCATACGTGTCAGCTTGCACCATGTGCGCTAGGGCTAAGACGCCCCGTTCCCGTCCTGTTGGCACACTACTTCCTCTCGAGGTACCTAGTAAGCCATGGACGGAGATCTCCATGGATTTTATCACTGACTTGCCATCCTCAGCTGGGAACACGGTCATTTTGGTGATTGTTGATCGGTTCTCAAAAATGTCGTACTTTGTGTCTTTGCCTTCGTTGCCTAACGCTAAGACTCTGGCTCAGGTATTTGTGCAGGAGGTGGTCAGACTTCATGTAGTCCATGAGCCAAGAACCAAATTTGACGATATCGGTACCAAGCGGAGTGACTAATTCTCTTTGGTATTTTTAGGTAGATGCATGTCTGTAGTTTATTTTTTGATATGATAGCCCTTACATATACGTAGCTTATTAACCCCTTCAGCCCTAGGCCTATTTGTACCCAAGTGCCTAAGCCAATCTGACCTGTGCCACTTCATGGGCTAATAACTTTGGAACGCTTTCACCTATCCAAGCCATTCTGAGATTGTTTTCTCGTGACATATTGTACTTCACGTCAGTGCTAAATGGGAGTCAATATATTTTACCTTTCTATATAAAAAAATGCTAAATATTCGGAAATTTTGGAAAAATCGGCAATTTTTTAACTTTGAAATTCTCTGCTTTTTACAAAAATACTGATACCCCCCATAATAGTTATTAATTTACACTCCCCACATGTTTACTTCATATTGGCATCATTTTGAAAATGAAACCCTATTGTTTTACGACGTAATAGGGCTTATAGTTTTATGCGCAATTTTTCACATTTACAGCAAAACCCACTTTTCAAAGGACCAAGTCACTTCTGAAGTCACTTTAAGGGGCTTACATAACAGAAACCACCCATAAATTACCCCATTTTGCAAACTACACCCCTCAAGCTGTTCAAAACTCATTTTTAAAAACTGTTAACCCTTTAGGTGTTCCACAGGAATTTTAGCATGAGCCAAGAACCAAATATGACGATATCGGTACCACCCGGAGTGACTAGATGTAGTATTTGTAACAAAATTTAATCCAAGTTATGTAAATACACACTGAACATGTCATGTGCATATATATATATATATATATATATATATATATATATATATATATATATATATATATATATATATATATATATATATATATATATATATATTACTCCATAATATCTTCAACATCGGACTCTGAATCTGACTGTTGTTCTACTGGCTCGTCTTCAGTACCCTTGTTCTGGCATGTCTGTAATCTGCACATGTCTGTGCACTTCAGGCCATTGCTGAGGCAAGTACACTGAGGAAGTTCACATGACCGCACACACTTGCAGGACAGTAGCTGTATAATAGCTTCTGGTGCTGGTGCCCCTTGCATCCACTTGACAACAAGCTTTCCGTCGTTATCTATCATCCAACCGCAGTCTGTTGGGTTTGCAACCCATGGCTGGCTCTGCAGACTTCTCCTCCAGATCGCAGCCTGGTAGTTTGCACGCAGTGCATGCATGAAAAGGCAGTCCTGGCAAGGAGGGAGTTGACTTGACTCTACCACTCCACGTCTGGCACAGAACAGCTGATAACGGAGCCTGTTTACCTCAGTTGTTTGGGTAGTTGGCAGGTACATGTGGCAGGTGATTTCCTGTAACTTCTCAAAAAGTTCGGTAGACACTTCCCATGAACGACCAACTTCCTGAAAGGCATCCTGGTATGTCTTGTTCATCTTCAACTGCTTGAGTGTCGTCATCTTCCCACGGCCAGCGAATGCACTGACGGTGTCACAGCCTGTAAATGCATGCATACCAATCAATGAATCACATACGCTGCCTCCCAATGTTCGGCTCAGAGTGGTGATATCCAGGAATCTTGTCCGGTTCTGTGTACCGCATTTCTGGAACAGGTGGGATGGGATTTTGTGGCACATGCCCAGACACAGGACCATGACATCAGTATCCTCCGAAGTGATGATGACCGACTTGTAACCAGATTCTGCTGCATGAAGAGCATGGAGAAGGAGGCGTGTGTCTGCTTCTTCTTGATTTGACTTAAGGTCAGCAGCCTCTTCCCACTGTTCTTTGGTGATCTTAAAGCAGAGCTGCTCACATGTGACATACAGCTCCTTCTCCTCAAGCTTCTCCCTGTGGTGTTTCGCCTTCCATTCTTCTACCAGAAACTTTATGAGACTTGCCTTGTTGGAGGAACTACTTAGAAGCTTTTTCCACTGCTGGATGTTGTGCCCATGTTGAATGTTCTTGAAATGGATCCCTGTGCCTTCATATCTGTTGACTCTTTCTGTATCTTTGATGGATGTCTCCTTGTAGACGTCAAAGACAATATCAATGCGCTTGCTCTTAGCACCCTCATGGATAGCGCGACTCATTGCTGTGCCTGCTAGCTGGCCAAATGTTGCATTGTTTCCCTTCAGTTTCTGAACCAGGCTCATCCCATCAATGATGGTTGCAGAGGGCTCGGGGATCACTTCTGCAGGACGAGCATTCCTCTCCAACTCCCTTGCGAGGGCAGCCTTGTTGGTCTTGCGGATAGACCCATCACCATTGGCAAGTGCCCATGGCAATGGACCCAGGGGATGAGTCAAGACATCACTCATTTGTAGCTTTCTGTTCTCAGCTACAAGTATCATCTGGCCAAATAGGTTTCTGTCAGCCTTCAAAATTACCTCCTTGCCAAGACCTTGTCTGCGTGTCTTCATTTGGATGTTAGAGAACGTTTTAAGTTTGTTCTTCGTCATCTTGTCATGAAACAATGTAGTTGGCTTATCGGTACCCAAACGCTCATCCTTGAATGTTTGATATGCATCCTCTCCTATACTGTATGCCCCTTGAAGGTCTTTGGCTACATCTGGTGGTGCTACAGTCGCTGTTGACAAACTGATAAGTTCACCATTATGCTCTTTGTTGAAGGGGTTCACCCAACCTGTCTCCAGCAGTTGAACGAAAGATTGGACATCGGCTTCATCTCTTCTAATCCTAGACACCTGTAGGTCTGAATGGCTGAAGTCAGTATATTGTTGGCCTACCAGGGCCCTCAGCTGCCTCAAGTACATACTGCGGTACTCTGATGTCAGGTAGAACCTGGAAACAGCTCCAACTTTGAGGCTGAAGCCTTTTGTGCCCCCTGGTGTCTGGGTGTCTTTGTTGATTGTCTCTTCAATGGTCTGGTCCACAGGAATTCGTCCAAAAGGATTCTTGCTACCGATCTGGACCGAAAAGCCACCTTGCATGAAGTATTCATGGACCTCTGGGTGTTCTATGGGCAGCCGAGACATTGTGGCATAGTAATAGGTTAGGTATCGGGCATAGTTGACCTTGTCATAGGCAAAACACCATGGTATCATCTGTCGGATTGCTCCTAGGTGAAGCATCCAGTTGCCTTCTCTTGAAGCTCGAACCAGGGCCAGCATGGTCTCGACCATGTCCAAGTATGACATCCAGAATGCTGAGAGTTGTTCATTTCTGAGGGTCTCAAGATAAACTTGAAAGAGCTTCAGGGTAAGTGTGCAAGATTCATTATCCAAGAGCTTTTCGAAGGATCCCTGCGACACACTGATGCGAAAGTTTGTGATGTTCTTCAGTGTTTCATCCAGATGGTGAAGGTCCCTTGCATGGTTTTCTTCTAGCCATGGAAGGAAGTTTTTCCATGCAAGCCTCATAAGTGCTTCATAGACCAGCTTGTGTAGTCTCACTGCTCTGTTGTACCTCCGGCCGTCCATCACTCCAGACACTGATCCTTCAGCGATTACACCGGATTCAACACACAGATCTCTAAGGCCTGCATCCTGAAATCTGTTCCCTATGATAGAGAGGAGATTACAGATTGTGTGGAAGACACCCATTCTAATTATAATGTTCTTGAACTTCTCCTGTTTCCAGATAACCTCGGCAGCTTTGGCATAGAGTGCTTGATCAAACACACACACAATTCTGTTAAGCTTCAGGGTCTGCATGATGGCATGTGTTTGCTCCAAGACTTCATTCACAGTGGACATGGCTGTTGCAGGAGCATTGATAGTGGGCAGGTAGCTTACAGTGTCCTGGGCCACTACAATGTCGCTGCGGATTTTTATGTTGAACCCAGTCCAACTGCAGAGAAGACCGGAGAGTCCTGTTCAGCACAGAACGTGTATGTGTCAGTGTGTGTGCGTGTGTTGGGGCACCTCAGGGTGTCTTCAAATGTGACATAGCCCCCTAGATTTCTTCCAGTAAAATTTGCACTCCAAAAGTCATTTGGCGCTCCTTCCCTTCCGAGGCCTGCCGTTCCCCAATACTGCAGTGTACGACAACATATCGGGTGTTGTTGTGTTCGGGAGAGATTGGTGAACAAATAGTGGGGTGCATTTTTTGCTGGTACACCTCTTAAAAATAAAAAAATGAGCCTAAAATGACACCTTCATGTAAAAAATGCACTTTTTCCATTTTCTCAACCAAGTGTTTCCAACTACTGTGAAACACTGGTTGGGTCAAAGTGGTCACTATACCCCCTAAAAGATTCCTTGGGGGTGTAGTTTCCAAAATAGGGTCACTTTTTGGGGTTTCCACTGTGGGGGTACCTCAGGCAGCCTTCAAATGTGACATGGCCCCCTAGATTTCTTCCAGTGAATCCGCCACCCAAAAACCACATAGCGCTCCTTCCGTGTTGAGCTGTGCTGTGTGCCCATACTTTAGTTTACGAGTACATGTGGGGTGTTTCTATAAACTGCAGAATTAGGGTAACCAAGTTTGGGTTTGCCGTTAACCCTTGCTAGGTTGCAGGTAAAATTGGATTACAATGTAATATCTGGAAAAAAAATGAAATTTTGAAATTTCGCCTTCATTCTGCTAAAATTCCTGTGGAACACCTAAAGGGTTAACAGTTTTTAAAAATGAGTTTTGAACAGCTTGAGGGGTGTAGTTTGCAAAATGGGGTAATTTATGGGTGGTTTCTGTTATGTAAGCCCCTTAAAGTGACTTCAGAAGTGACTTGGTCCTTTGAAAAGTGGGTTTTGCTGTAAATGTGAAAAATTGCGCATAAAACTATAAGCCCTATTACGTCGTAAAACAATAAGGTTTCATTTTCAAAATGATGCCAATATGAAGTAAACATGTGGGGAGTGTAAATTAATAACTATTATGGGGGGTATCAGTATTTTTGTAAAAAGCAGAGAATTTCAAAGTTAAAAAATTGCCGATTTTTCCAAAATTTCCGAATATTTAGCATTTTTTTATATAGAAAGGTAAAATATATTGACTCCCATTTAGCACTGACGTGAAGTACAATATGTCACGAGAAAACAATCTCAGAATGGCTTGGATAGGTGAAAGCGTTCCAAAGTTATTAGCCCATGAAGTGGCACAGGTCAGATTGGCTTAGGCACTTGGGTACAAATAGGCCTAGGGCTGAAGGGGTTAATAAGCTACGTATATGTAAGGGCTATCATATCAAAAAATAAACTACAGACATGCATCTACCTAAAAATACCAAAGAAAATTAGTCACTCCGGGTGGTACCGATATCTGGCCCGGCTCATGGACTAATGGGGTTCCATCTGACATCGTTTCTGATAGAGGTACTCAGTTTGTGGCAAAATTTTGGAAAGCGTTTTGCTCACGGCTGGGGATCAAGTTGTCTCATTCTTCGGCGTTTCATCCTCAGTCAAATGGTCAGACCAAGTGCATGAACCAAAATTTGGAGCAGTACTTACGCTGCTTTGTTTCTGATAACCAGGAGGAGTGGTCGACGTTCCTTCCTTTGGTTGAGTTTGCCATCAATAATCACCGCCAGGAGTCTTCTGGGGAGTCTCCATTTTTTTGTGTTTACGGGCTACATCCTCAATTTTGTACTTTGAGTCAGGGGGGCTCTTCCGGCGTCCCGGAGGAAGACCAGTTAGGAGCACAACTGTCATCAGTCTGGAGAAGAGTTAAACAGCGCTTGCTGAGTGTGGGTGCTAGGTACAAACGTGTGGCTGACAGTAAGCGTGTGCCAGGTCCGGACCTGAGTGTGGATGACTGGGTGTGGTTATCCACAAAAAACATAAGACTCAAAATACCATCCCTTAAATTGGGTCCTAGGTTTATTGGTCCATTTAGGGTCACCGCCGTCATTAACCCAGTAGCGTACCGATTGGAGCTTCCTACGGTGTATAAGATACACAACGTGTTCCACAGATCTCTTTTAAAGAAGGTGGTGGGATCCGTGGACGCGGCGCCGATGCCACCTCCAGTCTTGGTGGATGGTAATTTGGAATTTGAAGTCTCCAAGGTGGTTGACTCTCGTGTAGTGCGCCGCACTTTACAGTACTTGGTACACTGGCGTGGTTATGGGCCTGAGGAGAGGTCTTGGGTACCAGCCTCGGACATTCATGCGGATCGGCTGGTCAGTATGTTTCACCGCCGCCATCCGGACAAGCCGGGTCCTATAAGTCGTGAGGGCCCTGGGGTCCCTCGTAGAAGGCAGGGTACTGTCATGTCGGATGCTGTTCATACTAGGGCGTTCGACAGACAGCGGTAATTCCGCTTTTGTCCACTATGCGCTCAGTGGCGTCGGCTAGTTTTTATCTAGCTGGTCCAGGGTTAATTTAGCTGGTGCTCGGATTGGAAGCTGGGTCACCCCCACTGCCTTTAAATAGTTCTTCTGAACATTGGGCGTCGCCGATTATAGCTTCTGTCTTGTGCTTGGTTATCTCGGTCTTGAGTGGTGGTCTAAGAGAAGGAGTATCGTATCTGGTGGTGTATTTCCCTTTGTCATATTTTCTCCTTCCTTTATTTGTATTTGTTTTGCCCTGTGCACTTATAGTGTATTCCTGTGTGACTGCGGCGTGGTGCATATTTTCTGTTATCCTTGTCTGTGCTAACTGTGGGTATTTGTGTGTGGTCTCTTCACTGGGTGGTGGTGGGTTGAGGTTTCAGCCTAGGGTTGAAACAGGAGATAGGCTGAGGATGGAGGCCCAGACATGCACACCATCAGTGTAAACTCTGGAAGAGGTTCAGTCAGGGTTTCCCAGAGTTGAGGGAAATCGCAGGGGCCTGGGTTATTAGCTCTTGCCTACCTAGGCTTCCCTTGACAGCAGCTGTAGACTTACAACCTCCGGCCCATCAATTCGTCAATGCCAAAACATTAGCAGCAGCAGTGGTGGAAGTGGAAGAAGCAATTTCTATGAGTCCTTTGACACCTTTTTAGACCAATTCGTGAACCAGTACAACAGATTCCAAGTCTTACACGTGGTGAACGAATGGAGAGAATGGTGCAGGAGTATCTTGAACTAAATATCAATACCATCAGGGAGGGTTTGGACCCTTTCACATTTTGGTCTTCCAAAATGGATGAGTGACCTGAGCTCGCCTCACATGCCTTGGAGGTTTTATCATGCCTGGTAGCCAGCGTTCTCTCAGAAGGTATTTTCAGCGCTGCTGGTGGTGTCCTGACGGATAAGCACATATGGCCGTCCCTTAAAAGTGTTGACCGCCTAACTTTCATTAAGATGAGCAAGTCATGGATCTCCAAGGACTTTTGCACCCCAATCGCTGACTGTACAGACTAGGTGATATTGCATTTTTTAGTGTGATGTATTAATGTCACGTATCTGCACCCTGTGATATCTTTAGTGTCGCTTCTGTGGCTGCTGCTGCTGATGTTAACACAAATTTGTGGAAATGTGAATAGTCATAGTTAGTCTACATCTGCTGTGTTAGCTATAGTGGAAGACGTGTCGGTCCCAATTATGCTATTTCTATTCTCGTGAAAGCTATTCCACTTTGGTGGAGTCAGACCCTCATTTTTTAAAATGTGAACACTCCAAGTTGGGTGTTCATCTGCTGTATTGGGTGTAGAGAAAGACCTATTGTTCCTTATTAGGCTATTTCTGTTGTTGTGAAATTGAGGCCACTTCTGTGGTGTAAGGCCCTCATTTCTTTATATGTGAAAACTCCTTGTAGGGTGTCCATCTGCTGTATTGGTGTAGAGAAACACCTGTTGGTCCCTATTAGACTATTTCTACTGTATTGAAATTGATGCCACTTTGGTGGTGTCTGCAAATAATTTTTGGAAATGTGAACACTCATGGTTGAGTGTCCATCTGCTGGATTGGGTGTAGAGAAAGACCTGTTGGTCCCTATTAGACTGTTTCCTTCATGCATGTTGCATTTAGCAGTAGGCCTCCGAGACCGTCAGGCCTCCACTTTCTTGCACTCAACTACCCGTGTTACTGTCCTTAAATTTTTCTGACATTTGTAATCTAGAAAACTGATATTTGTGCCACCTGAGTGTTGGTCAGCATGAAAGCAGGTAGAGGTGTTGCATGTGGTGTCAGGACTCCCGCAAAGGGGGCCTACACTGATCCCTTACCCACCTCGTCTTACTGTGATGTTCATTGGAAGGCAGCTTTAAATGCTGTCCCAGACCCCGATACCTCATGCCTGGCTGATTGCTGCAGTGCCATGCTAAAATCTGTACTGTGGGTGAATTGAGGCCACTTTCCTGGTCTGTCTTTTATTTGATGTGTTTTCGCAGCATTTGGGGCCGCTCTAAGGTGTTGTGCAAGTGTAAGAAGGAAGACCGGACCGGGGGTACCTGCACCGAGTCGGGTCCAGAACTGTTGAGGTTGCCTCCCTTGTTGCCTGAGGGAAGAAATGAGGAGCGGGACCGACCTCATGACCCAGGTAGGAGGGAAAGCTTAAAAAGTAAAGTGCATGGAGCTGTGGGCAGTTTGGCGGGAATTAGCAGCCGCGCACAGCCGGGTGAGCAGCGTGCTCCATCATCTGAGCACCGGCGCCATGACGGGCTGCGTTGTATGGTCCCCGCCGTCTCTAGCGGGACTGCTGCAGAGAGAGGTGCCGTGTGCTCAGTAGTTGCCATAGACAGAAGCGCCGTACGCTCAGTAGCTGACAGAAACAGAAGTGCCGTGCGCTCCGTGACTGTGAGTACTGTGCATGTGCAGAGGAGAGAAGGCCGAGTACCGGACAGACTTCTGCGGCCTAACTTGCCACTTGCTTCCTACCCATTTACTTTTGACTCCACAGCCTTGTTTGTGTCGGCCGCACGTGCTTATTGACTAGGGGCTCAGCGGTAGGTACCGGAGGCCGACCGCTGCCTCCAGAAGACGAATCATCGCTTAAAGGACCCCATCTGAGGATATCACCAGCCGCTGCCGGTTCTACAACTTTTCCTCCAGCTGGATCATCTGCTGCAGAGGACCATACAGGACACGATAAGTTCTTTACATTGAACTGCTATTGTTTTACAGTTGCTACCCCTATTATCCCTCCTTTAACCATTAACCTCCCTGCGAGGAGTGATTTCCCTGTTTATTAAATTGTTATATCTTGTTAACCCTTGCTCTGCCTCTTGTCTGTCACTGCATCCCGCAACCTGCTTACACATGAGTTTATTTTTGCCTCCCATTGACGTGAATGGCTATGTTCTGCGAATATTCGACAAATTAATCGGCGAATATTGCAAATTCGGTGAACATAATCCGAACATGTGAACATTAAAATATTCGCTCATCTCTACTCTGCTCTTCCTGACCTCAGTTTTTGTTCTGCATTTCACTCCTCTCTACCATTTTATATTGTCAGTTCCTCCTTTACATTTTCAGTTCCTGTTTATTATGCCATCTTCTCTATTAAACCATGCAAATCAATTTTTCCCCAAATGTGATCCTCCTGACCCTTCACAGTAATAAGATAAAGGAAAAAATAAAATATACTGACCAATATTTACTGAGGACATTTTAAAAAAAAAATAGTCAAAAAGAAAACAGTTTTTATAATATTTGGATTTCATATGTTGTAGGCAGGATCAATATGCTAGCATAATGAACTAGCTAAAAGAGTCCGATTTCGACAAGGAAGAAATGGTGATCGGTAGACAACTGGTTCAGAGCATCTTCAGATGGTGTTTGCAGAAGTTATTACAAGCCAACAGAGGTTCAAAAATGTAGAACCATCATCAGGCCTAAAAAAATTTCCAGACAGGCAGCAAAACTCTTCGGCTATGTGGACACGTTGATTATTTGCTTGCAGAAATTTCTGAAAGGTTTCTGCATCTCTTGGCAGGAAAAACACTGCAGCAAAAATGTGCGTTTTTCTGCATTTTTGGTGCGTTTTTGTCTGTTTTTTCTATGCGTTTTTGTACAGCAGTGAATGCTTTTTTGAGCTAAATAAAGATATTTAAAAAAGTTTTGTGATGTAATTTCTTGGTTCAACATCACCTTTTTCATTTTGATCAGTGGCATCAGGGTAATGGGATTAGGGCTTGGTGTCAGCAGCTGTCACTGACACCAAGTTCTAGGTTTAGTAATGAAAAAGTGTCAGCCTGACACCCTCATTACTAAGCCGATAAATAAACACAAACACACAAATAAACACACACAAACCTACATACACATTGTCACCAGCCTAGGTAGGAGCATTAACAGAACAAGTGTACATAGGCTGTAACCAAACAGCAACTGTTAATTTTAAAGAAAAAAAAATAAAATAAAATTGCGTTGGCTCCCGCGTAATTTTAATAACCAACAGAGGGAAAGTCGTTGGCTGAGGGCTGATGTTAATATTCTGGGAAGGAGCCAATAGCCATAAAGGTTCCCAGGCTATTAATATCAGCTCACAGCTGTTTGCTTAGCGTTTACTGGCTACTTTACAGGGGGACCCCAGAAAAAAATTGACATAGAGTCCCCCAATGAAATCTAGCCAGCAAAGGCTTGGCAGACAGCTGCAGGCTGATATTAATAGCTTAGGAAGGGGCCATGAATATTGGCCTCCTCCCAGTATAAAAATATCAGCTCTCAGCCACTCCAGAAAAGTCGCATCTATAATTTGCGCCAAATCTGGTGCTTAGCCTCGCTTTTCCCAGTAGCCCTGTAGCGGTGGCAAGTGGGTTCATATTTGTGGGGTTGATGTCACCTTTATTTTGTCAGGTGACATCTAATCCACAGGTTAGTAATGGAGAGGCGTCTATAAGACACCTGTCCATTAATAACCCCATAGTGATATTGTATAAAAAACACACACCCAGAATAAAGTCCTTTATTTGAAATAATGACACAGACTCCTTTAATGAATTTTAATTAAACCATTTGGATGTGCCAGTCATTTTTCTGTCATTTCTATGTTAGCTTACTGACTGAGCGCTCCTCCCTTCACCATGTGGTTTTTAATTAAAGCGCTGCGGAATATGTTGGCGCTATATAAATAAAGATTATTATTATTATTATTATTATTATTAATTACATCTAATCACTAGTTTTGAGCCACCCCCTAGTGTCCGAGTTCGGTTCGGTTCGTCGAACTGGGGCGTGTTCGACGAATGTTCATCGAACGTTCGACGAACACCGTCGAACCCCATTGAAACCAATAGCAGGGAAACACAAACACATACAAACACATAGAAAACACATAGAAAACACCTTAAAAGGTGTCCAAAAGCTGACAAACTGCTCAGAAGACAAAACAAACACATGAAAAATTCACAACTACATATAGTCATGCGAAAATAAAAGAGGTGGAGGAGTAAAAGGAGGAGGAGACACAGATATAGGCATGTCATGCCCTTCTAAAATCAAGAAAGGCTGGAGTAAAAATCTAAAATCAGCCTACCAACACCCAGACGTTGTGACAGAAAAATTAAAAAATAAATATCTTTAGGTAGAATGGCGGCGGGTCTATTCAGAACACTTTCCTTAGAAGACATAGTGGTACCCCCGTTGGGAGTTGTGCCAAAAAAGGAAACCAATACTTTCAGACTAATCCACCATTTGTCATATCCAAGGGGCAGGTCAGTAAACGACAACATCGACGCGGAACCAAGTACAGTACTATGTACTGTACCTCCTTTAACGAGGCAATCAGGCGGGTCAAGAAGTTGGGAAGGGGCACCCTAATTGCTAAAACGGGCATTGAGGGGGCGTTCTGGTCACTACCTGTGCCTCCGAATAGTGTCCTCCCATTGGGATGCTTCTGTGAAGGAGCATACTACATAGATCGCTGTTTGCCCATGGGGTGCTCCATATCCTGCTCACTATTTGAGGTGTTTAGTTGCTTCCTCGAATGGGTCGTCATGAACGTTTGTAAGGCGGCACACATTATCCATTACCTCGACGACTTCTTATGCCTGAGCCCAAAAGATTTGCCACATTGTGAATACATGCGGTAGTCCACCTGTGAGAAGGAGAGAGCTGGAGGGAGAGTGGACACCCCAGTGCCGAGGGGTTAGATTGAGAAAGGAAGAAGGCGGTGTAGCTTGCTTCATGGGTGGGGTACTCTGCTGAGTAGCAGAAAATGCTACTAGGCCCAAAAGGATTTCCTGGGCTAGATGCCATTAAAAAATAGTACTTAGGTAAACAGGCGGTGTAGCTTGCTTCATGGGTGGGGTACTCTGCTGAGTAGCAGGAATTGCTACTAGGCCCAAAAGGATTTCCTGGGCTAGATGCAGTTAAAAATTAGTAATTAGATAAACAGGCGGTGTAGCTTGCTTCATGGGTGGGGTACTCTGCTGAGTAGCAGAAATCGCTACTAGGCCCAAAAGGATTTCCTGGGCTAGATGCCGTTAAAAAATAGTACTTAGGTAAACAGGTGGTGTAGCTTGCTTCATGGGTGGGGTACTCTGCTGAGTAGCACAAAACGCTACTAGGACCAAAAGGATTTCCTGGGCTAGATGCAGTTAAAAAATAGTACTTAGGTAAACAAGCGGTGTAGCTTGCTTCATGGGTGGGGTACTCTGCTGAGTAGCAGAAATTGCTACTAGGCCCAAAAGGATTTCCTGGGCTAGATGCCGTTAAAAAATAGTACTTAGGTAAACAGGCGGTGTAGCTTGCTTCATGGGTGGGGTACTCTGCTGAGTAGCACAAAACGCTACTAGGCCCAAAAGGTTTTCCTGGGCTAGATGCAGTTAAAAATTAGTAATTAGATAAACAGGCGATGTAGCTTGCTTCATGGGTGGGGTACTCTGCTGAGTAGCACAAAATGCTACTAGGCCCAAAAGGATTTCCTGGGCTAGATGCAGTTAAAAAATAGTATTTAGGTAAACAGGCAGTGTAGCTTGCTTCATGGGTGGGGTTCTCTGCTGAGTAGCACAAAATGCTACTAGGCCCAAAAGGATTTCCTGGGCTAGATGCAGTTAAAAAATAGTACTTAGGTAAACAGGCAGTGTAGCTTGCTTCATGGGTGGGGTACTCTGCTGAGTAGCAGAAAATGCTACTAGGCCCAAAAGGATTTCCTGGGCTAGATGCCGTTAAAAAATAGTACTTAGGTAAACAGGCGGTGTAGCTTGCTTCATGGGTGGGGTACTCTGCTGAGTAGCAGAAATTGCTACTAGGCCCAAAAGGATTTCCTGGGCTAGATGCCGTTAAAAAATAGTAGTTAGGTAAACAGGCGGTGGGTGGGTGGGCTACTCTGCTGACTAGCAGACACTGAAGCTTTGGAGCAGACCTCTGGATCCCAGGCCATAGTATGAGTAAACAACTCTGCAGATGACCCCACCCACCTGGAATTGACGATGGCAACGTCATGTAAAACACAGCAAGGGGACTCAATAAAGAGTCTCCATTTTTTCCAAAAATTCGGCCACAGACACCACTTAAGTGGCATCAATTTCGCCTGAGTTTTTTTAAACGGTTGGTGAGGTGATTTTCAAAAATCATCAAGCTTTTAATCTCTCCAGGATGACACAGGGGTAGAAAAGTCCTTGCGGATCCAGGATTTGTTCATCTTGATGAACATTAGTCTGTCTACATTGTCACTGGACAGCCGCGTGCGCTTATCTGTTAGCACACCACCAGCAGCGTTGAACATACGTTCAGAGAGAACGCTGGCTGCGGGGCACGACAAGATCTCCAAGGCGTGAGAGGCGAACTCAGGCCATTTTTCAAGATGAGCAAGGGTCCAGTTCCCCAGTCATGGCATCGATGTTAACTTGGAGATACTCTTGTACCATCCTCTCTAGGCGTTGGCTATGCGTCAGATTTCTTGTCTCCTGTGGCCTTGCAAAGGATGGTCTAAAAAAATCTTGAAACGATTGGAAAAAATTGCCGTTACCACCAGATACGATGTTACTGTTACGGTTTGAGTGATGACTCGATAGTCCCACGGTTGGCAAGTTAGAACTCAGAGATTCACTACGTGCACCACTGGTGTTTTGTGGAAAACCAGATGTAAGATTCTGTAACAGTCTCTGCTGATACTCCTGCATGCGTGAATCCCTTTCTATGGCAGGAACTATTTCGATAAATTTACTTTTGTACCGGGGATCTAAGCGTGGGGCAACCCAGTAGTCGGCATTACTTCGGATTCTGACAATCCGAGGGTCATGTTGCAGGTAGTGCAGCAAGAAGGCACTCATGTGTCTTGCGCATCCAGGAGGACCAAGTCCTTGCTGTCTTGGTGGCGGCGAGGTGAGAATCATGCTTCCTTCCTCTGCCCTCTCCCCCCAACCTCGCACAACAGGAATTTAATCAAGGTCTCCCTCATCTGATGAGTCTTCCATGCCCAGCGCCAGTTCGTCCTCCACTTCTTCCTCACCTCCTGCACCTTCCTCAACAGTTTGGCTGCTACCATGCGCCCTCGGTAATCCCTCTCCCCCAGCCTCCAATGCCAGCTGCCTTGGTGCTGCCAACCATCTGGACCTTGGAGATATTATCCCTTCTGCATACGACTCCTCCTGTTCCTCCTCCTCCTCTTGTCCCACCACCTGACTCCGAATACTGTTTAAGGTGTGCTCCAGCATGTAAGTCACCGGAATAGTCATGCTGATAATGGCATCGTCTGCACTAAACATCTTCGTGGCTATTTCAAAACTGTGCAGAAGGGTGCATAGGTCCCTGATCTGAGACCACTCCTGCAGCGTGATTTGCCCCACCTCGATCTCGTTGGCCCAGGCTATACGTCATAACGTATTGCACCAGGGCTCATCGGTGCTGCCACAGTCGCTGCAACATGTGCAGAGTTGAATTCCACCATGTGGGCACATTGCATTTCAGCCGGTGAACTGGCAGGCCCAACGACTTCTGTAGAGATGTTAGTCGTTGAGCTGCGGGATGCGAACGGCGGAACTGAGCACACAGCGACCGTGCCCTCTGCAGAAGCCCATCTAGTCTGGGATAGTTGGATAAAAATTGCTGGACAACCAGGTTCAAAATGTGAGCCATACAAGGCACATGAGTGACATTGCCCCGGCGAAGGGCCGCACCCAGATTTGCAGCATTGTCGCACACGCCTTCCCTGGCTGCAGGTTGAGTGGAGACAACCATTGACGGAACTCATTCTCCAGAGCTGACCACAACTCCGCAGCTGTCTGACTCACATTTCACAGACATTTCAATGTAAACACCACCTGATGCCGTTGAGCCCTGGTGACAGCATAGTAAGGAGGTGTGCAGGATTCCTCCTGCGCAGTTAGAACGTGGGTCGCATTACCAGACAGGCTTTGGGTGCAGGTGGCGGACTGAGAGGAGGTTGAGGAGGCAAAAGCAGAGGAGGAACTTCTAGATACAATCGAAGAGCAACTCGTGGGGACGGCAAGACTTGGACAGCAGCCCCTTCTCCTGATGTCACCATAGTTACCCAGTGCCTAGTCACCGACATGTAACGCCCCTGTCCATGTCTACTCATCCAAGTGTCTGTGGTGAAATGCACCCTGTCACACACAGAGTTTCTCAAGGAAGCGGTGATGTTGTGTGCGACATGCTAGTGTAGTACAGGTACAGCTTTCTTTGAGAAGTAGTGGCGACTGGGCATCTGGTACTGGGGCACTGCGATGGACATAAGGTCTCGAAAATCCTCTGTGTCCACCAGGCGGAAAGGTAGCATTTCTGTAGCCAACAGCTTGCAGATGGTGAAATTCAAACTCTTAGCTTTGTTATGGCTAGGAGGAAATGGTCTTTTACTTGTCCACATCTGAGGTAGTGAGGGCTGGCTGCCGTGCTTAGAAGGCGTTGAGTAGGGAGTCCCTGGCAAACTGCTGGTCTGTGAGGAAGGTGCAGGCGGAGATGATATGTTGCCTTGATCAAAATGTTGTCTCGATGTCAGAGAGCGCTCAACACCAGCAGGTGTTTTCACTTGAAAATGTCCTGACGACCTGTCAATCACACTGGATGTTGCGGGTAAAGAGGTGGAAGGTCTGCGTCCAAAACCATGTGCGACTGCTGTCCCCACAGTCACAGAGGATGAAGAGTGTTATGATCCTTAGTGGCTGAGGATCACGAATAGACCAGCAAGTGAATAAACTAAGGACAAGCTCTAGGGAGATGGTAACTGGACTGATCGCAAATCTGAACCTATCCAACACAACTAGAGGTAGCCGGTGAACGTGCCTAAAAAATTCCTAGACGTCTCGAGCCAGCCTGAGGAACTAGCTACCCCTAAAGAGAAAGAAAGACCTCGCTTGCCTCCAGAGAAATAATCCCCAAAGATATAGAAGCCCCCAACAAATATTAACGGTGAAGTAAGAAGAAGGCACATACGTAGGGATGAAATCAGATTCAGCAAAAGAGGCCCACTAGTACTAGAAAGCAGAAAATAGAGCAGGGGTCTATGCGATCAATAAAAAACCCTTACAAAATATCCATCCTGAGATTTCAAGAACCCACGCACCAACTAATGGTGTGTGGGGAGAAACTCAGTCCACTAGAGCATCCAGCAAGCGAGGGAATCACATTTTAGCAAGCTGGACAAGAAAACATGATAAACACTGCTGATCAAAAAATGAGCAAACAAAACTTAGCTTGTCCTGGATGGACTGGGAGCAAGGTAGTCAGAAAGAATCTGAGTAGCACTGATTACATCGACAGCCGGCAACAAGTGGAAGTAAAACAGAGCTATATAGGAACCTCCCAGAGGATAACGAACCAGCTGATAGCCAGAGACCAGCAGGATAACAAACAAAGCCACCAGGGGGAGCCCAAAGCAAAAGTCACACCATACCACCAGTGACCACAAGAGGGAGCCTGAAAACAGAGTTCACAACAGAAGAGGACTGTCAGGACTCTGAACATTTTTTATTACCTTTTTGTGCATTACTGCCCTTTTCCAAGATGGCATCTTTGGTCTCATGTGCACTGTGTCTTCCTGCTATAAAACTCCACCCCAGCCTTCAGTCTGTGCTAGAGTCTTCTGCCTTGCATCCAGCTCCTGACCTCTGGTGACTCCCTGGCTATATACCTGCTCCTGTGAACCTGTGGGGTTATCCTGCTACTCTGCTCTGAGTTCCTGCTGCATACACCAGTTCCAGTAATCCTCCTTCATCTGCTGCTCGTGTTTGCTTCCATCTGCATTTGCTGGACATGTAAGCTGTTTCTGCTCTGCAAAAAACCTGAGACTATTACCCAGACCTCCTTGGTTGAGCTAAGATATTATTTGAACTGCCTTATAAGCATATCTATCTGTGTTTTGGACTAAGCAAGGACTTATTCGTGTCAAGTATCTTCAAGAATAATTGTGCTTCATAGACTTTCTGCGTGATTGCATTTTCCTCTGAAGTTTCCTATAGACTGCTGAGCTGCATTTGATATTTGCACCAAGTGTTGTGGACTTCAGTGTCTCTCTGCACCTATTTGAATCACCGTGTGATAATATAGACTTTACCACTTATAAAACTGTGTCCTGTAGTTGTCTTGTTCCACGCAAAGAGTCTCCTGAATTATCTCCTATAATTATTACAGGATACTCTAGCCTAAAAAAAAAAAAAAGGACACTGCTGGAACAATGACTGCAGAAAGCAGACTAGAGCAGGTGTTTTCCATAATTAGATCACTGCAGAAAGATGTGGAAGGTCTGCAAAAGAAGTTTGGAAGCTTTGAACTCAGTCAACAAGTGTTTGGACAGACTTTGCAGGCCATAAGCACCTGCATGGCAGCCCAGGAAAACAAACTTGCTGGCATAGAGTCCCAGTATGGACGGGCTTTTCGGGACATAAGCACGCAAATAGCTGCACAAGCGACTTTTCCCTCTTGGCAACCGCCACCAGCTAGCCCACCTAAGTTGCCCCCATTCAGATTTAATGGTGATCGCGACAAATTTTGTGGTTTTCTTAATGATAGATCCAAAGTATTGTGTGTAATAATGCTGCTGACCGCACAAGCGCTCGCCTGGGCGAATCCGATGATTGAGTCTCGTGACCCACAGTTAAATAACTTGGATGATTTCTTGGCCGCTATGGCATTAATGTTTGATGATCCTAATCGCCGTGCAACCGCTGAATCTGCTTTATTGTCTTTACACCAGGCAAAACGTTCTGTTATTGAGTATGCTACTGAATTCAGGAGATTAGTGGTAGATACCAATTGGGACAGTTATGTACAATTGCCTATTTTTAAAAGGGTCTGTCTAGTATTGTAAAAGATGAACTAGCTCGCTCTGAGTCACCACAAGAGCTAGAGACATTTATACAGCATTGTGTGCGCATTGACATTCGCCTTACTGAGCGTAGGCAGGAAAAGTTTGCTGCATATAACCGTATTTCTAACTTTTCCCTTCCTTCCAAAGAGACCGCAGGTAAAACATCTCGGGAGGTGGAGGAGGTGCCCATGCAAATTGATTCCATTGAGAGGCTCGAGATCAATGAGCGCCGGGAGCATCGCCTTCGTGAAAGTCTATGTTTCTACAGAGGCCAGTCTGACCACTTCTTGATCAATTGTCCTAAGTATCCTAGATGGCCTAACAAAGTGCTAGCAGCAGTAGGGGAGTATGACAACTGTGATGATGAATCTGACATCGCTGAATGTAGCCTGCCTTTAAACGCTGTATTCCATTCACTTTCTATGACTTCACCCCGCAAGGAGCTTAAGGAAAAGAACTCTCACTGTTCTCTCCCTATTAAGATGCGGTGTTCAGGACAGTGGATTTCCAGTGCAGCTATGATTGACTCTGGTGCAGGTGGCAATTTCATGGATATCGCATTTGCCAAGGAACATGGTATTGAAATTCAGCAAAGAGCCTCTCCAATTACCATGGAAACAGTAGATGGGTCACCTTTAATCTCTGGGCCTGTGGATCAGGAGACCATACCCCTTGAAATTTTGTTGGAGCCTAATCATCAGGAGCAACTTTTTTTCTTGCTAATTTCTTCTCCTCATTTTCCTGTGATTTTAGGCATTCCTTGGTTGCGTTCTCAGAACCCAATTATCAACTGGGAGACCAAGGAGATTATCTTTCCAACAAGGAGCAACTCATTGTTAACAGAAGCTGTCCCTGAGTCCACGGTTACGGAACTACATGTACAGGTATTTTCTTTACCTCCAGCATATAAAGAGTTCTCTGACATCTGTGACAAGAAGAATGCAGATCAGCTTCCTCCACACAGGCATTATGACTGTCCCATTGAGTTGCTTCCTGGGGCAGCTATTCCTTTTGGTAACGTATACCCTTTGGCGGCACCTGAGCTTCAAGCCTTAAAGGAGTATATTGATGAAAATCTGGCCAAAGGCTTCATACGTCCTTCTTCTTCACCAGCAGGGGCACCTATCTTTTTTGTAAAGAAGAAGGATGGGACCCTGAGACCCTGTGTTGACTATCGGGAACTCAATAAGGTAACCGTACAAAACCGTTACCCTTTGCCTCTGATTCCCGAATTACTGGAAAGAGTCCGCCATGCTAAGGTGTTCTCTAAACTGGATCTTCGTGGGGCTTATTATTTGGTGCATATTCGTCCAGGGGATGAGTGGAAGACAGCATTTAGATGCCGGTATGGACACTTTGAATCTCTTGTGATGCCCTTCGGGCTTTGTAACGCCCCTGCAATGTTTTAACACCTTGCTAATGACATTTTCAGAGATTTGTTGGTCCAGTTTGTAGTGATCTATTTGGACTATATACTAATCTTTTCTGACTCTCTACAGGAACATGAAGAACATGTCAAAACTGTTTTAAGACGTCTGAAAGAGAACCATCTGTATATTAAGTCGGAGAAATGCGAGTTCCATCATTCTGAGATACATTTCTTAGGTTATATCATCTCTCTCCAGGGGCTGAACATGGAATCTGGTAAGATTCAGGCTATCCTTGACTGGCCGGTACCCAAGAACGTTAAGGAGGTCCAACGTTTTATTGGTTTTGCAAATTTCTACAGATGCTTTATTCGAAATTTTTCTGATATTGTCCGTCCCATTACTTCCTTGACAAAGAAGGAAAAGCCCTTTAAGTGGTCATCACAGGCTCAAGAAGCTTTTGATCGGCTTAAGATCTGTTTCACATCAGCACCGCTGTTGATACACCCAGATCCAACACTTTCTTTCATTGTGGAGGTGGACGCTTCTGATAATGCTTTGGGGGCTATTCTCTCCCAAAGAACTGGAGAGAAGGGTCTGCTACATCCTTGTGCTTTCTTTTCCCGTAGACTAACCTCAGCAGAGAAGAATTACGATGTGGGAGACAAGGAATTGCTGGCTATTATTGCAGCTTTCAAAGAATGGAGGCATCATCTGCAAGGAGCTGCACAACAGATCATAGTGCTAACTGACCATCGCAATTTAGAGTTCCTTAGATCCGCTAGATGTCTTTCTCCTCATCAGGCTCGTTGGAACTTATTTTTAAATCAATTTAACTTTGTTATCTCGTACCGTCCAGGTTCTCGTAATGGGAAGGCTGATGCTTTATCCCGAATCCATGCTGCGGATTCCGTACCTGAAGCCCCGTCCAAGACCATTCTATCTGATGCCAATTTCATCAGAGTTATCCACGATCAGGACTTGTGGAAGGAGTGTCGGGAGGCTTATGACGGTGATGTATTTCTGGCCAACCCACCTGTGGATATTAATCTTGTCTTTAAGTGTGGCATGTGGTTCAGAGATCAACGTATCTACATCCTTGAGGTCGTCCATCTGCAGATCCTCAAGTTGGTACATGACTCCAAGTTGGCTGGTCACAGGGGGGTACAGAAGACACAAGAGTTCCTGAGCCGATTTTTCTGGTGGCCAACTTGCCTGAAGGATACCAAGGACTATGTTCTCTCTTGCGAGGTATGTGCTCGTTACAAGTCTCCTCATGTGGCACCTACGGGTCTTCTAAAACCATTACCTGTTCCGTCCTGCTCTTGGGGGTCTATATCAATGGCCTTTATTGTGGAGCTGCCTACATCGGGGGGCATGAATACAATCATGGTGGTAGTTGATCGCCTGACTAAAGATGCTCATTTTGTTCCGTGCACTGGCCTCCCCTCCGCTAAAGATACAGTGAACTTGGTTATACAGAATGTCTTTCGGTTGCATGGGGTTCCGGATGAGAACATCTCTGACCATGGAGTGCAGTTCACTACAAGATTCTGGAAGGGGTTTTGCTCTGCACTCAATATTAATGTCTGTCTCTCTTCCGCTTACCATCCCCAGACAAATGGTCAGACTGAGCATACCAACCAGACACTGGAACAATATCTAAGATGCTATGTCAGCCTTCTCCAGGATGATTGGTTGGAGTTGCTGCCGTTAGCCGAATTTTCATATAAGAATTCTCAGAGCGCGTCCACTAAATTTACACCTTTCTTTGCCAATCTGGGTTATCATCCGTGTATCTTACCTAGGTCTCCAATTAATTCTCCGGTTCCGGCAGTGGAGGAAAGGCTGACTGCGATGAGGCAAGATCTGGAGGTTCTGAAGGAATCCCTGACCACAGCTCAAAAATGTTATAAGAGATCGGCTGATAGATTCCGTAATCCTGCACCCATGTTCAAGGTAGGAGATTCTGTGTGGTTAACAACTAAGAATCTGAAGTTAAACGTTCCTTCACAAAAGCTTGGACAGAAATTCATTGGCCCTTTCAAGATCAACGGTATTGTGAGCTCTGTGGCCTGCCGACTGAAGCTGCCTAGGACTATGAAGGTACACCCAGTTTTTCATGTATCTTTACTAAAGCCTGTATCTCCTAATACCTTCCAGGGATGTGTTGTGCCACCTCCGCAGCCTGTTGTGATTGATGGGCAAGAACAATTTGTGGTGGAGGAAATTGTTGATTCCAGGATTCGCAGGAATCGGCTCCAATATCTGATAAGATGGCAGGGATATCCCCCTGAGGAAGACTCTTGGGAACCTGTGGAAAACATCCATGCCCAACAGAAGATTTCTCGTTTTCATCAGAGATTCCCTGAGAAACCAGGTCCAGGATTGTCCTGAGGACGCTTCCAAGGAGGGAGTAATGTCAGGACTGTGAACATTTTTTATTACCTTTTTGTGCATTACTGCTCTTTTCCAAGATGGCGTCTTTGGTCTCATGTGCACTGTGTCTTCCTGCTATAAAACTCCACCCCAGCCTTCAGTCTGTGCTAGAGTATTCTGACTTGCATCCAGCTCCTGACCTCTGGTGACTCCCTGGCTATATACCTGCTCCTGAGAACCTGTGGGGTTTTCCTGCTACTCTGCTCTGAGTTCCTGCTGCATACACCAGTTCCAGTAATCCTCCTTCATCTGCTGCTCGTGTTTGCTTCCATCTGGCTTTGCAGGACATGTAAGCTGTTTCTGCTCTGCAAGAACCTGAGACTATTACCCAGACCTCCCTGGTTGAGCTAAGATATTATTTGAACTGCCTTATAAGCATATCTATCTGTTTTTTGAACTAAGCACGGACTTATTCATGTCAAGTATCCTCAAGAATAATTGTGCTTCATAGACTTTCTGCGTGATTGCATTTTCCTCTGAAGTTTCCTATAGACTGCTGAGCTGCATTTGATATTTGCACCAGGTGTTGTGGACTTGAGTTTCTCTCTGCACCTGTTTGAATCACGGTGTGATAATATAGACTTTACCACTTATAAAACTGTGTCCTGTAGTTGTCTTGTTCCACACAAAGAGTCTCCTGAGTTATCACCTATAATTATTACAAGGACGCGGTGCAATAATTATAGGGGATAACTCAGGAGACTCTTTGCGTGGAACAAGATAACTCAAGGACACAGTTTTATAAGTGGTAAAGTCTATATTATCACACGGTGATTCAAACAGGTGCAGAGAGAAACTCAGGGGGATATCCCTGCCATCTTATCAGATATTGGAGCCGATTCCTACGAATCCTGGAATCAACAATTTCCTCCACCACAAATTGTTCTTGCCCATCAATCACCACAGGCTGCGGAGGTGGCACAACACGTCCCTGGAAGGTATTAGGAGATACAGGCTTTAGTAAAGATACATGAAAAACTGGGTGTACCTTCATAGTCCTAGGTAGCTTCAGCCGGCAGGCCACAGAGCTCACAATACCGTTGATCTTGAAAGGGCCAATGAATTTCTGTCCAAGTTTTTGTGAAGGAACGTTTAACTTCAGATTCTTAGTTGCTAACCACACGGAATCTCCTACCTTGAACATGGGTGCAGGTTTACGGAATCTATCAGCCGATCTCTTATAACGTTCTTGAGCTGTGGTCAGGGATTCCTTCAGAACCTCCAGATTTTGCCTCACTGCAGTCAGCCTTTCCTCCACTGCCAGAACCAGAGAATTAATTGGAGACCTAGGTAAGATACACGGATGATAACCCAGATTGGCAAAGAAAGGTGGAAATTTAGTGGAGGCGCTATGAGAATTGTTATATGAAAATTCGGCTAACGGCAGCAACTTCAACCAATCATCCTGGAGATGGCTGACATAGCATCTTAGATATTGTTCCAGCATCTGGTTGGTACGCTCAGTCTAACCATTTGTCTGAGGATGGTAAGCGGAAGAGAGACAGACATTAATATTGAGTGCAGAGCAAAACCCCTTCCAGAATCTTGAAGTGAACTGCTCTCCACGGTCAGAGATGATCTCATCCGGAACCCCATGCAACCAAAAGACATTCTGTATAACCAAGTTCACTGTATCTTTAGCTGAGGAGAGGCCGGTGCACGGAACAAAATGAGCAGCTTTAGTCAGGCGATCAACTACCACCATGATTGTATTCTTGCCCCCCGATGTAGGCACCTCCACAATAAAGTCCATTGATATAGACCCCCAAGGGCGGGACGGAACAGGTAATGGTTGAAGAAGACCCGTAGGTGCCACATGAGGAGTCTTGTAACGAGCACATACCTCGCAAAAGAGAACATAGTCCTTGGTATCCTTCAGGCAAGTTGGCCACCAGAAGAATCGGCTCAGGAACTCTTGAGTCTTCTGTACCCCCTGTGACCAGCCAACCTGGAGTCATGTACGAACTTGAGGATCTGCAGACAGTCGACCTCAGGGACGTAGACACGTCGATCTCTGTACCACATGCCACACTTAAAGACAAGATTAATATCCACAGGTGGGTTGGCCAGAAATACATCACCATCATAGGCCTCCCTGCACTCCTTCCACAAGTCCTGATCATGGATAACTCTGATGAAATTGGCATCAGATAGAATGGTCTTGGATGGGGCTCCAGGTACGGAATCTGCAGCATGGATTCGGGATAAAGCATCAGCCTTCCCATTACGAGAACCTGGATGGTACGAGATAACAAAGTTAAATTGATTTAAAAATAAGTTCCAACGAGCCTGATGAGGAGAAAGACATCTAGCGGATCTAAGGAACTCTAAATTGCGATGGTCAGTTAGCACCATGATCTGTTGTGCAGCTCCTTGCAGATGATGCCTCCATTCTTTGAAAGCCGCAATAATAGCCAGCAATTCCTTATCTCCCACGTCGTAATTCTTCTCTGCTGAGGTTAGTCTACGGGAAAAGAAAGCACAGGGATGTAGCAGACCCTTCTCTCCAGTTCTTTGGGAGAGAATAGCCCCCAAAGCATTATCAGAAGCATCCACCTCCAAAATGAAAGAAAGTGTTGGATCTGGGTGTATCAACAGCGGTGCTGATGTGAAACAGATCTTAAGCCGATCAAAAGCTTCTTGAGCCTGTGATGACCACTTAAAGGGCCTTTCCTTCTTTGTCAAGGAAGTAATGGGACAGACAATATCAGAAAAAGTTCGAATGAAGCGTCTCTAGAAATTTGCAAAACCAATAAAACGTTGGACCTCCTTAACGTTCTTGGGTACCGGCCAGTCAAGGATAGCCTGAATCTTACCAGATTCCATGTTCAGCCCCTGGGGAGAGATGATATAACCTAAGAACTGTATCTCAGAACGATGGAACTCGCATTTCTCTGGCTTAATATACAGATGGTTCTCTTTCAGACGTTTTAAAACAGTTTTGACATGTTCTTCATGTTCCTGTAGAGAGTCAGAAAAGATTAGTATATCGTCCAAATAGATCACTACAAACTGGTCCAACAAATCTCTGAAAATGTCATTAGCAAGGTGTTGAAATGTTGCAGGGGCGTTACAAAGCCTGAAGGGCATCACAAGAGATTCAAAGTGTCCATACCAGCATCTGAATGCTGTCTTCCACTCATCCCCTGGATGAATACGCACCAAATTATAAGCCCCACGAAGATCCAGTTTAGAGAACGCCTTAGCATGGCGGACTCTTTCCAGTAATTCAGGAATCAGAGGCAAAGGGTAACGGTTTTGTATGGTACCTTATTGAGTTCCCGATAGTCAACACAGGGTCTCAGGGTCCCATCCTTCTTCTTTACAAAAAAGATAGGTGCCCCTGCTGGTGAGGAAGAAGGACATATGAATAGTGTTGAGCATTCCGATACCGCAAGTATCGGGTATCGGCCGATACTTGCGGTATCGGAATTCCGATACCGAGATCTGATACTTTTGTGGTATCGGGAATCGGAATCGGAAGTTTCCAGTGTATGGTTCCCAGGGTCTGAAGGAGAGGAAACTCTCCTTCAGGCCCTGGGATCCATATGAATGTGTAAAATAAAGAATTAAAATAAAAAATATTGATATACTCACCTCTCCGGAGGCCCCTGGACATCACCGCTGGTAACCGGCAGCCTTCTTTGTTTAAAATGAGCGCGTTCAGCATGTTCCATGACGTCACGGCTTCTGATTGGTCGCGTGCCGCTCATGTGACCGCCACGCGACCAATCACAAGCCGCGACGTCATCCCTCAGGTCCTAAATTCTCTTCTAGGAATTTAGGACCTGAGGGATGACGTCACGGCCTGTGATTGGTCGCGTGAGAGGTCACATGGGCGGCCGCGACCAATCACAAGCCGTGACGTCATCTAAGGCCCTCAACGTGCTCATTCTTAAGAAGGAAGGCTGCCGGAAAGAAGCAGGGCGCGTCCGAGGGTGAGTATATACCTAATAGGAATATACTCACCCTCGGCTTATTTCCGGCAGCCTTTCTTCCTAAGAATGAGCTCATTCAGGGCCTTAGATGACGTCACAGCTTGTGATTGGTCGCGGCTGCCCATGTGACCGCCACGTGACCAATCACAAGCCGTGACGTAATTCTCAGGTCCTAAATTCCTAGAATTAGGAATTTAGGACCTGAGAATTACGTCACGGCTTGTGATTGGTCGCGTGGCGGTCACATGGGCGGCCGCGACCAATCAGAAGCCGTGACGTCATGGAAGGCCCTGAAGGCGCTCATTTTAAGCAAAGAAGGCTGCCGGTTACCAGCGGTTAGGTCCAGGCTGCGTCGGAGAGGTGAGTATCTCAATATTTTTTATTTTAATTCTTTATTTTACACATTAATATGGATCCCAGGGCCTGAAGGAGAGTTTCCTCTCCTTCAGACCCTGGGAAACATCAGGGATACCTTCCGATACTTGAGTCCCATTGACTTGTATTGGCATCGGGTATCGGTATCGGATTAGATCCGATACTTTGCCGGTATCGGCCGATACTTTCCGATACCGATAATTTCAAGTATCGGACGGTATCGCTCAACACTACGTATGAAGCCTTTGGCCAGATTTTCATCAATATACTCCTTTAAGGCTTGAAGCTCAGGTGCCGCCAAAGGGTATACGTTACCAAAAGGAATAGCTGCCCCAGGAAGCAACTCAATGGGACAGTCATAATACCTGTGTGGAGGAAGCTGATCTGCATTCTTCTTGTCACAGATGTCAGAGAACTCTCTATATGCTGGAGGTAAAGAAAATACCTGTACATGTCGTTCCGTAGCCGTAGACTCAGGGACAGCTTCTGTCTCTAAATGTCTCTAGCTCTTGTGGTGACTCTGAGCGAGCTAGTTCATCTTTTACAATACTAGACAGACCCCTTTTAAAAATAGGCAATTGTGCATAACTGTCCCAATTGGTATCTACCACTAATCTCCTGAATTCAGTAGCATACTCAATAACAGAACGTTTTGCCTGGTGTAAAGACAATAAAGCAGATTCAGCGGTTGCACGGCGATTAGGATCATCAAACATTAATGCCATAGCGGCCAAGAAATCATCCAAGTTATTTAACCATGGGACTCGAGACTCAATCATCGGATTCGCCCAGGCGAGCGCTTGTGCGGTCAGCAGCATTATTACACACAATACTTTGGCTCTATCATTAGGAAAACGGTCAGCATGCACATCAAAATATAGCATACATTGATTCACAAAGCCACGAAATTTGTCTCGATCACCATTAAATCTGAATGGGGGCAAATTAGGTGGGCTAGCTGGTGGCGGTTGCCAAGAGGGAAAAGTCGCTTGTGCAGCTATTTGCGTGCTTATGTCCTGAAAAGCCCGTCCATACTGGGATTCTATGCCAGCAAGTTTGTTTTCCTGGGCTGCCATGCGGGTGCTTAAGTCCTGCAGAGTCTGTCCAAACACTTGTTGATTGAGTTCAAAGCTTCCAAACTTCTTTTGCAGACCTTCCACATCTTTCTGCAGTGATCTAATTATGGAAAACACCTGCTCTAGTCTGCTTTCTGCAGTCATTGTTCCAGCAGTCTCCTTTTTTTTTTTTTTTTTTAGGCTAGAGTATGCTGTAATAATTATAGGGGATAACTCAGGAGACTCTTTGCGTGGAACAAGATAACTACAGGACACAGCTTTATAAGTGGTAAAGTATATATTATCACACGGTGAAAACAGGTGCAGAGAGAAACTCAAGTCCACAACACTTGGTGCAAATATCAAATGCAGCTCAGCAGTCTATAGGAAACTTCAGAGGAAAATGCAATTATGCAGAAAGTCTATGAAGCACAATTATTCTTGAGGATACTTGACACGAATAAGTACTTGCTTAGTCCACAACACAGATGGATATGCTGATAAGGCAATTCAAATAATATCTTAGCTCAACCAGGGAAGTCTGGGTAATAGTCTCAGGTTCTTGCAGAGCAGAAACAGCTTACATGTCCAGCAAATGCAGATGGAAGCAAACACGAGCAGCAGATGAAGGAGGATTACTGGAACTGGTGTATGCAGCAGGAACTCAGAGCAGAGTAGCAGGATAACCCCACAGGTTCTCAGGAGCAGGTATATAGCCAGGGAGTCACCAGAGGTCAGGAGCTGTATGCAAGTCAGAATACTCTAGCACAGACTGAAGGCTGGGGTGGAGTTTTATAGCAGGAAGACACAGTGCACATGAGACCAAAGACGCCATCTAGGAAAAGGGCAGTAATGCACAAAAAGGTAATAGAAAATGTTCAGAGTCCTGACACGCGGATGCACTTGATGGGGCAGACGGTGGTTGACCCCGGCCCACTAGGCAACATTGTAGCACAGTGAGCTTCCCACTGCAACTTATGCCTCATATCCATGTGACAGTTCATGCATGAAGTACTCAAGCTAGTCATTATTTGGCCTCTACTGAGATTTTGGTGACAAATCTTACAGACAACATGAGTTGGGTCATCCTTTGCGATGTCAAAAAATGCTCAGGCTATGCAAGGCTTAGAGCCCGTGCAACCTGAAGAGCCACCCCGACTTCTGCTCAGAGGCATAGTTGGGGTTGTGGATGCAGTTGTTGACGTGCTTCCAGTACTCCGTCTCTGTCCAGGAAGGCGCAACCTAACCTCGTCGTCAGACTCATCACTAGCATCCTCCTCCACCTCCTCTGTTGACCTCATGGACTGGCGGACTGTGGGTTGACAGTGAGTGGGCTCATCCAACCTCTTCCTGCCCTGACCGAAAAGTTTTCATTCCAATCAGGTATCTCAGTCTCATCATCATCTTCCTCATTGTCTCCACCAACAGGATTTACAGTTTGGGAACGAGGGTCTGCATTATGCTCAGAACCTTCTTCATCTTCGCCTGGATCCAACTCACAAAGATTCTGGGCATCAGTGCAGGTCATTTCCTCATCTGGATTCACAGAATCTCTGGAGCAGACCTCTGATTTCCAGGCTATAGTATGAGTAAACAGCTTTGCAGACTCAACCATCTGTGACACCATACTCAGATGGGCGGCTGGAGGCTTGGGAGCTGTGAGGAAGCAAGTGCGATTGGGGTGACACCTCTGAGGACTGGAGTAGTTGTGATGTTGAAGTTGACATGGAGGAGAGCCCACTTGAATGAGCACTTGATATCCGTTCAAGCACCTGCTGTTTTTGTGCCTCATCTAGAATTTTTTGCAATGCTCGTAGCGATGGTCGTAAGAAAGGGATCATATCAGATTGTCCACGAAAAGAAGTAGACATCTTACTTTGGCTGGAAGATGGTCTTTCTTCTGCAGATGTTACTGTTGCTTTACCACCTGCCCCATGGACACAACCTTTTTTTCCCTTTCCAATACGCCTATTCCCCTTTCCACCAGCAGCAGGCCTTTTGCCACTCATTTTGGTGCTTAACTAATTGGCAACTCTGTATCTGTAGTTCTCGGCATAAAAACCGATGGATGAAAACCGAGCAGAACTGAGGAGCCAAACTGTGGTACTAGGCCCATAAGGATTTACTGGGTTAGATGCAGTAAAAATTTAGATACACAGGCGGTGTAGTTAGCTTCACAGGCAGGCTACTCCGCTGACGTGCAGGCACTGCTACTTAGCCCAAAATGATTTACTGGGTTAGATGCAGTAAAAATTTAGATACACAGGCATGCAGACACTGCTCCTAGGCTCAAAACTAATTACTGGGTTAGATGCAGTAAAAATTTAGATACACAGGCGGTGTAGTTAGCTTCACAGGCGGGCTACTCTGCTGACGTACAGACACTGCTCCTAGGCCCAAAACTAATTACTGGGTTAGATGCAGCAAAAATTTAGATACACAGGTGGTGTAGTTAGCTTCACAGGCGGGCTACTCCACTGACGTGCAGACACTGCTACTAACCCCAAAATGATTTACTGGGTTAGATGCAGTAAAAATTTTGATACACAGGCGGTGTAGCTAGCTTCACAGGCGGGCTACTCCGGTGACGTGCAGACACTGCTCCTAGGTCCAGAACTAATTACTGGGTTAGATGCAGTAAAAATTTAGATACACAGGCGGTGTAGTTAGCTTCACAGGCGGGCTACTACGCTGATGTGCAGACACTGCTACTAAGCCCAAAATGATTTACTGGGTTAGATGCAGTAAAAATTTAGATACTCAGGCGTGCAGACACTGCTCCAAGGCCCAAAACTAATTACTGGGTTAGATGCAGTAAAAATTTAGATACACAGGTGGTGTAGTTAGCTTCACAGGCGATCTACTCCACTGACATGCAGACACTGCTCCTAGGCCCAAAACTATTTACTGGGTTAGATGCAGTAAAAATTTAGATACACAGGCGGTGTAGTTAGCTTCACAGGCGGGCTACTCCACTGACGTGCAGACACTGCTACTAAGCCCAAAATGATTTACTGGGCTAGATGCAGTAAAAATTTAGATACACAGGCGTGCAGACACTGCTCCTAGGCCCAAAACTAATTACTGGGTTACATGCAGTAAAAATTTAGATACACAGGCGGTGTAGTTAGCTTCACAGGCGGGCTACTCCCCTGACGTGCAGACACTGCTCCTAGGCCCAAAATGATTTACTGGGTTAGATGCAGTAAAAATTTAGATACACAGGCGGTGTAGTTAGCTTCACAGGCGGGCTACTCCACTGACGTGCAGACACTGCTACTAAGCCCAAAATGATTTACTGGGTTAGATGCAGTAAAAATTTAGATACACAGGCGGTGTAGTTAGCTTCACAGGCGGGCTACTCCGCTGACGTGCAGACACTGCTCCTATGCCCAAAATGATTTACTGGGTTAGATGCAGCAAAAATTTAGATACACAGGCGGTGTAGTTAGCTTGGTTTTAGGAAGTTTTGCCCCCAGCAGTTCGCCCCCAGCATTTCGCCCCCAGCAGTTCGCCCCAGGTACACTTCGCCCCCCGAACATTTCACCCCCAGCAGTTCGCCCCAGGATGTTTCGCACCCAGCAGTTCACCCCTGGATGTTTCACACCCGGATGTTTCGCACCCAGCAGTTTGCCCCCGGATGTTTCGCGCCCAGCAGTTCGCCCCCGGATGTTTCGCCCCCAGATGTTTCGCCCCCAGCAGTTCGCTCCCAGATGTTTCGCGCCCAGCAGTTCGCCCCCGGATGTTTCGCCCCCAGCAGTTCGCCCCCGGATAATTTGCCCTCGGATGTTTCACCCCCAGCAGTTCATCCCTGGATGTTTTGCCTCTAGCAATTTGCTCCTGGATCTTTCGCATCTGGGAAAGACCTGCCAGAACTGAACATTGGCAGGTTCACTTATCACTAATAATACACCATATGAGTCTAAGATATAGAATTCTGATCAAATTTGTTTTTTTTATTCTAAAGCTTTGTTTTCTAGATGAGTAATTTTACAAACAGCAGGAAAATAGTAGGATTTCATTGGTTACTAAGGAGGTCGTGCCCCCTTGGTAGCAGAACGGATCCTGGCTTCCTATGATACATTCAGGGCTGCTTGTTCACAGCCCTCTGCAAAGCTCCCCTTCACCCTCCGCTCATGTGCTCTGTCCTGGACAAGAGGAGGGCTCCCCCCTGCCTGTGTAAAGCCGTTACAGGACGGAACACATAGGGGGGCTTTGCAGAGGGCTGTAAACCAGCAGCCCTTTATACATCATAGGGAATATATTGTTAGTTGCATGCTCCTGTGCAGCCACGCCCTCTAGAATCCATCCACAAGTACTGCTACTAAGGAGAAACAACCTCTTTAGCAACCACTGAAATCCTGCAGCACATGGAGCTTTAACTTGGATGAGACTTTTCACACAGAAGTGAAGCTGCTGGAAGGTCTCCTTTGGAAATAAATATCATGGGCACAGGGACTATAACATAACATGTTTTTTCTAGAGTTATGCTTTAACTGTATATATCAAAACTGTTTTAACAAGAAACATAAAAAGGTATAGAGGGGAAGGATTAGAGAAAAAAATAAAATACAAATTACAGGTTATAATGCTTGAATTATTTTACAGCTAAAAACACTGCTCTCAAAACATACAATATGTGACCATGAACTAAAATTCAAAGCTCTAGGCAATGCCTCTCAGATAATCCATCAAGCTTCTATTATTGAAATATTGCACGATACGTTTAACCCTTGCTGAAATTGCAGCATACTTTTTGCTTCTTGCAGCGATGGGATTTCCTGCTATTATCTGAATAATTTCAAAACTATGAAACTATGAAACTATGTTTCAGACAGTTAATGAACCGGTATATATTTTGGAAAAGAGTACCACATGTTTCTCGAAAGCTACGGTAGTAGTAGAGAAGAGGTATGATTCGTCAAACTCAATTTGACAGGTGGACCCGCCCCTATCAAAGTGTGTAACCGCTCCCCTCCCTGTCTGCCAGCTTTCCCTCCGTCTGGCTTGCCCTTTTGATACAGTTTGATATTGTTATCACAGTATTTGATACAGTGACTATTATCACAGTATTTGATTGTTTTTATATCCTATTAGATTTTCATATTATATGTAGCTGATGTGAGCTTGCCATTGTAATCAGGCCAGTGTGTTTTATTACCAATGAGCACATATAGTGCAAAATTGTGTTTTATAACACACCATGCCGTTTATATAATTTTATATCCTAGTCGTGTATTTATTTGATGCGCTGATTCTCAGGCAGGCAATGTATTTTATTCCCAATGTTTCTGTAATATGTATTTTAGAAGCAGTGTTTCTGGCGGCAGGCTGTAATGTGTAAGATATTCTCATTTTACACAGACTAACTGTCGTACTTACACAAACAGATGTGTCTCTGCAAGAGATACACCAAATGGTTTGGCAATCAACACAGCAAAAGAGATGGCTCATAAACTACAGCCAGAGATTCACATGTTATTCAACACCATACACGACAAGCAGCAAATGGTCACCAACTGTGGTATGTGTTGTGAATTCCGCTCTTGGGCTCCCTCCGGTGGCTGTAAGTGGCACTATTGTGAGTTCTGTTCTTGGGCTCCCTCCGGTGGTTATAAGTGGTATGGCTGCTCCTTGGATTTAGCAGTCTACAGCTGCTTCCACTGATTGTCTATTCAGGCTCGGCAATTTAGCCTGGCTCTGTCCTTCAGTTAGTGCCAGTTGTCAATGTTCCTGGTTGGATTCACATCTCTTCTTGGATTTCTCTGCTATTCTGACCAGATCATCAAAGATAAGTCCTGGCTTGGTTCTTTGCAGTCCATATGTTGTGGACTTAATAGTTCAGTACATTTTATGTTTTTTCTAGTCCAGCTTGTCAGTATGGATTTATTCAGTTAAGCTGGAAGCTCTGGAGATGCAGATTTATCCTCCACTCCTTTAGTCAGGTGTTGGAGATTTTTGTAAACTCTGTGGTGGATTTTTCTAGTATTTTAATACTGACCGCACAGTATTCTGTCCTGTTCTATCTATCTAGCTAGAAGTGGCCTCCTTTGCTACATCCTGGTTTCATTCTGTGTATGTCATTTCCCTCTCCACTCACAGTCAATATTTGTGGGGGGCTGTCTATCCTTTGGGGATTTTCTCTGAGGTAAGATAGCTTTCCTGTTTCTATCTTTAGGGGTATTTAGTCCTCCGGCTGTGATGAGGTGTCTAGGGAGTGACAGGAACATCCCACGGCTACTTCTAGTTGTTGTGTTAAGTTCAGGGTCTGCGGTCAGTAAAGGTACCACCTCCTCCAGAGCACGTCCCATGTTGCTCCTAAACCACCAGTTCATAACAGGTATGCCCCAGACAGCAAAAACAGATGCAGTATGTAAACACAGAGCAGCTTAAAATATTTATTGGCATACGTAAAAATACACATTATAAGACAGCTTTAACTAATTGCTAGCAGATGCTAGCTAACAGTGTGAAGCTGACAGACAAGCACATTTTTGATTACATTGATAATTTCTGACAGAACAACGGATTAAACTTGAAAATTTTGATGACACAAAATCTGATATGATTCTATCATTACTCTGCAGGTCAGAAGTGAAACACTGTAAAAGTTTTTTGAATGGTAACCCGCGCGCTAAATGGTGTAATACATATATGCAATAATGACCACGTACACTACTATACATATCCTGGATTTGCGAGTTTTGATAATAATAAGAGTCACAATTCTTGTTCAGGAATGTCACAAATTTGCGTGGAAAGATAATACTATCCGGACAAAACCCATAGCTATCAAAAAATATGCCCGTCTTATCATCGCAGAGTACGATCAATACCCAGTGGCGCCCAGCTTGACTCGACGGGTCTGTATTCACGATATATGCCGCAGGTCTCTGAGTCACTCTTTCTTCCAGAAGCAAATCACACGGAAACACACCGGCGAATATGCGTTCTGTATAATTATCGGTCTTCACTACCGCTGTAAGCTGCAGACTGTCCATCGTTACTTAATTAAAATCGTACAAGATCTCTCGCCAATTATTAATTTCCAGAATGGTGTGGTTGACTGCAAAAACAATCATATTTATCGTGTGGGGTGTCGCTAGCGCAAAGCGGACTTCAGCACATAGGTTACCTGTTTTAATGAGCGAGAAATGTCCTCCAGGCTCTTGATCAGGCGATAAATCAAAAGCAAATAGAGTGAATCCAGCCATGAATTCTTCACGATCTATCGCCATGGCACAATCAGCCTTCTGCTTGCCAGATATATGGGCAAGCGCCATATACTCTCTGATGGCTAAATCAACATTAAAATTAGGATTATAAGGTCTCGCGGGTACCTGCTGGCCGTCCAGATATAAAGCGGCGTGGCTGACGTGGTAGTGGTGGAATTGCAGGGGGTTTTTCACATAAGAACCGCTGAACTACTCATTATCTACAAAGCCCAATATTACAGTTTTTGGTATCTGGCCTAGAAAGAGGTTCTTGTGGTTCGTGATCCGTGTCCCTGCGGCGATGCTGTACACTTTCATGCATGTTCGGTCATCCCTATAGGAGGGGTAACTCAGCATTTTCAGCACCTAAGAAGGATAACAAGGTGATTAATTTGAGTAAACACTTGCTGTCTGAGGTGGACTTTCGGCTCTTGGAAAAGGGGCTCTCCTTCTCTCCCACATCTGGGTTCAATCTCTTTAATACAATTAAGGATCTCCACCTATTTGCTAGATCGTTGCTTTTCAAGAGGTATCATTATAATAATGAATTACATCTATTATTCCCTACAGAGGAGGAACAAAATGCGCTAATGATCCTAGAAGAACTGGCGGTGGAACATGTACATCCAGGAGGTAAGATCCCTCCATCTATCCACCCACGCTCCAGTAGATTCCCCCCCCTATCATCATGTTCCAATATTGAACTATTTGTGAGGGTGGTAACCGAGGATCTTTCGAATATTAATAACTTTGGTGGACATGACAATCTCTCCAGACAGGAGAGGGAAAGATTGCTATATATTAAAAATCTCCCGGATATAGTCATCAAGCCGGCGGATAAAGGTGGTAACGTCGTTCTGTGGCCCGTTGAGATGTATGAGAGAGAGGCATATAGACAGCTAAATAACAGTACCTGTTATAAAAAACTTACATATAATCCTCTCCTGGCATATAGTGCCCAGTTGGAATCCATCATCCAACGGGCCTTACGGAATGACGTTATCACCAAGGATCTTGCAACAGCTTTGTTGGTTACGGAACCTACGGTGCCGACATTATACCTACTCCCAAAGATCCACAAAAACTTGTCGGTACCACCGGGGAGGCCTATAATCTCTGGACGGGGGAATCTACTGGAACACGTGAACCGGTGGATAGATTTCCACCTACAGCCATTGGTTACTAGTCTCCCCTCCTTTTTAAAGGATACTGGTGATGTACTGCGCAGGGTCAACGGACTGTGTTTGGAGGGTGATACTCTATTGGTTTCAGCGGATGTCGAATCATTATATACGAACATTAGACATAAAGATGGCATTGGTGCCGTTAGATATTTTTTAGAGTCATCTACTTTATCAACTGGCATGCGATCGCTTCTGCTGGAACTTTTAGAGTTCACCCTCACTCACAATTTTTTTGTGTTCAAGGGGTCCTTCTACCTGCAGCTCCAGGGGACCGCCATGGGAGCGGCCTTCGCGCCCTCCTATGCTGGTCTCTTTCTGGGGCTGTGGGAGAGGGACCTCCTCCTGTCCGGCGAACAGGGATCAATTGACCGCGTCCTTTTATGGACGCGGTACATTGATGACATCTTCTTCGTCTGGCAGGGCACGTCTGTCGACCTTGCGCAGTATGTCGCCTACTTGAATGGCAACGATCAAAATATCCATTTGACATGGGTTTGGAGTGATACATCTATTGATTTCCTGGATGTGACGATTAGGAGGGGCCCAAGTGGTATTCTTTGCACGGATATTTTCCGGAAGCCGACATCCACCAATACTCTGTTACACGCATCCTCAGGTCATCCTCAGCATATGATACGATCTATTCCGGTGGGGCAGTTTCTTCGCTTGCGGCGCATCTGCTCCACCGAGAGTGACTTTGAGATAAGGGCTGAGGAACTGAGGTTGCGTTTCAGAGCACGAGGGTATAGTGGTAGATCCCTCAAAAGGGCATATCAGAGGGCCAGGCATACTACACGCCATGATTTGTTATACGGCAACCAACACGGACAACCTAGTGGGATCAGTGATAGTAATAATACTAGGTTTATTACCACATACAATTCTAAGGCCAATCAGATCAGGAAAGCCTTGGATAAGGCTTGGCCTATTTTACAAGTCGACCCGATAATTAAAAAATTCATCCCTAATAGACCATATATAACATTTAGACGAGCCGCCAACTTGAGGGACCAGTTGGTCCGCAGTCATCATGAGGGATGGTCCCCAAAAACCTTCTTAGATGGGTTTACACCAAGTGTGGGTTGTTTTCCGTGTGGCCGGTGTGTCGCCTGTCCCAATATAGATAGAGGCGATTCATTCTCTAATTCTAGTGGCACACAGACTTTTTCAATTAGACAACGTATCACCTGTACCACTAGGTACGTCATCTACTACGCCACATGTCCCTGCGGACTAATTTATGTTGGTCTTACCACCCGACAGTTAAAGGTCCGCGTTAGGGAACATGTGCTGGGGATACAGGCGGCCTCCGGTCACATGGATACAACCACGCTAAAGACCCTGCCGAGACATTTTAAGGCACATCACAATTGTGATGCTACATTACTAAGAGTGAGGGGTATTGATGCCCTCAAGATTAATATTAGGGGTGGCCGTCTATCAAAGAGACTTGGGATGCTAGAAACACGCTGGATCTGGCGTTTGGGTACGGTTCAGCCCGAGGGGCTGAATGAGACTTTGTCGTTTGCTCCGTTTCTATAGTCGCCGTACTGCTGTGCACCTTCTCCTTTGTTCCGCACACGTTGTTTTTAACATGGTTTTAATTTTTTCTATATTTCCCTACTATTCTATTTATAGCTTGTTTCTGGACTGTGACCTGTCTCTGTATGTGGATCTACCTGCGGCACTGTGAGAAGAACCTGAATGTGGTCTGTTTCATATACATCGTTTGACGACCAAACTGAAATGAATATCAAGATCTTTCCATCATATACTGGTCCGTGATATATTGGATATTGTATAAACACCATCAGGAGTCCGCTCGTGTGAATACATGAAGATATATGATGCTAATATGGCTCTATTTTGGGGTGGACTGAATACGGACAGAGTATATTTATGGACAATATTGATAATCTTGGATGATGGGCGGTTATATATGATCGCCTTCAGTGATGTTTGGATCTACATATGTATATATTTACCGGTATAGGTTCTTTCTTGCTATATAGATGAAGCACTTTGTAAAAGTAACGGTCACTGAGCGGAGTGCTTGCATTTTATTTATACGTCATGTTTTATATTCGTCTACTTACGCGGTGGTTATGGGTATGTGCACTTGATTTACATCCAGTATTGGACATTCCTTTGTGCACTTGATTTATATCTAGTATTGCACGTTCCTTTGTTTGCCCATATACTTGCCCCTTTCCAAGATGGCCGCAGCTGCTTCTTCGCGCATGCGCATCTGTGCGTTCCCTGCCTCTGGCTCCTGCAGTGCCTTGTGGGACGGATCACATGGGGCCCGTGTGTTTCCGGCCCTGCAGGCCGCGCGGACCGGATGTGGAGGGATGCATGGATGCGCGGGCGCGATTTCCGCTGGTTCCGGACCAGAAGGTATTTAACCCATGCTTCCTGTCTCTGGGCATTCCCCCTGAGGAAGGCAAATCGCCGAAACGCGCGTCGGGGTGGACGCGAGTGCTGTGCGCAGGTGCCGTGATTGATTGTTATGGTAGGTATTTCCTCCCTTGATTATATATGTATATAATTACCGGTATCGCTCTATATGGTCAGTAATACTAGGATTCTCCATTTGGATTGTCACTTATATCTTTAATTATGTATATTGGCTACGCACCTTACTCGGGTCCTTTTGGGACATGCGTGTGCGGGTTTGTATAGGGGATGTCTCCTGCCATGCTGTATACCTATATGTTTTTATCCTTCAATAAAGTTTTTCTATATTTATAATCATTGGACGTATCGGAGCTGCGTTTGTGGTGCTGTGTGTTTGCTTTATATATTTGCAGTTGTCCCTTTATGGTTCAGGTCTGTCTTAATTTTTATACTATATACAATCACATGGATATAACTTATGAGACAGACCATGTACTCTGCTGAACTATGTTCGGTCAATAGCATACTTGGCGGTTGCGGATAGGAGGGCCTGGATGTGACCGATTCAGACTGCCGTAGATACCTGCACTATTTTCACATAGAGAGTCGCTTGCGAGATTTGCACCTTCAGCGGCTCGGCTTCTGCGGACATGAGGCAGAAAGCATCCTTATTTCTTGTTAACTTAACCTTAAGGTCAAGTCCATTCAATATTAACTTTGGTTGATTAAATATATCCCCAAAAATGGGCCCCAAGAGGTCGACCGGCTTTGAGTGAGAAGTTGCATTGGCTCTTTTGATAAACCCTGCATTTGCACCATCCAGGCCCCGGTCATTATGATGATCCGTGGTGTCTTTATAGAACAAACCGGCTGTAAATTGTGATGACAGCGTCTGTGAGCTGTAATTTAAAAGGGTCTCTATGTACGCTCTATAGCTGTAGAGATTGTCCGATTGTGAGATAAGTCGGTCTCCCAGAGTAATATCGACATGGTTAAAAAGAGTGGCTAAAGGGTAGTTTATGAGCGCCACACACGCGCCATCGGCTATAGCCATATTATCTTGCTTGACGATGCGGCAATTTATGTACAGCAGTGTGTTGTTCAGGTCATAATAATAATCGCCGCTCCCAGATATGAAAAATTTCAACGGCCCATTGTCTGACAGTGCTGCTACCGGCTGTACCTCTACAAATAGAGATTTCTCTATACTTGTTTGTGTCAGGGGTATGTCAAAAATATCCAGTTCAGATTTTGCGCACTCTACAGAAGCGTCATGCAGGAAAGCCATGATACTTGATTAGAAGATGTCGTCCACAGAGCGTCTTACTCATTTCTCGTTGTAGTTTTATTCATGAGCATCAGGGGTAAAGGCGGGCAAGCGGGTCTCTTTCTTTTTTGTGATTTTTTAGCGACATAAATTATCCTAGAACCATCTTGCTGTGGTTGTGTATTTATACTATTCATAAGGGCCGATGAGGCAGTAGTGACCGCGTCTTTAGCAATGTTTCTGACAGCCGTCTTCACGTGCGGTTTTACTAATTCTAAGCCTTTTCTGAAAAGTGGTACGGCACGGCAAAATAAGCCTTTAAATATCCCGGCCAGGCCAGAACCATACATGTACTCACTCCCGCTGAACCCCTCTAGCCCGTGCCCCAACTGGGCAGTATAGTAGCGGGCATAAACAGCGGGAACTCCATACACCCTTTGAGACACCATTTTATCGTGTCAATACTGTCGCGGTCTAAAATGTAATCGCACAATACTTTTTCCGTACTTGAATTTAACCGGTGTGCCCTGGTCTGATAAGATAGAGATTGTCACAGAATCAAAATGCTGCTTGCATAAGGGCATGTAATCGGGTCTTGTGTACTGAAGGTTGATAATCTCACCGCTCTTGCCGGTTACCTGAGCGGTTCTCAGAAGTTGGACATAGCTGTCCCCCACAAGCTGATGCTGTATTATATCTGAGTACACAAACAATGTATAAAATCCATCTTTTATATCTGCATAAATCTTCTTCCGATCAACCGGGCTATTATCTACAGAAGCCTCGATGTATGGTTGGAGGCCTAAAATGTGCGCCAATTTGTGGCCGGGGGCAAAATGTATTGATGGCGAATCCGATAGGGTGACGCTCCTCTTCACATCATCATAACGCAACTTAAAACCCTCGCTGGATATCTTTAAAATATCAATTCTCTCATTAATCGTGCGTATGAGGTCCGCGATTGTTGATTAAAACCCCGACTTTACATAATATTCCTTTAGCACATCGCCACATTTTCCTATATAGAAATTCCTGTCATTCTGTTCAAATGTGTACCACGTATGCGGATATTGAATTTCCGTTAGCGCAACTTCGTACGGGCATCCAAGATGAACCGGCTTAGATAATTTATTGGTATACTCTGCAATTTTATTTTCTGGAAAAATATCGCTAGACGCGTTTGAAGCTAGTGTTATAAAGAACGAGCCAGCTTCCATGGTTATATATCTGTCAACTCTGAAGCCGGGATCCAACTATTGAATTTTTCGGGGTACCCCAGCCATTTGACAAAGCACTGACTCACACCCCTGACTAGTGTTGAGCATTCCGATACCGCAAGTATCGGGTATCGGCCGATACTTGCGGGTATCGGAATTCCGATACCGAGACCCGATACTTTTGTGGTATCGGGAATCGGTATCGGGATTAATATCAATGTGTAAAAGAAAGAATTAAAATAAAAAATAGGGATATACTCACCTCTCCGACGCAGCCTGGACTTTACCGCCGTAACCGGGAGCCGTTGTACCTAAAAATGCGCGCTTGAAGGGCCTTAGATGACGTCACGGCCCTCTGATTGGTCCGTAGCGGTCGCGTGACCGCTACGCGACCAATCACAAAGCAGTGACGTCACCTAAGGTCTTTCAAGCGCTTGAAAGACCTTAGGTGACGTCACTGATTTGTGATTGGTCGCGTAGCGGTCACGCGACCGCTACGCGACCAATCAGAAGCTGCGGACGTCTTCTAAGGTATTTCAAGCGCTTGAAAGACCTTAGGTGACGTCACTGCTTTGTGATTGGTCGCGTAGCGGTCACGCGACCGCTACGGACCAATCAGAGCGCCGTGACGTCATCTAAGGCCCTTCAAGCGCGCATTCTTAGGTACTTAAGACTTAATTACATGTGTTTTGCATGACATAGACATATTTATACAGTAGGCACAAATTTAGTTGTGCTGTATAATATAGTTTAACTGTATAACCCGTATTTATGGTGTAAAATTAATATAGAAAGACTTATCCGTATTACATATGTTTTGCTTAGTATAAACATATTTATGCAGCAGGCGCAAATCTAGTTGTGCTGTATAATATAGTTTTACTGTATAACCCGTATTCATGGCGTAAAATTAATATAGAAAGACTTATCCGTATTACCTATGTTTTGCTTAGTATAAACATATTTATGCAGTAGGCGCAAATTTAGTTGTGCTGTATAATATAGTTTTACTGTATAATCCGTATTCATGGCGTAAAATTAATATAGAAAGACTTATCCATATAAACATATTTATGCAGTAGGCGCAAATTTATTTTATTTGTTACGGTATATAAATTGTGTTTGTCTGTGGTGTAAAATTAATATAGATAGCACAAAAAATTTACACAGTTAATTTATTTTAGATGGAATCCCAAATTTTTTTGGATTTTTCCGACCTAGTTGAGGATTTGCTATTAGGCATGTTTCAAGCTTTATATAAATGCATCTGTTAGTGTGCCATTCTAAGTAAGGGCTGTTTTGTATATTATTTTTTATATTGTTTTATTCTTTCTTGCTTAAGATGAACTTATCAGGGCCCTCCCCGATGAAGTTTTAACAGACTTCAGTTTGCCTGCTCTGGAGTGTGATACACCGGGAGTGGAGTATAGTAACACTAATGAAGCAGGCGCCGCGGTATGGGATTTGGCGCAAGACATCATAGGTGCATTGTGTGTCTGTGTGTGTATATATACAGTGCCTACAAGTAGTATTCAACCCCCTGCAGATTTAGCAGGTTTAATAAGATGCAAATAAGTTAGAGCCTTCAAACTTTAAACAAGAGCAGGATTTATTAACAGATGCATAAATCTTACAAACCAAAAAGTTTTGTTGCTCAGTTAAATTTTTATAAAACATAAAAGTGTGGGTCAATTATTATTCAACCCCTAGGTTTAATATTTTGTGGAATAACCTTTGTTTGCAATTACAGCTAATAATCGTCTTTTTTAAGACCTGATTAGGCCGGCACAGGTCTCTGGAGTTATCTTGGCCCACTCCTGCATGCAGATCTTCTCCAAGTTATCTAGGTTCTTTGGGTGTCTCATGTGGACTTTAATCTTGAGCTCCTTCCACAAGTTTTCAATTGGGTTAAGGTCAGGAGACTGACTAGGCCACTGCAACACCTTGATTTTTTGCCTCTTGAACCAGGCCTTGGTTTTCTTGGCTGTGTGCTTTGGGTCGTTGTCTTGTTGGAAGATGAAATGACGATCCATCTTAAGATCCTTGATGGAGGAGCGGAGGTTCTTGGCCAAAATCTCCAGGTAGGCCGTGCTATCCATCTTCCCATGGATGCGGACCAGATGGCCAGGCCCCTTGGCTGAGAAACAGCCCCACAGCATGATGCTGCCACCACCATGCTTGACTGTAGGGATGGTATTCTTGGGGTCGTATGCAGTGCCATCCAGTCTCCAAACGTCACGTGTGTGGTTGGCACCAAAGATCTCAATCTTGGTCTCATCAGACCAGAGAACCTTGAACCAGTCAGTCTCAGAGTCCTCCAAGTGATCATGAGCAAACAGTAGACTAGCCATGACATGACGCTTTGAAAATAAAGGTACCTTACGGGCTCGTCTGGAACGGAGACCATTGCGGTGGAGTACGTTACTTATGGTATTGACTGAAACCAATGTCCCCACTGCCATGAGATCTTCCCGGAGCTCCTTCCTTGTTGTCCTTGGGTTAGCCTTGACTCTTCGGACAAGCCTGGCCTCGGCACGGGAGGAAACTTTCAAAGGCTGTCCAGGCCGTGGAAGGCTAACAGTAGTTCCATAAGCCTTCCACTTCCGGATGATGCTCCCAACAGTGGAGACAGGTAGGCCCAACTCCTTGGAAAGGGTTTTGTACCCCTTGCCAGCCTTGTGACCCTCCACGATCTTGTCTCTGATGGCCTTGGAATGCTCCTTTGTCTTTCCCATGTTGACCATGTTTGAGTGCTGTTCACAAGTTTGGGGAGGGTCTTAAATAGTCAAAAAAGGCTGGAAAAAGAGATAATTAATCCAAACATGTGAAGCTCATTGTTCTTTGTGCCTGAACTACTTCTTAATACTTTAGGGGAAACAAACAGAATTCTGGTGGGTTGAGGGGTTGAATAATAAATGACCCTCTGAAAAAACTTTTCCCAATTTTCAAAAAAAATAAACAAAGAAATAACATTCTTTTTTGCTGCAGTGCATTTCACACTTCCAGGCTGATCTACAGTCCAAATGTCACAATGCCAAGTTAATTCCAAATGTGTAAACCTGCTAAATCTGCAGGGGGTTGAATACTACTTGTAGGCACTGTATATATCTTTTAAGTATTTAGATGTGTAAATATATATTAATTCTTTACAGATGTCGACCTGATTCCAGAGCCAATTACCTCTGAACACAATCAGACGGTCGCTGAAGACCTGCTGTACCAGACCCCCACACCGAGAAACAGTCCGGTTTCTAGAGGCCCTAAAAACCCACGATTGGCCGCGAGCAAGAAAGGAAAAGGTAGCAATCATTTGAAAGCGTGTGTCATGCTAATGCCCTGACTGGTGGGCGTGAGCTCGGGGGGTTTGTGGCCCCACTGTGCCACAAACCAGACTACCCTGGAAGGGGCGTGACTATGACAGCTGCCTGGGTTTTCACTGGAGCCTCTGATGGTGAGGTCAGGCTGCTACTCCAGGGTGATGTCTGGCTGTGGCTACTGATCCCACTCAGGAGACAGGAACACCAGAATTGGTGCGGGCATCAGGCAGGACTGGCAGAAGAGCACGGCAGAAACTCAGACGAGTAGGCTGGCACGGCTGATACACAGGGCTGGCAGAGACATGGCAGAGAACACAGGGCTGGCAGGTACACAAGACAGGCAGGAACGGCAGGAAACACAGGACTGGCTAGGACGGCAGGAACACAAGACTGGAAGACATGGCAGTAACGGCAGGACTACTGGATTGGAAGGCACGGCAGAGAACACTGGACAGGCTGATGTGGTGTATGAAGGAACAGGTAGGGACCTGTTCACACTGGAGGTGCAGGAATGGATATGTAGTATGGAGAAACAGGTTGGGGCCTGTTCACACTGGAAGAGAACCGCAAGGCTGCGGATAGGAGTGGTAGAGCAGCAAGAGATAGCGCAGCAATAAAAGCAAAGCAGAGCAGAACCACAAGGAATGTGGAGAAGAGCTGCAGCAAGAGATTCTTACAGCAACGGGAGCGGAGCAGAGATGAACGGAGCAGAACCGCAAGGAATGTGGAGAGGAGCTGCAGAAAGGGATTCTTACAGCAACGGGAGCAGAGCAGAGATGAACGGAGCAGAACCGCAAGGAATGCGGAGAGGAGCTGCAGAAAGATTCTTACAGCAACGGGAGCGGAGCAGAGATGAATGGAGCAGAAGCGCAAGGAATGCAGAGAGGAGCTGCAGAAAGAGATTCTTACAGCAACGGGAGCAGAGCAGAGATGAACGGAGCAGAACCGCAAGGAATGCGGAGAGGAGCTGCAAAAAGAGATTCTTACAGCAACGGGAGCGGAGCAGAGATGAACGGAGCAGAACCGCAGGAGTGCGGATCCGAGGTAAAAGCCACAAAGGTACAGAGCAGGCAGAGCTGCAAGAGTGCAGAGCATAAGCAGACTGAGAACACAAGGAAAGACACAGCAGGGAAGGAAGCCACAGACAAGGAGACGGAGATAAGACTAAGTACAGACAAGGCCATGGAACAAGACACAAGGACAAAGACACAGGGACCAGGATATTCTGCCTCCTGGAGGGCGGACAACAAGAACAAGGCAAAAATACAGAGTAGAGCCTCCAGCGAGGGAGTAACATAGAGCAAGGCCTGGCAAACTCAGCAGCTAGACACTAACTGAGCAAACACATTGCACAGGCCCAGACCACTGGGTGGAGCTGCACTATATACTGGAGGCCTCTTGGTAATTGGTCAGGAATAGATTAGACAGATGCACCCGATTCCTATAAGAACCAGAGAGTTCAGGCGCCGCCCCCCTATACACACAGCCATGAAGCATGCAGAGAGCAGAGACACAGAACTTGGAGCTGGCATGAAAGAGAAACCACATCATGACCTGGAGAAGTGGGTAAGATAGTGTGAGAGATGGGAGGCCATGCCGTGATGCCAGCAGAGTTGTTACAGCGTGTTTTTGCACAAACGCTCTGAGAAAATCACACTCGCCTCTACTAAGCCCTATATCTTTATTTATAGCTTGTAAAGTGAAGCCTGGGAGAATTGTATTCTCAAAAGAGAATATACCATTGCTAATGGAGAACCTCACAGAAGCTCCCGAAGCCGCCACGGCAATCATCCACCCCACATCGCAAGCCCGTAAGTGTATATTTTGATATACATGCATAGCCACTGTACAATCAATGATACACGTGCTTCTCCAATGAGTTCCTGGTCTCACACATATCTGACCTATGTATAATCTTTCCTGCAGCTAAACGCAAAGTCATGCGGCGGTCTCGCACATATCTGACACATGTATAATCTTTCCTGCAGCTAAACGCAGTCATGAGAAAAACACCTCCAGCACCTCTACAGCCGCTACAGCTCTCCGAGAATGACGCGTCACCAGTGTGGTCTGCAATACAGTCGGCTAATGAACCTGTTAGATCACCCCCGGTATCACCGATCTGTGTGGTGCAAGGCCTGGGAAACCCTGTGCCGGTGGACCAGCGTGAAATACCCCATTCAAGTGCTGGCCACCCATCGACCAGCCGTGTGAATGACCCAGCGCTACTATACCCAGAAGTGATAGAGGCACCCCGAAAACATAAGCGAAAAACAAAGCATATTACAGAGCCAGCAAGCACATCCAGTGCCGTGAGTGCCACAGCCCCGCTGACTGGTGAAGGAAGAGCTTGATCGCGCGATTGATCAGCTCGTTGATGGTAAGCAATCAGCCACAGAACCATTCATTATACGTATGACACACACTATGCAGCCGCCAGCGGCATATCTAACTGTACCTGCTAATTCCTCTGGTGTCCGTCCCTCAGGCGCCTCTAATTTGGGTGGCATATCTCATGCCTGTGTATCTAACTCTGTTAATATTAAGAAACGGTTAAAGAGGTCGTTACCAGTGGCTGTTAAGGTGTGTAAAAATCCAAGGATTCAAGCTGAGGTGTCAGTACAGGCTAACGATACAGAATCTGTATCTGCGGCATCTACAAATCTGCTGCATGAATCCATCGGTTGGGGCCCCGCTGAAATGCCTGTGTTTCAGGAACAGTTCACCTGCTACTTACGCTACAAACTCTGGGTCCCCAAAATAATGTTTTTTTGTGATACTTTTGAAAAATTATTATCAACACTAACCCCAACACATGCTAATAAGGCCGAACTATATGCACTCCGGAATCTGCAGCTGGATGGCGAGATAACATCTGCAGCTACCCCATTATGACTGAATATGGTCGGTTACGGCTTGCATAAACCACCTAAACCAACACTACCCAGGTATAATAGGGCTAGAGTTATAAAGAGGGCTCTACAATTGTTGGTCAGCGCTAAACGCGCGCTATGCGCTAGGAGACATCGTGGTGGCATGTGTCCTGCAATAGCTCTACAGCCGCCACAGTTGACGCCACAAGAGTCAGACCAGCATTCACATAGCCAAGATAACTCTGCAAATGTCCTGCATGCATCTACAGAAAATTCACAAGCCTCAGACGCTGCCTTTGTCGCTGATGGTAATGTGCGGAGCCCCGATCATACAGTATTTTTACAACACATCCATCATCATCAAAGGGCCCTCCGCAATTTCAACGGGCATATACATACAAATCATTTTAGATTTGTAAATTTGGAGCGTGTACAATCATTTGTAGAGGGCATGAATATTGTTCATGACGGCATTCAGTCATTACTGGATAGAATCATCAGGGACATTGAACCTGGTGACTTTGTACAGTTAAGGCTTGAAGGTGGCGATACTTTAAACCCTATTTTCGCTACAAAACAAACCAGGGAAGATTTTAATTCTGAATCTTTTTTAAATGCTGTTGCCCGCACACTTCAAAGTAACGCTGAATGCATAGCAACCAATTCGCTAAAGCTGTTATGATCTGGTGGCCTAGGAGCGGCATGATACGTACTCTGGAGAATGTGGTAACTGTACGGATCGCAGACCCTGGACTTAATACCGCAACTAGAAGTAGCCGTGGGATGTACCTACCAATCCTAGACACCTCGACACAGCCGGAGGACTAATTAACCCTATAGATAGAAAAGGGAAAACTATCTTGCCTCAGAGAAAATTCCCAAAGGATAGGCAGCCCCCCACAAATATTGACTGTGAGAGGAGAGGAAAAAACATACACAGGCTGAAAACAGAATTTAGCAAAGGAGGCCAATCTAGCTAGATAGAAAAGATAGGACAGAGAACTATGCGGTCAGTATTAAAATACTATGAAATGTCCACCACAGATAATACAAAAAACTCCACATCTAACTAAAGATATGGAGGGTAAATCTGCCTCTCCAGAGTTTCCAGCTTGGCTGCATAAATCCTTACACAGATAAAGCTGGACAAGAAAAAACATGCAAAACACTGAACAATGAGGCCCACAACATGTGGGCAGAAAAACAAGCAGAACTTATCTTGTAGAAATGAACTGCAAGCAGGAGCGACCAGGAAGGGATGTGAATCCTCCAGAAACAATGAACAACTGGCACTCACTAAAGGGTGAAGCCAGACTAAATAGCCCCGTCCGAAATGGACGCACCTGATGACTGCTGTGAAGGACAAACAGCAGCACTACCACTTATAACCACCAGAGGGAGCCCAAGAGCAGAACCCACAACAGAATTCACAACATAAAGCTAGTCGTCACTATCATTAAAAACTGACGCGGTGGTGTAAAAAGGCGCTTGAAATCCATAGCGAGCAGTCAGATCATTAAACAAAAGAGGCAATGGCTGTATGATTTTAACAATTACACGACAAATCTGTGTTTGGCTGCTAGTGTGTGCGCCCTGATGGACGACATGGATGTCGCTGATGCTGTTTTACTGAGCCGCTCTAAAAACATACACACAGCACTGGGCATCCCTGATGATCAGTTAGTGAGTTTTAGCGACATTCCGGCATTTGAAAAATATTTGGGGATCAGCATTAAAGTTCTGTACTATAGCCAGGGTGATTGGCGTTACTTTCAGAGCGGCAATACAGCTAATGGTAAAACCGTATTTATATTGTTCCATGATAATCACTACTACGGCATCAAAAATATGAAGGGTTTTATCGGTGCTGATTACTTTTGTGACCTCTGCAATTCAGTGTTTCATCACAAGAACAATCATTCCTGTCAGTATTTTTGTAAATCCTGTCAGAGAGAGGATTGTGTAGAAAGCAGTGCCGACCAACAGCCCAGGTGCCCTGTTTGCAGGGTTTATTGCCAATCGAGCGTGTGCTTAGATTATCACACACAATTGGGTGTAGCCGACTTAGTATTCTGCAGGCTTAAAACATTTTGTGATGAATCCATTTTGTTTTCAGAAATAGCGAGACTGAGCATAAATGTAATGGCTTGCGCTGTCCTGTATGTCACGGCTGTATAAAAAAATTCGATGCCCATCTTTGTTACATGCAGCGGTATGTAGCACAGGATGAGTCAGATTGTTATATCTTTTATGATTTTGAATGTATGCAGGAGACAGGCACGCACATTCCGAATTACATTTATGCTACAACGCTGTATGGTCACCCCTCCTGGGAGTTAGAGGGTGATACCTGTACACATGACTTTGTACAGTTTTTTACAAGCGGTAAATTTTCAGATCATACATTTATTGCCCACAATGGTGGAAGATACGACTCATACTTTATTGTTAAGGAACTGATTTCTGAAAAACTACAGGTAAAGTTGATAACCCAAGGTGGCCGTCTCTTGTGTGTGACGCTACCCGATTTGTCTATAAGGTTTATAGACTCTCTAAATTTTATCCCCATGAAACTCAGTAAATTACCACAGGCCATGGGCTTTTCAGGTGGCAAAGGATATTTTCCACACTTTTTTAATACCAGAGAAAACCAAAACTATGTAGGCCCCATACCTGATGTAAAATATTATGGGGTGGAGTACATGTCACCTGGTGAGAAGGTAGAGTTCCTGGAGTGGTATGAGACACAGGTAAATACAACTTTTGACTTCAAGGCTGAGCTAAAATCTTATTGCAAACAGGATGTTGAAATTTTGAGACACGCCTGCGAGATCTATAGAGAGCGTATTATGCAAATGACACAGAAAAATGTCAAAAAATACTGTAAGCGTCAAAAGCAAATGATTGTAGTGAGCAGATGTGTTGATCCTTTTCAGCTCATCACCCTGGCCTCAGTGTGTATGGCAATGTACCGGTTTAAATTTCTTCCAAAAAAGACCATCGCCATTTTGCCAGGTGATAATTATCACAAGGCAAAAAAGTGCTGCTAGTCACCCACTATACAATGGTTCATGTATAATCAATTCAAAAAATGATCCAATATTAGTGTATGCTGACACTTGCATAAAGTTCCGTCTGTACCACTAATTGCTCACTTGAACAGTGACACAGAAAGCACACATTTTTTTAGGAATTAAAACAATCTTTTTTTATTGAATACATATATTATAAAATCTTTCAAAATATCAAACATATAAACCTAAGTATCTCAAACAGTGGGGACCGACAGACTACTTCCTGACCTCAGCACAAAAATCGCGAGTGTTCACTAGAGAGGTATGCTATACAGCAAGGATCGCCAAGTTCCTACAACAATTGAAATTTATGAAGCCTCTTTAAATAAGGACCCATATGCTGTAGCAACTCGCTGTGTTAATTGTGAACTACTGCCGCAATAAAGTCTGTAGCGCACCAGTATCCCTATCAGTATCCTGGGGATCTGTGCTGTACATAATGAAACATATGTATGTTTCATTATGTACAGCACAGATCCCCAGGATACTGATAGGGATACTGGTGCGCTACAGACTTTATTGCGGCAGTAGTTCACAATTAACACAGCGAGTTGCTACAGCATATGGGTCCTTATTTAAAGAGGCTTCATAAATTTCAATTGTTGTAGGAACTTGGCGATCCTTGCTGTATAGCATACCTCTCTAGTGAACACTCGCGATTTTTGTGCTGAGGTCAGGAAGTAGTCTGTCGGTCCCCACTGTTTGAGATACTTAGGTTTATATGTTTGATATTTTGAAAGATTTTATAATATATGTATTCAATAAAAAAAGATTGTTTTAATTCCTAAAAAAATGTGTGCTTTCTGTGTCACTGTTCAAGTGAGCAATTAGTGGTACAGACGGAACTTTATGCAAGTGTCAGCATACACTAATATTGGATCATTTTTTGAATTGATTGTAAATTGTGTTTTCTGTTTATGACAGACGATCCGCAAATTGCAAGATGGATATGAAGGCCAGAGAAATACTCTGGCGCAATAAGGCTACTGATATTTTCAAAACCGGTGTCTCAGGTGGTTTTAATGATATAGTATATACGCACAAAGATTTAATAAGACAGTATAAAAATCTATTAATTCGCAAAACTAAGATTTGGTGGACAAAAACTTCTTTGGACAATTATGTAGAACGTAAAATCATACCAAGGGGTCTACGTGTACAACTATTTCCCACTTTTGACTTAAATAATGATGATTTATTAAAGCAATGGATTGATGCTGCCAATACCTGCTCATTGTCCTTTATGCAGATTATCATTGAACACAATAGCCTGGGTCTCAAGAAACTAGATGAGGAGATTGATTCCTTATTGATTACTATACAGAAAGAGATCCAAGGGGATGTATTGAACCGATGCCTACAAGATATTGAAAGTGAGCTTGAGAAATGTGAAAAAAATATCAGTGATGGGAAAAAGAGAAAATTTGCCAGGGATGTGGGAGATTTTGAAACCAGGAAAATATTCCGTTGGCAGAACACTGATCGTAAATCTAAACCTCCGCCTGTAAGGAGTGAATCCACAAGTTCTCTGGCCTCGTCTTTGACAACACAGGGGTCTGAGAGTGATAGAGAGATGCCTTCAAGATCAGGACCTATCACAAGATATACAAATAAAAAGAAGACATTTCAGACATCCAGGAATTTTATGAGAGAAAAAGACGGTGACAGAGATAGGAGTAAGGTAATAAATCTATCTACTCATATACTTACCACTCCACAAATTGAGGTTTTGGAAAAGGGACTGACTTTTTCTCCGTCCTGTTCCATAGATCCATTTCTAGCCATTAAGGATATACACCTATTTGCCCGCAAAATAATCCTTAAAAAATTCCATCATAATAAAGCCTCAACTAGCGGTAACAACACAGTAGAAGAACAAGAGGCTCTTGAAGCATTGATATCCTTGGCTGAAGAAAATGATAATTCATCAGAGGTAGGTAGTTTCCCAAGTGGATTACTCAAAAAATCTAAAAAATTCCCGCCGTTAAATACTTGTCCAGCAGTGGAATTTTTTACTAAGATGGTGGCAGGTGACATAGAAAAATTGTCTACCAGAAAACATAAGAAATTCAATCTCACTATAGACCAACAAAAAGCACTTAAAGAAATTCAAGGGTGGGACGTAGTGGTAATTAAGGCGGCAGACAAAGGTGGCAACCTGGTGATTTGGCCAAATGAGAAATATGAGACACAGGCTTACAAGTTATTAAATGATGTCCAGTGCTATCGCAGGTTGCCATCTAGCCCTCTCCCGACCTACCAAGCCGAATTGGTTGCTATTTTGGAGGAAGCTGTTTGTGAGGGTACAATTCCCAAACGTATGGTGGAAATAATTAGCAAACTTGAACCTAAATTGCCAACGTTTTATATCATACCCAAGATCCATAAGGATGCCACTAATCCTCCGGGCAGACCCATAGTGGCAGGGAATGATGGTTTGTGTGAAATCATCTGTGACATTCTCGACTTTTTCCTGAAGCCTTTGGTGTCTAGCTTACCATCATATATTAGGGACACCACGTCTGCCTTACAGAGATTGGACAATGTGCACCTGACCAAGGATATGGTCATGGTTACGGCAGACGTGGAGTCCCTTTATACTTCTATTAGACACAAAGATGGGATAGCAGCGACCACATGGTTTCTCAGGATGAGTAACTTGGATGCACGGTTGGTGGACCTTCTTATCATTTTATTGGAATTCATCCTCACCCACAATAGCTTCATTTTTGATAAAAAAATATTTCTGCAAAAGCAAGGGACTGCAATGGGGGCGTCTTGTGCGCCCTCATATGCAAACTTGTTTTTGGGGGCCTGGGAACGGGAAGTTTTTTCCAGTAATCCTGTCTTGGGTACCGAAAATATCCATCAATGGATTAGATATATTGATGACATATGGTTCATCTGGGAGGGCCCAAGACAGGATCTGGATGCTTTCATGAACCGGCTCAATGAGAACGATCAAAATATTAGACTAACGTACAAAGTGGGGCGAGATTTAGAGTTCCTAGATATTCACATCAAAACTGCCTCTAGCGGTAACTTGACAACGGAGATTTACAGGAAACCAACGGCAACCAATACTTTGCTACATGCCACATCGTCTCACCCAAGCTCAACAATAAGGGGCATACCAACAGGCCAGTTTCTTAGGCTAAAAAGAATTTGCTCTGATAATTCTTCATTTGAAGAACAGGCAAAGGGCCTTAGAGCGAGATTTAGAGAGAGAGGGTATGGTAAAAAAGCTATAAAGAATAGCTACCATCGAGCCAAACATACTCCCAGGAACGAGCTGCTGTATAAAAATAAAAACAAAATAAAAAAAGATGGAGATTATGGCCAACCAAGACTTGTTACAACGTACAATAGTCAATGGGCGGAGTTTAGGGAAATCATCAATAGACACTGGCCCATTCTACTGTCAGATACCACCCTGAAAAAATGTCTGCCATCGACTCCATTAATAACAGCACGTAGGTCTAAAAATCTCAAAGATCTGCTGGTACACAGCCATTATGAACCCCAGGCTAAGAAAAGCCAAACATGGCTTGAGACAAAAGGATGTTTCCCGTGCGGACATTGTAAAGGGTGTGCCAATATTGAAAAAAGTAAGGAATTCCTCAATGCAAGTGGTGATCGTTCTTTTAAAATCTTACATTTTATTACGTGCTCTACGAAAGGAGTCATATACAGCGCTCAATGCCCATGTGGCAAGCTGTATATTGGATTGACAACCAGAGAATTACGCATACGCGTGAGAGAGCATGTTAGGGATGTAGAGAAGGCAAAGGTATGTGAAGACCCTTCTCAGTTAAAAACGATACCACGACATTTTCATCGATACCATAAATGTGATTCCAGTCTCCTTAAAATCAAAGGCATTGATATAGTCCAGATGGGTCCAAGAGGGGGAGATTTGGCTAAAATGCTTGCGAGACTGGAATGCAAATGGATATATAGATTAGGAACAATGACTCCAGAGGGTCTTAATGAAAGTTTTGGTTTTAGTGCATTCTTATGACCACCTTATATTGTCTAATTCTTTGTCGTAGTACTTTGTTTTAGGGGTAGAGGGATTTTTATGTGTTTTTAATTAATTAAAAAATTCTTATTTCTCAAGATTTTTGTAGAATACTTTCCCTGCCTGATCTTATGCCATGAGCGGAATTACACGATGAGATTTCAATCCATGGAGAAGAAAATCAGTGGGAAATGAAGAATGAGAAAATGGTTACTTGCTGGCTAATTATGGATCAAAGTCTAGAATGCTGCTAAAATATTGATGTGCATTAATGAATTGGCACGGTTTTTATTGTAATGTATTCTTAATGTAATTGTAGCCTAGTTTAGGATGGCCAAAAAGCTATACTTGCGCTTATATTATGTGTGTATGTATTGTTTATTGAGCAAGTTTAATCCTTATTCTATGCACTATTTATTTATTAATTATTTATTGTATGAATTTCTTTCACTATTATTTTTGTTACTATAGATGAGGACTTTTAGCGTCCATGTTTCACGGTTTACACTAATTTATTATATACGAATATATAGAAGAAATATTGTGCGGTTTTATTTTATTTTAAATTAATATATATTTATTTATAGTATGCACTTATTATGAATTAATTATTATAAATAATCCTTTCCTTCACTGTATAGATATTTATTCACCATATGTGGTGGTACACAGCACCAACTATGCACTTAAAATTTATTTATGCTATTCTATATTTGGCAGCTGCTTGACAATTGATTCGTTGTAATAATACAAAGTGAGGTATTGATTAAATTATATATATATTTATGTGCCGGCTTTTAGCGATCTAGAAGTAATTGTTTGTGCCCCATTTCTCTATGTCTACTATGAATTGTCTTAATCCGCTATTCCTTCGGCTCATATATGTATTTTGTTGTCATCGTATGGTCAAGGGAGGGAGCGCACTGATTTGCATCTACCCGACCGCAGACTCGTAAGACTTCGGTCGCTGGAGTCAGCTGATTGGCACGTGAGCTGTATAGCTCTAGCATGCCATATCGGCGTCTCACCTGACCGGGGTATATGAGTCATCAGAGTGCGGCGGTGGAACGTTTCAGTGCGCCGTACTATCCTGACGGCCAGCGATCACATGGTTGTGAATCCGTAGGGACATTGGATTAAGGGCGCTATAAGAGCAGGTATTTCCCTCTTCCCCGACACGCCCCCTGATGAAGTAGAGGCACGAAACGCGCGTCGGGGTGAGAGGGACCGGACACTCCTCCTTAAGCTAAGTAAGTACGGCACCTTGTGTATGTTTCATTATGTACAGCACAGATCCCCAGGATACTGATAGGGATACTGGTGCGCTACAGACTTTATTGCGGCAGTAGTTCACAATTAACACAGCGAGTTGCTACAGCATATGGGTCCTTATTTAAAGAGGCTTCATAAATTTCAATTGTTGTAGGAACTTGGCGATCCTTGCTGTATAGCATACCTCTCTAGTGAACACTCGCGATTTTTGTGCTGAGGTCAGGAAGTAGTCTGTCGGTCCCCACTGTTTGAGATACTTAGGTTTATATGTTTGATATTTTGAAAGATTTTATAATATATGTATTCAATAAAAAAAGATTGTTTTAATTCCTAAAAAAATGTGTGCTTTCTGTGTCACTGTTCAAGTGAGCAATTAGTGGTACAGACGGAACTTTAATGGTTCATGTATGTAGCACACTCCGAGAACATCGACATCCGACACGCTTTGAGAGGCGGTGAAAAACAAGTCGGGAAATATTTTCTAGATGGCTATGCCTATGTTAGCGGCCAACACATAGCCTTTGAATTTCAGGGGTGTTTTTACCACGGATGTCCCGTGTGCTATAATGAAAATGACACGAATAAGGTCACAAACACGTCCTACGGCCAATTATATTACACCTTTCTAGCTAAAAAGCGCTACTTACAGGGCTGCGGGTACACAATAAGGGTGATGTGGGAGCATGAGTGGAATGAAATGGTTGAAAATGATTCTAACCTTCAAACATTTCTCCACCAGATGGAGTTTCCCCTTCCTTTAGACCCCCGTGATGCGCTTTATGGCGGGCGAACTAACGCCATTAAGCTCTATCACCAACTGGAAGAAGGGGAGACTTTACATTACTACGATTTCACCAGTCTGTACCCCTTTGTAAACAAAGCTAAAACATACCCTGTAGGCCATCCAGACATCATCTATGACAATTTTGGATTCATTAAAAAATACTTTGGCATTGCTAAAGTCAAGGTCTACCCGCCGAGAGATTTATTTTTTCCAGTTCTACCGGTAAAACTCAACAAAAAATTAATGTTTCCCCTTTGCTACACATGCGCTGTAAATTCCCAGGCAGATATTTGTGCTCATAGTGATGAAGAACTTGCACTGACAGGCACCTGGTGCACTATAGAGCTCGAGATGGCGATAGAAAAAGGGTATCGGATCGCGCACATCTATGAAATATGGCATTTTCCTAAAACCACTGATGATCTGTTTGCTCCCTACATTAAATTACATCTTAGGGAAAAGCAGGAAGCCTCTGGTTACCCTAGCTGGTGCACTGATGACGACAAGAAAAGGCAGTACATTGACTCCTTTCTTGAAAAAGAAGATGTCCAATTACGGCCTGAAAATATAGCTGTCAATCCTGCTAAGAGACAGATCACCAAGCTTTTCTTAAATTCTTTATGGGGTAAATTTGCTCAGAGATCTAATCTATCATGTACCAGTATTGTTAGGGATCCAGATGAGCTTTTTAAGTATTTGTTCCTGCCTTACTATGACATCTCAATGTTACATTTTCTTGATGATGACACCGCAACCATTAACTGGAAATACGCAGAAGGCCACCACACCGTCAACAAAAACACAAACATTTTTATAGCGTGTTTTACAACAGCATATGCCCGGCTAGAGCTCTATTCGCTGCTGGACCGGCTGCAGGAGAGGTGCCTTTATCACGACACAGATTCTGTTATTTTTGTACAGAGAGATGGTGAGTGGCAGCCGCCTTTAGGCGATTACCTGGGGGAACTGACCAGTGAAATACCCGATGGTACACACATCACAGAATTTGTATCCGTGGGGCCCAAAACTTACGGATACAAACTCAACACCGGTAAAACTGTCTTAAAAGTTAAGGGGATAACACTAAATGTCGGTAACTCTCAATCTATTAATTTCAACAGTATAAAAGATCTAGTTCTGGACTACCCGAGCAATTCTGACACAGATACACAGAAACGTATTGTCGTACAGCAGCTGTCCATTGTGAGGAATAAAAAGTACTGGGAGATTGAAACAAGGCCATTACGCAAAACACAAAAGTGCATTTACACAAAGCGGCGACTAATTGACGATTTCACCACCTTGCCTTTTGGGTATTAGTCGAGTATTGTGGTGATGGATACACGTCTGCAACACCCATTCTCATGCATTCTAGCAAGACCGTCTAATTCTGGAAAGAGCTATTTTGTAAAACAACTGCTATATAATATTGAAACAAATTTTTCTCAGAAACCTGATAATATTGTTTGGTTTTATTCGTGTTGGCAAAAACTATATGATGAAATCTCTCTCTCTTTTCCCAACGCCAGATTTGTGGAGGGTCTGCCGAATGCATTCGTAGATGACGAATTATTCCCGCCAGAGAAGGTGAATTTGGCTATTGTTGATGATCTCATGGAGAGTGCTAGTGAAAATTGTGAGATAGAAAAAGCCTTTACCAAGTATGTGCACCACAGAAATCTCAGAATTTTCTACCTGGTACAAAACATATTTTGTCAGGGTAAGAAAAGCCGTACGATAAATTTAAACACAAAGTACATGGTGCTTTTTAATAACCCCCAAGATAAATTACAAATTTTAACTCTAGCTCGTCAGATGTATCCCGGAAAAACACGTTTTTTCCTAGAAGCTTTTGAGGATGCCATGCGGGAGCCTTATGGATATTTGCTTGTAGATTTGAGAGCTAATACCCCTGAGGATCTGCGCTTAAGGACCGGATTGTTTCCACCAGCGTTGCCTGCTGTCTATGTTCAAAAGAAAAACACTTCTAAAAAGTGAATTTTACGTGGAATCAGACATTCTATGCTGTGTGCGTTGTGATGTAAAGATGTCTGAGAGACCCCGGCGTAACTGGGCTCTCTTAAAAACTCTGGTGAAAGCAACCCCCGCTGTCAGAAAGTCTATTTTGCGCAATGCAAGCAATGATTTAATTACAGCCATAGGCGAGATTGCTTTAAACATCTTAAAAGGCAGGATTCCGCTGAAAGAGCATCAAAAAGGCATATTAAAGAAGTGGCGTAAAGCTATAAGAATCCTGAGCGACAGATCTCAGCCCGTAAAGAAAAAGAAGCGTCTACTAAAGCAGGCCGGCGGGTTTATCGGCCCTCTTTTAGCTTTTGCAATTCCAATAATAACAAGCCTGCTCACAGGAAAATAATGGAGCATACAGAGAAAATGTATCTAGTGCCCAAACAGGAGCTAGACAAACTAAGTCCCAGTACTACAGATAACATACGCGATAGTGTTATTCGTAGCCTTGATGGGGAAATTAGTGCCATTTTACAACGTCGTGACATTCCCGATGATGTGAAAATTAAAATGTATAGCTCCGTGCTACAGCGCTACTTGGTACATATGAGGCACAGCTCAAAAGAAGTAACGGCTTTAAATCTCGTTGGCACTCCTGATCCTGATCAGCAACAATTGTCAAATACCAACTCTGATAAAAATCAAGAGGTCGCTGAAATTGTCAGCCATATAAACCAAAGATATAAAAAGAATGCTGAAGTTTTACTAAACAGGTTACTGCAGAATAAAAATGTTACAGCCTGGAATAATAAAGCTGAATTTATTTTCAAAGGATCCGTAATACCAGGGTCCAACTTACTGGCTTTGGTACATAGTACAACACAGATTCATGCTCTAACCGGCAGAAATTTACCTCCGGGTTGGGATTCATTTATGCAGGCTATTGCCGAGCTAAATATACCATCTACAGTTGTGGGTAATCCCAATACTAGGAAGCTTTTAGATGAATTAAAAATTTTGAGCTGTGAGACACGCGCTGTATCTACACCACAGAAGCTAGCCCCAACGCCCCGCACAATTCAATCTTTACATTCCCCGTCATTAGGTACCACACGCGGAACTCTGCTACCTAAAAAAAGGTCTCTACCGATACTACAAACCATGTGGCTCACGATGTAAAGAATGTACCAGATAAATGCTGTACTTGGCTTGTAACACTATATTATTTATTTTTGTAAGAAGTGTAATGATGTATCTTCATTGTACTTGTGATACTATTTACTTATTTATTTTGCAAAAGTGTGTTGGTGTATGTTCATTGTACTAGTTAATGTTTTTGCTTTTATACTCTGTAAGAATTTTATAGTATTGAAATGTCTTTGAGATGTATTTATTTTACAACAATAAAATCTTTGAAACTTTTACAATATCGTGTCTTTTCTTTTTTATAAACGTATAAAACACACCGCTTCATACTTGCGGGTGTTGTAATATGGCCATATACATAATGTGCCCATATAATGACCCTGGTGTTATAAGCCACGTGTAAAATGAGAATCCCAGTATCAAATAAATACACGACTAGGATATAAATTATATAATTGGCATGGTGTGTTATAAAACACAATTTTGCACTATATGTACTCATTGGTAATAAAACACACTGGCCTGATTACAATGTCAAGCTCACATTAGCTACATATAATATGAAAATCTAATAGGATATAAAAACAATCAAATATTGTGATAATAGTCACTGTATCAAATACTGTGATAACAATATCAAACTGTATCAAAAGGGCAAGCCAGATGGAGGGAAAGCTGGCAGACAGGGAGGGGAGGGGTTACACACTTTGATACACTTTGATAGGGGCGGGTCCACCTGTCAAATTGAGTTTGACAAATCATACCTCTTCTCTACTACTTACGGTGCCATCCTTCAACATCATTATTTGTTCGCTGTTGATCATTCAATGTTCGTTCATACACGGTATTGCTCCTTATGGAAAGTCAGGATCTTCCACCAATTCTTCAAATGATTGCACAACATTCTGTGGTGGTAGAAAGGCCAGGGCAGGTATCATGCGTATCCAATGGGCAAATTCATGGTCACCTTGGTATTGAATCTTGAGTCCTTCATTTTGAACTTTACGCCAAACCGACTGTGATAGGTGGAAAAAGCAACCAGTCTTCACAAGGTTGGGGAATTCACTTTCAAATGCCTGTATTGCAGCTAGTTCAAAATCCAACATCAGGTTGTCTGGCTGCATTCCAGGCTGCAAGTTCTTCAGCTCTTGCAGCAACCTCTGGTATGTAGAACGGCTCTTGTCTGTCAGCAAGGTGTACACTAGCGGAACAACAAGGCCGCTGTGGACTACATGGATTGTGTAAAGTTGCTTAAACAAGGCTGGTGTAGTGAAAAACATGCCATCAGCAAACCACTCTTTACTTTGTGCCAGTAGATGGAGATTGTCTCTTGTTCCAAATATCAACATACGGCTGTGTCCATTTCCTAATTTAAAATGAAAGTATTAGTAGAGGAAATGACAGAAAAAGTGTAACAAGCAGCAGACAAAGAATTTTGGGATAAATTCACAAAAAAAATATCCTAATCAGAAGCCTCTGTTCATATCTCACATTAAAAACTCACATTTTGCCCCAGATTTTCAGATTTCATAATAAAAAAACTGAAGCAAAATCTAGTGTGAAGGGGCCAACCAATAGTTTTTTACAACATATATTGTCCCAGTGGAAAATGATATATTTTTGTTTAAAATTAAAATTACTTCCAAACTTGAAATAGGTCACATTTTTAGGGTACCTTTAGACCCTTCAACTAGACAGCCGTTCAGCACGGCCGATCGCCACCATGCTGAACGGCCGTCTAGTTGACAGCCGCATCCAGACGCGGCGTGCGGCTGGACGTCTGAATGAACGTCTGGGCGGGCCGCCCGCCTGAATGGGGCTTTCCAGTCAGGCGGATGGGCACGCTAGTCGGGTGGGCACGTCCGTGCTGCCTATGCTGTCTCATTGAGAGGATTGTGCAGGACGCAAAAAACACCAGTAAAATCACCAGTGTGCTTTTGGCCTAAGGCATAACTGAATGGTCCATTAGGCTGGGGTCATATGCAGCATTAATGTGTAAATCTTATCCACATGCTGATGAAAAAATTTTGTTTACAAAAAAAAACATGCAGTGCAGCATGTCAATGTATGCTGCCATTATACAAAGAAAATTCCAGCCATTCAGACAAGGGGCTGAAATCCTGCACTAAAACCTGCACCTAAATCCATAGAGTTAAGTAAAGATTTTGATACAGAATTAGGGTACCACAATAGTGGCCCCAATTGCAGGCACAAATAGATTCCTGTGGGATCTGCAATTGCTACCGCAATTACAGCCGCTGCGGAGATGCCGCTCCGCAATCCCCTTCCGTCAGAAGGCACGAGGCCTCAGGCTTTATCCAGACAAGCTGGATTTACAGGCGTATTCCGTGCTGTGTTTCCTGCCTGAAACCCGCCCTTTCATGTCTATGGTGCGGGTTACGGGCGGATTCCAGCCGGAGGGCCGGAAAACGCCCCACCGGAAAATAGCTTCAAAGCTATTTTCCGGCGGATCCCGTGCTTAACTCGTCCATTCAAGGGAATGGGCAAGAGGGAAACCTCCTGAAAAATGCCTGCAAACCACGGGAAATATGTTCGGTTTAGGCCATAGCAGGGCATGGCCGCGTCCCCTATTTGCAGAAGCGTTTTACCAAAGCGCTTGCAAAGTGCTTAAAAAGTGCTTGCAAGCAGCAGGCAAAACGCCTCTGCAAATCCTGGCGTACCTCACCTGAGCTCCGGAGTTCAGCCCGACCTGTCCACGGATCTGCAGGACTGAACTACGAGAGCCGAGGAATCAGCCGGCGATGGCAGTTCAGCCCGTGCATGCCGCAGACAGGCGAGGCTGAACTCCGGGGCAGCAGCCAGGACAGGTATGGCCAGTACAATGCTGCATATATGGAATTAGTGTTGGCCGATCCGATCACTGAAGATCGTAATTTATTACGATTTTCAGGCTGATCGTTATTTTAAATTACGATCCGACTTGTAGCCAGATCATGATGATGATCTGAATTAGAAATCGGAATCCTCCGTAATCTGAAAACACTGTCCGGGCATACACGCCCGAACAGTGTGCGTATATATACACACACACACACACACTGTACGGGTGTACAGCATGTGTGCATATTTAGCTTTAGTAAATGGCTCCAAGCTGCACTGTTAAAAAATAAACAAACCCAGTTACTCACCTCTTTCACCAGTGTCCAGTACTGGCTCCGGCTCCGAGCCCAGCAGTGCAGGCATACCTCCCAACTTTTGAAGATGGGAAAGAGGGACAAAGTTAGCGGTGCGCTTCGCGCGCCGTGGCAAATTTTAGGCCACGCCTCTGACCACACCCATTCATAATTAGTCACACCCATATCCACGTCCCAACCACACCCATTTAGCACTGCTGATCACACTGTTTCATATACAATAATTATAAACAAAAAAATATGGCCACACAGTGCCCCATACTGTATAATGGCCACACATGATGCTCCATACTGTATGATGACCACACATGATGCTCCATACGGTATAATGAACACACATGATGCTCCATACTGTATAATGACCACACATGATGCTCCATACTGTATATTGGATGAACATGATGCTCCATACTGTATAATGAACACACATGATGCTCCATACTGTATAATGACCACACATGATGCTCCATACTGTATATTGGATGAACATGATGCTCCATACTGTATAATGAACACACATGATGTTCATAAACAAAATAAAAAAAAACAGCCACAAACCCTATTCAGGTGCCGCCCCTGTTATGACCTGGTGGTTACGGAGCGGTACTGAGATGACCTGGTGGGTAAAACCAATCATGGACAAACTTAGAGGAGGTAGCAGCTCCACAGACAGTAATCACTGATATGACCTAGTGAATACGGAGCAGCACTGAAATGACCTGGTGGGTAAAACAAATAATGTACTAGCTCTGAGGAGGTGGTAACTCTACTGACCGCAATCCCTACTCCTAACACCAACACTAGAAATAGCCGTGGAGCGTACCTAACTCTGCCTAGACGCCTCTGCACAGCCTAAGAACTAGCTACCCCTGAAGATGGAAACGGAAAACTATCTCGCCTCAGAGAAACCCCCAAAGGAAGACAGCCCCCCACAAATATTGACGGTGAGTGGAGAGGGAAATGACAAACTCAGAAATGAAACTAGATTTTTTAGCAAAGGAGGCCAATACTATCTAAATAGACAGAGATAGGAAAGGCTACTGTGCAGTCAGTATAAAAACTAAAAAGTCCACGCAGAGTTTACAAAAAATAACCACCACACAACTCACGGTGTGGAGGGGCAAATCTGCGACCCCAGAGCTTCCAACTAGCCGGAATATTTCATAATGACAAGCTGGACAAAAGAGACAAAATTAAACTGAACAGAAGGTCATAAGCAGGGAAACACCCAAAAACTAGCAGACTTATCTTAAGCTGAAAATGGACTGGCCAACAGAGAACTTCCAGGAAAGAACTGAATCCACAGGAAATACATTGACAGCTGGCATCCACTACAGCCAAAAGCCCAGTTAAATAACAAAGGCCAGGGAACCAATTAGTGAACGCAGCTGCTAAGTTCCACTTGAAACCACCAGAGGGAGCCCAAGAGCAGAACTCCCAAAAATACCATTCGCAACCACAGGATGGAGCCCAAGAACGGAATTCACAACATGCCCCCTGCTGCATTGTCCCCACCCTAGGCACGTAGTGCGGGACAACTAATGTCCCGTCCGGGATCCCGGGGCTGACTGTCAAAATCAGGACAGTCCCGCGGGATCCGGGACGGTTGGGAGGTATGGTGCAGGGAATCCCGAAATCCGGGCAGCGCATCGCCGCCTGCTGTACTATAACTACAATGGAGAGTGATCCCAGGACCGCTCACTAGACAGTCCTGGGAAAGCACCACATCACATCACAGAACAGCCCGGCACATGTGCAGAGGTGGTGATGCACAACCCAGAATGCATAGCGTTGGGATTTCGGAATTCCCTGCACCTCCGGAGACAGTGCTGGACACCGGAGAGAGAGTTGAATAACTGGGTTTGTTTATTTTTTAACAGCGCAGCTTGGGGCCATTATATATATGCAAGAAAGCTGGAAGAAGAGTGGCTCAACTGAAATTGTTGCTGAAGACTCAGTGTGCTGCTTCCGCCCGTACTTAACATGCATCCATGAAGAAAGACCTCCGTGCTGCTGAAGTCCTATACAAATCCTTTATTGCATTACAAAGTTCCAAAAGTGCCAGACCACCATCACCCACCCACATATATACATATATATACACACACTGTTCAGGCGTACAGTGTGCATATATTTATATATATATATATATATATATATATATATATATATATATATATATATATATATATCTAGCTCTGGAGATTGGATCTGAATTAATTCCAATCTTTCGGTATGATCAGCCCGATCTGATCCTATCTTTCCAGTGATCGGCCAACACTAGTTGGAATCAGTAGGCCTCACTACATTATATTACCCTCAAAGTTTCCCTTGAAGGCAAAAATCACATAGTATTTTATATCAGCACCGTATAGTCTAGCATTTTTCACATTTGTGCAAAATAAACTTTGCAATAATTATGCATAATGAAGTTGTTTTAATACAATGCTAAATGGTTAAGTAGCTTACCAGAGTCATGCAGAAGGAACTGCTGCTGGACACCATCAATACTGATCTCCTGGAACTCCAGGGTGATAACAAGTTGATCAAGGGTTTGAGGTAACCTTGGGATATTGCCAAGTTGCCTTGCTAATCGTATTGTCCTCTTCAGTGATGCTTTCCTTGGGAGAAATGCTGCAACATTAGAATGGGCTCCTGAAACGACATCTGTGAGAATCTGTTGTGGTGTCTCCTGTGTTGTCCTTGCCCTGGTGACTGCCTCATTAACAAGTCGGATTGCTTCAGGTCTTGCAGCTTGTGCTGCGTGACTGTGAAGATTGACTACTTTCACAACTTCGCCAGATTCTTCATTGGTCCAAACACGTCCCTTGCAAGTCGACCGTTTTTCACATATGTTAAAAAAACAATGTTTTCTAATGTAACTTGCAGGACATGTGACCTGCTACTTGTTACATCTGCAACAAAACTTGCAACAAAGCTGGTCAGTGCTGGGTCAGGTAAAAGTTCAAAATTGTTTAGATTTTAGGCCTCTTGCACACTGTAATTTTAGAGTGGTTTCACACTTGTGTTTGTGGCTGCCAGAGGTCGATCCGCTCTGGATCTGACACCCAGCTGACCCCGGGGCAATGCTGGCGGAATGCTGGCATTCCGCTTGCATTGCCCATAGAAGTGAACGGCTAGGTTCCGCGATCTGCAGCCGCCCGTTCGCTTTCGTAATGCCGCATTCTGCTATCAGTGTCAGAACAAAAAGAAGAGCATTTTCTTCTTTTCGTTCCACTGCAGGTTAGCGGAATGCGGCATTACAGAAGCGAACGGGCGGCCTTTAGTGCATATGTAGCGGAAGTGTGAAAGCACCCTTATGCTGCCACTGTTTTAGAACTCCAAAGCACGTGCTTTACTGGCATTTTTCAGCGCGCTTTTGTGAGCGCTCTCGGTAATGACCCATAAGATACAGGCTATTGATGAATGCTAAGTGCTCAAAAATAGCTCCTGTGATAAAATAAAAAGAGCTGGCCGAAACAACACTTCGCTTTTCCAGCCATTGACTTATCTACTATATAATTGTCTAAGGGTCACTTTCATCTTTCTGTCTGTAACGTTTTATTCGTATATTCATTGGTCGTGGCGTCTGTCTGTCATGTAAATCCAAGTCGCTGATTGGTCGTGGCAAAACACCCACGACCATTGCCACGACCAATCAGCGGTCACAGTCTGCCAGAAAAATGGCCGCTGCTTCACTGCCCTGCACTCACCGCTGACCGCTCACACAGGGTTAATGCCAGCGTTAACGGATCGCGGTGTACCGCACTCCGTTAATGCTGCTATTAACCCTGTGTGACCAACTTTTCGCTATTGATGGTGCCTATGCAGCATCAATAGTGAAAAGATGTGATGTTAAAAATAATAATAAAAAAAAAAGTTATTCTCACCCCCTCCGACGTCGAGCTGTCCTCCGCGCCTCTCTCCGGTGCACGCCTTGCCTTCCAGTCCGAATGGTGCTATGCGTCCAGGACCTGCGATGACGTCACGGTCATGTGACCGCGACGTCATCGCAGGTCCTACGCTCAGACCAGAAGCCATCGCCAGCACTGCAGAGAGGCGCGAGGACTTCAGGGCCCGTGGCTGAGGTGAGTATATCTTTATTTATTTATTTTTTTAACACGAATATAGTGCCTACATTCCTAGACTACGTGGGCAGTGCAATATACTACGTGACCAGTGCAATATACTACGTCGGCTGGCCAATATACTACGTGTGTTGTGCAATTTACTACGTGGACTGTGCAATTTACGACATGCGCTGGGCAATTTACTACGTGGACTGTGCAATTTACTACGTGCGCTGTAAAAAATACTCCGTTGGCTGTCCAATATACTACGTGGCCTGTGCAATGTACTATGTGGACTGTCCAATATACTACATAACCTGTGCAGCATACCACGTGGCTGCGCCTTCTAGAATACCCGATACGTTAGAATCGGGCCACTGTTGTGAATTTGCTTTTTGGCTCCCTCTAGTGGTTACTAGTGATTTGACTCTGGGTATGTCAGTCATCCCTTGTATGCTCACCTGGGCCGTTAGTTCAGGGGTGTTGCTATATAAGCTCCCTGGACCTTCAGTTCAATGCCTGGCAACGTTGTAATCAGAGCTAATCTGTTGTGCTCTTGTCTACTGATCCTGGTTCCTGCTAGATTAAGCTAAGTCTGCTTTCTTGCTTTTTGCTATTTGTTTTTGTTTGCATTTTTGTCCAGCTTGTACTTAATCTGTATCCTGTCCTTGCTGGAAGCTCTAGGGAGCTGGTGTTCTCCCCCCGGGCCGTTAGACGGTTCGGGGGTTCTTGAATTTCCAGCGTGGATGTTTGATAGGGTTTTTGTTGACCATATAAGTTATCTTACTACATTCTGCTATTAGTAAGCGGGCCTCTCTTTGCTAAACCTAGTTCATTTCTATGTTTGTCATTTCCTCTTACCTCACCGTTATTATTTGTGGGGGGCTTGTATCCTACTTTTGGGGTCCTTTCTCTGGAGGCAAGAGAGGTCTTTGTTTTCCTCTTCTAGGGGTAGTTAGTTCTCCGGCTGGCGCGAGACATCTAGCGACCAACGTAGGCATGTTCCCCGGCTACTTCTAGTGTTGGCGTTAGGAGTAGATATATGGTCAACCCAGTTACCACTGCCCTATGAGCTGGATTTTTGTACTTCGCAGACTTACCTATTTCTCTGAGACCCTCGCCATTGGGGTCATAACAGTTTGCCAGGCCAGTATTAAATGTTTAATGCATTGCAGAAGCGGGATTATAAGAAAGAAAATTCTGAGTTTTTTTTTTTTCCCTCTCTCTCATTTTTTTTTTCTTTTCCCCTTCACCTCTGAGTGGCTCAAGCTTGCTGTAGACATGAATGTCCAGACCTTGATTACAAGTGTGGACCAGCTTGCTGCTCGTTTGCAGGGCATACAAGATTATGTTACCAGAAATCCTATGTCAGAACCTAAGATACCGATTCCTGAATTGTTTTTCGGAGACCGATTTAAGTTTAGAAATTTCAGGAATAATTGTAAATTATTTTTGTCCCTGAGACCCTGTTCATCTGGAGACTCCGCTCAGCAAGTGAAAATTGTTATTTCTTTTTTACGGGGCGACCCTCAGGATTGGGCCTTCTCGCTGGCGCCAGGAGATCCGGCATTGGCGGATATTGATGCGTTTTTTCTGGCGCTCGGTTTACTTTATGAGGAACCCAATCTTGAGATTCAGGCAGAAAAAGCCTTGCTGGCTATGTCTCAGGGCCAGGACGAGGCTGAAGTGTATTGCCACAAATTTCGGAAATGGTCCATGCTGACTCAGTGGAACGAGTGTGCACTGGCCGCAAATTTTAGAAATGGCCTTTCTGAAGCCATTAAGAATGTGATGGTGGGTTTCCCTATTCCCACAGGTCTAAATGATTCCATGGCCCTGGCTATTCAAATTGACCGGCGGTTGCGGGAGCGCAAAACCGCAAATTCCCTTATGGTGTTGTCTGAACAGGCACCTGATTTAAGGCAATGTGATAGAAAAACCGCAAATTCACCTATGGTGCTGTCTGAACAAACACCTGATTTAATGCAATGTGATAGAATCCTGACTAGAAATGAGCGGAAAATTCATAGACGCCAGAATGGCTTGTGTTACTACTGTGGTGATTCTACACATGTTATCTCAGCATGCTCTAAACGTCTAACTAAGGTTGTTAGTCCTGTCACCGTTGGTAATTTGCAACCTAAATTTATTCTATCTGTAACTTTGATTTGTTCACTGTCATCTTATCCTGCCATGGCGTTTGTAGATTCAGGTGCTGCCCTGAGTCTTATGGATCTGTCATTTGCCAAGCGCTGTGGTTTTGTTCTTGAGCCATTAGAAAATCCTATCCCTCTTAGGGGTATTGATGCTACGCCGTTGGCAGAAAATAAACCGCAGTTTTGGACACAGGTTACCATGTGTATGACTCCTGAACATCGGGAGGTTATACGTTTTCTTGTTTTGCATAAAATGCATGATTTGGTTGTTTTGGGGTTGCCATGGTTGCAGACCCATAATCCAGTCTTGGATTGGAAGGCCATGTCAGTGTCAAGTTGGGGATGCCGTGGAAATCATGGGGATTCCCTGCCCGTGTCTATTGCTTCTTCTACGCCTTCGGAAGTTCCGGAGTATTTGTCTGATTATCAGGATGTTTTCAGCGAGTCCAGGTCCAGTGCACTGCCTCCTCATAGGGAGTGTGACTGCGCAATAGAGTTGATTCCAGGCAGTAAGTTTCCTAAGGGAAGATTATTTAACCTGTCGGTACCTGAACATACCGCTATGCGTTCATATATTAGAGAGTCTCTGGAGAAGGGGCATATCCGTCCTTCTTCTTCCCCTCTTGGTGCGGGATTCTTTTTTGTGGCCAAATAGGACGGATCTTTGAGGCCTTGTATTGACTATCGGCTCTTAAATAAGATCACTGTCAAATTTCAGTATCCTTTGCCGCTGTTGTCAGACTTGTTTGCCCGGATTAAAGGTGCCAAGTGGTTCACCAAGATAGATCTTCGTGGTGCGTACAACCTTGTGCGCATTAAGCAAGGAGATGAATGGAAAACCGCATTCAATACGCCCGAAGGTCATTTTGAGTACTTGGTGATGCCTTTTGGGCTCTCTAATGCGCCTTCAGTTTTTCAGTCCTTTATGCATGACATTTTCCGGAAGTATCTGGATAAATTTTTGATCGTTTATCTGGACGATATTCTGTTTTTTTCTGATGATTGGGACTCGCATGTAGAACAGGTCAGGATGGTTTTCAAGATTTTGCGTGAAAATTCTTTGTTTGTTAAAGGCTCAAAGTGTCTCTTTGGTGTACAGAAGGTTCCCTTTTTAGGGTTCATTTTTTCCCCTTCTGCTGTGGAGATGGACCCAGTCAAGGTCCGAGCTATTCATGATTGGACTCAGCCCTCGTCAGTTAAGAGTCTTCAGAAGTTCTTGGGTTTTGCTAACTTTTACCGTCGTTTTATCGCTAATTTTTCTAGCGTTGTTAAACCTTTGACGGATATGACCAAGAAAGGCTCTGATGTAGCTAACTGGGCTCCTGCTGCCGTGGAGGCTTTCCAGGAGTTGAAACGCCGGTTTACTTCGGCGCCTGTTTTGTGCCAGCCTGATGTCTCACTGCCCTTTCAGGTTGAGGTGGATGCTTCGGAGATTGGGGTAGGGGCCGTTTTGTCTCAGAGAGGTCCTGATTGCTCTACTATGAGACCTTGTGCCTTTTTCTCTAGGAAGTTTTCGCCTGCAGAGCGAAATTATGATGTGGGCAATCGGGAGTTGTTGGCCATGAAGTGGGCATTTGAGGAGTGGCGTCATTGGCTCGAGGGTGCTAAGCATCGTGTGGTGGTTTTGACTGATCACAAAAATCTGATGTATCTCGAGTCTGCTAAACGCCTGAATCCTAGACAGGCCCGCTGGTCATTGTTTTTCTCCCGTTTTGACTTTGTGGTCTCGTATTTACCAGGTTCGAAGAATGTGAAGGCCGATGCTCTGTCTAGGAGCTTTGTGCCTGATGCTCCTGGAGTCGCTGAACCTGTGGGTATTCTTAAGGAAGGAGTTATCTTGTCAGCTATTTCTCCGGATCTGCGACGTGTGTTGCAGAGATTTCAGGCTGGTAGGCCTGACTCTTGTCCACCTGACAGATTGTTTGTGCCTGCTAGGTGGACCAGTAGAGTCATTTCCGAGGTTCATTCCTCGGTGTTGGCAGGGCACCCGGGAATTTTTGGCACCAGGGATCTGGTGGCCAGGTCCTTTTGGTGGCCGTCCTTGTCAAGGGATGTGCGGTCTTTTGTGCAGTCCTGTGGGACTTGTGCTCGAGCTAAGCCTTGCTGTTCTCGTGCCAGCGGGTTGCTCTTGCCCTTGCCTGTCCCGAAGAGACCTTGGACACACATCTCTATGGATTTCTGGGTGATATGTGATCGTTTCTCCAAGATGGTCCATTTGGTTCCTTTGCCTAAGCTGCCTTCCTCTTCCGATCTGGTTCCTGTGTTCCTCCAGAACGTGGTCCGTTTACACGGCATTCCTGAGAATATTGTGTCGGACAGAGGATCCCAGTTTGTTTCCAGGTTCTGGCGATCCTTTTGTGGTAGGATGGGCATTGATTTGTCGTTTTCGTCCGCTTTTCATCCACAGACTAATGGACAAACGGAGCGAACTAATCAGACTCTGGAGGCTTATTTGAGGTGTTTTGTCTCTTCTGATCAGGATGATTGGGTGACCTTCTTGCCGTTGGCTGAATTTGCCCTTAATAATCGGGCTAGTTCCGCCACCTTGGTTTCGCCATTTTTCTGCAACTCTGGTTTCCATCCTCGTTTTTCCTCGGGACATGTGGAGCCTTCTGACTGTCCTGGGGTGGATTCTGTGGTAATTAGGTTGCAGCAGATCTGGAATCATGTGGTGGACAACTTGAAGTTGTCACAGGAGAAGGCTCAGCGTTTTGCCAACCGCCGTCGCGGTGTGGGTCCCCGACTTCGTGTTGGGGATTTGGTATGGCTGTCTTCTCGATTTGTTCCTATGAAGGTCTCCTCTCCCAAATTTAAGCCTCGCTTCATTGGTCCGTACAAGATATTGGAAATCCTTAATCCTGTGTCCTTTCGCCTGGATCTTCCGGTGTCGTTTGCCATTCACAACGTATTTCATAGGTCCTTGTTGCGGCGGTACGTTGTGCCTGTGGTTCCTTCTGCTGAGCCTCCTGCTCCGGTGTTGGTTGAGGGCGAGTTGGAGTACGTGGTGGAGAAGATCTTAGATTCTCGTCTCTCCAGGCGGAGGCTTCAGTACCTGGTCAAGTGGAAGGGCTATGGTCAGGAGGATAATTCCTGGGTGGTCGCCTCTGATGTGCATGCGGCCGATTTAGTTCGGGCCTTTCACGCCGCTCATCCTGATCGCCCTGGTGGTCTTGGTGAGGGTTCGGTGACCCCTCACTAAGGGGGGGGTACTGTTGTGAATTTGCTTTTTGGCTCCCTCTAGTGGTTACTAGTGATTTGACTCTGGGTATGTCAGTCATCCCTTGTATGCTCACCTGGGCCGTTAGTTCAGGGGTGTTGCTATATAAGCTCCCTGGACCTTCAGTTCAATGCCTGGCAACGTTGTAATCAGAGCTAATCTGTTGTGCTCTTGTCTACTGATCCTGGTTCCTGCTAGATTAAGCTAAGTCTGCTTTCTTGCTTTTTGCTATTTGTTTTTGTTTGCATTTTTGTCCAGCTTGTACTTAATCTGTATCCTGTCCTTGCTGGAAGCTCTAGGGAGCTGGTGTTCTCCCCCCGGGCCGTTAGACGGTTCGGGGGTTCTTGAATTTCCAGCGTGGATGTTTGATAGGGTTTTTGTTGACCATATAAGTTATCTTACTACATTCTGCTATTAGTAAGCGGGCCTCTCTTTGCTAAACCTAGTTCATTTCTATGTTTGTCATTTCCTCTTACCTCACCGTTATTATTTGTGGGGGGCTTGTATCCTACTTTTGGGGTCCTTTCTCTGGAGGCAAGAGAGGTCTTTGTTTTCCTCTTCTAGGGGTAGTTAGTTCTCCGGCTGGCGCGAGACATCTAGCGACCAACGTAGGCATGTTCCCCGGCTACTTCTAGTGTTGGCGTTAGGAGTAGATATATGGTCAACCCAGTTACCACTGCCCTATGAGCTGGATTTTTGTACTTCGCAGACTTACCTATTTCTCTGAGACCCTCGCCATTGGGGTCATAACAGGCCACCATCTAGTATATTCAAAATTGGCAATCTTCTTAGCGATTTTCCAGTGCTTAGCACTTGGGAAAGTGGCTACTGTGAAAGCAGTCTTAGGGCTAAAACACAAGGCCGAAATTCCCTGCCTAATTTGGGGCTGAAACATCTGGGGGCAAAAAGCTGGGCGCGAAACATCTGGGGGAGAACTGCTGGGGGCGAAACATCTGGGGGCGAACTGCTGGGGGCGAAACATCCGGGGGCGGACTGCTGGGGTCGAAACATCCGGCGGCGAAACATCCGGGAGCAAACTGCTGGGGGCAAAACATCCAAGGGCGAACTGCTGGGTGCGAAACATCCGGGGGCGAACTGCTGGGCGCGAAACATCCGTGGGTGAACTGCTGGGGGCGAAACATCTGGGGGCGAAACATCCAGGGGCGAACTGCTGGGTGCGAAACATCCGGGGGCGAAACATCCAGGGGCGAACTGCTGGGGGCGAAATGCGCGGGGGCGAAATGTGCGGGTGCGAAACAACCTGGGGGCGAAATACTGGGGGCGAAACATCCGGGGGCGAACTGCTGGGGGCAAACTACTGGGGGTGAAATGCTGGGGGCGAAATGTTGGGAGCGAACTGCTGGGGGCGAAACTTCCAACTCCCAGTTAGCTTCATAGGTGGGCTACTCCGCTGACGTGCAGACACTGCTACTAAGCCCAAAATGATTTACTGGGTAATGATGCAGTAAAAATTTAGATACACAGGCGTGCAGACACTGCTCCTAGGCCCAAAACTATTTACTGGGTTAGATGCAGTAAATATTTAGATACACAGGCGGTGTAGTTAGCTTCACAGGTGGGCTACTCCGCTGACGTGCAGACACTGATACTAAGCCCAAAATGATTTACTGGGTTAGATGCAGTAAATATTTAGATACACAGGCGGTGTAGTTAGCTTCACAGTCAGGCTACTCCGCTGACGTGCAGACACTGCTCCTAGGCCCAAAACTAATTACTGGGTTAGATGCAGTAAATATTTAGATACACAGGCGGTGTAGTTAGCTTCACAGTCAGGCTACTCCGCTGACGTGCAGACACTGCTCCTAGGCCCAAAAGGATTTACTGGGTTAGATGCAGTAAAAATTTAGATACACAGGCGTGCAGACACTGCTCCTAGGCCCAGAACTAATTACTGGGTTAGAGGCAGTAAAAATTTAGATACACAGGCGGTGTAGTTAGCTTCACAGTCGGGCTACTACGCTGACGTGCAGACACTGCTACTAAGCCCAAAATGATTTACTGGGTTAAATGCAGTAAAAATTTAGATACACAGGCGGTGTAGTTAGCTTCACAGGTGGGCTACTCCTCTGACGTGCAGACACTGCTAAGAAGCCCAAAATGATTTACTGGGTTAGATGCAGTAAAAATTTAGATACACAGGCGTGCAGACACTGCTCCTAGGCCCAAAACTAGTTACTGGGTTACATGCAGTAAAAATTTAGATACACAGGCGGTGTAGTTAGCTTCACAGGCGGGCTACTCCACTGACGTACAGACACTGCTCCTAGGCCCAAAATGATTTACTGGGTTAGATGCAGTAAAAATTTAGATACACAGGCGGTGTAGCTAGCTTCACATGCGGGCTACTCCGCTGACGTGCAGACACTGCTACTAAGTCCAAAATGATTTACTGGGTTAGATGCAGTAAAAATTTAGATACACAGGCGTGCAGACACTGCTCCTAGGCCCAAAACTAATTACTGGGTTAGATGCAGTAAAAATTTAGATACACAGGCGGTGTAGTTAGATTCACAGGCGGGCTACTCCGCTGACGTGCAGACACTGCTACTAAGCCCAAAAAGATTTACTGGGTTAGATGCAGTAAAAATTTAGATACACAGGCGGTGTAGCTAGCTTCACAGGAGGGCTACTCTGCTGATGTGCAGACACTGCTACAAAGCCCAAAACGATTTCCTCGGTTAGATGCAGTAAAAATTGAGATACTCAGGCGGTGTAGCTAGCTTTACAGGCAGGCTACTCAGATGACTACCAGACAATGCTACTAGCCCTAAAGGATTGGCTGAGCTAGATTACACCAAATGCTGTGACAAACACTTGCACAGCACTGGCACAGACCTGCCTGACAAAAAGTGCTAGGAACTGCTGTAACCTACCCTGAAAAGGGCTGATATTACAACTAGTCCTGACTCCCGACTCCCTAAACCTATCTCTCTGTAAATTTGCTCCCAAAAAAGACTCTTAGACTGTATAGCGCCCACAGCAGCAGCGTTGCCATCTAACACTCAGCTGCAGCAGTGAGGAAATGGTGGCGACAGGGAAAATGGCTGGTTCTTATAGGGTAAGGAGGACATGTGACATACACAGCCAATGACACATACCCTTGCTTGTGTGCATCACATGCACATTGCTGTGTGTGTGTGTGCACTGCTGATAGGCTGAGAGACTGCACCGCTCCACTGTAAATGCGGGAAAGAAAAGAAAAAATGGAGATCGGCGTTATTTCAGCACAGATCTATCCCCCGCCCACTATACACTGAAACAGTCTATTAACAATGATAAACAGTTTTAATGTGCAAATCAAGTTAGGCTTTTGGGGAAGGAACTGTTATCGAACAGAAAGTCGAACAGCCGAATTTTAAGCAAATTGTTCGAGTTGGACGAACGACTCGAACACCGCCCAAAACAGCTCGAATTTGAAATTGGCGAACAGTTCGACTCGAACACCGCTCATCTTTACTAATCACACTCAGTTCCAGCCAACCCATATATGTAGGCTTTACTGAGAGAGTTGTCCACATTCACCCATGCATACAGACATTAGCCTTAGGTAAGTATTCACATTTTGACAGGTTAGTCAGATTAATGAGGCCACCTTGACGATGGTTGATGGGCTCACACTGTTTGGCCAAATTCTGTGCAAAGTGTCTCATAAATATTTTTCCTAATGTTCAAAAAGCCATTTTGCTATTCATATTTCATGTTTTTCATATTTGACATGCTTTGGCACGATAGAGTGCAACTTTTTTTGTATATTGTATATTAATTAAACCATAGTCAACGAACGCCTAATCCACCGAAGCCAACAACAAAAATAAAATAATAAGCCACAATATTCCTCACCTGCCCACAGAGAAGATAATCTATAATGTCCCATGATGGTCCTGATCACTTTGAGACCAGTCACTAATGTGACTTCTCTCAAAGACCGCCGGCGATACACTGACAGGAGGTAATCGCTCCTGCAGTGTATAGCACTGAGCTGCCGTGAGAAAGTTTTCATGCAGCAGTGCCATAAGTGAGAGCACTGGAGCTGATCAGCTGATAAACTCGGGTGAACTGTTTCACGGCAGCTCAGTGATACACTGCGGGAGCGATTACCTCCTGTCAGTGTATCGCCGGTGGATGGATAGAGCAGTCACATCTCCTGATGTGGCTGTTCTACACGTAGCTCGATGGGAGCAGTATGCTCATCAGCCCACGCCTGCTGACCTGCAGTAACCGCCGATAAGAACCTCCACGCCGGTGTTTCCCACGGTGTCACACAGATGACAGCATGGGAAACACCATAGGAAGGACTTGAAAATGCAGCAAATCCGCAAACATTTTTATACCTGCGTTTTTGCTGCGGATTTGACTGACTCAATTGAAGTCAATGGGTGAAAAACGCTGCAGAAACTCACAAAGAATTGAAATACTGCAGAAAAAAAATGCACTGCAAAACTCAAATGAAATGTACTGATCATGTGCACAATATTTCAGGATTGTCATTGAATTAGCTTGCATAAGGACTCCATAGTGTTTTTGCCCATTTCTGCTTGTAAAAAATGCAGCGAAAATGCAACAAAAATGCACCATGAGCACACAGTCTTAGCCAGTTTGTCCACGATCAGTTTTTGGTGAGTTTTTGATGCATATTTTCTAAAAAAAAATGCAAGTAACCTATTTTACTTAACCCCTTCATGACCTTGGGATTATCCGTTTTTCCGTGTTCGTTTTTCGCTCCCATACTTCCCAGAGCCATAACTTTTTTATTTTACCGTCAATATGGCCATGTGAGGGCTTATTTTTTGCGGCACGAGTTGTACTTTTGAACGACATCATTGGTTTTACCATATCGTGTACTAGAAAGTGGAAAAAAATTCCAAGTGCGGTGAAATTGCAAAAAAAGTGCAATCCCATGCGTGTTTTTTGTTTGACTTTTTTGCTAGTTTCACTAAATGCTAAAACTGATCTGCCATTATGATTCTTCAGGTTACAACGAGTTCATACAATCAAATAAATAAGGCAGCACACTGTGGTGCTAAAACATGCAAACATGAAACCTGAAAATTGAACTGCATTACTGCACCAGAAATATGAAAAATGAGCGCGTTTAGCGCATAAATTGGCCAATTTATGTGTACCTGGTAGCCACATAAGGGCATCTCTCGTATACCAGGTCCTACACTTTCCTTTCCTTGCTGAGAATAAACGTCTTCATCTGAATGGGTACCTGTGAAACCTCTTCTTAGACTAAAATTCTCTCTCTCTGTGGAGGGGTAATGGACCTGTTGCAATTAAAACACCTGTGGCTAAGAGGCGGAGTGCTCAGTCAGAAGGCTACTGAATACAAATTTAAAAAAACTGACCGTCACATCCAAACATAGACTAAGTGTGAACAGGTGCTGAACCTAGAGTCACCAACTCGCATACAGTCAAATAAATAAGGCAGCACACTGCGGTGCTAAAACATGCAAACATGAAACATGAAAATTGAACTGCATTACTGCACTAGAAATATGAAAAAATGAGAGCGTTTAGCGCATAAAATGGCCAATTTATGTGTACCTGGTAGCCACATTAGGGCATCTCTCGTATACCAGGTCCTACACTTTCCTTTCCTCGCTGAGAATAAACGTCTTCATCTGAATGGGTATCTTCTTAGACTAAAATTCTCTCTCTCTGTGGTGGGGTAATGGACATGTTGCGATTAAAACACCTGTGGCAGAAGACTGAGCACTCCCCCTCTTAGCCACAGGTGTTTTAATCGCAACAGGTCCATTACCCCTCCACAGAGAGAGAGAATTTTAGTCTAAGAAGAGGTTTCACAGGTACCCATTCAGATGAAGACGTTTATTCTCAGCGAGGAAAGGAAAGGACATGTCGTGGCTTTGCTGTGGGCTCACCGCCGGAGCCCACATCAAAGCAGGGGTTCTGACCTTGGACGTACTATCCCATCTGAGGTCAGAAAGGGGTTAATAAGTGCTGTAATATAGCAGGAAATCTGCAATATCAAAAAGTCACCAAAAGGTCATCATGGGAGCGTAGCTTTGTGTTACATTAATGTGGTACATTAATTAGTTGCAGCAGAAATATCTGTTGCAAATACTGATGTGTTGGCAGGAAAAATCAGGTTGAAATACGCATGCGTTTTTTGCATTCAATAGAATAGATGAAAAATGCTGCAAAACAATGATAGAATTGATGATATGCTGCAGGTATGGAAATGCATCAAATCTGCAATTAAAAAATAAGCAATGCGTGTATTAGGTTTCAGAAATCTCATTCACTTTGCTGACACTAGGAAATCCTTCAGTTTTTGTGACAAATCTGAGCATAAAAAACATTGCACGTTTGTTGAATAAAGAACACAATTAAATTGACTTCTTGAAATGGTGCAGTTTTCTTGCTCTGTAGGCAACAAGCAACAGGGTCGTGAGAATCAAAAACTCATGCATTCTCGTGGGTGGCGAAGGCGAGTCTGCCTGATCCAATCACAAATAAGAGCACCTATTACTAAAATTTATCTGCCAAGGTATCAGGACACAATGCACGGCTGCTGTGTGCTATTCAATATGTGTAGTCACATACCAGTTAGAAGGCACATGCAAGCCCCCTCAATGTATTTATCCAAGGGTACAGTTGGCATTTTCACCGCACAAGTGTTTTGCAGAAATTAATGCTTAATGGATCTTGCAATGTGCCATATTCAATTTTTCCATGGATGTGCCATTTTAGTGTCCATTATATTGTGTCCAATATGTGCCACAGTGAATGGACAGCTCTGTAATCACTATGCTGTCATCCGGCTTTTCAGAGAAAACATAGTCTCTACATATGGAGCTAGGGACCTTAGGGAGAGATTCAGTTAGTCCAGTGCCAACCCTATATGGCTTTTCCCCACACTTCCCCAGGTAATTGACAGGTCTCTTCCTATGTATAACCTATATTTTCTCTAAAACAATCTGGCAGCCAGGCTGTAGTAATGCATGCTGTAATGAAACTAAGCTATTGCGCAAGGTTGCAAGGTAAAATATCCCACCAGGCAGTTGCAAAGATGAATTCACAAATACCTTAATATATGTTGACTAGCTATTGAACCCGTTCTACGCCCGGGTGGCGAGCATTTATATTGGTATATGGTCTCCATCCTGGTATGTGCTGCTCCATCCTGCGTCCCCATCCTGTCATGTGCTGCACCCATCCTGCGCCCCCATTCTGTCATGTGCTGCTCCCATCCTGCGCCCCCATTCTGACATGTGCTGCTCCCATCCTGCGCCCCCATTCTGACATGTGCTGCTCCCATCCTGCGCCCCCATTCTGTCATGTGCTGCTCCCATCCTGCGCCCCCATTCTGACATGTGCTGCTCCCATCCTGCGCCCCCATTCTGACATGTGCTGCTCCCATCCTGCGCCCCCATTCTGTCATGTGCTGCTCCCATCCTGCGCCCCCATTATGACATGTGCTGCTCCCATCCTGCGCCCCCATTCTGTCATGTGCTGCTCCCATCCTGCGCCCCCATTCTGACATGTGCTGCTCCCATCCTGCGCCCCCATTCTGACATGTGCTGCTCCCATCCTGCGCCCCCATTCTGACATGTGCTGCTGCCATCCTGCGCCCCGTTCTGTCATGTGCTGCTCCCATCCTGCACCCCCGTTCTGTCATGTGCTGCTCCCATCCTGCACCCCCGTTCTGTCATGTGCTGCTCCCATCCTGCGCCACCGTTCTGTAATTTGCTGCTCCCATCCATATGCCCCATACGCTGCTCCATAAAGGTTTATGGCCCCCATAAGATGCTCCATATTATATGCCCCGTACACTGCTCCATAAAGGTTTATGGCCCCCATAAGATGCTCCATAGTATATGCCCCCGTACACTGCTCCATTATGGTTGATGGCCCCCATAAGATGCTCCATAGTATATGCCCCTGTACACTGCTTTATTATGGTTGATGGCCCCCATAAGATGCTCCATAGTATATGCCCTCGTACACTGCTCCATTATGGTTGATGGCCCCCATAAGATGCTTCATATTATATGCCCCCGTACACTGCTCCATTATGGTTTATGGCCCCCATAAGATGCTCCATATTATATGCCCCCGTACACTGCTCCATAAAGGTTTATGGCCCCCATAAGATGCTCCATGGTATATGCCCCGTACACTGCTCCATTATGGTTTATGGCCCCCATAAGATGCTCCATAATATATGCCCCCGTACACTGCTCCATTATGGTTTATGGCCCCCATAAGATGCTCCATAATATATGCCCTTTATGCTGCTGCGATATAAAAAAAAATAAAAAAAAATACCATACTCACCTATCGTCGCTGGGCGCCGAGTGCTGGGGGGCCTGAGCAGGCGGGGACACCGGCGTGCTGTGGGGGTCAGATGCCGGTATCACCGCCAGCTCAGGCCCCCCAGCACTTGCTATACTCACCTGTTTGTCCCGTTCCAGCGCTGCCCGCCGCTTCTTCCGGCTCCTCTGGCTGTGACTGTTCATTCAGAGGGCGGCGCGCATTAAGCGCGTCATCGCGCCCTCTGAACTGTGAACGTCACAGGCAGAGGACCGGGACACGGAGACGGAGCCGCACGCAGCGCTGGAACGGGGGACAGGTGAATATACTTACCCTCCTGGCGATCCCTGCCTCTCCAGTGGAGATCGCGGTGTGCGTTCAGTGTTTACGCATACCGCTGTGGAGATCAGACTGAACCAAAAGAATCTATCGTGTCTTTCTCCTGTTAAATCTGGCTTACAACAGGAAACTTGAGCAAAAGTTGACATTTCCTTTTATGGAAATAATTACGCACGCATTCCTTCTTGATATTGTAGCCTTTCACCTACATACCAGAGTTTGTAACTTATCACAGTATAGATCTGCTTTGTAAAAGAATGTGAAATATGAGCGCTTGTGCGCATGTCTGTAAAATGTCTAACTCTTTACTATATAAAGGAGGGGGAGAGCCCAGTGAGACAGACGTGCTCCTGGGCTACCTCTGTATATGATCACACAAACTCTGTGCTGCGTGTCATTTACTTGGTTACCTACATTCAGGAAGCCAGGGACGAGAAGGACTCAACATTTCTTTGGCGCACCGAACAGGGACCCGAGGCGAGAGTATTTGCTCGAGATTCACCTGCGGATACGGACAACGGAGATCTGGGAGAATGGACGGCAAATGAACTAAAAAAACCTGGCCAGGTAAGAGACATTATTAGTTCTCTTTTATCTGCCTTGTATTATCCGAAAGATCTCTATGAGCCGTGTCACGCTGGGTTAGTCTAGTAGTGAGTAGATACCTATAAAACTCGGGTTACCATATTGTATAGATTTATGAGTCCTGTCCCTGGCAGTGTGTGAGCAGTGTGGAGGTTGTGGCATGTTGTGAAAGAAGAGCAAAAGTGCGTAGAAAAATAAGCCGAAATAGTTGGGGTATAAGCCTTATACACGGAAGTCAGCCTAACTGGGTCATGTGGTTGCGTCCTTTCGGGGAGACCTCCGCCCATGCTTGACTCTCATTAAGTGCTTAACTTCCTTCATTTCTGGATAAGGTTTGATAGAATGAGCCCAGGACGTGGTTTCATGAGCCTGAGACAAGTATGCTAACTGAGACAGAAAGTTTTGTGATCTGTATGGTGTTGCTGGGTCTGTTTGCGTGCATAATAGCACTTAAGTATGTTCTGCACGTTAGGAAGAACGGAGCAGACAAGCCTTTCAATATTTTAGCTCCCTAGGAGAGAAGGCAACGAGACATCACCATAGAGTAAGTGATTGTCCAAACGTCACCTGGGGTAGAAATAGCTAATATTGAAGAGAAAAATGGGAAATAAACAGACAAAAACCGTCTTAGGACAAGTGGAAGCAGCAGATATCATACAGGAAAGATGTGGAAAGACAGTTAGAAGGCAGATTAGGAGGGTAAGAGAAAAATTGGGAATTTTAGAAGCACTTATGTTCAGTACAGAATGGGAAAGAGTAAATAAAGAAAGAGGAGGAATAGTTAAAGATAATGGGTGGGAAGATATTGTGCACTGCATGATAAGAGTCTCAAAAACAGCAAAGGAAGAAAATTGGAAGTATGATCCAGACACTTCCAAATGGATCATGGGGAAGGGAAAATGTTGTGACATAATCCCGCCACCTTACCTAGATCCAAAAGCCCAATCATTTGTACCATCTGGAGGAGCAGAAGGAGGAAAACAATTTCCAGCTTTGTATCCCAATCTTGGTGGGGTAGGAGGATGGGAATGTTCACACTGTGGACAACAAAATCCAGATTGGAGGAATGATTGCCTAGCCTGTGGTGCGCCTAGACATGGCGCTGTACTTGCCCCTGTTAGGGTAGTACCAAGACCCTTTAGGGAACCTGGTGCTGACGGGGTAATGAGAACTAGGTATCATCAAACTCGGCAATATTTCCCTTGGTCCCCTGCTGAAGGTATGTCTCTCTTGCATAACGCGCCAGACCCCACCCAGTTTCCAGTCAGATTTGCACAATATATACAGCAAATTATGCAGACTCACGCAGGAGTCTGGGCGGATGGAGAGGAACTATGTAGAATGAAAATGACTCCTGGTCTCTTCCAGGAATTACTGACATATCTACAGGGACATAGGCCACAGGCAGGACAAGTGGGACAGGCAGGACAAGTAGGACAAGCAGGAGAAGGTGCCCTACAAACGATAGAATCAGGCAATCAGTTCGTAGACCACTTAATAATTTTCATGAGGCAGAAACAGAGGCAGAGAGGAACAACGGGAGTGGTGGCTCAGAAACCTGGTCAATCAGTAGATGAGTATTATCTAGGGGTAGAAAATAGCTTTAGAGATGAAGGAATAGATCTGACCACTCCAGGAATGATGAGGTTAATTACAAAAACCTTCATAGATGGATTGACTCCAAAAGTGAAGGAGAAACTTAAGGCCGCAACTCCTGATTGGAGAACCTTGGAAGACCCACACTTGGCTAGGCAAAAAGCCGTAGGGATAGAGTTGGATTTAAGAGAAAATCATAAGCCTGTCAGAATAGCGCAAGCAAACACAACAAGAGGGAGAGCAAGACACAATTTTCCTTGCCATTACTGCAAGAAGCCAGGACATTTTCAGAGAGAATGCAGGAAAAAGTTGGCAGATATAAAGTCAGGCAAATTTGTTCCCAGAAATAACCCTCCCCAAATGGACAACCAACAGAAATCTACCATCGTAGATGGTCCCATACCAGATTCAGATTGACTCGATGTGTTACAAACTTCCCTACCAGCTAGAAGACCTATGATACAGGTGAATGTGGGGGGGAGAGAGATTCCATTTTTGATAGATACAGGTGCAACTTCCTCAATTTTGAATCAAGATTTTCTTCCAAACCCGGAAGATATTTCACAACAAACAACTTTTGCTGAGGGTTATGATGGGGTAATTCGAACACTGCCATATACTGTGCCCCTAGAGGTCTCATTAGGACCTAAATGTTTTGCATCCAGATTTTTGTATGCCAGAGGTGCCCCAACATGTTTGTTAGGAACTGATGTCCTAAAGAAATTAGAAGCTAACATCAATTTTAGGGAAGATGGCACAGTTATGCTGACTATCCCTGATGATGCAGAAACATTAGAACAATATGTTAGAATTCTGGCTTTTGAGGATTATACTGAAGAAAAAGAGTACACCACAGATCTAGACCTCTCAATGATCCCAGAAACACTGTGGGCACAGGGTGATACTGATGTGGGATTATTGCATATCTCTCCTGTAAAACTATCTGTGCAACCAGGAACTGTTCTCCCACAGCTCAGACAATACCCTGTGAGTGCCCAGCAGGAACTAGCGATTACAAAACAGATAGAGAAATATAGAGAGAAAGGAGTTTTGGTAGAGATACAATCACCTGCTAACACTCCTCTGTATCCAGTCAAAAAGAGAACTCTTGATAAGAGTTCTATGCCCAAATATCGTATGGTACATGATCTAAGAGAAATAAACAAAGTTCTAGATCCAATCACCCCAGTTGTACCCAATCCTCATACGTTACTATCACAGATACCAGCCAGTTCTCAAGTATTTACTGTAATAGATCTTTCAAATGCATTTTTCTCGGTTCCTTTACACCAAGATAGTTGGCATTTGTTTGCATTTACATTTAAGGGCAAACAGTTGGCGTGGACACGCCTTCCACAGGGAATGATACACTCCCCTACTCTTTATTCAAATGCCCTACAAACAGTCCTTCAGAGGTTTGAACCCGAACCGCAGGTAGTAATTTTGCAGTATGTGGATGACATACTACTTTGCTGCCCAGATCTAGAAACCGCAGAAAGGTCCACTGTGAGTTTACTATGTTTTCTAGAAAAAGAAGGGTGTAAAGTGAATAGACAAAAGCTACAAACTTGTCAGACCAAAGTGGTCTTTCTAGGTCATTGCATTTCTCAAGGTAAAAAGCATCTTACACCTCAAAGAACTGAAGCAATAAGACAGATGAATGAGCCTAGAAATCATAAACAGCTACGAGCATTTTTAGGAATAGTGTCTCATTGTAGACAATGGATTATACATGCCAGTCAACTAATGCAACCACTGTATGACTGTGTAAAAAGTGAACCTTATTTGTTGACAAAAGGTCAAATTTCGTTCCAACAATTAAAAGATGCCCTTGTTTCAGCTCCAGCGTTAGGGCTACCAGACTACACTAAACCATTTCAGCTTATGGCTGCAGAAGTTGATTCCCATGCTACAGGAGTTCTTACCCAGAAGCATGCAGGGAAACAAAGACCAATTGCATATCTTTCAGCAAGGTTAGATCCCGTAGCTAGAGCAGCGCCAACCTGTGTACGTGTAGTTGTTGCTGTCTCACTATTGTTGGACAAAGCATCAGAAATTGTCCTAGAGTATCCACTCACAGTTCAAACTACACATGATGTTTATGGGATATTAAACCAGGTCCAACCAAAACACATTTCCATGGCCAGACATTTGCGGCTGCAGTGTTCTTTGCTGCTCCCCTCTACTATCACATTTGCTAGGCTTCAGACTCTCAATATAGCTACACTGCTACCTCTCGAGTCTGAAGGGGGGAATAAGGACACTGATCCACACGCAAATTTTTTCCCTACAGACACACATGATTGTACAGAGCTCATTTTACAAGAAACGGTAGGCTTACCCAATGTATCCGAAACACCACTTCAAAATCCAGATTTAGAGCTGTTTATAGACGGTAGTAGGTTTGCAGATGACACAGGTAACTTCCATACAGAGTATGCAGTTGTGTCAGAATCTGAAACTCTCAAAGCAGAACCACTTCCACCGAAACAGTCTGCACAAGAAGCAGAACTAACAGCATTGATTGAAGCGCTAAAAATAGCTGAGAATCAGACAGCTAATATATACACTGATTCTAGGTATGCATATGGTATTGTGTTTGATTTTGGAGTAATCTGGAGAGCTAGAGGTTACATGACAGCGTCAGGACAACCTGTAAAACATGCTTCTCTGATCAAACAGATCTTAGAGGCTGCACAAGAAACAAAAGAAGTAGCAGTAATTAAGGTAGCTGCACATGTGAGACTCGACACTAGGGAATCTAGGGGAAATGATAGGGCTGATAAAGCAGCCAAAGCAGCAGCAGTCAAACCCTTACAACAGGTTCATACTGTAAACCCCACAGAAAATACTGAAGATAGACTGAGACAAGCACAGGAAGATGCAGGAGAAGAGGAGAGGGACAGGTGGAAAAAGGAAGGGGCAGAAGAACAAGCAGGAATTTGGAAGAAAGATGGACTAATATGTCTACCTAGAGCCTGGTACCCGATTGTAGTTGGTGGACTGCACCACCCTACTCATGTGTCTGCAAATACAATGACACTACTGGCAAAGCAAGTCTGGTTGGCTCCAGGTTTTGGCAACTATGCAAGAGACTATTGTGCTGCATGCGTTATATGCCTGGCACATAATCCCGGACAGACAACAAAGACCCCTATGAAGCACCACGTCCGACCTCTCTACCCGTTTCAGCGATTACAAATAGACTTTATCCAGCTGCCAAAAAGTAATGGGTATGAGTATGTGTTGGTGTGTGTGGACATGTTCTCGGGGTGGCCAGAGGCCTATCCAGTTCGGAAGGCTTCAGCTAAAAACACTGCTGTAAAGCTAGTTGCCGAACTGATACCCCGTTACGGTCTCGATGAAGTGATCGAGTCAGATAGGAGTACTCATTTCACTGGAGAAATATTTCAAAATGTACTGAAAATGTTAGGTGTTGAAAGTCAGTTACACACTCCGTACCATCCTCAAAGTTCTGGAAAGGTGGAACGCATGAATGGAACTTTAAAATTAAAAATACAGAAAGCCATGGCTGAAACAGGAAAGCCTTGGACAGAATGCCTTCCACTGGCCCTTTACTCAATACGCAATACCCCAAGGGGTAAGACTAAACTGTCTCCATATGAAATTTTGTTTGGCAGGATTGCCAATTTAGGATGCTATTTTCCACAGCAACTTGTATTAAATATTGAGTCATTGACTTCTTATGTGCAAAATCTTCAGAAACAATTAACTAAGGTGCATGCACAAGTTTTTGCTTCCCTTCCAGATCCTGACAACACTGAAGGGAGTCACAAGTTGGAACCAGGTGATCAAGTCTATGTAAAAAGACACACCAGAAAGGCTCTTGAACCAAGATTTGACGGACCCTTCCAAGTCCTGTTGACAACACCTACATCAGTCAAGCTTGAAGGAAAGGCATCATGGATACACGCAAGTCATTGCAAGAAGTCTCGACCATAATCTTCTTATGGACACTAACATTCAAATTATGTAACAGTTGGACTCCAGGAGTTAACCGGACACCATTGGTATGATATTTTCTTAGGATGGTCTCCTACTGCACAACGCATTCTACAAGCATTATGTTATCCTTTGCTAATACTGATTATTGCGCTTATTTTGCTATCTCTTTGTAACATCTGTACTTATTGCAAAACAAAGAAAAGGTTGCGAGAGTTAAACGGAAGAATTAATACTAGATTTGATTCTCTTATTGAATACAAGCGTGTACATGTGTAATACCAAATAAAGGCTTTGTCTTTGGCCCTGTGGTAATAAAAATAAAAGAATATGTCAAAGGGGGGAATTGTGGAGATCAGACTGAACCAAAAGAATCTATCGTGTCTTTCTCCTGTTAAATCTGGCTTACAACAGGAAACTTGAGCAAAAGTTGACATTTCCTTTTATGGAAATAATTACGCACGCATTCCTTCTTGATATTGTAGCCTTTCACCTACATACCAGAGTTTGTAACTTATCACAGTATAGATCTGCTTTGTAAAAGAATGTGAAATATGAGCGCTTGTGCGCATGTCTGTAAAATGTCTAACTCTTTACTATATAAAGGAGGGGGAGAGCCCAGTGAGACAGACGTGCTCCTGGGCTACCTCTGTATATGATCACACAAACTCTGTGCTGCGTGTCATTTACTTGGTTACCTACATTCAGGAAGCCAGGGACGAGAAGGACTCAACACCGCGATCTCCTGGGAGCGTCACTCTGTGGGGTCCAGACTGCGCCGGCGCTTGCGCAGTCTATAAAGGCTTCGGACAGAGTGACGCTCCTAGCGTTATATTATAGATGTACTAAATCCTAAAATTGGCTGACCAGACTTCGAATATCCATAGATAAATAGAAAAAAGTAAAAAGTCCATATGCATAACATCAATTCCCACTGGGCTTGACTTTGTGAGTTCAGCTCCCTCACGAGCTTCTGAGATAGTGCCCCATCCTGCAGCTACTATCCCAATGACCATGATGCAGGCAGGGAACTCTGGATGCAGTTGGTGATGTTACCTTGAAAAGAGAGAGGGAGAGGTGCAGATGTGGACCAGGGATGAAACCGAAGCAAGAGTGACAGACCTTAGTGGAAAGTGTGTGCCAGCAGGGTGCTGTCCGCTGTCAGACAGAGCCTGGACCTTGCCCAGTGATATCCGAAGACCCAGAACCCAGACTGCATTGGTCAAGGTCCAGAGTCCAGATGACAACAGCAAAGGGAAGGAGCCCATCTCTCTTTCCACCAGGCTCAGGAGACACCTGCCTTTGGTCAAGCACCGAAGTGAGCTGGGATATCTCTTCCAGCACGAAGAAGTACTGGGTGATCAACTGGTTGCTGGACTGAGGAACCCATACCTGAGACAGGCCTTAAAGTACCACCTACACCTTAACTGAATCTGAGATTCTAGATGACGGTCCTAGATCAAGAATCCCATGCCTTGTCACATGCGGTACAGAGCCAAGAAGTGCCACCCCTAGACCAACACATACAAAGAAACTCAGAGAAAAATAGGGTGCACTTTCACCTTAATGATTCAAGAAGCATATAACAAAACCATGAGAATACTAATAGGGTGCATCACCTTGTTTGGATAGCTGAAACAATGTGAAGAGGAGAAAAGACCAAACAAATAATGGTGTGCACACCTAATAAATTGTCAAACGTAGGAAAAGTTTGTTTGAACACCAAAAAGACACACTACAAACATTTTTAGATTGAAGGGTCATTGTTACTTGTGAATTGTGGGCATTTATATATGCACATTCCACAGACCCAGTTGTCGGTACCCCATGGGACCATATGCATTTCACTTTTGGACTTAGCAGTACATATTCTCGGTATGGATCATGCTTGGAGGGTGTTCCATCATTGTGACAGATCTATGCTACTGTCCTTTTAAATGTTTTTAATGTTTGTAGTGTGTCTTTTTGGTGTTCAAATAAACTTTTTCTACATTTGACAATTTATCAGGTGTGCACACCATTATTTGTTTGGTCTTTTCTCCTCTTCAGATCAACACATACAAAGGCCAACTGGGCCCAGGAACTATGCCATGAAATATGGGATTTCCAGGGCAAGCTGTGTAGTATCAAGGGGACCAATCTATGCCGCTCCTGTCCTCCCAGCACGATGTGAAGGGAGGTAGGAGAGGCAATGCTGCCTCTCACATGCTCCATTGAGTCGCATCCGCAGGTGACCACTATGGCTGAAGAATACTTTCAGATTCAATTTACTGAAGTCACCCGCTCCAAGAAAGAACCCACCAGTGACTGCCAACCAACTGCCCATTCCAGTGGCTGGAATAGTATGCATGTTGGTACAGATGTGCCTAACAGAGCTGAGCCAAAGATGGATAGTGTTGGTAAAGGGCTCTGGAGGAGGACCATCTTGAACCTGGAGATTAATGTGTTGAAGGAGTTAGGGCAGTTCCTGGCCAATGGCCCAGACAGAAATAGTTGGACCCGTGCCACTCATGACCAAGCCAGCAAGAAGGTATTCCACCAGCTTGTGTGGGTCAGCCAAGTTCAGAAGCTACGCGCTGTCTCCCAGCACCTGAGCACAGTGTTGATACCCCCGGAAGCAGGGCAGACTGTGCTCACTATGCTGATACTAGCTCATGCATCCTTAGAACAGGTGACTGTCCAAATTGAACCTATAGAGGGGGAAGAAGAGATCTCTGAACTATTGGTTGCTCACACTTTGGCCATTGTTCGGCAGGGATGCGTATCTGTGCATTGTATAAACTTGAGTGGAGCAAGACTGCAGTTGACGTCCCAGCAAGAAGTAGCACAAGTGTGCTAGATGCCAAAAAATTTCACCAGGGTTGATGCTAAAGAAATAATGTCTGTAGGATGAGACCAGTGGACCTTGGCGGTGTCACTCGATGGTCAAAAGCACAGAAGCGAGCCACTGGCCGGCCACCAACTCTTGGAACAAATGGAGGTCAATCTCACTTAATTCTCCCTGAAATAAGTAGGGCAGGTCGAACAGTTGCTGTAGCGATATCAAGGAGTGTTTGCACAAGACAAAGACCTTGGAAAAGTTCCCACGCTCGAGTTCATATGAGGACATCCAGCAGAGGGCGCATCACCGCAACCGTAACTACAGATCACCCAGCTTTCCATTCAGTACCCAGGGTTTTACAGGCACGAGCAAGTGCATTAGCACAGCTCCTGGCTGTAAGATGATTTAACCCCTTCAGATGGATTTACATTGTGGGAAATAACGACAGAAGGTATGGAATATTGGTTTTTTTTTAACTTTGTTTCAGGACGATGGTCTTCAAGTGGATTAATAGTCTAATAAAATATTACAAAAACATGTGTCTTTATTTCATTAAAATACTTTGTAATAATGTGTGTGTGTTTTATTAACCATTTCGTACTATTGGATTAATAATGGATAGGTGTCATAATTGACGCCTCTCCATTATTAATCTGGCTTAATGTCACCTTACAATAGCAAGGTGACATTAACCCTTCATTACCCCATATCCCACCGCTACATGGGAGTGGGAAGAGTGGCCAAGTGCCAGAATAGGCGCATCTTCCAGATGTGCCTTTTCTGGGGTGGCTGGGGGCAGATGTTTGTAGCCAGGGGGGCCAATAACCATGGACCCTCTCTAGGCTATTAATATCTGCCCTCAGTCACTGGCTTTACCACTCTGGAGGAGAAAATTGCGCGGGAGCCCACGCCAATTTTTTCCGCGATTTAACCCTTTATTTTAACAGCTACAGCGCCCAAATTTTGCACATACACACTACTAACATTAGTAGTGTGGAATATGAAAAAAAAAAGGGATATGAGATGGTTTACTGTATGTAAACCATGTCTCATATCCTGTCGGGTTTGGGAAGGAGAAATGAAAAGCTGGCAATTGAATTACCGGCTTTTCACATATCTCGCGCTGAATTAAATATAAATACAGTATATATATATATATATATATATCTAATATATAAAGCTGAATGTGTGTGTGTGTGTATGTATGTATGTATGTATGTATGTCCGGGATTGGCATCTGAACCGTAGCAGCTACAGCCACAAAATTTTGCACAGTCACACGTCTGGACCCCGAGAGCGTCATAGGCTATGTTGTGAGGTGAAATTTTAACCCCGCGCTTTCCAATTCACCAAACAATTTTGCCCCTATCTACATAATGGGGAAAAAGTGAAAGGAAAAGTGTTGGAGGCGTCGCAGCTACAGGCACAAAATTTTGCACAGTCACACGTCTGGACCCTGAGAGCGTCAAAGCTATATTGTGAGGTGAAATTTTAACCCCGCGCTTTCCAAGTCACCAAACAATTTTGCCCCTATCTACATAATGGGGAAAAAATGAAAGGAAAAGTGTTGGAGGCAAATTAACAGCTGCCAGATGTGAACAAGGGGGACTTAAAGAATGACAGCGATGGCACCAAAGAGTATATACTGTACAGTTGCTAAGGTGGGGCCCCAACATGGGATAATCACACCACCACGGGGATATGAACACACACACAAAATGCGCCACACACTACCACGTGCTCGAACACATATACCACCCTCAGTGCACATTTCACCACACATACACCAACCTCGCCACATAAAAGTAGAAACACAAAAGTCGCCGCTCAAAACTCGCCACGCGCAAAACTCTCCACATGCAAAACTCGCCACACGTGCAAAACTCGCCACACGCAAAACTTGCACACGCAGAAAAATTGCCACACGCAGAAAAATTGCCACATGCACAAAAGTTGCAACACATGCAAAAGTTGCCTCACACAAAACTTGCACATACTCAAAAGGCACCACACATAAAACTCGCCACGCGCAAAACTCGCCATGCGCAAAACTTGCTGCACACAACTTGCTACACTAACCTGTCACATGCAACTCGACACACAAAAAGTTGCTACACGCATGTCGCCACACAAAACTCATCTCACAAAAGTCCCTACATGCATGTCGCCACACGCAACTCAACACACACAACTTGACACACGAAACTCGCCCTAAAACACACACAAGTCTGGTATCCTTCAAAAATAAAAATCTGATTAATAAGCAGACAAACTACAAGAGCAACAAATGTACCATATAGGAATCCGGCAGCTGTCAGTCACATGACCAGTCTATTATGTGTATGTGTGAGCTAATATATACTGCCAGGGGGTGGGCTTACTGTTGGCTGGGGATTTATCAGGCTGCCATTTTAGCTTACAAATACTGAGGTAAAAATACTGACCAAATAACGTGTGAACGAGGGCTAATACAGGAGGAGATGGCATACAGCTATATACTATATACAGGAGATGACACACAGGTATATACTATTTACAGGGGAGATGACACACAGGTATATACTATATACAGGAGGAGATGACACACAGATATATACTATATACAGGAGAGATGACACACAGGTATATACTATATAGAGGAGGAGATGACATACAGGTACATACTACATACAGGAGGAGATGACATACAGGTATATACTATATACAGGAGGAGATGACACACAGGTATATACTATATACAGGAGCAGATTACCTACAGGTATATAGTATATACAGGAGGAGATGACACAGGTATATGCTATGTATAGGAGGAGATGACATACAGGTATATACTATATACAGGAGATGACACACAGATATATACTATATATAGGTGAGATGACACACAGGTATATACTATATACAGGAGATTACATACAGGTATATCTAATATATAAAGCTGAATGTGTGTATGTATGTATGTGTGTATGTCCGGGATTGGCATCTGTACCGTCGCAGCTACAGCCACAAAATTTTGCACAGTCACACGTCTGGACCCCGAGAGCGTCATAGGCTATGTTGTGAGGTGAAATTTTAACCCCGCGCGTTCCAATTCACCAAACAATTTTGCTCCTATCTACATAATGGGGAAAAAGTGAAGGGAAAAGTGTTGGAGGAAAATTGACAGCTGCCAGATGTGAACAATGAGGACTTAAAGAATGAGAGCGATGGCGACAAAGAGTATATACCGTACAGTTGCTAAGGTGGGGCCCCGACATGGGATACTCACCACACACGGGGATATGAACACAAACACAAAATGCGCCACACACTACCACGTGCTTGAACACATATACCACCCTCAGCACACATTTCACCACACACACACACCAACCTCGCCACATAAAAGTCGAAACACAAAAGTCACCACTCAAAACTCGCTACATGCAAAACTCGCCATATGCAAAACTAGGCTCACGCAAAACTCGCCACACGTGCAAAACTCACCTCATGGAAAACTCACCTCATGCAAAACTTGCACACACAGAAAAATTGCCACATGTACAAAAGTTGCACCACATGCAAAAGTTGCCTCACACAAAACTTGCACATACTCAAAATGCACCACACATAAAACTCGCCACGCGCAAAACTCGCCATGCACAAATCTTGCTGCACACAACTTGCTACACTAACCTGTCACATGCAACTCAACACACAAAATGTTGCTACACGCATGTCGCCACACAAAACTCATCTCACAAAAGTCGCTACATGCATGTCGCCACACGCAACTCAACACACACAACTTGACACATAAAACTCGCCCTAAAACACACACAAGTCTGGTATTGTCCTTCAAAAATAAAAATCTGATTAATAAGCAAACTACAAGAGCAACAAATGTACCATATAGGAAATACGGCAGCTGTCAGTCACATGACCTGTCTATTATGTGTATGTGTGAGCTAATATATACTGCCAGGGGGGAGGGCTTCCTGTTGGCTGGGGATTTATCAGGCTGCCAATAGCAACCAATCACAGCTCAGCTTCTATTTTGCTACAGTTAATTAACCTGAGCTCTGATTGGTTAATATAGGCAACAAAGACATTCTCAGTATAACAAAGCTAATATATGTTGTGAAATGCTTCTATTTGCTTAGTTTTTGCCTTTTAATAATTACATTTCTATCTATTTGTTTTGTGGTTTTTGTGTGCAGAATAAATTTTTGTTAACACATTCTATTTTGCTAACAGCAGTCATTAACCCGGGCGAAGCCGGGTAGTACAGCTAGTATATATATATATATACAGTGGGGCAAAAAAGTATTTAGTCAGTCAGCAATAGTGCAAGTTCCACCACTTAAAAAGATGAGAGGCGTCTGTAATTTACATCATAGGTAGACCTCAACTATGGGAGACAAACTGAGAAAAAAAAATCCAGAAAATCACATTGTCTGTTTTTTTATCATTTTATTTGCATATTATGGTGGAAAATAAGTATTTGGTCAGAAACAAACAATCAAGATTTCTGGCTCTCACAGACCTGTAACTTCTTCTTTAAGAGTCTCCTCTTTCCTCCACTCATTACCTGTAGTAATGGCACCTGTTTAAACTTGTTATCAGTATAAAAAGACACCTGTGCACACCCTCAAACAGTCTGACTCCAAACTCCACTATGGTGAAGACCAAAGAGCTGTCAAAGGACACCAGAAACAAAATTGTAGCCCTGCACCAGGCTGGGAAGACTGAATCTGCAATAGCCAACCAGCTTGGAGTGAAGAAATCAACAGTGGGAGCAATAATTAGAAAATGGAAGACATTCAAGACCACTGATAATTTCCCTCGATCTGGGGCTCCACGCAAAATCCCACCCCGTGGGGTCAGAATGATCACAAGAACGGTGAGCAAAAATCCCAGAACCACGCGGGGGGACCTAGTGAATGAACTGCAGAGAGCTGGGACCAATGTAACAAGGCCTACCATAAGTAACACACTACGCCACCATGGACTCAGATCCTGCAGTGCCAGACGTGTCCCACTGCTTAAGCCAGTACATGTCCGGGCCCTTCTGAAGTTTGCTAGAGAGCATTTGGATGATCCAGAGGAGTTTTGGGAGAATGTCCTATGGTCTGATGAAACCAAACTGGAACTGTTTGGTAGAAACACAACTTGTCGTGTTTGGAGGAAAAAGAATACTGAGTTGCATCCATCAAACACCATACCTAATGTAAAGCATGGTGGTGGAAACATCATGCTTTGGGGCTGGTTCTCTGCAAAGGGGCCAGGATGACTGATCCGAGTACATGAAAGAATGAATGGGGCCATGTATCGTGAGATTTTGAGTGCAAACCTCCTTCCATCAGCAAGGGCATTGAAGATGAAACGTGGCTGGGTCTTTCAACATGACAATGATCCAAAGCACACCGCCAGGGCAACGAAGGAGTGGCTTCGTAAGAAGCATTTCAAGGTCCTGGAGTGGCCTAGCCAGTCTCCAGATCTCAACCCTATAGAAAACCTTTGGAGGGAGTTGAAAGTCCGTGTTGCCAAGCGAAAAGCCAAAAACATCACTGCTCTAGAGGAAATCTGCATAGAGGAATGGGCCAACAACCCAACATACCAACAACAGTGTGTGGCAACCTTGTGAAGACTTACAGAAAACGTTTGACCTCTGTCATTGCCAACAAAGGATATATTACAAAGTATTGAGATGAAATTTTGTTTCTGACCAAATACTTATTTTCCACCATAATATGCAAATAAAATGATAAAAAAACAGACAATGTGATTTTCTGGATTTTTTTCCCTCAGTTTGTCTCCCATAGTTGAGGTCTACCTATGATGTAAATTACAGACGCCTCTCATCTTTTTAAGTGGTGGAACTTGCACTATTGCTGACTGACTAAATACTTTTTTGCCCCACTGTATATATATATATATATATATATATATATATATATATATATATGTGTGTCTCAATGACATATACATATATATATATATATATATACATACTGTATATATGTTTTAACGAACATTTGAGCACATAAATCCATTAGATATCGGTTTTGCAAGCCTGCGAGAAAATATTGCAGTACGGATGCCATACGGATTACATACGGAGGATGCCATGCGCAAAATACGCTGTCACACCCTGCCTACAGAGGACATACGGATCACTATTTTGGGAACATTTCTGCGTATTACGGCCGTAATAAACGGACCATATTTACATACACTGAGTGTGACGCCGGCCTTAGGGTGCGTCACCCAGTTGTAATCAATTTTACCTGGTTAGGGGCCCACTCAGAATTTTCACCCCCCCAAATCAAAACCCTATCTGCGCCTTTGGGATGCTCCCATCTTCACTTATGCTTATTTCTCTCAGCCCTTCGTGCTGTATACCGATGGAAGCCTGTATGGACTATGTGTGGTGCTGGCTCAAGTGCAGGAAGGAAGAGAAAGAGTGATCACCTATGCCAGCCGGTCGCTGAGAGAGACTGAAAAGATCTCGAAAACTACAGTTAGTTGAAGCTGAAGTTGCTCCCACTGATGTGGGCTATGGCCAAAAAATGTGCAGAATACTTGTCAGGGTCGGAAATACACATGTGGATGGATAATAATCCCCTGGCTCACCTGAAGAATAAGAAGCAGAGATGGGTTTCAAGAATGTCCAAATATCAGAATAAGTTCTCCTTCCTGTACAAATGTCAGACAAGGCATGTGGATGCTCTGTCCTAAGTCACTCAAGTGAGCACAAAGAGAAATGTGGATAAAGAATTCGAATGGTATGAGATTCCAGATTTTAAGTAGTTTTCCCCCGCTTTAATAGCCGCCCAAGAGTCTATAGAAGAATCCAGACCCACCTGCATTCTGGGTTGGCCAAGAGATGAATGGGTACACCTACAACAGTCCGATTCCGAATTAGCGGAGCTGAGGAAATGGGTCACCCTGGGACAAAGGCCAACCAGGGAGATAGGACTACTCTACCAGCAAGCACCCTGAAAATCTTGGGCTAATGGGAAAAGCTATTCATGTGTAGCGCCCCCACTGCCGCAGGGCCGAAGGGTACCCGGTACCGGGCCTCTGAGTCTCTGCTCTGGGGTTGTCACGGTGGCTAGACCCAGTTCCGTGACCCTGCTGAGGGGCGCACAGTGATAGATGTGGACGATGGTGGTAGTGTAGTGCCGGTCGCAGTCAATAACGAGAACACCAGGTTGCAGTCTCTTTACCTCTTTACTGAAGGTCTCAAAGTCCTCAATCCGGAATACGGTTAACCGGGCTGCGCAAGTCCGGCCGGTCCTATGGCACCTCCAGAGTTCCCTTTGCAGGTGGAAATCTGTGCCTTCCTGCTAGCGCTATGTGTTGTGGTCCTCCCCTGCTGAGCTTACGGGATAGTCCCCACAACTGTTGTGTCTGTTTCTCGTGTTCCCTCACAACTCGATTAGATGATCTTCTGCTAATCTTCCGTCCCTCCCAGGTGTTATGGTTGGGACACACCCATATGACGGGTAGGCTCGGAGCTCTTCCGGGACCCTAGAGTCGCCCTTCTCCAAAGGTTGCCCCCTATATCTGCGTAGGTGATTTAGGTGAGACAGCCCACCTGTGACTGACTGTCCTGCCGTTGGTTTGAAGTATGGCTTAGAGCTCTGTACCTCCTCGGCGTTCCGGCCGCCGGTTGTTTACGCCTCAGTAGGATGTTGCCTCGATCTTACAGCACGACTCCTACTGGTATTCTCCTTCTTGCTTTGATCTCGTTTCTCACTCAGCACAATAAATCTCACTTCTTGTCCTTTCTTAGGGCACCGCCGCTATGAAGTGCAGGCGCGGTCCCGTAGCTTTCTCTCTGTTTGCCAGGCCTCTGTCAGGATCCCACCCCTGACAGGGACCCTACCAAATCTTCCCCTGCAACACCCTCTGCCACAAGGTGTTGCCTGGTTCCAACCCAGTCAGCATTCTCTCTAACTTCCTGCCTAACCCCCAGTTTTACCAGACTGTGAGGAGTGGCCTAATGAATAGTACCCTTAGCTCCCCCTGGAGGCCAGACTGTGAAATGTATTGGTGTATGTGATACCTGGTCAGATGAACTCCTTCAGTGCCATCAGACGTACCATAGCCCCCCTTAGCGGCGGAGCCACAGTACTGCAACGACCAGGACTCTGGGGCGCTGCACTCCCCCCCGGTTAAATCCAGTACTCCTGGACTGGGAAGAAAACAACAATACATGTCAGCAAAAAGACATACAATTTTGAAAATGCAAGTACAAGTCAACTTTTTAACAGAGCTTCCCTTTATGGGAGGTGAGGACACTTGAACGTTACAAACATGGTTAAACACTTTTAAATAACTTTACTATAAATAACTTTTCTTACCCAACCGGGTATTCTACTGAGTGCAAATTCTGAACAATAGTTTAACATTGCCTTTAAGGACGTACTCGCTAAATCCACTAAAGACCTTCTTATATCACATATAAGGCTAATTAACTTTTATGCATACTCCTTCTTTAAATCTGCAGGACCGCCTGTCCTAACTGCTCCAGACCTACTGCCTCTCCTTTCTGTTACAGGACCGCTCCTTTCCGCCCGAGCCTACAGTCCTTCCACTACTATACACAGTATAGAACATATCATTTTTCTTTCAGTTTAAGATCACTGAGCCATCCCTATATGGCTCCTAAGAGGACTCACCAACTAACCCCTACGGGTTCACTTTCTGTCCTCATTCTCTAACACATTATTAAACATTTCTTACAATCAACTAGTTAGTTACATTTAACTTTCACATATCAACATCATCAATACTTTCTTTTTCAAAACATTATTGCCATTCAACCATCTTAAGGCAACACTGTTCATAAGTGCAGGATGTGAACATCCCCTTTAAGAGGGGACCATGTTATGGTTCTCAATGGCAAGAGAACATAGCCCAGCAAACATAAGTACTAGCTCTTGGAAGGATGGAAACTAAACTGACCATGAACTAAACCTGCCGCACAACTAACAGTAGCCGGGTAGCGTTGCCTACGTTTTTATCCCTAGACGCCCAGCGCCGGCCGGAGGACTAACTAATCCTGGCAGAGGAAAATATAGTCCTGGCTCACCTCTAGAGAAATTTCCCCGATAGACAGACAGAGGCCCCCACATATATTGGCGGTGATTTTAGATGAAATGACAAACGTAGTATGAAAATAGGTTTAGCAAAATTGAGGTCCGCTTACTAGATAGCAGGAAGACAGAAAGGGCACTTTCATGGTCAGCTGAAAACCCTATCAAAATACCATCCTGAAATTACTTTAAGACTCTAGTATTAACTCATAACATCAGAGTGGCAATTTCAGATCACAAGAGCTTTCCAGACACAGAAACGAAACTACAGCTGTGAACTGGAACAAAATGCAAAAACAAACGAGGACTAAAGTCCAACTTAGCTGGGAGTTGTCTAGCAGCAGGAACATGCACAGAAAGGCTTCTGATTACAATGTTGACCGGCATGGAAGTGACAGAGGAGCAAGGTTAAATAGCGACTCCCACATCCTGATGGAAACAGGTGAACAGAGGGGATGATGCACACCAGTTCAATTCCACCAATGGCCACCGGGGGAGCCCAAAATCCAATTTCACAACAGTACCCCCCCCTCAAGGAGGGGGCACCGAACCCTCACCAGAACCACCAGGGCGATCAGGATGAGCCCTATGAAAGGCACGGACCAGATCGGAGGCATGAACATCAGAGGCAGTCACCCAAGAATTATCCTCCTGACCGTATCCCTTCCATTTGACCAGATACTGGAGTTTCCGTCTGGAAACACGGGAGTCCAAGATTTTTTCCACAACGTACTCCAACTCGCCCTCAACCAACACCGGAGCAGGAGGCTCAACGGAAGGCACAACCGGTACCTCATACCTGCGCAACAATGACCGATGAAAAACATTATGAATAGAAAAAGATGCAGGGAGGTCCAAACGGAAGGACACAGGGTTAAGAATCTCCAATATCTTGTACGGGCCGATGAACCGAGGCTTAAACTTAGGAGAAGAAACCCTCATAGGGACAAAACGAGAAGACAACCACACCAAGTCCCCAACACAAAGCCGAGGACCAACCCGACGCCGGCGGTTGGCAAAAAGCTGAGTCTTCTCCTGGGACAACTTCAAATTGTCCACTACCTGCCCCCAAATCTGATGCAACCTCTCCACCACAGCATCCACTCCAGGACAATCCGAACATTCCACCTGACCAGAAGAAAATCGAGGATGAAACCCCGAATTACAGAAAAAAGGAGACACCAAGGTGGCAGAGCTGGCCCGATTATTGAGGGCAAACTCCGCTAAAGGCAAAAAAGCAACCCAATCATCCTGATCTGCAGACACAAAACACCTCAAATATGTCTCCAAGGTCTGATTCGTCCGCTCGGTCTGGCCATTAGTCTGAGGATGGAAAGCAGACGAGAAAGACAAATCTATGCCCATCCTAGCACAGAATGCTCGCCAAAATCTAGACACGAATTGGGTTCCTCTGTCAGAAACGATATTCTCCGGAATACCATGCAAACGGACCACATTTTGAAAAAACAGAGGAACCAACTCGGAAGAAGAAGGCAACTTAGGCAGGGGAACCAAATGGACCATCTTAGAGAAACGGTCACACACCACCCAGATGACAGACATCTTCTGAGAAACAGGAAGATCCGAAATAAAATCCATCGAGATGTGCGTCCAGGGCCTCTTCGGGATAGGCAAGGGCAACAACAATCCACTAGCCCGAGAACAACAAGGCTTGGCCCGAGCACAAACGTCACAAGACTGCACAAAGCCTCGCACATCTCGAGACAGGGAAGGCCACCAGAAGGACCTTGCCACCAAATCCCTGGTACCAAAGATTCCAGGATGACCTGTCAACGCAGAAGAATGAACCTCAGAAATGACTTTACTGGTCCAATCATCAGGAACAAACAGTCTACCAGGTGGGCAACGATCAGGTCTATCCGCCTGAAACTCCTGCAAGGCCCGCCGCAGGTCTGGAGAAACGGCAGACAATATCACTCCATCCTTAAGGATACCTGTAGGTTCAGAGTTACCAGGGGAGTCAGGCTCAAAACTCCTAGAAAGGGCATCCGCCTTAACATTCTTAGAACCCGGCAGGTAGGACACCACAAAATTAAACCGAGAGAAAAACAACGACCAGCGCGCCTGTCTAGGATTCAGGCGTCTGGCGGACTCAAGATAAATTAGATTTTTGTGGTCAGTCAATACCACCACCTGATGTCTAGCCCCCTCAAGCCAATGACGCCACTCCTCAAAAGCCCACTTCATGGCCAAAAGCTCCCGATTCCCAACATCATAATTCCGCTCGGCGGGCGAAAATTTACGCGAGAAAAAGGCACAAGGTCTCATCACGGAGCAATCGGAACTTCTCTGCGACAAAACCGCCCCAGCTCCGATTTCAGAAGCGTCGACCTCAACCTGAAAAGGAAGAGCAACATCAGGCTGACGCAACACAGGGGCGGAAGAAAAGCGGCGCTTAAGCTCCCGAAAGGCCTCCACAGCAGCAGGGGACCAATCAGCAACATCAGCACCCTTCTTAGTCAAATCAGTCAATGGTTTAACAACATCAGAAAAACCAGCAATAAATCGACGATAAAAGTTAGCAAAGCCCAAAAATTTCTGAAGACTTTTAAGAGAAGAGGGTTGCGTCCAATCACAAATAGCCTGAACCTTGACAGGATCCATCTCGATGGAAGAGGGGGAAAAAATATATCCCAAAAAGGAAATCTTTTGAACCCCAAAAACGCACTTAGAACCCTTCACACACAAGGAATTAGACCGCAAAACCTGAAAAACCCTCCTGACCTGCTGGACATGAGAGTCCCAGTCATCCGAAAAAATCAAAATATCATCCAGATACACAATCATAAATTTATCCAAATAATCACGGAAAATGTCATGCATAAAGGACTGAAAGACTGAAGGGGCATTTGAAAGACCAAAAGGCATCACCAAATACTCAAAGTGGCCCTCGGGCGTATTAAATGCGGTCTTCCACTCATCCCCCTGCTTAATTCGCACCAAATTATACGCCCCACGGAGATCTATCTTAGAGAACCACTTGGCCCCCTTTATGCGAGCAAACAAATCAGTCAGCAGTGGCAACGGATATTGATATTTAACCGTGATTTTATTCAAAAGCCGATAATCAATACACGGTCTCAAAGAGCCATCTTTCTTAGCCACAAAGAAAAAACCGGCTCCTAAGGGAGATGACGAAGGACGAATATGTCCCTTTTCCAAGGACTCCTTTATATATTCTCGCATAGCAGCATGTTCAGGCACAGACAGATTAAATAAACGACCCTTAGGGTATTTACTACCCGGAATCAAATCTATGGCACAATCGCACTCCCGGTGCGGAGGTAATGAACCAAGCTTAGGTTCTTCAAAAACGTCACGATATTCAGTCAAGAATTCAGGAATCTCAGAGGGAATAGATGATGAAATGGAAACCACAGGTACGTCCCCATGCGTCCCCTTACATCCCCAGCTTAACACAGACATAGCTTTCCAGTCAAGGACTGGATTATGAGATTGCAGCCATGGCAATCCAAGCACCAACACATCATGTAGGTTATACAGCACAAGAAAGCGAATAATCTCCTGATGATCCGGATTAATCCGCATAGTTACTTGTGTCCAGTATTGTGGTTTATTACTAGCCAATGGGGTGGAGTCAATCCCCTTCAGGGGTATAGGAGTTTCAAGAGGCTCCAAATCATACCCACAGCGTTTGGCAAAGGACCAATCCATAAGACTCAAAGCGGCGCCAGAGTCGACATAGGCATCCGCGGTAATAGATGATAAAGAACAAATCAGGGTCACAGATAGAATAAACTTAGACTGTAAAGTGCCAATTGAAACAGACTTATCAAGCTTCTTAGTACGCTTAGAGCATGCTGATATAACATGAGTTGAATCACCGCAATAGAAGCACAACCCATTTTTTCGTCTTAAATTCTGCCGTTCACTTCTGGACAGAATTCTATCACATTGCATATTCTCTGGCGTCTTCTCAGTAGACACCGCCAAATGGTGCACAGGTTTGCGCTCCCGCAGACGCCTATCGATCTGGATAGCCATTGTCATGGACTCATTCAGACCCGCAGGCACAGGGAACCCCACCATAACATCCTTAATGGCATCAGAGAGACCCTCTCTGAAATTCGCCGCCAGGGCGCACTCATTCCACTGAGTAAGCACAGCCCATTTACGGAATTTCTGGCAGTATATTTCAGCTTCGTCTTGCCCCTGAGATAGGGACATCAAGGCCTTTTCCGCCTGAAGCTCTAACTGAGGTTCCTCATAAAGCAACCCCAAGGCCAGAAAAAACGCATCCACATTGAGCAACGCAGGATCCCCTGGAGCCAATGCAAAAGCCCAATCCTGAGGGTCGCCCCGGAGCAAGGAAATCACAATCCTGACCTGCTGAGCAGGATCTCCAGCAGAGCGAGATTTCAGGGACAAAAACAACTTGCAATTATTTTTGAAATTTTGAAAGCAAGATCTATTCCCCGAGAAAAATTCAGGCAAAGGAATTCTAGGTTCAGATATAGGAACATGAACAACAAAATCTTGTAAATTTTGAACTTTCGTGGTGAGATTATTCAAACCTGCAGCTAAACTCTGAATATCCATTATAAACAGGTGAACACAGAGCCATTCCAGGATTAGAAGGAGAGAGAGAGAGAGAAAGGCTGCAATATAGGCAGACTTGCAAGAGATTCAATTACAAGCACACTCAGAACTGAAGGGAAGGGAAAAAAAAAAAAAAATCTTCAGCAGACTTCTCTTTTCTCTCCTTTCTCTGTCAATTAATTTAACCCTTTTAGGCCGGTCAAACTGTTATGGTTCTCAATGGCAAGAGAACATAGCCCAGCAAACATAAGTACTAGCTCTTGGAAGGATGGAAACTAAACTGACCATGAACTAAACCTGCCGCACAACTAACAGTAGCCGGGTAGCGTTGCCTACGTTTTTATCCCTAGACGCCCAGCGCCGGCCGGAGGACTAACTAATCCTGGCAGAGGAAAATATAGTCCTGGCTCACCTCTAGAGAAATTTCCCCGATAGGCAGACAGAGGCCCCCACATATATTGGCGGTGATTTTAGATGAAATGACAAACGTAGTATGAAAATAGGTTTAGCAAAATTGAGGTCCGCTTACTAGATAGCAGGAAGACAGAAAGGGCACTTTCATGGTCAGCTGAAAACCCTATCAAAATACCATCCTGAAATTACTTTAAGACTCTAGTATTAACTCATAACATCAGAGTGGCAATTTCAGATCACAAGAGCTTTCCAGACACAGAAACGAAACTACAGCTGTGAACTGGAACAAAATGCAAAAACAAACGAGGACTAAAGTCCAACTTAGCTGGGAGTTGTCTAGCAGCAGGAACATGCACAGAAAGGCTTCTGATTACAATGTTGACCGGCATGGAAGTGACAGAGGAGCAAGGTTAAATAGCGACTCCCACATCCTGATGGAAACAGGTGAACAGAGGGGATGATGCACACCAGTTCAATTCCACCAGTGGCCACCGGGGGAGCCCAAAATCCAATTTCACAACAGGACCAAGTCTCTATGAGGTAGTGCAACTTCTCAAGCCGCAAGTCCGTATGCAGCAAGGACTCCAGTGCAGGTTCCAAGAACCGTATCTTCGCAAAGAGTCCGTCTTTATGTAAAACCAGTAGAGGGCACCTTTAAGAAGGTGCAAACTATATACAAGAAGTTTGTATCATGCATTGTTCGTGATTCAGCAGTTCGTTGATAACTTGTGCAAAACGTAGAAAACAAACAAAAACAATAGGGATCCCGGGTCAACAAAGGGATCCCTTTAAGAGTAACCCTAAACGGGTTTTAGCAGCAAAACAGTAAAAAACAGTTAACTTATTTACAGTCATTAAAGCATTTTTGCTTACTCTGATGGTGGCTGTGCAGGGAGTGGTCTTTGGTCCCCGGCCGATGCAGCACCTATGCTGGTAGTTGGTCTCCCAGGTGCCATCAGATCAGCCGGTGTCTGGATTTGAAGGCTAATCCTGCTTGCAAGCTCGGCGGCTGCTACAAGGCGGACGGTGGTGATAGTAACGAGATCTGTCAAATCCGGATCAATCGGGGTCACGGCAACAGGTGATGCTCCCTCAGGCTCACACCGGTGGACGTTCCGAGCGCACCATCCTTGTGCGTTCCGGCGGAGAGTGTAGGTCACCTGATCCCCCCTTTGCAATGGGTCACCATCTCGACTGCAGCAGGGAGTTTTTACGTTGTAGCTAGTAACGAAGACGTCAGTTGGTAGTCCCGGTTCCTGTATGGAGCCCCAACCCCTCTTCGGGTGGAAGGCTAGCACAGTCCCCCGCTTTACCACATCGTTCCTGTTGTGCGCAGGCTTCCTGCGTTGCGTCTTCGGCATATCAGATTGTTCTGTTTCGTCTCGGTTTTTCCAGTGTTGGATCAGACATTGTTTATACTGTTCCCAAGTGAGCACAGCAAGGGTGAGGCTCTCCCCCGGAGCTCCATACGGCTTGTTCCAGGGGGTGTCCCACCGGAGGATCACCCCATCTGGGCCCACGTCTATGGGTTCCCCCATCTTGGTCGGTAGGGGAGGTACCAGCTTCCCCATCACGTCGGGCGTGAGGACCACCCGTTCCACCGTAAAGGCGCGGTTATTGTTGCTGGGGTGAGGAGCGGTCACAGGAGCGGGATCGGTCAGGGGAGCCGGATCAGTCGGGAGAGCAGAATCGGCCGGGGGAGTAGGGGTGCCGTCCATACCTGCGCCTGATGTGATTCCACCAATGTCGATCGGTTCCGTTGACGAGGACACTGGAATCAGCTGCAGCCCGGACCGTGGCTCTTCCGGAGTGGCCTCTTGATGTGGCTCCGCCCTCCATGGCTCCGTGGCTGGGATAGGTAGACTCGGCTCCTCCACTGGCGGCTCCCAGGAGTTCAGGTCCTTCTCGGGCGGTGGACGCGAGTCCGTCTCTGATGGGTGAGGGCAAGCCGGGATCACCTCGCCGTTGCTCGGGCACTTGCTGCTCATCGTCGCTGTCTGGCATTCGGCGGCAACGCATGCACTTGGCTCCGCCATTTCTCCGAGGTTGAGCTCCTTCTTCACCTCGTTCCCGCCGTTGCAAATCAGGGGGCGGTTCTCCTCTGCTGCTGGGTAGGTCGTCCTCTCGCAGCAGGAGTCGGAGGGGGCGGTCGCTACTTCTGGCGCCGCTTTGATAGTCTCCTCCCATGGCATGCCCTTCTTCTCCCTCTGCGCTCCCTGTGGCGCTGCAATGGCGGCGACTTTTGGTGGGAACTTTTGGCGGTAAATGGCACAGCACAGTCTTTGCAATAAAGTACAGTCCAAGCACAACAAATCACAATTCCAAGGCACACATGACCTGATTCTTCAGGCTTAAGTAGATCCTGTTCGTGACGCCAAGTTTTGTAGTGCCCCCACTGCCGCAGGGCCGAAGGGTACCCGGTACCAGGCCTCTGAGTCTCTGCTCTGGGGTTGTCACGGTGGCTAGACCCGGTTCCGTGACCCTGCTGAGGGGCACACAGTGATAGATGTGGACGATGGTGGTAGTGTAGTGCCGGTCGCAGTCAATAACGAGAACACCAGGTTGCAGTCTCTTTACCTCTTTGCTGAAGGTCTCAAAGTCCTCAATCCGGAATACGGTTAACCGGGCTGCGCAAGCCCGGCCAGTCCGATGGCACCTCCAGAGTTCCCTTTGCAGGTGGAAATCTGTGCCTTCCTGCTAGCGCTATGTGTTGTGGTCCTCCCCTGCTGAGCTTACGGGATAGTCCCCACAACTGTTGTGTCTGTTTCTCGTGTTCCCTCACAACTCGATTAGATGATCTTCTGCTAATCTTCCGTCCCTCCCAGGTGTTATGGTTGGGACGCACCCATATGACGGGTAGGCTCGGAGCTCTTCCGGGACCCTAGAGTCGCCCCTCTCCAAAGGTTGCCCCCTATGTCTGCGTAGGTGATTTAGGTGAGACAGCCCGCCTGTGACTGACTGTCCTGCCGTTGGTTTGAAGTATGGATTAGAGCTCTGTACCTCCTCGGCGTTCCGGCCGCCGGTTGTTTACGCCTCAGTAGGATGTTGCCTCGATCTTACAGCACGACTCCTACTGGTATTCTCCTTCTTGCTTTGATCTCGTTTCTCACTCAGCACAATAAATCTCGCTTCTTGTCCTTTCCTAGGGCACCGCCGCTATGAAGTGCAGGCGCGGTCCCGTAGCTTTCTCTCTGTTTGCCAGGCCTCTGTCAGGATCCCACCCCTGAGAGGGACCCTACCGAATCTTCCCCTGCAACACCCTCTGCCACAAGGTGTTGCCTGGTTCCAACCCAGTCAGCGTTCTCTCTAACTTCCTGCCTAACCCCCAGTTTTACCAGACTGTGAGGAGTGGCCTAATGAATAGTACCCTTAGCTCCCCCTGGAGGCCAGACTGTGAAATGTATTGGTGTATGTGATACCTGGTCAGATGAACTCCTTCAGTGCCATCAGACGTACCATAGCCCCCCTTAGCGGCGGAGCCACAGTACTGCAACGACCAGGACTCTGGGGCGCTGCACATGCCCTCATGGTTTGCTGTGTCGAAGGATCCAGCTCCCTTGAGAATTTGACGTTACCTGGCAAGTAGTGGGTCAAGAAGAGTTGTTAGTAAAGTTAACTAAAGAAGCTCACGAGAGAGGTGCTGAGAAGACCTTTCGATGGGTGCAGCGACTGGTGTATTGGCCCCAACTGCCACAGGTGGTTGAATAGGCCTGCCAAAGATGTCGCCGATGTGAGCTGAACAAACCTTTGGAGCAGAGGACCCCTATCCAAGCCATCTGACTCTCAGCACCCTTGGGTGTATTGATGATCGACTACCTGATGATCGGGATTTCTCGCAATAGTTAAGAAAATTGCTTGGTGATTAGTGACAACTTTACACAAGTTCGCTGTGGTGACTCCAACCCGGAACCAGACCACAGAAGCGGCTGCCAGAGCCATCTGCCCGGACTTCATTCACATACATAGGTGGCCTAAGAGGGTTCATTCAGACCCAGGGTCCTGCTTCCAGGGAAGAGTAATGGAAGAGCTGCAACATCTCTACGGTATTGATAAGTCTCGAGCCACACCATATCACCCGCAGGGAAACGGGGTTTGGGAATGCTTCAATGGGACCTTGTTGTAAATGTCATGAACTTTGAAAGAGGATAAGATGATGAAGTCACCTGAATTAATCAAAAGAGTTGGTGTGAGTGTACAATAATTGAGTCCATGCAACTACTAGGTACACACTCTGCATTCTGCTGTCCGGGCAAAATTAATGTGAGATTACTGAGCTGGCGCTTGACTAGGAAGACACCAGTCTGCGTAGTAGTTCGAGTTTCTGGATCAAAGAACAAACAGTGAGGCGTCTCGTCAAGCAGAAGTTTTGAGAGGTGGAAGATTTGGGTCGGCCTCCGACGTCGGTCAACCAGCTCCTGTCAGGAGACCATGTGCTAATGTGGGCCAAGCGACCCAAGAATAAGCTGGATCACTGCTGGGAAACTGTCTAAGTAGTGAGGAAGATTCATCCAGATAGTCCTGTCTGTGAAGTCTGACCCATTGTCGACAAGGGACCGCCGCCTAAACTGTTACAACAGAATATGCTATGGCCCTGTTCATTTGAAGGGGAGGAGTCCACCAAGATGAGGTCTCAAGTGTGACTGGCTGGGACCACCTAAAGAAAAGTCCTAGGAGATTAGGAAGACTGAATCACTGCCGTTGCAATCACCGGAGTTGCCAATGCCATTCTCGAATGGGGCAGAGAATGAGTCAAGGCATGACCTATGCTCCAGGTGACTGAGTCTCCGAGTACTCCAAAAATACCCTCACAGGATGAACCCCGCAGGAAAAAACATGCTAATGCTGGTATTCCCTCCAACAGAAACCCTCAGGACAAATTTGTTTGGGAACAGATACAGCAGAAAATCCGAGAGTGCGCTCAAATATTGAGCACTACCTGTGGGAAAACTTCTGACCCTCAGGGATCCCACTCCCCCAAGGGCTGGAGAGGTAAAAGGGGGGAAGAATGCAAGAGAAGTGTGACAGGTGTGTCAGGGGTGACTGACACTCATCCTGGATCCGGCTGTAGAAGGTCTTTGCGATTAGCTCAAGCACCTTCTTGATTTTTGTATCTCAGTTATGGAGCGATATCCTTCTCCCTTTAGGACTCAATGGTTACCTCCACCTTCTGCTGTTAATTGGACACCTTTGCTGAGGGTTTATATTCATTCTGTGTCCACATCATGTTGCTGGTGTTAGCTCTTACTTGTCTCTGTCTAGTTGGAAGTACTAACAGTCGGTTTGTACCTTCTCACAAGACTCTTGGAGCATTGCTGGAGTGATATGTTGGTGGTCTTCAGGCTAAGTGTTCCCTTTTTCATCTACCCTTTCTGTCTTTAGTTGTGGTGATTGACAAACGCTCACCCCCGTCCTCTCCCTGACCAGGGCCTATCGCTATGACATCACCGCTGTGCTCTGCTTTACGGCCGGCGCTGACAGTCAGTGCAGGGAAGCTGACGGCGGGGGACGTGACAGACATCGGAATGTGAGTATGTAGTGTTTTTTTTTAACTTTTACAATGGTAACCAGGGTAAATATCGGGTTACTAAGCGCGGCCCTGCGCTTAGTAACTCGATATTTACCCTGGTTACAAGTGAACACATCGCTGGATCGGCGTCACACACGCCGATCCAGTGATGACAGCGGGTGATCAGCGACCAAATAAAGGTCCTGATCATTCCCTACGACCAACGATCTCCCAGCAGGGGCCTGATCGTTGGTCGCTGTCACACATAATGAGATCGTTAGCGGGATCGTTGCTACGTCACCAAAAAGCGTGACGTTGCAACGATATCGTTAACGAAATCATTATGTGTGAAGGTACCTTAAGGATATTCCATCTCAGCAGGGCATAAGTGATACCTCAGTTAGTTTTTCTTCTATTCCTGTGGTCATTCTCTCGACCGGTATCTGTGCAGCAGCTGTTTCATGCCGTTTGTGTGTTGCCAAACTCAGCAAGGTGAGTGTATCTCCCCTGTTTCCTGACACTCCATTGTCATTGGATAAGACCCTATTGCACTATTTCTTTCTCAGTTTCGTATGAGATATCATAGGAATGGTTTCTAGTTAAGCTGGTTTATTGCAGTCTTCATTAACCATATCACAGGAAACTTAAATATAGCCCTTGCCCAGCTCAATGTACAGCATGAAGCAAAAATTCGATACAATAGTGCTAGTTAGCCAGCTTGGCTTAGAGTCCAGCTTCTTATTCCTTTAGTAAAGGTACTCAATCCAAGAAATCTGCACACCTCCATACACACAGACATATGAAACAAACAGGTCTCAGTTTACATAGTGATCCACAGGGGTAGGTATGGTGAGCAGCTGTCTCTCCCAACTCTTCAGCTGCTAACAATCAAACTGTCATGGCTGATTAACCCCTTTTAGACGTATATGTGCTAACGCATTTATCCAGGTTTATCTCCCATCCACTAGGTGTACTACAGTCACTTTACATACCTCCCTCCTCTGCCTAAAAACATGAGCTTGGCACCTTCTACCAATAGTCATGGGATTCTCGAGATTACTGATGTATTACCATGTAACTCCCAGCTCTATGCTCCACATAGAAGCGGCAATCCTGCAGGGCTAGAAACACAAGCATCCACCTGAGTGGGGCATGCTCTGATACTAATTTAAATTTTCACACCTAATGCTAAAGCATTACTCCAGGTTTATCTCCTATTCCCTAGGTGTCCTACAGTCACCTTAGGGTACTGTCACACAGTGCAATTTTGATCGCTACGACGGCACGATCTGTGACGTCGCAGCGTCATATGATTATCGCTCCAGCGTCGTAGACTGCGGTCACACGTTGCAATCACGGCGCTGGAGCGATGCCGAAGTCCCCGGGTAACCAGGGTAAATATCGGGTTACTAAGCGCAGGGCCGCGCTTAGTAACCCGATGTTTACACTGGTTACCAGCGTAAACGTAAAAAAAACAAACAGTACATACTTATATTCCGGTGTCTGTCCCCTGGCGTTCTGCTTCTCTGCACTGTGTAAGCACCATAGCCGGAAAGCAGAGCGGTGACGTCACCGCGTCACGGCTGTGCTCGCTCTCCGGCCGGCAGGCGCTCACAGTGCAGAGAAGCTGAGACGCCGGAGGACAGACACCGGAATGTGAGTATGTACTGTTTGTTTTTCTTACGTTTACGCTGGTAACCAGGGTAAACATCGGGTTACTAAGCACGGCCCTGCGCTTAGTTACCCGATGTTTACCCTGGTTACAAGCGAACACATCGCTGGATCGGTGTCACACACAACGATCCAGCGATGTCAGCGGGTGATCAAGCGACGAAAGAAAGTTCCAAACGATCTGCTACGACGTACGATTCTCAGCAGGGTCCCTGATCGCTGCTGCGTGTCAGACACTGCGATATCGTAACGATATCGCTAGAACGTCACGAATCGTACCGTCGTAGCGATCAAAATTGCACTGTGTGACAGTACCCTTACATTAGATAATGCAAACAGACTAGACACTCTTAAAATGTATTAAATTTAAGTGGATCATGCTAGTTCACAATTTTAAGACAGTCTAGTCTAAGATTACACCATCTACAGTGGGGGAAAAAGTATTTAGTCAGCCACCAATTGTGCAAGTTCTTCCACTTAAAAAGATGAGAGAGGCCTGTAATTGATATCATAGGTAGACCACAACTATGAGAGTCAAAATGAGAAAACAAATCCAGAAAATCGCCTTGTCTGATTTGGCAAGATTTATTTTGGAAATTATGTTGGAAAATAAGTATTTGGTCACCTAAAAACATGTAAGATTTCTGGCTCTCACAGACCTGTAACTTCTTCTTTAAGAGGTTCCTCTGTCCTCCACTCATTACCTGGAGTAATTGCACCTGTTTGAATTTGTTATCAGTATAAAACACACCTGTCCACAACCTCAAACAGTCACGCTCTAAACCCCTTTATGGTGAAGACCAAAGAGCTGTCGAAGAACACCAGAAACAAAATTGTAGCCCTGCACCAGGCTGGGAAGACTGAATCTGTAATAGGCAAGCAGCTTGGTGTGATGAAATCAACTGTGGGAGCAATAATAAGAAAATGGAAGACATACAAGACCACTGATAATCTCCCCCGATCTGGGGCTCCACGCAAGATCTCACCCCGTGGGGTCAAAATGATCACAAGAACGGTGAGCAAAATTCCCAGAACCACATGGGAGGGCCTAGTGAATGACCTGCATAGAGCTGGGGCCACCATAACAAAGGCTACCATCAGTAACACACGAGGGACTCAGATCCTGCAGTGCCAGACGTATCCCCCTACTTAAGCCAGTACTTGTCTGGAACTGTCTGAAGTTTGCTAGAGAGCATTTGGATTATCCAGAAGAGTATTGGGAGAATGTCATATGGTTTGATGAAACCAAAGAAGAACTGTTTGGTAGAAACAAACCTCGTCGTGTTTAGGGGAGACAGAATGCTGAGTTGCATCCAAAGGACACCATATCTACTGTGAAGCATGGGGGTGGTAACATGCTGTGGGGCTGTTTCTCTGCAAAGGGACTAAGACGACTGATCTGTGTACACGAAAGAATGAATGGGGCCATGTATCGTGAGATTTTGAGTGCAAACCTCCTATCAGCAAGGGCATTGAAGATGATACGTGGATGGGTCTTTCAGCATGATAATGATCCCAAGCACACCACCAGGGCAACAAAGGAGTGGCTTCATAAGAAGCATATGAAGGTCCTGGAGTGGCCTAGCCAGTCTCCAGATCTCAACCACATAGAAAACCTTTGGAGGGAATTGAAAGTCCGTGTTGCCCAGTGACAGGCCCAAAACATCACTGCTCTAGAGGAGATCTGCATGGAGGAATGGGCCAACATACCACCAACAGTGTGTGCCAACCTTGTGAAGACTTACAGAAAAATTTTGACCACTGTCATTGCCAACAAAGGATATATAACAAAATATTGAGATGAACTTTTGTTAATGACCAAATACATATTTTCCACCATAATTTGCAAAATAGATCTTGCCAGATCAGACAAGGTGATTTTCTGGATTTGTTTTCTCATTTTGACTCTTATAGTTGTGAATCTTGTGATCTACCTATGATGTCAATTACAGGCCTCTCTCATCTTTTTAAGCGGAAGAACTTGCACAATTGGTGGCTGACTAAATACTTTTTTTCCCCCACTTACTTTGTGTCCGAAACGTGCACTTCAAATTTGCCGTACTGTCACATGTGAGGCCAATACCCATTGTGGCATAGTGACTGGTCGTGTGATTAATGGATGGTATGTATCGCAGAGGTGGGGGGCCCTGTGATGGAAGCCTGGGTATGTTTTGCTCAAGCAGTTCTACTGCTGAGGGATTTGTTTACGTTGGGAAGGCTTCCAGGTGATTGGAGAGATGGGTGGGTTCAGTCACCTACAAACCCACCCAAAGAGGCGTGTCTGAACACGTAAGATGGTTTTGTGTGTAAGGACCTGTGGTGATGTCACGCTCACCTGACTAGCCATGTGACAGGTACCTGGGTGTGGTTATACCTATGTAAGGAGGTGTGTGTAGCACATGGAGGGAGTGTGTGGGTGTGTGTCAGGGTGGACACACTTCCAGGTGTCCTGGCTGGACACTGCAGAGTGACCTGTGTGTTGGACGGTTCCAAGTGGGGACAGACGTCCTGAACAACACACAGAGACCATCTTTAGGCTGAAGAGCCTATGTGCTAGTCATAGCACAGTCTGTGTGCCCGCAGACGTGAGAGAGCGGAGCGCTACTATGGACATTGAGGATTCATCTGTCTGACATAAGACTGTTTACCTGTTGTTCCTGTTGGAATGTGGTTTATGGAGCAATAAACCCTGTGAACTTTTAAGGAAACGTGTCTCCTGAGTGTCATCCACCACACCTAAGCGAGTGTCCCCTAGACCCGTAGCGGGTGAAACGCTACACCGTTTACAATAAGTCATGATATTTTTCAGAAAGGCCACACTTCCCTCATACAGCAACTCCTAAAAAGTTTTGAACCACGTAATAAATACAATGCATGACAATTTGTGTACAAATGATTTCAGAATTCTGGTGCATTTAGCTTGATAAATATGCTGCAGAAAAGTGATTTGGCCTTGCTGAAAAGAGTTGTGGTTTATCACAATGGCCTAAAGTGTAGAAAAGAAATAACCAAAATTTGGCCCAAATTTTTAGCTCAATGTAAGCTAACCCATAGTTTGTGTAAACTTTGACTAGACAGTCTTAGGCCTCATTCAGACATCTGTATTGCACCTACATGTTGTATCTGTTTTTTTCAAGGATAGAACATGCAACCATTCTAATTATTGGTGATATTCATATATCTGTACTTTTTCATGTAACGTTTGTACTTGCAAAGAACAAGGAGAAATGTCCGTTTTTTTTCGGCAGCATGGATGACAAGGTCCAATACATGTCTATGGGTCTGTGAAAAACACGTTCAGCACACAGATGGGATCCGTGTGCCATCCGCGTGCTGTGTTTGACGTTGCGAAATACAGGAGAAAAGTTGTAATTTAACCATATGTGAAAACACTGATTACACTGTTACACACTGATGGTAAAAAACGGACATACAGATGACACACTGATGACACTGGTAGAAAACACTGATGACACCAGTACCATTTTTTCCACTTACTGGTTTAAACACAGAGGTGTGAATGAGACCAGCATGAAGCAATTTGAATTTAAAACTGTCTGTTGGAAGTTTGCCCTGTCTTAATAATATGCCCCGCTGTGTTTCAATTGTAATGAAAATGACATCTTTTTAGAGCAGTTGTCACTTTTGTCACCTCATTAGACTTGTGTGAATTTCCAACTGTTTATCACTTCTTAATTAAATATCAAAGCAAATGTAAATTATGAAGCTTTTACCTGGTTATTGCAGTTGGAAAGCCATTACTGACTAATGTTGCCACATGTCCTGTTGAGAATTAGCCTCAAAGGTTAGGGCAAACACATTATGCAAATATTCAGATTTTCTTTTTGTGCTTTCTTCTATGATACATGTAAGTATTTCTTTTATTTTTCTACAGAGTTCAAGAGTTATTCTTTCAACCTTTTTTGCTCTTTTATCTGTTCATTCTGACAAAAACTTGCTACATTCCTGTTTGCAAAACTGATGTCATTGTATTTAATCTGCTCTAGTTTAGTGACTAAATGCTCTCCTCTATTGTAGTGTATTGTTTCATGTTATAGAAAAGCACTGAAAAGCTTGCCTGGTAAGATTCAATTCTACTCAACTAGGACAGAATGGCACCATATGTAACAGTGGTGCAGTGTGTTCACCTCCTGGAACTTACTCTGGAAGCCACATGAGCAGAAAAGCTGTTGGGAGTCTTGTGGATTGGGTTTCCTTGGATGACCATCTGCTCAAACTCTTTTTGAACACCAACCATAATGTCAAACATAGGTTGATACACTGAGGAATTCTTCAAAGAGCACAAGTTGATTAGTAGGTAAAGATGAGTTGTTAAATGGAGAATGGTACAGGATTGTTAGGAGCTTGGTAGCCTCTTGGGTTCCTTTCCCATGATGAGTTTTTGATGCTGAATGTTACCACTTGCTAAAATATGCAGCATCTTAGGGTATGTTTCCACGTTCAGGAAACGCTGCGTTTTTGACGCTGCGTTTTTCTGCAGCGTCAAAAACGCAGCGTCCAGATGTTACAGCATAGTGGATGGGATTTCATGAAATCCAGACTCCACTATGCGTTAAAAAACGCATGCGTTTTTGCCGCGAAAACGCATGCGTGGTGCGTTTTTTCGAAACGCAGCATGTTGCTACTATGAGCAAAACACGCAGGTACACCGCAGGTGACCTGCCAGTGACCTCAGGTGCAGTTTTGGTCAGGATTTTACTTGCATAAAATCCTGACCAAAGCCTGAAGCAAAACTGAACGTGGAAACATACCCTTACAGTCCAAGCAAAGTGGATAGGATTTATACTGCTGGACTTCTATTTTTCATGGCACCCGGGAAGGTTCTGTGCACATGCGCGGGAGGTCAAGGTGTATATCGTGACTTCATGATGCCAATTACCTCCAGCGTACTTGTGAATAACCATCCCAGGTTCCATTACACACAGGAATCTCAATACAATACAGGAGATACAAAGATTCCATGGTGAGTGGTGGGGGGATACAAAGATGTGGCGAGGATCGGATGAGTAGTGGTGAGTTGTGGACGTGTCGGTGAGGTTAGCGGTGAAGTGAATATAACAATTTTATTATTTTTAACATATTATATTTTTTATGCTCTGTGAATTGGAGAGACCTCAATGCATAGCTATGGACATTAACCCCTTCACGACCTTGCCCTTTTCCATTTTTGCGTTCTCGTTTTTTGCTCCCCTCATTCCCAGAGCCAAAATATTTTTTTATTTTTCCATCAATATGGCCATGTGAGGGCTTGTTTTTTTGTGGGACAAGTTGCACTTTTCAACGACATCATTGGTTTTAGCATGTCGTGTACTAGAAAATGGGAAAAAATTCCAAGTGCGGTGAAATTGCAAAAAAAAGTGCAATCCCACACTTGTTTTTTGTCTGGCTTCTCCAGGTTACTACGAGTTCATAGACACCAAACATGTCTGGATTATATTTTATCTAAGTGGTAAAAAAAAATTCCAAACTTTGCTAAAGAAAGAAAAAAAAAATGTGCGCAATTTTCCAATACCCGTAGCGTCTCCATTTTTCGTGATCTGGGGTCAGGTGAAGGCTTATTTCTTGTGTGCCGAGCTGGCATTTTTAATGATACCATTTTGGTGCAGATACGTTCTTTTGATCGCCCGTTATTACATTTTAATGCAATGTCAAGGCGACCAAAAAACATAATTCTGGAGTTTTAAATTTTTTTCTCGCTATGCCATTTAGCCATCAGGTTAATCCTTTTTTTTATTGATAGATCGGGCGATTCTGAACGCAGCAATACCAAATATGTGTAGGTTTGATTTGTTTATTGTTTTATTTTGAATGGGGCGAAAGGGGGGTGATTTAAACTTTTATATTTTTTATTTTTTTAATATTTTTTAAAACATTTTTTTTACTTTTGCCATGCTTCAATAGCCTCCATAGGAGGCTCGAAGTTGGCACAACTCGATCGGCTCAGCTACATAGCAGCGTTCATCAGATCGCTGCTATGTAGCTGAATTGCAGGCTTGCTATGAGCGACCACTGGGTGGCACTCACAGCAGGCTGGCATCTGTAACCATAGAGGTCTCAAGGACCTCTATGGTTACTATCCTGACGCATGGCTGACCCCTGAACATGTGACGGGGGTCGGCGATGCGATCATTTCAGGCCGCGCGGCCAGAAGCGCCGGTTAAATGACGCTGTCAGCATTTGACAGCGGCATTTAACTGGTTAATAGCGGCGGGTGGATCGCGATTTCACCCGCCGCTATTGCAAAACAGCTGACATGTCTCGGCTTTGAGGTGGGCTCAGCGCTGGAGCCCAGGTCAATGCAGGGGACCCGACCTCCGCAGTAATAGTACGGCAGAGGTCGGGAAGGGGTTAAATTCACAGAAATTAACTTCTCAAATTGCATTTACTGGGAAAAACACGTGAACAGACGGATTTGAATTGCACCTGATCTGCTCATCTCTACATTAGATCCTTAATGACCCACATTCTTTTTAAATATAAGGACACGCAGTGCAGGTTTTTGTATACATAAGCATGATTGTGACAATACATTTTCTGGCTGCTTGCTGTTGTAAGGGGTTGCAGAGACTGGCTTATGCCCTAAACACGTCCCGACTAAAAGTTGATAAATACCAAATGTCTTGCTCTGTATGAACCGTTATATACCTGTATTCTGCTATTTGTTTATTGTATATAGGGAGAGGTAGTGATTAGTCTAGCCCACTAGAGGGGGCACATTAGGATCAAATAGTACTAAGATATGAGCTAGTTAACTTAGGAGGGGCTAACTGTGAGTAAGCCAGAGGGATTTCCTGATTTTAGTCAGTGGGACCAGGGAGCCCAAACAGGTCAGAGGGCCTTAGAGCCCGGACAAGGCAGTGGGCCAGGCAACAGTTAAGTAAGGAGCACAGTCATCCAGGACCTTTGGGCTGAAGGTTGCAGCAGTAGTGGAATACAGAGCAGTTTCAAGATGTGGTGGCTAACTACGTGGGCTGATGCCTTTATATCTGGTTTGAAACAAACAGGGGAACTCCTACAGATAGTTAAGCTGGACAGAAGGAATGCTACAGCACCAGACGAGTCGGTATAACTCGGGGCATTCTGTAGAAAGAAGGAAAGCACAGGGCAAGACAAGGAGGTGTTCTGTGATGATCCCTATGTTGACGCTGTAACTGAGCTGGATGTACTGAGAATGAAACCAAGTAAAATCGTTTATGTTACTTTGCAACTGGACTCTGTTTCTCTTTGTCTGACCCCAACAGAGAGGATTCCTCAACAGACCAGGGAGGACCCTGATGGATCGGAGAGTCGAAGTAAAGGTACGCTGCAAAAGGGACATTGTGTGTATGTGGCAGGAGACCAGGGCGAGAATGAGCAACCTTTGTCAGCCACGACTACGGCCCTGGCCTCCCTCACATTGTTTAGCCAGATCATTAGCACAGGTTTTCTACAGTGTTTTGGTCTATAAAATGTGGGTCATGCTGTCAAACAATGCAGTCTATACCATAATTGATTATGCAAAAATTGCTTTGAAATGAAGGTATGTTTACATTGCATTTTTACTGTTTGACAGCTACCCATTCTGCTCCCCTCAAGCAGACGACCACTTCCAAAATGGAGCATAAAGTAAAGTCGTCTGCTTCTTTAATGTAAATGGCTCCATCAGTAGTCCCAATCAAATCCCATTTTTTAGTTCCACAGACAAACAGAAGCCCCAACGGACCCACTAGCGTGCCGCAAAAACGCAATGTGAACCTCCTCTACATTAAATTAGCACAATTTCTTTGTTGTGTTTGGGCTCATTCAGATAAGTGTTTCATACGTTTGAGTGCTATTCGTGTTATTTAAATGTTGCTGTACATTATGTTCATTATGTTCACTTTTGCTGTACTTTTTCAGGCTGAAATCTGGAATAAAGATAATAGCATTTAACCAAAAAAAGTTATACTAAAAGTCACACATTGAGATAATACGACCTATACAAGTTGTCTTAATTGGAATCATAGAAGAAAATGTCTGCATCTCAGTTTACGACCTAATGTTTTAATTGTAGTTGGATTATAGAGCAGGAAAAAGATCCACTAGCAAGTCCACGTCTTAATGCCTCTAAAGAAACAAAGTTATGATTTTGGAGTGATTGTGTCAAAGTCCTTACTAGACTCCCATTTAGTTGCTGTGACAAAACTGTAAATGGGCAATTCATGCTTGAAAACCCTCAAGTGTGGCCAAATTAAAACCATTCTGCATGAAGAACTGGCAAAATCTCCACAATAATATAAAAGCCTCATCACAAGTTATCACAAACGTGGATTGCCATTTTTACTGCTCAAAGGGGCACAACCAGTCATTACTCATTAGCTATAGGGGATCACATGGGTGATCTGGATTTTGAACAAATCTTTACTGTCAGTAAATGGAATGATCTTTTAAACTCTGCATTTTGTTCTTATTTTACAGTATGTTATTATATTTATATTAAAATTTAGTTGGATGATCTGAAGTATTTACATGTGAAAACTAACATAAAGTAGTACATAAACTATGCTGATACTGGCAAACATCAGTAGTTTTAGGGAAGCCATATCTGGAAATTAAGAGGGCAAAGAAGATATATTGGGGTGTGGGGTCTGAATATTTTTTTTATTTGGTTTGAGGTGTTATAATTATCAGGGTTACTCTGAAGTTTTACACTAAAGTGGTTTGGTCTGATGTCTTGTTTTTAATTTGTCTTGTCTGCTACCTGATAATTTAATGGCCAATGTACACTCACCGGCCACTTTATTAGGTACACCATGCTAGTAACGGGTTGGACCCCTTTTGCCTTCAGAACTGCCTCAATTCTTCGTGGCATAGATTCAACAAGGTGCTGGAAGCATTCCTCAGAGATTTTGGTCCATATTGACATGATGGCATGACACAGTTGCCGCAGATTTGTCGGCTGCACATCCCAAAGATGCTCCATACAAGGCAGGATGGATCCATGCTTTCATGTTGTTTACGCCAAATTCTGACCCTACCATCCGAATGTCGCAGCAGAAATCGAGACTCATCAGACCAAGCAACGTTTTTCCAATCTTCTACTGTCCAATTTCGATGAGCTTGTACAAATTGTAGCCTCAGTTTCCTGTTCTTAGCTGAAAGGAGTGGTACCCGGTGTGGTCTTCTGCTGCTGTAGCCCATCTGCCTCAAAGTTCGATGCACTGTGCGTTCAGAGATGCTCTTAGGCCTACCTTGGTTGTAACGGGTGGCGATTTGAGTCACTGTTGCCTTTCTATCAGCTCGAACCAGTCTGCCCATTCTCCTCTGACCTCTGGCATCAACAAGGCATTTCCGCCCACAGAACTGCCGCTCACTGGATTTTTTTTCTTTTTCGGACCATTCTCTGTAAACCCTAGAGATGGTTGTGCGTGAAAATCCCAGTAGATCAGCAGTTTCTGAAATACTCAGACCAGCCCTTCTGGCACCAACAACCATGCCACGTTCAAAGGCACTCAAATCACCTTTCTTCCCCATACTGATGCTCGGTTTGAACTGCAGGAGATTGTCTTGACCATGTCTACATGCCTAAATGCACTGAGTTGCCGCCATGTGATTGGCTGATTAGAAATTAAGTATTAACAAGAAGTTGGACAGGTGTACCTAATAAAGTGGCCAGTGAGTGTATAATGCATATTACAATCTATAGTGCTATGAATTAACACATGTGGAATTATATACTTAACAAAAAAGTGTGAAACAACTAAAAATATGTCTTATATTCCAGGTTCTTTAAAGTAGCCACCTTTAGCTTTGATGACTGCTTTGCACACTCTTGGTATTCTCTTGATGAGCTTCAAGAGGTAGTCACCTTGAATGGTCTTCCAACAATCTTGAAGGAGTTCCCAGTGATGCTTAACACTTGTATGCCCTTTTGCCTTCACTCTGCGGTCCAGCTCACCCCAAACCATCTCGATTGAATTCAGGTCTGGTGACTGTGGAGGCCAGGTCATCTGGTGTAGCACTCCATCACTCTCCTTCTTGGTCAAATAGCCCTTACACAGCCTAGAGGTGTGTTTGGGGTCATTATCCTGTTGAAAAATAAATGATGGTCCAACTAAACGCAAACCGGATGGAATAGCATGCCGCTGCAAGATGCTGTGGTAGCCATGCTGTTTCAGTATGCCTTCAATTTTGAATAAATCCCCAACAGTGTCACCAGCAAAGCACCCCCACACCATCACACCTCCTCCTCCATGCTCCACGGTGGTAACCAGGCATGTAGAGTCCATACGTTTACCTTTTCTGCATCACACAAAGACACGGTGGTTGGAACCAAAGATCTCAAATTGGACTCATCAGACCAAAGCACAGATTTCCACTGGTCTAATGTCCATTCCTTGTGTTCTTTAGCCCAAACAAGTCTCCTTGCTTGTTGCCTGTCCTTAGCAGTGGTTTGCTAGCAGCTATTTTACTATGAAGGCCTGCTGCACAAAGTCTCCTCTTAACAGTTGTTGTAGAGATGTGTCTGCTGCTAGCTGCTAGAACTCTGTGTGGCATTGACCTGGTCACTAATCTGAGCTGCTGTTAATCTGCAATTTCTTAGGCTGGTGACTCGGATAAACTTATCCTCAGAAGCAGAGGTGACTCTTGGTCTTCCTTTCCTGGGGCGGTCCTCGTGTGAGCCAGTTTCTTTGTAGCGCTTGATGGTTTTTGCCACTACACTTGGGGACACTTTCAAAGTTTTCCCAATTTTTCGGACTGACTGACCTTCATTTCTTAAAGTAATGATGGCCACTTGTTTTTCTTTACTTAGTTGCTTTTTTCTTGCCATAATACAAATTCTAACAGTCTATTCAGTAGAAATATCAGCTGTGTATCCACCAGACTTCTGCACAACACAACTGATGGTCCCAACCCCATTTATAAGGCAAGAAATCCCACTTATTAAACCTGACAGGGCACACCTGTGAAGTGAAAACCATTCCTGGTGACTACCTCTTGAAGCTTGTCAAGAGAATGCCAAGAGTGTGCAAAGCAGTCATCAAAGCAAAAGGTGGCTACTTTGAAGAACCTAGAATATAAGACATAATTTTAGTTGCTTCACACTTTTTTGTTAAGTATATAATTCCACATGATTTTATTCATAGTTTTGATGCCTTCAGTGTGAATGTACTATTTTCATAGTCATGAAAATACAGAAAAATCTTTAAATGAGAAGGTGCGTCCAAACTTTTGGTCTGTACTGTATATATATATATATATATATATATATATATATATATATATATATATATATATACACTCACCGGCCACTTTATTAGGTACACCTGTCCAACTTCTTGTTAACACTTAATTTCTAATCAGCCAATCACATGGCGGCAACTCAGTGCATTTAGGCATGTAGACATGGTCAAGACAATCTCCTGCAGTTCAAACCGAGCATCAGTATGGGGAAGAAAGGTGATTTGAGTGCCTTTGAACGTGGCATGGTTGTTGGTGCCAGAAGGGCTGGTCTGAGTATTTCAGAAACTGCTGCTCTACTGGGATTTTCACGCACAACCATCTCTAGGGTTTACAGAGAATGGTCCGAAAAAGAAAAAAAATCCAGTGAGCGGCAGTTCTGTGGGCGGAAATGCCTTGTTGATGCCAGAGGTCAGAGGAGAATGGGCAGACTGGTTCGAGCTGATAGAAAGGCAACAGTGACTCAAATCGCCACCTGTTACAACCAAGGTAGGCCTAAGAGCATCTCTGAACGCACAGTGCGTCGAACTTTGAGGCAGATGGGCTACAGCAGCAGAAGACCACACCGGGTACCACTCCTTTCAGCTAAGAACAGGAAACTGAGGCTACAATTTGTACAAGCTCATCGAAATTGGACAGTAGAAGATTGGAAAAACGTTGCTTGGTCTGATGAGTCTCGATTTCTGCTGCGACATTCGGATGGTAGGGTCAGAATTTGGCGTAAACAACATGAAAGCATGGATCCATCCTGCCTTGTATGGAGCATCTTTGGGATGTGCAGCCGACAAATCTGCGGCAACTGTGTGATGCCATCATGTCAATATGGACCAAAATCTCTGAGGAATGCTTCCAGCACCTTGTTGAATCTATGCCACAAAGAATTGAGGCAGTTCTGAAGGCAAAAGGGGGTCCAACCCGTTACTAGCATGGTGTACCTAATAAAGTGGCTGGTGAGTGTATATATATATATATATATATATATATATATATATATATATATGTATATATACACACACACAGAGCCACGCACACATACATGTATATATATTACATAGTCTCCTTTATCATGTATATTGCCGTCCCTTATTATACAGTGCCCTCTCTTGTTATGTACAGTACCGTCCTTTACATATTGGATTATATAGAGCCCTGTTTTTTATTACATACTGTCCTGTCTTGCTTTCTGTATAATGCAATGATGGCTGATGGAGCATGGGTGAGCTTCTTTTCTAATGGAGGAGCTGATGGACTGGTAGTCTGGTCACTGGCTCCTCCATCAGCAGTCATTTCATATATAACCAGAGATGAACTATGCAATAAAAGAGGGCGCTGTGAATGACAAAAATAACAAGAATACACTATGTAAGAGACAGCACTGTACATAACAGAAGAGAAAGATATATAATAAGGGACGGCATCATATATAACTAGAGAGGATAGTACGTAATAAGGGATGGTGTTATACATAACAAAAGAAGAAACTATGTAACTAAGGATGGTGTTATACAGAATTAGTGAGTACACTATATAATAAGGGACTGTGTTAGACATATTAAGTGATAATAATGTCTTCCTCCAACTCTCCCTGTTCCTAAGTCCATTATAAGTCCCCCTTCCTCCATCCCAATCCCCCACACCCCTCATTGTCCTCCTCCACCTGCATCCCATTATTGTCCTTTCCCCCACCTCATCATTGCCCTCTTCACCACCTCCATCATTGCCTTCTCCACCACCACTATCATTGCTTTCTCCCCCACCACCCCATATCATTGCCCATTCCACCACCTTCATCATTTCCTCCTCCCCATCACCCCATCATTGTATTTTCCCCCACCACTTTCATCATTGCCCATTCCACCACCTCCATCATTTACTCCTCCCCACCACCCCCATTATTGCCCTTTCCACCACCACCATCATTGCATTCTTCCCCACCACCCCATCATTGTTCTTTCCACCACCTCCATCATTGCTTTCTCCCCTACCACCCCATTATTGCCCTCTCCATCACCCCCATCATTGCCCTTTCCACCACCTCCATCACAGCCTTCTCCTCCACCACCCCATCATTGCCTCCTTCCCCACCACTCACATCATTGTCTTTTCCACTACTACCATCTTTACCTTCTCCCCCACCCCCAGCCTTGCCTTCTCCCCCACCCCCCCTATCATTGCCCATTCCACCGCCTCCATCCTTTCCTCCTTCCCCACCACTCCCCTCATTGTCTTTTCCACTACCACCATCATTGCCTCCTCCCCCGCCTCCAGCATTGCCGCCAACTCCACCACATCCATCATTTCCTCTTCCCCCAACATTCCCATCATTGCCCTTTCCACCACCACCATCATTGTTCTTTTCACCACCACTATCCTTGCCCATTCCACCACCTCCTTCATTTCCTCCCCCTCCACCACCATCCTTGCCCATTCCACCACCTCCATCATTTCCTACCCTGTCATGATTCCCCAATGGCATGGGAACATCAGAAACACAAAATAACAGACTAGCCCTCGGGTGATGGAAACTCAAGCTGACCGTGACCTAAATCTACCACACAACTAACAGTAGCCAGGAAGCATTCCTACGGCTGCCTAGATGCCATGCGCCAGCCGGAGAACTAACTACGCCTGGAAGAGGAAGGAACAGACCTGGCTTACCTCTAGTGAAATTCCCCAAAGATGATAGTAGCCCCCACATATATTAACGGTGAGTTCAGAGGAAAAGACATACCCAGTATGAAGGTAGATTTAGCAAAGCGAGGTCCACTTACTAGATAGAGGAAGGATACAAAAGAGGACTTCACGGTCAGCTGAAAAACCCTTTCAAAAACCCATCCTGAAATTACTTTAAGACTCCTGTGTCAACTCATGACACAGGAGTGGCAATTTCAGTCCACAAGAGCTTCCAGTAACAGGAAATGACAAACTGTAAACTGGACAAAAAATACAAAACAAAAAGGACAAGAGTCCACTTAGCTGATCAGCAGACTGGTAGCAGGAACATGCAACTGAAAGACTCAGGTTACAATGATGACCGGCAAGGAAGTGACTGGAGAGCAAGGCTAAATAGGGAACTCCCAAAACTGATGGAAGCAGGTGAGCTGAGGCAGAAAAGAACACACAAGTCTCCAGTACCACCAGCCACCACTAGGGGAGCCCAAAAAGCGGATCACAACAGTACCCCCCCCTTAAGGAGGGGGCACCGAACCCTCACAAGAACCGCCAGGGCGACCTGGATGAGCCCTATGAAAGGCACGAACCAAATCCGAGGCATGAACATCAGAGGCAGTCACCCAAGAATTATCTTCCTGACCATAGCCCTTCCATTTAACCAGATACTGGAGTCTCCGCCTGGAAATACGGGAGTCCAAGATCTTCTCTATAACGTACTCCAATTCACCCTCAACCAGCACAGGAGCAGGAGGCTCAGCAGAAGGAACCACCGGCACCTCGTATCTCCGCAACAACGACCGATGGAACACATTATGGATAGCGAAAGATGCCGGGAGGTCCAAACGAAAGGAAACAGGGTTAATAATCTCCAAAATCCTATAGGGACCGATGAACCGAGGCTTAAATTTAGGAGAAGAAACCCTCATTGGGACAAAACGGGAAGACAACCACACCAAGTCCCCAACACGAAGGCGAGGACCAACCCGACGCTGGCGGTTAGCAAACCGCTGAGTCCTCTCCTGGGACAAATTCAAATTGTCCACCACTTGTTCCCAAATCCGATACAACCGATCCACCACAGCATCTACTCCAGGACAATCCGAAGACTCCGCCTGACCAGAAGAAAAACGGGGATGAAACCCCGAATTGCAAAAGAAAGGGGAAACCAAAGTGGCCGAACTAGCCCGATTATTAAGAGCAAACTCCGCCAACGGCAAAAAGGCAACCCAATCATCCTGATCCGCAGACACAAAACACCTCAAATACGTCTCCAAAGTCTGATTAGCTCGCTCCGTCTGGCCATTAGTCTGAGGATGGAAGGCAGACGAAAAAGACAAATCAATGCCCAACCTGGCACAGAATGCCCGCCAAAATCTAGAAACGAACTGGGTACCCCTATCAGAAACGATATTTTCAGGAATACCATGCAAGCGAACCACATTTTGAAAAAACAAAGGAACCAACTCAGACGAGGAAGGCAACTTCGGCAATGGCACCAAATGAACCATCTTAGAAAAACGGTCACACACCACCCAGATAACAGACATCCTCTGAGAGACAGGAAGATCAGAAATAAAGTCCATCGAGATGTGCGTCCAAGGCCTCTTCGGAATAGGCAAGGGCAACAACAACCCGCTAGCCCTAGAACAACAAGGCTTGGCCCGAGCACACACATCACAAGACTGCACAAAAACACGCACATCTCGAGACAGAGATGGCCACCAGAAGGATCTAGCCACCAAATCCCTGGTACCAAAAATTCCAGGATGACCCGCCAGCGTAGAAGAATGAACCTCCGAGATGACTCTACTGGTCCAATCATCAGGAACAAACAGTCTACCAGGTGGACAGCGATCAGGTCTATCCGCCTGAAACTCTTGCAAAGCACGTCGCAGATCTGGGGAAATAGCGGATAATATCACCCCATCCTTAAGGATACCTGTAGGTTCCGAATCACCAGGGGAATCAGGCTCAAAACTCCTAGAAAGGGCATCTGCCTTCACATTCTTAGAACCTGGTAGATATGAGACCACAAAATTAAACCGAGAGAAAAACAACGACCAGCGCGCCTGTCTAGGATTCAGGCGCCTGGCAGACTCAAGATAAATCAGATTCTTGTGATCAGTCAAAACCACCACCTGATGTCTAGCACCCTCAAGCCAATGACGCCACTCCTCAAATGCCCACTTCATGGCCAAAAGCTCCCGATTACCGACATCATAATTTCTTTCGGCGGCAGAAAATTTTCGAGAAAAGAACGCACAAGGTCTCATCACTGAGCAATCGGAACTTTTCTGCGACAAAACCGCCCCCGCTCCGATCTCGGAAGCATCGACCTCAACCTGAAAGGGGAGAGAGACATCAGGCTGGCGCAACACAGGGGCAGACGAAAAGCGGCGCTGAAGTTCCCGAAAGGCCTCCACAGCGGCAGAGAACCAATTGGCAACATCAGCACCCTTCTTAGTCAAATCCGTAAGAGGCTTAGCAACACCAGAAAAACCAGTTATAAATCGACGATAAAAATTAGCAAAGCCCAAGAACTTCTGAAGACCCTTTAGAGAAGTAGGCTGCGTCCAGTCACAAATAGCCCGAACCTTGACAGGGTCCATCTCAACAGAAGAAGGGGAAAAAATGTACCCCAAAAAGGAAATCTTTTGAACCCCAAAAACACACTTAGAACCCTTTACACACAGAGAATTCTCCCGCAAGACCTGAAAAACCCTCCTGACCTGCTGAACATGAGACTCCCAGTCCTCAGAAAAAATCAAAATATCGTCCAAATACACAATCATAAATTTATCCAGATATTCACGGAAAATATCATGCATAAAGGACTGAAAAACTGAAGGTGCATTAGAAAGGCCGAAAGGCATTACTAAATACTCAAAGTGGCCCTCAGGCGTATTAAATGCGGTTTTCCACTCATCCCCTTGCTTAATTCGCACCAAATTATACGCCCCACGGAGATCAATCTTGGAGAACCACTTAGCCCCCCTTATGCGAGCAAACAAATCAGTAAGCAGCGGCAACGGATACTGATATTTGACAGTAATTTTATTCAGGAGTCGATAATCAATACAAGGCCTCAGCGAGCCATCCTTTTTAGAGACAAAGAAAAACCCAGCTCCTAAAGGTGATGAAGAAGGACGAATATGTCCCTTTTCCAGGGACTCCTTAACATACTCTCGCATGGCAGCATGCTCAGGTACAGATAGGTTAAACAAACGACCCTTTGGAAATTTACTGCCTGGAATCAGATCTATGGCGCAATCACACTCTCTGTGGGGAGGGAGAGAACCAATTTTAGGCTCTTCAAAAATATCCCCAAAATCCGACAAAAATGCCGGAACCTCAGAGGGAATAGATGACGAGATAGAAACCAAAGGTATGTCCCCATGAGCCCCCCGACATCCCCAGCTTAACACAGACATAGTTTTCCAGTCCAGTACTGGGTTATGAGATTGCAACCATGGTAATCCAAGCACTAACACATCATGTAAATTATGCAACACGAGGAAGCAAATCATCTCCTGATGGTCTGGAGTCATACGCATAGTCACTTGCGTCCAGAACTGTGGTCTATTACAAGCCAGAGGTGTAGAATCAATACCCTTCAGAGGTATAGGAACTTCCAGATTCTCCAAATCAAACCCACAGCGCCTGGCGAAGGACCAATCCATGAGACTCAGAGCGGCGCCAGAGTCCACATAGGCATCCACGGTAATAACTGATAATGAACAAATCAGAGTTACAGACAGAAGAAATTTAGACTGTAAAGTGCCAATAGAAACAGACTTGTCAACCTTCCTAGTATGTTTAGAGCATGCTGATATAACATGCGCGGAATCACCACAGTAGAAGCACAAGCCATTTTTGCGCCTATAATTCTGCCGCTCGCTTCTTGACAGAATTCTGTCACATTGCATTTTCTCTGGCGTCCCTTCAGAAGATACTGCCAAATGGTGCACGGGTTTGCGCTCCCGCAAACGCCGATCAATCTGAATCGCCATTGTGATGGACTCATTCAGACCTGTGGGCGTAGGAAACCCCACCATGACATCCTTAACGGCATCAGAAAGGCCTTCTCTGAAAATTGCCGCTAGGGCACACTCATTCCACTGAGTAAGCACAGACCATTTACGAAATTTTTGGCAGTATATCTCAGCTTCATCTTGCCCTTGAGACAGGGCTATTAAAGCTTTTTCAGCTTGAATCTCCAAATTAGGTTCCTCATACAGCAACCCTAAAGCCAGAAAAAACGCATCCACATTGAGCAACGCAGGATCCCCTGGTGTCAATGAAAATGCCCAATTTTGAGGGTCACCTCGCAGCAAAGAAATCACAATCTTAACCTGCTGAACAGGATCTCCAGAGGAGTGAGGTCTGAGAGAAAGGAATAATTTACAATTACATTTGAAATTCAGAAACCGAGATCTATCTCCGGAAAATACCTCTGGTGTAGGAATCTTAGGTTCAGAAATAGGAGTACGTATAACATAATCTTGTAAATTCTGAACCTTCGTAGCAAGATTATTTAAACCTGCAGCCAAACTCTGAGAGTCCATCCTTAAACCGGAGAGATCAGAGCCATTCAAGGATTAGAAGGAGAGAAAGGCAAGGCTGTAAATAGAGCAGAAATACAACTGAGCCAACTAAGTAGCAAACATGTGAGGGAAAAAAAAAAAAAAATCTACAGACTTCTTTTACTCTCCTTTCTTCTGCCAATTACTTTAACAGTGGCCGGTCATACTGTCATGATTCCCCAATGGCATGGGAACATCAGAAACACAAAATAACAGACTAGCCCTCGGGTGATGGAAACTCAAGCTGACCGTGACCTAAATCTACCACACAACTAACAGTAGCCAGGAAGCATTCCTACGGCTGCCTAGATGCCATGCGCCAGCCGGAGAACTAACTACGCCTGGAAGAGGAAGGAACAGACCTGGCTTACCTCTAGTGAAATTCCCCAAAGATGATAGTAGCCCCCACATATATTAACGGTGAGTTCAGAGGAAAAGACATACCCAGTATGAAGGTAGATTTAGCAAAGCGAGGTCCACTTACTAGATAGAGGAAGGATACAAAAGAGGACTTCACGGTCAGCTGAAAAACCCTTTCAAAAACCCATCCTGAAATTACTTTAAGACTCATGTGTCAACTCATGACACAGGAGTGGCAATTTCAGTCCACAAGAGCTTCCAGTAACAGGAAATGACAAACTGTAAACTGGACAAAAAATACAAAACAAAAAGGACAAGAGTCCACTTAGCTGATCAGCAGACTGGTAGCAGGAACATGCAACTGAAAGACTCAGGTTACAATGATGACCGGCAAGGAAGTGACTGGAGAGCAAGGCTAAATAGGGAACTCCCAAAACTGATGGAAGCAGGTGAGCTGAGGCAGAAAAGAACACACAAGTCTCCAGTACCACCAGCCACCACTAGGGGAGCCCAAAAAGCGGATCACAACACTACCCCCTCCACCCCCCATTTTTGCCCTTTCCACCACCTCCATCATTGCCTTCTCCCCACCATCCCCATCCTTGCCCATTCCACCACTTCCTTCTCCCACACCACCACCATCATTGCCCTCTCCATCACCCCATCATTGCCTTCTCTCCATTAGCCCCATCATTGCCCTCTCCTCCCCCTACACACACACAGACACACACAGCACCATACACCTCTCTGCACATTTCCTAGCAGTGCTGCGCATGCACGCACAGACTCACACAACACACGTACACACACACAGCACCTCTCCGCACGCTCTGCTGCAGCATCACCGTCGCCTTCCTCTCTCTGGCACAGCCGGCTGCTGAATGATAATGTCATCCAGTGGCGCTGCTGTCTGTGTGAGAGGAAGCACGGGCAGGAAGCAGAACAGATCGCTGCAGCTCTGCTGCTATTTTCTTTTGTAGGCAGCGGAGCTGCAGGGATCTCTCCCTGCCCGGGGCCAGATTTCCCTCATCATTAGCCACCCTGCAGGGGCCCCCCTCCACCTTCAGGCCCTGGGGCAGCCACACAGGCTGCACATGCGGTATGTCCGCCCATGCTGTATCTTCACAGGTAACTGCTAATTATGAACCAAAGGCCACCATCTATTTAATCAGAAGTAGGCTACAATCACACATCCATGTCAATGTTTTTGTTTTATTTGTTTTACTCACTTTTATAGTGCCATTAATTTCACAGCTCTTTACAAACATCATCATCATCACTGTCCCCATTCGGGATCACAATCTAAATTCCCTATCATTATGTCTTTGGAGTGTGGGAGGAAACCAGAGAACCCAGAGGAAACCCATGCAAACACAGGGAGAACATACAAACGCCTTACAAATGTTGTCCCTGGTAGGTTTTGAACCCATGATGATACCAACACTGCAAAGCAACCGTGCTTACCACTGAGCCACCATGCTGCCCATCATTTATATTGGTGAGGAGCAGACCATTTTGCTTCCATGTTGCATCCATTTTTTTCTCATCAGTTATTTTTCACTGAAGAATTTACTTATTTTCAAACCAATAAAAAACAGCCACATGAAGGCCACATGTTTGCTCAGTTGCAATTTGGGGGGGTTTAAAGTATAGAATGTTTGGTGAATTCTAGTCATTTGTAGCCTGGTGTTTGGGTGCTTTGTTGTTATCATATGGTCCAAACCTAGGGATCATGTGCTATGCTATTAGCCTGGCTTATATTTCGGGAATATGGACACAGCAATTAAAGATGCTAGAGGAAGATGTGAGGATGAAGAGGAGAAGGTATTGGCTTGATCCTATTGTCTCTCAACATTCTTGCAAAGGAGACTTCCATATGCTATATCAGGATGTTGGTCACAACCCCAAGAAATTTCATTTATTCTGCCTCATGTCCATTCTAAACATTTTTAAAGGTTTTTCAGGACTTCAAAAAACATATGGGCCAAAATTATGTGTACCCCCAAAAATAACAAAGACAGTATATGGTCATTAGCTGCAGTGATAGTGTCACAACTACAGTTCACATCATCGCTGCAGCCAACCATTGAGCTCATTGGCTCTGGCCAGGTAGATGTCAACAGCCACTGTATTAAGTGGTAGACTGCATTGATGTGCTCTATAATTGCAACGTCACTATTGACACTGAGAACCGGATACCAGAGCAGCAGTGGAGACCAAACTTTATGCTTGGGGACAGTGAATACATACCGTGCTTTTGACTTTATATTTGTACTAGCTGAAGAGCCCGGCATTGGTTAGTTATAGCACCTCACTTCTATTATTTTCCCATCACGCCTCTCATTTTCCCCCTCACATCTTTCATTTTCCCCCTCACATCTCTCATTTTCTCCCTCACACCTCTCATTTTCCCCCTCACTCCTCTTATTTTCCCCCTCACTCCTCTCATTCCTCCCTCACTCCTCTCATTCCCCCTAACACTTGTCATTTAGACCTCACATCTGTCATTTTCCGATCACTCCACTATTTTCCCTCACTCCTCTCATTTTGCACTCACACCTTTTCATTTTCACCTCACACCTCTCATTTTCACCTCACACCTCTCATTTTCCCCTCAGTATACACCTGTATGTCATCTCCTGTATATAGTATATACCTGTATGTCATCTCCCCTGTATATAGTATATACCTGCATGTCATCTCCCCTGTAAATAGTATATACCTGCTGTATGTCATCTCCTCCTTTATATTGTATATACCTATGTGTCATCTCCTGTATATAGTATATACCTGTATGTCATCTCCTGTATATAGTATATACCTGTATGTCATCTCCCCTGTATATAGTATATACCTGCTGTATGTCATCTCCTCCTCTATATACCTATGTGTCATCTTTTATATAGTATAAACCTGTATATCATCTCCTCCTCTATGTAGTATATACGTGTGTCATCTCCTGTTTATAGTATATACCTGTATGTCATTTCCTCCTATATATAGTATATACCTGTATGTCATCTCCTCCTGTATATAGTATATGCCTGTAAGTCATCTCCTCCTGTATATAGTATATACATGTGTGTCATCTGCTCTTGTATATAGTATATACCTATCTGTCATCTCCCCTGTATATAGTATGTACCTGTATGTCATCTCCTCCTGTATTAGACCTCGTTCACACGTTATTTGGTCAGTATTTTTACCTCAGTATTTGTAAGCTAAATTGGCAGCCTGATAAATCCCCAGCCAACAGGAAGCCCTCCTGTTATGACCCCAATGGCAGAGGGTCTCAAAAGTACATACCAAGTCTGCAAACATAAAAAACCAGCTCATAGGGCAGTGGTAACTGGGCTAACCGTATATCTAATCCTAGCACCACAAATAGCAGCAGCCGGGGAACGTGCCTACGTTGGTTCTAGACGTCTCGCGCCAGCCGGAGAACTAACTAACCCTAGAAGGGAAAAGATAGACCTTTCTTGCCTCCAGAGAAAAGACCCCAAAAGTTGGATACAAGCCCCCCACAAATAATAACGGTGAGGTAAGGAGAAAAGACAAACATAAGAATGAACTAGATATTTAGCAAAGAGAGGCCCACTGACTAATAGCAGAATATAGTAAGATGACTTATACGGTCAGCAAAAACCCTATCAAAATTTCCACGCTGGATATTCAAGAACCCCCGAACCGTCTAACGGCCCGGGGGGAGAATACCAGCCCCCTAGAGCTTCCAGCAAAATCAGGAATCACATTTAGTACAAGCTGGACAGAAAATAAGAGCCATACAAATAACCAAAAAACAAGGAAGCACGACTTAGCTTAATTTTGCAAGAACCAGGACCAGCAGACAGGAGCAAACAGAAAGGATCTGATTACAACGATGCCAGGCACTCGACTGAGAATCCAGGAAGCTTATATAGCAACACCCCTGGACTAACGACCCAGGTGGGTGCCAAACTGAGAAAGACAATCCCAGAGTCATATCACCAGTGACCACAAGAGGGAGCCAAAAAAGTCTAATTCACAACAGTACCCCCCCTTTAAGGAGGGGTCACCGAACCCTCACCAAGACCACCAGGGCGATCAGGATGAGCAGCGTGAAAGGCACGAACTAAGTCGGCCGCATGCACATCAGAGGCAACCACCCAGGAATTATCCTCCTGACCATAGCCCTTCCACTTGACCAGATACTGAAGCCTCCGCCTGGAGAGACGAGAATCCAAGATCTTCTCCACCACGTACTCCAACTCTCCCTCAACCAAGACCGGAGCAGGAGGCTCAACAGAAGGAACCACAGGTACAACGTACCGCCGCAACAAAGACCTATGGAACACGTTGTGAATGGCAAACGACACCGGAAGATTCAAGCTAAAGGACACAGGATTAAGGATTTCCAATATCTTGTAAGGACCGATGAAGCGAGGCTTAAATTTAGGAGAGGAGACCTTCATAGGAACAAATCGAGAAGACAGCCATACCAAATCCCCAACACGAAGTCGGGGACCCACACCGCGGCGGCGGTTGGCAAAACGCTGAGCCTTCTCCTGTGACAACTTCAAGTTGTCCACCACAATCTACCCAAGGACAGTCAGAAGGCTCCACATGTCCCGAGGAAAAACGGGGATGGAAACCAGAGTTGCAAAAAAAGGCGAAACCAAAGTAGCGGAACTAGCCCGATTATTAAGGGCAAACTCAGCCAACGGCAAGAAGGTCACCCAATCATCCTGATCTGCAGAAACAAAACACCTCAAATAAGCCTCCAGAGTCTGATTAGTTTGCTCCGTTTGTCCATTAGTCTGAGGATGAAAGGCAGACGAAAACGACAGATCAATGCCCATCTTAGCACAAAAGGATCGCCAGAACCTGGAAACAAACTGGGATCCTCTGTCAGGCACAATATTCTCAGGAATGCCGTGTAAACGAACCACATTCTGAAAGAACAAAGGAACCAGATCGGAAGAGGAAGGCAGCTTAGGCAAAGATACCAAATGGACCATCTTGGAAAAGCGATCACATACCACCCAGATGACAGACATGCCCTGAGACACCGGAAGATCTGAAATGAAATCCATGGAAATGTGTGTCCAAGGCCTCTTCGGGACAGGCAAGGGCAAGAGCAACCCGCTGGCACGAGAACAGCAAGGCTTAGCTCGAGCACAAGTCCCACAGGACTGCACAAATGACCGCACATCCCGTGACAAGGAAGGCCACCAAAAGGACCTAGCCACCAGATCTCTGGTGCCAAAAATTCCCGGATGCCCTGCCAACACCGAGGAATGAACCTCGGAAATGACTCTGCTGGTCCACTTATCAGGAACAAACAGTCTGTCAGGTGGACAAGAGTCAGGTCTACCAGCCTGAAATCTCTGCAACACACGTCGCAAATCCGGAGAAATGGCTGACAAGATAACTCCCTCTTTAAGAATACCAACTGGTTCTACGACTCCAGGAGAGTCAGGCACAAAGCTCCTTGAAAGAGCATCAGCCTTCACATTCTTTGAACCTGGTAAATACGAGACCACAAAGTCAAAACGGGAGAAAAACAATGACCAGCGGGCCTGTCTAGGATTCAGGCGTTTAGCAGACTCGAGATACATCAGATTTTTGTGATCATTCAAGACCACCACATGATGCTTAGCACCCTCGAGCCAATGACGCCACTCCTCAAATGCCCACTTCATGGCCAACAACTCCCGATTGCCAACATCATAATTCCGCTCAGCAGGCGAAAACTTCCTAGAGAAAAAGGCACATGGTCTCATTACAGAGCAACCAGGGCCTCTCTGCGACAAAACGGCCCCTGCCCCAATCTCAGAAGCATCCACTTCAACCTGAAAGGGCAGTGAGACATCAGGCTGGCACAAAACAGGCGCCGAAGTAAACCGGCGCTTCAACTCTTGGAAAGCTTCCACGGCTGCAGGAGCCCAGTTAGCAACATCAGAACCTTTCTTGGTCATATCCGTCAAAGGTTTAACAACACTAGAAAAATTAGCGATAAAACGACGGTAGAAGTTAGCAAAACCCAAGAACTTCTGAAGACTTTTAACTGACGTGGGCTGAGTCCAATCATGAATAGCTCGGACCTTGACTGGGTCCATCTCCACCGCAGAAGGGGAAAAAATAAACCCCAAAAAGGGAACCTTCTGTACTCCAAAGAGACACTTTGAGCCCTTAACAAACAAAGCATGCTCACGCAAAACCTGAAATACCATCCTGACCTGCTCTACATGCGAGTCCCAATCATCAGAAAAAAACAGAATATCATCCAGATAAACAATCATAAATTTATCCAGATACTTCCGGAAAATATCATGCATAAAGGACTGAAACACTGAAGGTGCATTAGAGAGCCCAAAAGGCATCACCAAGTACTCAAAATGACCTTCGGGCGTATTAAATGCAGTTTTCCATTCATCTCCCTGCTTAATGCACACAAGGTTGTACGCACCACGAAGATCTATCTTGGTGAACCACTTGGCACCTTTAATCCGGGCAAACAAGTCCGACAACAGAGGCAAAGGATACTGAAATTTAACAGTGATTTTATTCAGAAGCCGATAGTCAATACAAGGTCTCAAAGATCCGTCCTTCTTGGCCACAAAAAAGAATCCCGCACCAAGAGGGGAAGAGGATGGACGGATATGCCCCTTCTCCAGAGACTCCTTGATATACGAACGCATTGCGGTATGCTCAGGTACAGACAGATTAAATAGTCTTCCCTTAGGAAATTTACTACCTGGAATCAAATCTATGGCGCAGTCACAGTCCCTATGAGGAGGCAGAGCACTGGACCTGGACTCGCTGAATACATCCTGATAATCAGACAAATACTCAGGAACTTCCGAAGGAGTAGAGGAAGCAATAGACACTGGCGGGGAATCACCATGAATTCCCTGACAGCCCCAACTTGACACAGACATTGCCTTCCAATCCAAGACTGGATTATGGGTCTGTAACCATGGCAGACCCAAAACGACCAAATCATGCATTTTATGCAGAACAAGAAAACGAATCACCTCCCGATGTTCAGGAGTCATGCACATGGTTACCTGTGTCCAAAACTGCGGTTTATTTTCCGCCAATGGCGTAGCATCAATACCTCTAAGAGGGATAGGATTTACCAAAGGCTCAAGAACAAAACCACAGCGCTTGGCAAATGACAGATCCATAAGACTCAGGGCAGCACCTGAATCCACAAACGCCATAACAGGGTAGGAAGACAATGAGCAAATTAAAGTCACAGACAAAATAAATTTAGGTTACAAATTACCAATGGCGACAGGGCTAACAACCCTTGTTAGGCGTTTAGAGCATGCTGATATAACATGTGTAGAATCACCACAGTAAAACCACAACCCATTCTGACGTCTATGATTTTTCCGTTCATTTCTAGTCTGAATTCTATCACATTGCATTAAATCAGGTGTTTGTTCAGACAACACCACCAGAGGATTAGCAGTTTTGCGCTCCCGCAAACGCCGGTCAATTTGAATAGCCAGCGCCATGGAATCATTCAGACTTGTAGGAATGGAGAAACCCACCATCACATTCTTAATGGCTTCAGAAAGGCCATTTCTGAAATTTGCGGCCAGAGCACACTCATTCCACTGAGTAAGCACGGACCATTTCGGAAATTTTTGGCAATACACTTCAGCTTCATCCTGGCCCTGAGAAATAGCCAGCAAGGCTTTTTCTGCCTGAATTTCAAGATTGGGTTCCTCGTAAAGCAATCCGAGCGCCAGAAAAAACGCATCAATATTTGCCAATGCCGGATCTCCTGGCGCCAGCGAGAAGGCCCAATCCTGAGGGTCGCCCCGTAAGAAAGAGATAACAATTTTAACTTCCTGAGCTGAGTCTCCAGATGAACGGGGTCTCAGAGATAGAAACAATTTACAATTATTCCTGAAATTCCTAAACTTGAATCGGTCTCCAGAGAACAGTTCAGGAATAGGTATTTTAGGTTCATACATTGGACTACTGGTAACAAAATCTTGTATACCCTGCACACGAGCAGCAAGCTGATCCACACTTGTAATCAAGGTCTGGACATTCATGTCTGCAGCAAGCACAAGCCACTCAGAGGTAAAGGGGAGGAACAAAGAGAGGAAAAAAAAAAAAAAAAATCAGAATTTCCTTTCTTATTATCCCACTTCTGCAATGCATTAAACATTCAACTTTGGCCTGGCATACTGTTATGACCCCAATGGCAGAGGGTCGCAAAAGTACATACCAAGTCTGCAAACATAAAAAACCAGCTCATAGGGCAGTGGTAACTGGGCTAACCGTATATCTAATCCTAGCACCACAAATAGCAGCAGCCGGGGAACGTGCCTACGTTGGTTCTAGACGTCTCGCGCCAGCCGGAGAACTAACTAACCCTAGAAGGGAAAAGATAGACCTTTCTTGCCTCCAGAGAAAAGACCCCAAAAGTTGGATACAAGCCCCCCACAAATAATAACGGTGAGGTAAGGAGAAAAGACAAATGTAAGAATGAACTAGATATTTAGCAAAGAGAGGCCCACTGACTAATAGCAGAATATAGTAAGATGACTTATACGGTCAGCAAAAACCCTATCAAAATTTCCACGCTGGATATTCAAGAACCCCCGAACCGTCTAACGGCCCGGGGGGAGAATACCAGCCCCCTAGAGCTTCCAGCAAAATCAGGAATCACATTTAGTACAAGCTGGACAGAAAATAAGAGCCATACAAATAACCAAAAAACAAGGAAGCACGACTTAGCTTAATTTTGCAAGAACCAGGACCAGCAGACAGGAGCAAACAGAAAGGATCTGATTACAACGATGCCAGGCACTGGACTGAGAATCCAGGAAGCTTATATAGCAACACCCCTGGACTAACGACCCAGGTGGGTGCCAAACTGAGAAAGACAATCCCAGAGTCATATCACCAGTGACCACAAGAGGGAGCCAAAAAAGTCTAATTCACAACACCCTCCCCCCTGGCAGTATATATTAGCTCACACATAGACATAATAGACAGGTCATGTGACTGACAGCTGCCATATTTCCTATATGGTACATTTGTTGCTCTTGTAGTTTGTCTGCTTATTAATCAGATATTTATTTTTGAAGGATAATACCAGACTTGTTGTGTTTTAGGGTGAGTTTCATGTGTCAAGTTGTGTGTGTTGAGTTGCGTGTGCTGACATTCATGTAGCGACTTGTGAGATGAGTTTTGTGTGGCGACATGCGTGTAGCAACTTTTTGTGTGTCGAGTTGCATGTGACAGGTTAGTGTAGCAAGTTGTGTGCAGCAAGTTTTGCACATGGCGAGTTTTGCGCTTGGCGAGTTTTATGTGTGGTGCGTTTTGAGTATGTGCAAGTTTTGTGTGAGGCAACTTTTGCATGTGTTGCAACTTTTGTGCATGTGGCAATTTATCCACGTGTGCAAGTTTTGCGTGTGGCGAGTTTTCCAGGAGGTGAGTTTTGCACATGTGGCTAGTTTTGCGTGAGCCTAGTTTTGCATGTGGCGAGTTTTGTATGTGGCGAATTTTGCACGTGGCGAGTTTTGAGCGGTGACTTTTGTGTTTCGACTTTTATGTGGCGAGGTTGGTGTATGTGTGGTGAAATGTGTGCTGAGGGTGGTATATGTGTTCAAGCACGTGGTAGTGTGTGGCGCATTTTGTGTGTGTGTTCATATCCCCGTGTGTGGTGAGTATCCCATGTCGGGGCCCCACCTTAGCAACTGTACGGTATATACTCTTTGGCGCCATCGCTCTCATTCTTTAAGTCACCCTTGTTCACATCTGGCAGTAGTCAATTTGCCTCCAACACTTTTCCTTTCACTTTTTCCACATTATGTAGATAGGGGCAAAATTGTTTAGTGAATTGGAAAGCGCGGGGTTAAAATTTCGCCTCACAACATAGCCTATGACGCTCTCGGGGTCCAGATGTGTGACTGTGCAAAATTTTGTGGCTGTAGCTGTGATGGTGCAGATGCCAATCCCAGCCTTAGATACATACACACATACACACACACTCACATTCAGCTTTATATATTAGACTAGATGTTTCCAGCCAGCTAACGCTCGGCACGCTCATTGCTATCCAATTAACACTGCTGGTGATTAAACTAAAGTAAATAATGACAACACTCAATAGCGCTTACGCAGGTGGTAAATTAACTTAAAATGAAGTTAATAACAATGGTGTGGTGATGTGTTGGGGGCGGGATTATGTGTGGTGATGTGCTGGGGGGTGGGATTATGTGTGGTAATGGGGTGGGGGTGGGATTATGTGTGGTAAAGGGGTGGGGGGTTGGGATTATGTGTGGTAACGGGGTGGGGGGGTGGGATTATGTGTGGTAATGGGGTGGGGGGATGGGATTATGTGTGGTAATGGGATGGGGGGCGGGATTATGTGTGGTGATGTGTTGGGGGCGGGATTATGTGTGGTGATGTGGTGGGGGGGCGGGATTATGTGTGGTAATGGGGTGGGGGGTGGGATTATGTGTGGTGATGTGGTGGGGTGGCGGTATTATGTGTGGTAATGTGGTGGGGGCGGGAATATGTGTGGTGATGTGGTGGGGGGGCGAGATTATGTGTGGTGATGTGGTGGGGGCGGGATTATGTGTGGCAATGTGGTGGGGGGGGTGGGATTATGTGTGGTAATGTGGTGGGGGGCGGGATGATGTATGGTGACGTGTTGGGGGCAGGATTATGTGTGGTGATGTGTTGGGGGTGCGGTATTATGTGTGGTGATGTGGTGGGGGACAAGATTATGTGTGATAATGTGGTGGGGGGGGCGGGATTATGTGTGGTAATGTGGTGGGGGGCGGGATTATGTGTGGTAATGTGGTGTGGGGCGGGATGATGTGTGGTTACGTGTTGGGGGCAGGATTATGTGTGGTGATGTGTTGGGGGTGCGGTATTATGTGTGGTGATGTGGTGGGTGGGCGGGATTATGTGTGGTGATGTGGTGGGGGGGTGAGTTTATGTGTGGTAATATGGTGGGGGGCGGGATTATGTGTGGTAATGTGGTGGGGGGCGGGATTATGTGTGGTAATGTGGTGGGGGGCTGGATTATGTGTGTTAATGTGGTGGTGGGTGGGATTATCTGTAGTAATGTGGTGGGGGGCGGGATTATGTGTGGTAATGTGGTGGGGGGCGGGATTATGTGTGGTAATGTGGTGGGGTGGCAGGAATATGTGTGGTGATGTGGTGGGGGGTGGGATTATGTGTGGTAATGTGGTGGGGGGCGGGATTATGTGTGGTAAAGTGGTGGGGGGTGGGATGATGTGTGGTGATGTGTTGGAGGGTGGAATTATGTGTGGTGATGTGTTTGGGGGTGCGGGATCATAAGTGGTGATGTGGTGGGGGACAGGATTATGTGTGGTGATGTGGAGGGCGGGCGGGATTATGTGTGGTGATGTGGTAGGCGGGCGGGATTATGTGTGGTGATGTGGTGGGGGCGGGTTTATGTGTGGTAATGTGGTGCGGGGCGGGATTATGTGTGGTAATGTGGTGGGGGGGCTGGATTATGTGTGGTAATTAGTGTTGAGCATTCCGATACCGCAAGTATCGGGTATCGGCCGATACTTGCGGGTATCGGAATTCCAATACCGATATCCGATACTTTTGTGGTATCGGGTTTCGGTATCGAAGCAACATTAATGTAAAAATGTGTAAAAGAGAGAATTAAAATAAAAAAATATTGCTATACTCACCTCTCCGACGCAGCCTGGACCTCAGCGAGGGAACCGGCAGTGTTGTTTGCTTAAAATTCGCGCTTTTCCTTCCTTACGTGAAGTCCCGGCTTGTGATTGGTCGCGTGCCGCCCATGTGGCCGCGACGCGACCAATCACAGCAAGCCGTGACGTAATTTTAGGTCCTTCAGGATTTTAAAATTACGTTCTGGCTTGTGATTGGTCGCGTCGCGGTCACATGGGCGACGCGACCAATCACAAGCGGTGACGTCGCGGGAAGCAGGACACACGCGCATTTTAAAATGTGTGTGGTAATGTGGTGGGGGCTGGATTATGAGCGGTAATGTGGTGGGGGCGGGATTATCTGTAGTATTGTGGTGGGGGGCGGGATTATGTGTGGTAATGTGTTGGGGGTGGGATTATGTGTGGTAATGTGGTGGGGGGCGGGATTATGTGTGGTAATGTGGTGGAGGGTGGAATTATGTGTGGTAATGTGGGGGTGCGGGATTATCTGTGGTAATGTGGGGGGCGGGATTATGTGTGGTAATGTGGTGGGGGTGGGATTATGTGTGGTTATTTGGTGGGGAGCGGGATTATGTGTGGTAATGTGGTGGGGGTGTGATTATGTATGGTAATGTGATGGGGGCGGGATTATGTGTGGTAATGTGGTGGGGGGCGGGATTATGTGTCATGAGGGGGCGGGATTATGTGTGGTGATGGGGTGGGGGTCAGGATTATGTGTGGTGATGTGCTGGGGGGCGGGATTGTTTGGTGGTGTGTTGGGGCGGGATTATGTGTGGTGATTTGGTGGGGGGTGGAATTATGTGTGGTAATGTGGTGGGGCGGGATTATGTGTGGTAATGTGGTGGGGGGCGGGATTATGTGTGGTAATGTGGCGGGGGCAGGATTATGTGTGGTAATGTGGTGGCGGGGTGGGATTATGTGTGGTAATGTGGTGGGGGGCGGGATTATGTGTGGTAATGTGGTAGGGGGCGGGATTATGTGTAGTAATGTGGTGGGGGGAGGGATTATGTGTGGTGATGTGGGGGGGTGAAATTATGTGTGTTAATGTGGTGGGGCGGGATCATGTGTGGTAATGTTGTGGGGGGTGGATTATGTGTGGTAATGTGGTGGGGGCGGGATTATGTGTGGTAATGTGGTGGGGGGGCAGGATTATCTGTAGTAATGTGGTGGGGAGTGGGATTATGTGTGGTAATGTGGTGGGGGGACGGGATTATGTGTGGTAATGTGGTGGGGGGCGGGATTATATGTGGTAATGTGGTGGGGTGGCGGGATTATGTGTGGTGATGTGGTGGGGTGGTGAGATTATGTGTGGTGATGATTTGGGGGGCGGGATTGTGTGGTGATGTGTTGGGGTGGGATTATGTGTGGTGATGTGTTGAAGGGGCGGGATTATGTGTGGTGATGTGGTGGGGGGGCGGGATTATGTGTGGTGATGTGTTGGGGGCGGGATTGTGTGGTGATGTGTTGGTGGGCGGGATTATGTGTGGTGATGTGGTGGGGGTGGGATTATGTGTGGTGATGTGGTGGGGGGCGGGATTTGTGGGGGGCGGGATTGTGTGTGGTGATGTGGTGCGGATTGTGTGTGGTGATGTGGTGCGGATTGTGTGTGGTAATGTGGTGGGGGCGGGATTGTGTGTGGTAATTGGGTGAGAGGCAGGATTATGTCTGGTGATGTGGTGGGGGCGGAGCTATTGTGCAGGGGGCGGGATTAGCGAGTATTCACGATGCCTCTTATATATATAGATGACAGCTTTGATCTGCATTTTTGGAAGGTGGACAACTCCTTTAACAAACCAAAGAAGTACATTGTCTTTGAACTAGATTTCACATGAGCTTTGTTTTAAAAGACATATTAACAAAACATTTTTAAATAACTTTGACAAATTCTTGAGTGCCAGAAATATGAACACTTCTTTTACCCCCAAAATTGTATGGATAAACACAACACATAACAATGTTCTCTTTGGTTTAACTTTTTTTCTCATAAAACAAACACTGAAACATACATTTTTTTGTGTGATGTTCCAAAGTCCATCTACTGTATAACTGCCTAAGGGTCACTTCCGTCTTTCTGTCTGTCTGTCTGTCACAGAAATCCCAAGTCGCTGATTGGTCGCGGCAAAATGGCCACGACCAATCAGCGACGGGCACAGTCCGGCGGCAAAATGGCCGCTCCCTACTCCCCTGCCGTCAGTGCGTTATGCCGCGGTGTAACGCACTCCGTTAACGCTGCTATTAACCCTGCGTGACCAACTTTTTACTATTGATACTGCCTATGCAGCATCAGTAGTAAAAAGATCTAATGTTAAAAATAATAAAAAAAATAAAAAATTATTATATACTCACCCTCCTTCGGCCCCCCGGATCCAGCCCAGGCCTTTCCCACTCCTCGCAATGCTCCAGTGACTGATCTATGCATTGCGGTCCCGCGAGATGATGACGTAGCAGTCTCGCGAAACCGCTACTTCATCATCTTGCGAGACCGCAATGCACTCTTGGGACCGGAGCGTCGCGAGGAGCATCGGTAAATGCCTGGGCTGGATCTGGGGGGCAGACAGAGGGTGAGTATATAACTATTTTTTATTTTAATTCTTTTTTTAACAGGGATATAGTGCAAACATTGCTATATACTACGTGGGCTGTGTTAGATACTGCGTGGGCTGTGTTATATACTACATCTCTGTGCTATATACTATGTGGGCTGTGCTATATACTACGTGGCTGTGGTATATACTACATTGCTGTGCTCTATACTACATGGCCTGGGTTATATACTGCATGGGCAGTGTTATATACTATGTCTCTGTGCTATATACTACGTGGCTGTGCTATATAAGACATAGCTGTGCTATATATTACGTGGCTGTGCAATATACTAATTGGCTGTGCAATATATTATGTGGCTGGGCAATATACTACGGGGCTGTGCAATATACTACGTGTCTGTGCTATATACTACGTGTCTGTGCTATATATTACGTGGCTGGGCAATTTACTACGTGGCTGAGCAATATACTACGTGGCTGGGCAATATACTATGTGGCTGGGCAATATACTACGTGTCTGTGCTATATACTACGTGGCTGGGCAATATACTATGTGGCTGGGCAATATACTACATGGCTGGGCAATATACTGCGTGGCTGGGCAATATACTACGTGTCTGTGCTATTTACTACGTGGGCTGTGCTATATACTACGTGGCTGTGTTATATACTAGGTGGCTGTCCTATATACTATGTGGCTGTGCTATATACTACGTGGGCAGTGTTATATACTACATGGGCTGTGTTATATGCTACTTGGCTGTGCTATATTTCTCTGCTGTATCTGTGCATCATGAATTTTGGTATGTGTTAAAGAGGAGTGCCAACTGAGATTCTTTCGCCCGGGGCCCTCAAAAACCTGGAGCCGGCCCTGGCTTCACTGATTGGTCACACCCAGCCACAAACAATCAGCAACAGGCGCAGTCCTCCCGTGAATTGGCACGGAATTTGAACCACGCTTCGCTGATTGGTCACAGCCGGCCGGCGAATCCTGTGTATAAATTGCATTATTCTTAAAACTTCATAAATAAACTACTGTGATATAGTGACCCCTGTAACAGGTAGGGGGCGCTGCATGGTCTCCCCGGTATGTGCACGGAGTCGTATTGAGGCCGTGAAAATTGACCTGCAGTAATGTCAGGATCACGTGACCAGCCCAGGTGATCCATTACTGTGGGTGTGGTTACAGGTACATAACCTGACCAGGGTGTGGGTCAGGTGGTCTTCTGTGTGGTTCCAGTGTTGGATCTGAATGGTCCAAGTGCAAGGTCCTGGAAGCCTGTGCATGGGCTGTGTGCCCCGTGTAGGAAGACCTGGGAGGAGGCTTCCTGGAAAGCACATGGCTTGGACCTGGTGGCCTGTGGTGTTGGACTGAGTCCTGAATAGCACCCAGACAGGCCACGGCCTCTGTGTTGAACGGTCCCAGGTGGGATGGACGTTCTGAAGAACACAGTGTGATCATGGTCCGGCACAATCTGTGTTAGAAGCTCCTGCGAGTGGAGTCTTCTTGGAGCACCTGAGAGACTGTGGACCTGGACGATCGGCGTTGGGGAAGCTACCTGCCTTCGGTGGCTCTGGACTGACTGATGTGTGCCGGCCAGGCAAGTTGGAGAACCCCGTTAGGCAGTTTCCCCAGGAGAGCGGACTGACAAGGAGTCAGCAGATGGAGCAGGAGCTCCCATAAGGTATCATTGTCTGATGGTGCTTGTTATGTTCCATGAACTGTGTGGTAACCCACTGCAACTGGTCAGGAGAGGACCAGCATGTTTAGTTGCTACAGACTGAGGATATGAAACGTGATGTGATGTCCTGGTACAGTGTGTAAATGGACTGTTCACGATGTGGTTTATGATACCCTAATAAACCAGATAGACTGTTTTGTTTTAAAAACCCGTGCCCGTGTGCTGAATGTCGCGGCAAAGCGAGTGTCCCCCAATACACTCAGTAGGAATAGTCTTACATTATCTTACACTACATACATATTCTAGAATACCCGATGCGCTAGAATCGGGCCACCATCTAGCAAATAATAAACACCTTGACATAAACCTGATATTTGTAAAAAAGCAAAATAGTATGCAAAAGTAGAGTTCTTAGAAAGTACCAAGGTCAGCTCTAATAGCAGAATATCCATGTTCATATAGAGTCTGCCTGGAATTAGAGAAATACAGTGAAATAAATAATTATTTTATCCCTTGCTGATTTTGTAAGGTTGCTCACTGACATAGACATGAACAGTCTATAATTTTAAAGGTAAGTTAATTTTAACATTGAGAGATAGAATATCAAAAATAAAATCTAGAAAATCACATTATATAAATTTTATAAATTTATCTGCATTTTGCAGTGAGAAATACATATTTGATCTCCTACCAACCATTAAGAGTTCTGGCTCCTACAGACCAGTTAGACGCTCCTAATCAACTCTTTACCTGCAATAAAGACAGCTGTCTTACATAGTCACCTTTATAAAAGACTCCTGTCCACAGACTAAATTAATCAGTCAGACTCTAATCTCTACAGCATGGGCAACACCAAAGAGCTTTAAAGGGTTGTCAGGGACAAGATCATAGACCTGCACAAAGCTGGAATGGGCTACAAAACCATAAGTAAGACGCTGGGTGAGAAGAAGACAACTGTTAGTGCTATAGTAAGATAATAGAAGAAATACAAAATGACTGTCAATAGACATCGATCTGGGGCACCATGCAAAGTCTTACCTCATGGGGTATCCTTGATCATGAGGAAGGTGAGAGATCAGCCTAAAACTACACGGGGGTAACGTGTTAATGATCTCAAGGCAGCTGGGACTACAGTCACCAAGAAAACCATTGGTAACACATTACGTCGTAAAGGTTTAAAATCCTGCAGTGCCCACAAGGTGAGCCTACTCAAGAAGGCACATGTGCAGGCCCATCTGAAGTTTGTCAATGAACACCTGGATGATTCTGCGAGTGATTGGGAGAAGGTGCTGTGGTCAGATGAGAGAAAAATTGAGGTCTTTTTCATTAACTCAACTCGCCGTGTTTGGAGGAAGAGAAATACTTCCCGTAGAATGTAAGTCCGCAAGGACAGGGTCCTCTCCCCTCTGTACCAATCTGTCATTGTAAATTTGTTTACTGTAAACGATATCTATAACTCTGTACGTAACCCCTTTCTAATGTACAGCACCATGGAACTAATGATGCTATATAATAAAATAATATTAATAATAAAAGATGCTGCCTATGACCCAAAGAACATTGTCGCCACTGTCAAGCATGGAGGTGGAAGCATTATGTTTTGGGGGCATTTCTCTGCTAATGGCACAGGACTACTTCACCGCATCAATGGGAGAATGGATGGAGCCATGTACCGTAAAATCCTGAGTGACAACCTCCTTCCTTCTGCCAAGACATTTAAAATGGGTTTTGGCTAGGTCCTCCAGCAAAACAAAACATACAGCCAAGGCAACAAAGGAGTGGCTCAAAAAGAAACACATTAAGGTCATGGAGCCTAGCCAGTCTCCAGACCTTAATCCCATAGAAAACTTATGGAGGGAGTTGAAGCTCCGAGTTACCAAGCGACAGCCTCAAAATCTTAATGATTTAGAGATGATCTGCAAAGAGGAGTGGACCAAAATTCCTCCTGACATGTGCTCAAGCCTCATCATCAACTACAAAAAATGTCTGACTGCTGTGCTTGCCAACAAGGGTTTTGCCACCAAGTATTAAGTCTTATTTGCCGGAGGGATCAAATACTTATTTCCCACTGCAAAATGCAAATACATTTATATCATTTATACAATGTGATTTTCTGGATTTTATTTTTGATATTCTATCTCTCAATGTTAAAATTAACCTACCCTTAAAATTATAGACTGTTCACATATTTGTCAGTGGGCAAGCTTACAAAATCAGCAAGGGATCAAATAATTATTTCCTTCACTGTAAGATGGTCCAGAAACAGGAGGGTCATTTGAAGGAGACCAAAAATGTTGTTGATCTTGTGAGAATAAAGGTGGTTAAAAATTATTTATCGCCCCGTAATGCTGGCAGAGCGGTACATAACCAATTTGTTGCTTTTGTGGAGAGAGTGGATGAATTACAGTGGGGAAAAAGTATTTGATACACTGCCAATTTTGCAAGTTTTCCCACCTGCAAATAATGGAGAGGTCTGTAACTTTTATAGTAGGTACACTAAAACTCTGACAGACAGAATCTTACAGAAAATCACATTGTATGATTTTTACATTATTAATTTGCATTTTATTGCATGAAGTAAGTATTTGATACAATGGAAAAGCAGAACTTAATATTTGGTATAGAAACCTTTCTTTGCTATTAGAGGTCAGACATTTCCTGTAGTTCTTGACCATGTTTGCACACACTGCAGCACGGATTTTGGCTCACTCCTCCATACAGATCTACTCCAGATCTTTCGGGTTTCGGGGCTGTCGCTGGGTAACATTGAGTTTCCCTCCAAAGATTTGCTATTGGGTTCAAGTCTGGCAACAGGCTAGGCCACTCCAGGACCTTGAAATGCCTGTTAAAGAGCCACTCTTTAATTGCCCTAGTTGTGTATTTTGGGTCATTATCGTGCTGGAAGATCCAGCTACGAGTCTCGACCCATCTACAATGCGCTTACTGACAGAAGAAGGTTATAGCACACGTAGAAGTTTCACATTATAAATGTACCCATATATTGGCAACTCACAACAATATAAATAAACAAGGAGAAACAAAGCCAAGTATGCCATTTAAAATTCAGTACAAAATTTTATTATCACAAGAATTACAGTGAATGTGAAACACATAAAAAAAGTTCTATGAGTACATACTGTATATACCATATATAACTGGGTATAAGCCGATCCGAGTATAAGCCAATATACCTAATTTTACCTAAAAAAAACGGGAAAACTTATTGACTCGAGTATACGCTGAGTGGGGAGATGCAGCAGTTACTGGGTCCGCAAGTCTCCCCTCTCCCCACAAGTCTCCCCTCTCCCTGCGAGTCTCCCCTCTCCCCGTGAGTTTGCGACTCTCCCACAGGGGTGTTTCTTACCCACTTCTTCACAGCAGCAGCGGTGGCAGTGCAGCGCCATCCTGTTATGTATGGAGTCCCGGAGATTATGGCGTGCCACTAACATATGGAGCAGCAGTAGCAGTCATGGAGGCAAGCTGTAGCCGTATGGCAGGTGGAGGTTGCTGGCAGCCTCAATTTTCATTGAGCACACTTCACTTCTGGTCCCGCTCATTATGGCTTATGAATATTCGTGACGTCACCGGAAGTGAAGTGTGCGGCACTGAAAATACAGGCCGCCCGCAACCTCCAACTACCGTACAGCTACCGCTTGCTCCATATATTACTGGCACGCCGCTACCTCTGGGACTCAACACATGCCAGGATCACACTGCTCCACCGCCGCTGCTGCTGTGAAGGTGGGGGTAATAAACACCCCCGGGGAAGAGAGACGGACCGGGGGAGAGGGGAGACAGCCGATGGGGGTGACTCTAGTATAAGCTGAGGGGGCACTTTCAGCCTAAAAAAATGGGCTGAAAATCTTGGCTTATACTTGAGTATATACGGGATCTCTATGATCATGACCTAGAGTAAAAAAGGGGCCAATGACAAGTCAAGAGAAAAGATGGTTTGTGTCAAACTCTTATGCGTCAGAAGGTGTAATAAGTTTTGGTGAGAGTATGTGTATCATTAAATAGCCACCCAATTGCCTAATAGCACTGTGTTGTCCGAATGGGCAACAAATCTTTTGTGCTGGCAAAATTGGGTGTAAATTAATGTAGATCACATTACACAAAACCTATGTTTGGACACATTGCAGCAATTGCAAGAAAAATAAATATTAATATTATTTACAGTATTTACCCATAATTAGAGTCCTGTCTTGGCGTTGGTCCCATTCCCCAATGTATGTTTTGCATATTGTCGCTTCCTCAGAGGGTGTGGCTTATGTGTGTGTGCTGTCCGATATAAATATGCGGCTGTTCCGGTCACATGATCAGACGTTAGCAACTAGTGTGCAGTAATGACACACGTGCACATTGCATCAGGACCAAGCTCAGACCCACCAACCACTGTACATCCACATCATCGTAACGTGAGGTACTGGCGCCAGGTTGCTCATCATCATTTTAACCAGTATTTTTAATGGCATCAACCTGACACTGTCTGTAGGTTACTCAGCACAATCCTGCTCACAGGTTCCCTTTAACAGTCATGTTGTGTTTCTTCCATTTTCTAATAATTGTGCAAACAATTGTTGCCTACTCACCGTGCTACTTGCCTTTTGTCCTGTAGTCCATCCCAACCTTGTGAAAGTCTACAATTTTGTCCCTGGTATCCTTAGACAGCTTTTTCTTGGCCATGGTGGAGAGATTGGAGTCTGATTGATTGAGTATGTTATCAAGTGTCTTTTATACAAGTAACGAGTTGAAACAAGTGAAATAAATACAGGTAATGAATTCAGAGTAGGATGGCTTCTTAAAGAAAAACTAACAGGTCTTTGACAGCCAGAATTCTTGCTGGTTGGTAGGTGATCAAATACATATTTCATGCAATAAAATGCAATTTAATTATTTAAAAATAATACAATGTGATTTTTTGTATTTATTTCTAGATTCTTTCTGTCACAGTCAAAGTGTATCTATGATAAAAATTACAGACCTCTCCATTCCTTGTAGTAGCCCGGTTCACTATGTATTGATTTAGGCCTTCGCCGGAATTTTTTGGAGAGTCTGAAAACTATACATTTTTGGAAAGGTTATAGTATAAGCAATACGAAAAACAATGTTTCCATTTGCCCCGAGTCCCACGTGACCGCCATATTGGATTTTACAAAATGGCTGACGTAAAAGCAATTTTCGTTAATATCTCAGCTTATAAATAACATAAAAATAAAATTTGACAGCTAAACATACATTTTAGGGCTAAGAAATGCAATATTACTAGTTGCAGATGTGTTTTAGATATTTACTACAGCAGTTTTTTATAATTAATTAGTATTGACATAATAATACATAATGACAGGAATCACATGTTTTTTTTTTCTTTTATTACAGGAGTTGAACATGACAGACAAACCACAAGCTAATGAAGTCACTTGTGAAGGTGAGGCACCTATCAACTGGAAGCTATGTATGCTCTGTCAGTCTTCCAATGGCAATGAGAAGTTGGTGCAAAATCCTCGGATACAGTCTTACCAGCGCGTTTTGGACATAGTAGCAGAGAGGGCAAGTTTACAAGATGGCAACTATGTTGATATCCATCGACGGATTAGCAACAGGAAAGACACAATCGCTACACATCAGGCAGTCTACCATCGAAGTTGTTACACAAATGCAATTAACAACGACCAAATACAACGAGCCCGGGACCGTTATGCACATGCATTAGCTACTGGTAGCCACATTACCAAGAAACGAGGATTAAAAAGAGGACGTGCTGAAATGGACGAATCAGGTTCATTAACATCTGACTCTTCATCACCATTCACGAGGTCACATACATGGCCACTGGATAAGGAAAAATGTTTCTTTTGTCAGAACGATGAGAATGAGAAGCTTTATAATGTGAGGACAGTCAACGCAGGGAAATCGTTGAAACAAGCTATTGAAACATCAGATAATTTAACACTGAAAACAAGACTGAACACATGCATTGCACCAGGGGATGCACATTCTATTGACGTCCGGTACCACAAAAGCTGTTGGACAAAGCATGTTTTTCATGGACAACGAGAACGTAGTACCAACAGAACAGACCACAAAGAACCCTTATTACAACGTGCAAGTCTGCTAGAGTTGCTAAACCTAGTGGATATTCAAACACAGAACCAATCATATCTATCTATACAAGATATCGAAACCACTTATTTGAATATGCTTGGTATAGAAGGCGTGGAAAATCACAAACCTACATTCACTAGAAAGTGGCTCAAAGAAATTATAATGAATGCCTTGCCACATCTGAAATCCTGTCTTTCAAAAAACAGAAGGGAATCAGCAGTTCTTTATTCACCAGAAGCCTGTGAGGAAATCATGGTTAATTCTGCAATGGAATGTCGTAGTGATGATGCAGACAACATGCAGACAATCTACAAAGCAGCACAGTTAATTAGGAAAAGCATTGCTAATTTTACAACGGAAGTCAATGATAAAAACACCATAACGGTCACTAGTGACATACACGACGTTCCAGCAGAATTATATTCCGCTATCCGTTGGATCATAACAGGGCCGATTAACAGCCTTGAAACTCAAAGAAGGACCAAAATTGTTGACCGAGCAGCACTCACTATGAGTCAGAACATCATGTATGAATTCAAATCAAAACGCCAGGTCAACTACAAGCCAAAAACCGAATCATCAGTATTCAGACAACCCAACGCACGAGAAAACCCACAGGTCCTGGGGCTAGCTCTGACTGTTCATCACACCACTCGCGATAAGAAATTAATGAATCTTCTTAGTTCACATGGGTTTTGTGTTCCCTATGGCCGTACCCTACGAATGGAAACTGCTTTGGCTAATGCTGTTGTAGAAAACACCTGAGAGTTAAAAGGTCTTTACGTGCCACCATTCTTGAAGAAGGGTACCTTTGTGTTCTTTGCAGTTGATAACACAGACTTTGCAGAGGATACCCCTGATGGGAAAGGAACCACACATGGAACTATTACTGCTGTATATCAGCAAGTAGATGCTGTTGGAGAACCAGTTGCACCACCCTTGAAGATAACAGATGCCCACACTTTATCTGTCACTCCATACCATGTACATATGTTGCACTGTGACAAGCCAAAAGTACAACATACCCAAAGATCAGAACACTTTGTCACAAACAAGGAAATATCAGGTTCTTCCCAACTTTCACAATTTGGATGGATTGTTGCTACTGCTGTATCCAGAATGCAGCAACTAGAGAAAGCATCGAGCAAAGCATCTTGTGTTTGATACGTATAGGGAAAATTCTCTCAAGGATGCTACCAGGGATAAAAGAAGAAAAGGAAAGGCACCAATTCAGTACCAGGTCAGAGATGAAACAAACATTAATCATATTCCAATGAACAGGTTCCTTTCACATGACAAGACAAAGGCTGACCTGACCAACTATCTTGCTGCAAAGACTCTAGAGTTCAACAGTTCATCACAAAAACTGGTCATCACTTGTTCTTCAGGGTGTACCAGGAGCAACAAAAACTTAGTTTTCGACGACAACAATCACGAAGAAGCAGACACACTGTTGATCTACCAAGCTGTCTTGGCAACACAACGAAACCCACCGGATGCAAGGATGGTTTTCTTCTCCCCTGATACCGATGTACTGGTGTTGGTCATAGCTAACTATGACCTCATGCTGAAGAATACATCGATTTCAATGGTCTCTGGGATGATCGAGATAGAGCCAATAAGGCGAGTCATAGGGGCAGACAGAGCAAAGGCTTTGACAGCCTTCCATGCATTCACTGGTGCTGACACAACTGGAAGGTTCTCTCGAATTGGCAAAGCAATCTGGCTGCAAGCTTACATGAACGCAACACCAGATGTAATCAGTTCTCTGCAGATGCTTTCGACTGAAAAAGAAGTGAGCGAAACTATGTTGTCAACTCTTGCTACCTTCGTATGTTTTGCTTACTCTCCAAAAGGCATTTTTATTAAGAATATTCCCGAACTGCGATGGCATCTATTTTGCAAGCATATGGCAGAAAGTGACAGGTTACCTCCTACACTCGGAGCTCTAAAACAACATGTCCTCAGAGTCCATATCCAAGCCAGAGTGTGGGGACAAGCTAACATTGCTTTGCAGGATTCTCAGCTGGATCCCGAGAAGAATGGCTATCACAAAGGGTTGGATGGACAGTTGAAACCAACCATGACAGATGTTCTTCCAGCTCCAAAAGCAATAATCGAGATGATTAGTTGTCAATGCAAACATGACTGTTCTTCTTCAAGGTGTTCGTGCCGAAAAAATAACTTATCCTGTACCGATCTTTGTCAGTGTGACAGCGAGTGTATGAATGACGAGGACACTCAGACCAAATATGAAACTGATGATGACAGTGATGGTGGCGATATGTAAAGACACTCTGGTTGTTCAAAAGTTAAAAACATTAACTCTCTGCTTTTCGAGTTCGAAAATTTGTTCAAATATAAACCGATACAATTTGTAGTCGTATATAGAGTATTTATTTGGATACCACTGCATTTCTTAGTACTCAAAATGTATGTTTAGCTGTCAAAATTTAAGTTTTACGTTACTTACAAGCTGAGATATTAACGAAAATCGATGTAAATCAGCCATTTTGTAAAATCCAAGATGGCGGCCACTTAGGACTCGGGGCAAATGGAAACATTGTTTTTCTTATTGTTTATACCATAGCCTTTCCAAAAATTTACATATTTGAAACTCTCCAGAAAATTCCGGCGAAATTACATAGTGAACCGGACTAAGGTGGGAAAACTTGCAAAATGGGCAGTGTATCAAATACTTATTTTCCCCATTGTATATAGAACCTTGACTGGACATGCATGCATTAATCAATTGCCCAAAGTACATGCTTGAGGATCATTTGGGGAGACTGACTTAATGACCCTTAAATTCCCCATTTGGCTTCTGATCTAGAGGTCTTGAGGAAACCTTGAAAGATGGTGAATTAGGCTTTGGAGGAACGTCGATTTGGGCTTCTCTTCCAAATATCTGTTCAGGTAGTCCAGGACCATAAATTCCATTTAAAGGGAACCTGTCACCCCCAAAATCAAAGGTGAGCTAAGCCCACCAGCATCAGGGGCTTATCTACAGCATTCTGTAATGCTGTAGATAAGCCCCTGATGTATCCTAAAAGATGAGAAAAAGAAGTTAGATTATACTCACCCAGGGGCGGTCCAGCCACGGTCCGGGTCCGATAGGCGTCGTGGTCCGGTCCGGGACCTCCCATCTTCTTACGATTATGTCCTCTTCTTGTCTTCACGCTGTGGCTCCGGAGCAGATGTACTTTGTCTGCCCTGTTGAGGGCTGAGCAAAGTACTGCATTGCGCAGGCGCCGGGCCTCTCTGACCTTTCCTGGCACCTGCGCACTGCAGTATTTTGCTCTACTCTCAACAGGAGCCGCAGCATGACCGGACCAGACCGCAATGCCTATCAGACCCAGACCACTGCAGGACCGCCCCTGGGTGAGTATAATCTAACCTTTTTTTCTCATCTTTCAGGATACATCGGGGGCTTATCTACAGCATTCCAGAATGCTGGTGAGATTAGCTCACCTTCGATTTTGGGGGTGACAGGTTCTCTTTAAGCCCTGATGGATTGCTGAAAAGAAGCTTCTGTCAAAGCATTGCCTCTACGTTCTTGATCTTTAATAGCTTGTGCTGGCCTTTTTGTGTATGGTGAAGTCTTAGGCGGACTTATTTCTTACACTTTTTGAGAAGTGGCTACTCAATATTTGGTTCAGAGATAAATACATTGTCCACTTCCATCTCCAAATCCAGTGTGACGCTGAGTCACTTCTCATTGATAAGCTGTGAGATGGAATAGTCAAGGAGACCGACGTCAGAAGCCATGAGGGTACAGAAAGAAGAGATAAAGGTGTAGTCAGGTAACATTCCAAGGTCAGAATGCTAGGAGATAGCAGATCAGAGCACAAGGGATTAAACAGACAAATGGTCAGAACGAGGTCTAAAGGTACCTTCACACGAAACGACTTTACAACGAGAACGACAACGATCCGTGACGTTGCAGCGTCCTGGATAGCGATATCGTTGTGTTTGACACGCAGCAGCGATCTGGATCCTGCTGTGATATCGCTGGTCGGAGCTAGAAGTCCAGAACTTTATTTGGTCGTCAGATCGGCGTGTATCGTCGTGTTTGACAGCAAAAGCAACGATGCCAGCAATGTTAAACATGGAGCTAACGACCTGTGAGAACGATAAGTGCGTCACCGCTACGTCACAGGATCGCTCCTGCGTCGTTCTGGAGCTGCTGTGTTTGACATCTCTACAGCGATGTAAACAGCGACGCTGCAGCGATCAGATCGTTGTCGTTCTCGTTGTAGAGTCGTTTCGTGTGAAGGTACCTTTAGGTCAGGCAACGGAAGATCAGCAAACAGAACGCAAAATACAGAGAGATGAAATCACACAGTGGCTGAATGTACAACTGGCAGAGGTCTGGGAGAAGCAGCCCAGTTAAGTAGCCTGGCAATCTCCTGGTACAATAAACACCTGGAGACAAACAGTGCCTCCTGTCTCAAGTTGGACGGCTGAGCTGAAAATCAATACATCGACAGCTCAGCACACCCCTACGCCAGACTTAATGACTGAGCTGTGCCAGATTGGACACATAAGCGGTCAGTAACTGCATCGTAGACACACTGAGGGGTGGAACTGTGACAGACAGATTATGAGTAGTGTTGAGCGATACCTTCCGATATTTGAAAGTATCGGTATCGGATTGGATCGGCCGATATCCAAAAAATATCAGATATCACCAATACCGATACCCGATACCAATACAAGTCAATGGGACACAAATATCGGAAGTGATCCTGGATGGTTCCCAGGGTCTGAAGGAGAGGAAACTCTCCTTCAGGCCCTGGGAACCATATTCATGTAAAAAATAAAGAATAAAAATAAAAAATATGGATATACTCACCCTCGGACGGCCCCTGGACCTCACCGCTGCAAGCGTCTGCCTCCGTTCCTAAGAATGCAGAGTGATGGACCTTCGATGACGTCGCGGCTTGTGATTGGTCGCATGACCGCTCATGTGACCGCTCACGCGACCAATCACAAGCCGCAACGTCATCGCAGGTCCTACACTCACTGCATTCTTAGGAACGGAGGCTCCCGATTGCACCGCTGAGGTCCAGGTCCGTCGGAGGGGTGAGTATTTATTTTTTACATGAATATGGATCCCAGGGCCTGAAGGAGAGTCTCCTCTCCTCCAGACCCTGGGAACCATACGCACCGCACACGCCTGGGAACTTATAGGAACTTCCGATTCCGATTTCCGATATCACAAAAATATCGGAACTCGGTATCGGAATTCCGATACAGCGAATATCGGCCGATACCCGATATTTGCAGTATTGGAATGCTCAACACTAATTATGAGTAGTCCTATTAGGATTAGAAACATAGCAAAAAAAAATGTACTTATGTAGCTTCCAGATAATAAAATACATATATTTTAGAATATGCTTGAACATTTAATCTCATTTCTAGTTTAAGTAAAGTTGTTAGAGCATTTTTAAATTAGGTAGTAGAGAGTTGTAGAAGTCCAGGTGAGAATAATTCAAAGAAACAGCAAGAGATTACACCTCTCTATTACTAATACTATAGTTATATGTAAATAAAGATGCAGCCACAATAAAGTCCTTTAATTGAAAAAAATGACACAGACTCCTTTATTATTCTCAATTAAATCATACTTACGACCTCGCCTAATACCACAGAAGCCCTCGATCTACTGTAATAAAAGTAACATAAAAAAATAACAATATACCATACCTGTCAATCATTCTGTCCCACACTGTAATCCATGTCTGGGGGCTAAATAGTGTTCAACCTGGACAGTGCCAAGATGCGACCAACCAGGCTGAAAATCTCTGGTGAATGAGCCGCTGAGAGCGCAGCATTATTGATCAGCGGTGAGATGTAAATTTTTAGTGTCATCAGAGTAAAAGTACAAAAATATGGATAATATGTGCTACCTCTGCTATGACTTTGGTTATATCTTGATGAAGAATTCAGATGATTTCAAAATGTGATGATAACAAAACAAGGGGTATGGCCTGAAGGACTAGTGTGATGGTGGCATCCTTCTGAAGCTCTGCCTGCTTGAGTCTGTAATAAAGATTTAAAGGAGAAAAAGAAGACCTGGAAGCAAAATTGCTTCCTGGAAGCCTTTAATCCCTGGATTGCTTTGGATCATTTTTGAGCCATAATAATAGGAAAAAAGAGGAGCCTGGTTTGCAGCAGACACCGCCTCCTTCAAATAGTTTTACTGACAGCCAGAAAATGTGGTGCCACCTACCCAAGACTCAAGGGGTCCTCCATCAGCTGTCTGGAAGAAGGAACCATTACCTTAGAAGAAAAATCCTGTAACTGTCACTGGAGCTGAAGACGCTGCAAACGCAAGTAAAATTCCTTTACCTCAGCGCAGCTCCACTAAGTGTATGCAACCTTTTCAAGGGAGATATTAACTGCTAGGAAATCCTTTGTAGAACTCACTACAATCCTAAGACATAAGAACATCCCATATAAATGGGGTTTTCCTACAAAATTAATTGTTTTCATCAACAGAAAAATGTTTGTGATTCAAGTTCCAACTGAAGGCCAGAAATTTCTAAAGGAACATAACATTTCAGGGAAAGAAAAGAAACCTACATTGGATGAGCATGAAGAAGAGATGTAACCCTCGATTACAGAATTTAATTGGCTTCTAAGAAGATTATTATAGTATCTTTTGCTCATTATGTACGCAGGTGTCAGGATGCAGTAACAGTCGGAGGCAGAACAAGGGTTAACAGAGGGATTTAATATGACAGCGGTACTCCGCACAGGGAGAAGATAAATGGAGGGGAGGATGTTAACACTATGTTTGATAAACTTAGGGGCAACAGTTGAATGAAAGGATAGGGGAGTTCTAGGGTATCAAACTTATCAACCTGGTGTCAATGAGGAGCAGTCTCTGCGATGATGGCGGTGGCATTCCGGTTTGAACGCTTGAAGAATCCGGTGTCGTCCTGGTCTGGAAGGGGTCCTGGGTCCTGATGTCGATGGTGGTCCTGGGATGTCCGGTCGCGGGTCCTGGATCCAAGAGGAGATGAACTGGAGAGGGAACAGTCCTTTCTTTTAAGCACCGACACAACGCTATAGTATACTGGAGCAAATCTGTCAGGCAGCCGTACTCGGTCAGCTGCCTGATTGTCCCGTCTTGGAGTGCGCCCCCTGCGATCTGACCATAAAGAGGAATCACTCACAATGAGTGGTGTTACGGGAGTCGGAACAGTCGGGAATCTCGTGGAGCGTCTCTGCCTATAGTCACGGTGAGCCTCTGTGGGCCCCTCTGGCTTGGGCCTACTTTATCCTGACTACACAGCACGGGAGGACTCACTCACAGCCTCCGCACACTACAGCTTCCTGTCACCACTCTCTCTGTTTCCGCGCACTGTCACCCTTTTATGCTCTCCATGCCCCTTAGTCTTAAGTTCAAAGGGCTGTCCAGAGAACTAAACTCTCCCCCCTCCAACTCGGGTGACAGCACCAATGGTTAAGGACTCATCCCAGACAAAGTACGCCAAAGTCTCCTCCTTACAATTACTTTTATCTTATAGGTTATTTTACAGGACTCAACTGTAGAGTTGACTGAACTTTTTTCTATCTTCTCTAAGATGAGGTCCGTGGGAATTTTGTCTTCTTTGTTACCGGATCATCTGAGAAGAATCTGTGTCTGGTTGTGTTTTGGTTGTGTTTTTTGACATGTTGCTTTATAGTGTTTTTATCCTTATATTTGTTATTTGATGTTACTTGCACCATTGATATTGTTGCTTGATGAGAGTTAATATTCACAAATTTCTGGCTTTCCCATGCGGTATCATTCTGTATTATAAACAGCAGTAAAAATGTTATCTCTAAATGTAAAGGGACCTATTAGTCCCATTGAGAGGCACTCTGCTTGGAAAGAAGCTAAAATCACAAATTGTGATGTACTGTAAATGTTTTCCAAGAAACAAAACTATCATCTATTAATCCACCAAAATTTTCTCATAAGAATTTCCCTTATATTTTAGATTCTCCTTAAACAAAAAAAAGGCAGTAGTAATCAGAGATACTGTCTCTTTTCAATTATTAAAGGAAATTAATGATACTAACGACTGATTCCACATTGTTATCTGTGTAATCGATATGATCACTTGTACTCTAGCTAATTTATACGCTCCTAATCGTTGTCACAGCTTTAGGAACTCCTAAAGTGAACCACGACAACGAACCTCCCACGGGTGAGCTGGCCTGGTGGACCACCCCCAATACAGGGAGCATTAGGGGCAGGCCCAAGGGAGACTATTGCCGCAGAAGCTGATACCTGGGAACAGGGAGTAGGAGCGGAAAAGAAGCAGCACTGACTAAGACGGAGACACAGGGCAGATTAGCAAAGACTGAGACTAAGATTTGGTAGAATATGGCGGATGCCCAGGACAGACTGGATATGGCGGATACCCAAGACGGACTGGGTATGGTGGTAATACAGGACAGGCAAGGTATGGTGAAAACACAGGACAGGCAGGATGTGGCGGACACACAGGATTGGCAAGGTATGACGGACGCTCAGGACAGAGCAAGGTACGGCGGAAACACAGGACAGGCAGAGTATGATGGACGCTCAGGACAGAGCAAGGTATGGCGGAAACACAAGACAGGCAGAGTATAACGGACGCTCAGGACAGAGCAAGGTACGGAGGGACCTGGGTCAAATGAGGACAAATGACAATCAGGCAAGGATCAGAGGAAGGGCGTACCTTAAATACATGGTGTGCTGGAGGACTTCTGGGTCAGGGTCCTCCAGGCCATAGAGTGGAGAAGCAGCGCGCCAGTATGTCACAGAGAAAGTGCGCATGCGCAGAGGGAGATGGAGCGGGGGGCGGAGCGGCAGGCGGGGCGGCAGGAGTGGCAGCGCCGTGACAGTACCCATCCCCTTACTCCCCTCTTTCTAAGACCAGAAAGGAATCTGGATAGAATACAAGGAGCCTGTATGTTTTCACGGGGTTCCCAAGACCTCTCCTCAGGACCAAAACCCTTCCAATCAACCAGAAAGAGCATTTTACCTCTAGACCTCTTCATGGCAAGAATATCTTTAACCTCAAAGATATCCGGGTCAGAAACCGGTAAAGGAGTTTGAGCAGGAGAAGCATGGAACTGATTGAAAATGACAGGTTTGAGAAGGGAAACGTGAAAAGAGTTGGGTATGCGAAGTGAAGCGGGCAACTTCAACTTGTAGGAAACATCGTTGATACGAGCCAAAACCTCGAAGGGACCTATGTACTGAGGACCCAACTTATACGAGGGGATCTTAAGATGAATGAACCTGGAAGACAACCAGACCTTATCACCTGGCTGATATAACGGAGGATCCAGGCGTCTCTTATCGGCATGTATCTTAATCCTGACTTGTGCCTGTTCAAGAGCGATTTTGGTCTCCTGCCAGACCCTGGAGAACTCCTCAGACAGAAGGTCGGCCGCTGGCACACCCAAGACAGGAAGCACCGGCAGAGGACCCCAGGATGTTGCCCATAGACGATGAAGAAGGGACATTTGGAAGAAGAGTCATTGATATGGTTATTGTACGTGAATTCAGCCCACAGAAGCAAATCCGCACAGTTATTATGATGACGGTTGGAAAAATGACGGAGATAGGTAATTAGAACTTGGTTAGTGCGCTCAGCTTGTCCGTTGGTCTGTGGATGGTAAGCGGAATAGAAATCCAAAGCAACATTCAACAGCTTGCATAGAGCATGCCAGAATCGAGAGGTGAACTGGACTCCTCTATCAGAGACTATGTGTAGAGGAAAAACGTGAATCCGTTAGATATGAGCAATGAAGATTCTTGTCAACTCTGGAGCAAAAGGTAAACCAAGCAAAGGGAGCCATCTTGGAAAATCAACACATGACTACAAAAATGACCGAATGTCCAGAAGAGCAAGGAAGATCAGTAATAAAATCCATGGCAATGTGTTGCCAGGGAGCCAAAGGAACTGGAAGCAGATGCAGGAGGCCGGAGGGTAGATGTCTAGGAACCTTGTTCCTCGCACAAGAAGGACATGAGGTGACAAAACTTCAGACGTCCTGTAAGAGAGACGGCCACCAATAATAGCATGTGATTAGACCGAGTGTCTTCTTGTACCCTATATGGCCTGCTAATTTGGAGGCATGACCCCAACGTAGAACTCGAGACCTCTTGTTTGCCTGGACGAAGGTCTTACCTGGAGGTAAGGAAGACATGCTGATCGGAGCTACCAGAATGATCTTGCTGGGATCCATGATATGTGAAGGTTCTTCTTCTACATCGGACACAAGAAAGATCTGGACAAGGCATCAGCTTTGAGGTTTTTGTTGCCAGGACGGAAATGTAATTCAAAGTCAAAGCGGGCAAAGAATAACGACCATCTGGCCTGTCGGGGATTTAGTCTTTGCGCAGAATGGATGTATTCCAGATTTTTGTGGTCAGTATAGATCTTGAAAGGGTGAACAGCTCCCTCCAGCAAATATCGCCACTACTCCAGTGCCAACTTGATGACCATTAGTTCTCTGTCGCCTATGGCATAATTTCTCTCCGAGACGGAGAAGATTTTGGAGAAGACACCACAAGTAGCCAGTTGTCCGGAAGATGATCTCTGGGAAAGAACAGCGCCAATGGCAGAACCATCTACCTCAAGGATGAAAGGCTTGTTGACCTCAGGATGATGACGAAGTACAGGAGCGGAAGCAAAGGCTTGCTTAAGAGACCGAAATGCTTCTTCAGCTTCTGAAGACCACATGTGAGGATTGGGTCCTTTGCGAGTCAAGGCAGAAATTGAGGAGACCAGAGTAGAGAAATGTGGAATAAACTGCCGGTAGTAATTTGCGAACCCGAGGAAGCGTTGAATTGCCTTTACCCCTTGAGGATGTGGCCAGTTAAGAACAGCAGACACTTTATCCGGATCCATTCATAAGCCAGAGTCAGAGATGACATAGCCGAGGAACGGTAATGAGGATTGTTCAAAGACACTTTTCTCGAGTTTGGCATAGAGATGATTCTATCTACGATGAGACAGAACTTGGCGGACATCTCTCCTGTGGGAAGCAAGATCCAAGGAAAGCACAAGAATGTCATCCAAATATACCACCATGCAGGAGTAGAGTAGATCCCTGAAGACATCATTCACGAACTCCTGGAACACCGCTGGAGCATAACACAGGCTGAAAGACATTATTAGATACTCATAGTGGCCATCTCGGTTGAAGGTGGTTTTCCACTAGTCACCAGAACGAATTCGGATTAGGTTGTAAGCTCCACGAAGATCCAACTTCGTGAAAATTCATGCTCCCCTAAGGCGATCGAACAATTCTGGAATAAGAGGTAGAGGATACTTGTTTTTGATTGTGAGATTGTTGAGGCCCCGGTAATTAATACATGGACGGAGGAATCCATCCTTCTTTTTAACAAAGAAAAAACAGCACCAGCAGGAGAGGAGGACTTGCGAATAAAGCCTTTAGCCAGATTTTCCTGGACATATTCAGTCATGGCCTGGGTCTCGGTTGGAGACAATGGATTGATATGACCCCAGAGTGGAGTGGAGCCTGGTACAAGATCGATTGGGCAGTCATATAGTCGATGTGGTGGCAGGATCTCTGCTTCTTTTTTGTCAAAGACATCCAAGAAAGACAAATATGAGGAAGGTAAGTTGGCAGGCACATTGGCAGATTTTCTTGGCTGAACAGGAAGCATGCATTTACTCTGACAGAAGAGTCCCCAACGCAGGATTTCACCAGACTGCCAGTCAAGACAAGGCTCATGAGTCCTCAACCAAGGAAGACCAAGCAAAATAGTATGGGACAAGGAGGGCAGCACATAGAAGACGATCTTCTCCCGATGCAGGATTCCAATTTGGAGTTCCAACTCTTCAGTAACCAAGGTAACGGACTCCCGCAGAGGTTGACCATCGACTGACGCAATCTGTCGAGGAGTCTCCAGGGTTCTGACCGGAATCCGCAACCTTCTAACTGCTTATTACCCAGATGCAAAAGAGCAGAAAGAGTGAGGGTTTGAGAGGGTTCAGGGATACCTAGGGAGACCTCTCTTACCTGTCCTAGGGTGAGGTGTTTCCCGGCCTCAAAAGACAGGAACGCAAAAGATGAGCCGCACTGCCACAAAAAAAACAGAGACCTTGAGCCAGTCTCTCCTTCCGGCGCTGTTCTGCCGGTTTGTGTCAGGACTCAGAACATTTTTTACTACCTTTTTGTGCATTACTGCCCTTTTCCAAGATGGAGTCTTTGGTCTCATGTGCACTGTGTCTTCCTGCTATAAAACTCCACCTCAGCCTTCAGTCTGTGCTAGAGTATTCTGCCTTGTATCCAGCTCCTGACCTCTGGTGACTCCCTGGCTATATACCTGCTCCTGTGAACCTGTGGGGTTATCCTGCTACACTGCTCTGAGTTCCTGCTGCATACACCAGTTCCAGTAATCCTCCTTCATCTGCTGCTCGTGTTTACTTCCATCTGCATTTGCTGGACATGTAAGCTGTTGCTGCTCTGCAAGAACCTGAGACTATTACCCAGACCTCCCTGGTTGAGCTAAGATATTATTTGAACTGCCTTATAGCATATCTATCTGTGTTTTGGACTAAGCAAGAACTTATTCATGTCAAGTATCCTCAAGAATAATTGTGCTTCACAGACTTTCTGCGTGATTGCATTTTCCTCTGAAGTTTCCTATAGACTGCTGAGCTGCATTTGATATTTGCACCAAGTGTTGTGGACTTGAGTTTCTCTCTGCACCTGTTTGAACCACCGTGTGATAATATAGACTTTACCACTTATAAAACTGTGTCCTGTAGTTGTCTTGTTCCACACAAAGAGTCTCCTGAGTTATCCCCTATAATTATTAGTTTGAGACGATCCACCTGCATGGGCTCTGGGACAGAAACAGCAGAAGGCGTCACAGGACACGGACGGGAAGGACTCAGAGTAGCCGAAAGAAAACGAGGAACTCTCCGCTCCCTAGCGGATTCTCAGTTACGCTCTTGGAAACGTAAGTCTATGCAGGTTGCCAGGGATATAAGATCTTCCAGGGAAGTTGGAGTATCCCGACCTGCCAACTCGTCCTTAATTCGAGATGAGAGGCCCCCATAAGATGCTCCATACAAAAATATGCCCCATATGATGCTGCGCAAAGGTTGATTATGGCCCCATAAGATGCTCCATAGAAACATTTGCCCCATACAATGCTGCATAAAGTTTGATTATGGCCCCAAAAGATGCTCCATAGAAACATTTTCCCCATACAATGCTGCATAAAGGTTGATTATGGCCCCGTAAGATGCTCGATAGACAATGTGCCCCATATAATGCTGCATAAAGGTTGATTATGGCCCCATAAGATGCTCCATAGAAACATTTCCCCATACAATGTGGCATAAAGGTTGATTATGGCCGCATAAGATGCTCCATAGCATATTATGCCTCATATGCTGCTGCAGGGATTAAAGAAAAAAAGACATACTCACCTCTCGTTGCTCAGGCCCCCAGCACTTGCGATATTCACCTGTCCCCGTTCCACCGCCGGGCGCCGCTGTGTCTTCCGGGTCCACTGGCTGTGACATTCAGGTAGAGGGTGCACACTAAACACATCATGACTCCCTCTTACCCGAACGTCACAGCCAGAGGATGCGGAAGATGGAGCCCAGCGGTTGAATGGGGGCCGGTGAATATCACGCAATGCTCACCCTCTCCGTCATACTCCCCCTCCCCGCGTGGTCCCTGGCAGCTTTGATGGTCTCCGGGCGCTGGCAGCTTGTTCCGGTGTTCAGCGGTCACTGGTACCGCTCAATAAAGTAATGAATATGCGCTCCATCCCTATGGGAGTGGAGTTGCATCCATATTCATTACTTTAATGAGCGGTACTACGTGACCGCTGAACAAAGGAAGAGCTGCCGACACCCGGAGACCATCTGAGAAACTGCCAGGGACCGTGCTGGGAGCAGGTGAGTATGTGACAGTTGCCACTCCTGCCACTCCCCCTCCCCCACGGACCCCCTGGGACATTGACTCGAGTATAAGCCAGAGAGACACTTTCAGCCTAAAAAAATGGGCTGAAAATCTCGGCTTATACTCGAGTATATATGGTAATTATTCTCCGGGATTTTTAGATTATTCCTGACCAAGCAATGGTTACAATAGCTATACCTAGAGGTAAAATGTTCACCTTAAAAAACTGGATCTTCAAACAGCAACTATTCTGACAGTCATCAAACTTTTTCGAGAATTGATGGCATCAACATAGGGAACATTTCATGGTCTGATCACGCACCAATAAATTTTTCGATGAAATCAGTTGTCAATGAGAACACTCTAGGAGGTGGAAGTGTAACACTTTTCTTCTTCGATGCCTTGCATTCAAGGAGAAAATAGAAAGAGCAATTTTTTTTATTTCCAGGAGAATATTACTCAAAATATTTCCCGTTTTTGTATTTGGAACACCTACAAGGCCGTTAATAGAGGTGTTCTTATTCAGTTAAATTCTCAACTCAAAAAACAAACTAGTGAAAATATTCAAAATATACAGTGGGGCAAAAAAGTATTTAGTCATTCAGCAATAGTGCAAGTTCCACCACTTAAAAAGATGAGAGGCGTCTGTAATTTACATCATAGGTAGACCTCAACTATGGGAGACAAACTGCGAAAAAAAATTCCAGAAAATCACATTGTCTGTTTTTTTATCATTTTATTTGCATATTATGGTGGAAAATAAGTATTTGGTCAGAAACAAACAATCAAGATTTCTGGCTCTCACAGACCTGTAACTTCTTCTTTAAGTCTCCTCTTTCCTCCACTCATTACCTGTAGTAATGGCACCTGTTTAAACTTGTTATCAGTATAAAAAGACACCTGTGCACACCCTCAAACAGTCTGACTCCAAACTCCACTATGGTGAAGACCAAAGAGCTGTCAAAGGACACCAGAAACAAAATTGTAGCCCTGCACCAGGCTGGGAAGACTGAATCTGCAATAGCCAACCAGCTTGGAGTGAAGAAATCAACAGTGGGAGCAATAATTAGAAAATGGAAGACATTCAAGACCACTGATAACCTCCCTCGATCTGGGGCTCCACGCAAAATCCCACCCCGTGGGGTCAGAATGATCACAAGAACGGTGAGCAAAAATCCCAGAACCACGCGGGGGGACCTAGTGAATGAACTGCAGAGAGCTGGGACCAATGTAACAAGGCCTACCATAAGTAACACACTACGCCACCATGGACTCAGATCCTGCAGTGCCAGACGTGTCCCACTGCTTAAGCCAGTACATGTCCGGGCCCGTCTGAAGTTTGCTAGAGAGCATTTGGATGATCCAGAGGAGTTTTGGGAGAATGTCCTATGGTCTGATGAAACCAAACTGGAACTGTTTGGTAGAAACACAACTTGTCGTGTTTGGAGGAAAAAGAATACTGAGTTGCATCCATCAAACACCATACCTACTGTAAAGCATGGTGGTGGAAACATCATGCTTTGGGGCTGTTTCTCTGCAAAGGGGCCAGGACGACTGATCCGGGTACATGAAAGAATGAATGGGGCCATGTATCGTGAGATTTTGAGTGCAAACCTCCTTCCATCAGCAAGGGCATTGAAGATGAAACGTGTCTGGGTCTTTCAACATGACAATGATCCAAAGCACACCGCCAGGGCAACGAAGGAGTGGCTTCGTAAGAAGCATTTCAAGGTCCTGGAGTGGCCTAGCCAGTCTCCAGATCTCAACCCTATAGAAAACCTTTGGAGGGAGTTGAAAGTCCGTGTTGCCAAGCGAAAAGCCAAAAACATCACTGCTCTAGAGGAGATCTGCATGGAGGAATGGGCCAACATACCAACAACAGTGTGTGGCAACCTTGTGAAGACTTACAGAAAACGTTTGACCTCCGTCATTGCCAACAAAGGATATATTACAAAGTATTGAGATTAAATTTTGTTTCTGACCAAATACTTATTTTCCACCATAATATGCAAATAAAATGATAAAAAAACAGACAATGTGATTTTCTGGATTTTTTTTTCTCAGTTTGTCTCCCATAGTTGAGGTCTACCTATGATGTAAATTACAGACGCCTCTCATCTTTTTAAGTGGTGGAACTTGCACTATTGCTGAATGACTAAATACTTTTTTGCCCCACTGTATCACAACAAATAAAAGAGAAAAAAACATAAATAAATCCCTCTGAAGAAACACTTGCTAAAATTTTAAGCTTAATGGGAATCTGTCACCTACTTTTTCTTATATATAAGCTTCGGCCACTGCCATCAGGGGCTTATCTACAGCATTCTGTAGTGCTGTAGATAAGCCCCTGATGTAACCTGAAAGATAAGAAAAACAAGTTAAGGTACCTTCACACGAAACGACATCGCTAGCGATCCGTGACGTTGCAGCGTCCTGGCTAGCGATATCGTTTCGTTTGACACGCAGCAGCGATCAGGATCCTGCTGTGATGTCGCTGGTCGCTGAATAAAGTCCAGAACTTTATTTGGTCGTCCGATCGCTGTGTATCGTTGTGTTTGAAAGCAAAAGCAATGATACCAGCGATGTTTTACACTGGTAACCAGGGTAAACATCGGGTTACCAAGCGCAGGGCCGCGCTTAGTAACCCGATGTTTACCCTGGTTACCAGCGTAAAAGTAAAAAAAACAAACAGTACATGCTCACCTGCTCGTCCTCCAGCGTCTGCTTCCTGACACTTACTGAGCGCCGGCCCTAAAGTGAAAGTGAAAGCACAGCGGTGACGTCACCGCTGTGCTGTTAGGGCCGGAGCTCAGTCAGTGTCAGGAAGCAGACGCTGGGGGACGCGCAGGTGAGCATGTACTGTTTGTTTTTTTTACTTTTACGCTGGTAACCAGGGTAAACATCGGGTTACTAAGCGCGGCCCTGCGCTTAGCAACCCGATGTTTACCCTGGTTACCCGGGGACCTCGGCATCGTTGGTCGCTGGAGAGCGGTCTGTGTGACAGCTCTCCAGCGATCAAACAGCGACGCTGCAGCGATCGGCATCGTTGTCGCTATCGCTGCAGCGTCGCTTCGTGTGAAGGTACCTTTAGATCATACTCACCCGGGGGAGGTGCGGTGCAGTCCGGTCCAATGGGCATCGCGGTCCGGGTCCAGCGCCTCCCATCTTCATGCGATGACGTCCTCTTCCTTGCTTCTGTCTCGGCTCATGCACAGGTGTGCTTTATCTGCCCTGTTGAGGGCTGAGCAAAGTACTGCAGGCTTCGGGAAAGGTCCACAGCGTGAAGACAAGAAGAGGGCATCATCGTAAGAAGATGGGAGGCGCTGGACCGGACCCCGACACCTATCGGACCGGACCGCAGCAGGAACGCCCTTGGGTGAGTATAATATAACCTCTTTTTCTCATCTTTCAGGATACATCGGGGGCTTATCTACAGCATTCCAGAATGCTGTAGATAAGCCCCTGATGCCGGTGGGCTTCTCTCACCTTCGATTTTGGGGATGACAGGTTCTCTTTAAGGGAAGGCAGGCTTCAGATAGATCAAGAAGAATTTTGAATTTGCTATTATCCATAGAGGAGAGACGAGCCCCCTCAATTCTATTATCACTGGATGCCGAAAAGGCATTTGACCATATAAACTGGAACTATATGTTTGCCACCCTTGAAAAATTTGGGTTCAAAGGGCAAATTCTAAGAGCCATCTCTGCTTTATACTCCTTCCCATCAGCAAAAGTATCTGTGAATAGTAATTTCTCTAATTACTTCTCCAGATCTAACGGTACTCGGCAATGGTGCCCATTATCCTCATTACTCTTTACCTTGATAATGGAGCCTTTTGCTGAATCTATTAGGTCTAATCATTTAATAAGGGGTATTATTGCAAATTCTAGACAGCATAAAATAGCACTTTTTGCGAATGATACACTAATTACACTTTCAGATCCTATAAATTCATTACGAGCAGTTTCCTCTGTGACTAAGTCCTTTTCCTTTGTTTATCATTATAAAATAAATATAAAGAAACAAAAAATACTGAGCTTTTTCATTGATTCCAGCCTAAAGAAATTGCTGAAAAATGAATTTCCTTACTCATGGGAGAAATTATGTATTCCTTTTTTCCTTTTTTGGGCTTAAAAATTACTAATCCAAGCTACAAAATCTTAGATGAAAATCTACATAATTTTCAGAAATCCATACAAGATGACCTTGACAACTTTGATAAATACGATACATCTTGATTAGGCAAGATTATTCTTTTTAGGGCTCATTTCCACTTGCGAGGAAAACAGACGAGTGCAATCCGATAAAAAAATTGGATTGCACTCGGACCAATGTTATTCAATAGGTGTCTTTTCATTCGCGATTTTTTTCTCAGCCGAAATCGGACTGAGAAAAAAATCACAGCATGCTGCATATTGCTGCGATTCTCGGACGAGACTCACCAATGCAAGTCAATGGGTGCGAGAAAAAAAACGCACAGTACTCGCACCATGCGTATGACATTCGTTTTTTACGGATACCTTACCATTCTGTGGCATAGAACACTGTAAATGGTCCTGTAAATGACTGTATAGAAATAGTTGCTGAGAAAAAAAACGGATTGCATATGGATGTCATACGGATGTAAAACAGATGGTGCGATTAAAAAATCGCATTGAACTCACATGACAATCGCATACTTTTCATCCCTTTTTTTCGGTCCAGATTACGGACCGTTTTTTGTCTCGCAAGTGGAGATGAACCCTTAGGGCTCATTTCCACATGGGAGGCACACGTCGCCATCTCGCATGTGGAAACCAAGCTCTGGCGCCGGCACTTTGGAGCGGAGCTGTGCAGCTCCATGTGTTCCTATGCGGCCGCACGCTCCGCTCTGGAGTGCCGGCTCCACAGCTTGGTTTCCACATGCGAGATACGGACGTGTGCCTCGCATCTGGAAATGATCCCTTAAGATGATAATCCTTCCTATGCTCCAATACATATACTATCCCAATCCAAATCCCTCATTATTAGTGTTGAGCCACCCCCCTAGTGTTCGACTTCGGTTCGGTTCGTCGAATCGGGGCGTGTTCGACGGATGTTCGTCGAGCGTTCGACGAACACCGTCGAACCCCATTGAAACCAATGGCAGGCAAACACAAACACATAGAAAACACATAGAAAATACCTTAAAAGGTGTCCAAAAGCTGACAAGCTGCTCAGAAGACATAAAAAACACATGGAAAAGTCACAACTACATATAGTCATGCGAAAAGAAAAAAGCTGGAGGAGTAAAAGGAGGAGGAGACACAGATATAGGCATGTCATGCCCTTCTAAAATCAAGAAAGGCTTTAGGTAGAATGGCGGTGGGTCCATTCAGAACACTTTCCTTAGAAGATGTAGTGGTATCCCCGTTGGGAGTCGTGCCAAAAAAGGAACCCAATACATTCAGACTAATCCACCATTTGTCATATCCAAGGGGCAGGTCAGTAAACGACAACATCGATACGGAACCAAGTACAGTACTATGTACTGTACCACCTTTGACGAGGCAATCATGCGGGTCAAGAAGTTTGTAAGGGGCACCCTAATGGCCAAAACAGACATTGAGCGGGCGTTCCGGTTACTACCTGTGCCTCCGAATAGTGTCCTCCCATTGGGCTGCTTCTGTGAAGGAGCATACTACATAGATCGCTGTTTGCTAGTGTTGAGCATTCCGATACCGCAAGTATCGGGTATCGGCCGATACTTGCGGTATCGGAATTCCGATACCGGGATTCCGATACTTGCCGCGTATCGGATACCGGAATCGGAAGTTCACAGATTCAAACTGCACAAATTCAGCCAATGAGAATGATTCCAAGTGTGGGCACATCCTGTTCAGCATGGAGGGCATGAAACTACTGGCATGGCTGTGATTGGCTGCTGAAATGATGTCATGATGCAGTTTAAAAGTCGCTGGCGCCATTTTGCGCTCACTCTGCTGTGAATTCAGTTAGTGACAGGACACTGTTTGCTGACTGAGGGCCAGTTTAGAGATAGCGATTTGCTTCTTTGTGCTTTCCAAAGGCTAATTTAGCAACCGCTGTGTTCACCTACTATTCACTTTGCTTTTGCCTTGTAGCGCTGTTTTCACAGCGATCTGCAAGGTCTGTGTGTGTGTGTGTGTGTGTGTGAGTGCAGCCCACTCTCTAGTCTGAGTGCAGTCACATAGGCCATCCATAGCTGGTTGTATTCAGTTCAGGGAGGGTAGTTCATTGCCTCATACTGTTCTTTTTTTTTTTTTTTTCCAAGTAGTGTAGTCTGCTGCTAATTTTTTCAAAAAAATCCTATTAGTGTCTTTCCACCCGTCTCCAGCTAATATGTGGAAAAACACTACATAGGATAACGTAGAGGAGGGTTTTTGGGCCTTGCAGCGCCGTTTACGGCTGTCTGCACGGTCTCCGTGTGACTGCAGCTCGCCCTGTAGTCTGTGAGCAGCCATAGCCTGGTTGTCTCCAGCTCAGGGTTCTTCACTGCGTCATACCGCAAAATCAATTTTCATTTTGTATTAAGTAGTGCAGGCTGCTGCACATTTTTTCAAAAAATTCCTATTAGTGTCTTTCCACCCGTCTCCAGCTAATTTGTGGAAAAACACTACATAGGATAACGTAGAGGAGGGTTTTTGGGCCTTGCAGCGCCGTTTACGGCTGTCTGCACGGTCTCCGTGTGACTGCAGCTCGCCCTGTAGTCTGTGAGCAGCCATAGCCTGGTTGTCTCCAGCTCAGGGTTCTTCACTGCGTCATACCGCAAAATCAATTTTCATTTTGTTTTAAGTAGTGCAGGCTGCTGCACATTTTTTCAAAAAATTCCTATTAGTGTCTTTCCACCCGTCTCCAGCTAACTTGTGGAAAAACACTACATAGGATAATGTAGAGGAGGGTTTTTGGGCCTTGCAGCGCCGTTTACGGCTGTCTGCACGGTCTCCGTGTGACTGCAGCTCTATCTGTTGTCAGTTCAGCCCCCCAAAAATAAATAAATAATAAAGTTCACCAAACACACCAGTGACACCACTTTACATTTGTGTAGGCCACATTAGCTCATATTAAAGTCTAGTCCACACTTTAGAAAATTAGTGTTTCTTATACCTGTTAGGAGGAGTTGTTCAGGAATAAGCACACAAAGCCGTTAGTACTTTTCTGCTTATCTTTATCAGTCAACCAAGATGAAGAAGGCAGTGAGTAAGGCACGTCGGCGTGGGCGTGGGCGCGGAGCAGGGAGGGGACGTGGGGATTCTGTGCCTGCTGCGGGCACCGGTGACTCATCAGCACCCACTTTCACCAGGGAACAGTCATTCATGCGCAGCTTTGTCGCAGAGCGCCGTACACCGCTGCTGCGTGAAGAACAAATTGAAGCCGTTGTCGGATGGATGGCAGCTAATGCATCAACTTCAATTAGTGCCACATCCTCTCAGACACAGAGCACTGGAGAGCAGCCATCTGTCTCTTCACCACCTGCCAAATTGCCCAGGCAGACAGAGAGCCCAGGACAGGAGCCGTCTCTACTTCTGTTCTCTGAATCTCTTGGCTTGGAAACAGGGGGCCAGCCAAGCAGCATTGGAGAAATGGAAGAAGAGGCAGGGTGCAGTGATGCCCAACAGCTTTTTCTCTCTTCCTCTGAAGAGGCGGGTGGGCCAGTGGCTCCGGTCACCACATCGCAGGCCGCATCAGCTGATGATGACACTCAGGTGCCACTTACTGGTGCGTGCTCTGCTGCTGAGACTACCCAGGAGGAGCAGTTGGGGGCAGAGGGTAGTGTAGATGATGAGGTCCTTGACCCATCTTGGCGTGAGGGACAGGAAGGTGGTGGGAGCAGCTCTGAGGAAGAGATTCCCCGTACGGCCCAAAGAGGGAGAGGGAGGGGGAAGACTGCGGATCCTGCAGCCTCCGCTTTGGCACCCGTTAGGAGCATGTCTCTTCCAAAAGCCAAAAAGGGCGCTCCCAAGACTTGCAGTGCCTGGTCCTTTTTTGACACAGTTGCAGATGACATTTGCTATGTCAAATGCAAGGTGTGTCATCAAAAAGTCAAAAGAGGGAAAAATGTCAGCAACCTCAATACCTCCAACATGTGGAAACATGTGCGCACCAGGCACGTGGCGGAGTTAGAAAAACACACTGAAGAGCTAGGCCAACCAACAGCGGCAGCTACCACCTCTTCAGCTCGTGTTGCCTCTTCCTCCAGCTCACACGCAGCTGGTTCGGTTTCCTCCCAGGATCGCCGTGGAAGAACCTCTGGTGTTATGGTTTCCAATGGCAAGGAAACATCAGAAGCATAGAATAAACGGACAAGCTCTCGGGTGATGGAAACTAGAGCTGACCACGATGCTAAACCTACACACCACACTAGAAGTAGCCAGGGGGCATTCCTGCGTTGTCTCTAGATGCCGCGCGCCAGCCGGAGAACTAACTACCCCTGGTAGAAGAAAACACAGTCCTGGCTTGCCTCCAGAGAATGTCCCCACAGGAGATAGCAGCCCCCCACATATAATAACGGTGAGAGCAGATGAAAAGACACACGTAGTATGAAAGCAGATTTAGCACAGAGAGGCCCGCTAACTAAATAGCAGAAAGATACAACAGAGGACTTCGCGGTCAGCTGCAAAACCCTTCAAAACACCATCCTGAAATTACCTTAACTCATGTGACAACTCATGACACCGGAGTGGTAATTTCAGCCCAACAAGAGCTTCCAGCTGCAGAGATTCACATAAGTGCAAACTGGACAAAACATACAAAAATAGACTTAAGGACTAAAGTGTCCAACTTAGCTGAGCAGAAAACTGGGAGCAGGAACATGCAACAGAATCACTCTGGATACATTGATGGCCAGCATTAGAATGACTGAGGAGCAAGGTTAAATAGGATACTCCCACATCCTGATAGGAACAGGTGAACTGAGAAGGCAAAGCTTGCAGGACACCAGTACCACAAGAGACCACCGGGGGAGCCCACGAACCGAATCACAACAGTACCCCCCCCTTAAGGAGGGGGCACCGAACCCTCACAAGAACCACCAGGGCGATCTGGATGAGCCCTATGAAAGGCACGGACCAAATCAGAAGCATGAACATCAGAAGCTGTAACCCAAGAATTATCCTCTTGACCGTAGCCCTTCCATTTCACCAGATATTGAAGTCTCTGTCTGGAAACACGGGAGTCCAAGATTTTCTCCACCACGTACTCCAATTCACCCTCAACCAGCACAGGAGCAGGAGGCTCAACAGAAGGCACAAGTGGTACCTCATACCTCCGCAATAATGACCGATGGAAGACATTATGGATAGCAAAGGATGCTGGGAGGTCCAAACGAAAAGACACAGGGTTAAGAATTTCCAAAATCTTATAAGGACCGATGAACCGAGGCTTAAACTTAGGAGAAGAGACCCTCATAGGGACAAAACGGGAGGACAACCACACCAAGTCCCCAACACGAAGACGAGGACCAACACGACGATGGCGATTAGCAAAACGTTGAGTCCTCTCCTGGGACAACTCCAAATTGTCCACCACCTGCCCCCAAATACGATGCAACCTATCCACCATGGTATCCACTCCAGGACAATCCGAAGACTCCACCTGACCAGATGAAAAACGAGGATGGAATCCTGAATTGCAAAAGAAAGGGGAGACCAAAGTGGCAGAACTGGCCCGATTATTAAGGGCAAACTCAGCCAACGGCAAAAAGGAGACCCAGTCATCCTGATCAGCAGACATGAAACACCTCAAATAAGTCACCAAGGTCTGATTAGTACGTTCCGTCTGGCCATTTGTCTGGGGATGAAATGCAGACGAAAAAGACAAATCAATGCCCATCCTGGCACAAAACGCCCGCCAAAATCTGGACACAAACTGGGATCCCCTGTCGGAAACGATATTCTCCGGAATACCATGCAGCCGAACCACATTCTGAAAAAACAGGGGCACCAACTCAGATGAGGAAGGCAGCTTGGGCAAGGGCACCAAATGAACCATCTTAGAAAAGCGGTCACACACCACCCAAATGACGGACATCTTCTGAGAAACAGGGAGATCAGAAATAAAATCCATAGAGATGTGTGTCCAAGGCCTCTTAGGAACAGGCAAGGGCAACAACAACCCACTAGCCCGAGAACAACAAGGCTTGGCCCGAGCACAAACATCGCAAGACTGCACAAAAGTACGCACGTCCCGAGACAGGGAAGGCCACCAGAAGGACCTAGCCACCAAATCTCTGGTACCAAAAATTCCCGGATGACCTGCCAACGCAGAAGAATGAACCTCCGAGATGACTCTATTGGTCCACTCATCCGGCACAAACAATCTACCAGGCGGACAACGATCAGGCCGATCCGCCTGAAACTCTTGTAAAGCACGTCGCAGGTCTGGGAAGACAGCAGTCAATATCACCCCATCCTTAAGTATACCCGTAGGTTTAGAATCACCAGGGGAATCAGGTTCAAAACTCCTAGAAAGGGCATCCGCCTTCACATTCTTAGTACCTGGCAGATACGAAACCACAAAATTAAACCGGGAGAAAAACAACGACCAGCGCGCCTGTCTAGGATTCAGACGTCTGGCCGACTCAAGATAAATCAAATTTTTGTGATCAGTCAAGACCACCACCTGATGTTTAGCACCCTCAAGCCAACGACGCCACTCCTCGAATGCCCACTTCATCGCCAAAAGCTCCCGATTACCGACGTCATAATTTCGCTCGGCGGGCGAAAATTTTCGAGAAAAGAACGCACAAGGTCTCATCACTGAACAATCTGAACTTTTCTGCGACAAAACCGCCCCCGCTCCGATCTCGGAAGCATCAACTTCCACCTGAAAAGGAAGAGAAACATCAGGCTGGCACAACACCGGAGCAGAAGAAAAACGGCGCTTAAGCTCCCGAAAGGCCTCCACAGCAGCAGGAGACCAATCTGCAACATCAGCACCCTTTTTAGTCAAATCAGTCAAAGGCCTGACAACGCTAGAAAAACCAGTTATGAATCGACGATAAAAGTTAGCAAAGCCCAAAAATTTCTGAAGGCCCTTAAGAGAAGTCGGTTGCGTCCAGTCACAAATAGCCCGAACCTTCACAGGATCCATCTCAATAGAAGAGGGGGAAAAAATGTACCCCAAAAAAGAAATCTTCTGAACCCCAAAAACACACTTTGAACCTTTAACAAACAGAGAATTGGTCCGCAAAACCTGAAAAACCCTCCTAACTTGTTGAACATGAGATTCCCAGTCATCCGAAAAAATCAAGATATCGTCCAAATACACAATCATAAATTTATCCAGATATTCACGGAAAATATTGTGCATAAAAGACTGAAAGACCGAAGGGGCATTTGACAGACCAAAAGGCATCACCAAATACTCAAAATGGCCCTCGGGCGTATTAAATGCGGTTTTCCACTCATCCCCCTGCTTAATTCGCACCAAATTATACGCACCGCGAAGATCAATCTTAGAGAACCACTTCGCCCCCTCAATGCGAGCAAATAAATCTGTCAGCAATGGCAAAGGATACTGATACTTGACTGTGATCTTATTCAAGAGTCTATAATCAATACAAGGTCTCAAAGAACCATCGCTTTTAGCTACGAAAAAGAACCCCGCTCCAAGAGGAGACGAAGAAGGACGAATATGTCCCTTTTCCAAGGACTCCCTAATATACTCTCGCATGGCAGCATGTTCAGGTACAGACAGATTGAATAGACGACCCTTAGGAAATTTACTGCCAGGGATCAAATCTATGGCGCAATCGCAATCTCTGTGAGGAGGAAGAGAATTAAGAGTAGATTCCTCAAAAACCTCACGATAATCAGACAAAAACTCAGGAATTTCAGAGGGAATAGATGAAGCAATGGAGACCAAAGATGTGTCCCCATGATTTCCCTGACATCCCCAGCTTAGTACAGACATTGTTTTCCAGTCAAGGACTGGGTTATGAGTTTGCAACCATGGCAATCCCAGCACCAACACATCATGTAGATTATACAGTACAAGGAAGCGAATCACCTCTTGATGGTCTGGAGTCATACGCATAGTCACTTGTGTCCAGTATTGTGGTTTATTACTAGCCAATGGTGTAGAATCAATACCCTTTAAAGGTATAGGAACTTCCAGAGGCTCTAGATCAAACCCACAGCGCCTGGCAAAGGACCAATCCATAAGACTCAAAGCGGCGCCAGAATCCACATACGCATCCGCAACAATAGAAGATAACGAACAAATTAGAGTTACAGACAAAATAAACTTGGACTGCAAAGTGCCAATAGCAGAGGATTTATCAACTTTCTTTGTTCGTTTAGAGCATGCTGATATAACATGAGTAGAATTTCCACAATAGAAGCACAAATGATTTTTGCGCCTATAAATCTGTCGTTTGCTTCTGGACAAAAAGCTATCACATTGCATACTCTGTGGTGCCTCTTCAGAAGACACCGCCAACTGGTGCACAGGTTTGCGTTCCCGTAAACGCCGATCAATCTGAATTGCCATTGTCATGGACTCATTCAGACCAGTAGGCGCAGGAAACCCCACCATGACGTCTTTTACAGCATCAGAGAGACCTTCTCTGAAAATTGCCGCCAGAGCGCACTCATTCCACTGAGTAAGCACAGACCATTTTCGAAATTTTTGGCACTATATTTCGGCTTCATCTTGCCCCTGAGAGAGGGCTATTAGGGCTTTCTCAGCCTGAATCTCCACTTTTGGTTCCTCATAAAGCAACCCCAAAGCCAGAAAAAACGCATCCACATTGAGCAACGCAGGATCCCCTGGTGCCAATGAAAATGCCCAATTTTGGGGGTCACCCCGCAGTAAAGAAATAACAATTTTTACTTGCTGGGCAGGATCTCCAGCAGAATGAGATCTCAGCGAAAGAAACAATTTACAATTGTATTTAAAATTTAGAAAACAAGATCGATCTCCAGAAAAAAACTCCGGTATAGGAATTTTAGGTTCAGACCGAGGAGCATGTAACAAAAAATCTTGTATATTCTGAACTTTAGAGGCAAGATTATTCAAATTGGTAGCCAGACTCTGGGGATCCATATTTCAACAGATAAAGTCTGAGCCATTCAGGGGTTAAGAGGAGAGGAAAACAGGAGACTGCAATTAGAGCTGGAGTGCAACTTCAGAGGAAGGAAAAAAAAAAAAAAAAAAAAAAGGTTTCACACAGTTCCTTTTCTCTCCTGCTTCAGCCTATAGATTAAACATTTGGGCTGGCCATACTGTTATGGTTTCCAATGGCAAGGAAACATCAGAAGCATAGAATAAACGGACAAGCTCTCGGGTGATGGAAACTAGAGCTGACCGCGATGCTAAACCTACACACCACACTAGAAGTAGCCAGGGGGCATTCCTGCGTTGTCTCTAGATGCCGCGCGCCAGCCGGAGAACTAACTACCCCTGGTAGAAGAAAACACAGTCCTGGCTTGCCTCCAGAGAATGTCCCCACAGGAGATAGCAGCCCCCCACATATAATAACGGTGAGAGCAGATGAAAAGACACACGTAGTATGAAAGCAGATTTAGCACAGAGAGGCCCGCTAACTAAATAGCAGAAAGATACAACAGAGGACTTCGCGGTCAGCTGCAAAACCCTTCAAAACACCATCCTGAAATTACCTTAACTCATGTGACAACTCATGACACCGGAGTGGTAATTTCAGCCCAACAAGAGCTTCCAGCTGCAGAGATTCACATAAGTGCAAACTGGACAAAACATACAAAAATAGACTTAAGGACTAAAGTGTCCAACTTAGCTGAGCAGAAAACTGGGAGCAGGAACATGCAACAGAATCACTCTGGATACATTGATGGCCAGCATTAGAATGACTGAGGAGCAAGGTTAAATAGGATACTCCCACATCCTGATAGGAACAGGTGAACTGAGAAGGCAAAGCTTGCAGGACACCAGTACCACAAGAGACCACCGGGGGAGCCCACGAACCGAATCACAACACTCTGGCCCTGTTGTCCAGAGACCCGCTGTAATTCCACCCGCAGCACCACTTTCCCAGTCATCCACACACTCCCAGCCCAGTCTACAGCCATCGGTAGTACAGGCATGGGAGAAAAGGCGGCCTTTCTCGTCAAACCACCCACGAGCACAGGCTCTGACTGCAGGCATTGCCAAACTTCTGTCACTGGAAATGCTGTCATTCAGGCTGGTGGAGACTGACAGCTTCCGTGACTTGATGTCATTGGCAGTCCCACAGTACAATGTGCCCAGCCGCTTTTACTTCAGCAGGCAAGCCGTCCCCGCCCTGCACAAGCATGTGGAGGGACACATAAAACACGCGCTACTGAACGCCGTCAGTAGCAAGGTCCACCTCACCACCGATGCGTGGACCAGTCAACATGGACATGGGCGATACCTTTCCCTCACTGCCCATTGGGTTAATGTCGTTGAGCCGGGTACAGATCGTGCGAGTGGCGCAGGACGTGTCCTGCCCACTCCAAGGATTGCAGGAATCCATTCTGTACGCATTGACTCCCCCTCTTACACCAGTTCCTCAGAATCATCGCTGCAGGAGCCGTCACAGTCCACCTCCACATGGACCCGTGATGAACGTTTACCTGTTACGACCGACATGAGCACAGCCGTGGCCAAACGTCAACAGGCCGTCTTGAAATTAATTTATTTGGGGAATCGAAGCCACACAGCGCAGGAGCTCTGGAATGCCATCAAGCAGGAGAGGGATGTGTGGTTTGTGCCAGCGAATCTCCAGCCAGGCATGGTAGTGTGTGATAATGGCCGAAATCTGGTGGCAGCTCTGGGCCTCGGCAACCTCACTCACATCCCATGTCTGGCACATGTGCTCAATTTGGTCGTGCAGAGTTTTTTGAGGGACTATCTGGATCTTGATGCACTGCTGCACAAGGTCCGCCTAGAGTGTGCTCACTTGCGGCGTTCCAGCACGGCAAAAGCGCGCATTGCGGCTCTGCAGCGCCGACACCGCCTGCCGGAACATCGCATCATATGTGACCTACCTACCAGGTGGAATTCCACGTTACATATGTTGGAGCGGTTGTGTGAGCAGCAGCAAGCTGTAATGGAGTACCAGCTGCTTCAGGCGCAAAGAAGTCGCACTCAGCGCCGTACAGACTTCACAACCACAGAGTGGGCCACTATGAATGACGTCTGCCAGGTTTTGCGTCCCTTTGATTATTCCACGCGGATGGCGAGTGCAGATGATTCACTAGTCAGCATGACTGTCCCCCTTATCTGCCTGCTTGAAAAATCACTGCAAGCGCTAAGGGATGATGTTGTGGAAGAGGTGGAGGATGAGGATTCAGCATTTCCATCATCTTCTGGACAGTCAGCGCCACGTGGTTCCTCACAAACGCGTAGGCAGGGGACAGTTTGTGAGGAGGATGAGGAGGAGTCAATGGAGGAGGAAGACATCCGTCCAGAGGAGGGAGTTACACAATTGTCCAGTACTCAGTGTGTACAGCGAGGGTGGGGTGATGACGAGCGGGCAGAGATAACGCCTCCAGCAGGGGACAGCGTTTCTTGGGCAGTTGGCAGTCTGCAGCACATGGTGGATTACATGCTGCAGTGCCTGAGAAACGACCGCCGCATCGCCCACATTCTCAACATGTCTGATTATTGGGTGTTCACCCTCCTCGATCCTCGCTACCGGGACAACGTAGAAAGCCTCATCACACCGTTGAACCGGGAGCGAAAAATGCGGGAGTACCAAGACACACTGGTGAATTCCATCATCTTCTCCATTCCAACTGAGAGAAGTGCTGCTAGTGCATTCCAAAGCAGCTCAGTGCGTCCAGGCAGTGGTGGAGGCTCTGCACAAAGAGGGAGCAGAAGCAGTGCCTCTGCCCAAGGCAAGACCAGTATGGCCCAACTGTGGCACAGTTTTCTGTGCCCGCCACAAAAGTCTACACCATCACAGACGGCTCCAGTCAGCAGGAGGCAACGGTTCCGTCAGATGGTGACAGACTACATGTCTTGCCCTCTTGCTGTACTCCCAGACGGCTCTTCACCTTTCAAGTTTTGGGTCTCAAAGCTGGATACATGGCCAGAGCTAAGCCAGTATGCATTGGAGGTGCTGTCTTGCCCTGCGGCCAGTGTATTATCGGAACGTGTCTTTAGTGCTGCAGGTGGTGTACTAACTGACCGTCGCATGCGACTATCCTCCGATAATGTTGACCGGCTTACTTTCCTGAAAATGAACAAGGCCTGGATCTCGCAGGAATTTGCCACTCCTCTTCCTGATTAAATACTTAGGTGACTGTCTACAGTATCCAGGTCTCCTGTTGTGTTCATCTTTCTACCACCTGAACTTTAATTCCTGGGCTCCAACACCGCCAGTTGAGGCTCAGAAGTGCCGTCTGCACAGTCAAAACATACGACCCAGTGTTATTGGGTTTCAGTAACTTCAGCTGATCCCCAGCTGTGTAGCCGGCAATGTGTCCTGCGACCGCCACGCTGACACAACAACTGAAATGTAAGGAAACCTGTCCCCCCCCCAAGGCGTTTGTTACTGAAAGAGCCACCTTGTGCAGCAGTAACGCTGCACAAGGAAAAGGTAGCTATTTTTGTTTAGCTCCTTGCACACGCAGAACTTAACACTTATAAAATGTGTCCACTGATACCGTAAAACCGTCCCGGAGGTGGGACTTTCCTTCGTAATATGACGCAGCACAGCCATCATTCCTACCACCTTGGCACCGTGCCCCGGCTCCTCAGTGTTGTTTGATTCCGTCCCGGAGCCTGCGCTGTTATGTTATCCCTTGGCCAGGCACACTTAACGCTGCCCATCTTCTGACATCATTTGGTGTCAGGCTGGCTGCGCCTGTGCGTCCGCGCTGGCCGAGAGCCCGCCTCGCAGTGTCTTCTGATTTAATCCCACTGGGGGCCTGAGATCCATGGACATGCGCAGTGCATATCTGAACCTCCGCCTCTCACTCATCTCCCTACGCCTTCTTCAGACTGTGCGCCGTCAGCTGATCCCTAATAGCATGCCACGGCCGTGACGCCGCACAGTCTGAAGAAGCTGTAGGGAGGGGAGTGAGAGGCGAGGATATGCACTGCGCATGGCCACGGATCCCAGGCCCGCGGTGGGATTACATTAGACGACACTGCGAGGCGGGCTCTCGGCCAGCGCGGCCGCACAGGCGCAGCCAGCCTGACACCAAATGATGTCAGAAGATGGGCAGCGCTAAGTGTGCCTGGCCAAGGGATAACATAACAGCGCATGCTCCGGGACGGAATCAAACAACGCTGAGGAGCCGGGGAACGGCGCCAAGGAGGTAGGAATGACAGCTGTGCTGCGTCATATTATGAAGGAAAGTCCCACCTCCGGGACGGTCTCACGGTTTCAGGGGGCACATTTTATAAGTGTTTAGTTCTGTGTTTGCAAGGAGCATCATGAGAAGAGCCACCTTTTCCTTTTGCATCTTTTGTGCTGCACAAGCTGGCTCTTTCAGCTACAAACGCCTTGGGGGGGGGGGGGTTAAAGGTTCCCTTTCGACTTTCTCCAATCAGGCTTCGGCCTACATTGTGTTCCTCTGCTTCTCCTGCTGTCCCTGGGCTCCAACACCGCTAGTTGTTGCCTGGTAGTGCTGTACGCACAGTCCCAACAGTCGCTCCTCTGTTATTGGGGTTCAGTAACGTCTGCTGTTCCCCTGCTGTGTGTGTGGCAATCCCTCCTATCTCCTCCACCTCCTCCTCCTCCTCCCGTCCCTGGGCTCCAACACCGCTAGTTGCCGTCCAGAAGTGCTGTCCGCACAGTCCCAACAGTCCCTCCTCTGTTATTGGGGTTCAGTAACGTCAGCTGTTCCCCTGCTGTGTGTGTGGCAATCCCTCCTATCTCCTCCACCTCCTCCTCCTCCTCCTGTCCCTGGGCTCCAACACCGCTAGTTGCCGTCCAGAAGTGCTGTCCGCACAGTCCCAACAGTCCCTCCTCTGTTATTGGGGTTCAGTAACGTCAGCTGTTCCCCAGCTGTGTGTGTGGCAATCCCTCCTATCTCCTCCACCTCCTCCTCCTCCTCCTGTCCCTGGGCTCCAACACCGCTAGTTGCCGTCCAGAAGTGCTGTCCGCACAGTCCCAACAGTCCCTCCTCTGTTATTGGGGTTCAGTAACGTCAGCTGTTCCCCTGCTGTGTGTGTGGCAATCCCTCCTATCTCCTCCACCTCCTCCTCCCCCTCCTGTCCCTGGGCTCCAACACCGTTAGTTGCCGTCCAGAAGTGCTGTCCGCACAGTCCCAACAGTCCCTCCTCTGTTATTGGGGTTCAGTAACGTCAGCTGTTCCCCTGCTGTGTGTGTGGCAATCCCTCCTATCTCCTCCACCTCCTCCTCCCCCTCCTGTCCCTGGGCTCCAACACCGCTAGTTGCCGTCCAGAAGTGCTGTCCGCACAGTCCCAACAGTCCCTCCTCTGTTATTGGGGTTCAGTAACGTCAGCTGTTCCCCTGCTGTGTGTGTGGCAATCCCTCCTATCTCCTCCACCTCCTCCTCCTCCTCCTGTCCCTGGGCTCCAACACCGCTAGTTGCCGTCCAGAAGTGCTGTCCGCATAGTCCCAACAGTCCCTCCTCTGTTATTGGGGTTCAGTAACGTCAGCTGTTCCCCTGCTGTGTGTGTGGCAATCCCTCCTATGCACTGCGCATGGCCACGGATCCCAGGCCCGCGGTGGGATTACATTAGACGACACTGCGAGGCGGGATCTCGTCCAGCGCGGCCGCACAAGCGCAGCCAGCCTGACACCAAATGATGTCAGAAGACGGGCAGCGCAAAATGTGTGCATGGCCAAGGGCTAACCTAACAGCGCAGGCTCCGGGACTGATTCAAACAACGCTGAGGAGGCGGCGCACGGCGCCAAGGGGGTAAGAATGACGGCTGTGCTGCGTCACATCACAAAGGAAAGTTCCACCAACCGGACGGTATCACGGTAGGAGGGGACACTTTTCATAAGTGTTAGGTTCAGCATGTGCAAGGACCATAATTAAAAGAGCTAAGTTTACCTTTTCCAGCATTAGTGCTGTACACGATTTCTCTTTCAGCTACAAACGCCTGGGGGGGGGTTAAAGGTTCCCTTTCAACTTGCTCCAGTGCAGGCTGCGGCCTACACTCTGCTCCACCTGCAGAGCCCGGGCTCCAACACCGCTAGTTGCTGTCCGGAAGTGCTGGCTGCACAGAGCCAAACACCTCGCCAATGTGTCAGTGGGGTTCAGCACCGCCAGCTGTTCCCCTGCTGTGTAGCCGGCAACGTGTCCTGCAACTGCCACGCAGACATAACAGACCCAAAGCTGCCGCCAGTGCAGGCTTCGGCCTACACTCTGCTCCCTCTCCTCCTCCTGCTGACCCTGGGCTCTAACACCGCCAGTTGGGGCCCAGATGTGCTAGCTGCACAGAGAAAAACACCAGCCAATGTGTCAGTGGGGTTCAGCACCGCCAGCTGTTCCCCTGCTGTGCAGCTGGCAACGTGTCCTGCAACAGCCACGCAGACACAAGAACTGAAATTGAAGGGAACCTGTCCCCCCTCCCCCAGGCGTTTTTACATTTTACAGCCACCTTGTACGACAGTAATGCTGCATGTGTGCAAGGTGGCTCAGAAACTTATTCTCCTTGCCCATGTTGAACTGAACACGTCTAAAATGAGTCCTCTGCGACCATTAAAACGTCCCTCAGGTGTGATTTTCCTTTGTATTGACACGCAACAAGCTCCTTGGTAGCGCTGCCCGTCTTCTGGCATCATTGTTTGGCTGCCTGCGCCTCTGCGGCCGCCCTGACCCACACAACGCCCCTCGGTGTCTTATTTTTTGGGACTGCGAGCGTGTGATTGATGGGCATGAGCAGTGCATCAGTTCGCCTGTCCCTCATCTCCTTCCGCCTTCTTCAGACTGTGCGGCTTCATGGCCGTGGCATGCGATAAGGGATCAGCTGACGCCGCACAGTCTGAAGCGGGTGTAAGGACCCGAGTGTGAGAGGCGAACATATGTGCTGCGCCAGGCCATGAATCCCAGCCCCGCAGTGTTTTAACAATGTTAAGACACTGCGGGGCTGGGATTCATGGTCATCGCGAACCGCACCGGCCGACATTAAATGATGTCAGAAGATGGGCAGCGCTAACAGCGCTAGGCCAGGGGATAACACGACAGCGCAGACTCCTGTACAGCAAATAGCAACGCTCAGGAGGCTGCACCCAGCACCAAGGTGGGATTCTTGACATCTGTGCTGCGTCTCATTACGAAGGGAACTCGCGCCTCCAACACAGTTTGACTGTATAAAGGGCTAAATGTTATACGTGTTTCATTCAGCGTGTGCAAGGAGAAAAATTAAAAGAGCAACCTTTGACTTGTGCAGCACTACTGCTGCATAAGCTGTGGCTCTTCTACTTTGTAACCCCTGAGGGGGGGTTAAAGGTTACCTTTGAAATTGGTTCAATTAGGCTTCGGCCTACACTCTGCTCCCCCTGCAGAGCCCGGGCTCCAACACCGCCAGTTGGGGCCCGGTACTGCTAGCTGCACAGAGAAAAACACCAGCCAATGTGTCAGTGGGGTTCAGCACCGCCAGCTGTTCCCCTGCTGTGCAGTCGGCAACGTGTCCTGCAACTGCCACTCAGACACAACAGACCCAAAGCTGCCACCAGTGCAGGCTTCGGCCTACACTCTGCTCCCTCTCCTCCTCCTGCTGACCCTTTGCTCCAACACTGCTAGTTGGGGCTCTAGGAAGACAAGCTTGAATAGGTCCCCATCCTGGTTCCAGCACCGTCAGCTGGTTCCGGGCAGAGCCTTTGGCTTAGGTGCCTCCCTCTGGGTATCCGAGTTCCACCAACGTCAGGTGGTCCTTGGTAGTGCTTTCAGGCACGGGTACCTCCTGCTTAGTAACCGGGTTCCAGTAACGTCAGCTGGTCCTCGGTAGTTCCATTGGCTCTTGGACCTTCGGGTAGCCATCCGAGTTCCAGTTCCATCGGCTGTTTCTCGGCATTTTCTCAGCCTTCTTGTACCTTCTGCTACATTTCCAAGTTCAAGAGACTAAACACGATGACCCGGAAGACCAACCCTAAGATGACGACGACACCAGAGAAGACAACCACCGTGATGACGACGACCCTGGAGACGATGACCCTGAAGACCACCCCGATGACGACGACCCCGGAGACGACGACCCTGGAGACGACGACGACCTGGAAGACCGAGAAGCAGAAGAACAAGAGGCTGCAGAACAAAGAGCAGAAGAACATTAAGCATAACACTAAATATCAGAGCAAAAGATATTATCTAAATTATAAGCAGAAGAAGACTAAGCAGTGTATGGGGGTGAGTCCGTTCCTCCTCGTGGTGCCCCTGGATAAAGCCTGATGCTGCAGGCCAAACTGAACACGGACAAATGTAACTGTTTTGTGACAGGCAGAACGGAAGGTGTAATCTTCAAACTTTTATAGATAACAACTACGGGAATGCCTGTCACAAATAAGAATAAGATGAAGAAGTAGAATATGAAGAAGATAATAGTAAAATAAAAAGAATATGAACAATGTAACAAAAAAAATAATAGGTAGAAGATGAAGAAGAAGATGAATAAGGTGAAGAAGTTGATGTCAAAGAAGCTGATGATGAGGATAATGAAGAAGAAAGTGTGGGAGAAGTAAAAAAGAAGGTGAAGGGCGTGGAAGTAGTGAAACATCAATATCTGACAAAATTAAAAAAAAATTAACATAGTCAAAATCTTTCTAACGCCGAACGTCAAAAAAAACAAAACAAAATCCAGCTATTCTATTAGATTGGGCTAAACCTCTGTGCCTTTAATGTCTCCGCCACGTCCCCCAATACATCCTACATTATTCTTAGTTGTTTTCCTTCATGTAGAATGAACCTACAAGTTTATAAAGGGTTTATTTTAATTCCGATATTTTCGTCCCATTGACTTGCATTGGGATCGGGTATCGGTATCGGATTAGATCCGATACTTTGACGGTATCGGCCGATACTTTCCGATACCGATACTTTCCGATATCGGAAGGTATCGCTCAACACTACTGTTTGCCCATGGGGTGCTCCATATCCTGCTCATTATTTGAGGCGTTTAGTTGCTTCCTCGAATGGGTCGTCATGGACGTTTCTAAGGGGGTACATATTATCCATTACCTCGACGACTTCTTATGCCTGGGCCCAAAAGATTTGCCATAGTGTGAATACACGCGGTAGTCCACCTGTGAGAAGGAGAGAGCTGGAGGGAGAGAGGACACCCCAGAGCCGAGGAGTTAGATTGAGAAAGGAAGAAGGCGGTGTAGCTTGCTTCATACTCTGCTGAGTAGCAGAAATTGCTACTAGGCCCAAAGTATTGCCTGGGCTAGATGCAGTTAAAAATTAGTCATTAGATAAACAGGCGGTGTAGCTTGCTTCATGGGTGGGGTACTCTGCTGAGTAGCACAAAATGCTACTAGGCCCAAAAGGATTTCCTGGGCTAGATGCAGTTAAAAATTAGTAATTAGATAAACAGGTGGTGTAGCTTGCTTCATGGGTGGGGTACTCTGCTGAATAGCACAGAATTCTACTAGGCCCAAAAGGATTTCCTGGGCTAGATGCAGTTAAAAAATAGTACTTAGGTAAACGGGCGGTTTTGCTTGCTTCATGGGTGGGGTACTCTGCTGAGTAGCACAAAATGCTACTAGGCCGAATAGAATTTCCTGGTTTAGATGCAGTTAAAAATTAGTACTCAGGTAAACAGGCGGTGTAGCTTGCTTCATGGGTGGGGTACTTTGCTGAGTAGCACAAAATGCTACTAGGCACAAAAGCATTTCCTGGGCTAGATGCAGTTATAAATTAGTAATTAGATAAACAGGTGGTGTAGCTTGCTTCATGGGTGGGGTACTCTGAGTAGCAGAAATTGCTACTAGGCCCAAAGTATTGCCTGGGCTAGATGCAGTTTAAAATTAGTACTTAAACAGGCGGTGTAGCTTGCTTCATGGGTGGGCTACTCTGCTGACTAGCAGACACTGAAGCTTTGGAGCAGACCTCTGAATCCCAGGCCATAGAATGAGTAAACAACTCTGCAGACGACCCCACCCATCTGGAAATGACGATGGCTACATCATGTAACACATAACAAGGGGACTCCAAAAAGAGTCTTCATTTTTTCCAAAAATTCGGCCACAGACACCACTTAAGTGGCATAAATTTTGCCAGAGTTTTTTAAAACGGTTGGTGAGGTGATTTTCAAAAATTATCAAGCTTTTAGTCTCCCCAGGATGACACAGGGGTAGAAAAGTCCTTGCGGATCCAGGATTTGTTCATCTTGATGAACGTTAGTCTGTCTACATTGTCATTGGACAGCCGCATGCGCTTATCTGTCAATACACCACCAGCAGCGCTGAACACACGTTCAGAGAGAATGCTGGCTGAGTCTCCAAGGCATGAATGGCGAGCTGAGGCCATTTTCCAGATTGGAAGCCCAAAATGAGCAAGGGTCCATTTCCACAGTCATGGCATCGATGATAACTTGGAGATACTCCTGTACCATCCTCTCTAGGCATTAGATATGCGCCAGACTTCTTGTCACCTGTGGCCTTGCAAAGGATGGTCTAAAAAAATCTTGAAACGATTGGAAAAAATTGCTGTTACCACCAGATACGATGTTACTGTTACGGTTTGAGTGATGACACGATAGTCCCATAGTTGGCAAGTTAGAACTCAGAGATTCACTACGTGCACCACTGGTGTTTTGTGGAAAAGCAGATGTAAGATTCTATAACAGTCTCTGCTGATACTCCTGCATGCGTGAATCCCTTTCTATGGCAGGAATTATTTCGGCAAATTTACTTTTGTACCGGGGATCTAAGAGTGTGGCAACCCAGTAGTCGGCATTACTTCGGATTCTGACAATCCGAGGGTCATGTTGCAGGTAGTGCAGCAAGAAGGCACTCATGTGTCTTGCGCATCCAGGATGACCAAGTTCTTGTTGTCTTGGTGGCAGCAAGGTGAGAATCATGCTTCCTTCCTCTGCCCTCTCCCCCCAACCTCAACCTCGACAACAGAAATTTGATCAAGATTTCCCTCATCTGATGAGTCTTCTATGCCCATCGCGAGTTCGTCCTCCACTTCTTCCTCGCCTCCTGCACCTTCCTCAACAGTTTGGCTGCTACCATATGCCCTCGGTAATCCCTCTCCCCCAGCCTCCAATGCCAGCCGCCTTGGTGCTGCCGACCGTCTGGACCTTAGAGATATTATCCCTTCCGCATACGACTCCTCCTGTTCCTCGTCTTCCTCCTCCTCTTGTTCAACCACCTGACTCCGAATACTGTTTAAGGTGTGCTCCAGCATGTAAATCACCGGAATAGTCATGCTGATAATGGCATCGTCAGCACTAAACATCTTCGTCGCTATTTCAAAACTGTTCAGAAGGGTGCATAGGTCTCTGATCTGAGACCACTCCTGCAGCGTGATTTGCCCCACCTCTGGATCTCGTTGGCCCAGGCTATACATCATAACGTATTGCACCAGGGCTCGTCGGTGCTGGCACAGTCGCTGCAACATGTGCAGAGTTGAATTCCACCGTGTGGGCACATCGCTTTTCATCCGGTGAACTGGCAGGCCCAACGACTTCTGTAGAGATGTAAGTCATTGAGCTGCGTGATGCGAACGGCGGAAGTGAGCACACAGTGACCGTGCCCTCTGCAGAAGCCCATCTAATCCGGGATAGTTGGGTTAAAAATTGCTGGACAACCAGGTTCAAAACGTGAGCCATACAAGGCACATGTGTGACATTGCCCCTGCGAAGGGCCGCACCCAGGTTTGCAGCGTTGTCACACATGGCATTCCCTGGCTGCAGGTTGAGTGGAGACAACCATTGATGGAACTCGGTCTCCAGAGCTGACCACAACTCCTCAGCTGTGTGACTCACATTTCCCAGACATTTCAATGTAAACACTGCCTGATGCGGTTGAGCCCTGGTGACAGCATAGTAAGGAGGTGTGCAGGATTCCTTCTGCGCAGTTAGAACGCTGGTGGCATTACCAGACAGGCTTTGGGTGCAGGTGGAGGACCGAGAGGAGGTTGAGGAGGCAGAAGCCGTGGAGGAACTGCTAGATACAGAAGATCGACGAGCAACTCGTGGGGGCGGCAAGACTTGGACAGCAGCCCCTTCTCCTGATGTCACCATAGTTACCCAGTGCCCAGTCACCGACATGTAACGCCCCTGTCCATGTCTACTCGTCCAAGTGTCTGTGGTGAAATGCACCCTGTCACACACAGAGTTTCTCAAGGAAGCGGTGATGTTGTGTGTGACATGCTAGTGTAGCGCAGGCACAGCTTTCTTTGAGAAGTAGTGGCGACTGGGCATCTGGTACTGGGGCACTGCGATGGACATAAGGTCTCAAAAATTCTCTGTGTCCACCAGGCAGAAAGGCAGCATTTATGTAGCCAACAGCTTGCAGAGGGTGAAATTCAACCTCTTAGTTTTGTCATGTCTAGGAGGAAATGGTCTTTTACTTGTCCACATCTGGCCACATCGGGGTTGAGTAGGGTGTCCCCAGCAAACTGCTGGTCTGTGAGGAAGGTGCAGGCAGAGATGTTATGTTGCCTTGATCAAAATGTGGTCTCCATGTCAGAGAGCGCTCAACACCAGCAGGTGTTTCCACTTGCAAATGTCCTGACGACCTGCCAATCACACTGGCTGTTGTGGGTAAAGAGGTGGAAGGTCTGCGTCCAAAACCATGTGCGACTGCTGTCCCCACAGTCACAGAGGATGAAAAGAAGGTGGATGCACTTGATGGGGCAGACGGTGGTTGGCCCGGCCTACTAGGCCACATTGTAGCACAATGAGCTTCCCACTGCAACTTATGCCTCATATCCATGTGACGGTTCTTGCATGAAGCACTCAAACTAGTCATTTTTGGCCTCTACTGAGATTTTGGTGACAAATCTTAGAGACAACATGAGTTGGGTCATCCTTTGCGATCACAAGGCTTAGAGCCCGTGCGACCTGAAGAGCCACCACGACTTCTGCACAGAGGCACAGTTGGGGTTGAGGATGCAATTGTTGATGTGCTTCCAGTACTCCGTCTCTGTCCAGGAAGGCGCAACCAAACCTCGTCGTCAGACTCGTCACTAGCATCCTCCTCCACCTCCTCTGCTGACTTCATGGACTGGCAGACTGTGGGTTGACAGTAAGTGGGGTCTCCAACCTCGTCATCATCATCCTGTGTGTTCTCACACCCGTCGTCCTCAGAGCCAACCTCTTCCTGCCCTGACCAAAAAGTCAAGTTTTCGTTCCAATCAGATATCTCAGTCTCATCATCATCTTCCTCATTGTCTCCACCAACAGGAGTTACAGTTTGGGAACGAGTGTCTACATTATTCTCAGAACCTTCTTCATCTGGGCCTGGATCCGACTCACAAAGATTCTGGGCATCTGTGCAGATCATTTCCTCGTCTGGATTCACAGAAGCTCTGGAGCAGACCTCTGATTCCCAGGCTAAAGTTAAACATCTCTGCAGACTCAACCATCTGTGTTACCCCATACTCAGATAGGCGGCTGGAGACTTGGGAGCTGTGAGGAAGCAAGTGCGATTGGGGTGATACCTCTGAGGACTGGAGTAGTTGTGATGTTGAAGTTGACAAGGAGGAGAGCCCACTTGAACGAGCACTTGATATCCGTTCAAGCTCCTGCTGTTTTTGTGCCTCATCTGGAATTTGTAGCGATGCTCGTAGCAATGATCGTAAGAAAGGGATCATATCAGATTGTCCACGAAAAGAGGTAGACTGTTGAGATTTTGCTTTTTGCTCCCTCTAGTGGTCATTAGTGATTTGACTCTGGAGCGTCTGTCTTTTTCTATATCCTCACCTGGGCCGTTAGTTCAGGGGCGTTGCTATATAAGCTCCCTGGACCTTCAGTTCAATGCCTGGCATCGTTGAAATCAGAGCTAATCTGTTGTGCTCTTGTCCTCTGATCCTGGTTCCTGTTTTTCAAGCTAAGTCTGCTTCTTTGCTTTTTGCTTTTGTTTTGTTTGGTATTTTTGTCCAGCTTGTTCCTATCTGTATCCTGACCTTTGCTGGAAGCTCTAGGGGGCTGGTGTTCTCCCCCCGGACCGTTAGACGGTTCGGGGGTTCTTGAATCTCCAGCGTGGATTTTTATAGGGTTTTTGTTGACCAGATAAGTTATCTTGCTATATTCTGCTATTAGTAAGCTGGCCTCTCTTTGCTGAACCTGGTTCATTTCTGTGTTTGTCATTTCCTCTTACCTCACCGTTATTATTTGTGGGGGGCTTGTATCTTGCTTTGGGGTCCCTTTCTCTGGAGGCAAGAGAGGTCTTTGTTTTCTTCTCCTAGGGGTAGTTAGATTCTCCGGCTGGCGCGAGTCATCTAGCGATCACCGTAGGCATGATCCCCGGCTACTTCTAGTGTTGGCGTTAGGAGTAGCTATTTGGTCAACCCAGTTACCACAGCCCTATGAGCTGGATTTTTGTATCTTGCAGACTTACACGTTCCTCTGAGACCCTGTCCACTGGGGTCATAACAGTATGCCAGGCCAGTATTAAATGTTTAATGCATTGCAGAAGTGGGATTATAAGAAAGAAAATTTTGAGTTTTTTTTTTCCCTCTCTCATTTTTTTTTTTTTTCGTTTCCCCTTTACCTCAGAGTGGCTTAAGCTTGCTGCAGACATGAATGTCCAGACCTTGATTACAAGTGTGGACCAGCTTGCCGCTCGTGTGCAGGGTATACAAGATTATGTTACCAGAAATCCTAGGTCTGAACCCAAGATTCCGATTCCTGAACTGTTTTCAGGAGACCGATTTAAGTTTAGGAATTTCAGGAATAATTGTAAATTATTTTTGTCCCTGAAACCTTGTTCGTCTGGAGACTCTGCTCAACAAGTAAAAATTGTTATTTCATTCTTACGGGGTGACCCTCAGGATTGGGCTTTTTCGTTGGCGCCAGGAGATCCGGCATTGGCTGATATTGATGCGTTTTTTCTGGCGCTCGGTTTACTTTATGAGGAACCCAATCTTGAGATTCAGGCAGAGAAAGCCTTGCTGGCTATGTCTCAGGGCCAGGACGAGGCTGAGGTGTATTGCCAAAAATTTCGGAAATGGTCCGTGCTGACACATTGGAACGAGTGTGCACTGGCCGCTAATTTTAGAAATGGCCTTTCTGAGGCCATTAAGAATGTTATGGTGGGTTTTCCCATTCCCACAGGTCTGAATGATACCATGTCCCTGGCTATTCAAATTGACCGGCGGTTGCGGGAGCGCAAAACCGCAAATTCCCTCATGTTGTTGTCTGAACAGACACCTGATGTGATGCAATGTGATAGAAAAACCGCAAATTCCCTCATGGTGTTGTCTGAACGGACACCTGATTTGATGCAATGTGATAGAATCCTGACTAGAAATGAGAGGAAAATTCATAGACGCCGGAATGGCTTGTGCTACTACTGTGGTGATTCTACACATGTTATCTCAGCATGCTCTAAACGTATATCTAAGGTTGTTAGTCCTGTCACCGTTGGTAATTTGCATCCTAAGTTTATTCTGTCTGTAACTTTGATTTGCTCACTGTCATCTTATCCTGTCATGGCGTTTGTAGATTCAGGTGCTGCCCTGAGTCTTATGGATCTCTCATTTGCTAAGCGCTGTGGTTTTATTCTTGAACCATTAGAAAATCCTATCCCTCTTAGGGGTATTGATGCTACGCCATTGGCAGAAAATAAGCTGCAGTATTGGACACAGGTTACCATGTGCATGACTCCTGAACACCGCGAGGTGATACGTTTTCTCGTTCTACATAAAATGCATGATTTGGTTGTTTTGGGGCTGCCATGGTTACAGACCCATAATCCAGTCCTTGACTGGAAGGCTATGTCAGTGTCTAGTTGGGGCTGTCGTGGTATTCATGAGGATTCCCTGCCTGTGTCTATTGCTTCTTCTACGCCTTCGGAAGTTCCGGAGTACTTGTCTGATTATCAGGATGTCTTTAGCGAGTCCAGGTCCAGTGCATTGCCTCCTCATAGGGAATGTGACTGTGCAATAGATTTGATTCCAGGCAGTAAATTTCCTAAGGGAAGACTGTTTAATCTGTCGATACCTGAACATACCGCTATGCGTTCATATATCAAGGAGTCTCTGGAGAAAGGACACATCCGTCCGTCTTCTTCCCCTCTTGGTGCGGGATTCTTTTTTGTGGCTAAAAAGGACGGATCTTTGAGGCCTTGTATTGACTATCGGCTTTTAAATAAGATCACTGTCAAATTTCAGTATCCTTTGCCGCTGTTGTCTGACTTGTTTGCCCGGATTAAAGGTGCCAAGTGGTTTACCAAGATAGACCTTCGTGCTGCGTACAACCTTGTGCGCATTAAGCAAGGGGATGAATGGAAAACCGCATTCAATACGCCCGAAGGTCATTTTGAGTACTTGGTGATGCCTTTTGGGCTCTCTAATGCCCCTTCAGTTTTTCAGTCCTTTATGCATGACATTTTCCGGAACTATCTGGATAAATTTCTGATCGTTTATCTGGATGATATTCTGGTTTTTTCTGATAATTGGGACTCGCATGTGGAGCAGGTCAGGATGGTCTTTAAAATTTTGCGTGAAAATTCTTTGTTTGTCAAGGGCTCAAAGTGTCTTTTTGGTGTACAGAAGGTTCCCTTTTTGGGGTTCATTTTTTCCCCTTCTGCTGTGGAGATGGACCCAGTCAAGGTCCGAGCTATTCTTGATTGGACTCAGCCCTCGTCAGTTAAGAGTCTTCAGAAGTTCTTGGGTTTCGCTAACTTCTACCGTCGTTTTATCGCTAACTTTTCTAGCATTGTGAAACCTTTGACGGATATGACCAAGAAGGGCTCCGATGTGGTTAATTGGGCTCCTGCTGCCGTGGAGGCTTTCCAGGAGTTGAAACGTCGGTTTACTTCGGCGCCTGTTTTGTGCCAGCCTGATGTCTCGCTTCCCTTTCAAGTTGAGGTGGATGCTTCAGAGATTGGAGCAGGGGCCGTTTTGTCGCAGAGAGGCCCTGGTTGCTCTGTTATGAGACCTTGCGCCTTTTTCTCTAGGAAGTTTTCGCCTGCGGAGCGAAATTATGATGTGGGCAATCGGGAGTTGTTGGCCATGAAATGGGCATTTGAGGAGTGGCGTCATTGGCTCGAGGGTGCTAAGCATCGTGTGGTGGTCTTGACTGATCACAAAAATCTGATGTATCTCGAGTCTGCTAAACGCCTGAATCCTAGACAGGCCCGCTGGTCATTGTTTTTCTCCCGTTTTGACTTTGTTGTCTCGTATTTACCAGGTTCAAAGAATGTGAAGGCCGATGCTCTTTCCAGGAGCTTTGTGCCTGATGCTCCTGGAGTCGCTGAACCTGTTGGTATTCTTAAGGATGGTATTATCTTGTCAGCTATTTCTCCAGATCTGCGACGTGTGTTGCAGAGATTTCAGGCTGATAGGCCTGATTCTTGTCCACCTGACAGACTGTTTGTGCCTGATAAGTGGACCAGCAGAGTCATTTCCGAGGTTCATTCCTCGGTGTTGGCAGGTCACCCAGGAATTTTTGGCACCAGAGATCTGGTGGCCAGATCCTTTTGGTGGCCTTCCTTGTCTAGGGATGTGCGGTCATTTGTACAGTCCTGTGGGACTTGTGCTCGAGCTAAGCCTTGCTGTTCTCGTGCCAGCGGGTTGCTCTTGCCCTTGCCTGTCCCTAAGAGACCTTGGACACATATCTCCATGGATTTCATTTCTGATCTTCCGGTGTCTCAGGGCATGTCTGTTATCTGGGTGATATGTGATCGCTTCTCCAAGATGGTCCATTTGGTTCCTTTGCCTAAGCTGCCTTCCTCTTCCGATCTGGTTCCTGTGTTTTTCCAGAACGTGGTTCGTTTGCACGGCATCCCTGAGAATATTGTGTCTGACAGAGGATCCCAGTTCGTTTCCAGATTCTGGCGATCCTTTTGTAGTAGGATGGGCATTGACTTGTCATTTTCGTCTGCTTTCCATCCTCAGACTAATGGACAGACGGAGCGAACTAATCAGACTTTGGAGGCTTATTTGAGGTGTTTTGTCTCTGCTGATCAGGACGATTGGGTGACCTTCTTGCCGTTAGCTGAGTTTGCCCTTAATAATCGGGCTAGTTCCGCCACCTTGGTTTCGCCGTTTTTCTGCAACTCTGGTTTCCACCCTCGTTTTTCTTCGGGTCATGTGGAACCTTCTGACTGCCCTGGGGTGGATTCTGTGGTGGATAGGTTGCAGCGGATCTGGAATCTTGTGGTGGACAACTTGAAGTTGTCACAGGAGAGGGCTCAGCGCTTTGCCAACCGCCGCCGCGGTGTGGGTCCCCGACTACGTGTTGGGGATTTGGTGTGGCTTTCTTCCCGCTTTGTTCCTATGAAGGTTTCCTCTCCCAAATTTAAACCTCGTTTTATTGGTCCTTACAAGATATTGGAAATTCTTAATCCTGTATCCTTTCGCCTGGATCTTCCTGTGTCGTTTGCTATCCACAACGTGTTTCATAGGTCCTTGTTGCGGCGGTACGTTGTGCCTGTGGTTCCTTCTGCTGAGCCTCCTGCTCCGGTGTTGGTTGAGGGCGAGTTGGAGTACGTGGTGGAGAAGATCTTGGATTCTCGTCTCTCCAGGCGGAGGCTTCAGTACCTGGTCAAGTGGAAGGGCTATGGTCAGGAAGATAATTCCTGGGTGGTCGCCTCTGATGTTCATGCGGCCGATTTAGTTCGTGCCTTTCACGCCGCTCATCCTGATCGCCCTGGTGGTCGTGGTGAGGGTTCGGTGACCCCTCACTAAGGGGGGGGTACTGTTGTGATTTTGCTTTTTGCTCCCTCTAGTGGTCATTAGTGATTTGACTCTGGAGCGTCTGTCTTTTTCTATATCCTCACCTGGGCCGTTAGTTCAGGGGCGTTGCTATATAAGCTCCCTGGACCTTCAGTTCAATGCCTGGCATCGTTGAAATCAGAGCTAATCTGTTGTGCTCTTGTCCTCTGATCCTGGTTCCTGTTTTTCAAGCTAAGTCTGCTTCTTTGCTTTTTGCTTTTGTTTTGTTTGGTATTTTTGTCCAGCTTGTTCCTATCTGTATCCTGACCTTTGCTGGAAGCTCTAGGGGGCTGGTGTTCTCCCCCCGGACCGTTAGACGGTTCGGGGGTTCTTGAATCTCCAGCGTGGATTTTTATAGGGTTTTTGTTGACCAGATAAGTTATCTTGCTATATTCTGCTATTAGTAAGCTGGCCTCTCTTTGCTGAACCTGGTTCATTTCTGTGTTTGTCATTTCCTCTTACCTCACTGTTATTATTTGTGGGGGGCTTGTATCTTGCTTTGGGGTCCCTTTCTCTGGAGGCAAGAGAGGTCTTTGTTTTCTTCTCCTAGGGGTAGTTAGATTCTCCGGCTGGCGCAAGTCATCTAGCGATCACCGTAGGCATGATCCCCGGCTACTTCTAGTGTTGGCGTTAGGAGTAGCCATTTGGTCAACCCAGTTACCACAGCCCTATGAGCTGGATTTTTGTATCTTGCAGACTTACACGTTCCTCTGAGACCCTGTCCACTGGGGTCATAACAGTAGACATCTTACTTTGGCTGGAAGATGGTCTTTCTTCTGCAGATGTTACTGTTGCTTTACCACCTGCCCCACGGACACAACCTTTTTTTCCCTTTCCAACACGCCTATTCCCCTTTCCACCAGAAGCAGGCCTTTTGCCACTCATTTTGGTGCTTAACTAATTGGCAACTCTGTATCTATAGTTGTTGGCACAAAAAATGATGGATGAAAACCAAGCAGAGCTGAGTGGCCAAACTGTGGTACTAGGCCCAAAAGGATTTACTGGGTTAGATGTAAAAATTTAGGTGAGTTGGAAGTTTCGCCCCCAGCAGTTTGCCCCCAGCATTTCGCCCCCAGCAGTTCGCCTCCAGGTACACTTCGCCCCCGAACATTTCACCCCCAGCATTTTGCCCCCAGGATGTTTCGCCCCCGCACATTTCGCCCCCAGCAGTTCGCCCCCAGATGTTTCGCCCCCAGCAGTTCGCCCCCAGATGTTTCGCCCCCAGCAGTTTGCCCCCACACGTTTCGCCCCCGCACATTTCGCCCCCAGCAGTTTGCCCCTGGATGTTTCGCCCCCGGATGTTTTGCCCCCAGCAGTTCGCCCCCAGATGTTTCGCACCCAGCAGTTTGCCCCCGGATGTTTCGCGCCCGGATGTTCAGTTCATCCCTGGATGTTTTGTCTCTAGCAATTTGCTCCTGGATCTTTCGCATCCAGGAAAGACCTGCCTCAACTGAACATTGGCATGTTCGCTTATCACTAATAATACACCATATGAGTCTAAGATATAGAATTCTGATCAAATTATTTTTTTTTATTCTAAAACTTTGTTTTCTAGATGAGTAATTTTACAAACAGACAGGAAAATAGTAGGATTTCATTGGTTACTAAGGAGGTCGTGCCCCCTTGGTAGCAGAATGGATGCCGCGCGTGCGCAGATGGATATCGCGGCGGCCATTTTCCTGAAGCCGCGGCCAGCAGAGCGCCGCTTTTGCGCACGCGCGGCCAAAGGAAGATGGCCGCGCCCACCGATCACCAATGAAATAACGAACAGCGCGCTCTTTTAAATCTCCTGGCAGAGGATTCGGGACCTTGGGCATGCGCACACCACTACGCCACCAACGGAAAACTACGCAAAATCTGGGGGAAGACAACATGCCCTTTTGACCAGACCAGCCTGATTGACAGGCGAAAACGGAGACTTTGCAAAGGTATTTCGGCAACTTAGGTGGGTAATAAACGCATAACAAACACACTAATGTAACGCCCACCTCTGCCCCTATTTAACGCTATTTTTATCCCATCTTCCAAAAACGTGGTGACAGGTTCCCTTTAACAAGGCTGTTGTAGTGAAAAACATGCCACTCTTTACTTTGTGCCAGTAGATGGAGATTGTCTCTTGTTCCAAATATCAACATACGGCTGTGTCCATTTCCTAATTTAAAATGAAAATATTAGTAGAGGAAATAATAGAAAAAGTGTAACAAGCAGCAGACAGAGAATTTTGGGATAAATTCACAAAAAAAATATCCTAATCAGAAGCCTCTGTTCATATCTCACATTAAAAACTCACATTTTGCTCCAGATTTTCTGATTTCATAATAAAAAAACGGAAGCAAAATATAGTGTGAAGGGGCCAACCAATAGTTTTTTACAACATATATTGTCCCAGTGGAAAATGATATATTTTTGTTTAAAATTAAAATTACTTCCAAACTTGAAATAGGTCACATTTTTAGGGTACCTTTAGACCCTTCAACTAGACGGCCGTTCAGCACGGCCCATCGCCGCCATGCTGAACGGCCGTCTAGTTGACAGCCGCATCCAGACGCGGCATGTGGCTGGACGTCTGAATGAACGACTGTGCGGGCAGCTCGCCTGAATGGGGCGTTCCATTCAGGCGGATGGGCACGCTAGTCGTTGGGTGGGCAGCGCGGACGTTCGTGACATCCGCGCTGCCTATGCTGTCTCATTGAGAGGATTGTGCAGGATGCAAAAAACGCTAGTAAAATCACCACTGTGCTTTTGGCCTAAAGCATAACTGAATGGTCCATTAGGCTGGGGTCATATGCAGCATTAATGTGTAAATCCCATCCACTTGCTGATGACAAATTTTTGTTTACAAAAAAAACATGCAGTGCAGCATGTCAATGTATGGTGCCATTATACAAAGAAAATTCATTCAGACAAGGGGCTGAAATCCTGCACTAAAACCTGTACCTAAATCCATAGAGTTAAGTGAAGATTTTGATACAGAATTAGGGTACCACAATAGTGGCCCCAATTGCAGGCACAAATAGATTCCTGTGGGATCTGCAATTGCTACCGCAATTACAGCCGCTGCGGAGATGCCGCTCCGCAATCCCCTTCCATCAGTGGGCACGAGGCCTCAGGCTTTATCCAGACAAGCTGGATTTACAGGCGTATTCCGTGCTGTGTTTCCTGCCTGAAACCCGCCCTTTCATGTCTATGGTGCGGGTTACGGGCGGATTCCGTCCGGGGCAGGAAAACGCCCCACTGGAAAATAGCTTCAAAGCTATTTTCCAGCGGATCCCATGCTTAACTCGCCCATTCAAGGGAATGGGCAAGAGGGAAACCTCCCGAAAAATGCCTTCAAACCACGGTAAATACGCTCGGTTTAGGCCATAGCAGGGCACGGCCATGCCCATAGCAGAGCTTGGCCACGTCCCCTATTTGCAGAAGCGTTTTGCCAGCGCTTGCAAAGTGCTTAAAAAGTGCTTGCAAGCAGCAGGCAAAACGCCTCTGCAAATCCTGGCATATCTCACCTGAGCTCCGGAGTTCAGCCCGACCTGTCCACGGATCTGCAGGACTGAACTACAAGAGCTGAGGAATCAGCCGGCGATGGCAGTTCAGCCCGTGCATGCTGCAGACAGGCGAGGCTGAACTCTGGGGCAGCATCCTGGACAGGTATGGACAGTACAATGCTGCATATTTGGAATTAGTGTTGGCCGATCCGATCACTGAAGATCGTAATTTATTACGATTTTAAGGCTGGGTCCAGGCTGCGCTGTTAAAAAATAAACAAACCCAGTTACTCACCTCTTTCTCCAGTGTCCAGTACTGGCTCCGGCTCCTAGCCCAGCTGTGCAGGGAATCCCGAAATCCAGGCGGCGCTTCTCCGCCTCTGTGCCTGCCGTACTATAACTACAATGGAGAGTGATCCCAGGACCGCTCACTAGACGGTCCTGGGAAAGCACCACATCACGTCACAGAACAGCCCGGCACATGTGCAGAGGTGGTGATGCACAACCCAGAATGCATAGCGTTGGGATTTCGGAATTCCCTGCACCGCCGGAGACAGCGCTGGACACCGGAGAGAGAGTTGAATAACTGGGTTTGTTTATTTTTTAACAGCGCAGATGGGGGCCATTATATATATGCAAGAAAGCTGGAAGAAGAGTGGCTCAACTGAGATTGTTGCTGAGGACTCATTGTGCTGCTAGTCAAGCAAAAAAGGCAGCACACTGCAGCGCTAACACATGCAAAAATGAAACACAGAAAATGAACTGCATTACTGCACTAAAAATATGAAAAATGAGAGCGTTTAGCGCATAAAAAAGGCCAATTTTATATGTACCTGGTAGCCACTTTACGGCATCTCTCTTATACCAGGTCCTGCGCTATCCTTCCTCGCTGAGAATAAACGTCTCCATGTGAATGGGCACCTATGAAAACCTCTCATGAGACTAACATTCTCTTTCTCTGTGGAGGGGTACTGGACCTGTTGCAATTAAGACACTTGTGACTAGGAGGCGGAGTGCTCGGTCAGAAGGCTAGACAATACATTTGAAAAAACTGACCGTCACATCCAAACATAGATCAAGTGTGAACAGGTGCTGAACCTTAGAGTCACCAACTCCTATACAGTCAAGCAAAAAAGGCAGCACACTGCAGCGCTAACACATGCAAACATGAAACACAGAAAATGAACTGCATTACTGCACTAAAAATATGAAAAATGAGAGCGTTTAGCGCATAAAAAAGGCCAATTTTATGTGTACCTGGTAGCCACTTTACGGCATCTCTCTTATACCAGGTCCTGCGCTATCCTTCCTCGCTGAGAATAAACGTCTCCATGTGAATGGGCACCTATGAAAACCTCTCATGAGACTAACATTCTCTTTCTCTGTGGAGGGGTACTGGACCTGTTGCAATAAAATTGGCCTTTTTTATGCGCTAAACGCTCTCATTTTTCATATTTTTAGTGCAGTAATGCAGTTCATTTTCTGTGTTTCATTTTTGCATGTGTTAGCGCTGCAGTGTGCTGCCTTTTTTGCTTGACTGTCATTTTGCTGCTAAAGCAGGGGTTGGCTTCCGCCCATACTTAACATGCATCCATGAAGAAAGATCTCCGCACTGCTGAAGTCCTATGCAAATCCTTTATTGCATTACAAAGTTAATAATAATAAATAATAATCTTTATTTTTATATAGCGCTAACATATTACGCAGCGCTTTACAGTTTGTACACATTATCATCGCTGTCCCCGATGGGGCTCACAATCTAAATTCCCTATCAGTATGTCTTTGGAATGTGGGAGGAAACCGGAGTGCCCGGAGGAAACCCACGCAAACACGGAGAGAACATACAAACTCTTTGCAGATGTTGTCCAAGGTGGGATTAGAACCCAGGACTCCAGTGCTGCAAGGCTGCTGTGCTAACCACTGCGCCACCGTGCTGCCCTGCCCAAAGTTCCAAAAGTGCCAGACCACCATCACCCACCCACATATATACATATATATACACACACACTGTTCGGGCGTACAGTGTGCATATATATATTTAGATCATATTTCCAGTGATCGGCCAACACTAGTTGGAATCAGTAGGCCTCACTACATTATATTACCCTCAAAGTTTCCCTTGAAAGCAAAAATCACAGTATTTTATATCAGCACCTTATGGTCTAGCATTTTTCAGATTTGTGCAAAATAAACTTTGCAATAATTATGCATAATGGAATTGTTTAAATACAATGTTAAATGGTTAAGTAGCTTACCAGAGTCATGCAGAAGGAACTGCTGCTGGACACCATCAATACTGATCTCCTGGAACTCCAGGGGGATAACAAGTTGATCAAGGGTTTGAGGTAACCTTGGGATATTGCCAAGTTGCCTTGCTAATCGTATTGTCCTCTTCAGTGATGCTTTCCTTGGGAGAAGTGCTGCAACATTAGAATGGGCTCCTGAAACGACGTCTGTGAGAATCTGTTGTGGTGTCTCCTGTGTTGTCCTTGCCCTGGTGACTGCCTCATTAACAAGTCGGATTGCTTCAGGTCTTGCAGCTTGTGCTGCGTGACTGTGAAGATTGACTACTTTCACAACTTCGCCAGATTCTTCATTGGTCCAAACACGTCCCTTGCAAGTCGACCGTTTTTCACATACCCAGATGGAATGGACATCATCAGCGGTTCGTTTGGAAAATAAGTAAATGTGATTCTCATGGACCAACTTCCTCCTTCCACGTTTGGACAGAACTGAATTCATAGTTGTAGAAAGTGAATTGCTGTAGAAGCTGACTGATTTTTTGTGGCAGTACACTTCTCTCTTTGTGGAGATTTCAGACACTGCTATATTCTGATGTACAGATGGAATAAAAGCTAGTCTAATGTAACTTGCAGGACATGTGACCTGCTACTTGTTACATCTGCAACAAAACTTGCAACAAAGCAGGTGAGTGCTGGGTCAGGTAAAAGTTCAAAATTGTTTAGATTTTTTGCCTCTTGCACACTGTAATTTTGGAGTGGTTTCACACTTGTGTTGGTGGCCGCCAGAGGTTGATCCGCTCTGGATCTGACATCCAGCTGACCCCGGGGCAATGCTGGCGGAATGCTTGCATTCCGCTTGCATTGCCCATAGAAGTGAACGGCTGGGTTCCTCGATCTGCAGCCGCCCGTTCGCTTTCGTAATGCCGCATTCCGCTATCAGTGTCAGAACAAAAAGAAGAGCATTTTCTTCTTTTCGTTCTGCTGCAGGTTAGCGGAATGCGGCATTACAGAAGCGAACGAGTGGCCCGTAGTGCATATGTAGCGGAAGTGTGAAAGCACCCTTATGCTGCCACTGATTTAGAACTCCAAAGCACGTGTTTTACTGGCATTTTTCAGAGCGCTTTTGTGAGCGCTCTCGGTAATGACCCATAAGATACAGGCTATTGATCAACGCTAAGTGCTCAAAAATAGCTCCTGTAATAAAATAAAAAGAGCTGGCCGAAACAACACCTCGCTTTTCCAGCCATTGACTTATCTACTATATAACTGTCTAAGGGTCACTTTCGTCTTTCTGTCTGTAACGTTTTATTTGTATATTCATTGGTCGCGGCGTCTGTCTGTCATGTAAATCCAAGTCACTGATTGGTCATGGCAAAACGCCCATGACCATTGCCATGACCAATCAGCGACGGTTACAGTCTGCCAGAAAAATGGCCACTGCTTTACTGCCCTGCACTCACCGCTGACCGCTCACACAGGGTTAATGACAGCGTTAACGGATCGCGGTGTACCGCACTCCGTTAACGCTGCTATTAACCCTGTGTGACCAACTTTTCGCTATTGATGGTGCCTATGCAGCATCAATAGTGAAAAGATGTAATGTTAAAAATAATAATAATAAAAAAAAGTTATTCTCACCCCCTCCGACGTCGCGCTGTACTCCGCGCCTCTCTTCCGGTCCGAACGATGCTATGCATCCAGGGCCTGCGATGATGTCACGGTCATATGACCGCGATGTCATCGCAGGTCCTACGCTCAGACCGGAAGCCACCACCAGCACTGCAGAGAGGCGCGAGGACTTCAGGGCCAGTGGCTGAGGTGAGTATATCTTTATTATTTTTTTTAACACGAATATAGTGCCCACATTCCTAGACTACGTGGGCAGTGCAGTATACTACGTCGGCTGGCCAATATACTATGTGCGCTGTGCAATTTACTACGTGGACTGTGCAATTTACTACGTGCGCTGTGCAATTTACTACGTGGACTTTGCAATTTACTACGTGCGCTGTCCAAAATATTACGTCGGCTGTCCAATATACTACGTGGCCTGTGCAATGTACTACGTGGACTGTCCAATATACTACATAATCTGTGCAACATACCACGTGGCTGTGCCTTCTAGAATACCCGATACGTTAGAATCGGGCCACCATCTAGTATATTCAAAATTGGCCATCTTCTTAGCGATTTTCCAGTGCTTAGCACTTGGGAAAGTGGCTACTGTGAAAGAGGACTTAGGGCTAAAACACAAGGCTGAAATTCCCTGCCTAATTTGGGGCTGAAACATCTGGGGGAAAAAAGCTGGGGGTGAAACATCTGGGGGCGAACTGCTGAGTGCGAAACATCCGGGGGCAAACTGCTGGGGGCGAAACATCCGGGTGCGAAACATCCGGGGGCGAACTGCTGGGTGCGAAACTTCCGGGCGCGAACTGCTGCGGGTGAAACATCCAGGTGCGAAACATCCGGGGGCGAACTGCTGGGGGCAAAACATCCGGGGGCGAGCTGCTGGGAGCGAAACATCCGGGTGCGAAACATCCGGGAGCAAACTGCTGGGGGCGAAACATCCGGGGGCGAACTGCTGGGGGCAAAACATCTGGGGGCGAAACATCTGGGGGTGAACTGCTGGGGGCGAAACATCCGGGGCGAACTGCTGGGGGCGAAACATCCGGGGGTGAAACATCCGGGGGCAAACTGCTGGGGGCAAAACATCTGGGGGCAAAACATCTGGGGGTGTACTGCTGGGGGCAAAACATCCGGGGGCGAACTGCTGGGGGCGAAACATCCGGGTGCAAAACATCCGGGGGCGAACTGCTGTGGGCGAAATGTGCGGGGGCAAAATGTGCGGGGGCGAAACAACCTGGGGCGAAATGCTGGGGGCGAAATGTTCGGGGGCAAAGTGTACATGGGGGCGAACTGCTGGGGGCGAAATGCTGGGGGCGAACTGCTGGGGGCAAACTGCTGGGAGCAAAACTTCCTAAAACCAAAATTTAGATACACAGGTGGTGTAGTTAGCTTCACAGGAGGGCTACTCCACTGACTTGCAGACACTGCTACTAAGCCCATAAAGATTTACTGGGTTAGATGCAGTAAAAATTTAGATACACAGGTGGTGTAGCTAGCTTCACAGGCAGGCTACTTCGCTAACGTGCAGACACTGCTCCTAGGCCCAAAACAATTTACTGGATTAGATGCAGTAAAAATTTAGATACACAGGCGGTGTAGTTAGCTTCACAGGCGGGCTACTCTGCTGACATGCAGACACTGCTCCTAGGCCCAAAACTATTTACTGGGTTAGATGCAGTAAAAATTTAAATACACAGGCGGTGTAGCTAGCTTCACAGGCGGGCTACTCCGCTGATGTGCAGACACTGCTACTAAGCCCAAAAAGATCTACTGGGTTAGATGCAGTAAAAATTTAGATACACAGGCGGTGTAGCTATCTTCGCAGGCAGGCTAATCAGATGACTACCAGACAATGCTACTAGCCCAAAAGGATTGGCTGAGCTAGATTACACCAAATGCTATGAAAAACACTTGCACAGCACTGGCACAGACCTGTCTGGCAAAAATTGCTATGAACTGCTGTAACCTACCCTGAAAAGGGCTGATATTACAACTAGCCCCGACTCCCGACTCCCTAAACCTATCTCTCAGAAAATTTGCTCGCATAAAAAGACTTTTTGCCTGTATGGCGCCCACAGCAGCAGCGGTGCCGTCTAACACTAAGCTGCAGCAGTGATGAAATGGTGGCGACAAGGAAAATGGCTGGTTCTTATAGGGCAAGAACATGTGACATACACAGCCAATGACACTTCTTCTTCTTCTCTATTTTTTTTTATATAGCGCTAACATATTCCGCAGCGCTTTACAGACATTATCATCGCTGTCCCCAATGGGGCTCACAATTTAAATTCCCTATCAGTATGTCTTTGGAATGTGGGAGGAAACTGGAGTACCTGGGGGAAACCCACGCAAACACGGAGAGAACATACAAACTCTTTGCAGATGTTGTCCTGGGTGGGAATTGAACCCAGGACTCCAGCGCTGTAAGGCTGAAGTGCTAACCACTAAGCCACCGTGCTGCCCGTGACACATGCCCTTGCTTGTCTGCATCACATGCACATTGCTGTGTGTGCACTGCTGATAGGCTGAGAGACTGCACCGCCCCACTGTAAATGCGGGAAAGAAAATAAAAATGGAGATCGGCGTTATTTCAGCACAGATCTATTCCCTGCCCCCCTCCGCCCACTATACACTGAAACAGTCTATTAACAATGCTAAACAGTTTTAATGTGCAAATCAAGTTAGGCTTTTGGTGAACGAACAGTTATCGAACAGAAACTCAAACAGCCGGATTTTAAGCAAATTGTTTGAGTTCAACGAACGACTCGAACACCACCCAAAACAGCTCGAATTTGAAATTGGCGAACAGTTCGACTCGAACACCGCTCATCTCTACTCATTATTGGCTTAATAAACTACATAAACAATTATCCAAATCTATTTGGCAATTTAAACCCACTAGGATCTCAAAACTTTCACTGTTTAAGCATAAGAAAAATGGAGTTAAGGAAGTATATTAGAAATACATTCTGTTACACCAAGTCCCGTACCTTTGCGGGGTCCCCGGTGGGACTCCCGCCCCGCGCTGTCCTGCTGAAGCCCCTGCTTCTCCTCTTCCTCCTGCTTCCTGGCGCGTAGCCAGCAGGTCCTTGGGTAGAGTGCTTAGGTTGCGCGCGCTCCCGGTCTCTTAAAGAGACAGCGTGCATTTTTTAAAAAGTACTTCTGGCCAATGGCATGTTAGTGATTACTATTTTCTAGCCCCTCCGCCATAGGGAGGGTGCCAGAGTAACAAGTATGTTCTTGCTAGCTTCTGGTTTCAGCTAGTGTGCACTTAGCTTCTGCAGTGTTTTGCCAGTACTCCACTTACACTGTTTGTCTCCACACACTATCATCCGCCTGCTACCCGGCTATCCTGGGCGATGTCTGTTCTGTCTACGCCAGTTCCTTCACGTCCCACCATTCAGCCATCCGTACCTCTGGACAACACCAGTACCACCAGTGTCAGCTCCTACACGAACACCCAGAATCCACCGGTCAGCTCATCGACATCTGCTGCCTCTGCTTGTCCTTTTGTCCCGCTGGGACAGCTGTCACGTGTCCGGGGTCTAACTGGAGGTAGCAACCGTGTCCTCCAGCCATTCCATTCTGACCTGACTCGAGGGGACTTACTATGGCTCACGTAGTTATGCCACCTTCAGAGCCCCCCCGGGCCATGGTGCCGAGGTTCCACAGATTTATCAATAAAGAACGCATGTGAACTTCACCACCTGTGACTCCGCTTCCGTTTGTTACACATTCTCTTTACCTTTGACCCTTTCAAGAGAAATTGTTAATCTCTTAGAGAATCCTATGAAAAACTCAATTTGGAATATGAAGAATATCTTCTCAATTTTTAACTCTGATGTCTCTCTTGAAAAAGCGAATTATATGTGGAGATGGGAAAAAGATCTAAATAATAATTTCCTCCTAGATAAATGGGAAAAAGCGGTCGAACTAGTGTGCAAAATTTCTATTAGCGCAAACCTGCATGAATATTATTGTAAAATTTTATCTAGGTGATTCTACATTCCCTCTAGACTTAAAAACGCATTTCCATATCAATCCGATTTATGCTGGAGGAATTGTGGTCAAAGAGGTAATCTTCATCACATATGCTAGGAATGTCCCACATTTTCAAAAACTTAGGAAAGATGTGTCTTTACTAGGGTTGAGCGACTTTTACTTTTTTGGGGTCGAGTCGGGTTTTGCGAAACCCGACTATCTCAAAAGTCGAGTCGAGTGCAATCGGCCGATTATCGCGAAAAGTCGGGGATCGACCAAAACACGAAACCCAATGCAAGTCAATGGGGAAGCATAGTTGGCAGTGAGTGGGGGCCAGGAAAACACCTACAGTGCCCATTTTAATGGCAAAAACATTCATTCTTGTTTCTGAAGCTTGTCAATCTTAATTAACTTTATAATAATAGTTGTGCATTGGAAATTGGGGGTCATGTGGCTAAAGTTGTGGGGGGTAGGGCTGGTTCAAGTCTTTAGTGGGCCCAGGAAACGTGGACTACGTCACGGCGGTGGAGCAGTGAGAGGTAAGTATTTCAACTTTGCAAGTGCTGTGATCCTGAGCAAGCAGGGGGGGCCCACTCGTTGGCATTGGCACTGGCACAGGGCCCCTCAAAGTACAGCGGTGTGTTTGCACGGCGGGGGTGCCTCCCACCGGCAGCGACACTTCTGCGTACTCTGAGGGGCCCCGTGCCTGTGACATCGCCAACGAGTATGCCCCCCCACCTGATGAAGGAACCTGCACTTTCATCTGTACCTTCCTCTTTGTCCCTGTGTAAGGTGGTATAGTATGCGGGAAGGGGAACCTGACTTTCATCAGGGTCAGATTGTGGCTGTGTAGCGTGCAAGGGGAATGTAGTGGTCTGGGTCAATGTACCACAAGACTCATCTAGCACTGGCTGGGCAATGGGCAGGATGAGGATGAAACACAGATATAGGCCCAAATAATAAAGTGGGCTAAATGCAGTTCAAAATTAGTAACAGGTGTCATGATCTCTGCAGGCAGAGATCATAGCAAGCCTATAGAGGGACAAGCTCTCGGAAGATGGAACTATACTGACCATGAACTAAGCCTGCCGCGCAACTAGAAATAGCCAGGTAGCATTTCCTATTATCGCTAGATGCCCAGCTCTGGCCTAAGACCTAAATAGCTAGCAGAGGGAAATATAAGACCTGGCTCACCTCTAGAGAAATATTCCAAAGAAGACAGTAGCCCCCCACATATAATGACGGTGAGTTCAGATGAAACAACAAACGCAGCAGGAAAATAGTCTTAGCAAATTTGAGGTCCGCTTACTAGATAGCAGAAGACAGATAGTATACTTTCATGGTCAGCAGAAAAACACTAACAAAACACCATCCAGAGATTACCTTAAACTCTGGCATTAACTCATAACACCAGAGTAGCAATCCCTGATCAACGAGAGCTTTCCAGACACAGTAACAAAACTTCAGCTGTGAACTGGAACAAATAGGCAAAACAAAACATGGACAAAAGTCCAACTTATCTAGTAGTTGTCTAGAAGCAGGAACAAGCACTGAGAGGCATCAGATAACATTGTTGACCGGCAAGAAACCACCAGAGAAATGAGCTTAAATAGCGACACCCACTACTGATGGAACCAGGTGAAACAGGAAAGAGGATGACAAGTCCAATTCCACAAGCGGCCACCGGGGGAGCCCAGAATCAAAATTCACAACAGTACCCCCCCCTCAAGGAGGGGGCACCGAACCCTCACCAGATCCACCAGGGCGACCAGGATGAGCCCTATGGAAGGCACGAACAAGATCAGAAGCATGAACATCAGATGCATTGACCCAAGAATTATCCTCCTGGCCGTAACCCTTCCAGTTGACCAGATACTGGAGTCTCCGTCTGGAAACACGAGAGTCCAAAATTTTCTCCACAACGTACTCCAACTCACCCTCAACCAACACCGGAGCAGGAGGCTCAACCGAAGGTACAACAGGTACCTCATACCTGCGCAATAACGACCGATGAAAAACGTTATGAATGGAAAAGGACGCAGGGAGGTCCAAACGGAAAGAAACAGGATTAAGAATCTCCAATATTCTATAAGGGCCGATGAACCGAGGTTTAAACTTAGGAGAAGAGACCCTCATAGGGACAAAACGAGAAGACAACCACACCAAATCTCCAACACAAAGCCGAGAACCAACACGACGATGACGGTTGGCAAAATGCTGAGTCTTCTCCTGGGACAACTTCAAATTGTCCATAACCTGCCCCCAGATGTGATGCAATCTCTCCACCACCGCATCCACTCCAGGACAATCCGAGGATTCCACCTGACCGGAGGAAAATCGAGGGTGAAACCCCGAATTACAGAAAAACGGGGACACCAAGGTGGAAGAGCTGGCCCGATTATTGAGGGCGAACTCTGCCAATGGCAAAAAAGCAACCCAATCATCCTGGTCAGCAGAGACAAAACACCTCAGATATGTCTCAAGGGTCTGATTAGTCCGCTCGGTCTGGCCATTAGTCTGAGGGTGAAAAGCAGATGAAAAAGACAAATCTATGCCCATCCTAGCACAGAATGCCCGCCAAAATCTAGACACAAATTGAGTACCTCTGTCAGAAACAATATTCTCAGGAATACCGTGCAATCGGACAACATTCTGAAAAAACAGAGGAACCAACTCAGAAGAAGAAGGCAACTTGGGCAGAGGAACCAAATGGACCATTTTAGAGAAACGGTCACAGACCACCCAGATGACAGACATCTTCTGGGAAACAGGCAGATCTGAAATAAAATCCATCGAGATGTGTGTCCAAGGCCTCTTAGGAATAGGCAAGGGCAACAGCAGTCCGCTAGCCCGAGAACTACAAGACTTGGCCCGAGCACAAACGTCACATGACTGCACAAAGACTCGCACATCTCGTGACAGGGAAGGCCACCAGAAGGATCTTGCCACCAAATCCCTGGTACCAAAAATTCCGGGATGACCTGCCAATGCAGAAGAATGTACCTCAGAGATGACTCTGCTGGTCCAATCATCCGGAACAAACAGTCTATCAGGCGGACAACGATCCGGTCTATCCGCCTGAAACTCTTGCAAGGACCGCCGCAGATCAGGAGAAACGGCCGACAAAATTACTCCCTCCCTAAGGATACCTGTGGGTTCAGAATTACCAGGAGAGTCCGGGTCAAAACTCCTAGAAAGGGCATCTGCCTTAACATTCTTAGAACCCGGTAGGTATGACACCACAAAATTAAAGCGAGAAAAAAATAAAGACCAGCGCGCCTGTCTAGGATTCAGGCGTCTGGCAGTCTCAAGATAAATCAAATTTTTGTGGTCAGTCAATACCACCACCTGATGCCTAGCCCCCTCGAGCCAATGGCGCCACTCCTCAAACGCCCACTTCATGGCCAAAAGCTCCCGATTCCCAACATCATAATTCCGCTCTGCGGGCGAAAATTTGCGAGAAAAGAAGGCACAAGGCCTAATGACGGAGCAGTCGGAACCTTTCTGCGACAACACTGCCCCAGCTCCGATCTCCGAAGCGTCAACCTCAACCTGAAAAGGCAGATTCACATCAGGCTGACGCAACACAGGGGCAGAGGCAAAACGGCGCTTAAGCTCCTGAAAGGCCTCTACAGCATGAGGGGACCAATTAGCAACATCAGCGCCTTGTCTGGTCAAATCAGTCAGTGGTTTAACGACATCCGAAAAACCAGCAATAAATCGGCGGTAAAAGTTGGCAAAGCCCAAAAATCTCTGAAGACCCTTAAGAGAGGAGGGCTGAGTCCAGTCACAAATAGCTTGCACCTTGACGGGATCCATCTCAATGGAAGAGGGAGAAAAAATATACCCCAAAAAGGAAATCTTCTGGACCCCAAAAACGCACTTAGACCCCTTCACACATAAAGAATTAGACCGCAGAACCTGAAAAACTCTCCTGACCTGCTGGACATGAAAGTCCCAGTCATCAGAAAAAATCAGAATATCATCCAGATATATTATCATAAATTTATCCAGAAAATCGCGGAAAATATCATGCATAAAAGACTGGAAAACTGAAGGGGCATTAGAAAGACCAAAAGGCATGACCAAATACTCAAAGTGGCCCTCGGGCGTATTAAATGCGGTCTTCCACTCATCCCCCTGCCTGATCCGCACCAAATTATACGCCCCACGAAGATCAATTTTAGAGAACCACTTAGCACCCTCTATACGAGCAAACAAATCAGTAAGCAATGGCAATGGGTATTGATACTTAACAGTGATCTTATTCAGAAGCCGATAATCAATACATGGTCTCAAAGAGCCGTCTTTTTTTGAGACAAAGAAAAACCCAGCTCCCAAGGGAGAAGAAGATGGACGAATATGTCCCTTTTCCAAAGACTCCTTTATATATTCCCGCATAGCAGCATGTTCCGGCACAGACAGATTAAACAAACGACCCTTTGGATATTTACAACCCGGTATCAAATCTATGGCACAATCGCACTCACGGTGCGGAGGTAACGACCCAAGCTTGGGTTCGTCAAAGACGTCTTGATAATCAGAGAGGAACTCAGGGACTTCAGAGGGAATGGACGACGAAATAGAAACCAAAGGTAAGTCCCCATGAATACCCTTACATCCCCAGCTCAACACAGACATTGCTCTCCAGTCCAAGACTGGGTTGTGAGACTGCAACCATGGCAATCCCAGTACCAAATCGTCATGTAAATTATACAGCACCAGGAAACGAATAATCTCCTGGTGATCCGGATTGATACGCATGGTTACTTGTGTCCAGTATTGTGGTTTATTATTAGCCAATGGGGTGGAGTCAATCCCCTTCAGAGGAATAAGAGTCTCCAAAGGCTCTAAATCAAAACCACAACGATTGGCAAAGGACCAATCCATAAGACTCAGAGCGGCGCCAGAGTCAACATAGGCGTCCGTGGCAATGGATGACAAAGAGCAAATCAGGGTTACAGACAAAATAAACTTAGACTGAATGGTACCAATGGAAACAGACTTATCAAGCTTCTTTGTACGCCTAGAGCATGCTGATATAACATGAGTAGAATCCCCACAATAGAAACACAATCCATTCTTCCGTCTAAAATTCTGTCGCTCGCTCCTGGACAGAATTCTATCACACTGCATACTTTCTGGCGTCTTTTCCATAGACACCGCCAGATGGTGCACCGGTTTGCGCTCCCGCAGACGCCTATCAATCTGAATAGCCATTGTCATGGACTCATTCAGACCTGCAGGCACAGGGAACCCCACCATAACATCCTTAACGGCATCAGAGAGACCTTCTCTGAAAGTTGCCGCCAAGGCGCACTCATTCCACTGAGTAAGCACAGACCATTTACGGAATTTTTGGCAGAAAACTTCAGCTTCGTCTTGCCCCTGAGATAGTGCCATCAAAGTTTTTTCTGCCTGAAGTTCCAAATGAGGTTCCTCATAAAGCAAGCCCAAGGCCAGAAAAAACGCATCCACATCGCGTAACGCAGGATCCCCTGCTGGCAATGAGAAGGCCCAATCTTGAGGGTCACCCCTGAGCAAGGAAATCACAATCCTAACCTGCTGAGCAGGGTCTCCAGCTGAACGAGACTTCAAGGACAAATAAAGCTTACAATTATTTCGGAAATTCTGGAAGCTAGCTCTATTCCCTGTGAAGAACTCCGGCAAAGGAATTCTCGGCTCAGATACCGGAGCATGTACCACAAAATCTTGTAAATTTTGTACTTTCGTGATGAGATTATTCAAACCCGCAGTTACACTCTGGAGATCCATGATTGTCAGGTGCACACAGAGCCATACAGAGATTAGGAGGAGAGAGAGAAAAAAGACTGCAGCAAGGCAGACTGGAGGAAAAAAAAAAAATTCCAGCAGACTTCTTATAACTCTCCTTTCTCAACCTGGGTCTTTAACACTTTAATGTCCGGTCAAACTGTCATGATCTCTGCAGGCAGAGATCATAGCAAGCCTATAGAGGGACAAGCTCTCGGAAGATGGAACTATACTGACCATGAACTAAGCCTGCCGCGCAACTAGAAATAGCCAGGTAGCATTTCCTATTATCGCTAGATGCCCAGCTCTGGCCTAAGACCTAAATAGCTAGCAGAGGGAAATATAAGACCTGGCTCACCTCTAGAGAAATATTCCAAAGAAGACAGTAGCCCCCCACATATAATGACGGTGAGTTCAGATGAAACAACAAACGCAGCAGGAAAATAGTCTTAGCAAATTTGAGGTCCGCTTACTAGATAGCAGAAGACAGATAGTATACTTTCATGGTCAGCAGAAAAACACTAACAAAACACCATCCAGAGATTACCTTAAACTCTGGCATTAACTCATAACACCAGAGTAGCAATCCCTGATCAACGAGAGCTTTCCAGACACAGTAACAAAACTTCAGCTGTGAACTGGAACAAATAGGCAAAACAAAACATGGACAAAAGTCCAACTTATCTAGTAGTTGTCTAGAAGCAGGAACAAGCACTGAGAGGCATCAGATAACATTGTTGACCGGCAAGAAACCACCAGAGAAATGAGCTTAAATAGCGACACCCACTACTGATGGAACCAGGTGAAACAGGAAAGAGGATGACAAGTCCAATTCCACAAGCGGCCACCGGGGGAGCCCAGAATCAAAATTCACAACAAACAGGACTAACCAGGCGGCATTGCTTTGTTCAGTGGAGTAGAAAACCCAGGAGCAGCAGACACCGTTTTATGGGCCCAACCACAGTAGTAGGCCCAATGCAGTTTAATATTACAAATAAAGGCCGAAAGCCTGAAGATAAAAGCTCGGGAAAACAAAACAGGAGAAAACCCAGGAGCGGCAGACACCGTTTTAAGGGCCCAACCACACTAGTAAGCCCAATGCAGTTTAATACTACAAATCTAGCCCGAAAGCCTGAAGATTAAAGCTCTGGAAAATAACACAGGACAACACCAAGGTGCGGCAGACACCGTTACTAGGCCCAACCAAAATAGTAGGCCAACTGCAGTGTTATATAAACAACAACTTAATGAGAGCCTGAAGATTGAAGCTCAGCTTTGCACAGTGGAGGACAACACCAGGGAGCGGCAGACACCGTTAGTAGGCCCCAACCACACTAGTAGGCCAACAGCAGTGTTATATTAACAACAACTACTTAATGAGAGCCTGAAGATTGAAGCTCAGGCAAGTAAACCTGGAGAACACCTTTGAGGGCCAGACACCGTTAGTAGGCCCCAACCACACATATTAACAACAACTACTTAATGAGAGCCTGAAGATTGAAGCTCAGCTTTGTGCAGTGGAGGACAACTGTAATGGGAGACAGACACAATAAGTAGGCCTAAATAAGTAATTAGGCAAAATGCTGTTCAAAATTGGTAAGTGGAGTACACTTGCAGCATAGCGTGGTTCAGCGGAGGAGGGCATGTGTAATTAGTGGCTCTGACACACGAAGTAGGCCTAAAATAAAAATGAAGGCTATATTAAGTTCAAAATTGGTAAAAGGAGTACACATGTGGCATAGCTGGGTTCTGTGGTGGAGGACAACTGTTATGACAGGCTTACACAGTTACTAGGCACAAATAAGTAAGTAGGATAAATGCAGTTCACTATTGGTAACAGGAGTACACAGGCGGCATAGCTTTATTCAGTGGAGGACAACAGCAAGGAGTGGACTGGCCGAGACAGACACACGTAGTAGGCCTACAATGGAAAGTAGGCTCTATGCAGTTTAAAGTAGGTTACAGGGGTACACAGGCAGCATTGGTGTGCTCAGCGGAGGACAATTCGAAGGAGTGACCGCAGATAGACTTAGAAGGCTGTTGTGAAATTGGATTTTGGGCTCCCCCGGTGGCCACTGGTGGAATTGAACTGGTGTGCATCATCCTCTCTGTTCACCTGTTTCCATCAGGATGTGGGAGTCGCTATTTAGCCTTGCTCCTCTGTCACTTCCATGCCGGTCAACATTGTAATCAGAAGCCTTTCTGTGCATGTTCCTGCTGCTAGACAACTCCCAGCTAAGTTGGACTTAGTCCTTGTTTGTTTTTGCATTTTGTTCCAGTTCACAGCTGTAGTTTCGTTTCTGTGTCTGGAAAGCTCTTGTGATCTGAAATTGCCACTCTGATGTTATGAGTTAATACTAGAGTCTTAAAGTAATTTCAGGATGGTATTTTGATAGGGTTTTCAGCTGACCATGAAAGTGCCCTTTCTGTCTTCCTGCTATCTAGTAAGCGGACCTCAATTTTGCTAAACCTATTTTCATACTACGTTTGTCATTTCATCTAAAATCACCGCCAATATTTGTGGGGGCCTCTGTCTGCCTTTCGGGGAAATTTCTCTAGAGGTGAGCCAGGACTATATTTTCCTCTGCCAGGATTAGTTAGTCCTCCGGCCGGCGCTGGGCGTCTAGGGATAAAACGCAGGCTACGCTACCCGGCTACTGTTAGTTGTGCGGCAGGTTTAGTTCATGGTCAGTTTAGTTTCCATCCTTCCAAGAGCTAGTTCGTATGTTTGCTGGGCTATGTTCTTTTGCCATTGAGAACCATAACAGTTTGACCAGCCATAAAAGGGTTAAATTAATTGACAGAGAAAGGAGAGAAAAGAGAAGTCTGCTGAAGATTTTTTTTTTTTTTTTTTTTCTCAGTTCTGAGTGTGCTTGTAATTGAATCTCTTGCAAGTCTGCCTATATTGCAGCCTTTCTCTCTCTCTCTCCTTCTAATCCTGGAATGGCTCTGTGTTCACCTGTTTAAAATGGATATTCAGAGTTTAGCTGCAGGTTTGAATAATCTCACCACGAAAGTTCAAAACTTACAAGATTTTGTTGTTCATGTTCCTATATCTGAACCTAGAATTCCTTTGCCTGAATTTTTCTCGGGGAATAGATCTTGCTTTCAAAATTTCAAAAATAATTGCAAGTTGTTTTTGTCCCTGAAATCTCGCTCTGCTGGAGATCCTGCTCAGCAGGTCAGGATTGTGATTTCTTTGCTCCGGGGCGACCCTCAGGATTGGGCTTTTGCATTGGCTCCAGGGGATCCTGCGTTGCTCAATGTGGATGCGTTTTTTCTGGCCTTGGGGTTGCTTTATGAGGAACCTCAGTTAGAACTTCAGGCGGAAAAGGCCTTGATGTCCCTATCTCAGGGGCAAGACGAAGCTGAAATATACTGCCAGAAATTCCGTAAATGGGCTGTGCTTACTCAGTGGAATGAGTGCGCCCTGGCGGCGAATTTCAGAGAGGGTCTCTCTGATGCCATTAAGGATGTTATGGTGGGGTTCCCTGTGCCTGCGGGTCTGAATGAGTCCATGACAATGGCTATCCAGATCGATAGGCGTCTGCGGGAGCGCAAACCTGTGCACCATTTGGCGGTGTCTACTGAGAAGACGCCAGAGAATATGCAATGTGATAGAATTCTGTCCAGAAGTGAACGGCAGAATTTTAGACGAAAAAATGGGTTGTGCTTCTATTGCGGTGATTCAACTCATGTTATATCAGCATGCTCTAAGCGTACTAAGAAGCTTGATAAGTCTGTTGCAATTGGCACTTTACAGTCTAAGTTTATTCTATCTGTGACCCTGATTTGTTCTTTATCATCTATTACCGCGGATGCCTATGTCGACTCTGGCGCCGCTTTGAGTCTTATGGATTGGTCCTTTGCCAAACGCTGTGGGTATGATTTGGAGCCTCTTGAAACTCCTATACCCCTGAAGGGGATTGACTCCACCCCATTGGCTAGCAATAAACCACAATACTGGACACAAGTAACTATGCGGATTAATCCGGATCACCAGGAGATTATTCGCTTTCTTGTGCTGTATAACCTACATGATGTGTTGGTGCTTGGATTGCCATGGCTGCAATCTCATAACCCAGTCCTTGACTGGAAAGCTATGTCTGTGTTAAGCTGGGGATGTAAGGGGACGCATGGGGACGTACCTGTGGTTTCCATTTTATCATCTATTCCCTCTGAGATTCCTGAATTCTTGACTGAATATCGTGACGTTTTTGAAGAACCTAAGCTTGGTTCATTACCTCCGCACCGGGAGTGCGATTGTGCCATAGATTTGATTCCGGGTAGTAAATACCCTAAGGGTCGTTTATTTAATCTGTCTGTGCCTGAACATGCTGCTATGCGAGAATATATAAAGGAGTCCTTGGATAAGGGACATATTCGTCCTTCGTCATCTCCCTTAGGAGCCGGTTTTTTCTTTGTGGCTAAGAAAGATGGCTCTTTGAGGCCGTGCATTGATTATCGGCTTTTGAATAAAATCACGGTTAAATATCAATATCCGTTGCCACTGCTGACTGATTTGTTTGCTCGCATAAAGGGGGCCAAGTGGTTCTCTAAGATAGATCTTCGTGGGGCGTATAATTTGGTGCGAATTAAGCAGGGGGATGAGTGGAAAACCGCATTTAATACGCCCGAGGGCCACTTTGAGTATTTGGTGATGCCTTTTGGTCTTTCAAATGCCCCTTCAGTCTTTCAGTCCTTTATGCATGACATTTTCCGTGATTATTTGGATAAATTTATGATTGTGTATCTGGATGATATTTTGATTTTTTCGGATGACTGGGACTCTCATGTCCAGCAGGTCAGGAGGGTTTTTCAGGTTTTGCGGTCTAATTCCTTGTGTGTGAAGGGTTCTAAGTGCGTTTTTGGGGTTCAAATGATTTCCTTTTTGGGATATAATTTTTCCCCCTCTTCCATCGAGATGGATCCTGTCAAGGTTCAGGCTATTTGTGATTGGACGCAACCCTCTTCTCTTAAGAGTCTTCAGAAATTTTTGGGCTTTGCTAACTTTTATCGTCGATTTATTGCTGGTTTTTCTGATGTTGTTAAACCATTGACTGATTTGACTAAGAAGGGTGCTGATGTTGCTGATTGGTCCCCTGCTGCTGTGGAGGCCTTTCGGGAGCTTAAGCGCCGCTTTTCTTCCGCCCCTGTGTTGCGTCAGCCTGATGTTGCTCTTCCTTTTCAGGTTGAGGTCGACGCTTCTGAAATCGGAGCTGGGGCGGTTTTGTCGCAGAGAAGTTCCGATTGCTCCGTGATGAGACCTTGTGCTTTTTTCTCGCGTAAATTTTCGCCCGCCGAGCGGAATTATGATGTTGGAAATCGGGAGCTTTTGGCCATGAAGTGGGCTTTTGAGGAGTGGCGTCATTGGCTTGAGGGGGCTAGACATCAGGTGGTGGTATTGACTGACCACAAAAATCTAATTTATCTTGAGTCCGCCAGACGCCTGAATCCTAGACAGGCGCGCTGGTCGTTGTTTTTCTCTCGGTTTAATTTTGTGGTGTCCTACCTGCCGGGTTCTAAGAATGTTAAGGCGGATGCCCTTTCTAGGAGTTTTGAGCCTGACTCCCCTGGTAATTCTGAACCTACAGGTATCCTTAAGGATGGAGTGATATTGTCTGCCGTTTCTCCAGACCTGCGGCGGGCCTTGCAGGAGTTTCAGGCGGATAGACCTGATCGTTGCCCACCTGGTAGACTGTTTGTTCCTGATGATTGGACCAGTAAAGTCATTTCTGAGGTTCATTCTTCTGCGTTGGCAGGTCATCCTGGAATCTTTGGTACCAGGGATTTGGTGGCAAGGTCCTTCTGGTGGCCTTCCCTGTCTCGAGATGTGCGAGGCTTCGTGCAGTCTTGTGACGTTTGTGCTCGGGCCAAGCCTTGTTGTTCTCGGGCTAGTGGATTGTTGTTGCCCTTGCCTATCCCGAAGAGGCCCTGGACGCACATCTCGATGGATTTTATTTCGGATCTTCCTGTTTCTCAGAAGATGTCTGTCATCTGGGTGGTGTGTGATCGTTTCTCTAAGATGGTCCATTTGGTTCCCCTGCCTAAGTTGCCTTCTTCTTCCGAGTTGGTTCCTCTGTTTTTTCAAAATGTGGTCCGTTTGCATGGTATTCCGGAGAATATCGTTTCTGACAGAGGTACCCAATTCGTGTCTAGATTTTGGCGAGCATTCTGTGCTAGGATGGGCATAGATTTGTCTTTCTCGTCTGCTTTCCATCCTCAGACTAATGGCCAGACCGAGCGGACGAATCAGACCTTGGAGACATATTTGAGGTGTTTTGTGTCTGCAGATCAGGATGATTGGGTTGCTTTTTTGCCTTTAGCGGAGTTTGCCCTCAATAATCGGGCCAGTTCTGCCACCTTGGTGTCTCCCTTTTTCTGTAATTCGGGGTTTCATCCTCGATTTTCTTCTGGTCAGGTGGAATCTTCGGATTGTCCTGGAGTGGAAGCTGTGGTGGAGAGGTTGCATCAGATTTGGGGGCAGGTAGTGGACAATTTGAAGTTGTCCCAGGAGAAGACTCAGCTTTTTGCCAACCGCCGGCGTCGGGTTGGTCCTCGGCTTTGTGTTGGGGACTTGGTGTGGTTGTCTTCTCGTTTTGTCCCTATGAGGGTTTCTTCTCCCAAGTTTAAGCCTCGGTTCATCGGCCCGTACAAGATATTGGAGATTCTTAACCCTGTGTCCTTCCGTTTGGACCTCCCTGCATCTTTTTCTATTCATAATGTTTTTCATCGGTCATTATTGCGCAGGTATGAGGTACCGGTTGTGCCTTCCGTTGAGCCTCCTGCTCCGGTGTTGGTTGAGGGCGAGTTGGAGTACGTTGTGGAAAAAATCTTGGACTCCCGTGTTTCCAGACGGAAACTCCAGTATCTGGTCAAATGGAAGGGATACGGTCAGGAGGATAATTCTTGCGTGACTGCCTCTGATGTTCATGCCTCCGATTTGGTCCGTGCCTTTCATAGGGCTCATTCTGATCGCCCTGGTGGTTCTGGTGAGGGTTCGGTGCCCCCTCCTTGAGGGGGGGGTACTGTTGTGAAATTGGATTTTGGGCTCCCCCGGTGGCCACTGGTGGAATTGAACTGGTGTGCATCATCCTCTCTGTTCACCTGTTTCCATCAGGATGTGGGAGTCGCTATTTAGCCTTGCTCCTCTGTCACTTCCATGCCGGTCAACATTGTAATCAGAAGCCTTTCTGTGCATGTTCCTGCTGCTAGACAACTCCCAGCTAAGTTGGACTTAGTCCTTGTTTGTTTTTGCATTTTGTTCCAGTTCACAGCTGTAGTTTCGTTTCTGTGTCTGGAAAGCTCTTGTGATCTGAAATTGCCACTCTGATGTTATGAGTTAATACTAGAGTCTTAAAGTAATTTCAGGATGGTATTTTGATAGGGTTTTCAGCTGACCATGAAAGTGCCCTTTCTGTCTTCCTGCTATCTAGTAAGCGGACCTCAATTTTGCTAAACCTATTTTCATACTACGTTTGTCATTTCATCTAAAATCACCGCCAATATTTGTGGGGGCCTCTGTCTGCCTTTCGGGGAAATTTCTCTAGAGGTGAGCCAGGACTATATTTTCCTCTGCCAGGATTAGTTAGTCCTCCGGCCGGCGCTGGGCGTCTAGGGATAAAACGCAGGCTATGCTACCCGGCTACTGTTAGTTGTGCGGCAGGTTTAGTTCATGGTCAGTTTAGTTTCCATCCTTCCAAGAGCTAGTTCGTATGTTTGCTGGGCTATGTTCTTTTGCCATTGAGAACCATAACAGAAGGCCTAAAATAACAAAATAGGCTCTATGCAGCTTCCATTATGTGGCTGGGGTACACAGGCAGCATTGCTGTGCTCTCAGGAGGACAATTCGAAGGAGGGACCGCAGACAGACTTAGAAGGCCTAAAATAACAAAATAGGCTCTATGCAGCTTCCATTATGTGGCAGGGGTACACAGGCAGCATTGCTGTGCTCTCAGGAGGACAATTCGAAGGAGGGACCGCAGACAGTAATAGAAGGCCTAAAATAACAAAATAGGCTCTATGCAGCTTCCATTATGTGGCAGGGGTACACAGGCAGCATTGCTGTGCTCAGTGAAGGACAATTCGAAGGAGGGACCGTAGACAGACTTAGAAGGCCTAAAATAACAAAATAGGCTCTATGCAGCTTCCATTATGTGGCAGGGGTACACAGGCAGCATTGCTGTGCTCAGCGGAGGACAATTCGAAGTAGGGACCGCAGACAGACGTAGAAGGCCTAAAATAACAAAATAGGCTCTATGCAGCTTCCCTTATGTGGCTGGGGTACACAGGCAGCATTGCTGTGCTCTCAGGAGGACAATTCGAAGGAGGGACCGCAGACAGACTTAGAAGGCCTAAAATAACAAAATAGGCTCTATGTAGCTTCCATTATGTGGCAGGGGTACACAGGCAGCATTGCTGTGCTCTCAGGAGGACAATTCGAAGGAGGGACCACAGACAGACTTAGAAGGCCTAAAATAACAAAATAGGCTCTATGCAGGTTCCATTATGTGGCAGGGGTACACAGGCAGCATTGCTGTGCTCTCAGGAGGACAATTCGAAGGAGGGACCACAGACAGACGTAGAAGGCCTAAAATTACAAAATAGGCTCTATGCAGCTTCCCTTATGTGGCTGGGGTACACAGGCAGCATTGCTGTGCTCTCAGGAGGACAATTCGAAGGAGGGACCGCAGACAGACTTAGAAAGCAGCCTAAAATAACAAAATAGGCTCTATGCAGGTTCCATTATGTGGCAGGGGTACACAGGCAGCATTGCTGTGCTCTCAGGAGGACAATTCGAAGGAGGGACCACAGACAGACGTAGAAGGCCTAAAATAACAAAATAGGCTCTATGCAGCTTCCATTATGTGGCAGGGGTACACAGGCAGCATTGCTGTGCTCAGCAGAGGACAATTCGAAGGAGGGACCGCAGACAGACTTAGAAGGCCTAAAATAACAAAATAGGCTCTATGCAGGTTCCATTATGTGGCAGGGGTACACAGGCAGCATTGCTGTGCTCTCAGGAGGACAATTCGAAGGAGGGACCACAGACAGACGTAGAAGGCCTAAAATAACAAAATAGGCTCTATGCAGCTTCCATTATGTGGCAGGGGTACACAGGCAGCATTGCTGTGCTCTCAGGAGGACAATTCGAAGGAGGGACCGCAGACAGTAATAGAAGGCCTAAAATAACAAAATAGGCTCTATGCAGCTTCCATTATGTGGCATGGGTACACAGGCAGCATTGCTGTGCTCAGTGAAGGACAATTCGAAGGAGGGACCGCAGACAGACTTAGAAGGCCTAAAATAACAAAATAGGCTCTATGCAGCTTCCATTATGTGGCAGGGGTACACAGGCAGCATTGCTGTGCTCAGCGGAGGACAATTCGAAGTAGGGACCGCAGACAGACGTAGAAGGCCTAAAATAACAAAATAGGCTCTATGCAGCTTCCCTTATGTGGCTGGGGTACACAGGCAGCATTGCTGTGCTCTCAGGAGGACAATTCGAAGGAGGGACCGCAGACAGACTTAGAAGGCCTAAAATAACAAAAATAGGCTAAATGTAGCTTCCATTATGTGGCAGGGGTACACAGGCAGCATTGCTGTGCTCTCAGGAGGACAATTCGAAGGAGGGACCGCAGACAGACTTAGAAGGCCTAAAATAACAAAATAGGCTCTATGCAGGTTCCATTATGTGGCAGGGGTACACAGGCAGCATTGCTGTGCTCTCAGGAGGACAATTCGAAGGAGGGACCGCAGACAGTAATAGAAGGCCTAAAATAACAAAATAGGCTCTATGCAGCTTCCATTATGTGGCAGGGGTACACAGGCAGCATTGCTGTGCTCTCAGGAGGACAATTCGAAGGAGGGACCGCAGACAGACTTAGAAGGCCTAAAATTACAAAATAGGCTCTATGCAGCTTCCATTATGTGGCAGGGGTACACAGGCAGCATTGCTGTACTCAGCGGAGGACAATTCGAAGGAGGGACCGCAGACAGACGTAGAAGGCCTAAAATAACAAAATAAGCTCTATGCAGCTTCCATTATGTGGCAGGGGTACACAGGCAGCATTGCTGTGCTCTCAGGAGGACAATTCGAAGGAGGGACCGCAGACAGACGTAGAAGGCCTAAAATAACAAAATAGGCTCTATGCAGCTTCCATTATGTGGCAGGGGTACACAGGCAGCATTGCTGTGCTCTCAGGAGGACAATTCGAAGGAGGGACCGCAGACAGTAATTACTCCCAAAATCTAAATAGATGTCAATGTCTCGCCCCCCCCCAAAAAAAAAAAAAAAAAGGGGGGGGGCATTCTTCGGTACAGGGTTGGGATCCCATGCTGACTTTCAGACATTGTAATTTGGCGCAAAGTATTTACTGTTGTAAAAGTAGGACAGGGCCCCTGCCCATTTTAAATAGCATCATACATGTCAACAAATTGTTATTGTCAGTGCCAGGCATTGAAGGATTTCAGCGCATAGACTAAACAGTGGTGGAGCAGCGAGAGATAATTTTGCAAGTGGTAGAGCACTGTTTGAGCTGGGGGGGCACTCTCTCGTGGCCGGCGGTACAGGACCAGGGCCCCTCATGTTACAACGGCGTGTCTGACGTTGGGTGCGCGCCACCACCGCCAGAGACACTTCATTGTACTATGAGGGACCCAGTGGCAGTGCCGTCGACCAAAAGTGGGCACACCCACCTCTTCAGACAAACGGCACTCTGACGGGTGCTTGCGCCAAGTGGCAAGACCACGGCCCCGTGGGGGGAGTTAGGCCATTTAGGGAGGTGTAAACATGTCGTATGCTGTACAAACAGCAGCTGCAAATTTAGAGATTGGAACAGTCAGTAACACCAGTCCCAAAGCAAGACCTTTTTTCAGGAAAGCTAGGTGTCAGCCGGGAAAGGTGGGGCAAAATAATTAGAAATCCATGAGTGGTTCATTTTAATGAAGGTTAGATCATCAACATTTTGGGTCGCCAGACGAGTCCTTTTTTCGGTCAGTATTGAACCAGCAGCACTGAATACTCTTTCTGATAGCCATATGAAGTAAAAGAACAATGCGGCACTCACCCTTTAGTTGCTATGCTTGCGTGTTCTTTATTGGATAAGGACAATTCGAAGGAGGGACCGCAGACAGTAATAGAAGGCCTAAAATAACAAAATAGGCTCTATGCAGCTTCCATTATGTGGCAGGGGTACACAGGCAGCATTGCTGTGCTCAGTGAAGGACAATTCGAAGGAGGGACCGCAGACAGACTTAGAAGGCCTAAAATAACAAAATAGGCTCTATGCAGCTTCCATTATGTGGCAGGGGTACACAGGCAGCATTGCTGTGCTCAGCGGAGGACAATTCGAAGTAGGGACCGCAGACAGACGTAGAAGGCCTAAAATAACAAAATAGGCTCTATGCAGCTTCCCTTATGTGGCTGGGGTACACAGGCAGCATTGCTGTGCTCTCAGGAGGACAATTCGAAGGAGGGACCGCAGACAGACTTAGAAGGCCTAAAATAACAAAATAGGCTAAATGTAGCTTCCATTATGTGGCAGGGGTACACAGGCAGCATTGCTGTGCTCTCAGGAGGACAATTCGAAGGAGGGACCGCAGACAGACTTAGAAGGCCTAAAATAACAAAATAGGCTCTATGCAGGTTCCATTATGTGGCAGGGGTACACAGGCAGCATTGCTGTGCTCTCAGGAGGACAATTCGAAGGAGGGACCACAGACAGACGTAGAAGGCCTAAAATAACAAAATAGGCTCTATGCAGCTTCCATTATGTGGCAGGGGTACACAGGCAGCATTGCTGTGCTCAGCAGAGGACAATTCGAAGGAGGGACCGCAGACAGACGTAGAAGGCCTAAAATAACAAAATAGGCTCTATGCAGGTTCCATTATGTGGCAGGGGTACACAGGCAGCATTGCTGTGCTCTCAGGAGGACAATTCGAAGGAGGGACCACAGACAGACGTAGAAGGCCTAAAATAACAAAATAGGCTCTATGCAGCTTCCATTATGTGGCAGGGGTACACAGGCTTCATTGCTGTGCTCTCAGGAGGACAATTCGAAGGAGGGACCGCAGACAGTAATAGAAGGCCTAAAATAACAAAATAGGCTCTATGCAGCTTCCATTATGTGGCAGGGGTACACAGGCAGCATTGCTGTGCTCTCAGGAGGACAATTCGAAGGAGGGACCGCAGACAGACTTAGAAGGCCTAAAATTACAAAATAGGCTCTATGCAGCTTCCATTATGTGGCAGGGGTACACAGGCAGCATTGCTGTACTCAGCGGAGGACAATTCGAAGGAGGGACCGCAGACAGACGTAGAAGGCCTAAAATAACAAAATAAGCTCTATGCAGCTTCCATTATGTGGCAGGGGTACACAGGCAGCATTGCTGTGCTCTCAGGAGGACAATTCGAAGGAGGGACCGCAGACAGACGTAGAAGGCCTAAAATAACAAAATAGGCTCTATGCAGCTTCCATTATGTGGCAGGGGTACACAGGCAGCATTGCTGTGCTCTCAGGAGGACAATTCGAAGGAGGGACCGCAGACAGTAATTACTCCCAAAATCTAAATAGATGTCAATGTCTCGCCCCCCCCCCCAAAAAAAAAAAAAAAAGGAGGGGGCATACTTCGGTACAGGGTTGGGATCCCATGCTGACTTTCAGACATTGTAATTTGGCGCAAAGTATTTACTGTTGTAAAAGTAGGACAGGGCCCCTGCCCATTTTAAATAGCATCATACATGTCAACAAATTGTTATTGTCAGTGCCAGGCATTGAAGGATTTCAGCGCATAGACTAAACAGTGGTGGAGCAGCGAGAGATAATTTTGCAAGTGGTAGAGCACTGTTTGAGCTGGGGGGGCACTCTCTCGTGGCCGGCGGTACAGGACCAGGGCCCCTCATGTTACAACGGTGTGTCTGACGTTGGGTGCGCGCCACCACCGCCAGAGACACTTCATTGTACTATGAGGGACCCAGTGGCAGTGCCGTCGACCAAAAGTGGGCACACCCACCTCTTCAGACAAACGGCACTCTGACGGGTGCTTGCGCCAAGTGGCAAGACCACGGCCCCGTGGGGGGAGTTAGGCCATTTAGGGAGGTGTAAACATGTCGTATGCTGTACAAACAGCAGCTGCAAATTTAGAGATTGGAACAGTCAGTAACACCAGTCCCAAAGCAAGACCTTTTTTCAGGAAAGCTAGGTGTCAGCCGGGAAAGGTGGGGCAAAATAATTAGAAATCCATGAGTGGTTCATTTTAATGAAGGTTAGATCATCAACATTTTGGGTCGCCAGACGAGTCCTTTTTTCGGTCAGTATTGAACCAGCAGCACTGAATACTCTTTCTGATAGCACACTAGCTGCTGGGCAAGCAAGCTCCTGCAATGCATATTCGGCAAATTCAGGCCAGGTGTCTATTTTGGATGCCCAGTAATCAAAGAGGAATGATGGTTGAGGGAGAACATCGATAATGGAGGAAAAATAGTTAGTAACCATACTGGACAAATGTGTCCTGTCACTTTGAATTGATGCTGCAGTACCTGTCGTGTCTGCGGTCATTGCAAAATCACTCCACAACCTGGTCAGAAAATCCCTCTGTCCAACGCCACTTCTGATTTGTGCACCTCTAACACCTCTGCCCTGTTGCCCCCTGCAGCTCGTGTGAGAACCATCACCGGCGCTGTGTGCTGGGAATGCCTGAATCAAACGGTCTACAAGAGTAGCTTGTTTGGTTGCCAATATTTGTTCAAAGTTCTCATGTGGCATGATATTTAGCAATTTGCCTTTATAGCGAGGATCAAGGAGGCAGGCCAACCAGTAATCGTCATCGGTCATCATTTTTATAATGCGTGGGTCCCTTTTGAGGATACGCAAGGCATAATCCGCCATGTGGGCCAATGTTCCAGTTGTCAAATCAGTGCATGTGCTTGGTTGAGGAGCACTTTCGGGCAAATCAACGTCACTTGTCTCCCTCAAAAAACCTGAACCCGGCCTTGCAACGACAGCAGTTTCTATTGCCCCCTGAGAAGTTTCCTCATCCAAAAAATACTCATCCCCATCATCCTCCTTGTCCTCCTCCTCTTCGCCCCCCACCTTGTCCTGTAGACTTCCCTGAGCTGACAATGGCTGACTGTCATCTAGGCTTCCCTCGTCCTTGGCTGCAGATGCCTGCTCCTTTATGTGCGTCAAACTTTGCATCAGCAGGCGCATTAGGGGGATGCTCATGCTTATGCAGCACCCCAGAGTCCTGGTCGTTGCAATACTGATGCTCCGCCGCTAAGGGGGGTATTGGTACGTCTGATGGCACTGAAGGAGTTCACCTGACCAGGTATCACAGACACCAATACACTTCACAGTCTGGCCTCCAGGGGGAGCTAAGGGTGCTATGTATTAGGCCACTCCTCACAATCTGGTAAAACTGGGGGTTAGATAGGAAGTTAGACAGAAAGCTGACTGGGTTGGAACCAGGCAACATCCGGTGGCAGAGGGTGTTGCAGGGGAAGATTCGGGGGGGGTCCCTGTCAGGGGTGGGATCCTGACAGAGGCCTAGCGAACAGAAAGAACGTTACGGGACCGCGCCTGCACTTCATTGCGGCGGTACCCCAAGAAAGGACAAGAAGCGAGGTTTATTGTGAAGAGTGAGAAACGAGATCAACGCAACAAGGAGATAACACCAGTAGGAGTCGTGCTGTAAGACCGAGGCAACATCCTACTGAGGCACGTAGCCGGTGGCCGGAAACGCCGAGGAAGTATTGAGCTCCAAGCCTTACTTCAAACCTACGGCAGGACAGTCAGTTATAGGCGGGCTGTCTCACCTAAATCACCTAAGCAGACATAGGGGGCAACAGTTGGAGAGGGGCGACTCTAGGGTCCCGGAAGAACTCCAGGCCTACCCGTCATACGGGTGCGTCCTAGCCATATCATCTGGGGGACGGAGAAGAACATCAGAATCAGTTGTGAGGGAACTTCAGAAACAGACACAACAGTTGTGAGGACTATCCCGTGGTGCTCAGCAGGGAAGGACTACAACACACAAGCACTAGAAGGTAGGCACAGATTTCCACCTGCAAAGGGAACTCTGGAGGTGCCATCGGACCGGCCGGTCTCAGACAGCCCTGTTAACCGTACTCCGGATTGAGGATCCTGAAGCCTTCAGTAAAGAGGTAAAGAGACTGCAACCTGGTGTCCTCGTTATTCATCGCGGCCTGCACCACACCACATCATCCTCAACTTTCACTGTACGCCCCTCAGCAGGGTCACGGACTGGGTCTAGCCACCGTGACAATCCCAGAACCGAGACAGAGAGGCCCGGTACCGGGTGCCCATCGGCCCTGCGACTGTGGGGGCGCTCCACTTATTATGGCGTTGTCTGCACTAACCAGCCGTGTGCATTCCTCAAAACACTGAAGGAATTGACACAGGTCTTGTAGCTTCGACCACTGCACACCTGACAACTCCATGTCTGCCATCCAACTGCCTACCCGTGTATGTGTATCCTCCCACAAATACATAACAGTACGCCTCTGTTCGCACAGTCTCTGAAGCATGTGCAGTGTGGAGTTCCACCTTGTTGCAACGTCGATGATTAGGCGATGCTGGGGAAGTTGCAAAGACCGCTGATGGTTCTGCATACGGCTGGAGTATACGGGCGAACGGCGGATGTGCGAGCAAAGTCTGCGCACTTTCAGGAGCAGGTCGGGTAACCCCGGATAACTTTTCAGAAAGCACTGCACCACCAGGTTTAAGGTGTGAGCCAGGCAAGGAATGTGTTTCAGTTGTGAAAGGGCTATGGCAGCCATAAAGTTCCTTCCGTTATCACTCACTACCTTGCCTGCCTCAAGATGTACAGTGCCCAGCCATGACTGAGTTTCTTGCTGCAAGAACTCGGACAGAACTTCCACGGTGTGTCTGTTGTCACCCAGACACTTCATTGCCAATACTGCCTGCAGACGTTTGCCACTAGCTGTTCCATAATGGGACACTTCGTGTGCAACAGTGGCAGCTGCGGATGGAGTGGTCATGCGACTGCGGTCTGTGGACGAGCTCTCGCTTCTGCTGGAGGACGAGGAGGAGGAGGGGGGACGAACGCCTACAGCCAACTGTTTCCTAGACCGTGGGCTAGGAAGAACTGTCCCAATATTGCTGTCCCCTGTGGACCCTGCATCCACCATATTAACCCAGTGTGCCGTGATGGAGTCGTAATGCCCCTGGCCATGCCTACTGGTCCATGCATCTGTTGTCAGGTGCACCTTTCTACTCACAGATTGCCTGAGTGCATGGACTATGCGGTCTTTTACATGCTGGTGGAGGGCTGGGATGGCTTTCCTCGAAAAGAAGTGTCGACTGGGTAGCTCGTAGCGTGGTACAGCGTAGTCCATCAGGGCTTTGAAAGCTTCGGTCTCAACTAAACGATAGGGCATCATCTCTAACGAGATTAGTCTAGCAATGTTGGCGTTCAAACCCTGTGTACGCGGATGCGAGGATGAGTAGCGTGTGCTGGACTGGAGAGCTGCATAGGGTGGAACTAGCGGGGGTGCCGGTGGACATGGCAAACTGAGAGAGTGTTGGTGATGGTATTCTTGCTGTTGCCCTACATACAGTGTTTCCTACCACGAACCTGGTGATTCCCTGACGGCTTTGGCCTTGCAATGAAACCGCCACATTTACTGCTGGTGGTGTGGTAAACGGTGGGCTTACAGTGAGGGAAGGGATGTAGCGTTGCTGGCTAGCTTCATTGTGAGAGGGTGCTACAACGTTAAGGGACGTTTGGTAGTTAGTCCAGGCTTGCAAGTGCATGGTGGTTAAATGTCTACGCATGCAGCTTGTATTTAGATTTTTAACATTCTGACCTCTGCTGAAGGTCCTTGAGCATTTCTTACAGATGACTTTGCACTGATCATTTGGATCTTGGTTAAAAAAATACCAGACTGCACTCTTCCTACTATCAGATACCTTTTCAGGCATTTCACACTGAGCTACTTTAACCGGATGGCCACGCTGTCCTACAACTGGTTTTGGTTTTGCCACACGTTTTTGACCAGATATGGGCCTGCCAGATGGAACCTGTTGCGATGTTGATGCCTGCTGCGGCTCCTCCTCCTCCGCTTCAGAGCTACTGCCGCCTGCACCCTGTTCCCCCAATGGCTGCCAATCGGGGTCAACAACTCTGTCATCTATGACCTCCTCTTCTATGTCCTGGGCACCTTCCTCTGGGTCACCGTGTAAGCCGGTGCTATAGCGTTCGTGACGGGGCTTAATAGTGTCATCAGGGTCAGATTCTGGATCAGTACACTGCAAGGGCAATGTTCTGATCTGAGTCAAAGGAACAGCATAATAATCTGGCTGTGGCTGTGCATCTGTGCACTCCATGTCCGATTCATCTTGTAATGGGCATGGCCTGTTAACAATTTCCCTTTCTAACCCAGGAACGGTATGTGTAAATAGCTCCATGGAGTAACCTGTTGTGTCGCCTGACGCATCCTTCTCTGTTGTTCTGGGTGAAGAACACAAGGAAGCAACTTCTCCCTGACCAGGAACATCCACTGACGACGCACTGCTCTTACATTTGTCACTTTCCAAGGAGGAGGCGAAAGAGCTAGAGGCAGAGTCAGCAATGAAAGCCAAAACTTGTTCCTGCTGCACTGGCTTTAAAAGCGGTTTTCCTACTGCCAGAAAAGGGAGCCTTCGAGGCCTTGTGTAGCCAGATGATGACGCTGGCTCAACAACTTTAGACTTAGGGGCTATTTTGCTTTTCCCATTACCACCAGATGCTCCACCACCACCACCATCATTACCAGCTGGCAATGACCGCCCACGGCCACGACCTCTTCCACCAGACTTCCTCATTCTTGGAAAAATTAAACCAAACTAACAACTGTTATGTGGTCCTGTACAAGCAGGTAGAAGGTGTACGTAAACTTGTTGTGAATTAAAATCTCTCTTTTTTATGTGTGGGAGAATGCAAGGAACAATCAGGCCCACTGGATTACACTACACAGTTTGATTGGCAGAAAGAGGCTGGCAGATATGCCACGAACAGGACTGACGCACGCAGATGCACACACTGGCAATAGAAATCTCACTCTTTATGTGTGGGAGAATGCAGGATTTAATCAGGCCCACTATATCGCAGTATATTTTCTGTGGCACAAAATGAATGACAGATACCGCAGACAGCACTGGCACAGATTTGGCAAGATTATTCTCCCTTTATTTTATTTTATTTTTTTGGGGAGACAAGTGGTTTAATCAGGCCCACTATATCACAGTATAGTTTCTGTGGCACAAAAAGGATGACAGATACCACAGACAGCACTGGCACAGATTTGGCAAGATTATTCTCCCTTTATTTTATTTTATTTTTTTTTGGGGGGGGAGACAAGTGATTTAATCAGGCCCACTATATCACAGTATAGTTTCTGTGGCACAAAAAGGATGACAGATACCACAGACAGCACTGGCACAGATTTGGCAAGATTATTCTCCCTTTATTTTATTTATTTTATCTTTTTTTGGGAGACAAGTGATTAAATCAGGCCCACTATATCACAGTATAGTTTCTGTGGCACAAAAAGGATGACAGATACCACAGACAGCACTGGCACAGATTTGGCAAGATTATTCTCCCGGTCATTATACAGTATGGAGCATCATGTGGGGTCATTATACAATATGGAGCATCATGTGCAGGCAATATACAGTATGGAGCATCATGTGCAGCCATTATACAGTATGGAGCATCATGTTCGGCGATTATACAGTATGGAGCATCATGTGCGATCATTATATGGTATGGAGCATCATGTGCGGTCATTATATGGTATGGAGCATCATGTGCAGTAATTATACGGTATGGAGCATCATGTGCAGCTAGTATACAGTATGGAGCATCATGTGCGGTCATTATACGGTATGGAGCATCATGTGCGGTCATTATACGGTATGGAGCATCATGTGCGGTCATTATACAGTATGGAGCATCATGTGCAGCCAGTATACAGTATGGGGCATCATGTGCAGCCAATATACAGTATGGAGCATCATGTGTGGTCATTATACAGTATGGAGCATCATGTGTGGCCATTATACAGTATGGAGCATCATGTGCGGTCATTATACGGTATGGAGCATCATGTGCAGCTAGTATACAGTATGGAGCATCATGTGCGGTCATTATACGGTATGGAGCATCATGTGCAGTCATTATACGGTATGGAGCATCATGTGCGGTCATTATATAGTATGGAGCATCATGTGCAGCCAGTATACAGTATGGAGCATCATGTGCAGCCAATATACAGTATGGAGCATCATGTGTGGTCATTATACAGTATGAAGCATCATGTGTGGCCATTATACAGTATGGAGCATCATGTGTGGCCATTATACAGTATGGAGCATCATGTGCGGTCATTATACGGTATGGAGCATCATGTGCAGCTAGTATACAGTATGGAGCATCATGTGCGGTCATTATACAGTATGGAGCATCATGTGCGGTCATTATACGGTATGGAGCATCATGTGCGGTCATTATACAGTATGGAGCATCATGTGCGGTCATTATACAGTATGGAGCATCATGTGCGGTCATTATACGGTATGGAGCATCATGTGCGGTCATTATACAGTATGGAGCATCATGTGCAGCCAGTATACAGTATGGAGCATCATGTGCAGCCAATATACAGTATGGAGCATCATGTGTGGTCATTATACAGTATGGAGCATCATGTGTGGCCATTATACAGTATGGAACATCATGTGTGGCCATTATACAGTATGAAGCATCATGTGCGGTCATTATACGGTATGGAGCATCATGTGCAGTAATTATACGGTATGGAGCATCATGTGCAGCTATCATACAGTGTGGAGCATCATGTGCGATCATTATACAGTATGGAGCATCATGTGCGGTCATTATACAGTATGGAGCATCATGTGGGGCCATTATACAGTATGGAGCATAATGTGGGGTCATTATACAGTATGGAGCATCATGTGTAGCCATTATACAGTATGGAGCATCATGTGCGGTCATTATACAGTATGGAGCATCATGTGTGGCCATTATACAGTATGGAGCACTGTGTGGCCATATTTTTTTGTTTATAATTATTGTATATGAAACAGTGTGATCGGCAGTGCTAAATGGGTGTGGTTGGGACGTGGATATGGGTGTGGCTAATTATGAATGGGTGTGGTCAGAGGCGTGGCCTAAATTTTGCCTCTTTCCCATCTTCAAAAGTTGGGAGGTATGCAGATACCACAGACAGCACTGGCACAGATTTCTGTGGCACAAAAAGGATGACAGATACCACAGACAGCACTGGCACAGATTTGCCAAGATTATTCTCCCTTTATTTAAATTTTTTTTTTTATATGGGAGACAAGTGAATAAATCAGGCCCACTATATCACAGTATAGTTTCTGTGGCACAAAATGAAAGACAGAGATACCAGACAGCACTGGCACAGATGCACTGATTGGCAATATCAATCTCCCTTCTTAGGTGTGGGACAGTGCAGAAAAATACAGGCCCACTGTTTTACACTACACAGTTTCAGGGGCTGGAAGATATTTAAAAAAAAAAAAAAAAAAAAAAAGGACTGTACTACAATTACTATCTCCCTACAATAATCTCTGAAAAGTGTGGCAGGCAGCAATAAAAAGGACTGCTGCACACAAAAAATGAGGACAAACAAACAAGATAGCTGTGCAGAAAGGAAGGAGCAACAGGATTTTTGCTTTTAAAAAAGCAGTTGGTTTGCACAGCGGCGTACACACAGCAACGCAGCAATCAGGGAGCCTTATAAGCTACAGAGCTGTTGCACAGAAATCTTGCCTCCACTGTCCCTGCAAACAAAAGGTGGTGTTGGACAGTGGAAATCGCTACAGCACAAGCGGTTTGGGGGTTAATGTACCCTGCCTATCACTATCCCTGCTTCTGACGAAGCGGCAGCAACCTCTCCCTATGCTCAGATCAGCAGCAGTAACATGGCGGTCGGCGGGAAGGCCCCTTTTTAGCCCCTGTGACGCCGCAGAAAGCAAGTCAATCACTGCCATGCCCTTCTCTAAGATGGTGGGGACCAGGACCTATGTCATCACGCTGCCCACACTCTGCGTGCACCTTCATTGGCTGAGAAATGGCGCTTTAAGCATCATATGAAACGCAACTTTGGCACGAAGATCGTGTACCGCATGGCTGATCCCACGCTGGGATCGGGTCGGGTTTCATGAAACCCGACTTTGCCAAAAGTCGGCGACTTATGAAAATGACCGATCCGTTTCGCTCAACCCTAGTCTTTACTATTGAATAAAATAAATGAGTCTCCAGTTAAAATTTATCCCCTATTGGCTGTCCTTTTTCTGGAAGCGGATGACCTCCCTCAAAAAATTAGACAACTTTCTTTACATATTTTTTCTGTCATAAAAACTTGTATTGCATCAAAGTGGAAATTGATGGATATTCCCTTTATTTCTGACATTATTGATATTATGTTCTCTAATAACTACTTTGAAATGTCCTTAGCTTTAACCCCTTTACCACCAAGGGTGGTTTGCACGTTAATGACCAGGCCAATTTTTATAATTCTGACCACTGTCCTTTTATGAGGTAATAACTCTGGAACGCTTCAATGGATCCTGGTGATTCTGAAACTATGTTTTGTGACATATTGTACTTCATGATAGTGGTAAAATTTCTTTGATATGATTTGTGTTTATTTGTGAAAAAAAAACAGAAATTTGGCAAAAATTTCACAATTTTCCAGCTTTGAATTTTCATGCCTCTAAATCACAAAGATATGTCACACAAAATTCTTAATAAGTAACATTTCCCGCATGTCTACTTTATATCAGCACAATTTTGGAACCAATTTTTTTTTGTTAGGAAGTTATGAGGGTTAAAAGTTGACCAGCGATTTCTCATTTTTACAACACCATTTTCTTTTAGAGACCACATCTCATTTGAAGTCACTTTGAGGGGCATATGTGATGCATACCCAAAAGTCACACCATTCTAAAAACTGCACCCCTCAAGGTGCTCAAAATTACATTTAAGAAGTTTATTAACCCTTCAGATGCTTCACAGGAATTTTTGGAATGTGGAAAAAAATGAACATTTAACTTTTTTTCACAAAAAATTTAATACAGATCCAATTTTTTTATTTTAACAAGGGTAACAGGAAAAAATGGACCCCAAAAAATGTTGTGTAATTTCTCCTGAGCATGCCGATACCCCATATGAGCGAGAAACCACTGTTTTGGTGAAAAGCAGAACTCGGAAGGGTAGGCGCGCCATTTGACTTTTTGAATGCAAACTTTGCTGGAACAATTGGCGGATGGCATGTTGCGTTTGGAGAGCTTCTGATGCATAAACAGTGAAAATCCCCCACAAGTGACACCATTTTGGAAATTAGATCCCTTAGGAAGCTGGTCTAGATGTGTGGTTAGCACATTGAGCCCTCAGGTGCTTCATAGAAGTTTATAATATTGAGCCGTACAAATGTAAACAAAATCTAATTTTCACCAGAAATATGTTTTTAGCACAAAATATTGAATTTTCTTAAGGGTAACAGGAGAAATTGCCCCATACAATTTGTTGTGCAATTTCTTCTGAGTACGCCAATACCCATATGAGTAAGAAAACCACTGTTTGGATGCACTGCAGTGCTTAGGATGGGAAGGAGCACCATTTGACTTTTTAAATGCTAAATTTGCTGGAATAATTGGCAGACGCCATGTCGCGTTTAGGGAGCCTCTGATGGGCCTAAGCAGTGAAAATCCCCCACAAGTGACACCATTTTAGAAACCACATGGAACTGATCTAGATACGTGGTGAGCACATTGAACCCTCAGGTGCTTCACAGAAGTTTATAACGTTGAGCCGTGAAAATAATAAAATCACATTTTCCTCACAAAAATGTTATTTTAGCCAGCCCCAAATTTTGCATTTTCATAAGGCAAGGAGTGACAGATTTTACTGCTATGGTTTGCAGGTGCCATGATCCACTGTGAGAGCCTATGAGGTGCCAGAACAGCAGAAACCCCCAAAAGTGACCCCATTTTTTTTTAATCAAATCCATTTTTATTTTGGCCAAAACAAAAGCTGCTGGCAATGTATGTGATCTGGTGATGGGAACTGTTAATGTGTGATTGGTGAGGACATGGTGCACAAATGGAGTTTTTCCAAGAGAGGGTGGTGGGACTGTGGACAGTTCGAGTGGTGGAGGCAGAGCTGGGGTGGAGCCTGGGTGGAGTCTCAAGGGGCCCTGAAAATTTTTCCACTATGGGGCCCCAAAATTCCTAGTGGCAGCCCTGGTGGGTCAGTAATGGTGTGGGGTGGCATTTCTTTGGAGGGCCGCACAGCCCTCCATGTGCTCACCAGAGGTAGCCTGACTGCCATTAGGTACCGAGATGAGATCCTCAAACCCCTTTTGAGACCATATGCTGGTGCGATTGGCCTTGGGTTCCTCCTAATGCAGGACAATGCCAGACCTCATGTGGCTGGAGTGTGTCAGCAGTTCCTGCAAGATGAAGGCATTGAAGCTATGGACTGGCACGCCCGTTCCCCAGACCTGAATCCGATTGAACACATCTGGGACATCATGTCTCGCACCATCCACCAACGTCACGTTGCACCACAGACTGTCCAGGTGTTGACGGATGCTTTAGTCCAGGTCTGGGAGGAGATCCCTCAGGAGACCATCCGCCACCTCATCAGGAGCATGCCCAGGCGTTGTAGGGAGATCATACAGGCACATGGAGGCCACACACACTACTGAGTATTATTTCCTTGTCTTGAGGCATTTCTACTGAAGTTGGATCAGCCTGTAACTTCATTTTCCACTTTGATTTTGAGTATCATTCCAACTCCAGACCTCTATGGGATATTAGTTGTGATTTACGTTGATAATTTTTAGGTTTTATTGTTCTCAACACATTTGACTTTGTAATGAATAAAGATTTAAAACTGGATCCAGTGATATCTAGGATGTGGGATTTTAGTGTTCCCTTTATTTTTTTGTGAGCATTGTATATCAGCATACTTGCCAGATCCACACCCAGAAGTGGGCATGTGGGGGTGATCCTGGGTGTTTTGGTGATGTCGAAATGGGTGGACACATTTGTTTCTTTGGCTCTTTTTATCTTGGTACCTACCTGATACTGAATACCACTGAATATGTGTCTACAGGGTGGCAGCCTTAAACATGTTTAACCTGCTGTGATAAAGCTGAAGACTCCACATGTGACAATACTGGGAATCTCATTTGTTCCCTGCCTCGCAATTATGTTTTCGTGACAAGCAGTGATGCCAACCATGGTTAGCTAGACAGTCTTTAAAATTTGGGCATTTTTATCCAGTGTGTGTAAAAAATGTGCACCAGGAGAGAAAAAGCAGAACAGGTGTACCTCATGGAGTAGTATGTTCTTAAATGAGAATATGGCTGATAACAGAGAGCAATAGATTAATTTCTTCCTTTTCAGTTTTGCTGGAGGCACAACTCTCTCAAGTGCAAATAAAATTTGTGCAGCAGAAGTTCTGGACACCTCCATTTTGTATTTTCATCCCAGTGGACAGGCAAATGAAGAGACTAAAAAATAAAATGCGTCATTATTTAAGCACTGCACCTCCATTATGCTAAAATTCTACAGTACAAATCATTCTCTGAATTATCAATATGATTGAAATCCTTTCTCCTGGGTTTTTAATTGTAACAAATTATAAAGTCTGCATTTACGGCTAATAAATCACAATTAATGGAGTTTACATAAGTTGCACAAATGTCACATTTTGGTTAAATCAATATATCATATCATGTCGAAAGTACAGTGATTAATATGGGCCTCACTTTTATGTGATGAATTATCAAAATACAACACATCTTACACACAAACACGTGCTGCTGTGATATCATTAGGAGAGAACATAACTTACAAATGAAGACATACTTGTGCAATGGTGAAAAATCTCTCCGACAGGAAGAGACAGGATGCAGCTAGCAGGAAGCCAGATGTTCTTTCTTATTTCCGTCAGGAGGAAGAACAGAGGATATTTTCTCAATTAGCAGGGGGTCTCTTTAATTGAACAGATGGAAAGAAAACCATTCTATGTTAAGAATCTAAAAAAAAAGGAGTTAAAACCTGTGTCCCTGGATGTGCACGGGCCATCTTGGTGATCTTACCTCACCGCTGCTGTCAGTGTATACTAAGCGCACGCGGTGAAAATGTGTATGTGTACAGATCTTCATGCAGGCATACAAAGAAGCGAAGAGAGAGAAACAAAATTTCCTACAATACCACAGGAACAGAAATAAACAATGTCCAATGTGACATTATAAACAAAGAACACGCCCTAGAAATTAAGACAGACAATATTGTAAAAAATAACTCTAATTTTTAAATAAAGAATAAGGACCAAGCCACTTTACAGATTAATGACCAGGCCATGATTTTGAAATCTGACCACTGTCACATATGTGGTTCTGGAATGCTTCAACGTTACCCGCTGATTCTGTGACTGTTTTTTTTTTTAGACATATTGTACTTTATTGTGCTGGTAAAATTTGTTCAAAATTACTTGTGTTTATTTGTGAAAAAAATGTAAATTTGACAAAAATTTATAAAATTTCACAATTTTCAAACTTTTAATTTTTATGCCCCTAAATAAGAGCATTAATGTCACTCAAAAGATTTAATAAATAACATTTCCCACATGTCTACTTTACATCAGCACAATTTTTAAAGCATTTTTTTTTTGTTAGGAAGTTATAAGGGTTAAAATTTGACCAGCGATTTCTCATTTGTCCAATACAATTTACAAAACCATTTTTTTAGGGACCACCTCACATTTGAAGTGACTTTGGGGACTGTGATGTAGTGACCCCTGTAACAGGTAGGGGGCGCTGCATGGTCTCCCCATATGTGCACGGAGTCGTATTGAGGCCGTGAGAATCGACCTGCAGTGATGTCAGGATCACGTGGCCAGCCCATGTGATCCATTACTGTGGGTGTGGTTACGGGTACATAGTGTGGCCAGGGTGTGGGTCACATGGTTCCTGAGGGCCTGTGTGTGGGCTGTGTATGCTCCTGTGTTGGAAGCCTGGGAGGAGGCTTCCTGGAAAGCACATGCTGGCGTGGGAGGTCCCGGGAGGAGGACCGGATCCCTGAGCAGCGCACAGTGGAACTTGGGGAAGCTACAGTCCTCCGGAGGGTCTGGACTGACTACTGTGTGCCGGCCAGGCAAGTTGGTGATCCCCGTGAGGCAGCTTTCCCAGAGGACTGACACGGAGTCAGCAGATGGAGCAGGAGCTCCTATAAGGTACCTCCATAAGCTGTTGGTGCTTGTAACAGGAACTGTGTGGTAACCCACGGCAACTGAATGGAGTGAGAGATCCAGCATGTTCAGTGTCCATGAGTCAAAGCCGTAAATGAAGTGTTTAAAGCTGCAAGTTAATATCACCAGTTGGTGCCTGTTGTGTTTCATGAGATGTACATAAGGAACTGTGCATAACCCGGTTTATGACACTATAATAAACCGTATGGACTGTTTTGTTTTTAAAACCCGTGCCCGTGTGCTGAATGTCGCGGCTAAGCGAGTGTCCCCCAACACACTCAGTAAGAATAGTCTTACATTTTCTTACATTTGGTGCTCGAATGCGGGCAACGGTCCAGCACGCACACGTGGAGTTAATTGCTGTGGCTCGGCGGGGCCACGAAGATTGCGTCTGGCTGTAACTCGGCGGGGTTACGAAGCTGACAAGCGTCTGGCTGTAACTCGGTGGGGTTACGAAGGGGACAAGCGGCGTCCTGTGGATTGGCGGGTCCACGAAGTCGGCGGTAGAGCCTTGTGGAGCGTAGCTGCAGTGGCAGCAAGAGGTTCCACAGCAGGCGGAGCCGCAGTGGCTTGTGGTTGGCAGCCGGAGGTGCCGGTTGTATGTGACTGCAGCGGGAGCTGTGGCGGTACCAGCAGGAGCTGGTGAAGTGACATATAAAAGGAAAAAAAAAAAATTTTTATTTTTTTTTTCTCTCCCTTTTTTTCCAAGCTGTGCTGACTCTTAAAGGGCCAGTACAAGCCCAGAGACAAAGGGGTGTACTGTGCGAACTGGGGCCTGAGTGCCGTGGGGAAGTCCACGGGGTGTATCCCAGGGAGGGGAGTGTCCCTAATAGTGAACGGTGGCCCAAATGGAGATGGTTGCCCAAAAGGGGGTGGAGTCCCAAAAAGGGGCGGTAACCAGAACAGGGGTAATGGCCCAAAAAGGGGTGGAATCCCGAAGGGGGGCTGAATCCCGGACAGGGGTGGTGTCAAAAAGCAGAGCACTGGCCCAAAAAGGGGGCAGAGCCAAAAAAGGGGCGGCAATCAGTGAGGAGTCACGACTGTGTCCTTTTTGGCTGGATGGAGAGTGTGTGCGGGGTCATCATACTGTGGGGTGTGACACAGACTCTGGGAGTGACTGTAACAAGTCGTGGCAAGTATCAAGCGCATGTGCCATGGTGACAGGTGGAGGACGGGGTCCAGGACCTGTGGTGACGGGTGAAGGACGGGGTCCAGGACCTGTGGTGACGGTTGGTGGTGACTCCCATTCAGACGGTGATGCCAGTGGGAAAGAGTGCAATAAGGTTGACTCAGGTACAAATGGCAAGTCTTCCTCCCATCGCCGGAGACGTAAAAGAGGCGAAGGGGCTGAACTAGTTGTTCCGTGTGAAGAATTGACGGAAGATGCCGAGGACCTGGGGAGTATGAAGTACTCTGAAGTCCCAGGGAAAAGCGACGAACCTAATGATGTCACCGCTGAGACCCAAGAGAGGGCCGACCCTGACAGTGCAGAGTCTGAGGGTGCAGAAGTGGAAGAGGCCACCAAAGAAGTGGTGCCTGAAGTAAGTACCTCCTCAAGTGATGGATGTTCCACCAATCCAGAGGATGGGAGAAGCGAGTTAGAATTGGTTAAAGAGACAGTGAAAGACCATGTTGAACGAGAAAGGGTCCTGAGACAAGCGGCTGAGCACAGGCTGGATGAGCTGGAGAAGGAAGTCTCTGAGCTCAGAGGTCACCTGTTCACATGGCAAAGTATGTATAAGACCCTAAAGGAAGACATTGTAGTGCTCAGAGAAGCACTAAAAGGCCCTCTACAAGAGAAAGAGGTGGAGGTCGCAGACTACCCGTGTCAGTACCAGAGGGGTAACGAGGTGAAGCTGCTAATGCCCATCTTGACCAGGGGTCTGGAAGAGGGTAAAGCTGAAGAGGAGTTGGCGCTTAAAGCAGAACAAGATAGTCACCCGGTTGTGACAGGTGTCTTGATGGAAAGGTCCATGGCAAAGCAGGAGCCGTCCGTTCCTGAAGAAAGTGAGACTCCGCTCTTCAAGTGCGTGATAGATGTACCCGAAGAGGCGCAAGATGCGTGTACCAGTGAGGGTGTGCATGAGGCCTTTAAAAAGGCAGTAGAAGCATGTAGTGTGCACTGGGCACTGGAGACGAAACAGTTGGTGATACTGTCTACTAAAGAAGTCACAGTGAAGAGGGTGGCTGTCCTGAGGGACATGCACCTACAGTGCCTCCGCACGAAACAGATGATCCTGTTGAGGAATAATGAGGCCACTCGATGTTTGGAGCAAGCCAGGAAAGCTCAAAGTCGTCTGGGCTTGGTAGAGGACACAGTCCAAGTGCCCAAAGCTCTCGTAGCGAAGCTCATTGGCAGATTTGGGAAAGTGATGCAGGAGATGGTGGATATATCCGGTGTAAAGAGACTGAGGATTCCGGCTGATGACGAGGCCCAGGTGGGTGAAGATGGGATGGTGTCATTCCTGGTTGTCGGGTCCAAGGAGAGTCTAGGGAATATCCGGATGCTCCTGAGGTATCGCGTGGCATACCTGAGAGAAATAGAGCAGCTAAGACTGTACAGACGGCAGGTCAATAAACAGCTGCAGAACATAAGGTGGCGGCTGCCTTCTTCCCAAGGAAAAGGAAACAAAAGGGACCCTCCAAAGAATGGAATGGCTGACCACCAAGGACGTTCAGAGAGACAAAGTGGTCGAATGTCTGAAAGTGGCAGTTCTACTCCCAGTACAAAGCTAAGGGACGTGAACAGTAGTAGACGTAGTAACGGAGGGTCAGACTCTAATCAATTGCTAGTCTCGACTGTAAGTGGGACTAATGACCGCACCAACCGTGGGTGGCGACCCTGGAGAGAAAGGTCGAGTAAAGAGACAAACTTGGAAAAGGGGGTGACTAAAGGTTTGATGGCACAGACAGACTGTGACTTAAGGGCCAAAGCTCGAGGCCTACATGTTGACCGCTGGGGGCGGGGTAAATTCAACAACTGGATGATTGTATGTGATGCTCAAAACCGACTGAGACGGTTCTCTCGACAGGTAGGGCAAGGTAACGTGCATGACATGTCTCGTGACCCCACGTGTATGACAGGTGTTCAACCCCACAAGTTTGAACAGAGGAGGGGGATATGTGATGTAGTGACCCCGGTAACAGGAAGGGGGCGCTGCATGGTCTCCCCGTATGTGCACGGAGTCGTATTGAGGCCGTGAGAATCGACCTGCAGTGATGTCAGGATCACGTGGCCAGCCCATGTGATCCATTACTGTGGGTGTGGTTACGGGTACATAGTGTGGCCAGGGTGTGGGTCACATGGTTCCTGAGGGCCTGTGTGTGGGCTGTGTATGCTCCTGTGTTGGAAGCCTGGGAGGAGGCTTCCTGGAAAGCACATGCTGGCGTGGGAGGTCCCGGGAGGAGGACCGGATCCCTGAGCAGCGCACAGTGGAACTTGGGGAAGCTACAGTCCTCCGGAGGGTCTGGACTGACTACTGTGTGCCGGCCAGGCAAGTTGGTGATCCCCGTGAGGCAGCTTTCCCAGAGGACTGACACGGAGTCAGCAGATGGAGCAGGAGCTCCTATAAGGTACCTCCATAAGCTGTTGGTGCTTGTAACAGGAACTGTGTGGTAACCCACGGCAACTGAACGGAGTGAGAGATCCAGCATGTTCAGTGTCCGTGAGTCAAAGCCGTAAATGAAGTGTTTAAAGCTGCAAGTTAATATCACCAGTTGGTGCCTGTTGTGGTTCATGAGATGTACATTAGGAACTGTGCATAACCCGGTTTATGACACTATAATAAACCGTATGGACTGTTTTGTTTTTAAAACCCGTGCCCGTGTGCTGAATGTCGCGGCTAAGCGAGTGTCCCCCAACACACTCATTAAGAATAGTCTTACATTTTCTTACAGGACCTATATGACAGAAAATACCCAAAAGTGACACCATTCTAAAAACTGCACCCCTCAAGGTGTTCAAAACCACATTCAAGGATTAACCCTTCAGGTGCTTCACAAGAACTGAAGCAATATATGGAAGGAAAAAATGAACATTTAACTTTTTTTCACAAAAATGTTACTTCCGACACAACTTTTATTTTATTTTCTCAAGGGTATTAGGAGAAAATGAACCAAAATATTTGTTGTACAATTTCTCCTGAGAACGCTGATTCCCCGTGTGAGGAGGAAGACCACTCTTTAGGCGCACGGTAGGGCTCAGAAGGGAAGGAGAACCTTTTGAAGTTTTGAACGTAAAATTGGCTGGAATCAAGAGTGGACACCATGCAGCATTTGGAGAATCCCTGATGTGCCTAAACAGTGGTACTACCCTACAATTGACCCCATTTTGGAAACTAGACCCCTCAAGCGACTTATCTAGATGTTTGTTGAGCACCATGAACCCCCAAGTGCTTCACATAATTTTATAACGTAGAGCAGTGAAAATTAAAAATCTATTTTAACAAAGGTAGCAGGAAAAAAGGGACCCCAAATATTGTTACGCAATTGCTCCTGAGTACATTGATACCCCATTTATGGAGGAAGACCACTGTTGGGGTGCATGGCAGGACCCGTAAGGGAAAGTTTACGTTTTTGAACACAAAATTGGCTGGAATCGAGAGCAGAGGCCATGTCACTTTTGGAGGGCCCCTGATGTGCATAAACAGTGGAAACCCCCCACAAGTGATACCATTTTGGAAAATAGGCCCCTCAAGGAACATGTACATGTGTGGTGAGCATCTTGAACCACCAGGTGCTTTACAAGTTTATAGTTTTATAGTTTATAACAGAGCTAAGAAAATAATTAAGAAAATGAATTATTTTCTCAAGGGTAACAGGAGAAAATGGACCCCAAAATGTGTTGCGCAATTTCTCCTGACTGTGCTAATACCCCATGTGTGGGTGAAAACTACAAGTGAATCACAGTGAAAAGCTCAGGAAGGGAAGGAGTGCCATATTATAGTGCAGATTTTACTATTATGGTTTGAGGGTGCCATGACCCATTGGGAGAGCCCCTGAGGTGCCAGAACACAGACCCAGATTGCTAATCTGCCCAGCTGGGCAGATGCTCGGTGGGCTGGTGGCTTTGTAATACAAAGTGGGCTGACAGCCCTTTAAAACAGGGGTGGCGAACCTACATAGTAACATTGTTAGCAAGGCCGAAAAAAGACATTTGTCCATCCAGTTCAGCCTATATTCCATCAGAATAAATTCCCAGATCTACGTCCTTCTAAAGAACCTAATAATTGTAAGATACAATATTGTTATGCTCCAGGAAGACATCCAGGCCTCTCTTGAACCACTTGACTGAGATCGCCATCACCACCTCCTCAGGCAAGGAATTCCAGATTCTCACTGCCCTAGCAGTAAAGAATCCTCTTCTATGTTGGTGGAAAAACCTTCTCTCCTCCAGACGCAGAGAATGCCCCCTTGTGACCCTCACCTTCCGTGGTATAAACAGAACCTCGAAGAGATATTTGTATTGTCCCCTTATATACTAATACATGCTTACTAGATTGCCCCTCAGTCGTCTTTTTTTCTAGACTAAATTATCCAATTTTTGCTAATCTCTATGGGTATTGTAGTTCCCCATCCCCTTTATTAATTTTGTTGCCCTCCTTTGTACTTGCTCTAGTTCTATTATATCCTTCCTGAGCACTGGTGCCCAAAACTGTACACAGTACTCCATGTGCGGTCTAACCAGGGATTTGTACAGAGGCAGTATAATGTTCTCATCATGTGTATCCAGACCTCTTTTAATGCACCCCATGATCCTGTTTGCCTTGGCAGCTGCTGCCTGGCACTGGCTGCTCCAGGTAAGTTTATCATTAACTAGGACCCCCAAGTCCTTCTCCATGTCAGATTTACCCAGTGGTTTCCCATTCAGTGTGTAATGGTGATATTGATTCCTTCTTCCCATGTGTATAACCTTACATTTATCATTGTTAAACAGCATCTGCCACCTTTTGGCCCAAGTTTCCACCTTATCCAGATCCATCTGTAGAAGAATACTATCTTCTCTTGAATTGACTGCTTTGCATAGTTTTGTATCATCTGCAAATATCAATATTTTACTGTGTAAACCTTCTACAAGATCGTTAATAAATATGTTGAAGAGAATAGGTCCTGCGGTGACTTTTCATGCGGCCCGTGGGCAGGTCCCCAGAGTCCGCAATGCTCCAGCAGCAGCCCTATCTAGCCAGCGGCCAGCCCTTTAACCCCCAAGTGCACGCAGCGTTCATTACAGAACAGTTTCTGCACATGAATGATGACGTCATCAGGGTGGGCGGGGTTAGCACCAGGGTGGGCGGGTTTAGTGCCTAATGCTCTTCCGACCTCCTGTCCCAGAAGAGGAGCTGCTGCCAGAGAGTCCTCAGCGATCTCTGTGCCGGCAGCTCATTGCCTGTGACACGCCCACCAGGGCCGTGGGGTACTTGGAACTGGGTCAGACAGTTCTTTGGGGAAGTCATGGGGCCGTGACCTGACTCCGTGGCCCTGGCTGTGCTGTAAAATGGGGAATATGTATATGCGATTTAACGTGATGCCACTTGTGGTGTATGGCAATGGATGGCTGGCGCTGCTAAAGGCGACTGCTAGGGCTGATGGTGACGCAGCTGGGATGGATCTGCTCCCCACGGTGGAGCGGGGCCCCAGGGCTACCAGTTCCATTTATGTCAGGCTTCGTGCACCTTGTGGTGCAGGACTCAGGGCGCCAGAGATCACTGAATGACACAAGTGCTGTAGTTTTCTTTTCCTTTACTTTATGAATGATAGTACAGACCGGGTTACTGGTAACAGATCGTAATGGAGAGATGGGCAGCCTGGAAGCAATTTTTGGATATACCTGGCCAGGTAGGTACGGAGGCCTTCCTTCTGCGCTGTCCTCTCTTTTTCGTTGCTGCCTAACAGCTCACCCTCCTGCTGCTGACTGTCTCTCTGTTTTTAAAAACTAAACGCTGCCTGCATGGCAGGCAGCTCGAGGCTTTCACAGGTGCCACTCCTTTGTGTCAGCTCCAGACTCTGGTATGCTGCTGTGCCACTGGGTATTAGATTGGGCCAGGAGACCTGCAGTCCCCTGTCCTCCAGATTTAGCTGTCGGGACTTCAGTACCAACGCAACCACGGACTGCAGTATCCGGTTCCTAGTGCTCAGCTCTGGGGCGAGCTTAATCACAGCTCCACTCCCCAGGTTCTGCTCTACTTCTCTCCTACTGACACCTGATAAGGGGACCTGTTATGATCTGGTGGCCTAAGAGCAGCATGGGACGTACTCTGGAGAAGGTGGTACCTGTACTGACCGCAGACCCTGAACCTAACACCGCAACTAGAAGTAGCCGTGGAATGTACCTAGCGCTCCCTAGACATCTCGACACAGCCGGAGGACTAATTACCCCTAGAGATAGAAAAGGGAAAACTATCTTGCCTCAGAGAAAATCCCTAAAGAACAGGCAGCCCCCCACAAATATTGACTGTGAAAAGAGAGGGAAAAAACATACACAGACTGAAATGAGAATTTAGCAAAGGAGGCCACTTCTAGCTAAATAGAAAGGACAGGATAGAGTACTATGCGGTCAGCATTAAAACACTAGAAAATATCCACCAGAGAAAATACAAAAACTCCACAGCTAACTAAAGACATGGAGGGTATATCTGCATCTCCAGAGATACCAGCTTGGCTAAACAAATCCTTATACAGACTAAGCTGGACAAGACAAAACATGGAAAATAACTGAACAATAAGACCACAGCATGTGGACAGCAAAATCAAGGCCTGAACTTATCTTTGTTGAAAAGAACTGCAAAGCAGAAGAGACCAGGCAGGGATGTAAATCCTCCAGGAACAATGGACAACTGGCACTGACTAAAGGGTGAAGCAAGACTAAATAGCCCTGTCCAAATTGCAAAAAGTGAAAACACCTGATAAATGCTGTGACTCAGAGACAGCAGCGCTACCACTTACAACCACCGGAGGGAGCCCAAGAGCAGAATTCACAACAGTACCCCTCCTTGAGGAGGGGTCACCGAACCCTCACCAGAGCCCCCAGGCCGATCCGGACTAGCCAAATGAAAGGCACGAACCAAATCATCAGCATGAACATCGGAGGCAACAACCCAAGAATTATCCTCCTGGCCATAACCCTTCCATTTGACAAGATACTGAAGCCTCCGCCTCGAAAAACGAGAATCCAAAATCTTCTCAACCACATACTCCAACTCTCCATCAATCAACACCGGGGCAGGAGGATCAACGGAGGGAACAACGGGCACCACATATTTCCGCAACAAAGATCTATGAAAAACATTATGGATGGAAAAAGAGGCTGGAAGGGCCAAACGAAAAGACACTGGATTGATAATCTCAGAAATCCTATAAGGGCCAATAAACCGAGGCTTAAACTTAGGGGAAGAAACCTTCATAGGGACATGACGGGAAGACAACCAGACCAAATCCCCAACCCGAAGCCGGGAACCAACACAGCGACGACGGTTAGCAAAACGCTGAGCCCCTTCCTGAGACAACACCAAATTGTCAACAACATGAGCCCAAATTTGCTGCAACCTGTCAACCACAGAGTTCGCCCCAGGACAATCTGAAGGCTCGCTCAACCTGCCCTGAAGAAAAACGAGGATGAAAACCAGAGTTACAAAAGAAGGGTGAAACCAAGGTAGCAGAACTAGCCCGATTATTAAGGGCAAACTCGGCCAATGGCAAGAAAGCCACCCAATCATCCTGATCAGCAGACACAAAGCATCTCAAATAAGTTTCCAAAGTCTGATTAGTTCGCTTGGTTTGGCCATTTGTCTGAGGATGAAATGCGGAAGAAAAAGACAAATCAATGCCCAGCCTAGCACAAAAGGCCCGCCAAAACCTAGAAACAAACTGGGAACCTCTATCGGACACAATGTTCTCCGGAATGCCATGCAAACGAACCACATGCTGAAAAAACAACGGAACCAAATCAGAAGAGGAAGGCAACTTAGGCAAAGGTACCAAATGAACCATCTTAGAAAACCGGTCACAAACCACCCAGATAACTGACATCCTCTGGGAAACCGGAAGATCCGAAATAAAATCCATAGAAATATGCGTCCAAGGTCTCTCAGGGACCGGCAAAGGCAAAAGCAACCCACTAGCGCGGGAACAGCAAGGCTTGGCCCGCGCACAAGTCCCACAGGACAGCACAAAAGAACGCACATCCCATGACAAAGAAGGCCACCAAAAGGACCTACCCACCAAATCTCTGGTACCAAAAATCCCAGGATGACCGGCCAACACAGAACAATGAACCTCCGAAATCACTGTACTAGTCCATCTGTCAGGAATAAACAATTTCCCCACTGGACAGCGGTCAGGTTTATCAGCCTGAAATTTCTGAAGAACCCGTCGTAAATCAGGGGAGATGGCAGAAAGATCTACCCCTTCCTTCAGAATACCGACCGGCTCAAGGACCCCAGGAGAATCAGGCAAAAAGCTCCTAGAGAGGGCATCAGCCTTAACATTCTTAGAACCCGGAAGATACGAGACCACAAAATCAAAACGGGAGAAAAACAGGGACCATCGGGCCTGTCTAGGATTCAGCCGTTTGGCAGACTCGAGATAAATCAGATTCTTATGATCGGTCAAGACCACAATACGGTGCTTGGCCCCCTCAAGCCAATGTCGCCACTCCTCAAATGCCCACTTCATAGCCAACAACTCACGATTGCCGACATCATAATTGCGTTCTGCAGGCGAAAACTTTCGAGAAAAGAAAGCACACGGTTTCATCAAGGAACCATCAGAATTCCTCTGAGACAAAACGGCCCCTGCCCCAATCTCAGAAGTGTTAACCTCAACCTGAAAAGGAAGAGAAACATCCGGCTGACGCAACACAGGGGCAGAAGTAAATCGGCGTTTAAGCTCCTGAAAGGCAGAAACAGCCGCAGAGGACCAATTCGTCACATCGGCGCCTTTCTTCGTCAAATCGGTCAGAGGTTAAACCACACTAGAGAAGTTGGCAATGAAACGGCGATAAAAAATTAGCAAAGCCCAAAAATTTCTGAAGGCTCTTCACGGATGTGGGCTGGATCCAATCATGAATGGCCTGAACCTTAACCGGATCCATTTCTATAGATGAGGGAGAAAAAAATGAAGCCCAAAAAAGAAATCTTCTGTACTCCAAAGAGGCACTTAGACCCCTTCACAAACAAGGCATTATCACAAAGGATCTGAAATACCATCCTGACTTGTTTCACATGAGACTCCCAATCATCTGAAAAAATCAAAATATCATCCAAATATACAATCATGAATTTATCAAGATAATTCCGAAATATATCATGCATGAAGGACTGAAACACAGATGGAGCATTAGAGAGTCCGAATGGCATCACAAGGTATTCAAAATGGCCTTCGGGCGTATTAAACACAGTTTTCCATTCGTCCCCCTGCTTAATACGAACCAGATTCTATGCCCCTCGAAGGTCAATCTTAGTAAACCAACTAGCCCCCTTAATCCTAGCAAACAGATCAGAAAGCAAAGGCAAAGGGTATTGGAATTTGACCGTGATCTTATTCAAGAGGCGATAATCAATACAGGGTCTCAAGGAGCCAGCGTTTTTGGCCACAAAAAAAAAATCTGCTCCCAATGGTGAAGAAGATGGCCGAATATGCCCCTTCTCCAAGGACTCCTTAACATAGCTCTGCATGGCGGTATGTTCTGGCACAGACAGGTTGAAAAGTCGGCCCTTAGGGAACTTACAGCCTGGAATCAAGTCAATAGCACAATCACAGTCCCTATGCGGTGGAAGGGAACTGGACTTGGGCTCATTGAATACATCCTGGAAATCTGACAAAAACTCAGGAATTTCAGAAGAGGGGGAGGAGGCAATTTACGTCAAAGGAACGTCACCATGACAACCCCAACTAGTCAAAGACATAGATTTCCAATCTAATACCGGATTATGCACCTGTAACCATGGGAAACCCAGCACAATAGCATCATGCAAATTATGCAACACCAGAAAACGACAATCTTCCTGATGGGCTGGCGCCATGCACATGGTCAGCTGTGTCCAAAACTGAGGTTTATTTTTAGCCAACAGTGTAGCATCAATGCCCCTCAAAGGAATAGGACTCTGCAAAGGCTGCAAGGGGAAACCACAACGTCTGGCAAATTCTAAGTCCATTAAGTTTAGAGCGGCGCCTGAATCCACAAATGCCATGACAGAAAATGACGACAATGAGCAGATCAGGGTCACAGATAACAGAAATTTAGGTTGTACAGTACTGATGGTAACAGAACTAGCGATTCTCTTGGTACACTTAGGGCAATCAGAAATAACATGAGCAGAATCGCCGCAGTAAAAACACAACCTATTCTGACATCTGAATCCTTGTCGTTCAGCTCTAGACACAATCCTATCACACTGCATAGGCTCAGGACTCCGCTCGGAAGACAATGCCATAGTGTGCACAACTCTGCGCTCGCGCAAGCGCCGATCAATCTGAATGGCCAGAGACATAGAATCACTCAGACCAGCAGGCGTGGGGAACCCCACCATAACATCTTTAACGGATTCAGAAAGACCCTTTCTGAAGATTGCCGCCAAGGCATCCTCATTCCATTTAGTCAGTACAGACCATTTTCTAAACTTCTGGCAATATGATTCTGCCGCTTCTTGACCCTGAGACAGGGCCAACAAGGTCATCTCAGCATGATCCACTGAATTAGGTTCGTCATACAATAACCCAAGCACCTGAAAAAAGGTGTCTACATTAAGCAACGCCAGATTCCCAGGTTCCAGGGCAAATGCCCAATCCTGGGGGTCACCACGCAGCAGAGATATAATAATTTTAACCTGCTGGATGGGATCACCAGAGGAACGGGGTTTCAGAGCAAAAACAGTTTACAGTTATTTTTAAAGCTCAGAATTGGAATTCTAGGCTCTAAAACCAGAGTCTGAACGATATAATCGGAAATACCCTGTTCTCTAGCAGCAAGTTGATCCACACGAGAAGCCAATCCCTGAACATCCATACCAGCGCCGAACTCCTGAGCCACCCAGAGGTAAAGAGGGAAGAAAAAAAAAAACACAACAGACTACAGAAAAAAAATGGCTCAGCACTTTCCTTCCCTTCTTCTGAGATGCAGTTAACTCATTGTTGGCCAGTTGTACTGTTATGATCTGGCAGCATGAGACGTACTCTGGAGAAGGTGGTACCTGTACTGACCGCAGACCCTGAACTTAACACCGCAACTAGAAGTAGCCGTGGAATGTACCTAGCACTCCCTGGACATCTCGACACAGCCAGAGGACTAATTACACCTAGAGATAGAAAAGGGAAAACTATCTTGCCTCAGAGAAATTTCCAAAAGGATAGGCAGCCCCCCACAAATATTGACTGTGAGAGGAGAGGGAAAAAACATACACAGACTGAAATCAGAATTTAGCAAAGGATGCCACTTCTAGCTACATAGAAAGGATAGGACACAGTACTATGCGGTCAGTATTAAAACACTAGAAAATATCCACCACAGAAAATACAAAAACTCCACAGCTACCTAAAGATATGGAGGGTATATCTGCATCTCCAGAGATACCGGCTTGGCTAAACAAATCCTTATACAGACCAAGCTGGACAAAACAAAAAACATGGAAAAAAACTGAACAATAAGGCCACAGCATGTGGACAGCAAAAAATCAAGGCCAGAACTTATCTTTGTTGAAAAGAACTGCAAAGCAGGAGAGACCAGGCAGAGATGTGAATCCTCCAGGAACAATGGACAACTGGCACTGACTAAAGAATGAAGCAAGACTAAATAGCCCAGTCAAAATTGCAAGAGGTGAACACACCTGATAAATGCTGCGATTCAGAGACAGCAGCGCTACCACTTACAACCACCGGAGGGAGCCCAAGAGCAGAATTCACAACAGATTGGGTGGCTTTCTTGCCATTGGCCGAGTTTGCCCTTAGTAATCGGGCTAGTTCTGCTACCTTGGTTTCACCCTTCTTTTGTAATTCTGGTTTTCATCCTCGTTTTTCTTCAGGGCAGGTTGAGCCTTCTGATTGTCCTGGGGTGGACTCTGTGGTTGACAGGTTGCAGCAGATTTGGGCTCATGTTGTGGACAATTTGGTGTTGTCTCAGGAGGAGGCTCAGCGTTTTGCTAACCGTCGTCGGTGTGTTGGTTCCCGGCTTCAGGTTGGGGATTTGGTCTGGTTGTCTTCCCATCATGTTCCTATGAAGGTTTCTTCCCCTAAGTTCAAGCCTCGGTTTATTGGTCCTTATAGGATTTCTGAGATTGTCAATCCGGTGTCTTTTCGTTTGGCCCTTCCGGCCTCTTTTTGCATCCATAATGTTTTTCATAGATCTTTATTGCGGAAATATGTGGTGCCTGTTGTTCCCTCTGTTGATCCTCCTGCCCCAGTGTTGGTTGGTGGGGAGTTGGAGTATGTGGTTGAGAAGATTTTGGATTCTCGTTTTTCGAGGCGGAGGCTTCATTATCTTGTCAAATGGAAGGGTTATGGCCAGGAGGATAATTCTTGGGTTGTTGCCTCCAATGTTCATGCTGAGGATTTGGTTTGTGCCTTTCATTTGGCTCGTCCTGATCGGCCTGGGGGCTCTGGTGAGGGTTCGGTGACCCCTCATCAAGCGGGGGGTACTGTTGTGAATTCTGATCTTGGGCTCCCTCCGGTGGTTATAAGTGGTAGTGCTGCTGTCTTTGGATCGCAGCATTCATCAGGTGTGTCCGCTTATTGCAGTTCTGACTGGGCTATTTAGTCTTGCTTGACCCTTTGGTTAGTGCCAGTTGTCCATTGTTTCCTGGAGGATTCACTTCCCTGCCTGGTCTCTCTTGCTTGCTGTTCATTTCAACAAAGATAAGTTCTGGCTTTGTTTTTTTTGCAGTCCACATGCTGTGGGCCTGATCGTTCAAGTTATTTTCCATGTTTTGTCTTGTCCAGCTTGGTCAGTATAAGGATTTGTTCAGCCAAGCTGGTATCTCTGGAGATGCAGATATACCCTCCATGTCTTTAGTTAGATGTGGAGATTTTGTATTTTCTGTGGTGGATATTTTCTAGTGTTTTAATACTGACCGCATAGTACTCTGTCCTATCCTTTCTATTTAGCTAGAAGTGGCCTCCTTTGCTAAATTCTGATTTCAGTCTGCGTATGTTACTTCCCTCTCCTCTCACAGTCCATATTTGTGGGGGGCTGTCTATCCTTTGGGGATTTTCTCTGAGGCAAGATAGTTTTCCCTTTTCTATCTCTAGGGGTAATTAGTCCTCCGGCTGTGTCGAGATGTCTAGGGAGTGATAGGTACATTCAACGGCTACTTCTAGTTGCGGTGTTAAGTTCAGGGTCTGCAGGCAGTACAGGTACCACCTTCTCCAGAGTACGTCTCATGCTGCTCCTAGGCCACCAGATCATATCACAAAGCTGAGTTTCAATCTACAGGCTTTCGGCCTCTATCAACAATATGAAACTGCATTTGGCCTGGTTCTTGGTTTGGGCCTAGTGACGTCTGCTGCTGCCTCTTGGTTTCCTCAAAGAAACAAAGCTGCGTTTGAATCTACAGGCTTTCGGCCTCTATCAACAATATGAAACTGCATTTGGCCTGGTTCTTGGTTTGGGCCTAGTGACGTCTGCTGCTGCCTCTTGGTTTCCTCAAAGAAACAAAGCTGAGTTTCAATCTACAGGCTTTCGGCCTGTATTTTGAATTTGAAACTGTATTTGCCCTACTAGTTTGGTTGGGCCCTACTAACAGTGTCTGCTGCTGCTTGTTGTTGTCCTCCACTGAACAAAGCAATGCTGCCTGTTTACTCCTGTTACCAATTTTTTTCTGCTTTTAGCCTCCTTTTTTATTTTGGGCCTATATCTGTGTTTCCTCCTCATCCTGCCTATTACCCAGCCACTGCTTGATGGGTCTGCTGGTACATTGACCCAGACCACTACATTCCCATTGCACTCTACACAGCCAGAATCTGACCCTGCTGAAAGTCAGGTCCCCCTTCCCGCATACTATACCACCTTACACGGGGACAAAGAGGAAGGTGCATATGAAAGTGCAGGTTCCTTCATCAGGTGGGGGGGGCATACTCGTTGGCGACGTCACTGTCACAGGGCCCGTCATAGTACGCAAAAGTGTCACTGCCGGTGGGAGGCGCCCCCGCCGTCAAACACAACGCCGTACTTTGAGGGGCCCTGTGCCAGTGCCAATGCGAACGAGTGGGCCCCCCTGCTTGCTCTGGATCACAGCACTTGCAAAGTTGAAATACTTACCTCTACCTGCTCCACCGCCGTGACGTATTCCACATTTCCTGGGCCCAAGAAAAAATTGAGCCAGCCCTCCCCCCCCCCCCCACAACTTTAACCAAATGACCCCCAATTTTCAATACCTAACTATTATTATAAGGTTAATTAAGATTGACAAGCTTAAGTAACAATAATTGATGTTTTTGACATTAAAATGGGCTCTGTAGGTGTTTTCCTGTCCTCCACTCACTGCCGACTTTTATTTAATTGACTTGCATTGGGTTTCGCGTTTCAGTCGGCCCCCGACTTTTCGCAATGATCGGCCGATTTCAACCAACCCGACTCGATCCTGAAAAAGTAAAAGTCGCTCAACCCTATTCAAGACAAGTGATGAGGCTGATGTACAGAGATGAGGAAAATACCATGTATAAGCTGAGAGGTTTATATATAGCTGTGGGTGGGTGCTCAGGAAAAAATACATTTTCAACGTTAAATTAAAACCAGTTAAGATATGTAAAGGGACTGTCTCATCAGAAAATGACAACACCTTCACAAGGGAATGTTACACTGGTTCTTCTCCTGGGATTATGGTATGTGATGACAACAAATATGGTAGCAGAACCCCTTCCAGATAAACTAACAGCTCGGCAGTACAGTGATTTGGATGTGGAACCAATTGTATGAAAGCGAACAATGAAAATGTACAGTATATATGAGAACCACAGGGGGTCACAGTTTCACAACAACCAAAACAGAAGAAAAACCCCACTAAAACATAAATTCTTTATTAAATTATTAAATACAAACAGCCAGTGAGTATTCATTAATAATTTTACTATTAGGCCAAAATTCCTTATTGAGTTAAAAATAGATTGCTCACTACACAGAATAGAAGTTATCTTCGATTAGTAGGATACAAAACTATATTTAATGGAAAGGCTCCTGCATTCACTTTAAAGGTTTTCTCCTACTTAGCTCAGGTTGGCCCCATAAGAGATGTGACAACGGCACCCCCCTCACCTAAGACTGTGCACTGAGCTGTCAATAGACTATAGGGACATTTTCATTCACACATGGAAACAGGAGAAGCAATGGAATGAAACAAAAAGGGAGAAGATACAGATTAGATATTAGAAAAAACTTTTTGACAGTGAGGGTGATGAATGAGTTGAAAAGACTGGCATGAGAGGTGGTGAGTTCTCCTTCAATGGAAGTCTTCAAACAGAGGCTGGACAGACATCTGTCTGAGATGGTTTAGTTAATCCTGCATTGAACAGAGGGTTTAACACAATGACCCCGGAGGTCCCTTCCAACATTCTATGATTCTATAGATTAATTTTAGATAGACATATACTATCAAAAAGAGGTGATCACTAGAGAATAAATTGCTGAAATAGACATGTATATTCAACAATGGGACCAATTTGTACCTCCTTAAATAAAAAATATGTAACCGTTAACCCCTTCATGACTTTGCGATTTTCCGTTTATAAGTTTTCACAAAAAAACTAATTTTGAATATTTAACTTTCTTAAATTCCTTAGTCATTACTTTAGTAAAGATGTCAATACTAGTTACATCAAGGGAGGGTGGCATTTTACATCTCTTAGGTTTCTCCAAAGTGTTTCGGGAGCCATTTTACAATACAACACTGCTAACGCACATGTTGCTCATGCTATTGTTAGCAGCCTGTGTGGCCTAAACATACTGCCATGTCCTGCAGAGTCTCCAGGTTTGTTTACCATCAAGCACATCTGGGACATCATTGGTCAGCAATTGCAATGGAAGCTGCCAGCAGTGGTTCTTGATGATTTGCATGCCCAAGAGCTTTCAGCATGGAAGAACATTGCTCAGATAGCCATTAATAACCTTATCGATATCATGTCAAGGCATGCAAGTACATGTATTTCTGCGTATTGCATTCACACTTAATACTTAATTACTTCAATGTTTTCATCATTTGCATTTCATTGACATATCTATCGATCATCTGTTTTCCATAATTCCATGACTTTTACTTCTAGGTGCTCCAATTTCAATGTTGAGGAGTTTACAATATATTGTTGTCTGGTGACACATTTAATTTAATTTGTTGCAACAAGGCTATTTAAGGTAAATGCAAAAAAGTTTATTTATCCCATACAACCCCTTTATTATATGTAATATAGATAAAGTTAATAAAAATGAAATACATTGTTCCATTTATATGGGAAATCCGTATTCCAACTATGCAACATGCATAGTCTCATATTCCAAGACACGCATACCCTATGGCTACAGGTAGAAATTTACAGAACTCCACTTAGGATGTCACTAGTGCCACAGAAGTATTTTGTGGTTAATTATTGCATGGTAGCACTAGGTTGGCTAATTGCCCTCATTCTACAGCCGTTATGGCATTCTCTCTGAGTGTGAAGGTGGTATTGAATTGCCAGCTTTGCAGGTGAGGAAAATATGTCAAAGCAAGCAGATGGTTTATGGAAAGAAGAATAATGAAGGGTCTCAGACGTATGTCAGGAGGTATTGCTTAGAGGTAGAAGAACTTGATAAGGACAAAAAATAAAAAGAGAAAGTGTAAACCTACCCAGGGTCCTGGGATGGGAGGAAAGTCCTACCTGTGTTTTTTTTCACTTTCACTGTATTGTTCATATATTGTGAGTATTACCTGTATTATTGACTGGGTTACATATATACTATTGCATGGAGAGTTATATGACTTTTATAGGAGTCATAATAAAGCTCCCATACATAATAGATATCTGTTTACCAAACAGTTATTTTTCCCAAGTCCCCAAGGTGAACACACTGACAGACTCCTCTGGTGGTGACTTGTCTCTTAGGAAACAAAAGTATCAGCCATTGTAAGTCTGATTTGCCAGATTATTCTCTTCACCAACATCATCTGTTGGGAGAGAGTCAGGAGGCCGCCACCACATAATGATGGCAATCTGGGCTACCGCCCGGGGCCTAAGTCTTCAGGGGGGCTCATGGTCAGATTGCCTTCATCAAAATATTTTTTGCTCCACCATTGTCGGTGCTTATTGCTGGCAGGGAGCGTTCTTGATTCTCTGCTGCAGGCAATAGTGAGACATAGTGTGGTTACAGGAAGCCAAGAATGGCTTCCTACTTGTCACTACAAGAGTATAAGTAAAGCCCAACAAAAAACTCAGTGACATTTTGAGTATCAAGTCATACCATTACGGATACATTTCATCATCGTGTCACTGATAGTGGACAAGTTTAAGGGCCAATCATCTATTTCACATAGAGCATACAACCGGAGAACAAAGGATGATAAATAGGCCAATATAAATATAAAAATAGAAAAAACTTTATTGAAACACACACAATAAAAACAGATAGAGAGGTGGATGCAACCACAGTGCATATAAACAACTTACTCAGAGCGGGACATGGGGACCCTGGCTAATAGAGTCCGGACAATATATTGGATATAGTAGGTGGTAAGGTCATGGATAAAATATCTTACTGGTGGTCCCAAAGTATGAGGCTGGGAACACTGGCCTAGGGCTAAATATATAGCATGACGTAAAATAAACATTTAAAATAATATAGCATACCCAAGTGTAGGTCCAGTAGATCAACAGGTTTAATCAAAAGGGGAGAGGAAGCAAAACTTCAGGGGATCTTCCGGAGAGGTAAGTTATTTTTTTTCCTTAAAGTGAATGGCTTGTGGAGGTAGTTGGCAAAGAGGACCTTACACTATAATGAATTGTTGGTGGAGGGTGGGAAAGAGGACAATATATTATAATGAATTGGGGGTAGGAATGCATAAATAAAGGACATTACATTATAATGAATTATGCTGTAGGGGTTGGCTGAGAAAACTTTACACTCTAATGAATTTGGGAGGGGTGGAGTTGTGGAAAAGCATTACATTACAATTAATTGTGGGTGGTGGATTGGAGTAAAGATTACATTACAATGAATTATGGGTGGTGGATTGGAGTAAAGACATTACATTATAATGAATTGTGGGTGGTGGATTGGAGAAAAGACATTACATTATAATGAATTGTGGGTGGTGGATTGGAGTAAAGACATTACATTATAATGAATTGGGGTTGGGAGAGATGACAATGCAGAATTAATTGTGGAATATCTAATTATAATGAATTGGAGGAGGACAATATAATGGATTGCGAAGAGGATGTGTAAGTATAATGAATTGGGGGATTGTAAGGAGGACAGTAGTGGGGGTTGAGGACACAGGAGAGTGACTGGTATTGAATTGGGGGAAGCGTAGAGAAGTAATTAAGCTATAGTATTATTGGGCAGGGTAAAAAGTGGCTAATTACAGTTAACAGGGGACACAGTGCTGGCTCATTAATTTATATTTTGGATGTGTGTTGCACAATGGCTAATTATACATTTATGGTGTGATTCATGCTTGAATTCAGAGTTTTATGTGCAAATTGTTCCAATAGACTTGCATTAGATTTGGAAAATCCCTAGGTAAAAAATGCACATGCATTTTTAGTGTGTTTTCAAAATAGAAATGAAAAAAACACATGTAAGCTGCACATGACTACATCAATTAATGTTTTGTCAAAGCCAAATACCAGGAAGTATCAAACCCAAAGCAGCTTTGTTTAAAACATGACATACTAACAAGAGACAAATCTGTAGTGGCAAAAACACTAAGGCTATGTGCACACGTTGCAGATTTAGCTGTGGAATTTTCTGTGCAGATTCTGCATTTCTTGGCAGAAAACGCAGGTCAGAATCTGTGCTTTTTTTGTGGTTTTTGTGCATTTTTTTGCAGATTTTGTGTGGATTTCTTCCTTTTTTACCTCTGTGGATTGCTATTATGGAATGGGTGCAGAAGCGCAGCAGACCCGCAAAAAGAATTGACATGGTCCTTTTTTGAATCTGGTGCATTTTCCGTGCGCATTTTTCTGCACAATTTGCACCACATTTTTTCTTTGCCATTGATTTACATTGTACTGTAATTCACTTGCGGATCTGCAGTGTTTCTGTGCGGAAAAAACTCTGTGGATCCGCAGGAAATCTGCAACGTGTGCACATACCATTAAAAAGCATAAAAAATGCACTGAAAGAAAAAACACAAGTAACTTAATTTACCTAATAGATGCGGAAAATTTGTAATATGAAAAACTCACCAAAAGCTATAACTTAAAAAAATGATCGTTTACGTGAACAATTCATAAGCTGAGATAATTCATTAGTAGTGAACTTAACTAGGGAAAGGCAAAAAATAAAAGGGGCCAGAAAAATAATGGTTAGCTGTAGAAGATAAAGATGAGTGGTGCTGTCTTTTTTCGTACAGGGTGTCAGCTAGGCTAGGTTTTTTCAAACATTCTCAATCAAATCAAATCTAATTAGAATATTACTGATCGTTTTTCCTTTCATTTAAAAAAAGTTAAGGTATAAAAGTGATATATACAGAACGTAAGGTTATGTTCCCACAATGAGTTTTTGGTGAGTTTTTTACGCTGAATATTTTCAAAAAATGAAAAATAACCTATGTTACTTAATGGGTGCATAAAATCTGCAACATCAAAAACTCACCAAAAACTGATTGTGGAAACGTAGCCAAATAGGCAGACACAATGAGTCATAAGAATAAACACATTCCTAGAGTAGATCTTGGATCAGAGAGCCATATTCCCATGTGATATCTTCATGGCTTAGTTCAGAGCAGCTAAAGCAGCATATGTTTCATTCATAAGATACCGGAATATCTACTGTAGTTTATAAATAGGGAAACAGTAACAGTCTTATTATTCTGAAAACATGCTGCTTATGGAAGGATCATCATCACTACAATTGACTGTCACTCCACAGAGTAAATACTACATGTTACCAATAGTTGACTTATTATTTTCCTCTATACTGCAGAAAACCCGAATCTTTGAAACTCAACTTAAAGGTGACCCTCAGAAGAAACATTTCTATCTGGTGCAGTGGGGTCCCTGGTGTCTTACCCTGCTCCTGATTAGTACTTTAAAGCATATGGGTATTGTGTATATCTATCTATTATCTCCCTGTTTGGAGGGATTTCTTCTCTAGTGAATTTTCTACTGGTATTTACAGTGAAGGAAATAACTATTTGATCCCTTGCTGATTTTGTAAGTTTGCCCACTGACAAAGACATGAACAGTCTATAATTTAAGAGTAGGTTAATTTTAGCATTGAAAGATAGAATATCAAAAATAAAATCCAGAAAATCACATTGTAAAAAATATATAAATTTATTTGCATTTTGCAATAAGAAATTTGATCCCTCTGGCAAACAAGACTTAATACTTGGTGGCAAAACCTTTGTTGGCAAGCACAGCAGTCAGACATTTTTTGTAGTTGAAGATGAGGTTTGCGCACATGTCAGGAGGAATTTTGGTCCACCCCTCTTTGCAGATCATCTCTAAATCATTAAGATTTTGAGGCTGTCACTTGGCAAATCGGAGCTTCAATTCCCTCCATAAGTTTTCTATGGGATTAAGGTCTGAAGCCTGGCGAGGCCACTCCATGACTTTAATGTGCTTTTTTTTTTTGAGCCACTCCTTTGTTGCCTTGGCTGTATGTTTTGGGTCATTGTGTTGCTGGAAGACCCAGCCACAACCCATTTTTAATATCCTGGTGGAGGGAAGGATGTTGTCACTCAGGATATTACAGTACATGGCTCCATCCATTCTCCCTTTGATGCCGTGAAGTAGTCCTGTGCCCTTAGCAAAGAAACAACCCCAAAACATAATATTTCCACCTCCATGCTTTAAAAGTGGGGACAGTGTTCTTTGGGTCATAGTCAGCATTTCTCTTCCTCAAAACACGGCGAGTTGAGTTAATGCCAAACAGCTGAAATTTTTGCCTCATCTGACCACAGCACTTTTTACCATTCACTCACAGAATCATCCAGGTGTTCATTGGCAAACTTCAGATGGGCATGCACATATGCCCTATTCAGCAGGGGGACCTTGCGGGCACTGCAGGATTTTAAACCTTTATGACATAATGTGTTACCAATGGTTTTCTTTGTGACTGTGATCCCAGCTGCTTTGAGATCATTACCCCCTTTCTGACATCGGACGTACTATCCCGTCGAGGTGGGGTGGGCCCGTATGACCACCGACGGGATAGTACATCCAGCGCGATCGACCGCGTTCATGGGGGGAGCGCGGCCGATCGCGGCCGGGTGTCAGCTGACTATCGCAGCTGACATCCGGCACTATGTGCCAAGAGCAGTCACGGACTGCCCCCGGCACATTAACCCCTGGCACACTGCGATCATACATGATCGCAGTGTTCCGGCGGTATAGGGAAGCATCAAAACATAAAAAAAATTATATAAATTAGGTATTGCTGTAATCGTACTGACCCGAAGAATAAAACTGCTTTGTCCATTTTAACGCGGAACGGTATAAACGCCTCCCCCAAAAGAAATTCATGAATAGCTGGTTTTTGGTCATTCTGCCTCACAAAAATCGGAATAAAAAGCGATCAAAAAATGTCACGTGCCCGAAAATGTTACAAATAAAAACGTCAACTCGTCCCGCAAAAAACAAGACCTCACATGACTCTGTGGACCAAAATATGGAAAAATTATAGCTCTCAAAATGTGGTAAAGCAAAAAATATTTTTTGCAATAAAAAGCATCTTTCAGTGTGTGACGGCTGCCAATCATAAAAATCCGCTAAAAAACCCGCTATAAAAGTAAATCAAACCCCCTTCATCACCCCCTTAGTTAGCTAAAAATTAAAAAATTAAAAAAAATGTATTTATTTCCATTTTCCCATTAGGGTTAGGGTTAGGGCTAGGGTTAGGGCTAGGGTTAGGGTTAGGGCTAGGGTTAGGGTTAGGGATAGGGATAGGGCTAGGGTTAGGGCTAGGTTTAGGGCTGGGGTTAGGGCTAGGATTAGGGTTAGGGTTAGGGCTAGAGTAAGGGTTGGGGCTAGGGTTAAGGCTACAGTTAGGGTTGGGGCTAAAGTTAGGGTTAGGGTTGGGGCTAAAGTTAGGGTTAGAGAGTTTGGATTACATTTACGGTTGGGAATAGGGTTGGGATTAGGGTTAGAGGCGTGTCAGGGTTAGGGGTGTGGTTAGGGTTACCTTTGGGATTAGGGTTAGGGATGTGTTTGGATTAGGGTTTCAGTTATAATTGGGGGGTTTTCACTGTTTAGGCACATCAGGGGCTCTCCAAACGTAACATGGCATCCGATCTCAATTCCAGCCAATTCTGCGTTGAAAAAGTAAAACAGTGCTCCTTCCCTTCCGAGCTCTCCCGTGCGCCCAAACAGGGGTTTACCCCAACATATGGGGTATCAGCGTACTCAGGACACATTGGTCAACAACTTTTTGGGTCCAATTTTTCCTGTTACCCTTGGGAAAATACAAAACTGGGGGCTAAAAAATAATTTTTGTGGAAAAAAAAGAATTTTTTATTTTCACGGCTCTGCGTTATAAACTGTAGTGAAATACTTGGGGGTTCAAAGTTCTCACAACACATCTAGATAAGTTCCTTGGAGGGTCTAGTTTCCAATATGGGGTCACTTGTGGGGGGTTTCTACTGTTTAGGTACATTAGGGGCTCTGCAAACGCAATGTGACGCCTGCAGACCAATCCATCTAAGTCTGCATTCCAAATGACGCTCCTTCCCTTCCGAGCTCTGCCATGCGCTCAAACGGTGGTTCCCCCCACATATTGGGTTTCAGCGTACTCAGGACAAATTAGGCAACAACTTTCGGGGTCTAATTTCAACTGTTACCCTTGGAAAAATACAAAACTGGGGGCTAAAAAATAATTTTTGTGGAAAAAATTTTTTTTTTATTTTCATGGCTCTGCGTTATGAGCTGTAGTGAAACACTTGGGGGTTCAAAGCTCTCACAACACATCTAGATGAGTTCCTTAGGGGGTCTACTTTCCAAAATGGTGTAACTTGTGGGGGGTTTCAATGTTTAGGCACATCAGTGGCTCTCCAAACGCAACATGGCGTCCCATCTCAATTCCTGTTAAATTTGCATTGAAACGTCAAACGGTGCTCCTTCCCTTCCGAGCTCTCCCATGCGCCCAAACAGTGGTTTACCCCCACATATGGGGTATCAGAGTACTCAGAACAAATTGTACAACAACTTTTGGTGTCCAATTTCTTCTCTTACCCTTGGGAAAATAAAAAATTGGGGGCGAAAAGATCATTTTTTGTGAAAAAATATGATTTTTTATTTTTACGGCTCTGCATTATAAACTTCTGTGAATCACTTAATGGGTCAAAGTGCTCGTCACACATCTAGATAAGTTCCTTAGGGGGTCTACTTTCCAAAATTGTGTCACTTGTGGGGTTTCAATGTTTAGGCACATCAGGGGCTCTCCAAACGCAACATGGCGTCCCATCTCAATTCCTGTCAATTTTGCATTGAAAAGTCAAACGGCGCTCCTTCCTTTTCGATCTCTACCATGCGCACAAACAGTGGTTTACCCCCACATATGGGGTATCGGCATACTCAGGACAAATTGTATAACATATAACAACTTTTGGGGTCCATTTTCTCGTGTTACCCTTGGTAAAATAAAACAAATTGGAGCTGAAGTAAATTTTTTGTGAAAAAAAGTTAAATGTTCATTTTTATTTAAACATTCCAAAAATTCCTGTGAAACACCTGAAGGGTTAATAAACTTCTTGAATGTGATTTTGAGTACCTTGAGGGGTGCAGTTTTTAGAATGGTGTCACACTTGGTTATTTTCTATCATATAGACCCCTCAAAATGACTTCAAATGAGATGTGGTCCCTAAAAAAAAATGGTGTTGTAAAAATGAGAAATTGCTGGTCAACTTTTAACCCTTATAACTCCCTAACAAAAACATTTTGGTTCCAAAATTGTGCTGATATAAAGTAGACATGTGGGAAATGTTATTTATTAAGTATTTTGTGTGACATATCTCTGTGATTTTATTGCATAAAAATTCAAAGTTGGAAAATTGCAAAATTTTCTAAATTTTTGCCAAATTTCTGTTTTTTTCACAAATAAACGCAGGTAATATCAAAGAAATTTTATCACTATCATGAAGTACAAAATGTCACGAGAAAACAATGTCAGAATCACCGGGATCCGTTGAAGCGTTCCAGAGTTATAACCTCATAAAGGGATAGTGGTAAGAGTTGTAAAAATTGGCCCGGTCATTAACGTGCAAACCACCCTTGGGGGTAAAGGGGTTAACAAGTTCCCCCCATGTAGTTTTAGGCTGATCTCTCACCGTCCTCATGATCAAGGATAGCCCACGAGGTGTGATTTTGCATGGTGCCCCCAATCGATGTTGAATGACAGTCATTTTGTATTTCTTCCATTTTCTTACTATTGCACCAACAGTTGTCTCCTTCTCACCCAGCATCTTACTTATGGTTTTGTAGCCCATTCCAGCTTTGTGCAGGTCTATGATCTTGTCCCTTATATCCTTATAAAGCTCTTTGGTCTTGCCCATATTGTAGAGGTTATAGCCTGGCTGATTAATTGAGTCTGTGGACAGGAGTCTTTTATAAAGGTGACTATGTAAGACAGCTGTCTTTAATGCAGGTAACGAGTTGATTAGGAGTGTCTAGCTGGTCTGTAGGAGCCAGAACTCTTAATGGTTGGTAGGGGATCAAATATTTATTTCTCACTGCAAAATGCAAATAACATTTATATAATTCATACAATGTGATTTTCTGGATTTTATTTTTTATATTCTATCTCTCAATGTTAAAATTAACCTACCCTTAAAATTATAGACTGTTCATATCTTTGTCAGTGGGCAAACTAACAAAATCAGCAAGGGATCAAATATTTATTTCTCCCACTGTATATGTGTTCTCTTTTTGGGTGACGTACTTAGACTTGGTATTGCCATTCATTTCATGCCATACATCCTGATTGAAATGTACATACATATAAATGTAAAAGGTATATGTCTACTTTACTAAATAACTACATAGCTTGATATACCGAGGCTATTTATTTATCTGACAGGGGAGTCAGGTTATAATTTACGTATTTATATATACATATATATATATATATATATATATATATATATATATATATATATATAAGTGCAGCGCCCCAGAGACCTGGTCGTTGCAGTAACGTCGCTCTGCCGCTAAGGGGAGTGATGGTACGTCTGATGGCACTAAAGGAGTTCACCTGACCAGGTATCACAGTCACACATTACACTTCACATTCCGGCCACCAGGGGGAGCAAAAGGTTCTATGTATTAGGCCACTCCTCACACTCTGGTAAAACTGGGGGTTGGATAGGAAGTTAGGGAGAAGCTGACTGGGTTGCTTGGAAGGACTCAGGGAGGTCCCTGTCAGGGGTTGGATCCTGACAGTGGCCTAGCACCAGGACAGATCGTTACGGAGCCGTGCCTGCACCTCATTGCGGCGGCATCTTAAGAAAGGACACGAAGCTAAGTATATTGTGGAGAAGTGAGAAACGAGATCACAGCACAAAGGCGATAGAACCAGAAGGAGTCGTGCCCCGAGATCGGCAACATCCTTCTGAGGCGCGTAGCCGGCGGCCGGAACGCCGAGGAAGTAATAGACTCTACGCATTACTTTGAACTACGGCAGGGCAGTTAACTCTAGGTTGGCTGTCTCACCTTTTCACCTAATGAAGACAACGGAGGCAATTGTGGGAGAGGGGCGTCTCTAGGGTCCCTATAAAATAACTCCAGGCCTACCCCGTCATACGGGTGCGTCCTATCCATATCATCTGGGGGATGGAGAGAAAGATCAGAGACATACACGACAGTTGTGAGGACTATCCCGTGGTGCTCAGCAGGGAAGTACTACAACACACAGGCGCTAGTAGGAAGGCTACTGATTTCCACCTGCAAAGGGAACTCTGGATGTGCCTTCGGACCGGCCGGTCTCAGCCAGCCCTGTTAACAGTGCTCTGGATTGCGGATGCCGAAGCCTTCAGTAAAGAGGTAAAGAGACTGCAACCCTGTATCCTCGTTATTTACTGCGATCTACACCGTCACCTACACCTTTAATTGGATGCCCCTTAGCAGGGCCACGGACCGGGTCAGGCCACCGTGACATCCCCAGAACCGAGAGAGACCCGGTACCGAGTACCCCGCTGCCCTGCGTTTGGGGGCCTCTCCATATATACCATGTATCCCCATTTTTTTGGAGCTTACCTTGCCTGTGATGTCTCAGTACTATTAACCCCTTTACCCCCGAGGGTGGTTTGCACGTTAATAACCAATTTTTACAAATCTGACCACTGTCCCTTTATGAGGTTATAACTCTGGAACGCTTCAACGGATCTTCGCAATTCTGACAATGTTTTCTCGTGACATATTGTACTTCATGACATTGGTAAAATTTCTTCGATATAACTTGCGTTTATTTGTGAAAAAAACGGAAATTTGGCGAAAATTTAGAAAATTTCGCAATTTTCCAACTTTGAATTTTTATGCCCTTAAATCACAGAAATATGTCACACAAAATACTTAATAGGTAACATTTCCCACATGTCTACTTTACATCAGCACAATTTAGGAACCAAATTTTTTTTTCGTTAGGGAGTTATAAGGGCTAAAAGTTGACCAGCAATTTCTCATTTTTACAACACCATTTTGTTTAGGGACCACATCTCATTTGAAGTCATTTTGAGGGGTCTATATGATAGAAAATACCCAAGTGTGACACCATTCTAAAAACTGCACCGCTCAAGGTGCTCAAAACCACATTCAATAAATTTATTCAGGTGTTTCACAGGAATTTTTGGAATGTTTAAATAAAAATTAACTTTTAAATTTTTTTTACACAAAATTTATTTCAGCTCCAATTTGTTTTATTTTACCAAGGGTAACAGGATAAAATGGACCAAAAAAGTTGTTGTACAATTTGTGCTGAGTACGCTGATACCCCATATGTGGGGGTAAACCACTGTTTGGGCGCACCGCAGAGCTCGGAAGGGAAGGAGAGCCATTTGACTTTTCAATGCAAAATTGACTGGAATTGAGATGGAATGCCATGTTGCGTTTGGAGAGCCCCTGAAGTGTCTAAACATTGAAACCCCCCACAAGTGATACTATTTTGGAAAGTAGACTCCTTAAGGAACTTATCTAGATGTGTGGTGAGCACTTTGACCCAACAAGTGCTTCACAGAAGTTTATAATGCAGAGCCGTAAAAATAAAAAATCATATTTTTTCACAAAAATTATGTTTTCGACCCCAATTTTTTATTTTCCCAAGGGTAAGAGAAGAAATTAGACCATAAAATTTGTTGTGCAATTTGTCCTTAGTACACCGATACCCCATATGTGGGGGTAAACCACTGTTTGGGCGCATACCAGAGCTCGGATGGGAAGGAGCGCCATTTGACTTTTCAATGCAAAATTGACTGGAATTAAGATGGGACGCCATGTTGCGTTTGGAGAGCCCCTGATGTGCCTAAACATTGAAACCCCCCACAAGTGACAGCATTTTGGAAAGTAGACCCCTTAAGGAACTTATCTAGATGTGTGGTGAGCACTTTGACCCAACAAGTGCTTCACAGAAGTTTATAATGCAGAGCCGTAAAAACAAAAAATCATATTTTTTCACAAAAAATATTTTTCACCCCCAATTTTTTATTTTTTCAAGGGTAAGAGAAGAAATTAGACCACAAAAGTTGTTGTGCAATTTGTCCTGAGTATGCCGATACCCCATATGTGGGGTTAAACGACTGTAAAATTGACTGGAATTAAGATGGGATGCCATGTCGCGTGTGGAGAGCCCCTGATGTGCCCTAACATTAAACCCCCCCACAAGTGACACCTTTTTGGAAAGTAGACCCCCTAAGGAACTTATCTAGATGTGTTGTGAGTACTTTGAACCCCCAAGTGTTTCACTACAGTTTATAACGCAGAGCCGTGAAAATAAAAAATATTTTTTTCCACAAAAATGATTTTTTAGCCCCCAGTTTTGTATTTTCCCAAGGGTAACAGGAGAAATTGGATGCCAAAAGTTGTCCAATTTGTCCTGAGTATGCTGATACCCCATATGTGGGAGGAAACCACTTTTCGGGCGCTTGGCAGAGCTCCAAAGGGAAGGAACGCCATTTGGAATGCAGACTTAGTTGGATTGGTCTGCAGGCATCACGTTGCATTTGCAGAGCCCCTGATGTACCCAAACAGTAGAAACCTGTCATGAATCCCCAATGGCTAGGGATAGCACAGGATAAGCAAAATATAATAAATATCGGACGAGCTCTAGGGTGATGGAACCTGGGCTGACCGCTGCCCTACGCCTGACAAACGCAACTAGAGATAGCCAGGGAGCGTGCCTACGTTGGTTCTAGACGCCACGCACCAGCCTAAGAGCTAACTAGTACTGCAGAGAAAACAAAGACCTCACTTGCCTCCAGAGGAATTAACCCCAAAGGTATAGTTGCCCCCCACATGTATTGACGGTGAAATGAGAGGAAGGCACACACATAGAGATGATGTATATAGCTTTAGCAAATAGAGGCCCGCTAAAAACTAGAAAGCAGAATGACACAAAAGGGGACTGAGCGGTCAGCAAAAAACCCTAATCAAAAAAACCATCCTGAGATTACAAGAACCCATGTGCCAACTCATGGCACATGGGGAGAACCTCAGTCCACTAGAGCAACCAGCTAACAAAGAGACATTCTAAGCAAGCTGGACAAAAAACCAAACAACTGAAAATCAGCACTTAGCTATCCTGAAAGATCTGGGAGCAGGTAGGCAGGAACCAAACAGAGCACATCTGAACACATTGATAGCCGGCAAGGGAAATGACAGAAAGGCCAGGTAAAATAGGAAACACCCAGCCTCTGATGGACAGATGGAAACCAAAGGCCGCAACCCACCAAAGTCACCCAGTACCAGCAGTAACCACCAGAGGGAGCCCGCAAACAGAATCCACAACAGTACCCCCCCCTTGAGGAGGGGTCACCGAACCCTCACGAGAACCCCCAGGGCGATCAGGGTGAGCTCTATGGAAGGCGCGGACCAAATCAGTCGCATGAACATCGGAGGCGACCACCCAGGAATTGTCCTCCTGACCATAACCCTTCCACTTAACCAAATACTGGAGTTTGCGTCTGGAAACACGAGAATCCAAGATCTTTTCAACAACATACTCCAATTCTCCCTCCACCAGCACCGGAGCAGGAGGCTCGACCGAAGGAACAACAGGCACCTCATACCTCCGCAACAACGACCGATGGAACACATTATGAATAGCGAACGATGCTGGGAGATCCAAACGGAAAGATACAGGGTTAAGAATCTCCGAGATCCTATAAGGACCGATGAACCGAGGCTTGAACTTAGGAGAAGAGACCTTCATAGGGACAAAACGAGAAGACAACCACACCAAGTCCCCAACAAGAAGTCGGGGACCCACGCGGCGACGGCGATTAGCAAACTGCTGAGTCTTCTCCTGAGATAACTTCAAATTGTCCACCACCTGATTCCAAATGTGATGTAGCCTGTCCACCACCACGTCCACTCCAGGACAATCCGAAGACTCCACCTGACCAGAGGAAAAACGAGGATGAAACCCCGAATTACAAAAAAAAGGAGAGACCAACGTGGCCGAACTAGCCCGATTATTAAGAGCAAATTCGGCCAGTGGCAAAAAAGCAACCCAGTCATCCTGATCAGCAGAAACAAAACACCTCAAATAAGTTTCCAAGGTCTGATTAGTTCGCTCCGTCTGGCCATTCGTCTGAGGATGGAATGCAGACGAGAAAGACAAATCAATGCCCATCTTGGCACAAAACGTCCGCCAAAATCTAGACACAAACTGGGATCCCCTGTCAGAAACGATATTCTCCGGAATCCCATGCAAACGAACCATGTTCTGAAAAAACAAAGGAACCAACTCAGAGGAGGAGGGCAACTTAGGCAAGGGCACCAAATGAACCATCTTAGAAAAGCGGTCACACACAACCCAGATAACGGACATTTTCTGTGAAACCGGGAGATCAGAAATAAAATCCATGGAAATGTGCATCCAAGGCCTCTTCGGGATGGGCAAGGATAACAACAACCCACTAGCCCGTGAACAGCAAGGCTTAGCTCGAGCACACACTTCACAAGACTGCACAAAGGTACGCACATCCCTAGACAAGGAAGGCCACCAAAAAGACCTGGCCACCAAGTCTCTTGTACCAAATATTCCAGGATGACCAGCCAACACAGAAGAATGGACCTCGGAGATGACTCTACTGGTCCAATCATCCGGAACAAACAGTCTTTCTGGTGGACATCGATCCGGTTTATCCACCTGAAACTCCTGCAATGCGCGTCGCAAGTCTGGGGATACGGCGGACAATATTACCCCATCCCTAAGGATACCAGCAGGCCCAGTGTCTCCAGGAGAGTCAGGCACAAAACTCCTGGAAAGAGCATCTGCCTTCACATTCTTTGAACCTGGCAGGTATGAAACCACGAAATTGAAACGAGAAAAAAATAACGACCAACGAGCCTGTCTAGGATTCAAACGCCTGGCAGACTCAAGGTAAATGAGATTCTTGTGATCAGTCAAGACCACCACGCGATGTTTAGCACCCTCAAGCCAATGACGCCACTCCTCAAATGCCCACTTCATGGCCAAAAGCTCCCGATTACCCACATCATAATTGCGCTCGGCGGGCGAGAATTTTCTAGAGAAGAAAGCACATGGCTTCATCACCGAGCCATTAGAACTTCTCTGTGACAAAACCGCCCCCGCTCCAATCTCGGAAGCATCAACCTCCACCTGAAAAGGAAGTGAAACATCTGGTTGACACAACACAGGAGCAGAAGAAAACCGGCGCTTAAGTTCCCGAAAGGCCTCCACGGCCGCAGGAGACCAATCAGCAACATCAGCACCCTTTTTAGTCAAATCAGTCAAAGGTTTAACAATACTGGAAAAATTGGCAATGAATCGACGATAAAAATTAGCAAACCCCAAGAACTTCTGAAGGCTCTTAACAGATGTAGGTTGTGTCCAGTCACAAATAGCCTGAACCTTAACGGGATCCATCTCAATAGTAGAAGGAGAAAAAATGTACCCCAAAAAAGAAATCTTCTGGACTCCGAAGAGACACTTTGAGCCCTTCACGAACAGAGAATTGGCCCGCAAAACCTGAAACACCTTCCTGACCTGTAGAACATGAGACTCCCAGTCATCAGAAAACACCAAAATATCATCCAAATACACAATCATAAACTTATCCAGATATTCACGGAAAATATTGTGCATAAAGGACTGAAAGACTGACGGAGCATTGGAGAGTCCAAAAGGCATTACCAAATACTCAAAATGGCCCTCAGGCGTATTAAATGCTGTTTTCCACTCATCACCCTGTTTTATCCGCACCAGATTATACGCACCACGAAGATCTATTTTAGTGAACCACCTAGCCCCCTTAATGCGAGCAAACAAATCAGTAAATAATGGCAATGGATACTGGTATTTGACTGTAATCTTATTCAGAAGGCGATAATCTATACAAGGCCTCAGGGAACCATCTTTCTTTGCCACGAAAAAAAAACCTGCTCCCAGAGGGGACGAAGATGGACGAATATGTCCCTTTTCCAAGGACTCCTTAACATAATTCCTCATAGCAGTATGCTCTGGCAGTGACAGATTAAATAAACGACCCTTAGGGAACTTACTGCCAGGGATCAATTCTATAGCACAGTCACACTCTCTATGAGGAGGGAGCGAATTGAGCTTAGGCTCCTCAAAAACATCTCTATAATCCGACAAAAATGCAGGGATCTCCGAAGGAGTAGATGAAGCAATAGAAATCGGAGGTGCATCATCATGAACCCCCTGACATCCCCAGCTTAGCACAGACATTGTTTTCCAGTCCAGGACAGGATTATGAGTTTGTAACCATGGCAGACCAAGCACTAGTACATCATGTAAATTATACAGTACAAGGAAGCGAATCACCTCCTGATGAACGGGAGTCATGCGCATGGTCACTTGTGTCCAATACTGCGGTTTATTCATAGCCAATGGTGTAGAATCAATTCCCTTCAGAGGAATAGGAACTTCCAGAGGCTCTAGACTAAAACCGCAGCGTTTAGCAAATGACCAATCCATAAGACTCAGGGCAGCGCCTGAATCCACATAGGCATCGATGGAAATGGAAGACAGTGAAAAAATCAGAGTCACAGACAAAATGAACTTAGACTGCAGAGTATCAATGGCAAAGGATTTATCAACCCTTTTTGTGCGTTTAGAGCATGCTGATATAACATGAGCTGAATCACCACAATAAAAACACAAACCATTTTTCCGCCTATAATTTTGCCGTTCACTTCTGGACTGAATTCTATCACATTGCATAGTCTCAGGTGCCTGTTCAGAAGACACCGCCAACTGGTGCACGGGTTTGCGCTCCCGTAAACGCCGATCAATCTGAATGGCCATAGCCATAGACTCATTCAGACCTGTAGGCGCAGGGAACCCCACCATAATATCCTTAATGGCCTCAGAAAGACCATTTCTGAAGTTAGCAGCCAGGGCGCACTCATTCCACTGAGTAAGCACCGACCATTTCCGAAATTTCTGACAATATATTTCCGCTTCATCATGCCCCTGAGAGAGGGCTAATAAAGCCTTTTCAGCCTGAATCTCTAGGTTAGGTTCCTCATAGAGCAATCCCAATGCCACAAAAAACGCATCCACACTGAGCAATGCAGGATCCCCTGGTGCCAATGCAAATGCCCAATTCTGAGGGTCGCCCCGTAGGAACGATATAACAATCTTGACCTGTTGAGCAGGGTCTCCAGAGGAGCGAGATTTCAAAGAGAGAAACAATTTACAATTGTTCCTGAAATTCAGGAAGGTAGATCTATCTCCAGAAAAAAACTCTGGAATAGGAATTCTAGGTTCAGACATGGGAGTGTGAACAACGAAATCCTGTATATTTTGAACCTTTGCCGCGAGATTACTCAGGCTGGAAGCCAAACTCTGGACATCCATGATAAACAGCCAAGATCAGAGCCATTCAAGGGTTAAGAGGAGGTAAGAAGCAGCTAGACAGCAATTAAGGGCTAGGCAGCAAATCTCTGAAGGGGAAAAAAAAAATAAAAATTTCCCTTGACACTTCTTTTTCTCCTGCTTCAGCCCAAACAATTAACACTTTGTTGGCCGGCTATACTGTCATGAATCCCCAATGGCTAGGGATAGCACAGGATAAGCAAAATATAATAAATATCGGACGAGCTCTAGGGTGATGGAACCTGGGCTGACCGCTGCCCTACGCCTGACAAACGCAACTAGAGATAGCCAGGGAGCGTGCCTACGTTGGTTCTAGACGCCACGCACCAGCCTAAGAGCTAACTAGTACTGCAGAGAAAACAAAGACCTCACTTGCCTCCAGAGGAATTAACCCCAAAGGTATAGTTGCCCCCCACATGTATTGACGGTGAAATGAGAGGAAGGCACACACATAGAGATGATGTATATAGCTTTAGCAAATAGAGGCCCGCTAAAAACTAGAAAGCAGAATGACACAAAAGGGGACTGAGCGGTCAGCAAAAAACCCTAATCAAAAAAACCATCCTGAGATTACAAGAACCCATGTGCCAACTCATGGCACATGGGGAGAACCTCAGTCCACTAGAGCAACCAGCTAACAAAGAGACATTCTAAGCAAGCTGGACAAAAAACCAAACAACTGAAAATCAGCACTTAGCTATCCTGAAAGATCTGGGAGCAGGTAGGCAGGAACCAAACAGAGCACATCTGAACACATTGATAGCCGGCAAGGGAAATGACAGAAAGGCCAGGTAAAATAGGAAACACCCAGCCTCTGATGGACAGATGGAAACCAAAGGCCGCAACCCACCAAAGTCACCCAGTACCAGCAGTAACCACCAGAGGGAGCCCGCAAACAGAATCCACAACAGTACCCCCCCCTTGAGGAGGGGTCACCGAACCCTCACGAGAACCCCCAGGGCGATCAGGGTGAGCTCTATGGAAGGCGCGGACCAAATCAGTCGCATGAACATCGGAGGCGACCACCCAGGAATTGTCCTCCTGACCATAACCCTTCCACTTAACCAAATACTGGAGTTTGCGTCTGGAAACACGAGAATCCAAGATCTTTTCAACAACATACTCCAATTCTCCCTCCACCAGCACCGGAGCAGGAGGCTCGACCGAAGGAACAACAGGCACCTCATACCTCCGCAACAACGACCGATGGAACACATTATGAATAGCGAACGATGCTGGGAGATCCAAACGGAAAGATACAGGGTTAAGAATCTCCGAGATCCTATAAGGACCGATGAACCGAGGCTTGAACTTAGGAGAAGAGACCTTCATAGGGACAAAACGAGAAGACAACCACACCAAGTCCCCAACAAGAAGTCGGGGACCCACGCGGCGACGGCGATTAGCAAACTGCTGAGTCTTCTCCTGAGATAACTTCAAATTGTCCACCACCTGATTCCAAATGTGATGTAGCCTGTCCACCACCACGTCCACTCCAGGACAATCCGAAGACTCCACCTGACCAGAGGAAAAACGAGGATGAAACCCCGAATTACAAAAAAAAGGAGAGACCAACGTGGCCGAACTAGCCCGATTATTAAGAGCAAATTCGGCCAGTGGCAAAAAAGCAACCCAGTCATCCTGATCAGCAGAAACAAAACACCTCAAATAAGTTTCCAAGGTATGATTAGTTCGCTCCGTCTGGCCATTCGTCTGAGGATGGAATGCAGACGAGAAAGACAAATCAATGCCCATCTTGGCACAAAACGTCCGCCAAAATCTAGACACAAACTGGGATCCCCTGTCAGAAATGATATTCTCCGGAATCCCATGCAAACGAACCATGTTCTGAAAAAACAAAGGAACCAACTCAGAGGAGGAGGGCAACTTAGGCAAGGGCACCAAATGAACCATCTTAGAAAAGCGGTCACACACAACCCAGATAACGGACATTTTCTGTGAAACCGGGAGATCAGAAATAAAATCCATGGAAATGTGCATCCAAGGCCTCTTCGGGATGGGCAAGGATAACAACAACCCACTAGCCCGTGAACAGCAAGGCTTAGCTCGAGCACACACTTCACAAGACTGCACAAAGGTACGCACATCCCTAGACAAGGAAGGCCACCAAAAAGACCTGGCCACCAAGTCTCTTGTACCAAATATTCCAGGATGACCAGCCAACACAGAAGAATGGACCTCGGAGATGACTCTACTGGTCCAATCATCCGGAACAAACAGTCTTTCTGGTGGACATCGATCCGGTTTATCCACCTGAAACTCCTGCAATGCGCGTCGCAAGTCTGGGGATACGGCGGACAATATTACCCCATCCCTAAGGATACCAGCAGGCCCAGTGTCTCCAGGAGAGTCAGGCACAAAACTCCTGGAAAGAGCATCTGCCTTCACATTCTTTGAACCTGGCAGGTATGAAACCACGAAATTGAAACGAGAAAAAAATAACGACCAACGAGCCTGTCTAGGATTCAAACGCCTGGCAGACTCAAGGTAAATGAGATTCTTGTGATCAGTCAAGACCACCACACGATGTTTAGCACCCTCAAGCCAATGACGCCACTCCTCAAATGCCCACTTCATGGCCAAAAGCTCCCGATTACCCACATCATAATTGCGCTCGGCGGGCGAGAATTTTCTAGAGAAGAAAGCACATGGCTTCATCACCGAGCCATTAGAACTTCTCTGTGACAAAACCGCCCCCGCTCCAATCTCGGAAGCATCAACCTCCACCTGAAAAGGAAGTGAAACATCTGGTTGACACAACACAGGAGCAGAAGAAAACCGGCGCTTAAGTTCCCGAAAGGCCTCCACGGCCGCAGGAGACCAATCAGCAACATCAGCACCCTTTTTAGTCAAATCAGTCAAAGGTTTAACAATACTGGAAAAATTGGCAATGAATCGACGATAAAAATTAGCAAACCCCAAGAACTTCTGAAGGCTCTTAACAGATGTAGGTTGTGTCCAGTCACAAATAGCCTGAACCTTAACGGGATCCATCTCTATAGTAGAAGGAGAAAAAATGTACCCCAAAAAAGAAATCTTCTGGACTCCGAAGAGACACTTTGAGCCCTTCACGAACAGAGAATTGGCCCGCAAAACCTGAAACACCTTCCTGACCTGTAGAACATGAGACTCCCAGTCATCAGAAAACACCAAAATATCATCCAAATACACAATCATAAACTTATCCAGATATTCACGGAAAATATTGTGCATAAAGGACTGAAAGACTGACGGAGCATTGGAGAGTCCAAAAGGCATTACCAAATACTCAAAATGGCCCTCAGGCGTATTAAATGCTGTTTTCCACTCATCACCCTGTTTTATCCGCACCAGATTATACGCACCACGAAGATCTATTTTAGTGAACCACCTAGCCCCCTTAATGCGAGCAAACAAATCAGTAAATAATGGCAATGGATACTGGTATTTGACTGTAATCTTATTCAGAAGGCGATAATCTATACAAGGCCTCAGGGAACCATCTTTCTTTGCCACGAAAAAAAAACCTGCTCCCAGAGGGGACGAAGATGGACGAATATGTCCCTTTTCCAAGGACTCCTTAACATAATTCCTCATAGCAGTATGCTCTGGCAGTGACAGATTAAATAAACGACCCTTAGGGAACTTACTGCCAGGGATCAATTCTATAGCACAGTCACACTCTCTATGAGGAGGGAGCGAATTGAGCTTAGGCTCCTCAAAAACATCTCTATAATCCGACAAAAATGCAGGGATCTCCGAAGGAGTAGATGAAGCAATAGAAATCGGAGGTGCATCATCATGAACCCCCTGACATCCCCAGCTTAGCACAGACATTGTTTTCCAGTCCAGGACAGGATTATGAGTTTGTAACCATGGCAGACCAAGCACTAGTACATCATGTAAATTATACAGTACAAGGAAGCGAATCACCTCCTGATGAACGGGAGTCATGCGCATGGTCACTTGTGTCCAATACTGCGGTTTATTCATAGCCAATGGTGTAGAATCAATTCCCTTCAGAGGAATAGGAACTTCCAGAGGCTCTAGACTAAAACCGCAGCGTTTAGCAAATGACCAATCCATAAGACTCAGGGCAGCGCCTGAATCCACATAGGCATCGATGGAAATGGAAGACAGTGAAAAAATCAGAGTCACAGACAAAATGAACTTAGACTGCAGAGTATCAATGGCAAAGGATTTATCAACCCTTTTTGTGCGTTTAGAGCATGCTGATATAACATGAGCTGAATCACCACAATAAAAACACAAACCATTTTTCCGCCTATAATTTTGCCGTTCACTTCTGGACTGAATTCTATCACATTGCATAGTCTCAGGTGCCTGTTCAGAAGACACCGCCAACTGGTGCACGGGTTTGCGCTCCCGTAAACGCCGATCAATCTGAATGGCCATAGCCATAGACTCATTCAGACCTGTAGGCGCAGGGAACCCCACCATAATATCCTTAATGGCCTCAGAAAGACCATTTCTGAAGTTAGCAGCCAGGGCGCACTCATTCCACTGAGTAAGCACCGACCATTTCCGAAATTTCTGACAATATATTTCCGCTTCATCATGCCCCTGAGAGAGGGCTAATAAAGCCTTTTCAGCCTGAATCTCTAGGTTAGGTTCCTCATAGAGCAATCCCAATGCCAGAAAAAACGCATCCACACTGAGCAATGCAGGATCCCCTGGTGCCAATGCAAATGCCCAATTCTGAGGGTCGCCCCGTAGGAACGATATAACAATCTTGACCTGTTGAGCAGGGTCTCCAGAGGAGCGAGATTTCAAAGAGAGAAACAATTTACAATTGTTCCTGAAATTCAGGAAGGTAGATCTATCTCTAGAAAAAAACTCTGGAATAGGAATTCTAGGTTCAGACATGGGAGTGTGAACAACGAAATCCTGTATATTTTGAACCTTTGCCGCGAGATTACTCAGGCTGGAAGCCAAACTCTGGACATCCATGATAAACAGCCAAGATCAGAGCCATTCAAGGGTTAAGAGGAGGTAAGAAGCAGCTAGACAGCAATTAAGGGCTAGGCAGCAAATCTCTGAAGGGGAAAAAAAAAAAAAAAAATTTCCCTTGACACTTCTTTTTCTCCTGCTTCAGCCCAAACAATTAACACTTTGTTGGCCGGCTATACTGTCATGAATCCCCAATGGCTAGGGATAGCACAGGATAAGCAAAATATAATAAATATCGGACGAGCTCTAGGGTGATGGAACCTGGGCTGACCGCTGCCCTACGCCTGACAAACGCAACTAGAGATAGCCAGGGAGTGTGCCTACGTTGGTTCTAGACGCCACGCACCAGCCTAAGAGCTAACTAGTACTGCAGAGAAAACAAAGACCTCACTTGCCTCCAGAGGAATTAACCCCAAAGGTATAGTTGCCCCCCACATGTATTGACGGTGAAATGAGAGGAAGGCACACACATAGAGATGATGTATATAGCTTTAGCAAATAGAGGCCCGCTAAAAACTAGAAAGCAGAATGACACAAAAGGGGACTGAGCGGTCAGCAAAAAACCCTAATCAAAAAAACCATCCTGAGATTACAAGAACCCATGTGCCAACTCATGGCACATGGGGAGAACCTCAGTCCACTAGAGCAACCAGCTAACAAAGAGACATTCTAAGCAAGCTGGACAAAAAACCAAACAACTGAAAATCAGCACTTAGCTATCCTGAAAGATCTGGGAGCAGGTAGGCAGGAACCAAACAGAGCACATCTGAACACATTGATAGCCGGCAAGGGAAATGACAGAAAGGCCAGGTAAAATAGGAAACACCCAGCCTCTGATGGACAGATGGAAACCAAAGGCCGCAACCCACCAAAGTCACCCAGTACCAGCAGTAACCACCAGAGGGAGCCCGCAAACAGAATCCACAACAGTACCCCCCCCTTGAGGAGGGGTCACCGAACCCTCACGAGAACCCCCAGGGCGATCAGGGTGAGCTCTATGGAAGGCGCGGACCAAATCAGTCGCATGAACATCGGAGGCGACCACCCAGGAATTGTCCTCCTGACCATAACCCTTCCACTTAACCAAATACTGGAGTTTGCGTCTGGAAACACGAGAATCCAAGATCTTTTCAACAACATACTCCAATTCTCCCTCCACCAGCACCGGAGCAGGAGGCTCGACCGAAGGAACAACAGGCACCTCATACCTCCGCAACAACGACCGATGGAACACATTATGAATAGCGAACGATGCTGGGAGATCCAAACGGAAAGATACAGGGTTAAGAATCTCCGAGATCCTATAAGGACCGATGAACCGAGGCTTGAACTTAGGAGAAGAGACCTTCATAGGGACAAAACGAGAAGACAACCACACCAAGTCCCCAACAAGAAGTCGGGGACCCACGCGGCGACGGCGATTAGCAAACTGCTGAGTCTTCTCCTGAGATAACTTCAAATTGTCCACCACCTGATTCCAAATGTGATGTAGCCTGTCCACCACCACGTCCACTCCAGGACAATCCGAAGACTCCACCTGACCAGAGGAAAAACGAGGATGAAACCCCGAATTACAAAAAAAAGGAGAGACCAACGTGGCCGAACTAGCCCGATTATTAAGAGCAAATTCGGCCAGTGGCAAAAAAGCAACCCAGTCATCCTGATCAGCAGAAACAAAACACCTCAAATAAGTTTCCAAGGTCTGATTAGTTCGCTCCGTCTGGCCATTCGTCTGAGGATGGAATGCAGACGAGAAAGACAAATCAATGCCCATCTTGGCACAAAACGTCCGCCAAAATCTAGACACAAACTGGGATCCCCTGTCAGAAACGATATTCTCCGGAATCCCATGCAAACGAACCATGTTCTGAAAAAACAAAGGAACCAACTCAGAGGAGGAGGGCAACTTAGGCAAGGGCACCAAATGAACCATCTTAGAAAAGCGGTCACACACAACCCAGATAACGGACATTTTCTGTGAAACCGGGAGATCAGAAATAAAATCCATGGAAATGTGCATCCAAGGCCTCTTCGGGATGGGCAAGGATAACAACAACCCACTAGCCCGTGAACAGCAAGGCTTAGCTCGAGCACACACTTCACAAGACTGCACAAAGGTATGCACATCCCTAGACAAGGAAGGCCACCAAAAAGACCTGGCCACCAAGTCTCTTGTACCAAATATTCCAGGATGACCAGCCAACACAGAAGAATGGACCTCGGAGATGACTCTACTGGTCCAATCATCCGGAACAAACAGTCTTTCTGGTGGACATCGATCCGGTTTATCCACCTGAAACTCCTGCAATGCGCGTCGCAAGTCTGGGGATACGGCGGACAATATTACCCCATCCCTAAGGATACCAGCAGGCCCAGTGTCTCCAGGAGAGTCAGGCACAAAACTCCTGGAAAGAGCATCTGCCTTCACATTCTTTGAACCTGGCAGGTATGAAACCACGAAATTGAAACGAGAAAAAAATAACGACCAACGAGCCTGTCTAGGATTCAAACGCCTGGCAGACTCAAGGTAAATGAGATTCTTGTGATCAGTCAAGACCACCACACGATGTTTAGCACCCTCAAGCCAATGACGCCACTCCTCAAATGCCCACTTCATGGCCAAAAGCTCCCGATTACCCACATCATAATTGCGCTCGGCGGGCGAGAATTTTCTAGAGAAGAAAGCACATGGCTTCATCACCGAGCCATTAGAACTTCTCTGTGACAAAACCGCCCCCGCTCCAATCTCGGAAGCATCAACCTCCACCTGAAAAGGAAGTGAAACATCTGGTTGACACAACACAGGAGCAGAAGAAAACCGGCGCTTAAGTTCCCGAAAGGCCTCCACGGCCGCAGGAGACCAATCAGCAACATCAGCACCCTTTTTAGTCAAATCAGTCAAAGGTTTAACAATACTGGAAAAATTGGCAATGAATCGACGATAAAAATTAGCAAACCCCAAGAACTTCTGAAGGCTCTTAACAGATGTAGGTTGTGTCCAGTCACAAATAGCCTGAACCTTAACGGGATCCATCTCAATAGTAGAAGGAGAAAAAATGTACCCCAAAAAAGAAATCTTCTGGACTCCGAAGAGACACTTTGAGCCCTTCACGAACAGAGAATTGGCCCGCAAAACCTGAAACACCTTCCTGACCTGTAGAACATGAGACTCCCAGTCATCAGAAAACACCAAAATATCATCCAAATACACAATCATAAACTTATCCAGATATTCACGGAAAATATTGTGCATAAAGGACTGAAAGACTGACGGAGCATTGGAGAGTCCAAAAGGCATTACCAAATACTCAAAATGGCCCTCAGGCGTATTAAATGCGGTTTTCCACTCATCACCCTGTTTTATCCGCACCAGATTATACGCACCACGAAGATCTATTTTAGTGAACCACCTAGCCCCCTTAATGCGAGCAAACAAATCAGTAAATAATGGCAATGGATACTGGTATTTGACTGTAATCTTATTCAGAAGGCGATAATCTATACAAGGCCTCAGGGAACCATCTTTCTTTGCCACGAAAAAAAAACCTGCTCCCAGAGGGGACGAAGATGGACGAATATGTCCCTTTTCCAAGGACTCCTTAATATAATTCCGCATAGCAGTATGCTCTGGCAGTGACAGATTAAATAAACGACCCTTAGGGAACTTACTGCCAGGGATCAATTCTATAGCACAGTCACACTCTCTATGAGGAGGGAGCGAATTGAGCTTAGGCTCCTCAAAAACATCTCTATAATCCGACAAAAATGCAGGGATCTCCGAAGGAGTAGATGAAGCAATAGAAATCGGAGGTGCATCATCATGAACCCCCTGACATCCCCAGCTTAGCACAGACATTGTTTTCCAGTCCAGGACAGGATTATGAGTTTGTAACCATGGCAGACCAAGCACTAGTACATCATGTAAATTATACAGTACAAGGAAGCGAATCACCTCCTGATGAACGGGAGTCATGCGCATGGTCACTTGTGTCCAATACTGCGGTTTATTCATAGCCAATGGTGTAGAATCAATTCCCTTCAGAGGAATAGGAACTTCCAGAGGCTCTAGACTAAAACCGCAGCGTTTAGCAAATGACCAATCCATAAGACTCAGGGCAGCGCCTGAATCCACATAGGCATCGACGGAAATGGAAGACAGTGAAAAAATCAGAGTCACAGACAAAATGAACTTAGACTGCAGAGTATCAATGGCAAAGGATTTATCAACCCTTTTTGTGCGTTTAGAGCATGCTGATATAACATGAGCTGAATCACCACAATAAAAACACAAACCATTTTTCCGCCTATAATTTTGCCGTTCACTTCTGGACTGAATTCTATCACATTGCATAGTCTCAGGTGCCTGTTCAGAAGACACCGCCAACTGGTGCACGGGTTTGCGCTCCCGTAAACGCCGATCAATCTGAATGGCCATAGCCATAGACTCATTCAGACCTGTAGGCGCAGGGAACCCCACCATAATATCCTTAATGGCCTCAGAAAGACCATTTCTGAAGTTAGCAGCCAGGGCGCACTCATTCCACTGAGTAAGCACCGACCATTTCCGAAATTTCTGACAATATATTTCCGCTTCATCATGCCCCTGAGAGAGGGCTAATAAAGCCTTTTCAGCCTGAATCTCTAGGTTAGGTTCCTCATAGAGCAATCCCAATGCCAGAAAAAACGCATCCACACTGAGCAATGCAGGATCCCCTGGTGCCAATGCAAATGCCCAATTCTGAGGGTCGCCCCGTAGGAACGATATAACAATCTTGACCTGTTGAGCAGGGTCTCCAGAGGAGCGAGATTTCAAAGAGAGAAACAATTTACAATTGTTCCTGAAATTCAGGAAGGTAGATCTATCTCCAGAAAAAAACTCTGGAATAGGAATTCTAGGTTCAGACATGGGAGTGTGAACAACGAAATCCTGTATATTTTGAACCTTTGCCGCGAGATTACTCAGGCTGGAAGCCAAACTCTGGACATCCATGATAAACAGCCAAGATCAGAGCCATTCAAGGGTTAAGAGGAGGTAAGAAGCAGCTAGACAGCAATTAAGGGCTAGGCAGCAAATCTCTGAAGGGGAAAAAAAAAAAAAAAATTTCCCTTGACACTTCTTTTTCTCCTGCTTCAGCCCAAACAATTAACACTTTGTTGGCCGGCTATACTGTCATGAATCCCCAATGGCTAGGGATAGCACAGGATAAGCAAAATATAATAAATATCGGACGAGCTCTAGGGTGATGGAACCTGGGCTGACCGCTGCCCTACGCCTGACAAACGCAACTAGAGATAGCCAGGGAGTGTGCCTACGTTGGTTCTAGACGCCACGCACCAGCCTAAGAGCTAACTAGTACTGCAGAGAAAACAAAGACCTCACTTGCCTCCAGAGGAATTAACCCCAAAGGTATAGTTGCCCCCCACATGTATTGACGGTGAAATGAGAGGAAGGCACACACATAGAGATGATGTATATAGCTTTAGCAAATAGAGGCCCGCTAAAAACTAGAAAGCAGAATGACACAAAAGGGGACTGAGCGGTCAGCAAAAAACCCTAATCAAAAAAACCATCCTGAGATTACAAGAACCCATGTGCCAACTCATGGCACATGGGGAGAACCTCAGTCCACTAGAGCAACCAGCTAACAAAGAGACATTCTAAGCAAGCTGGACAAAAAACCAAACAACTGAAAATCAGCACTTAGCTATCCTGAAAGATCTGGGAGCAGGTAGGCAGGAACCAAACAGAGCACATCTGAACACATTGATAGCCGGCAAGGGAAATGACAGAAAGGCCAGGTAAAATAGGAAACACCCAGCCTCTGATGGACAGATGGAAACCAAAGGCCGCAACCCACCAAAGTCACCCAGTACCAGCAGTAACCACCAGAGGGAGCCCGCAAACAGAATCCACAACAGTACCCCCCCCTTGAGGAGGGGTCACCGAACCCTCACGAGAACCCCCAGGGCGATCAGGGTGAGCTCTATGGAAGGCGCGGACCAAATCAGTCGCATGAACATCGGAGGCGACCACCCAGGAATTGTCCTCCTGACCATAACCCTTCCACTTAACCAAATACTGGAGTTTGCGTCTGGAAACACGAGAATCCAAGATCTTTTCAACAACATACTCCAATTCTCCCTCCACCAGCACCGGAGCAGGAGGCTCGACCGAAGGAACAACAGGCACCTCATACCTCCGCAACAACGACCGATGGAACACATTATGAATAGCGAACGATGCTGGGAGATCCAAACGGAAAGATACAGGGTTAAGAATCTCCGAGATCCTATAAGGACCGATGAACCGAGGCTTGAACTTAGGAGAAGAGACCTTCATAGGGACAAAACGAGAAGACAACCACACCAAGTCCCCAACAAGAAGTCGGGGACCCACGCGGCGACGGCGATTAGCAAACTGCTGAGTCTTCTCCTGAGATAACTTCAAATTGTCCACCACCTGATTCCAAATGTGATGTAGCCTGTCCACCACCACGTCCACTCCAGGACAATCCGAAGACTCCACCTGACCAGAGGAAAAACGAGGATGAAACCCCGAATTACAAAAAAAAGGAGAGACCAACGTGGCCGAACTAGCCCGATTATTAAGAGCAAATTCGGCCAGTGGCAAAAAAGCAACCCAGTCATCCTGATCAGCAGAAACAAAACACCTCAAATAAGTTTCCAAGGTCTGATTAGTTCGCTCCGTCTGGCCATTCGTCTGAGGATGGAATGCAGACGAGAAAGACAAATCAATGCCCATCTTGGCACAAAACGTCCGCCAAAATCTAGACACAAACTGGGATCCCCTGTCAGAAACGATATTCTCCGGAATCCCATGCAAACGAACCATGTTCTGAAAAAACAAAGGAACCAACTCAGAGGAGGAGGGCAACTTAGGCAAGGGCACCAAATGAACCATCTTAGAAAAGCGGTCACACACAACCCAGATAACGGACATTTTCTGTGAAACCGGGAGATCAGAAATAAAATCCATGGAAATGTGCATCCAAGGCCTCTTCGGGATGGGCAAGGATAACAACAACCCACTAGCCCGTGAACAGCAAGGCTTAGCTCGAGCACACACTTCACAAGACTGCACAAAGGTACGCACATCCCTAGACAAGGAAGGCCACCAAAAAGACCTGGCCACCAAGTCTCTTGTACCAAATATTCCAGGATGACCAGCCAACACAGAAGAATGGACCTCGGAGATGACTCTACTGGTCCAATCATCCGGAACAAACAGTCTTTCTGGTGGACATCGATCCGGTTTATCCACCTGAAACTCCTGCAATGCGCGTCGCAAGTCTGGGGATACGGCGGACAATATTACCCCATCCCTAAGGATACCAGCAGGCCCAGTGTCTCCAGGAGAGTCAGGCACAAAACTCCTGGAAAGAGCATCTGCCTTCACATTCTTTGAACCTGGCAGGTATGAAACCACGAAATTGAAACGAGAAAAAAATAACGACCAACGAGCCTGTCTAGGATTCAAACGCCTGGCAGACTCAAGGTAAATGAGATTCTTGTGATCAGTCAAGACCACCACACGATGTTTAGCACCCTCAAGCCAATGACGCCACTCCTCAAATGCCCACTTCATGGCCAAAAGCTCCCGATTACCCACATCATAATTGCGCTCGGCGGGCGAGAATTTTCTAGAGAAGAAAGCACATGGCTTCATCACCGAGCCATTAGAACTTCTCTGTGACAAAACCGCCCCCGCTCCAATCTCGGAAGCATCAACCTCCACCTGAAAAGGAAGTGAAACATCTGGTTGACACAACACAGGAGCAGAAGAAAACCGGCGCTTAAGTTCCCGAAAGGCCTCCACGGCCGCAGGAGACCAATCAGCAACATCAGCACCCTTTTTAGTCAAATCAGTCAAAGGTTTAACAATACTGGAAAAATTGGCAATGAATCGACGATAAAAATTAGCAAACCCCAAGAACTTCTGAAGGCTCTTAACAGATGTAGGTTGTGTCCAGTCACAAATAGCCTGAACCTTAACGGGATCCATCTCAATAGTAGAAGGAGAAAAAATGTACCCCAAAAAAGAAATCTTCTGGACTCCGAAGAGACACTTTGAGCCCTTCACGAACAGAGAATTGGCCCGCAAAACCTGAAACACCTTCCTGACCTGTAGAACATGAGACTCCCAGTCATCAGAAAACACCAAAATATCATCCAAATACACAATCATAAACTTATCCAGATATTCACGGAAAATATTGTGCATAAAGGACTGAAAGACTGACGGAGCATTGGAGAGTCCAAAAGGCATTACCAAATACTCAAAATGGCCCTCAGGCGTATTAAATGCGGTTTTCCACTCATCACCCTGTTTTATCCGCACCAGATTATACGCACCACGAAGATCTATTTTAGTGAACCACCTAGCCCCCTTAATGCGAGCAAACAAATCAGTAAATAATGGCAATGGATACTGGTATTTGACTGTAATCTTATTCAGAAGGCGATAATCTATACAAGGCCTCAGGGAACCATCTTTCTTTGCCACGAAAAAAAAACCTGCTCCCAGAGGGGACGAAGATGGACGAATATGTCCCTTTTCCAAGGACTCCTTAATATAATTCCGCATAGCAGTATGCTCTGGCAGTGACAGATTAAATAAACGACCCTTAGGGAACTTACTGCCAGGGATCAATTCTATAGCACAGTCACACTCTCTATGAGGAGGGAGCGAATTGAGCTTAGGCTCCTCAAAAACATCTCTATAATCCGACAAAAATGCAGGGATCTCCGAAGGAGTAGATGAAGCAATAGAAATCGGAGGTGCATCATCATGAACCCCCTGACATCCCCAGCTTAGCACAGACATTGTTTTCCAGTCCAGGACAGGATTATGAGTTTGTAACCATGGCAGACCAAGCACTAGTACATCATGTAAATTATACAGTACAAGGAAGCGAATCACCTCCTGATGAACGGGAGTCATGCGCATGGTCACTTGTGTCCAATACTGCGGTTTATTCATAGCCAATGGTGTAGAATCAATTCCCTTCAGAGGAATAGGAACTTCCAGAGGCTCTAGACTAAAACCGCAGCGTTTAGCAAATGACCAATCCATAAGACTCAGGGCAGCGCCTGAATCCACATAGGCATCGACGGAAATGGAAGACAGTGAAAAAATCAGAGTAACAGACAAAATGAACTTAGACTGCAGAGTATCAATGGCAAAGGATTTATCAACCCTTTTTGTGCGTTTAGAGCATGCTGATATAACATGAGCTGAATCACCACAATAAAAACACAAACCATTTTTCCGCCTATAATTTTGCCGTTCACTTCTGGACTGAATTCTATCACATTGCATAGTCTCAGGTGCCTGTTCAGAAGACACCGCCAACTGGTGCACGGGTTTGCGCTCCCGTAAACGCCGATCAATCTGAATGGCCATAGCCATAGACTCATTCAGACCTGTAGGCGCAGGGAACCCCACCATAATATCCTTAATGGCCTCAGAAAGACCATTTCTGAAGTTAGCAGCCAGGGCGCACTCATTCCACTGAGTAAGCACCGACCATTTCCGAAATTTCTGACAATATATTTCCGCTTCATCATGCCCCTGAGAGAGGGCTAATAAAGCCTTTTCAGCCTGAATCTCTAGGTTAGGTTCCTCATAGAGCAATCCCAATGCCAGAAAAAACGCATCCACACTGAGCAATGCAGGATCCCCTGGTGCCAATGCAAATGCCCAATTCTGAGGGTCGCCCCGTAGGAACGATATAACAATCTTGACCTGTTGAGCAGGGTCTCCAGAGGAGCGAGATTTCAAAGAGAGAAACAATTTACAATTGTTCCTGAAATTCAGGAAGGTAGATCTATCTCCAGAAAAAAACTCTGGAATAGGAATTCTAGGTTCAGACATGGGAGTGTGAACAACGAAATCCTGTATATTTTGAACCTTTGCCGCGAGATTACTCAGGCTGGAAGCCAAACTCTGGACATCCATGATAAACAGCCAAGATCAGAGCCATTCAAGGGTTAAGAGGAGGTAAGAAGCAGCTAGACAGCAATTAAGGGCTAGGCAGCAAATCTCTGAAGGGGAAAAGAAAAAAAAAAATTTCCCTTGACACTTCTTTTTCTCCTGCTTCAGCCCAAACAATTAACACTTTGTTGGCCGGCTATACTGTCATGAATCCCCAATGGCTAGGGATAGCACAGGATAAGCAAAATATAATAAATATCGGACGAGCTCTAGGGTGATGGAACCTGGGCTGACCGCTGCCCTACGCCTGACAAACGCAACTAGAGATAGCCAGGGAGCGTGCCTACGTTGGTTCTAGACGCCACGCACCAGCCTAAGAGCTAACTAGTACTGCAGAGAAAACAAAGACCTCACTTGCCTCCAGAGGAATTAACCCCAAAGGTATAGTTGCCCCCCACATGTATTGACGGTGAAATGAGAGGAAGGCACACACATAGAGATGATGTATATAGCTTTAGCAAATAGAGGCCCGCTAAAAACTAGAAAGCAGAATGACACAAAAGGGGACTGAGCGGTCAGCAAAAAACCCTAATCAAAAAAACCATCCTGAGATTACAAGAACCCATGTGCCAACTCATGGCACATGGGGAGAACCTCAGTCCACTAGAGCAACCAGCTAACAAAGAGACATTCTAAGCAAGCTGGACAAAAAACCAAACAACTGAAAATCAGCACTTAGCTATCCTGAAAGATCTGGGAGCAGGTAGGCAGGAACCAAACAGAGCACATCTGAACACATTGATAGCCGGCAAGGGAAATGACAGAAAGGCCAGGTAAAATAGGAAACACCCAGCCTCTGATGGACAGATGGAAACCAAAGGCCGCAACCCACCAAAGTCACCCAGTACCAGCAGTAACCACCAGAGGGAGCCCGCAAACAGAATCCACAACAGAAACCCCCCACAAGTGACCGCATATTGGAAACTAGACCTCCCAAGTAACTTATCTAGATGTGTTGTGAGAACTTTGAACCCCCAAGTGTTTCACTACAGTTTACAACGCAGAGCCGTGAAAGTAAAAAATCTTTTTTTTTTTCCACAAAAATGATTTTTAGCCCCCCAAATTTATATTTTCCCAATGGTAACAAGAGACCTTGGACCCAAAAAGTTGTTGTCCAATTTGTCCTGAGTATGCTGATGCCCCATATGTTGGGGTAAACCCCTGTTTGGGTGCACGGGAAAGCTCGGAAGGAAAGGAGCACTGTTTTACTTTTTCAATGCAGAATTGGCTGGAATTGAGATCGGATGCCATGTCGCGTTTGGAGAGCCCCTGATGTGCCTAAACAGTGGAAACTCCCCAATTCTAACAGAAACCCTAATCCAAACACACCCCTAACCCTAATCCCAACGGTAACCCTAACCACACCCCTAACCCTGACACACCCCTAACTCTAATCCCAACCCTAATCGCAACCGTAAATGTAATCCAAACCCTAACCCTAACTTTAGCCCCAACCGTAACCATAACATTAGCCCCAACCCTAACCCTAACTTTAACCCTAACCCTAGCCCCAACCCTAACCCTAGCCCTAACCCTAACCCTAACCCTAGCCCTAACCCTAACCCTAACCCTAACCATAGCCCTAACCCTAGCCCTAACCCTAGCCCTAACCCTAGCCCTAGCCCTAACCCTAACCCTAATGGGAAAATGGAAATAAATACATTTTTTTAATTTTATTATTTTTCCCTTACTAAGGGGGTGATGAAGGGGGGTTTGATTTACTTTTATAGCATTTTTTATAGCGGATTTTTATGATTGGCAGCCGTCACACACTAAAAGACGCTTTTTATAGCAAAAAAGTTTTTGCGTCTCCACATTTTGAGACCTATAATTTTTCCATATTTTGGTCCAGAGTTATGTGAGGTCTTGTTTTTTGCGGGACGAGTTGATGTTTTTATTGGTAACATTTTCGGACACGTGACAGTTTTTGATCGCTTTTTATTCCGATTTTTGTGAGGTAGAATGACAAAAAAACAGCTATTCATTCATTTCTTTTGGGGGAGGCGTTTATACCGTTCCACGTTTGGTAAAATTGATAAAGCAGTTTTATTCTTTGGGTCAGTACGATTACAGCGATACCTCATTTATATCATTTTTTTATGCTTTGGCGCTTTTATACGATAAAAACTATTTTATAGAATAATTATTTTGGCATCGCTTTATTCTGAGGACTATAACTTTTTTGTTTTTTCTTTGATGATGCTGTATGGCAGCTCGTTTTTTGCGGGACAAGATGATGTTTTCAGCGTTACCATGGTTATTTATATCCGTCTTTTTGATTGCGTGTTATTCCACTTTTTGTTCGGCGGTATGATAATAAAGCGTTGTTTTTTGCCTCGTTTTTTTTTTCCCCTACGGTGTTCACTGAAGGGGTTAACTAGTGATATAGTTTTATAGTTGGGGTCGTTACGGACGCGGCAATACTAAATATGTGTACTTTTATTGTTTTTTTATTATTTAGATAAAGAAATGTATTTATGGGAATAATATATATATTCTTTTTCTTTATTTAGGAATTTTTTTTTTTTTTTTTTTTTTTACACATGTGGAAATATTTTTTTTTTACTTTGTCCCGGGGGAGACAGCACAGATCGCTGATCTGACAGTTTGCACAGCACTCTGTCAGATCACCGATCTGACTTACAGCACTGCAGGCTTACCAAGCGCCTGCTCTGAGCAGGCACTCGGTAAACCACCTCCCTCCCTGCAGGACCCGGATGCCGCGGCCATCTTGGATCCAGGCACCTGCAGCAAGGAGGAGGTAAGAAACCCTCGCAGCAACGTGATCACATCGCGTTGCTCCGGGGGTCTCAGGGAAGCCCGCAGGGAGCCCCCTCCCTGCGCGATGCTTCCCTGTACCGCCGGCACACCGCGATCATGTTTGATCGCGGTGTGCCGAGGGTTAATGTGCCGGGGGCGGTTCGTGACTGCTCCTGGCACATAGTGCCGGATGTCAGCTGCGATAGTCAGCTGACACCTGGCCGCGATCGACCGCGCTCCCGCCGTGAGAGCTGCCGATCACGCTGGACGTTCTATCCCATCGGTGGTCATACGGGCCCACCCCACCTCGACGGGATAGTACGTCCAATGTCAGAAAGGGGTTGAGTGTGTAATTTTGTGTTTTGTCTGTTTTAGTTCTCAGCTTGCATTTTCTATTTTTGGGTTTATGATTCATTTCGCATAAAAGCCTTTCACATGGATTGTGGCTGCAGGTGTTTAATTAAAGGTGATGAAAGGTGCATGCAACAGATGCTGACAAATGAAGATAAGGGCAGTTTGGAAACAATGGATTAGGCCTTACAAAGGTGCGATAGGCCTCATTCAGACAAGTGCATTTCAAGTACAGAAAAATATGCATAGAACACGTACTCATAATAATCAATGCTCCTATTCACATGTCCGTGTTTTTTCATTGACTGTGTGCCTATAAAAAAATTATGTAAAAGTTCTATTTTTACAGCAGCACAGATGAAAAGTGCCAATACATGTCTATGGGTTCATGAAAAACAAGTTTAAAAAAGCACTTCTCTCATCAAGGAGGTCAATTTTCCCTGCATGAGTCACAAATCACTGCAAAAGTCCCTGGCAGAAGGCAGGAGCCAGCAGCTGTTTCTACATAGAGCACAGAAAAGAGAAGAATTAGCTGGGCAGAAAGGCAAAACGAGCAAATGTAAGTACACAGTGCTACATATTATGATGACTGCAATATATTAAAGGGACTCTGTCACCCCCTCCAGCCGTTATAAACTAAAAGAGCCACCTTGTGCAGCAGTAATGCTGCATTCTAACAAGGTGGCTCTTTTAGTTTGTGGTGCAGTTATAGCCAAAATAAAGCGTTTTATAATTTCGCCAAAATACCTGTCTTTAGCCCTGGAGGCAGGTCTTAACCCCCCTGCTGCAACCGCCTCACTGCCGTCACTCAAATCTTCTTCGGCGCCGGGCGCCGCCCCCTCCGTGCTATTTTCCACTCAAATCCGGCGCCTGCGCTGTTTAGTACTGGCTGGGGCAGGCGCAGTGAGCTCTGGCCGTCTGACCTCCGATGCAGTCTTGCAGACTGCGCCTGTGCGGCCAGTGCGGCCATCCACCTTGTGAATCCCAGCCCCTCAGTGTGTTATGCATTATGCACAGTGTGGGGCTGGGATTCCTGGGCATGCGCACTGCGTGTGTCAGCCACTCACCCAGGTCCCCCGCCTTACAGCGTCTGTATCTTCAGCTCATCGATCCTCCTTGCAATCGCCAGGAACGAACCTTGCATATTCCTGCTAGCTGGTGTGTGTGTTTTGTCTGGGTGTGTTTGTTAGGTGTATGGCTAAGGCACTGAATGATTCACAAGCTGGGTGGCCGCACTGGCCGCACAGGCGCAGTCTGCAAGACTGCATGTGAGGTCAGATGGCCAGAGCTCACTGCGCCTGCCCCAGCCAGTACTAAACAGCGCAGGCACCGGATTTGAGTGGAAAACAGAGCGGAGGGGGCGGCGCCCGGCGCCGAAGAAGATTTGAGTGACGGCAGTGTGGCGATTGCAGCAGAGGGGTTAAGACCTGCCTCCAGGGCTAAAGACAGGTATTTTGGCGAAATTATAAAATGCTTTATTTTGGCTATAACTGCACCACAAACTAAAAGAGCCACCTTGTTAGAATGCAGCATTACTGCTGCACAAGGTGGCTCTTTTAGTTTATAACGGCTGGAGGGGGTGACAGAGTCCCTTAAAGAGGATGCAAACTTTGATGGGAGGAGTACTTTAACATTGCAAAGGATAGAAGAAGCTTTGTCATTCAGTTATCCACAAGTGAAAAACATTGATGACAAACTGATGGTAAAAACGGACACACTGACTAAACAGTGAAGACACGGATCTAAAACATTGGTGATATCGGTACTATTATTTTGCAGATATGAAAAAGACTAATGGGCTTTAATGCAATAGTGGCATTAGTGTTTCCTGTAATATAAGGAATCCCAGGAGGATCTTTTTTATGAATTGGACATTGCAGTAACATTACTAAAATTAATATATTTGTTTAGTGATTTAATTTACAATTATTATATCTTTAGTTTATAATGTAAATATATTTATTAGTATGAAATTGTAACAACAAAAATATCTATTTTTGTTTTTATTTTCAACTTACGGCAACAAAATTGAAGATCAGGATAGTCAAGATTGTTTTTCATGCATTAGATTTTTTGTTATCCTTTTTCTGAAAACTAGAACTATTTGTTTTCTAACACAACTGTTTCATGGCTTGTAGTTTTTTTTGCAGGATGAATTGTAATTTTGAATGACAGCATTCATTTTATTATGTAACGTACTGAAAACAAGGGAAAAAAATCAAGTAGGGTGAAATTGAAAAAAAAAAAGTTGACAGACATATATTATATCTAACTACCTGAAATCTCGCACACATCGTCTTATTATGCAGAGGATTAAAAAGAAAAAAAAAACCATGTCAGTCTGAATGGGAGATAATGGAGATGTGTTTTAAACGCTATCCAGCGTTCTTTGACTAAAGCTTAATGGGAAAGTTTTCCCAGCAGCTATAAGTATTCTAACTGACCAAAGAAAGTATCAGAAAAATATATGATCAAAGAAAAATTAATTAAAACAAATCAACATGTGGAAAAAACAACAGAACGGAGCCAATATTAGAAATCATTGGTCTCATCAGAGAAGGACAAATACCCTTATGCTCCTTAGCAAGTGGGTGCAATGTTGGAATGACTGGATTTTCGACAATCAACTAATCAACTTGCTTTTTGGAAAAAATGTCTAATGAAAAACCCTCATGAATTAAGTCAGGAGCTCATTTAGAAAAACTTCCAGTTGGATTAGAAGGCAGTTTAGAATAAGTAGAAGAATCGCCAAGCATCTCCAAACTTCGAGCCCTGTATACATCAGTGTCCATAATGACCTCCATTGCACCTATGTCCAGCATCTTGACAATAATGTCCTTTTCCAAGAGCAACGTGCAATCTTAAATTGGGAACATTTGGACACAGAAACTATTTCTGAAGATATCAACTAAGCTTCTAATTTTAAACCAAAAAATCTGTGCTTCCGTCCCATCCAATCCCGTTCTGACTGTATGGATCGCTCCCAAGATCTCATTGAAAGAGATCTTAAGATTCCCCAGAATGCTTTGTCCATGATTACGTCTATTTTTCTATTTCTAATCTTACTCCACAACTTAAAAAAAGCATTTTCTGAACTGATACATATGTCGAATATTATGTCTGCAATTTAAATCGTAATGTTTCTGCTGCTGCCAAACATTTTATTTAACACCATCAAAGACCGTCCTTGTAATTCCAATCATTTGGCATTACAGGTTAACAGGCCGGCACGGGGCAGTGATGTTAAGAGATGTGTGCTAACTAGAGAGACATTTTGGATTTTAAATTTGTCTGTGATGGTCTGAACTTACGTAGAGAGATTATGTACCATTAATAGTATATAGGTATATATTTTCTATTTAATGTGTGTTTTTCTTTTTTTTTGTATAAATTATGTTTAAAGGGGTTGTCCACTATTAGGACAACCCCTTGTTGAACTAAATGTTTGATCCCCATAAAATATAAAAATCTACACTCACCTCTGGTGCTTGCACCGTTCCAGCGGTGTCAGCGCTGGCGTTACTGTCTCCTCCTTCATACAGATTGAACATGAAGAGGAAGTGAGGGATCGGTTTCAGCCCGGACTTCCTCTTCATGTTCATTCTGTACGAAGGCAGAGGCAGTGATGCCAGAGCTGATTGGGCAGCGGGGTCACATGTCACAACACCGCATGAGAGCTCTAGGACCAAGAGTGCTGCCACCGCTGGAACGGCACCAGCAAGGGAGGTGAGTATAAGTTTTCTTATTTTATCAGGGCCAAACATTTAGTTGAAAAAGGCATTGTCCTAGTAGTGGACAATCCCATTAATTGCTTTAAATGCACAGGAATTTGGTAGGACTTGCCTAATGTAATGTAACTGGACCGCCCTAAATGCCCATGTTTCTGGCTGATGTTTTGGTCACTTTTGAATGTTGGTTGTGCTTTCACACTTGTGGTAGCATGAGACGGACTCTACAACCCACACAAGTGGCTCAGGTAGTGCACATCAATGCAAGCTGTGGCAAGATAGTTTGCTGTGTCTGTCAGTGTATTGTCCAGAGGCTGGAGGCGCTACCAGGAGACAGGCCAGTACACCAGGAGATGTGGAGGGGGCCGTATGAGGGCAACAACCCAGCAGCAGGACCGCTACCTCAGCCTTTGTGCAAGGAGGAACAGGAGGAGCACTGCCAGAGCCCTGCAGAATGACCTCCAGCAGGCCACAAATGAGGATGGCCTGAGTGCCCAACATCCACAGATGGGGTTGTGCTCACAGCCCAACACCATGCAGGATGCTTGGCATTTCCCACAGACCACCAGGATTAGCAAATTCACCACTGGTGCCCTGTGCTCTTCACAGATGAAAGCAGGTTCACACTGAGCACATGTGACACAAGTGACAGAGTCTGAAGATGCTGTGGAGAGCGATCTTCTGCCTGCAACATCCTTCCGCATGACCAGTTTGACAGTAATGGTGTGGGGTGGAATTTCTTTGGAGGGCCGCACAGCCCTCCATGTGCATGCTGAGGTAGCCTGACTGCCATTAGGTACCAAGATGAGATCCTCAGACCCCTTGTGAGAGCTTATGCTGGTGCGGTTGACCCTCATGTGCCTGGAGTGTGTGTCAGCAGTCAGCAAGATGAAGGCTTTGAAGCTATGGACAGGCCCGCTCGTTCCCCAGACCTGAATCCGTTTGAACACATCTGGGACATCATGTCTCACACCATCCACCAACATCACGTTGCACCACAAACTGTCCAGGAGTTGGCAGATGTTTGTGTCCAGGTCTGGGAGGAGATCCCTCAGGAGACTATCCGCCGCCTCATCGGGAGCATGCCCAGGTGTTGTAGGGAAGGCATAAAGGCACGTGGAGGCCACACACACACAGCATCATTTTCTTGTCTTGAGGCATTTCCACTGAAGCTGGACCAGCCTGTAATTTGATTTTCCACTTTGATTTTGAGTATCATTCCAAATTCAGACCTCCATGGGATATTAATTTTGATTTACATTGATCATTTTTATGTTTTATTGTTCTCAACACATTCCACTATGTAATGAATAAATATTTGCAACTGAAATATTTATTTTAGTGATATCTAGGATGTGGTATTTTATTGTTCCCTTTATTTTTCTGAGCAGTGTATATACATATATATTTTTTTAGTTTATTATATTTTTCATTTATATAGCGCCATTAATTCCACAGCGCTTTACAGACATTATTGCCATATTTGCATACTTTGGACTGAAATTAAATTGTACAACTTTATTAAAAACATTATATAATAATAATATAATAATTGTTGTTGTGATGTTGCAAAATAATGACTCTGTTGCTAATTGGATATAGGTCAGATCCCAAAAGAGCTTCACAACATTTTAGTGGGCTCAGGGCAGAGATCTCATTAGTACTGCAAGCTCCCATGCTCCCTGTAACTCACAGGGGAAATTTACAATTATGTTCCAAAAGTATACTGATATCTCTTAAGAGAGCTGTATGAAACATGTAAAACTTATTTCTTATTTCTATAACATAGAATTCAGCAGTTATGTTGTTTCCTAGTTTGATCAACTATAATTATTTTAACCAATACTCATTATCTAACACCTATCTATGCAATATTATTTTAACATTTATTGGATGCATAAAAAATACAGTTCACAGAAAAAAATGCTGCAGCACTCACCGATCCTGAGGTTGGAAGTACCTTTTTATTCAAGCATGAAAAACATCTTCACGGCTCGGGGGAGTGGGATGGTGACAGGAGTGTGCAGGGAGAGACGACGGCCGTTTCGCGCTACACACAGCACTTGTACGGGTCCATGTCCAAAGGAAATGACGCCAGGAGAAATAGGTGAGTGAATCCAAACTCCTCCTGCGCCCCAATCCGATTGGACAAGCAAACAGTGCACGTGCATAATAATAAAAACCTTTAAAAACAAACAACGATCAGCTGAATAAGCCAAATGTAGCACAAAACAATTGTTTAGCTCTAATAATTAGAACATCAGAAGTTCATTAAAACTCATGTCTATATGTGGAAAAAATGGCTAGCAAAATGTACATCAATGACTAAAGCATATCATACAATTATCAAATTGGCAGATATGGTGCACCAAATGGACTGTCTGGCATTATTGCACGTAACATATAAATGACATAACGAATACATAGTGAAAAATTTATACAAATTTGCAAAAAAACTTACAAAAAAACTTACAAAAAAACAGACATATCGACCCTATCATTGAGGCCTGCCGGACCAGTGGCTTGAGTCCGTAAGATCCAACTGGCCTCCTTCCTCAATAGCAATTTATGCAAGTCTCGCCCCGGTGCCAGCAATACCACCTTCTCGATACCTGCAAAAGTTAATACCTCCGGGTTCCCCCCATGGGCTTCCCTAACATGACTGATCAGCCTGGGCACCCCTTTACCCGAGATTATGGATTTAAAGTGTTCTCTGAACCGGATATACATTTTACGTATTGTCTTTCCGATATAAAACCTTCTACATGGACAAAAAAACACATATATTACGTATTTCGTTTTGCATGAGATGAATTGTTGCACGATGTGCGTTACCGGACCGATACTCAAAACACGCCCGGGAAGATGGTACTGACAATATCGACAATGACCACAGCGATAGTTACCCTTAAGGGGTGCTTGCTCAAGCCAAGTAGTATGTTGTTTTTTGATGCGATTACGGACTAATACGTCTCTAATACGCGTACTCCGCCTGTTGGAGATGAGTGGTCCCCCCGCTGTCCTGCCTACCAGATTCTTATCCCTCTCCAGGACATGCCACTGTTTCCTTATAATAGATCTTATCTCCTGATCCATAGGACCATACTGGAAGCAGAAGGAAAACCGCTGTCCTGGTACATTGGAAACATTCTTCCTGGGATCCTGAAAACATTTATTAACCCGCTCTAAACTGGTCTTAAGTAAAGAATCTGGATATCCCCTGCTGTGAAGTCTTTGACATAATTCCTTGGACTGTTGCTCAAAACCTTCCTGTGTGTTATTCACCCTTCGTGTTCTCAACAACTGGCTATAGGGTAATGCCCTCTTAATATGAACAGGATGAAAACTGTCATAATGTAAAACCGAATTAATAGCGGTGGGTTTACGGAAAATGGAAGTACACACCTCTCCCTCCCGAACCTCTACCAGCACATCTAAGAATTCTAGTCTGAAGCCCCCAAAATTATGGGTGAAAGACATCCCCATAGTATTAATACCGTTGATGTACTCCACAAACTGCACAAATTCGTCCTCAATATCGTCCCATATTATAAATACGTCATCCACGTATCTCAAATAAAGTTTAATGTGTTTGAGAAAGGCATTCCTGATGAAATAGACGTAGTCTTCTTCAAATACAGCCATAAACAAACTGGCAAAAGTACATGCAACAGGGGTCCCCATGGCAGTCCCAGTGGTCTGCCTATACCAAGTGTCAAGAAATGTGAAGGCATTATGAGTCAATATAAAGTCTAGGCCCCCACACACGAAATCTATGTAGTCCCGGCCCTTCTCTGTGGTGTCCAGAATATGCCTAATTGTATCAACTCCCAGCGATTGTGGTATGTTGGTGTATAAACTTACCACATCAATGGATGCCAGGGAGAACCCCAGTTGCCATGTAAAACTCTGCACATGGTTTAGGAAAGATTTAGTGTCCTTGACGTAAGACGGAATATCCTTCAGTAGGGGTCGTAAGAACCAATCAATGTACTGGGATAGGGGCTCAGTGAGTGACCCTATCCCAGACACAATAGGTCTGCTGGGGGGATGGGTCACCGATTTGTGGATTTTCGGGAGGTAATACCAATGTGGTTTAGTTGGAAACCCTGGGAGAAGTTTTTCAGCCTTCCTCTGTGTGATCACTTTAATTTCTACTGCCTTTCTCAAAAAGGAACGTAATTCTCGTTTAAATTTTTGTGTAGGGTCACCTTGCAATTTGGTATAAATTGTGCCATCTGACAATTGGCGTTCCGCTTCCACCAAATATGACTCCCTAGATATCAACACCGTTTTACCCCCTTTGTCAGCCGGATGTACAATGACATCCGGCCAGCTAGCAATATCTCTTAGGGCCCTTTTCTCCACGCCAGTGAGATTCGAAGGTATTTTCTTATATACCAAGGCTTCCATGTCTTTTAACACCAGAGTCTCAAATAAATCAACCAAGTTACCAGGGGAAACCTGGGGCATATATGTGGAGGCGACTCCACCAGTAAATGGTACACAATCCGACGAACCCGGTCCACCACTATCCCATGCCATGTCTGACAGGCTAACAAGAAGCGCTGCGTCTTTGCGACTATCTGCAAGACCCTCTTCCTGGGCGCCTGCCAAGAAGCCCAAGGGTCCTATCCTACAGGGTTGTTCCCCTTCTAAGTCGGTGGTAACGCCAGAGTTAGAGAGAAAGGATTTATAAAGATGAATCTTTCTCGTAGCTTTAAATAGATCTATTTGGAAAGTAGAAAAATCAAAAAAGTCGGGTACACAGAAATTTAAACCTTTGGACAACAACATGACATGTGCTGCATTCAAACTGATGGTGCGTTAAATTAACCACATAATCTTCAGGACATGTCTCTATTACCACTCCTGCCTCCAGGAGACATTCTTCCTCTTGCGCTGCCGATTGCAGGCGTTGTTTACCTTTGCCCCTCCGAGTCTTCCCCCTAAAGGGAATGGAGCAGACGCTTGATTTTTCGATGTCACATCCTCAGTGGAGCCCGTGTTGGTGGCCGCTCCTTCACTAAGGCTTGAGTCCGACTCAGTGGTCAAGTAATCCTTGTTTTTTAGCTGGTTACGTTTTTTGAAACCACGCTTCTTGTATTTACGTTTGCCTGCATTGGCATGCGATGTCTGATTGTCTTTATGCATCTTGTTCCAGGTGAACATATGTCCTGAATCATAATCATTTTTGCCCCGAAGAAATTTATCTCGCTTTCTTAGCTTAATCTCAGATTGTATCGGGATCAGTTTGGTATCCATTTTTTATTAAATGCCGACCACTGACTTTCTGTTAGTCTGCTCTGCAATTCTATCTGTGTCTTAGAAATTTCTGCATTAATCAATTCATAATTCTGTACATTCGATTTTAAAACCAGCTCCAATAAATCCTGGGAGCACTTCAGCATAATTTTCTCCCATTCAGCCTGAAATGTCATGTCATTACTAAAATGGGAAATCTCTTTCCATACGCGTAGTCCCCTCGGGACTCGACCATTGTCCACATACGACTGCAAAGAGTTATTTGTCCAAAACAGCCTGATCTCTCTCTCAGAGAGATTCATGAGTTTATACTCCAAAGACTTCGTGCTTAACATGTGCACCTCGTCGGCCTGCTCACACTCCTTAAAATAATTGGCCACATCCTCCCGGCCAGCTTGTAGGCCAACTCTTACAGGAGCTATATCGGGTTCCATTCTGTGGCAAAACAATCCTTTTGTATATCTTGTGTCAGAGAAAAAGTGCTATCAATCCCAACAGGCAGGCGTGCGTGCTCAGAAAAAGGGAAAAGGTCCAATGTAAAGTCCAAGAGGCAACAGTAGAGCAGCACAGCCCGAATAACCAGGCAAGAATGAGCGTATACTCAAACAATAAACCGATAGCTAGCCAGAGGTGCTTGCATGAAACCAGAAGTGATTAGCATACAGTTCACAGAAAAAAATGCGGCAGCACTCACCGGTCCTGAGGTTGGAAGTACCTTTTTTTTCAAGCATGAAAACATCTTTACGGCTCGGGGGAGTGGGATGGTGACAGGAGTGTGCAGGGAGAGACGACGCCCGTTTTGCGCTACACACAGCGCTTCTACGGGTCCATGTCCAAAGGAAATGACGCCAGGAGAATTAGGGAGTGAATCCAAACTCCTCTTGCGCCCCAATCCAATTGGACAAGCAAACAGTGCACGTGCATAATAATAAAAACCTTTAAAAACAAACAATGATCGGCTGAATAAGCCCAATGAAGCACAAAACAATTGTTTAGCCCTAATAATTAGAACATCAGAAGTTCATTAAAACTCATGTCTATATGTGGAAAAAAAATGGCTAGCAAAATGTACATCAATGACTAATGCAATGTGCTGGTAGAGATTCGGGAGGGAGAGGTGTGTACTTCCATTTTCCGTAAACCCACCGCTATTAATTCGGTTTTACATTATGACAGTTTTCATCCTGTTCATATTAAGAGGGCATTACCCTATAGCCAGTTGTTGAGAACACGAAGGGTGAATAACACACAGGAAGGTTTTGAGCAACAGTCCAAGGAATTATGTCAGAGACTTCACAGCAGGGGATATCCAGATTCTTTACTTAAGACCAGTTTAGAGCGGGTTAATAAATGTTTTCAGGATCCCAGGAAGAATGTTTCCAATGTACCAGGACAGCGGTTTACTTTCTGCTTCCAGTATGGTCCTATGGACCAGGAGATAAGATCTATTATAAGGAAACAGTGGCATGTCCTGGAGAGGGATAAGGATCTGGTAGGCAGGACAGCGGGGGGACCACTCATCTCCAACAGGCGGAGTACGCGTATTAGAGACGTATTAGTCCGTAATCGCATCAAAAAACAACATACTACCTGGCTTGAGCAAGCACCCCTTAAGGGTAACTATCGCTGTGGTCATTGTCGATATTGTCAGTACCATCTTCCCAGGAGTGTTTTGAGTATCGGTCCGGTAACGCACATCGTGCAACAATTCATCTCATGCAAAACCGAATACGCAATATATGTGTTTTTTTGTCCATGTAGAAGGTTTTATATCGGAAAGACAATACGTAAAATGTATATCCGGTTCAGAGAACACTTTAAATCCATAATCTCGGGTAAAGGGGTGCCCAGGCTGATCAGCCATGTTAGGGAAGCCCATGAGGAGAACCCAGAGGTATTAACTTTTGCAGGTATCGAGAAGGTGGTATTGCCGGCACAGGGGGGAGACTTGCATAAATTGCTATTGAGGAAGGAGGCCAGGTGGATCTTACGGACTCGAGCCACTGGTCCGGCAGGCCTCAATGATAGGGTCGATATGTCTGTTTTTTGTACGTTTTTTTGTACGTTTTTTTGCAGATTTGTTCTCTGCTTAATTCCGCATTTTACACTATGTATTCGTTATGTAATTTATATGTTATGTACAATAATGCCAGACAGTCCATTTGGTGCACCATATCTGCCGATTTGATAATTGTATGATATGCTTTAGTCATTGATGTACATTTTGCTAGCCATTTTTTTCCACATATAGACATGAGTTTTGATGAACTTCTGATGTTCTAATTATTAGAGCTAAACAATTGTTTTGTGCTTCATTGGGCTTATTCAGCCAATCGTTGTTTGTTTTTAAAGGTTTTTATTATTATGCACGTGCACTATTTGCTTGTCCAATCGGATTGGGGCGCAGGAGGAGTTTGGATTCACTCACCTATTTCTTCTGGCATCATTTCCTTTGGACATGGACCCGTAGAAGCGCTGTGTGTAGCGCGAAACGGCCGTCGTCTCTCCCTGCACACTCCTGTCACCATCCCACTCCCCCGAGCCGTGAAGATGTTTTTCATGCTTGAATAAAAAGGTACTTCCAACCTCAGGACCGGTGAGTGCTGCCGCATTTTTTTCTGTGAACTGTATGCTAATCACTTCTGGTTTCATGCGAGTACCTCTGGCTAGCTATCGGTTTATTGTTTGAGCATGCGCTCATTCTTCCCTGGTTATTCGGGCTGTGCTGCTCTACTGTTGCCTCTTGCACTTTACATTGGACCTTTTTCCTTTTTTTGAGCACGCACGCCTGCCTGTTGGGATTGATAGCACTTTTTCTCTGGCACAAGATATACAAAAGGATTGTTTTGCCACAGAATGGAACCCGATATAGCTCCTGTAAGAGTTGGCCTGCAAGCCGGCCGGGAGGATGTGGCCAATTATTTTAAGGAGTGTGAGCAGGCGGATGAGGTGCACATGTTAAGCACGAAGTCTTTGGAGTATAAACTCATGAATCTCTCTGAGAGAGAGATCAGGCTGTTTTGGACAAATAACTCTTTGCAGTCGTATGTGGACAATGGTCGAGTCCCGAGGGCACTACGCATATGGAAAGAGATTTCCCATTTTAGTAATGACATGACATTTCAGGCTGAATGGGAGAAAATTATGCTGAAGTGCTCCCAGGATTTATTGGAGCTGGTTTTAAAATCGAATGTACAGAATTATGAATTGATTAATGCGGAAATTTCTAAGACACAGATAGAATTGCAGAGCAGACTAACAGAAAGTCAGTGGTCGGCATTTAATTAAAAAATGGATACCAAACTGATCCCGATACAATCTGAGATTAAGTTAAGAAAGCGAGATAAATTTCTTCGGGGCAAAAATGATTATGATTCAGGACATGTGTTCGCCTGGAACAAGATGCATAAAAACAATCAGACATCGCATGCCAACGCAGGCAAACGTAAATACAAGAAGCATGGTTTAAAAAAACGTAACCAGCTAAAAAACAAGGATTACTTGACCACTGAGTAAGACTCAAGCCTTAGTGAAGGAACGGCTACCAACACGGGCTCCACTGAGGATGTGACATCGGAAAATCAAGCGTCTGCTCCATTCCCTTTAGGAGGAAGACTCGGAGGGGCAAACGTAAACAACGCCTCCAATCGGCAGCGCAAGAGGAAGAATGTCTCCAGGAGGCAGGAGTAGTAATAGAGACATATCCTGAAGATTAGGTGGTTAATTTAACGCACCATCAGTTGGACGCAGCACATGTCATGTTGTTGCCAAAAGGTTTAAATTTCTGTGTACCCGACTTTTTTGATTTTTCTACTTTCCAAATAGATCTATTTAAAGCTACGAGAAAGATTCATCTTTATAAATCCTCTCTCTCTAACTCTGGTGTTACCACCGACTTAGAAGGGGAACGACCCTGTAGGATAGGACCCTTGGGCTTCTTGGCAGGCGCCCAGGAAGAGGCTCTTGCAGATAGTCGCAAAGACGCAGCGCTTCTTGTTAGCCTGTCAGACATGGCATGGGATAGTGGTGGACCGGGTTCGTCGGATTGTGTACCATTTACTGGTGGAGTCCCCTCCACATATATGCCCCAGGTTTCCCCTGGTAACTTGGTTGATTTATTTGAGACTCTGGTGTTAAAAGACATGGAAGCCTTGGTATATAAAAAAATACCTTCGAATCTCACTGGCGTGGAGAAAAGGGCCCTAAGAGATATTGCTAGCTGGCCGGATGTCATTGTACGTCCGGCTGACAAAGGGGGTAAAACGGAGTTTATATCTGGGGAGGCATATTTGGTGGAAGCGGAACGCCAATTGTCAGATGGCACAATTTATACTAAATTGCAAGGTGACCCTACACAAAAATTTAAACGAGAATTATGTTCCTTTTTGAGAAAGGCAGTAGAAATTAAAGTGATCACACAGAGGAAGGCTGAAAAACTTCTCCCAGGTTTTCCAACTAAACCACATTGGTATTACCTCCCGAAAATCCACAAATCGGTGACCCATCCCCCCGGCAGAACTATTGTGTCTGGGATAGGGCCACTCACTGAGCCCCTATCCCAGTACATTGATTGGCTCTTACGACCCCTACTGAAGGATATTCCGTCTTACGTCAAGGACACTAAATCTTTCCTAAACCATGTGCAGAGTTTTACATGGCAACCGGGGTTCTCCCTGGCATCCATTGATGTGGTAAGTTTATACACCAACATACCACAATCACTGGGAGTTGATACAATTAGGCGTATTCTGAACACCACAGAGAAGGGCCGGGACTACATAGATTTCGTGTGTGGGGGCCTAGACTTTATATTGACTCAATGCCTTCACATTTCTTGACACTTGGTATAGGCAGACCACTGGGACTGCCATGGGGACCCCGGTTGCATGTACTTTTGCCAATTTGTTTATGGCTGTATTTGAAGAAGACTACATCTATTCCATCAGGAATGCCTTTCTCAAACACATTAAACTTTATTTGAGATACGTGGATGACGTATTTATAATATGGGACGGCATTGAGGACGAATTCGTGCAGTTTGTGGAGTACATCAATGGTATTAATACCATGGGGATGTCTTTCACCCATAATTTTGGGGGCTCCAGACTAGAATTCTTAGATGTGCTGGTAGAGATTCGGGAGGGAGAGGTGTGTACTTCCATTTTCCGTAAACCCACCGCTATTAATTCGGTTTTACATTATGACAGTTTTCATCCTGTTCATATTAAGAGGGCATTACCCTATAGCCAGTTGTTGAGAACACGAAGGGTGAATAACACACAGGAAGGTTTTGAGCAACAGTCCAAGGAATTATGTCAAAGACTTCACAGCAGGGGATATCCAGATTCTTTACTTAAGACCAGTTTAGAGCGGGTTAATAAATGTTTTGAGGATCCCAGGAAGAATGTTTCTAATGTACCAGGACAGCGGTTTACCTTTTGCTTCCAGTATGGTCCTATGGACCAGGAGATAAGATCTATTATAAGGAAACATTGGCATGTCCTGGAGAGGGATGAGGATCTGGTAGGCAGGACAGCAGGGGGACCACTCATCTCCAACAGGCAGAGTACGCGTATTAGAGACGTATTAGTCCATAATCGCATCAATAAACAACATACTACTTGGCTTGAGCAAGCACCCCTTAAGGGTAACTATCGCTGTGGTCATTGTCGATATTGTCAGTACCATCTTCCCGGGCGTGTTTTGAGTTTTGGTCCGGTAACACACATCGTGCAACAATTCATCTCATGCAAAACCGAATACGTAATATATGTGTTTTTTTGTCTATGTAGAAGGTTTTATATCGGAAAGACAATATGTAAAATGTATATCCGGTTCAGAGAACACTTTAAATCCATAATCTCGGGTAAAGGGGTGCCCAGGCTGATCAGCCATATTAGGGAAGCCCATGAGGGGAACCCGGAGGTATTATCTTTTGCAGGTATCGAGAAGGTGGTATTGCCGGCACAGGGGGGAGACTTGCATAAATTGCTATTGAGGAAGGAGGCCAGGTGAATCTTACGGACTCAAGCCACTGGTCCGGCAGGCCTCAATGATAGGGTCTATATGTCTGTTTTTTTGTAAGTTTTTTTGTAAGTTTTTTGCAAATTTGTTCTCTGCTTAAGTCTGCATTTTACACTATGTATTCGTTATGTCATTTATATGTTACGTACAATAATGCCAGACAGTCCATTTGGTGCACCATATCTGCCGATTTGATAATTGTATGATATGTTTTAGTCATTGATGTACATTTTGCTAGCCTTTTTTTTCCACATATAGACATGAGTTTTAATGAACTTCTGATGTTCTAAATATTAGAGCTAAACAATTGTTTTGTGCTTCATTGGGCTTATTCAGCCGATCGTTGTTTGTTTTTAAAGGTTTTTATTATTATGCACGTGCACTGTTTGCTTGTCCAATTGGATTGGGGTGCAGGAGGAGTTTGGATTCACTCACCTATTTCTCCTGGCGTCATTTCCTTTGGACATGGACCCGTAGAAGTGCTGTGTGTAGCGCAAAACGGCCGTCGTCTCTCCCTGCACACTCCTGTCACCATCCCACTCCCCCGAGCCGTGAAGATGTTTTTCATGATTGAACAAAAAGGTACTTCCAACCTCAGGACCGGTGAGTGCTGCCGCATTTTTTTCTGTGAACTGTATGCTAATCACTTCTGGTTTCATGCGAGCACCTCCAGCTAGCTATCGGTTTATTGTTTGAGCATGCGCTCATTCTTCCCTGGTTATTCGGGCTGTGCTGTTCTACTGTTGCCTCTTGGACTTTACATTGGATGCATAAAAAAGCAAAAGATTGTAATGATGTTCTCAAAATAAAATCTGATAAAACACCGTAACAAACAAGGAGAGGGAGGAATAGTGCATGGTTGTATGTGTCAACTTTTCAAGTAGCAATAACCAAAGGGCTACAGAGATCCCAATCGCTCAGCGCCATGGCAATAAAGAATATTGTTAAACACCATAGTTACCATAATAGAAAAATCCCAATAAGTTGGTGACACCACAAAAAATAAAAAATATCGGTTATTCACTCATTAATTTAGGAGCATCTCTATGGTGATAAACACATTTTGTGTACTTTTAGAGACAGTTTTGAATTCACCACTACAGGGACTATTAAATTGAAACATAAAAACAGTAAAATACCAAACAATAGTCATTCATGCATTGTATTGGGATAAGTAAAGCTCTCTTGATATTCAAGACTGGATCTTTTAAGATGCACCTAAGACTAAACCTAAGAAAAGAGCAATGAGCATTTACTCAATGTTTAGCGTTAGGACCGGCAAAAATGTAAGGACCCTTGACGTGGGTTGCCGGCTTACGTATTGAGGCCCCAATATAAACTAATACCTTACATACATTGATATGTGGGTTTTTTTGCACTTTATCTTGCAGGGCGCAGTTGGACCAAGATGGCTCTGTAAACTGTAGGCCTCTATTCACACAGCATGCATTTTGTAGCACTGGGCAGCCCGCCTGTATGTGCGTTAGTAATAGGCTGTAGACCAGATGCTCTGCAATGCTTGTGTGAACAATGCCACATACAGACTATTATCGCTTATCTTTTTGTGCACTAATGCCAAACAACCAATACTGGATTGAAAGTGGTTGTTTCATCGGTATTTTTTGCACCTGTGTTGTTGCCATGATTACTCAGGTCCGATGTGCCCTGCTGGTGCATTTGTTTGGAGGCTTCAGCAGGTAACCATCTCTGCTTTTTTCTCTGTGATTTTTCTATACAGGCTTGGACCGGCCCACAGAAGAACAGGAGTATTCTCCGGTGGGCCATCATGTAGGAATGGGCTCTCTACTTCACCTAAAAGAGAAGCAGTTGGCACAATTCATTTGTTTGACTATGTTTAGATGAAGGCATCATCTAAAAAAAGACATAAAAATTGAGCTTAAGTTGGTACACATGCAGCACATAAACGCATGTTCACATTAGCCATAAAACATATAAAAAAGAGAAAAAATGAGCAAAAACCCTGTAACCCAGTAAATAAGTAAAAAGCAAAAAGTGCATCTAAATAACACAGAGTTTTTAGTAATACTGTTTTTTGATCAAAAATAGCATAAAAGCTATCCCACCACGTCATGGTAACTCTGATCGGTACAGTCCTACACTGTCTAATATTAAAAACTTTACCATGTGTCAATGTTGACCTCAGTGTGAATAAGGGCAGACAACAGGACTGGGCCCAACCAGTAGAACACCAGCTTTATATACAATCTCCAGCTCAGAAAAGGGTAGCCACACCCCGGCTTGCACAGAATGCAATAATACAAAGAAAAAAACACAAAAATTGAGCTTAAATTAAGTTTGTACACATGCAACACATAAACACATGTTCACATTGGTTATAAAACATATAAAACCTACAAGAGAAAAAATGAGCAAAAACCCTGCTGTAAATAAGTAAAAAGCAAAAAGTGCATGTAAATAGCAGAGTTTTTAGTAATCATCATCTCAACATTCATTTAACAAACAATCCCATTTATTACTATAAAGAAACATAGGCAATTTTGTGAATAAGGGTCATGTGATCTTTGTGATCTTTGCATGTAGCTGAACAGTGGACCAGCAGAGCCAATATTACTGGTGAGCCCTTGACATCCCAGTCCGGCGCAGTATGTACAGTAACTGTAGCTAAGGCCTCATTCAGAAGTCCGTTTTTGTTCACATGCACAAATAATGGTATGAATTTCATCAGTCTTTTTTATCCGAGTTTCGTGGGAGAAGAGCCCCGGTAAGAGAGGTAAAGAAGAACCCGAAGATCACTGTGGCTGAACTCCAGAGATGCAGTAGGGAGATGGGAGAAAGTTCCACAGAGTCAACTATCACTGCAGCCCTCCACCAGTCGGACCTTTATGGCATAGTGGCCCGACAGAAGCCTCTCCTCAGTACAAGACATATGAAAGCCTGCATAGAGTTTGCTAAAAAAACACATGAAGGATTCCCAGACTATGAGAGATAAGGTTCTCTGGTCTGATGAGACGAAGATAGACCTTTTTGGTGATAATTCAAAGGGGAATGTGTGGAGAAAACCATGCACTGCTCATCACCTCCCCAATACAATCCCAACAGTGAAACGTGGTGGCAGCATCATGCTATAGGGGTGTTTTTCAGCTGCAGGGACAGGATGACTGGATGCCATTGAAGGAAACATGAATGAGCCACGTACAGAGATATCCTGGATGAAAACCTCTTCCAGACTGCTCTGGACCGCAGACTTGGCCGAAGGTTCACCTTCCAACAAGACAATGACCCTAAGCACACTGTTAAAATATTATAGAAGTGGCTTCAGAACAACTCTGTGACCATTCTTGACTGGCCCAGCCAGAGCCCTGACCTAAACCCAATTGAGCATCTCTGGAGAGACCTGAAAATGGCTGTCCACCAACATTCACCCTCCAACTTGACAGAACTGGAGAGGATCTGCAAGGAAGAATGGCACAGGATCCCCAAATCCAGGTTTGAAAAACTTGTTGCATCATTCCTAAGAAGACTCATGGCTCTACTAACTAAAAGGTACTTCTACTCAATACTGAGCAAAGGGTCTGAATACTTATGACCATGTGATATTTCAGTTTTTCTTTTTTTTTAAATTGCAAAAAAAAAACATTTCTGGGTTTTTTCAGTCAAGATAGGGTGCAGAGTGTACATTAATGAGAAAAAAATGAACTTTTTTGAATTTTCCCAATGGCTGCAATGAAACAAAGAGTGAAAAGTTTAAAGGGGTCTGAATAGTTTCCGTACCCACTGTATATGAAAAAGAAACATCTGAATGAGGCCGTAGCTACGGTGCCTACAAAATGTCTTGTCTCATTAGAGTTTCAGGCTGCCATCTCTTTCTCCATGCTTTACACTGCTGCTGTGTGCTTTGATTGTCTGCAGCATAAAATACAAGACCATGACAAACACAGGCAATCAGTGAAGTTAATTTACAGCAAAGATAGAATTTATATAACCAGTAATCCAATAATGATAAGAACATCATTATGTAACAGCTACTAGTGTTGAGCATTCCGATACCGCAAGTATCGGGTATCGGCCGATACTTGCGGGTATCGGAATTCCGATACCGAGATCCGATATTTTTGTGATATCGGGAATCGGTATCGGGATTAATATCAATGTGTAAAATAAAGAATTAAAATAAAAAATATTGCTATACTCACCTCTCCGACGCAGCCTGCACCTTACCGAGGGAACCGGCAGCCTTCTTTGCTTAAAATGCGCGCGTTTACTGCCTTCCGTGACGTCACGGCTTCTGATTGGTCGCGTGCCGCCCATGTGACGGCGACACGACCAATCACAACAAGCCGTGACATAATTTCAGGTCCTGAATGCCTAATTCTAGGCATTCAGGATTTGAAAATTACGTCACGGCTTGTGATTGGTCGCGTGCCGCCCATGTGACGGCGATGCGACCAATTACAACAAGCCGTGACGTAATTTCAGGTCCTGAATGCCTAATTCTAGGCATTCAGGATTTGAAAATTACGTCACGGCTTGTGATTGGTCGCGTGCCGCCCATGTGACCGCGACGCGACCAATCACAACAAGCCGTGACGTAATTTTCAAATCCTGAATGCCTAGAATTAGGCATTCAGGACCTGAAATTACGTCACGGCTTGTTGTGATTGGTCGCGTCGCCGTCACATGGGCGGCACACGACCAATCAGAAGCCGTGACGTCACGGAAGGCAGTAAACGCGCGCATTTTAAGCAAAGAAGGCTGCCGGTTCCCTCGGTAAGGTGCAGGCTGCGTCGGAGAGGTGAGTATAGCAATATTTTTTATTTTAATTCTTTATTTTACACAGTAATATGGATCCCAGGGCCTGAAGGAGAGTTTCCTCTCCTTCAGACCCTGGGAACCATCAGGGATACCGTCCGATACTTGAGTCCCATTGACTTGTATTGGTATCGGGTATCGGTATCGGATTAGATCCGATACTTTGCCGGTATCGGCCGATACTTTCCGATACCGATACTTTCAAGTATCGGACGGTATCGCTCAACACTAACAGCTACACATATACTGAGCTAAAAGGAAAACTGATGAGTCTTTATGAGATTTGCAGTTAAATAAATCTGATTTTGCAGTTGAAAACCTTTCTAAATAGCTTTTATTTAGTTTCTGCAATATCTGGCACTAATCAGGGATTACTCCATCAGGCAATAGTATGCATCAATTCTTAGCTTAATATGATTAGATAGAAGGTACTTAGAATTACTGGAGAAAAAAACATTCTTAGAAACCATTTGTAATCCGTAATCCGTGATTACCCTTAATACATCAGATACCCAGTATAATGCTGTGCACTATAGTCTACTACAGGATGCACAGATATATCCATTAAGAAATTAAAGCAGCAATTGTGCCATAATTAATGTGCTAAATTACAAGACGAACAAAAGAGAATGCCATATTTTTCGCTTTGTAAAACGCACTTTTTTTTACCCCCAAAGCTGGGGGAAAATGGGGGGTGCATCTTACAAAGCGGACATGCCTTACCAATACCATGTGTGTAGGCCACAGGCTGGGATGATGGGGGGTCCAGTGATTGCTGGCCAGTGCTGCAGGTGTCTCCTGTGCCCAGCGGTGCATGCTGCACTCGAGACACTCGCAGCACCGGCCAGCAACCGCTGGGCACCCGGAGACACCCGGCAGCAGCACTGGACATGCACCAGCACAAGACCCCCGCACCAGCGTGCCGCACATTGGAGCACCCCTCATCCTAGCCTGCGGCCTGCAGCATCACCCCACTCCTACCTCCTCCAGCGGCAACCCTGGGACCCCACTTCACCGCACGCACAAACCCCGGTAAGCAATAGCACCCATGGATTATAAGAAGCACCACCATATTATTAAAAAATATTTTTTTCTCCTCAAAATTTGGGGTGCGTCTTATAATCCGGAGCATCTTATAATCCGAAAAATACGGCACATTAAAATGGTGAAGTGGCCCTCCAGGAAAATTGTATCAAATTTATGTCCTACTATATAATTTTGTAGATGTATAATATTCATGGGTGTTCCCATGGAGAAGATTGTAAGGTCAATGTAATCACCCTTTTAGTAATCAGAGTAATACACTGTATGCCGGCTTGGAGCCACCACTAGGGCAAGCAGACTTCGGTGGGACCTTGTAAATCCTGGAAAAGTACGTTCTCCAGTTGACAGTTGTTGACTGCCAGAATTTTATCAATTATTTCTGTGTGAAAGAAAACAGAATATGCAAATATAAAGAACAGTATTTCATATTTATTAAAATTTGCTATTAAAATTACAGTGAAAGTAACTACTTCTCTATTGTAATTTATATCCCTATACCTACACTAATGTTTATAAAGTCCTCATGTAGCATTTTTCAGTATAGAGCAAACTCCTTAGCATCAATATGTATGAGGAGCACTTTTTATATAGGCAAGATGATTGTGCACTATATAGTGGCATTACTTATATGTACAGTGTAGCAGTAATATTTTTGCATATAATTGTGACATTATTTATTTACTTTTTAATGAAGAATCTCTCAAGTGTGTGCCTCCATTTAAGTTTGCATTCCACATATGTGTTAATAAATTATTATGCATAGAACATTATCTTATAGCTGTATATTTTTTCTGACCCATCGCAATAAGGGTTAACATTAACCTGGAGCAGGAGCTGACAAATAAACAAATTGGGTTGAATTTTAAAATTTATCCCAAGGATAGATTTCCTATTCCATCCTTAACACAGTAATACTAATAAAGAAGTTACAGAAAATATAGCTGTTGGCCCTACCAGTGAAATAATCGGGACTAACAGTCAGGAGAAGGGTACACAAACATTTTGAAGGCATTACATATACCATGGAACACTGTGAAGATGGTCATAAAGAAGTGGGTTTAATTTGGCACAACAGTAACATTACCTAGAAATGGACGCCCATCAATATTGATGAAAAGACAAGAAGAAAATTTGTCCAGGAGGCTGTCAAAAGGCCTAGAGCACCATTAAAGGAGCTGCATAAATTTATGTTGCCTATAGGTTGTGTACAGTATGTGACAAAAAGCTCCCGTATTCTCAAATACGCCTGGCCTGTGCGGTAGGGTGGCAAGATGGAAACTTTATCTAACAAAAAAAAATCCAAGCTCAGCTATATTTTGCCAAACAATTATGCCTGCAATAAGTTTGCAAAAAGCATGTAGGAAAATGTGTTATTGTTTGATGAGACCAAATTTGACCTTTTTTTGTGATAATTCCAAAAGGTATGTTTGCCACAAAGCCGACACTTCATATTACCAGAGGAAAACCATACCCATAATGAATCATGGTGGAGGCAGCATTATGCTTTGAGTTTTTTTCAGCAGCTGGAACTGTATATTTAGTGAAGGTCCTGGGAATTGAACTGAAATGAACAGTTAATAATAATAATAATTTTATTTCTATAATGCCAACATATTCCGCAGCACAATACATTTTAGAGGGCACTTGTACAGACAATAGACATAACAGCATAACAATAAACACATAGATCAAAACAGATACCAAGAGGAATGAGGGCCCTGCTCACAAGCTTACAATCTAGGAGGAAAAAGGGTAGAATCAAAAGGTGGATCATAACAATTGCTTTCATTGTTTGGACCACCCATAGTGTAAGAAATCGGGTGTTCACATAATGCTGCATGAACCGGATATCAGCCTAAGTATGTAACAGTCGTAAACATACGACCCAGGCCCATTCTCCTATAACAAAGGTGGGCAACACTTCACTAAATCTCTAAACATACTGACCAAATAGTCATTAAACTATCCTCCAGGAAGAAGCAGGCGTGAAACGCGCGTCGGGGTTGTTTGGAGGCACAGCACGCCACTTTGGCTTCTAATCTTTAAGCATTTGGATTCAGGTAATATGTGTTTATCAGGGGTTTTTTGGCCTCCTCCTTTCATGTTCATGATTTGACATGCATGCTGTGGTTTGTGGTGCGGCGATTTGCACCTTCTATGAATGGTTTCTACAGGGTGGAACTGTCAGCATTTGGGATTTGCTAGTATGCTGATATTCTGAGCGCGCGCTCCCATATATAACATGGTGAATTTTTTCCATGTAAGCAATCGGCTATGTTTAATGGTGACTATAAGCCTTTGATTATTTGGTAGCATATATGATCTGTATACTATCTTTAACACCCTGGGCAACATGTGTAAAATTTTGTATTAGTAAGAATCTGAAGGGGAGGGTGTATAACCTATGAATATGATATAATAATATATATCCATATGCTTTAGCTGGCCTATATATATTTTGTACTTGGTTAGAGGCACTTTTTAATCTATGTATTTTATATATTTCTAATAAAGTTGCATTGTATTCTTAAAAACAAAGACACTTGTTTGACTTCGGATAGTTTAATGACAATTTGGTCAGTATGTTTAAGTATGTAACAGTACAGACACAAAGGGCTATTTAATGCACAAAGTGTGTGAGAACATGATACGAGGAACCTGGTTATGGTAAAAATTTTGAATGGGCATGCAGCGCCCCAGAGTCCTGGTCGTTGCAGTACTGATGCTCCGCCGCTAAGGGGAGTGATGGTACGTCTGATGGCACTTAAGCAGTTCACCTGACCAGGTATCATAGACACCAATACACTTCACAGTCTGTCCTCCACGGGGAGCAAAGGGTACTATGTATTAGGCCACTCCTCACAATCTGGTAAAACTGGGGGTTGGATAGGAAGTTAGTGAGAAGCTGACTGGGTTGGAACCAGGCAACATCCTGTAGCAGGGGGTGTTACAGGGGAAAGACTCAGGGGGTCCCTGTCAGGGGTGGGATCCTGACAGAGGCCTAGCGAACAAGACAGAGCATTAAGGAACCGCGCCTGCACTACATTGCGGTGGTATCTCAAGAAAGGACAAGAAGCGAGGTTTATTGTGAAGAGTGAGAAACGAGATCACAGCAAAAAGGAGATAACACCAGTAGGAGTCGTGCTGTAAGATCGAGGTAACATTCTACTGAGGCACGTAGCCGGTGGCCGGAACGCCGAGGAAGTATTGGGCTCCAAGCATTACTTCAAACCAACGGCAGGACAGTTAATTATAGGTTGGCTGTCTCACCTAAATCACCTAAGCAGACATAGGGGGCAACTGTGGGAGAGGGGCGTCACTAGGGTCCTGGAAGAACTCCAGGCCTACCCATCATACGGGTGCGTCCTAGCCATATCATCTGGGGGACGGAGAAGAACATCAGAACAGATATAAGTTGTGAGAAAGAACATCAGAGACAGACACAACAGTTGTGAGGACTATCCCGTGGTGCTCAGCAGGGAAGTACTACAACACACAGGCGCTAGAAGGTAGGCACAGATTTCCACCTGCAAAGGGAACTCTGGAGGTGCCTTCGGACCGGCCGGTCTCAGCCAGCCCTGTTAACAGTACTCTGGATTGAGGATCCTGAAGCCTTCAGTAAAGAGGTAAATAGATTGCAACCCTGTGTCCTCGTTATTCACCGCGACCTACACCACGCACCATCATCACACCTTTCATTGGACGCCCCTTAGCAGGGTCACGGACCGGGTCTAGCCACCGTGACAACGCCAGAACCGAGACAGAGAGGCCCGGTACCGAGTATCCCGCGGCCCTGCGTCTGGGGGCGCTCCAAACTTGGCTGTTATGATGAACTGGTGGTTAGGAGCACTAGAAATGACCAGATGAGCAAACTAATAATACAGGACGAGCTCTGGGAAGTGGGAGCTCTGCTGACCGCAACCCCTAATCCTATCACAACAACAAGAAATAGCCGTGGAGCATTCCTGACTCTGCCTAGACGCCTCTTCACAGCCTAAGAGCTAACTACCCCTAAAGATAGAAAATACAGCCTAACTTGCCTCAGAGAAATTCCCCAAAGAAATAGGCAGCCCCCCACGCATATTGACTGAGAGTTAAGATGGAAGTCACAAACACAGGAATGAAATAGGTTTCAGCAAAGGAGGCCAGACTTAACTAAACAGACTGAGGATAGAAAAGGTATCTTTGCGGTCAGCATAAAAAACTAACAAAAAAAACACGCAGAGTGTGCAAAAGAGACCACCGCACTGACTCACGGCGCGGTGGTGCCACTCTGCATCCCAGAGCTTCCAGCTAACAAGACAAAATCATGATAGCAAGCTGGACAAAAAACAGTGGTAAACAAATAAGCTAGCAGGGACTTAGCTTTTGCTGAAGTAGACAGGTCATCTGAAAGATCCAAGAGAACTGAACCAGTACTAGGACATTGACAGCTGGCATCAAGTAACGATCTGAGTGGAGTTAAATAGAGCAGCCAGCCAAGGCCTAAATGAGGTCAGCTGGAGAAGGAACCTCAGAACCAGCAGCTCCACTCACAGCCACCAGAGGGAGTCCATGAACAGAACTCGCCGAAGTACCATTCATAACCACAGGAGGGAGTTCGAGAACAGAATTCACAACACTTGGTGTCACGAACAGGATCTACTTAAGCCTGAAGAAACAGGTCATGTGTGCCTTGGAACTGTGATTGAAGTGTGCCTAAGCCGTGATTTATTGCAAAGACTGTGCATTGCTATTACAACCAAAAGTTCCCGCCAAAACCGCCGCCATTGCAGTGCCACGGGGAGCGCAGAAGAAGAAAAAGGGCATGCCATGGGAGGAGACTACCAAAGCGGCGCCCAAAGTGGCGACCGCCCCCTCCGACTACTGTTGCGAGATGACGACCTGCCCAGAAGCAGAGGAGAACCGCCCCCTGATTTGCAACGGCGGGAACGAGGGGAAGAAGAAGCCCGACCCCCAAGAAATGGCGGGGCCAGGTGCATGTGCAGTTACCGACCTCGAGACAGCAAAGGTGACCAGCGAGTACCTGAGCGATGGCGAAGTGATCCCGGCCTGTCCTTGTCCACCGGAGATGGACACGAACCCACCACAGCTGGAGGATCCGGACCTCTCGGAGCTACAGGTGGCGGAGCCGAGCCAGCCTATCCCGAACATGGAGCCAGCCGATGCGAAGCAATGGAAGTCGGAGCTGTGCCAGGAGGCCGCCCCGAAGGAACCGCGGTCCGGGCTGCAGCCGATTCCAGTGTCCTCATCAACAGAACAGATCGACATCGGTGGAATCACATCACACGCAGGTATGGAAAGCGTCCCTGCTCCCCCGACCGATCCTGCTCCCGCGACCGCTCCCCGCCCCGACAGTGACCGATTCCTCTCAGCGGAGCTGGTGGTGATGACCCCCGACACTATGGAGAAGCTGGTGCCTCCGTTACCAACGACGATGGGGAAACCACTAGACGTGAGCTCAGAGGGGGTGCTCTTCCAGTGGGATACCCCACGGATCGGGCCGGACGGGGCCAGGCAGGAGGGCTTCAGCATTGCTGTGCTCACTTGGGAACAATATAAACAATGCCTAATTCTACACTGGAAAAACCGAAAAGAGACAGAACGAATTGACTCACCAAAAGTACAAAACCCAAAGCCCCCACATGGCAAGAAAGACTTGGTAAAGCGGGGAACTGTGCTGGCCTTTCACCCGAAAAAGGGTTGGGGCTCGATACAAGAACCGGGACTACCGACTGACATCTTCTTTAGTAGTTACAACGTGAAGACTCCGTTTCGCAGCCGATGCGACGACCCATTACTGCAAAAAGGGGACCAGGTGACCTACACTCGCCACCGGAGTGCGCAGGGGTGGTGCGCTCGAGATGTCCAACGATGCGAGCCAGCAGTAGCGCCACCTGTTGCCCCGACTACGACTAACCCGGATTTGACCGACGCCACTACTGTCGCCACGGTGTGTATTATCGCCGCTACTGAACTTGCAACCACAGCTGACATTCGAATCCAGACACCGGATGACCCGAACACGTCTGGGAGACCAACCAATCATACTGATTCTGCATCCGCCGAGGACAGAGGACCGCAGCCTTCCCGGCCGGCGAGTGTCCGTCACCAATTGATGCAGTGTAACCTTCTGTGAGGATAAACCTCGGAACCACGAGTATGTAAATAGTTCTTTTAACTGTTTGTTTCCTTACTTTTTGCTGCTTTAAACCTGACCAGGGTTACTTTTAAAGGGATTGTCACGATTCACACCGTGACTGTCAAGATCCCTTAGCCGCGGCCAGCAGTTTATCACGAAATCCACAGGGATTCCTGACCACTCTCACCAATATGTCACGGATTGGGGTGACTTTAGACCAACAGACGGCTATCACATGTGCAGGGGGCTTATCTTAGTTATCCCTCCACTGCCACAATGTGACAAAAAAACACACACAAGTTTATTGACCTCTTAGGTTACAGCAGGGGCTTATTTTAGGTATCCCACTGCTCTTCAATATACCATGAACTGCAGGGATTGGTGTATCCCGCTTACAGTTCCACTTAAACCTTGCAGCTCTCTGGCGCCCCCCTTACTGTCAGGTCAGATTAGGTACTGCACCTAGGTTAAATAGTCGCCAGAAAGGCTGCCTGCTTTGTACTGGCTATTGGGCACGCTGCAGCGACGCGATAAACTACTCCCGCTCAGGCAGGAACAATAATTATCAAGCCGCAGTCGCTACAGTGACACCCAAAGGCCTGCACGGTATGCTGCCACCAGCTTCGATTAAACGGGTCCGAAGCTAACCCAAAACAGTAGCGTAATTTCCCTTCAAGAGACAGGGTACGTTTTTAGAGCAGGGAGAAAGAACTGGCATGAAATAATATACCCCACAAAATGGAGGCAGTGCTTTATCAAAATATTTTACAAAGATGTTACAAATGAGACAATTGCAAATATGTACAAGGTAATTATGAAAATAAAAGGATTAAATGAAGAAAAGATAACACTCACATTTCTCAGATCATTGCATTGCAGGCAACCATACGTCCCAGCTCATTGGACGTGCTCAGGGCTCACAGGAAATAACAAGAAGACTGAGCTGGGGATCCTGCCCCAAACTTAAAACCTGCAGCTAGTGACATCACAGAAAGGCTGGCTTATCCAGACCCTCCTCTCTCTACATTCTGACTAAGTATAAGCTAAATCTTTCTAAGACTTGTAATTCCACTACTGCACATATCATAGTTGTAACAAACCCAGCATTCACCTCAGATTACCGTGGGCTTTCTAATGAGATCAAATATGTCCTATTATTTCCAGAGCAATCCCTACTTCTTCACCCGATGGAGTTAGACGCCCGTGTTTAGAGTGATGCGTAGATCCACCGATGGAGAATAAGAAGATATATCTACCATTTTCCTATCTTACATCGTCTGCCTAATATCTTACAAAAATGGAACAAAGGACTCCCATGATTCCGGAATCTTCTCTAACAGTTCCAGCTAGAGCAGTTGGGAGAGGTCGAGTAACTTTCTTCAGAGCCTGGAATTTATGGCACGGCCATAAAACCCCTTTCTGCCTTAGATTCAGAAACTCACAGGGAAGCAAAGAGAACCAGAGAGAGGGGGGGTTTAGCCCCCGCAGGCTAGCAAGAAAACTAACTTATGATATTTCATACCATATCGTGACACCTCCCCCTTTTAGCGTGCGCTACGGCGGCAGAACCTCTCGGTATGCCTCCATGCGCACCTCCGTGGGTTCACCCTGGCGGGAGAGTCCATCTGCATTCCCATGCTCTTTGCCCGCTTTGTGTTTAATGGTGAAGTCAAATTGCTGAAGGGCAAGGCTCCAGCGTAGCAACCTGCCATTGGTTCCACACATGGTGCTTAGCCAGTGCAGAGGGTCGTGGTCGGTCACCACAGTGAAGGTGCGACAGTACAAGTAGGGCTGCAAGCGCTGCAGGGCCCAGACTATGGCCAGGCACTCCTTCTCGATGGTGGAGTAGGCCACTTCCCTCGGCAAAAGTTTCCGGCTCAGGTACAACACGGGGTGCTTTTGGTCCTCTGAGTCAACCTGGCTGAGCACAGCACCGAGGCCAAACTCGCTGGTGTCGGTCTGTACCAAGAACGGTCGACTGCTGTCGACTGCTTTCAACACAGGGGCGTTGCACAGTGCTTTTTTCAACGCCTGGAAGGCCCCCTCACAGCCATCTGTCCAGTTGACGATGTGGGGTAGCTTCTTCCTGATGAGGTGCGTCAAAGGTTTTGCCAGGCTACTATAGTCCTGCACAAAGCGCCTATAGTACCCTGCAGTGCCCAGGAAGGACATCACCTGTTTCTTGGTCCCAGGAGTGGGCCAGTTCACGATCGCGCCCACTTTCTCAGGCTCCGGTTTCAGGGTGCCTCCGCCTACCCGGTGCCCCAGGTAGTGGACCTCCCTCATGCCCATCTGGCACTTTCTTGGCTTGATAGTCAGTCCAGCTCGGTGATTTCGCCTGAGCACCTCCTCAAGATGCTGCAGGTGTTCATCCCAGGAGGGACTGAAGATGGCAATGTCATCCAAGTACGCTATGGCGTACTTCTCCAGTCCCTGAAGCAGGAGATTGACCATCCACTGGAAAGTGGCAGGGGCATTCTTCATGCCGAAGGGCATGACCGTGGACTCGTAAAGTCCAAAGAGTGTGATAAAGGCGGACTTCTCCTGCGCCTCGGGGCTTAGGGGAATCTGCCAGTATCCGCGACTCAGATCCATTATTGTCAGGTATTTTGCGCCAGCTAACTTCTCAAGCAGCTCCTCGATGCGCGGCATTGGGTGCGCATCAGAGGCTGTAATGGCGTTGAGCCCCCTGTAGTCCACGCAGAACCGGGTGGTCCGGTCCTTCTTTGGCACGAGAACTACAGGTGAGGCCCACACGCTCTTTGACCGTCGAATCACCCCCAGCTGTAACATCTCATCGATCTCCTGGCGCATAATCTGCTGCAACTGGTCAGAGATTCGATAGGGTGTTCGCCGTAGTGGGGCGTGATTCCCGGTGTCCATCTCGTGGACGGCTAACTCAGTCCTTCCAGGCTGGTTGGAGAACACGACCTGGAAGGGTTCCAGTGTGGTTTGCAACTGCAACCACTGTGGTTCATCCAGCGAGGCGCTTACCTCCACGTCCTCAATGGACCCACGGGCCTTGGCTTGGGCCAGCATGTCCAGGAGGGTGTCCTCCTCCCCGTCTTCGGGTAAGCTGCAGACCGGTAGGACGAAAGGTTCACGTTCGTGATGAGCCTTCATCATGTTGACGTGAAAGGCCTTTCGCCTACCCCGAGCGTGGTCAAGCGTGACCACGTAGGTGACCGGGTTGAGCTGTTGGTGGACGACGTACGGGCCCTCCCAGGCTGCCTGAAGCTTATCCGTTGGTATGGGAACCAGCACCCACACCTTTTGACCCACGTGGTAGGTCCGCTCCCGGGCGTTCTGGTCGTACCAGTGCTTCTGATCAGCCTGAGCCTGCGTCATGTTGTCATGCACCAACTGCGTCAAGGTCTGCATCTTGTCACAGAAGTGCATGACATACTCCACTATGGACACTTCAGAAGGGTTCGGCTCCTCTTCCCAGGATTCTCTTACCAACCCAAGGGGTCCCCAGACTCGCCTGCCGTACAGGAGCTCGAAGGGGGAGAACCCCGTCGAGGCCTGCGGAACCTCTCGGTAAGCGAATAGCAGGTGTGGGAGGTACCGCTCCCAGTCGCGTCCTTGAGTCTCAACCAGCATGCGTAGCATCTGTTTGAGGGTACCATTGAAGCGTTCACACAAGCCATTGGTCTGTGGGTGATACGCACTCGATACCAGGTGCTTCACCTGCATTTTCTTACAGAGAGCCTCCATTAGGTGAGACATAAATTGGGTCCCTTGATCAGTAAGCATTTCCCTGGGAAATCCTACACGTGAAAAGATGGCCAACAGGGCATCCGCCACCTTATCTGCCCTAGTTGACGACAGAGCTACTGCCTCTGGGTATCGGGTAGCGTAGTCTACCACAGTAAGAATATATTGCTTTCCAGAGCTGCTGGAGACGGCCAGCGGGCCCACAATGTCCACCGCAATCCTCTGGAAAGGCTCCTCTATCACTGGCAAAGGGATCAGGGGAGCCTTAAGAGCAGGCCCCGCCTTCCCCACTCTTTGACAGGTGACACAGGAGCGGCAGTAGTTTGACACATCTGTCCCCATCTTAGGCCAATAGAAGTGTTGAGACAGCCGGGCCTTAGTTTTGCTGATCCCCAAGTGTCCAGCTAGCGGGATCTCATGGGCAATCCACAACAACTCACCCCGGAATTGCTGCGGGACAACCAGTTGTCTTTCCCTCAACCACTCCTTTTGCGATTTTCCGGGTACTGTCTCCCGGTACAACCTTCCTCCTTCCCAGAACACCTTCTCCTTATCAGTCTCGGAGAAGCGCGTCCCGGCGAGTTGTCTCAAACTCTCTAGGCTCGCATCTGTGTGCAGAGCGGCCTGAAACTCCTGGCTAGGGGAAGCCAGAAGCGAAGTCAGGGTCCCTTCCCCACGGGAGCCCTCTGGGACCTGCTCTGGGTCCACCTCTGGTTCAGCCATAAAGATGACTGAGGAGGGTCCGGGAGGCAGACAGTTATCTGCGTTCCGGGCACTCTGACTGCGGGTGACAGCAGCTACGTAGGCTGTCTCCCCGGGGGTTTCTACAGACCCATCAGCTGACGCTGCTATGGGCTCTACCTCCCCATCCACCCCCATTACCTCAGGAGCATTGCTACTTATGGGCCAGTTATCTTCCTCGGTGGCACTGGTCAAATGCATGGCATCACCTTCCTCACGGTTCCCATATATCTCCCCATTTCCGGTAGCACCGACACTTGCCCCTGCTAGGGGTTCCTCAGCCGTCTCACTCCGCAGAGCAACGTGGCTGAGCACTCCTGTACCTATGGACACATCAACTTTCACAGAAACATCATTATCAGATTCAGTTGGCACAGGTACAACATTTTCACCATCAATCCTAGGGAAAAAATGGTTATCAGATGCAACATTACAAGATAAAGCATGGTCAGGTAACACATGCGATCTCCCATCATCATCATCATCAGGGTTAACGTTACCCTCATTAGTAGATTGGGGAGGGGTGTCAATGACGAAGTGTGCCACCAACCTCCCCAAATCAGTCCCCAACAAAACATCAGTGGGCAAATTATCAGACAGCCCCACTTCCTTCACCCCGCTCCCGGCACCCCAATCAATATAAACCCGGGCCATCGGTAAGGGACAGCTGATGCCCCCAATCCCAGTGACAGTTAGGGTTTTCCCCGGAATGATTTCTTCAGGGGCCGCCAGTTCGGGTCGGATGAGGGTTCGTTCAGCCCCGGTGTCCTTGAGGCCTGTAGCAACACGACCTCCCACAGCGACGTGCTGTACGTTGTCACACCCCCTCCCAACCACACAACCCACCAAAAGAACTGCTGCATTAGGCCCTGGGGCCTTGGCTGGGAGGTTCTTCTGCTTGACTGGACACTGGGGACTGATATAACCAGGCTGCCTGCAGTGTTAACACTGGCAAAGTTCGGTGGTAGGTCTGGTGCTGTTGGCCACGGGGACAGGACCTCTGGTATGTTGGCTGGCAGGGGTACTGGCGTTGGATGCAGGCTTACCCCCTCTCCAGCTGGAGGTGACTGGCTTCCGCACTTCCGATCTACGGTTGGCCTCATAGGCATCGGCAATCTGCGCTGCTTTCGTCACGTCTTTGGGTTCTCTGTCCATCACGAACTGTCGCACCTCAGCTGGGCAAAGATGGAAGAACTGGTCTTTAATAATCAGGTCTCGCAGCTGTGCAAAGGTGGTCACTGACAGTCCTTGGGTCCACTGGTCAAAGTGGGTCCCCAGTCCATGCATCACATCACTGTAACTGTCGTGTGGGCCACGTTGGAGGGTCCGAAACTTTTTACGGTACACCTCGGGTGTAAGCTGGTATTTGGCTATCAGAGCCTGCTTGATGGCCTCATAGTCACCATCTTGTTCTTGAGTGAGGGCAGCAAACGCCTCCAGAGCTTTGCCTCTCAGCCCTGGTGTCAGGTATCGTGCCCATTCTTGTGTAGGTAGCTGGTACTGCCTGCAGGCTTTCTCAGAGGCCCACAGAAAAGTGTCCAAGTCCCCATCCTTTTCCATAACAGGAAAGTGGTCGGGCCGGGGCTTCGGTATCTGAGCGCTGCTGGGCTCTCGGCTCTGGGACGACCCCTGCATTTGCAGTTGGGCCATCCGCAGCTGGTACTCCCGCTGCGCTTGGGCCTCTCGCTCGGTTCGCTGGGCCTCTCGCTCAGCTCTCTCTGCCTCTCGCTGGGCCTCTCGCTCGGCTCGGGCCTCCTGCCGGTATTGCTGAATCAGCTGTAGGCATCCATCATGGTCATCAGTGGGAAGTTCTTCCAAGGCCGCCAGCAGGTGGGGGTCCACTTCGCCCTGATTGCTAATAGGGCCGGCATTCAGTGGTTGGACCTCTGCTGCAGCACCACGTTCACTGGTGCTGGCATCTGCGGCTTCTGGGCTCTGTGAGTGGTCTAGAGTGGCTTCCCATTGCATCAGGACTGCAACCAGTTCGGCTTTGTTTTTGCTTGCATAGTCAATGCGCTGTGACTTGCATAAGGCAACAAGGGTGTCTCTGGTCTGCTGTTCATAAAAGGCTTCTCCCAGCCCCACCATGGTTGCCAAATAAAAGATAGGATAGAAAAACGAAGAGAAAGGGAGGGGATAATTATCAGTACACAATTGTCTCACAACTAATAAGCACTGAGTTCGTTCTCCGAAACTTATTTGCGCAGGGTTCTCGCAAGAACTTTCTGCAAGTTTTTAGTGAGAGGAATGATTGCTCAAACCAAATCACTAATGCTATAATATCCCACCGCCTTGCCACCAATTGTCACGATTCACACCGTGACTGTCAAGATCCCTTAGCCGCGGCCAGCAGTTTGTCACGAAATCCACAGGGATTCCTGACCACTGCCACCAATATGTCACGGATTGGGGTGACTTTAGACCAACAGACGGCTATCACATGTGCAGGGGGCTTATCTTAGTTATCCCTCCACTGCCACAATGTGACAAAAAAAACACACACAAGTTTATTGACCTCTTAGGTTACAGCAGGGGCTTATTTTAGGTATCCCACTGCTCTTCAATATACCATGAACTGCAGGGATTGGTGTATCCCGCTTACAGTTCTGTCATGTTCCCAATGGCAGGGAATTAAACACATAACACGGGAAAAAACAGGACGAGCTCTAGGGTGATGGAACCTGAGCTGACCGCGATCCTGAACCTCAACACTCAACTAACAGCAGCCGGGGAACGTTCCTGGGGGGACTCTAGACATCTCGCGCCAGCCGGAGATCTAGCTACCCCTATCAGAAGAATCACAGACCTATCTTGCCTCCAGAGAAATATTCCCACAGAAATAGCAGCCCCCCACATATAATGACGGTGAAATGAGAGGAAGGCACAAACGTAGTTATGAAAACAGATTCAGCAAAATGAGGCCCGCTTAAGCTAGATAGCAGAGGATACAAAAGGTGAACTGCGCGGTCAGCTTAAAACCCTTCAAAATACCATCCTGAAATTACTTGAACTCATGTGCCAACTCATGGTACATGAGTGGTAATTTCAGCCCACTAGAGCAACCAGCAGCAGAGAATTACATATCTGCAAGCTGGACTAAAAACATGAAAGCAAACATGAAACAGGGAAATCCAGACTTAGCTTGTCTTGAAGGCCTAGGAGCAGGTAGCAAAGGTAACAGAGACACACTGATACATTGATAGCCGGCAAGGGAATGACAGGAAAGCCAGGTTAAATAGGAAACACCCAGCCTCTGATGGACAGGTGGAAACCAGAGACCGCAACCCACCAAAGTCACACAGTACCAGCTGTAACCACCAGAGGGAGCCCAAAAACAGAATCCACAACAGTACCCCCCCCCTTGAGGAGGGGTCACCAAACCCTCACGAGAACCCCCAGGGCGATCAGGATGAGCTCTATGGAAGGCGCGGACCAAATCAGTCGCATGAACATCAGAGGCGACCACCCAGGAATTATCCTCCTGACCATAACCCTTCCACTTAACCAAATACTGGAGTTTACGTCTGGAAACACGAGAATCCAAGATCTTCTCAACAACATACTCCAATTCTCCCTCCACCAGCACCGGAGCAGGAGGCTCAACCGAAGGAACAACGGGCACCTCATACCTCCGCAATAACGACCGATGGAACACATTATGAATAGCAAACGATGCTGGGAGATCCAAACGAAAAGATACAGGGTTAAGAATCTCCAAGATCTTATAAGGACCGATGAACCGAGGCTTGAACTTAGGAGAAGAGACCTTCATAGGGACAAAACGAGAAGACAACCACACCAAGTCCCCAACAAGAAGTTGGGGACCCACGCGGCGACGGCGATTAGCAAACTGCTGAGTCTTCTCCTGAGACAACTTCAAATTGTCCACCACCTGATTCCAAATCTGATGTAGCCTGTCCACCACCACGTCCACTCCAGGACAATCCGAAGGCTCCACCTGACCAGAGGAAAAACGAGGATGAAACCCCGAATTACAAAAGAAAGGAGAAACCAAAGTAGCAGAACTAGCCCGATTATTAAGGGCAAATTCGGCCAGTGGCAAAAAGGCAACCCAGTCATCTTGATCAGCAGAAACAAACCACCTTAAATAAGTTTCCAAGGTCTGATTAGTTCGCTCCGTCTGGCCATTCGTCTGAGGATGGAATGCAGACGAGAAAGACAAATCAATGCCCATCTTAGCACAAAACGTCCGCCAAAATCTAGACACAAACTGGGATCCCCTGTCAGAAACGATATTCTCCGGAATCCCATGCAAACGAACCACGTTCTGAAAAAATAAAGGGACCAACTCAGAGGAGGAAGGCAACTTAGGCAAGGGTACCAAATGAACCATCTTAGAAAAGCGGTCACACACAACCCAGATAACGGACATTTTCTGTGAGACAGGGAGATCTGAAATAAAATCCATGGAAATGTGCGTCCAAGGCCTCTTCGGGATAGGCAAGGATAACAACAACCCACTGGCCCGAGAACAGCAAGGCTTAGCCCGAGCACACACTTCACAAGACTGCACAAAGGTGCGCACATCCCTTGACAAGGAAGGCCACCAAAAAGACCTGGCCACCAAGTCTCTAGTACCAAATATTCCAGGATGACCAGCCAACACAGAAGAATGGACCTCGGAGATGACTCTACTGGTCCAATCATCCGGAACAAACAGTCTTTCTGGTGGACAACGATCAGGTTTATCCGCCTGAAACTCCTGCAATGCACGTCGCAAGTCTGGGGAGACGGCGGACAATATTACCCCATCCCTAAGGATACCAGTAGGCCCAGAGTCTCCAGGAGAGTCAGGCACAAAACTCCTGGAAAGAGCATCTGCCTTCACATTCTTTGAACCTGGCAGGTATGAAACCACAAAATTGAAACGAGAAAAAAACAAAGACCAACGAGCCTGTCTAGGATTCAGACGCCTGGTAGACTCAAGGTAAATCAGATTTTTGTGATCAGTCAAGACCACCACACGATGTCTAGCACCCTCAAGCCAATGACGCCACTCCTCAAATGCCCACTTCATGGCCAAAAGCTCCCGATTACCTACATCATAATTGCGCTCGGCGGGCGAGAATTTTCTAGAAAAGAACGCACATGGCTTCATCACCGAGCCATCGGAACTTCTCTGTGACAAAACCGCCCCCGCTCCAATCTCGGAAGCATCAACCTCAACCTGAAAAGGAAGTGAAACATCTGGTTGACATAACACAGGAGCAGAAGAAAACCGGCGCTTAAGTTCCCGAAAGGCCTCCACAGCCGTAGGAGACCAATTAGCAACATCAGCACCCTTTTTAGTCAAATCAGTCAAAGGTTTAACAACACTGGAAAAATTAGTAATGAACCGACGATAAAAATTAGCAAAACCCAAGAACTTCTGAAGACTCTTAACAGATGTAGGTTGTGTCCAGTCACAAATCGCCTGAACCTTGACGGGATCCATCTCAATAGTAGAAGGAGAAAAAATGTACCCCAAAAAAGAAATCTTCTGGACTCCAAAGAGACATTTTGAGCCCTTCACAAACAGAGAATTGGCCCGCAGGACTTGAAACACCTTCCTGACCTGTAGAACATGAGACTCCCAGTCATCAGAAAATACCAAAATATCATCCAAATACACAATCATAAACTTATCCAGATATTCACGGAAAATATTGTGCATAAAGGACTGAAAGACTGAAGGAGCATTAGAAAGTCCAAAAGGCATTACCAAATACTCAAAATGGCCCTCAGGCGTATTAAATGCGGTTTTCCACTCATCACCCTGCTTTATCCGCACAAGATTATACGCACCGCGAAGATCTATCTTAGTGAACCACCTAGCCCCCTTAATGCGAGCAAACAAATCAGTCAATAATGGCAATGGATACTGATATTTGACTGTAATCTTATTCAGAAGGCGATAATCTATACAAGGCCTCAGGGAACCATCTTTTTTTGCCACGAAAAAAAACCCTGCTCCCAGAGGGGACGAAGATGGACGAATATGTCCCTTTTCCAAGGACTCCTTAATATAATTCCGCATAGCAGTATGCTCTGGCACTGACAGATTAAATAAACGACCCTTAGGGAACTTACTGCCAGGAATTAATTCTATAGCACAGTCACAATCCCTATGAGGAGGGAGCGAATTGAGCTTAGGCTCCTCAAAAACATCCCGATAGTCAGACAAAAATGCAGGGACCTCAGAAGGAGTAGATGAAGCGATTGAAATCAGAGGTGCATCATCATGAACCCCCTGACATCCCCAGCTTAACACAGACATTGTTTTCCAATCCAGGACTGGATTATGAGTTTGTAACCATGGCAGACCAAGCACTAGTACATCATGTAAATTATACAGTACAAGGAAGCGAATCACCTCCTGATGAACGGGAGTCATGCGCATGGTCACTTGTGTCCAGTACTGCGGTTTATTCATAGCCAATGGTGTAGAGTCAATTCCCTTCAAAGGAATAGGAACTTCCAGAGGCTCCAGACTAAAACCGCAGCGTTTGGCAAATGACCAATCCATAAGACTCAGGGCAGCGCCCGAATCCACATAGGCATTGACGGAAATGGATGACAGTGAACAAATCAGAGTTACAGACAAAATGAACTTAGACTGCAGAGTACTAATGGCAAAAGATTTATCAACCTTTTTTGTGCGTTTAGAGCATGCTGATATAACATGAGCTGAATCACCACAATAAAAACACAATCCATTTTTCCGCCTATAATTTTGCCGTTCACTTCTGGACTGAATTCTATCACATTGCATAGTCTCAGGTGCCTGTTCAGAAGACACCGCCAACTGGTGCACAGGTTTGCGCTCCCGTAAACGCCGATCAATCTGAATGGCCATAGCCATAGACTCATTCAGACCTGTAGGCGCAGGGAACCCCACCATAATATCCTTAATGGCCTCAGAAAGACCATCTCTGAAGTTTGCAGCCAGGGCGCACTCATTCCACTGAGTAAGCACCGACCATTTCCGAAATTTTTGACAATATACTTCCGCTTCATCATGCCCCTGAGAGAGGGCTAATAAAGCCTTTTCAGCCTGAATCTCCAGGTTAGGTTCCTCATAGAGCAATCCCAGTGCCAGAAAAAACGCATCCACACTGAGCAATGCAGGATCCCCTGGTGCCAATGCAAATGCCCAATTCTGAGGGTCGCCCCGCAGGAAAGATATTACAATCTTGACCTGCTGCGTAGGGTCTCCAGAGGAGCGAGATTTCAAAGAAAGAAACAATTTGCAATTGTTCCTGAAATTCAGGAAGGTAGATCTATCTCCAGAAAAAAACTCTGGAATAGGAATTCTAGGTTCAGACATAGGAGTGTGAACAACAAAATCCTGTATGTTTTGAACTTTTGCAGCAAGATTATTCAGGCTGGAAGCCAAACTCTGGACATCCATGTTAAACAGCTAAGGTCAGAGCCATTCAAGGGTTAAGAGGAGGTAAGAAGCAGCTAGACAGCAATTAAGGGCTAGGCAGCAAAACTCTGAGGGAAAAAAAAAATATATATATTTCCCTTCAACACTTCTTTTTCTCCTGCTTCAGCCCAAACAATTAACACTTTGTGGGCCGGCTATGCTGTCATGTTCCCAATGGCAGGGAATTAAACACATAACACGGGCAAAAACAGGACGAGCTCTAGGGTGATGGAACCTGAGCTGACCGCGATCCTGAACCTCAACACTCAACTAACAGCAGCCGGGGAACGTTCCTGGGGGGACTCTAGACATCTCGCGCCAGCCGGAGATCTAGCACAAACGTAGTTATGAAAACAGATTCAGCAAAATGAGGCCCGCTTAAGCTAGATAGCAGAGGATACAAAAGGTGAACTGCGCGGTCAGCTTAAAACCCTTCAAAATACCATCCTGAAATTACTTGAACTCATGTGCCAACTCATGGTACATGAGTGGTAATTTCAGCCCACTAGAGCAACCAGCAGCAGAGAATTACATATCTGCAAGCTGGACTAAAAACATGAAAGCAAACATGAAACAGGGAAATCCAGACTTAGCTTGTCTTGAAGGCCTAGGAGCAGGTAGCAAAGGTAACAGAGACACACTGATACATTGATAGCCGGCAAGGGAATGACAGGAAAGCCAGGTTAAATAGGAAACACCCAGCCTCTGATGGACAGGTGGAAACCAAAGACCGCAACCCACCAAAGTCACCCAGTACCAGCTGTAACCACCAGAGGGAGCCCAAAAACAGAATCCACAACACAGTTCCACTTAAACCTTGCAGCTCTCTGGTGCCCCCTTACTGTCAGGTCAGATTAGGTACTGCACCTAGGTTAAATAGTCACCAGAAAGGCTGCCTGCTTTGTACTGGCTATTGGGCACGCTGCAGCGACGCGATAAACTACTCCCGCTCAGGCAGGAACAATAATTATCAAGCCGCAGTCGCTACAGTGACACCCAAAGGCCTGCACGGTATGCTGCCACCAGCTTCGATTAAACGGGTCCGAAGCTAACCCAAAACAGTAGCGTAATTTCCCTTCAAGAGACAGGGTACGTTTTTAGAGCAGGGAGAAAGAACTGGCATGAAATAATATACCCCACAAAATGGAGGCAGTGCTTTATCAAAATATTTTACAAAGATGTTACAAATGAGACAATTGCAAATATGTACAAGGTAATTATGAAAATAAAAGGATTAAATGAAGAAAAGATAACACTCACATTTCTCAGATCATTGCATTGCAGGCAACCATACATCCCAGCTCATTGGACGTGCTCAGGGCTTACAGGAAATAACAAGAAGACTGAGCTGGGGATCCTGCCCCAAACTTAAAACCTGCAGCTAGTGACATCACAGAAAGGCTGGCTTATCCAGACCCTCCTCTCTCTACATTCTGACTAAGTATAAGCTAAATCTTTCTAAGACTTGTAATTCCGCTACTGCACATATCATAGTTGTAACAAACCCAGCATTCATCTCAGATTACCGTGGGCTTTCTAATGAGATCAAATATGTCCTATTATTTCCAGAGCAATCCCTACTTCTTCACCCGATGGAGTTAGACGCCCGTGTTTGGAGTGATGCGTAGATCCACCGATGGAGAATAAGAAGATATATCTACCATTTTCCTATCTTACATCGTCTGCCTAATATCTTACAAAAATGGAACAAAGGACTCCCATGATTCCGGAATCTTCTCTAACAGTTCCAGCTAGAGCAGTTGGGAGGGGGCGAGTAACTTTCTTCAGAGCCTGGAATTTATGGCACGGCCATAAAACCCCCTTCTGCCTTAGATTCAGAAACTCACAGGGAAGCAAAGAGAACCAGAGAGAGGGGGGGTTTAGCCCCCGCAGGCTAGCAAGAAAACTAACTTATGATATTTCATACCATATCGTGACAGGGATCCCTTAGTTGACCCGGGATCCCTCTCATTTTGCTTCTTTTTGTTTTGCTCCTTTTACACCCCCTATTTTGAAAAGACTGCTGAATCATGGACGGTGAATGGTTCACAAACTGTAATGTAAATAGTTCGCACCTTATTAAGGGTGCCCCCTACTGGTTTTACAAGAAAAGGAACTCTTTTCGAAGAAACTGTTCCTGGAAACAGCACAGGAGTTCCTGCTGTAGACAGACTTGCAACTTGAGGAGTTGCAATACCTCAAAGATACTTGGTTCCCTCTTAAAGGGGAAGTTCACTAGTTGCACCTAATGTATAATGTTGCCTTAAGAGAAAGTGAACAGTAATAATGTTGTATGTGGCAAGTTGTTGTGAATTCCGCTCTTGGGCTCCCTCCGGTGGTTGTAAGTGGCACTTTTGTGAGTTCTGCTCTTGGTCTCCCTCCGGTGGATTTAAGTGGAACTGCTGCTCCTTGGATTTAGCAGTCAGCAGCTGCTTCCACTGATCGTTTATTCTGGCTCGGCTATTTATCCTGGCTCTATCCTTCAGCCAGTGCCAGTGGTCAATGGTTCCTGGTTGGATTCATATCTCTGCTTGGATTTCCCTGATATTCTGACCAGTTCAGCAAAGATAAGTCCTTGCTTTGTTCTTTTGCAGTCCACTTGTTGTGGACTTAATCTTTCTGCACTTTCTATGTTTTTTCTAGTCCAGCTTGTCACTATGGATTTATTCAGTTAAGCTGGAAGCTCTGGGAAGCAGATTTACCCTCCACACCTTTAGTCAGGTGTGGAGATTTTTGTAAACTCTGTGGTGGATTTTTCTAGTTTTTAATACTGACTGCACAGTATTCTGTCCTGTTCTATCTATCTAGCTAGACTGGCCTCTTTTGCTACACCCTGTTTTCATTCTGCGTATGTCATTTCCCTCTCTACTCACAGTCAATATTTGTGGGGGGCTGTCCTATCCTTTGGGGATTTTCTCTGAGGCAAGATAGCTTTCCTGTTTCTATCTTTAGGGGCAGTTAGTCCTCCGGCTGTGACGAGATGTCTAGGGAGTGACAGGAACATCCCACGGCTACTTCTAGTGTTGTGTTAAGCTCAGCAACTGCGGTCAGTACAGGTACCACCTCCTCCAGAGCACGTCCCATGTTGCTCCTAAACCACCAGTTCATAACAGCAAGTAATGTGCAGTTAGTTAGTTAGTTATCGTAAATGTTTAATAATGTTATTAAAAGACTGAGGACAGGAAAGAACTGAAAGCTGAATTTCAGGGAAAAACAAACCTGTAGAGGTTAGGGAGTCCTCCTGAAAACCATAGAGAGATGGTTGACCAATCTTATACTGTGAATTGAGAGAGAGGCAGTAGGCCTGGGCAGATAGACAGGCAGTCCTGCATCAGACGAATCAGAGAGTCAATAGGAAAGTGTTGCACTTAGAGGAGAAAAATAAAGAAAAAGTTAATTTATACTTAGAGTTTTATAATAAGCCTTTAGTGGATCCAGCTTATACGTCCTTAAAGGCAAAGTTAAATTATTGTTCAGAATTTGCACTTAAATAGAATAGAAGTTAATTATAATCTGTTACTTAAAATATTTAACCATGTTCTTGTTTTGTAACGTTTAAGAGTTCTCACCTCCCATAAAGGAAAGCACTGTTATTATTACTTATTACTTGTTTATTGCATTTCAAAATTTGTATGTCTTTTTGCTGACATGTATTGTTGTTTTCTTCCCAGTCCGGGAGTACTGGATTTAACCGGGGGGGAGTGCAGCGCCCCAGAGTCCTGGTCGTTGCAGTACTGATGCTCCGCCGCTAAGGGGAGTGATGGTACGTCTGATGGCACTTAAGGAGTTCACCTGACCAGGTATCACAGACACCAATACACTTCACAGTCTGGCCTCCAGGGGGAGCAAAAGGTACTATGTATTAGGCCACTCCTCACAATCTGGTAAAACTGGGGGTTGGATAGGAAGTTAGTGAGAAGCTGACTGGGTTGGAACCAGGCAACATCCTGTGGCAGGGGGTGTTGCAGGGGAAAGATTCAGGGGGGTCCCTGTCAGGGGTGGGATCCTGACAGAGGCCTAGCGAACAAGACAGAGCGTTAAGGAACCGCGCCTGCACTACATTGCGGCGGTATCTCAAGAAAAGGACAAGAAGCGAGGTTTATTGTGAAGAGTGAGAAACGAGATCACAGCAAAAAGGAGATAACACCAGTAGGAGTCGTGCCGTAAGATTGAGGCAACATCCTACTGAGGCGCGTAGCCGGTGGCCGGAATGCCGAGGAAGTATTGGGCTCCAAGCATTACTTCAAACCAACGGCAGGACAGTTAATTATAGGTTGGCTGTCTCACCTAAATCACCTAAGCAGACATAGGGGGCAACTGTGGGAGAGGGGCGTCACTAGGGTCCCGGAAGAACTCAGGCCTACCCGTCATACGGGTGCGTCCTAGCCATATCATCTGGGGGACGGAGAAGAACATCAGAACAGATATAAGTTGTGAGAAAGAACATCAGAAACAGACACAACAGTTGTGAGGACTATCCCGTAGTGCTCAGCAGGGAAGTACTACAACACACAGGTGCTAGAAGGTAGGCACAGATTTCCACCTGCAAAGGGAACTCTGGAGGTGCCTTCGGACCGGCCGGTCTCAGCCAGCCCTGTTAACAGTACTCTGGATTGAGGATCCTGAAGCCTTCAGTAAAGAGGTAAAGAGACTGCAACCCTGTGTCCTCGTTACTCACCGCGACCTACACCACGCACCATCATCACACCTTTCATTGGACGCCCCTTAGCAGGGTCACAGACCAGGTCTAGCCACCGTGACAACCCCAGAACCGAGACAGAGAGGCCTGGTACTGAGTACCCCACGGCCCTGCATCTGGGGGCGCTCCAGGCAACACAGGGATAGTTAGATTAATTAATCTGAAGAAATGCTTTTTGAGGGCACATTTTTGAGGACGCTCTCTTGCTTTCAGGCAGCCAGGCTCTCTTGCTGTCAGGCAGGCAGGTAGGCTCTCTTGCTGTCTGGCAGGCAGGCTCTCTTGCTGTCTGGCAGGCAGGCTCTCTTGCTGTCAGGCAGGCAGGCTCTCTTGCTGTCTGGCAGGCAGGCTCTCTTGCTGTCAGGCAGGCAGGCTCTCTTGCTGTCTGGCAGGCAGGCTCTCTTGCTGTCAGGCAGGCAGGCTCTCTGGCTGTCAGGCAGGCAGGCTCTCTGACTGTCAGGCAGGCAGGCTCTCTTGCTGTCAGGCAGGCTGGCTCTCTTGCTGTCAGGCGGCAGGCTCTCTTGCTGTCTGGCAGGCAGGTTCTCTTGCTGTCAGGCAGGCAGGTTCTCTTGCTGTCAGGCAGGCAGGCTCTCTGGCTGTCAGGCAGGCAGGCTCTCTTGCTGTCAGGCAGGCAGGCTCTCTTGCTGTCAGGCAGGCAGGCTCTCTTGGCAGGCAGGCTCTCTTGCTGTCAGGCAGGCTCTCTTTATGACTGGTATGAGTGAGTGAAGGCCTCACTGGCATTGTTTATATATGTGTCCTGGAGGCCGGCCAATTGGTTCTGAGCATGCTCAGATTAAAAAACCAGATCAGGTCACCGGATCTGGCTTTTTCCGGATCCGGCACCCATAGACTTGCGTTGTAGCAAAAAGCCGGAAACGCCGGAACCGGCCTTTCTGGCTTTTTCGCCGCAGACAAAAATACGTTACTGTAGATGTTTTTTCTAGATGCCGGAATGGAAATTTTTGCCTGATCCGGAATAAACATGAAGGAATGGTGGGCAATGCGACGCAATCCGGCGCTAATACAAGTCAATGGGGAAAAACAGGATCTGGTTTTTTTTTTCGCCGGTTCCGGTTTTTCTAAAAAGAGCCATAATGGGCCGGAATGAAAAAACCTGATGTGTGAAAGTAGCCTTAATCGGCCATGTTGAAAATTCCTATGCTCACAGCTGAGCTCGGTTAGCCACTCCTTTCCCCTTTATAATCTGGGATCTTGTGAAAATCCTTGTTAGAGCAAGCATTTACTGCATGTCTAATGGAGGGAGAGGAGTACATATGAGATGGAGAGTTGGAGGAGTAATCTGTGACTATTGTTTGGTTTGTATGTATGGTAATTCCTTATCCTTCTCTATTTTGGTTTATTCTCCTACATTCACACCTCTGTTATATGTGAGTGAATATTTTGTGTGTCTGGAGTTTTCTGCTAACCCTTGTTTGTGTTGCCTTGTTTGTCGGGTTGGTTACTACGGTGCACAAAAGTGCCCCTCTTCCCTGGGTGGGGAAAGAGAACAGACGGAGGGCTAACTAAGGAAATAAGGCAAGGCTGGAGGCCCTGGAATTTTCACCTTCAGAAGTATCTCGGGGAGTAGAGCAAGCTAGGGCGCCCCCTAGTGTTAGGGACAGGGAAGGAGCCCCTGGTCCCGGGTCACCCGACAGCTGTGTTGTGACAACAGCCTTATGTAGAGTGACCGTAATACAGGTTGGTGTAACGTGATCGTAATACACGATGGTATAGCATGCCCATAATACAGCCTGATGCAGCATGTCCGTAATACAGCCTGAGTGGCATGCGTGTAATAAAGCTTGATGTAGCGTGGCCGTAACACAGCTTGGTGTAGTGTGCCAATAATACAGAATGATGTAGCGTGCCTGTAACAAAGCCTGGTGTAGCGTGACCGTAATACAGGCTGGTGAAGTGTGTATGCAATACAGCCTGGTGTATTGTGCCTAAAATAAAGCCTGGTATAGCGTGACCATAATACAGGCTGGTGTAGCATGCCCGTCATAGGTAGCAAAGTTAAAGGTGATACAATAATTAAAGCAAGGATAATGACGACCCTGCTCATAAGAGCTTACAATCTACAATGAGGTGGGGGTGACACAAAGTACAGGAGCTTATTTACAAAGATAGTCAAGGTATCTTGAAATGGGGGATAGATAAGGGTTGAATGAGCTAGTCACCAGCCAATATTTGTAGTGCTTTTGGGTGTGGCAGAGTTTGATGGAAAGTTATGTTCACATCCTCACCTGTGAACTGTTTGCTTGTAATCAGTGTAATCAGTCTATTTGTTAATCACAGTTTGAACACTGCTGACAGGCATTATCAATTCCTGGAATATCTTTTTGTATCCCTTTCCCGTTTTATACAGTTCCACTACCTGTTCCCGTAGATCCGTTGACAATTCTTTTGCTTTACTCATGACTCACAAACCAGAAACGTCAGTGGCTCGATGAACGATGCAAGAGTCTGTCTGGTCCCAGACTCCCTCAGCTTTTATGCACACACACTGATTACAAGAAAACAGGTCACAGGTGAGGATGTTACCTATAGTAGCCATTCAAACCCATTTGTGTCAACTTCTGTGTATGTTATCAGGCCAAAATCACCAGGGTATGTGAACTTTTGATCACGGTCATTTGGATGTTTTGGGTAGTTATTATGGTTTATAAAGAGAAAACACAGTAGTTTGACAATAAATGGCTTCACCCAACCATTAACCATGAGTGGAGAAAAAGTTTTGGTGTTATCATTCATATTCTCTGAAAAAAAGCCAAGATAGCAAATATTCTGCCAGGGTATGTAAACTTTTGAGCAAAACTGAAACTGTCACTATTTGAGTGGTCGTAACCATGGATACCTAAGCTACTGCAATGCGCTGTACATGGGGTGAGTGATAGAGAGAATCAGAAGAACTATACTTCTTGTCTAATTGGAAATATTTTTTAATATTATTATTACAGGAAATAAAGGAAGGATCAATGGCTGGGGCGAGCGCTGCCATGTGATGCAGGACGAATTCCACTGGTGATGCTATGTTAAAAAACACTTCATTTAATAGAGCTACGCATTTTAGTGTTCAAGATCGTCCCTTTATCAGGCAAATATCTGTATACAATTTATGTCATAGCTTATGTAGACACTTTCTTTTGGAGCACAACAAAGATCCTATATGCCTGAAACTCATTATAATCGAACAAATTTCTGAGAACAATCCAAATAGACTGCAAAGGCTTATTAATAGAGAATCCTATTGGATTTTTAAATTAGCAACATTGAAACCCGAGGGTCTTAATTAATATATAGAAAATACAAGGTAACTTTGGATCTAATTCAATCAGTGCAATTTGGGTGGCTAAGGGATAGAACATTTTTTGGCACTGGGGGAATTGTGGTTTACAGGTGTGCACTTTCATGGACATAAGTTGAGATTTTAATACTATTTACACAAGTGAAACCTGGTGACGACTTACATGGGGGTATTGTCATCAGATTTCCTTGGTTCAAAATGTTTTTTGTGATTTTTCATGTTATCTTAAGAAACTCTCGCCTTTTTCACTCAGCGTGACTCAGATGTGGGGTACTGATTTCTAATGAACACCCTGCCCAATAGGTGATGTTTTGGTGCAGGGTTATTTAATTGTCTGAAGTTTCTGTATACCAATATTTGCCTGATGAATGGTCCAGTGTGTGCCACCAAAACGCGTAGCTCTATTAAACAAAGTTTTTTAACATTCCATCGCCAGTGGAATTCATCCTGGAGCCCTTGGCAGCGCTCTCCTAAACCACTGATCCTTCCTCTATTTTGTGTGATTCCTTCTGGATCCGTCACCACCAGTCCAGCACGGGGAGCAGCGGCCAGCAGGAGATTCCTTTACATCCCTTTCCAGAGTTGTGTCTGGATTGCACAACCGACACAGGTGAGAACGCTCACCATAAGGGTACCGTCACACAGTGCAATTTTGATCGCTATGACGGCACGATCCGTGACGTCGCAGCGATCGTATGATTATCGCTCCAGCATCGTAGACTGCGGTCACACGTTGCAATCACGGAGCTGGAGCGATGCCGAAGTCCCCGGGTAACCAGGGTAAACATCGGGTAACTAAGCGCAGGGCCGCGCTTAGTAACCCGATGTTTACCCTGGTTACCAGCGTAAAAGTAAAAAAAAAAAAAACGTACATGCTCACCATCTGATGTCCGTCTGGTCCCTTGCCGTCCGCTTCCTGCTCTGACAGATCCGGCCGTACAGTGAGAGCAGAGCGCAGCGGTGACGTCACCGCTGTGATCTGCTCTCACTTTCCGGCCGGCAGACAGTCAGAGCGGGAAGCGGACGGCAAGGGACCGGACGGACATCAGATGGTGAGCATGTACGGTTTTTTTTTTTTTACTTTTACGCTGGTAACCACGGTAAACATCGGGTTACTAAGCGCGGCCCTGCGCTTAGTTACCCGATGTTTACCCTGGTTACCAGCGAACGCATCGCTGGATCGCTGTCACACACAACGATCCAGCGATGTCAGCGGGTGATCAAGCGACGAAAGAAAGTTCCATACGATCTGCTACGACGTACGATTCTCAGCAGGATCCCTGATCGCTGCTGCGTGTCAGACACTGCGATATCGTAACGATATCGCTAGAACGTCACGAATCGTACCGTCGTAGCGATCAAAATTGCACTGTGTGACGGTACCCTAAGAGACCCTATCAGTTCTGTTTGATCTGTGCACCTTTATTCCCCCTTTTTTTATGTACTAATATTATTACTATTATTATTATTATTATTACACCTACTGCATATTGGGATATGATCTTGGAGATGGAAATATCTCTTTAATATCTTCCAAACAAAAGTATACTTTTTCTTTACTATTCCAGACATCCTAGATTTTCCCACTCTGAACTAATGGCAAAAATGATTCCTTCATGACCAAGAATCTATAAAAATATTCCTGTTTTTATTATTATACAATTTAGATCACTAAACTTTTCTCATCAGTCTCTTCAGCAGTAACTTCTCAGCCATATTGTGCGATAAACAGTCAAATGGGGCCTGAGGCTATGTGCGCATGTTAAGTATTTGCTTGCAGAAATTTCTGCAAGGTTTCTGTATCTCTTGGCATAAAAACGCAGCTGAAAATATGCGCATTTTTTATGCGTCTCTCAATGCCTTTTTTCACACGTTTTTGTAAATCCATAAAGCTAAATAAAGATATATTATTAAAAAAAGAATTGTGGTGTCATTTCCTTGTTCAACCTCTTCAGCCAGATACCCTCATTAATATTAAATAAAGACACACAGTCACCAACCTATGTAGGAGTATTAACATAATTAACCTACATATGCTGCAACAAAACAGCAACTGTCAATCTGCGTGAAATGCAGTATCTTTTTAGTTTTCAAAAAAAAAAAAATAATAATTGTTTGGGCTCCCGCATAATTTTCATAACCAGCAGAGGGAAAGCTGACGGCTGAGGGCTAATGTTAATATTCTGGGAAAGAGCCAATAGCCATAAAGGTTCCTAGGCTATTAATATCAGCTCACAGATGTTTGCTTAGCCTTTAGTGGCTAGTTTAAAGGGGAACCTCAGAAAAAAATTGACATGGGGTCCCAATATAAAATAAAACCAGTGAAGGCAAGGCAGACAGCTGCAAGCTGATGTTAATAATCTGGGAAGGGGCCATGGATATTGGCACCCCCCAGGCTAAAAACATCAGCTCTCAGCCACCCCAGAAATGGCGCATCTTATAGATGTGCCAATTCTGGCACTTAGCTTTGCTCTTCCCATTTGCCCTATAGGGGTGACAAGTGGGGTTCATATTTGTGGGTTTAATGTCACCTTTGTATTATCAGGTGACATCAAGCCCACAGGTTAGTAATGAAGAGGGGTCTACAAGACACCTGTCCATTACTAACCCCATAGTGATAGTGTATAAAACACAGACACCCAGAATAAAGTCCTTTATTTGAAATACTCACACAGACTCCTTTATTGAATCTAAATTTACCATACTTACTGAACACCTAATCCCCGACGCCCTCGTTTCCTGCAAACAATCAAAAAATAATAAACCAACATATAATACTATCCTGTCCGACATAGTCCACTTAATACTGAGTGTCCCACGGCGATCTCACGTGTAGAACAGTCACATCATGATATGTGACTGCTCTACCTAGCCTCCAGCGATACACTGACAGGAGGTAATCGCTCCCGCAGTGTATCACTAAGCTGCCATGAGAGTTCACCGGAGTTCATTAGCTCCGGTGCTCTTACTTACAACACTATCGCTGTGTGAGAACTTTTTATTGAAATTCAGTATGCTGATCCAATTTTCTTTTTCCTAACTTATCCGATGGTCAAACGGAATCTGGATCCTAACTGCAGTATCGGAGGCTACCTACCATATAATACACGGTGAGGCACCATTCTTTTTCTTTTGTTTGCTTTTTCTCATTTGAATGTTTTAACTTGGGAATGCCCCGTGAATATATTTATTCAATTGTTGTTTCATATTTTTGAACGATAGCAACAAGTTAATTAGCCTCAAAGGATAAAAAATATTTCTTAAATTTTTCTTATGGACATCATGAACTATTAACAACACAAACTGAAGTTTTGGAAATACCATCATTTTTTAGGTGACACGTCATTTCTTTGTAATTATATTAGCTACAAAATGGAAATAAGAAAATCTAAACTCACAAAGGTGTTTGGTGATACAAATCATGACCCAACTACACCTCTAGAACTGAGTGAATTAATGGCACGGCTGGAGAAAATCAGTAAGCAGGAACTTCGCACATGGTGGGATAGAAATACCCATAATACCTATATTGAAAAACAAATGATCCCGAGAGGTCTTCGAATTAAGAAAATACCTACGTACATTTTCTCAGAACAATTTCTTATTGAGTGGAACAATATTTTATCCAAATGTTCCTTAGACCCTATGAGACTAATTATCAAAGAGGAAGAAATTAGATTGCAAAATCGAAAAAAATAAATGGATAAACTTAACATTTCCATTTCTGAATTGACACAATTTGACACATTAAATAACGCTTTAAAAAATAATACTGCCAAATGGAAGATAATATCATGGCAATAAAAAAGAAGAAATTTGCAAGAGACAGCATGGATTATAAACATGACCAGGTTTATACTTGGAAAAGTGTCTCTGCTAATTATAACAATGAAGAAAAAAGTTGATTCCAGCTCCACAGAGATGCCTTGAATAAAATTGAATCCTTTATTGGTACATTTTTAAAAGACAAAAGTTGTCATGCTCTCCATAATTAACGGGAAACGAGCTACGCGTTTCGATCTGTTACAGATCTTTTTCAAAGCTACACAAACACAGACAAATCAGCATTTTAACGCTACCACCAACCAATCAATACAAAACACAAAATCATGTGACTAAAAGGTCCTTCTGATACGATACAAAATGATTCTTCTAAAAACAAACCATTTATATAAAAATTCATTTCAATATGAATATGCATGAAAAAGAATGAAAACAAAAATTATGTAAACAGCTCATGATATGATATTAATAATGGTACATTAACTCGTTACGTTTGTTAAGACCGGCTGGAAACCGGGTATTTAAATGAAAGATCCAAAAGGCTTCACGTGTGAGAAGACAACGTTTGAAATTTCCACCTCGCTGAGGTTTGTTAACACGTTCAATGCCATATGCCAAGAAGTATTTAGTACTACACGCATGTTGAGTAATAAAATGTCTAGATGCAGCCGAAACTGATCGAGAAGAATTACCTGCATTTCCTATATCATATAAATGTTCATTGATGCGCACTTTTAGCTTGCGTGATGTACAACCGACATATGACAATTGACACATAGTGCAATCGATTTTATATATCACAAAGGCAGTATTGCAATTGATGTATTGCTTAATAATAAAATTTTGTGATTTGTCAGAATTGGTGAATGACTTATTAACTACCGTATGGGCGCACATTTTACATCTGTTACTACCGCATTTGTAAAACCCATTATGATTTAACCATGTTTTATTTGTATTTTTATGTGGGCAAAACATACTCGGGGAAATTCGGTTGCCTATAGTTGCCGCCCTTCTGGGAATTACATTAATGCCTGTGTCGAGAATTCTCGCCAGGCTTGAATCCTCATAAAGAATAGGTAAAAATTTGTTAATAAGATTTTTAATTTTACTAAATTGAGGACTAAATTGAAAACAAATAAAAGGTTTTTTATTTCTGTCTCTATTTGTTGGATTTGAAACAGATTTATTTGTACTAACTGGTGTAATTAAATCATGACGATCCCTATGATCAACAATTTTGTGAGCCCTGTTTATCATCCAATGTGGATAGTTACGACGTCTCAATTTATTAGCTGCCAATTCGATTTCATCTTTTAATACTGAATTATCACTACAGTTTCTCTTAACTCTAACAAACTCACCCACCGGTATAGATTGAATGGTATGTGAAGGATGTCCACTCCGGGCATGTAGAATAGAGTTCCCACTAAGAGATTTATGGTGAGTTTTCGTTTCCACAACATGATCAGCGATACCAATTAAATTTAAATCTAAGAAACTAATCTCATTTCGATTAAATCTGTGAGTAAACCGTAAATTATAATCATTCAAATTCAAATAATTAATAAAATCGGGTATGGCAGATACATCGGCGGACCAGATGATAAGTAAATCGTCGATGTATCTGCCATACCAATGAATGCAGGAAAGAAAAGGATTAGAAACCGAAAAAATATAATTGTGCTCCCAAAATGCCATAACTAGGTTAGCCAAAGAGGGTGAAAATTTAGCCCCCATGGCCACGCCTGTTTTCTGTAAATAATAACGAGAATCAAATGTGAAAAAATTATGAGTCATAAGAAAAAAAACAACCTGTAAAATATATTGTTTTAAATCCACGGAATAATTACTAAAACTATCCAACTGAAACTGTAAAGCCCGCATAGCTACATGATGTGGAATACATGAATACAATGAGACCACATCGCAGCAGAGCCACGTAAATTTAGCTGACCATGTTTTATCTGAAAAAACTCTCAGGACTTCCCGTGAGTCCTTGATATACCCAGGGATTTTATTTACAAGTGGTTGTAATAGGGAGTCAACCCATTCACAGAGATGCTCATTAGCTGAGCCAATGCCAGATACTATTGGTCTTAATGGGGGGATCCTATCGCTCTTGTGTACTTTAGGTAAACCATGTATGATCGGGCACACAGGATCTTGTACAATTAAATAATCTGATTGTTTTTTAGTTATAACCCCTAAACTGACACCCTCTTCGATTATTTTAGTTGTTTCATCTTTAAATTCCATGGACGGGTTTCCCTTTAGTTCAGTATAGGTAGATGAATCAGACAGCAATTCCATTAACTTGAGATGATAATCAGTTACATTAAGGACAACAACTAAACCACCCTTATCGGACATTTTAACTATAATGTCTTTCATGTCCTGTAATTGATGTAAAGCCTGCCATTGTTTCCCTGAAAAATTATTGTCAAATTCAGACCTATTAAGCGTTACATCCTGATCCAGATTGCGCAATTCTCGCTCCATCACCTCCTGGAATCTGTCCATACATTCAGATCTAGACTGGATGGGGTAAAAGATAGGATTCTTTGTTGCAAAATTATAAGATTGGTTAGTTGTCATTGCCTCTACCTGGTTTTCATTATGTAAAGATTGTAAAGAAACTAAAGAAACCTGATCCAAAAAATCCATTCCATGAAATTCATTAGTTGGGGAAAAGATCTCCTGTTGTTGTTGTTCAATATCTCCTGCATTATCCACATTGGTCAAAAAATGTTTTTTGACTGTTAAATTGCGGATGAACTTGTTGATGTCCAGGAGGGTGGAAAATAAGTCAAATTTCTGGCTGGGGACGAAATTCAAACCAAGGGATAAAACCGCTAGTTGATCATTGGTTAGGACTCTAGATGATAAATTCAAAACATTGTCATTATTGTTCACTTGAACATGCGTCTCCTGTTGCGTGTTGTAACACCTTGAGTTTCCACGATGTTTTCTGCCCCCACGTCTTTGGCGTTTTTTGAATGCCGAAAAAACTTTTTTCTTCCACCCACTCCTACATCATTAACAGATACATCCGATAAACTGCGGTTATTGTCCGAAGAATCTGGATCAGAAGAGGTAAAATTCACATGCATTTTTGCTGCCGTTTGTCTGAAGTGAGACTGATTTCTTTTCAAAATAGATCTAGGAGTTCTGTTTATATTCTCCCACTGTCCCCATTCATAGATTTTATTAGTAGCATAGTCATTCATATCTCTAGTAAACTTTCTCTTTTTTCTCTCCATGATCTCATCCTCTAATGTGGAGATATTTTCATGCATTTTCTCCACGAGAGAGTTAAACTGAGACAAGTCCTTATATTGTACTAGTAACGCATTAACATCTTCCATTTGTTTCTGTATTTCCTTCAATTTTGTGTCCTCATATTTGACAATGAGCCTCATTAGATTCAAAGAGCAATTGCTCAACACATTATTCCATTCTTCCTGGAATTCTGATGAAAAAATGGTAGTAGGAATTTTTTTAATACGTAGTCCACGTGGGATCATATCCTTTGCCAAATAATTACTCATAGTGGTTTGATCCCACCAAACTTTTGTCTCCTGTGACAGGAGTTTTTCCAGATTATTCACATTGTCCTGTAAATCCGGTGCGGTTTTGGGATCTATACCATCTTGTGCGAACACACGTGCTGCCTTTTGAGATCTATCACGAGATAGGATGGTGGCCATGGAAAAATAAATCCAAGTACTGTGCAAACAGTCCCGTAAATGCTTTCAAAATATATATTAAATTTCTATGTATTTAAAATATGGGAGCAGTGTTCGGGAGCAACGGCAAACGGTATCGTGAACACAAAAAAACGAACAAAAAGCCAGCTCACCAGACAACCGTTGATGGGTGCACGGAACCTCCACGCCGATCCACGTGGTGAAATATAACAATGAAGAAAAAAGTTGATTCCAGCTCCACAGAGATGCCTTGAATAAAATTGAATCCTTTATTGGTACATTTTTAAAAGACAAAAGTTGTCATGCTCTCCATAATTAACGGGAAACGAGCTACGCGTTTCGATCTGTTACAGATCTTTTTCAAAGCTACACAAACACAGACAAATCAGCATTTTAACGCTACCACCAACCAATCAATACAAAACACAAAATCATGTGACTAAAAGGTCCTTCTGATACGATACAAAATGATTCTTCTAAAAACAAACCATTTATATAAAAATTCATTTCAATATGAATATGCATGAAAAAGAATGAAAACAAAAATTATGTAAACAGCTCATGATATGATATTAATAATGGTACATTAACTCGTTACGTTTGTTAAGACCGGCTGGAAACCGGGTATTTAAATGAAAGATCCAAAAGGCTTCACGTGTGAGAAGACAACGTTTGAAATTTCCACCTCGCTGAGGTTTGTTAACACGTTCAATGCCATATGCCAAGAAGTATTTAGTACTACACGCATGTTGAGTAATAAAATGTCTAGATGCAGCCGAAACTGATCGAGAAGAATTACCTGCATTTCCTATATCATATAAATGTTCATTGATGCGCACTTTTAGCTTGCGTGATGTACAACCGACATATGACAATTGACACATAGTGCAATCGATTTTATATATCACAAAGGCAGTATTGCAATTGATGTATTGCTTAATAATAAAATTTTGTGATTTGTCAGAATTGGTGAATGACTTATTAACTACCGTATGGGCGCACATTTTACATCTGTTACTACCGCATTTGTAAAACCCATTATGATTTAACCATGTTTTATTTGTATTTTTATGTGGGCAAAACATACTCGGGGAAATTCGGTTGCCTATAGTTGCCGCCCTTCTGGGAATTACATTAATGCCTGTGTCGAGAATTCTCGCCAGGCTTGAATCCTCATAAAGAATAGGTAAAAATTTGTTAATAAGATTTTTAATTTTACTAAATTGAGGACTAAATTGAAAACAAATAAAAGGTTTTTTATTTCTGTCTCTATTTGTTGGATTTGAAACAGATTTATTTGTACTAACTGGTGTAATTAAATCATGACGATCCCTATGATCAACAATTTTGTGAGCCCTGTTTATCATCCAATGTGGATAGTTACGACGTCTCAATTTATTAGCTGCCAATTCGATTTCATCTTTTAATACTGAATTATCACTACAGTTTCTCTTAACTCTAACAAACTCACCCACCGGTATAGATTGAATGGTATGTGAAGGATGTCCACTCCGGGCATGTAGAATAGAGTTCCCACTAAGAGATTTATGGTGAGTTTTCGTTTCCACAACATGATCAGCGATACCAATTAAATTTAAATCTAAGAAACTAATCTCATTTCGATTAAATCTGTGAGTAAACCGTAAATTATAATCATTCAAATTCAAATAATTAATAAAATCGGGTATGGCAGATACATCGGCGGACCAGATGATAAGTAAATCGTCGATGTATCTGCCATACCAATGAATGCAGGAAAGAAAAGGATTAGAAACCGAAAAAATATAATTGTGCTCCCAAAATGCCATAACTAGGTTAGCCAAAGAGGGTGAAAATTTAGCCCCCATGGCCACGCCTGTTTTCTGTAAATAATAACGAGAATCAAATGTGAAAAAATTATGAGTCATAAGAAAAAAAACAACCTGTAAAATATATTGTTTTAAATCCACGGAATAATTACTAAAACTATCCAACTGAAACTGTAAAGCCCGCATAGCTACATGATGTGGAATACATGAATACAATGAGACCACATCGCAGCAGAGCCACGTAAATTTAGCTGACCATGTTTTATCTGAAAAAACTCTCAGGACTTCCCGTGAGTCCTTGATATACCCAGGGATTTTATTTACAAGTGGTTGTAATAGGGAGTCAACCCATTCACAGAGATGCTCATTAGCTGAGCCAATGCCAGATACTATTGGTCTTAATGGGGGGATCCTATCGCTCTTGTGTACTTTAGGTAAACCATGTTTACCTATTCTTTATGAGGATTCAAGCCTGGCGAGAATTCTCGACACAGGCATTAATGTAATTCCCAGAAGGGCGGCAACTATAGGCAACCGAATTTCCCCGAGTATGTTTTGCCCACATAAAAATACAAATAAAACATGGTTAAATCATAATGGGTTTTACAAATGCGGTAGTAACAGATGTAAAATGTGCGCCCATACGGTAGTTAATAAGTCATTCACCAATTCTGACAAATCACAAAATTTTATTATTAAGCAATACATCAATTGCAATACTGCCTTTGTGATATATAAAATCGATTGCACTATGTGTCAATTGTCATATGTCGGTTGTACATCACGCAAGCTAAAAGTGCGCATCAATGAACATTTATATGATATAGGAAATGCAGGTAATTCTTCTCGATCAGTTTCGGCTGCATCTAGACATTTTATTACTCAACATGCGTGTAGTACTAAATACTTCTTGGCATATGGCATTGAACGTGTTAACAAACCTCAGCGAGGTGGAAATTTCAAACGTTGTCTTCTCACACGTGAAGCCTTTTGGATCTTTCATTTAAATACCCGGTTTCCAGCCGGTCTTAACAAACGTAACGAGTTAATGTACCATTATTAATATCATATCATGAGCTGTTTACATAATTTTTGTTTTCATTCTTTTTCATGCATATTCATATTGAAATGAATTTTTATATAAATGGTTTGTTTTTAGAAGAATCATTTTGTATCGTATCAGAAGGACCTTTTAGTCACATGATTTTGTGTTTTGTATTGATTGGTTGGTGGTAGCGTTAAAATGCTGATTTGTCTGTGTTTGTGTAGCTTTGAAAAAGATCTGTAACAGATCGAAACGCGTAGCTCGTTTCCCGTTAATTATGGAGAGCATGACAACTTTTGTCTTTTAAAAATGTACCAATAAAGGATTCAATTTTATTCAAGGCATCTCTGTGGAGCTGGAATCAACTTTTTTCTTCATTGTTATATTTCACCACGTGGATCGGCGTGGAGGTTCCGTGCACCCATCAACGGTTGTCTGGTGAGCTGGCTTTTTGTTCGTTTTTTTGTGTTCACGATACCGTTTGCCGTTGCTCCCGAACACTGCTCCCATATTTTAAATACATAGAAATTTAATATATATTTTGAAAGCATTTACGGGACTGTTTGCACAGTACTTGGATTTATTTTTCCATGGCCACCATCCTATCTCGTGATAGATCTCAAAAGGCAGCACGTGTGTTCGCACAAGATGGTATAGATCCCAAAACCGCACCGGATTTACAGGACAATGTGAATAATCTGGAAAAACTCCTGTCACAGGAGACAAAAGTTTGGTGGGATCAAACCACTATGAGTAATTATTTGGCAAAGGATATGATCCCACGTGGACTACGTATTAAAAAAATTCCTACTACCATTTTTTCATCAGAATTCCAGGAAGAATGGAATAATGTGTTGAGCAATTGCTCTTTGAATCTAATGAGGCTCATTGTCAAATATGAGGACACAAAATTGAAGGAAATACAGAAACAAATGGAAGATGTTAATGCGTTACTAGTACAATATAAGGACTTGTCTCAGTTTAACTCTCTCGTGGAGAAAATGCATGAAAATATCTCCACATTAGAGGATGAGATCATGGAGAGAAAAAAGAGAAAGTTTACTAGAGATATGAATGACTATGCTACTAATAAAATCTATGAATGGGGACAGTGGGAGAATATAAACAGAACTCCTAGATCTATTTTGAAAAGAAATCAGTCTCACTTCAGACAAACGGCAGCAAAAATGCATGTGAATTTTACCTCTTCTGATCCAGATTCTTCGGACAATAACCGCAGTTTATCGGATGTATCTGTTAATGATGTAGGAGTGGGTGGAAGAAAAAAGTTTTTTCGGCATTCAAAAAACGCCAAAGACGTGGGGGCAGAAAACATCGTGGAAACTCAAGGTGTTACAACACGCAACAGGAGACGCATGTTCAAGTGAACAATAATGACAATGTTTTGAATTTATCATCTAGAGTCCTAACCAATGATCAACTAGCGGTTTTATCCCTTGGTTTGAATTTCGTCCCCAGCCAGAAATTTGACTTATTTTCCACCCTCCTGGACATCAACAAGTTCATCCGCAATTTAACAGTCAAAAAACATTTTTTGACCAATGTGGATAATGCAGGAGATATTGAACAACAACAACAGGAGATCTTTTCCCCAACTAATGAATTTCATGGAATGGATTTTTTGGATCAGGTTTCTTTAGTTTCTTTACAATCTTTACATAATGAAAACCAGGTAGAGGCAATGACAACTAACCAATCTTATAATTTTGCAACAAAGAATCCTATCTTTTACCCCATCCAGTCTAGATCTGAATGTATGGACAGATTCCAGGAGGTGATGGAGCGAGAATTGCGCAATCTGGATCAGGATGTAACGCTTAATAGGTCTGAATTTGACAATAATTTTTCAGGGAAACAATGGCAGGCTTTACATCAATTACAGGACATGAAAGACATTATAGTTAAAATGTCCGATAAGGGTGGTTTAGTTGTTGTCCTTAATGTAACTGATTATCATCTCAAGTTAATGGAATTGCTGTCTGATTCATCTACCTATACTGAACTAAAGGGAAACCCGTCCATGGAATTTAAAGATGAAACAACTAAAATAATCGAAGAGGGTGTCAGTTTAGGGGTTATAACTAAAAAACAATCAGATTATTTAATTGTACAAGATCCTGTGTGCCCGATCATACATGGTTTACCTAAAGTACACAAGAGCGATAGGATCCCCCCATTAAGACCAATAGTATCTGGCATTGGCTCAGCTAATGAGCATCTCTGTGAATGGGTTGACTCCCTATTACAACCACTTGTAAATAAAATCCCTGGGTATATCAAGGACTCACGGGAAGTCCTGAGAGTTTTTTCAGATAAAACATGGTCAGCTAAATTTACGTGGCTCTGCTGCGATGTGGTCTCATTGTATTCATGTATTCCACATCATGTAGCTATGCGGGCTTTACAGTTTCAGTTGGATAGTTTTAGTAATTATTCCGTGGATTTAAAACAATATATTTTACAGGTTGTTTTTTTTCTTATGACTCATAATTTTTTCACATTTGATTCTCGTTATTATTTACAGAAAACAGGCGTGGCCATGGGGGCTAAATTTTCACCCTCTTTGGCTAACCTAGTTATGGCATTTTGGGAGCACAATTATATTTTTTCGGTTTCTAATCCTTTTCTTTCCTGCATTCATTGGTATGGCAGATACATCGACGATTTACTTATCATCTGGTCCGCCGATGTATCTGCCATACCCGATTTTATTAATTATTTGAATTTGAATGATTATAATTTACGGTTTACTCACAGATTTAATCGAAATGAGATTAGTTTCTTAGATTTAAATTTAATTGGTATCGCTGATCATGTTGTGGAAACGAAAACTCACCATAAATCTCTTAGTGGGAACTCTATTCTACATGCCCGGAGTGGACATCCTTCACATACCATTCAATCTATACCGGTGGGTGAGTTTGTTAGAGTTAAGAGAAACTGTAGTGATAATTCAGTATTAAAAGATGAAATCGAATTGGCAGCTAATAAATTGAGACGTCGTAACTATCCACATTGGATGATAAACAGGGCTCACAAAATTGTTGATCATAGGGATCGTCATGATTTAATTACACCAGTTAGTACAAATAAATCTGTTTCAAATCCAACAAATAGAGACAGAAATAAAAAACCTTTTATTTGTTTTCAATTTAGTCCTCAATTTAGTAAAATTAAAAATCTTATTAACAAATTTTTACCTATTCTTTATGAGGATTCAAGCCTGGCGAGAATTCTCGACACAGGCATTAATGTAATTCCCAGAAGGGCGGCAACTATAGGCAACCGAATTTCCCCGAGTATGTTTTGCCCACATAAAAATACAAATAAAACATGGTTAAATCATAATGGGTTTTACAAATGCGGTAGTAACAGATGTAAAATGTGCGCCCATACGGTAGTTAATAAGTCATTCACCAATTCTGACAAATCACAAAATTTTATTATTAAGCAATACATCAATTGCAATACTGCCTTTGTGATATATAAAATCGATTGCACTATGTGTCAATTGTCATATGTCGGTTGTACATCACGCAAGCTAAAAGTGCGCATCAATGAACATTTATATGATATAGGAAATGCAGGTAATTCTTCTCGATCAGTTTCGGCTGCATCTAGACATTTTATTACTCAACATGCGTGTAGTACTAAATACTTCTTGGCATATGGCATTGAACGTGTTAACAAACCTCAGCGAGGTGGAAATTTCAAACGTTGTCTTCTCACACGTGAAGCCTTTTGGATCTTTCATTTAAATACCCGGTTTCCAGCCGGTCTTAACAAACGTAACGAGTTAATGTACCATTATTAATATCATATCATGAGCTGTTTACATAATTTTTGTTTTCATTCTTTTTCATGCATATTCATATTGAAATGAATTTTTATATAAATGGTTTGTTTTTAGAAGAATCATTTTGTATCGTATCAGAAGGACCTTTTAGTCACATGATTTTGTGTTTTGTATTGATTGGTTGGTGGTAGCGTTAAAATGCTGATTTGTCTGTGTTTGTGTAGCTTTGAAAAAGATCTGTAACAGATCGAAACGCGTAGCTCGTTTCCCGTTAATTATGGAGAGCATGACAACTTTTGTCTTTTAAAAATGTACCAATAAAGGATTCAATTTTATTCAAGGCATCTCTGTGGAGCTGGAATCAACTTTTTTCTTCATTGTTATATTTCACCACGTGGATCGGCGTGGAGGTTCCGTGCACCCATCAACGGTTGTCTGGTGAGCTGGCTTTTTGTTCGTTTTTTTGTCTCTGCTAATTATACCCCAAGATCTATTCTCAAAAATGATAGATATGGGAGAGATTTTTCATCATTCAATAATGTGAGTTTTTCTTCCTCAGATATAGATACATCTGATAATTCCGACCATGACAATGCAACTGATCATTCCAGCCACATCTCGGTTTCAAAAAATGCTACAGGAGGAGGAGGAAAAAAGTAACCAGAGAAAATCCAACACCTCAGAGATTCTCTACAAGAAAAAGGAGAAATCGCTTCCGGATGTAAATACATGTATGGATAGTGTGGTAGTTATAAGCAAGCTACAATAATTCTTATTACAGATGAATACCATTTACTCTCCAAAGGACTCAATTTTGTACCTAATCAGAAATTTGATCTTTTTCAAAAGTTGCTGGATGTCAAACGATTTGCAATAGCACTCACAGTGAAAAGACATTTTTTTGAAAAAATTGAAGATGTTGCTCCTATACCTCAAGGAGATGATCCAAAGGAAGATTTTCTTTTTTGTGATAGTACCTCATTTGAGGAACAAAATGCTTTGTTGTCTCTTGAATCCTTACTTAATGAGAAAACAGATACAGATTTAGTTGATATCTCGCAAGTTGACAAACGCATTCCTAATCCCTCATACTACCCTATTAAGCCGAATACCAGCACTGGACACTTTTCAAAGTTTGGTAGAGAAGGAGTTAAAAGATTTATTTGCTAATACTCATTCTTCTCCCTTGTCAGCATTAACCTTTCTAAATCTGAGTATGTTGCCCTTCACAATCTTAAAGCAAATAAAAATATAGTCATAAACAAAATCTGACGAAGCTGGCATAATCGTGGTAATGGATGCAACTTTGTACAATAACCTTGTACTAAATATTCTTGATGATCCCAGTACATATAGAAAAATTTCAAGTGACCCTACTAATTCATGTAGAAATATTTTAGAGTCACTTTTAAAGGAAGGAGAAGATTTGGGAGTATTAAATAGCAAAACAAAAAAAAATTGCTATCTAAAGATGCTCCATCCATTCCGATTTTCTATGGTCTCCCAAAGACACATACATTAATCTTTCCTCCACCGATACGCCCAATTATATCTGGGGTCAACTCATTGAACGAAAATCTTAGCATATGGATTGATCGACATTTGCAATCCTTGATATCTCGAACTCCAGGCTTTTTGAAGGATAGCACTTTGGTGCTTAATCAGCTCAAATCCTTCAAATGGTCAACTGTCAACTGCTTTGTATCTTGTGATATTGTTAATCTGTATTCTGGCATAACTCACAAATGTGCACTTATAGCAATTGCATATCATCTCAATCATTATAATTCCTATGATAATCAACTAAAAGAATTTATTCTCAGAGATATTTCTTATTTATTGAAATATAATTTCTTTATGTTTAATTCACAATTTTACTTTCAAATTACAGGAGCACCGATGGGCTCTTGTTTTTCACCGTCGATTGATTTTCTGTTTGTAGCTTGGTGGGAGGAACTTAACATTTTTCCTGAATTGAATCCTTTCTATGGTTGTATTGAATGGTACGGTCGCTATGTGGATGACATGTTACTCATATGGAAGGGTGACACGGTGACCGTGCCATTCTTTATACAATATCTTAATGATAATATTAATGACATTAATCTGCGGTTTACTTTTTCTTGTACTCAGGTAGATTTTTTAGATTATTATTATTATTATACATTTATTACATGGTGCTTTACATGTGAAAAGAGGCAAATATAGACAAGCACAATAAACATTAGCAATACAAGGCACACACAAGTACAGAAGGAGAGATCACACTCTTTCAGGTAATAGGGAAAATTGCATCTACAGCACTATCTACCGCAAACCGATCAGCGGTAACACCACGTTACGTGCTGACAGCTGCCATCCTGCACACTACCAAATCAGTTCCATATGGGGAATTCATCAGAGCTAGGAGGATATGCTCTGATGATGACGTCTTTACACGTGAAAGTCGCAATATCACAAAGAGACTTCATGCAAGGGGCTATAAGAGAAAGTCTATTGATGGTTCATTTGCTAAAGTGGCTAAAATCACAAGACAGCAAACGTTAACTTCTAAAAGAGATCAATGAAAAAAATAATGTAGTCACGTTCAGTACTCCTTTCAGTCTTCAGTACAATTGCATTAAACGCTTTATTAATAAATACATTCCCATTCTTCATCAAGATGATATCTTTAAGCATATCCTGTCAAAAGGACATAGGTGTATGGCAAAGAAAGGAAAATCACTGGGAGATCACTTATCACCCAGTTTGTTTCAGACTAATTCAACTACTAGTGGTACCACGTGGTTATCTTCAAAAGGCTTTTTCAAATGTGCTGGAAGCAAGTGCAACATGTGCAAATATGCAATGAAAACGCACCTAATAGATAAAAAAAAATCCCTATTCAAACTTTCATTAATTGTAATTCACAACAGGTGGTTTATTGCAATCTTAATTATGTGGGTTGCACTAGCCATAAAAAAAAGGGAAATTTCAAAATATCAATAGTAAAAATTCATCTTATTCAGGGGTTACTAACACTTCATGGAAATGCATGGTGGCAATTTAGATGGTTTTCGTTTTGGGGGGATGGAGAAAGTTTTTTCTCCTATTAGAGGAGGTAATCTCAAAAAAAGTTATTAAACTTTCTGGATTATACAATTAGACACCAAGCAACCCAAGGGTAATAATTATCATATTGACACCATGTTCATTCACTTAATATGAAGGAGAACAAAATGCTACATTTTTAGAACTAAAATTATTTTTCTGCTAATGATAGCATTCTAACTTTGTATTGAGACCATGTTCCATTTCTTATGTATCCATTCACATTATAGATAATTTGTCCAGTGAACATGCTCCAATCTGTATGTATTTATTCACATTATGGACAATTTATCTACCTGTAATTTTGTAATAAAATGATGCCTTATTTCTGTAGGTATCCAATTACATCACAAGCCATTTGTCCATTCTGCGCTCTTTGGTGTGAACATGCTCCATTTTGTATATATTCATTCAGATTGTAGGTTGTGTGTTCATTTCTAATTTTGTATTGCGAATGTGCTTTGTTCCATAGGTATCTGTTCACACCTAAGGCGATTTGTCCACTTCGCGTTCTGTGGTGTGAATATGCTTCATTTCGTATGTATTTGTTCACATTGGGCAATTTGTTCATCTTGCCCTAAAATATTACTATGCAATATACATCATTAATGTGAAATATTTTTGTGAGCCTATAACCAAGTATTTATTGTTTGGTTTTAAGAACATTATCTATTTATAGAAATAAGACTCCATTATGGCAGTATCTCTACACAGACGGTTTGGAGTCATTATGGACAATTCATCGAACTGCCGTTTATCAACAGTATAATGTTTTTGTGTTTTTTTAATATATATTCATGAAGTTGCACTCTGGAGCTTTATTTGATTTGAATATTACATTTTGAGCTATCGTATAGCTGCAAGGATATTCTTTTAGATGAAAACAGGTGTAGTGGGTTATGTTAATTCTATCATGATGTCATAGGAGGTTGTGCCTCTCTCTCTCTCTCTCTCTCTCTCTATATATATATATATATATATATAACTTCTGTTGTTGTAATACTGCTATATTCTACGACTTAGGCCAGTCTCACACGTCCAGATAATTCCGGTACCGAAGAAATTGGTACTGGAGTTATCCGTGTCTGTGTGCTCACGTGGCACATCAGTGTGGCACACATGCGGCAGCCATGTGCCGCTCGTGTGCCAACTGAGGACCACACGGACAGTGCAGGAGACAGCACTACAGTTAAGCACTGTCCCCTGCTTTTGGTGCTGAAGCCGGCATTCATTCCTTCTCCCCAGCAGCGTTCGCTGGAGAGAAGGAATAAAAAATCAAGGTTGTTTTAATGTTTTTTGTTTAAAATAAAGTTTGGGGTCACATGCTGCAGAAAATAAAACACTGCAAATATGGATGGAAATTTACTGATCATGTGCACAACACTTCAGGATTGTCATTGCATTACCTTGCATACATATTCCATTGTGTTTTTGGACCATTTAAGAGAGTAAAAAAAAACGCATCGTGTGCACACAGCCTAAGAGTCCAGAAGATGTTCAAAAGTGACAATTGTCATACGACAGTTATCTACATTATCACACATAAGTACAAGACATTGTGAATAGTTCCAATTAACTGGGATCCATATGCCTGTGTCCATTGTTCTTAGTTATGCAGCCATATTTTTTTAATTCATCGCTAAAATGTAAAGAGGTATTCCTAATATAATTTATTATTAAAATTCTTTGCAAAAAGTTTTTTTTTTACTTTTTAACACCTTCCCTTGAAAATGTTTTTCAGATATTCTAAATCTATTCATCAAACTGCAATAACATTTTTTTATTTTTTAGATGTATATGTGTACATACACGCTTGAATCTGTTGACCGTGTCAGTAACCAGAGCCATGAGCTTTTCATTAATCATGTGCCAAGATTGCCGTCTTCCTATTTCTGAGAAATTCAGCTCTGAAGTTTTTCAAGTGCAAGCAATTGTTTGTATGGAAGCAAGAATTACAAGTTGATCAAGGTCTCAGCATCTCCTGGGATACCTGAATGTGCTTCTTGTTCCAGGTTTCCAAAGGGGTTTTAATAAGGTTATGACCTGTAAAGGAAAAGCTAAATGAACACATGCTGATCTAGAGCCTATGACCTTTGTGGCAAAGCCTACAAATGTGGTAAAATGTATTTTAGGGTCTGGCAGCCTCTGAAACAAATTGATGGATGAATGGAAACTGCCTTATCCACTCTGGATGGTGTTGAATAACACCGTTCGAGAAACCTATAGTTGGATTCAAGTAAAAGTGAACCTTTAGAGGTAGAGGACCAAATTAAGGCAAACTCTATACTCATCAAATTAGTATTATTGGGAATCTGTCTGCAGGTTTTTGCTACTGTGATCTGACAGCATCATGATGTAGGGACAGAGAATGTGATTCAAGCCGTGTATCACTTAGTTTATTGAGTGCAGCAGTTGAGACAGAATTATAGTTTTCTCTGCTACAGCTCTAGCTCAGGGCTCAGATGTTGAGCCCTATGTGTAACCCTGCCCACACCACCGATTTTCAGCTTCCTATGTACAATATATATTGACAGAAAGCTGCCAATCGGTGGTAGGGGTGTGGTTGGACCAAGAAGCACAAGGCACCCAGTCCTGTAGTGATAATCTGCTGATAAAACACTGATTGTATTGATACAGCAAAATTTGGTCTAGTAAGTGACACATCACTGGAATCAGGTTATCTGCTCCCACATTCTGGTGCTCTTAGATTACATAGCAAACAACCTTCTGACAGATTCCCTTTAAGGTCATACATCCAATGAGTAGGTGAGGTGCTGTCTATGAGAGGAATGTACTAGGTCAGTATACAATAGCTAAATACAGGGGACGACACTGACAGCTTGGGGCCCCTGTGCTAGAAATGTGTCTGGGCCCCCCTCTTCTTATGGCAACAAAGCTACAGATATGTACACTGCTCAAAAAAATAAAGGGAACACTAAAATCCCACATCCTAGATATCACTGAATGAAATATTCCAGTTGTAAATCTTTATTCATTACATAGTGGAATGTGTTGAGAACAATAAAGCCTAAAAATTATCAACGTAAATCACAACTAATATCCCACGGAGGTCTGGAGTTGGAATGATGCTCAAAATTAAAGTAGAAAATGAAGTTACAGGCTGATCCAACTTCAGTGGAAATGCCTCAAGACAAGGAAATGAGGCTCAGTAGTGTGTGTGGCCACCCTACAACTCCTGGGCATGCTCCTGATGAGGAGGCGGATGGTCTCCTGAGGGATCTCCTCCCAGACCTGGACTAAAGCACCCACCAACTCCTGGACAGTCAGTGGTGCAATGTGACGTTGGTGGATGGTGCGAGACATGATGTCCCAGATTTGTTCGATCGGATTCATGTCTGGGGAACGGTCGGGCCAGTCCATAGCTTCAATGCCTTCATCTTGAAGGAACTGCTGACACACTCCAGTCACATGAGGTCTGGCATTGTCCTGCATTAGGAGGAACCCAGGGCCAACCGGACAAGCATAGGGTCTCACAAGGGGTCTGAGGATCTCATCTTGGTACCTAATGGCAGTCAGGCTACCTCTGGCAAGCACATGGAGGGCTGTGTGGCCCTCCAAAGAAATGCCACCCCATTACTGACCTACTGCCAAACCGGTCATGCTGAAGGATGTTCCAGGCAGCAGATTGCTCTCCACGGCATCTGCAGACTCTGTCACTTCTGTCACATGTGCTCAGTGTGAACCTGCTTTCATCTGTGAAGAGCACAGGGCGACAATGGCGAATTTGCCAATCCTGGTGTTCTGTGGCAAATGCCAAGCATCCTGCACGGTGTTGGGCTGTGAGCACAACCCCCATCTGTGGATGTCGGGCACTCAGACCATCCTCCTGGAGTTGGTTTCTAACCGTTTGTGCAGACACATGCACATTTGTGGCCTGCTGGAGGTCATTTTGCAGGACTCTGGCAGTGCTCCTCCTGTTCCTCCTTGCACAAAGGCTGAGGTAGTGGTCCTGCTGCTGGGTTGCTGCCATTCTAAGGCCCCCTCCATGTCTCCTGGTCTACTGGCCTGTCTCCTGGTAGAGCCTCCAGCCTCTGGACACTACGCTGACAGACACAGTAAACCTTCTTGCCACAGCTCGCATTGATGTGCCATCCTGGATGAGCTGTACTACCTGAGCCACTTGTGTGAGTTGTAGAGTGCATCTAATGCTACGACAAGTGCGAAAGCACAACCAACATTCAAAAGTGACTAAAAGCCATAAAGTATTGGTACTGAGATGTGGTCTGTGGTCCGCACCTGCAGAACCACTCCTTTATTGAATGTGTCTTGATTAGTGTTGAGCATTCCGATACCGCAAGTATACTTGCGGTATCGGAATTCCGATACCGAGATCCGATACTTTTGTGGTATCGGGAATCGGTATCGAAACAACATTAATGTGTAAAATAAAGAATTAAAATAAAAAATATTGATATACTCACCTGTCCGGAGGCCCCTGGACATCACCGCTGGTAACCGGCAGCCTTCTTTGCTTAAAATGAGCGCGTTTATGGCCTTCCATGACGTCACAGTTTCTGATTGGTCACGTGCCACTCATGTGACCGCCATGCGACCAATCACAAGCCGTGACGTAATTCTCAGGTCCTAAATTCCTAATTCTAGGAATTTAGGACCTGAGAATTACATCACGGCTTGTGATTGGCTGCCGGTTCACAGCGGTAAGGTCCAGGCTGCGTCGGAGAGGTGAGTATATCAATATTTTCTATTTTAATTCTTTATTTTACACATTAATATGGATCCCAGGGCCTGAAGGAGAGTTTCCTCTCCTTCAGACCCTGTGAACCATCAGGGATACCTTCCAATACTTGAGTCCCATTCACTTGTATTGGTATCGGGTAGCGGTATCGGATCAGATCCGATACTTTGCCGGTATCGGCCGATACTTTCCGATACCGATACTTTCAAGTATCGGACGGTATCGCTCAACACTAGTCTTGATAATTGCCAATAATTTCCATCTGTTGTCTGTTCCATTTGCACAACAGCATGTGAAATTGATTGTCAAACAGTGTTGCTTCCTAAGTGGACAGTTTGATTTCACAGAAGTTTGATTTACTTGGAGTTATATTTTGTTGTTTAAGTGCTCCCTTTATTTTTTTGAGCAGTGTATATATACTGTATATATCTATACTGTATATGTTTGAGTAAAATATAAATTGCTCATTTATTCTACAAACTTCTGACAAATTGTCTCTGAATTTCCAAGCAATAAATTTTGTATTTTCTTTCTGAAAAGGAGAAATGGTTAAAATTTTAAAAAACAAAACAAAGCAGTGCATTCAGACCTCAAATAATGCAAAGAAACCTAGTTCATAGTAATTTAAAAACAACAATACTAATGTTTTAACTCAGGAAGAGTTCAGAAATCAATATTTTGTAGATTAACCATGATTTTTAATCACAGCTTTCATGTGTCTTGGCATGCTTTCCACCAGTTTTTCACACTTCTTCTGGCGCAAAAATTTAAGCAGTTCTTCTTTGTTTGATGGCTTGTGAGTGACTATCCATCATCCTCTTGATTACATTCCAGGGGTTTTCAATAGGGTTCAGGTCTGGAGATTAGGCTGCCCATGACAGGGTTTTGATGTGGTGGTCTCTTCATTTTTGCCAGAGCTGTATTTATTTTTCCCACTGTGCATGCAATGCTGCCATACTAGTTGGGATTGTATTCATCCAGTGGTATAATCCAATCTATAGTTATTTCATCAGCGTTTTGGACTAAAATGTAACTTTTAATATAAACTTTAAAAGGAAAAAACCTATCAAAAAATATTCACCACACAAAGTGCAAGGTGCATAAGACATACATCACTAAAAAATGTGGAGTACATATAACCAATGGGGTACTTCTCATGTTAACTCCCTATATGTAGAAAAACTGATCCTTAAATCCACTCTCATATGACATGCAAAATGTTCTAATACCTTATTTTATACGATCAGATTTCAATGGGCAATCATAAACCACCTTATATTACCCTTATTGTGTCCACTCCACATAATACAGCTATACAACATCTGTTGATTGTTCATACAGAATAGATCCTTTACCAATAGTGTCAGGACCATCTGTTTGCCACATATAAGACCCTCTCCTATAACCAGATGTCCATTATGACCAACACATGGCAGATTGTAGGGTCATCAATGTTAGCAATATTCAATCCCAGGTAGTGCAATCTATTAATGTAACAAATCTCGTTCATACATTCTAATTGCTCCTACCATTCTCCTTACCAACCTGGAGGGGATTATAATGACATAAATACTCAGCATAAATGGCAAATTAGAACGATCTCACCCATATGAATGTCGTTCTAGAAAACTCCCTCTATTCCAAACATAGCAGTGGATACTTTCCCCCCTTGTTCCCGAGGCGTTTCGTTGTCCTCATCAGGGGACTCTAGTCTTCGTCAGGGGGTGGCATCAAACCAACAGAAGATGTCTAGTAAACTCTTAATGGGCTAATCAGGAAGAAGAATAGGAAAAACTCCCAGACGTACTACTCTAGCTTATATTTCATAAAATATCTGTGTAATAGCCTTTTGTCTGTACTTATTATTGCCTTGCCTACTCCTACTGTTTTTGTCCCCCCCACCACCTTTTCTGTGGGACCCACATTGTTTTTAACCTTTTATTTATGGAATAATTAGATAAAGCACGTCTACAATTTATTTATGGCTAATTGTCCCATGTGAATAAGGTATTCTGGTTTAATTGGACTTTTGCCAAATCCTTTTTGCCTATACAATGTGGTACTATCCTACTAAAAATATACCCTTTCTGCATTATATATAATTACTTCTATTCGAGATAGCGTACTTTGGCTGAATGTTTTTTCTTTTTATGATAGAACCAGCAATGTTGATGAGATTTCAAGGAGACTTGAAGTTTTATTCATACTCTGAAGGGAAAATGTGCAATTGAAAATGTCAATTTATGCTGTGGATTTTCACTGCAGATTTCACACTTTGCATTGCAAATTGATAAATCTCCAGCGACTCCACAGAATTTCACAACAGAAAGCACAACAAAATCTGCCTTGATTCGGTGGATGTAAGCCGACAAGGGCAGGGCGCTCTCCCCTCTGTACCAGTCTTTCCTTATTAGTTTGCTCACTGTAATCTATATCTGTATTTTGTATGTAACCGCTTCTTATGTACAGCACCGTGGAATCAATAGTGCTCTAAAAATAAATAATAAAAATTTTGAAGCTCCAGATTTGGCTACAGAATGTCCTAAGCCTATGTATCTTAGCATGTACATAAAAAAGCTGGTACTGTATTTTCATTTCTTTTATATATGGTCATGAAGGAGTTAGAGAGTAAGCTATAAAACAATTCATAATTTACAGTGTAAATTGAAAAATGGAAATAAATTTTTTTTAAAATAGATGGTTTGGATTTAGACGGTTTCATCATATTTCACTGTATTCAGTTTAATAATAGGACAGATAAAGGTGGATTCAGGTTGCACCTGCTAACAGCCACACACCCACTATTATTCTTAGTTAATTAACATGCTCCAGCTATAATAATTGCACTGCAGCTTTGGATTACACCCTCTGTGTGACCTGGAGTCATTGACTAAAGTTTTAGTTCAAATACTATAGCATAGCATTTCATAAAAGAACAACATTTCGGCACTTCTAGAATTCCTGGTGGTTGTCTCATGCTCTCTGAGCAGTGCATGACTAGGTCTAACAATTCTTCATATCAGTGATGAATTTTTGTACAAATGGACTACAATAATGTTATTTTTAAGGCTCGTTCACATTAACATATAAATAGGGTGAGTGCATGCAAAAAATCATAGTATTGGAATCTGACCAATGTTATTAAATTAGTCAATGCTCATCTACTAGTTTTTTGTCATCTCGAAACATGTTGGAAATAGAGATCGGACTGAGAAAAAAAATCAGCATGCTGTGATTGTCTATGAGAATTGGATCTCACTAGCCAATGCAAGTCAATGGTTACATGAAAAAAATTTCTGTGTGTGCAGTCTGATTTTTACGCACTCACCTCTTTGGAAACCCAACATTTCATCAGCCAAGTATAGTAAATTCACAGCGTAAACAGTCAGAATAGATAGCTGGAAAGATGTCAGTGAGATATATAATTAGTGCAGTGTGTGTAGTTTACTGTACATGCATTTAGCTAATAAATATAAAATTAAATGTCAAAAATGGAGTAGGGGCCCCCCTTATTTTTAATAACCAGCTGAGGGAAAGCAGACACCTGGGAAGGAGGCAATAAACATGGAGCTATCCAGGCTATTAATATCAGCTCACAGGATATTACATATCTTGTCCTCAGAAATCACCATCTCCACCAACACAATAGCGCTGCTACTTGTCACTGGGCAACATTTGCTGGACCTACACTCAACAACCTTTGTATTATCAATCACAGGAGCTCTATCTTTTCAGTACCAGGTTCTGCATTACAGTCACATACAGCTCCGGCAAAAATTAAGAGACCCCCACATCAACACCCTGTCATGGGCAGCCCAATCTCCAGACCTGAACCCCATTGAAAACCTCTGGAATGTAATCAAGATGATGATGGATAGTCACAAGCCATCAAACAAATAAGAACTGCTTACATTTTTGCCCCAAAAGCAGTGTGAAAGACTGGTGAAAAGCATGACAAGATGCATGGAAGCTGTAATTAAAAATCATGGTTATTCCACAAAATATTGATTTCTGAACTCCTCCTGAGTTAAAACACTAGTATTGTTGTTCTAAATGATTAAGCACTGGGGTTTTTTCAAAAAATGTTGACCAATTCTCCTTTTCAGAAAAAAATACAAAATTTATTGCTTGGAAATTCGGAGAAATGTTGCCAGAAGATAATAGACTAAAAGAACAATTTACATTTTCCCAAAAATATACCTATAAAGAGAAAAATCAGACAAACTGAACATTTTGCAGTGGTCTCTTAATTTTTGCAAGAGCTGCATATTAAATATACACATGCTAATACATTGCGCATCACACATGCATATCCGTCAGTAGTAAAGATATACTGTTCATTGTGCACGTGTATACTATCATTTATAAAATACGCACATATACATACTATAACACATGCATAATTACATTTTTGTGATGCACTTGTTCAGATGATTTATCTTTGGTCCATTCATTCATAGTGGTAATATCTAAAAGGCATAACTTTTATATTCTGATATAAGCTTCACTGTATGAGATCTTGCTTTCTTGCTAGACGAGCTATAATTTTTTAAGTGTTATTTTAACAAACACAAATGTAAGTATCACTTTTTACGCCATTTACTGGTTACCATAAATAATCGGTTCATGGTATTGGACATGATGTTACGATTACAGGAATACAAGATATGTCCTATTAATTATTTACTTGTGATGTTTATTTTTTAAAACTGCTTTAACACATAGATTTTTGGAATGCTTATCGTTTATGGTAATCCACTTTCTAGGAAACTGTTCATGTAGGATACTTAGACTTGACACCCATAATATGGTGCACCACCACATTATGGGTGTCAGGTCTGAGCATTCCTACATGAACAGTTTCCTGGAAAGTGGATTGGTCGTCGTGGGCCAGTTGAATGGCCACCAAGGTCTCCCGATCTGACCCCCTTAGACTTTCATCTTACGGGTCATCTGAAGGCAATTGTCTATGCTGTGAAGATACAAGATGTGAAACATCTGAAATAGCGGATACTGGAAGCCTGTCTTTTCTTCTGCGGTGTTGCTATCAGTGTGTCAAGACAGGGAGAAGAGGGTTGCATTGACAATCCAACACAATGGGCAGCACTTTGAACACATTTTATAAGTGGTCATAAACTTGTAATTAATTCATGAAAGAATAAAGTTACGTTAAAACCAAGCACACTGTTGTTTTTCTTGTGAAATTCTCAATAAGTTTGATGTCTCACATGACCCTCTTCCCATTGGAAAAAATAAAGTTGGATCCAAAATGGCCGACTTCAAAATGGCTGCCATAGTCACCACCCATCTTGAAGTTTCCAATCTCCCATATACTAATGTGACACAAACAGGAAGTTGATATCACCAACCATTGCCATTTTATTTAGATGTATCCATATAAATGGCCCACCCTGTACATAGGAGCTCTGTTTATAGTGTCAGTGTACAGGTAATACAGGGATCAACAGTGACATTATACACATGAGCTCTGTATATAGTGTATAGTGGAATCACTGACTAGGTGGGTCAGGGAAATGTGGTAGCTATAGTATATCTCAACTTCAGCAAAGCATTTATTATCTCATACTATCCTTATTGAATAAATGACCAAGTATGGGATTGACAAGGCTACAGCTAGGTGGATTCATAACTGGCTCAGTGATCATACTCAAAGAGTGGTAAATGGTTGCACATCCAACTGGAAGTATTTCGAGTGGGGTACCACAAGGCTTTGGCCTGGCCACAGTGTTCAACATTTTTATAAATGATCTAGATTAGGGAACTGATGGTAAACTAATCAAATTTGCAGATGATGTTAAATTAGGAGGGATAGCTTACACTAGAAAAGACAGGGAAAGGATTCAGAAAGATCTAGATAAGCTTGAACAATGGGCAGCAACTAACATAATTATATTAAACAGGGAAAAATGAAAGATTCTATATCTGGGTAAGAAAAAACTTACATTGCAGAATGGGAGAAATAGAACTAAACAACAGCATGTGTGAAAAAGATTTGGGTATTCTAATAGATCACAGACTGCACATGAGTCAACAGTGTGATGCAGCAGAAAAAAAGGCAAACACAGTTCTAGGATGTATTAAGAGAAGCCCAAAGTCTAGATCATGTGAAGTAATAATCCCCCTCTACTTCTTGTCAAGGCCTCATCTGAAATATTGTGTCCAGTTCTGGACACCACATTTTCAAAAAAGATATTGAAAAACTGGAGAAACATCAGAGAAAAGCTGCCAGTATGGTGAGCGGACTGCACAGTGTGTCCTACGGGGAACGATTAAAGGATCTGGGAATGTTTAGCTTGCAAAAAAGAAGGGTAAGATGAGACTTAATAGCTCTCTACAAATATATGAAGGGACGTCACAGTGTAGAGGGATCATCTTTATTCTCATTTGTACATGGAAACACAAGAAGCAATGGAATGAAACTAAAAGCAAGAAGATACAGATTAGATATTAGAAAAAAAATTTGACAGGGAGAGTGATCAATGAGTGGAACAGGCTGTCACGAGAGGTGGTGATTTCTCCTTCAATAGAAGTTTTCAAACAGAGATTGGACAGATATCTGTCTGAGATGGTTTAGTGAATTGTGCACTGCATTGAGCAGAGGGTTGGACACAATGACCCTTGAGGTCCAAGCTAACATTCTATGATTCTATGTACAGGTAACACATGGAATCACCAATGATGTCTGTAGTTCAAGATACTAATTTTTGCTTTTCTTCTTCATCCAGCACAGACTATCATCATGTCTTCCAGTCAAGACTCGTCTCTGCAGAAAATAATACACAGTTATCTAGAGCAATGATCCCAGAGCAAATTTTGCAATTTTCCCCCAATGTGTACACTACGTCAGATGGAGAAAAAAGCGACATGGTGCCACCCTGCAGAGTAAGAGGACCTACCCCCCACTGAAAACAATATCCTCACAAATAAAATATACCAAACCACCCAGCCACCACAGAAATAGGAAATCACTAGGAAGTATCACACCATTAGGATCAATAATAAGCCTTTATTAAATCTATTGGCAATTCATACATAAAAAGTTTTATAAAAATTATACATGTGAATAAAAAATAACCAAAATGCAGGAGATTTTATCTGGTACCCCAGAACCCCTAAATAATGAAGGTAGCAGCCCACCAAGGATAAAATTATCTTTACTCGCTGTGTATATAAAAAACTAGTATAACAGTAAAATAAGCTGGTCAAACCAGATAGGGTGAGGCTAAATATCCACTAAAATATTTAAATTAATATATGAAAATCAGTGCAAAACCTCATAAAAATTTACATGTATTATTGTCCATGAACAGCAAAAGTGCTAAAGAATAAAAATACACAAAAATTGTATAAAAATTCATATAGTGACCAAGTGTAAAAATTTATATCAGCATATTTCAAACAAACAACTAAAGTGCATAAAATAATTTAAGTGCAACAAAATGAAATGGGAATATTGCAGTGGTATAAGTAAAGGTTATATTCACTTGTTACATATAAAGTGACTAAGTGCAAGAAAGTGATTATATCACAGCGAGGTGGATGGGAATGATATTAGTTTCACCGCATACATATGTGTCCAAGTGCACTGGAAATCCGTGGGTTAATACCCCTACAATCTATTGAATCACTATATAAGTAGATATCCACATGTAGTGGTTAATAGCTAGTGGGTAATTCGGCGGTCATGGTATTGCCGCATGCAAGCTTTCCGTATATATGTAGGCTAGTAATCAAATGGACAAATCATTACCGCAGATGATCTACCTTCAGGGGGGCCGAGTCCAGAACCTGCGTGCGCCCACTTTAATCACAAATAAAATATAGCACAGCAGTAATAATATTCAGTAATTAGCCCTTACAGTAATAATGTCCCTCATCTTGGCCCTTTCCTGTAATAACATCCCCCATCCTGGTCCCCATGTGTCTCATTCCTGACACCCTTGTGTTTCCTTCCTGGCCATTTGTGTCTCATTCCTGGCTCCCTTGTGTCTCATTCCTGGCCACCTTGTGTCTCATTCCTGGCACCCTTGTGTTTCCTTCCTGGCCATTTGTGTCTCATTCCTGGCCCCCTTGTGTCTCATTCCTGGCCCCATAAGTTTTCCCATCCTGGCCCCATATTTCTCCATACTGTCCCCATATGTTCTACCATCTTGGCCCTATGTGTCTCCATCCTGGCCCCATATGTTCTCCCATCCTGCCCCATATGTCCTCCCATCCTGGCCCCATGTGTATCCATCCTGCCCCCATGTGTCTCACCATCTTGGCCCCATGTGCATCCATCCTGTCCCCATATGTTCTCCCATCCAGGCCCATATGTCTCCATCTTGCCCCAGTCCCATGTGATTTCCCATCTTGGCCCCATGTATCCTTATCCTGCCCCCAGACACCATATGTTCTCTAATTCTGCCCCCATGTGTTCTTCCATCCTGGTCACATATGATTTCCCATCCTAAACCCATATTAGCTTCCATTATGGCTCCATATGTCACTCCATCCTGCCCCAGGACCCATATGATTTTCCATCCAGGCCCCATTTGTCTCCATCCTGCCCCCAAGCCACATATGATCTCCCATCCTGGCCCCATACAAAAAAATTAAAAAAAGTTTTTCCTTAGCTGGCAGAGTCCCCTTACTCATTAATTTGATGCGCAGACGACCTGGTGTATGGCAGTGACGTCATACGCTAGTGAAATGCGCGCCGACTTCAGATGCTAGCCTCTGATTGGCTGGTGGCTGTTAACTATTGGAGTGCAGGAAGCCAGTGGTTTCCTGCATGGCAATAGATTTTAACCCCTAGAGTTAGGGGTGTGTTGGGGTTAGAACTGGGGGGTTTCCACTGTTTAGGTACATCAGGCGGTCACCAAACATGACATGGCACAACCATTGATTCCAGCCAATTTTGCGTTAAAAAAGTCAGATGATGCTCCCTCCCTTCTAAGCCTGCCGTGCACCCAAACAGTGGTTTACCCCCACATATGGGGCATCAGGGTACTCAGGACAAATTGGACAAAAACTTTTTGGGTCCAGTTTCTCCTGTTACCCTTGGGAAAATAAAATGGGGGATAAAAAAATGCACTCGGGCATTCAAAGTGCTCACCACACATCTATATAAGCTCCTTGGGGGGTCTAGTTTCCAAAATGGGGTCACTTGTGAGGGGTTTCTACTCTTTAGGCACCTCAAAGGCTCTGCAAATGCAACATGATGCCCGCAAACCATTCCATCAAAGTCTGCATTCCAAAACATCACTACTTCCCTTCCGAGCCCTGATGTGTGCCCAAACAGTAGTTTTCTCCCACATATGGGGTATCAGCATACTCAGGACAAATTGGACAACAACTTTTTAGGTCCAATTTCTCCTGTTACCCTTGGGAAAATAAAAAATTGTGGGCTAAAAAAATCATTTTTGTGGGAAAAAATGATTATTTATTTTCACGGCTCTGCATTATAAACTTCTGTGAAGCACTTGGGCATTCAAAGTGCTCACCACACATCTAGATAAGCTCCTTTGGGGGTCTAGTTTCCAAAATGAGGTCACTTGTGGGGGGTTTCTACTGTTTAAGTACATCAAGGGCTCTGCAAATGCAACATGACGCCCGCAGACCATTCCATCAAAGTCTGCATTCCAAAAGGCACTCCTTCCCTTCCAAGCTCTGCCATGCGCCCAAACAGTGGTCCTGCCCAACATACAGGGTATCAGCGTACTCAGGACAAATTGCACAATTTTCATGGTCCAATTTCTCCTGTTACCCTTGTGAAAGTAAAAATTTTGGGGTGAAATAATCATTTTTGTGGAAAAAAATTATTTTTTTATTTTCACAGCTCTGCATTATAAACTTCTGTGAAGCACTTGGGGGTTCATAGTGCTCACCACACATCTAGATAAGCTCCTTTGGGGGTCTAGTTTCCAAAATGAGGTCAATTGTGGGGGGTTTCTACTGTTTAAGTACATCAAGGGCTCTGCAAATGCAACATGACGCCCGCAGACCATTCCATCAAAGTGTGCATTTTAAAACGTCACTACTTCCCTTCCGAGCCCCAATGTGTGTCCAAACAGTGGTACCCCCCACACACAGGGTATCGGCGTACTTATGACAAACTAGACAACAACTTTTGGGGTTCAAATTCTCCTGTTACCCTTGGGAAAATAAAAAAATTGTGGACTAAAAAATCATTTTTGAGGAAAATGAAAAGATTTTTTATTTTCATGGCTCTGCGTCTGTGAAGCACTTGGGGGTTCAAAGTGCTCACCACACATCTAGATAGGTTCCTTAAGGGGTCTAGTTTTCAAAATGTTGTGGAGGGTTTCCACTGTTTAGACATGTCAGGGGCTCCCCAAAAGCGACATGGCGTCCGATCTCAATTCCAGCCAATTCTGCACAGAAAATGTCAAATGGCGCTCCTTCCCTTCCGAGCTCTGCCATGCGCCCAAACAGTGGTTTACCCCCACATATGGGTATTGGCGTACTCAGGAAAAATTACACAATATCTTTGGTGGTCTAATTTCTCCTGTTACTCTTGTGAAAATAAAAAGTTTGGGTTGAAAACATCATTTTTGTGGAAAAATTACAATTTTTTTTTCACGACTCCACGTTATAAACTTCTGTGAAGCACTTGGGGGTTCAAAGTGCTCACCACACATCTAGATAAGCTCCTTAAGGGGTTTAGTTTCCAAAACTGTGTCACTTGCCTCTGTTTAGGCACATCAGGGGCTCCCCAAAAGCGACATGGCATCTGATCTCAATTCCAGCCAATTCTGCATTGAAAAAGTCAAACGGCACTCCTTCTCTTTCAAGCTCTGCCGTGCGCCCAAACTGTGGTTTACCCCCACATACAGGGTATCGGCGTATTCTGGAGAAATTGCACAACAAATTATGTGGTTAATTTTCTCTTGTTACACTTGTGAAAATAAAAAAAATTGGTTCTGAAGTAAAATGTTCATAAAAAAAAAAGTTAAATGTACATTTTTTTCCTTCCACATTGCTTCAGTTCCTGTGAAACACGTAAAGGGTTAATAAACTTCTTGAAGGGGGTTTTGAGCACCTTGAGAGGTGTAGGTTTTAGAATGGTGCCACTTTTGGGTACTTTCTGTCTTGTACACCCCTCAAAGTGACTTGGTACCTAAAAAAAAATGGTTTTGTAAATTTTATTGTAAAAATGAGAAATCGCTGGTCAAATTTTAACCCTTAACTTCCTAACAAAAAAAATTTGTTTCCAAAATTGTGCTGATGTAAAGTAGACATGTGGGAAAAAAACTTTCTCAGAATCAGTAGGATCCGTTAAAGCGTTCCAGAGTTATAACCTCACAAAGTGATAGTGGTCAGAATTGTAAAAATTGGCCTGGTCATTAAGCTGCAAATTGGCTCCGTCACTAAGGGGTTAATAAATCAGAATTTGCCCACATTATAAAACAGTAAATTCCACAAGACGTCATTTATTTGTGATTTCTGCTTTGCATTAAACATGGCGAGACTGTAAACCTCGTCTCGCTCCCCAGAATATCAGGCAGAATCAGACCCTCTGATACCAAAACTGAATATTGCTTGTCAATTACGTAGACTTCTGAATGTGAAGCATTCTCAGAAGGTTTTCACGTTTCATAAAATTCTTCCTCGCTTTTCATATTGTCTGTCACCTGTCAACCCACCAAAGTCCCTGCTGAATTCTTTTCATTTCTTATTCCTAGAGTCTGTTGTGTACTTCATTCTGATCTCTGCTGCTGGCTCTAGTCCGGTCAAGTCCCTTCACCTTTCATTTTCACAGCTGTAGAAAGCTTCATAGACATGGAAGATTGCCAGTCAATTCCCCGCTGCCCGGACCATAGATGCTTTGATTTCCCAAGAGCAAGCTTTAAGATGAAATATATAAATCCTGGGCTATATGACCTTGTCCATACTCTCTGACACCAGATAGGCAAGGCCTGTGTGTGTATAAATATATATTGCATGTGTAGAACTGTATATAAATATATATGTGTGTGTATATACAGTATAAATATATATGTATATACACACATATATACTATATATACGGTATACATACAGGCACACTCGCATATATATAGTTTTATATATTTTTAGAATATCTCAGATTAATTGCAAACCTTGCAATCCTAATTAGAGGAATATATTGGCATTTATGCCCCTCGCAGCCTCCACCCTCAGATCTATCTCCACTAAGAATACTAAGAAAAAAATTATATAAAAAATAAGCCATAACTACTATAAAAATTGTTAATAGAAGAGATTTGTTCAATTATAACCAAAATATTTTACCTACAAAAATAATATTTTGCCCTTTTTATTTCCAGCACAACATTGAAGAGAAAATAGTTTCAGTAATATAAGGGGAATAAAGCAATCCAGAGAGATTTTTTGACCTACATTTCGATGGCTAGAGAAAACTATCGTTCTTTTTATACAACTGCCAGATAGGCAAGATATAAACCATAGGGGAATATGGATTTTGCAGTGTGAATTAAATATATCCTGCAATCACTTCCCCTCCCCCAAGCATCTGAGAAGATTTTAATATTTTAATATAGTGTTCTGCTGCAAAGCACTATGGGTTTGAATTAATAAAAAACCCCACCACCCAAAAAAAATAAATAAATAAGTAACACATGTACATTTCACTGGTTTCGCTCTGTCCACTTGCTTCAAATGTGTTTTTAATATCATCATGAAAAAAAATTACAATCTAGGTGTATATTAGCTATTATCACTAATTTCTTCATCTTGAGAGAGACAGCAATTTATTGACAATACCGAACAGAAAGGCAGTAACAGCCGTAAGGAACATTTATCATTTTGTTTGCACCTACAGTTTCGTACAATTGCCCCTCCCCTTTTTTAAATTTCTATGCAAATGTCAATTTTATCAATATTTTACATTATTTGATACCCTATTTTTCAACACCTACATAAAAACTTAAAAATGAAGGAAATAGGTGGTGTGATTAATCTTTTGATTTGAAGTACAATGGGTACTCATTAGTGATGGGCGAGCACTAAAATGCTCGGGTGCTCGATGCTTGGGTGGAGCTGATTGGAATAGTCTGGTACTCGGCCAGAACAACGAGCCCAATGTAAGTCTATGGGAGACCCGAGTATTTTTACCGCGATCCCCCCCGGGGGTCCTTTTAAGGTCTAAAAACATCTGAAAATGATGGAAACACTGCTCAAATGACACAGGGACCTCATGGGGATCGCCCCTGGAAGCATTCCTGACTCCTAGTTCACAGCTTTAATCATTTTTTTTCCGAGATTCATTTTTCCCGGTGCCACATGAAAACGAAACCCCAGACTGAAAATTTCCTCTCCCACTTAGGCTTAGTTCAGATGCAGCGTTTTTTAAGTGTTTTTCAACTTTAACCCCTTCATGACCTTGGGATTTTTTGTTTTTCCGTGTTCGTTTTTCACTCCCCTCCTTCCCAGAGCCATAACTTTTTTATTTTTCCGTCAATTTGGCCATGTGAGGGCTTATTTTTTGCGGGACGAGTTGTACTTTTGAACGACATCATTGGTTTTACCATGTCGTGTACTAGAAAACGGGAAAAAAATTCCAAGTGCAGTGAAATTGCAAAAAAAAGTGCAGTCCCACACTTGTTTTTTGTTTGACCTAACATTATGATTCTCCAGGTCATTACGAGTTCATAGACACCTAACATGACTAGGTTATTTTTTACTTAAGTGGTGAAAAAAAATTCCAAACTTTGCTAAAAAAAAAAAAAAAAATTACGCCATTTTCCGATACTCGTAGCGTCTCCATTTTTCATGATCTGGGGTCGGTTGAGGGCTTATTTTTTGCGTGCCGAGCTGGCGTTTTTAATGATAGCATTTTGGTGCAGATATGTTCTTTTGATCGCCCATTATTGCATTTTAATGCAATGTCGCGGCGACCAAAAAAACTTAATTCTGGCGTTTCGAATTTTTTTCTCACTACGCTGTTTAGCGATCAGGTTAATGCTTTTTTTTATTGATAGATCGGTCGATTCTGAACGTGGCGATACCAAATATGTGTAGGTTTGATTTTTTTTTTATTGATTTATTTTGATTGGGACGAAAGGGGGGTGATTTAAACTTTTATATTTTTTTGATTTTCTTCACATTTTTTTTTACTTTTTTTTTTTACTTTTGCCATGCTTCAATAGCCTCCATAGGAGGCTAGAAGCAGGCACAGCACGATCGCCTCTGCTACATAGCAGCGATCTGCTGTTCGATGCTATGTAGCAGAAAATCAGGAGTGCTGTGAGCGCCGACCACAGGGTGGCGCTCACAGCTACCGTGCAACAGTAACCATAGAGGTCTCAAGGACCTCTATGGTTACAATACTGAAGCATCGCCGACCTCCGATCATGTGACGGGGCCCAGCCAGATGCCGTAGTTAAATGCCGCTGTCTGCGTTTGACAGCGGCATTTAACTAGTTAATAGGCGCGGGCAGATCGCGATTTTGCCCGCGCCTATTGCGGGCACATGTCAGCTGTTCAAAACAGCTGACATGTCCCGGCTTCGATGCGGGCTCACTGCCGCAGCCCGCATCAAAGAGGGGCTTCTGACCTCGGACGTACTATCCCGTCCGAAGTCAGAAAGGGGTTAACATTGCTTTCAACCACTACAAATGCATTCACTGGGAAATGTCATTGTAACATTTAACAACCCTAGCTGGCCATGTGGTGTGTGACACATAAGCAGACCCATCTTGTTTCATTATGAAGGAGAGACTCTTAAAGTCACAGAGCCTATTTTTACTGGTGCATCAGGTGGCATTAATCTTCTTAAGGGGCCATTATTAAAGTGGGTCTCCTAAGCTGTTGTCTCCCTGACGAAGCAGGTGCGAAACGTGCGTTGGAGTGGTGTGTGTGGGGGCTGCGGTACACTTCTCTGTTTGGTAAGGTCCGGCTTCCATTTGTGTATGCTTTTGCATACTTGTGCATATTTTGAAGAGTGTGTTATAACTAATTACATTATCATTGCACTTTAGAATTTGGAGGGTTAGCAATATACTATGGTAGCATTATAGATGTACAATTGGCTATAGTATAATTGATTACATTGTTATTATATGTTCACATTTTGGCACACATATATATATTATATATAATATTTTTTTTATTCACATTCACAGGTATTTTCTTGATGTGTTCATTTATATAAAATTTAGAGATATTGACTTTTTAGCTTTTTCATATATGATTTTGTAAATTGTGTGTTAATTGCAATTTTCACTAATTAATTATTAGTATATATACATATATAGACATTGTTTCATTGCACAGTATTCACTTTAACATATTATATCTACACATTTTTTTATATATCCATTATAAACTATTTGGGTTAATATATATCACTTATCTTCTTCTATATTATATATTGTTTATATATATTTTTTATATTCATATATATTTATATATTTATTTGATTTTTCCAATTGTATATCAATTAGGTTCTCATATTTGTATCTTGCACATATATATATATATATATATATATATATATATATATATATATATATATATATATATATATAAAAAAAAACTTTTCCTCCAATTCTTTTGCATATTTTGCACATTATGGCCGGTTCATGACTGTGTTTTTAATATTCAATGTATAGACAACTTTGATTTGATTGCATCAGCACTTTATGTGATTTATTGTTATTGACTTTGCCAGTCGAGTTCTGTGTACCACAGCCCCCCACATACAGTCTTAATAATAATATATAATTTTTATATACTTTTATATATCTTTACTTATTTTAACGGCAAAAACTTTTTAATAAAATATTGACAATTGTTGTGTAATGTCCTATTAATATAAATAAAATGAATTTGATCAAAAATTATTTATTGAGTTGTCAGTAAATATTTTCTTGGGGTACATGTTTGTTGTGCAATATTTACTGGATAGATTATATTTTGAGAATTATTTGGTATTTCTTTTCTATATAGGATTTTTTTCTCCTAAGCTGTTGTAGCCTATGTTGTGGGTGGATGGGCTGCCAAGAATTACACACGCACCACAATACCCCTTTCATAAGATGTCCAGGGGGGACTCCTGAAAAAGTGTTGCATTGAATTCAAGGCCTGCCCTGCTACCAATTCATATGCACCCCAATAAGCCTTTGAACGCACATACTGGATGGGCCCATGAAAATCCACTTCACAATATGCATTTTGTACTCCCATACTCCTTTGTTTTACACATTGGCAGCAAGGCCAGCCCTGCTGCATAGTCAGTCATATGCACCCCATTACGCCTTGGAACCCACATAGTGGATGGGCCCATGAAAATCCACTTCACAATATGCATTTTGTGCTTCTTACTCCTTTGTTTTATACTTTGGCAGGAAGGCGAGCCCTGCTGCATAGTCAGTCATAAGCACCCCATTAGGCCTTGGAACCCACATACTGGATGGGCCCAGGAAAATTCACTCGTATTTTTTAATGGTATGATGGTTCCCTCTTTGTACAATTATTTACAGAAGAATTTGGCAATTTTATTTGACATGTTTTTAACACTAAAGTTCAGATGCGGCTTTAAAAAAGGCAAATGCTTGCAATACAAGGCAATTTTATTGCAAACTACAAAATACAAGGAATAATATGATTGAAAAGTGTGAGTCCGTACACTTTTGTATGTGTTAACATACACAGGTTAATAAGTACATATAAGGATTAAATAAATATAGTGATTACATATATATAAATGAAGATTAACTACATACAGTACACTCCCTGACAGAAGTTATGTCACTTATCCATGTTATGTAAATAAGAGCTTATAACCTGACTTTAAATTCATCCATTGGTTGTATAAATTATTCTTTTGAAAGCTGAAACCCTCCGAAATGCGGTTTAGGTTAAGAAAATAAATTGGCATCAATGCAGAAATATTTATCAGTTAATGGACACAGAATGGTCAGATTTTGGCAAGACAAAAGTTTTGTCGCCTGGTCATATAATGCAAGCAATCCTAGTTTACATCGTCACCTGTGCCAGTAAATGATCGGTTAATTAGTGTGTGTGTATAAAAAGAAACCCAGCACCCCAGACCTTCACTTGAACTGCAACTTGAGCTCTGACAGCATGACAAAAATCCACCCTGCGATCAAAGCCTGGATTATCAAGAGACTGAAGGCCAGATCCACTGCAGAGGTGGCTGGCACCTTTAATGTGTCTCAGCATCAAGTACAAAGAATTAAACATTTTTTGAAGAGACTGGATATGTGTTTGACAAGCCCAGGTCCGGCAGACCCTGCAAGACAACTGATCAGGAGGAATGTTTGTTGGTTAGAAAATCCAAAGCAAGCCCCTCTTCCCCTGCAGCAGAGCTCCAACAAGCCTGGTCACCTCAAGTCTGTGTGTCAACTAGAAAAGTTTGTAGGATTCTGTCTCGAAATGGCCTCCATGGTCTAATCAGTGCCCAGAAGCCAGCACTAAACAAAAGGCAAATAAAAAAACGTATGGCATTTGCAAAGTCCCACAGCCTGCTAAACAGATGGACAGGTGAACTCAAACTTCTGTAGGATTTATATATACCTTTATAGGTGGCTGACACTGAAAGGAAAATCAGGCCCAATGTTACACACTAGGTTTTCTGTGCCCCAATAATTTGAGACAGATGGCACACACAGGACCGGCACTCAAGCAGAAATGCCAATCTTAATCTCCCACTATTTTTTTGGTTTTCAGGGAGAATTTAAAAAAAAAAATAATAATTCCCAGTATGACACACTAGGTTTTCTGTGCCCCAATAATTTGAGACAGATGGCACACACAGAACCGGCACTCAAGCAGAAATGCCAATCTTAATCTCCCACTATTTTTTTTTGTTTTCAGGGAGAATTAAAAAAAAAAAAATCCCAGTATGACACACTAGGTTTTCTGTGCCCCAATAATTTGAGACAGATGGCACACACAGGACCGGCACTCAAGCAGAAATGAGAATCTTAATCTCCCACTTTTTTTTTTGTTTTCAGGGAGAATTTAAAAAAAATAATAATAATTCCCAGTATGACACACTAGGTTTTCTGTGCCCCAATAATTTGAGACAGATGGCACACACAGGACCGGCACTCAAGCAGAAATGCCAATCTTAATCTCGCACTATTTTTTTTTTTTTCTGGAAGAATTTAAAAAAAAAAAGGGACTGTCCTACAATTACTATCTCCCTGCAGTAATCTCAGCAAGGTATGGCAGGCAGCAATAACAAGTAGTGGACAGCTGCACAAAAAAAAACAAAAGTGTGGACAAACAAACAAGATAGCTGTGCAGAAAGGAAGGAAAAACAGGATTTGTGCTTTGAAAAAAGCAGTTGGTTTGCACAGCGGCGTACACACACAGCAACGCAGCTATCAGGGAGCCTTCTAGGGCAGCCCAATGAGCTACAGCGCTGAGGAAAAAAAATGTAGCTTCCACTGTCCCTGCAAACAAAAGGTGGTGTTGGACAGTGGAAATCGCTACAGCACAAGCGGTTTGGGGGTGAATGTACCCTGCCTAACACTATCCCTGCTTCTGACGAAGCGGCACCTCTCCCTACGCTCAGATCAGCAGCAGTAAGATGGCGGTCGGCGGGAACGCCCCTTTATAGCCCCTGTGACACCGCAGAAAGCAAGCCAATCACTGCAATGCCCTTCTCTAAGATGGTGGGGACTGAGATCTATGTCATCACGCTGCCCACACTCTGCGTCCACCTTCATTGGCTGAGAAATGGCGCTTTTAGCGTCATTGAAACGCGACTTTGGCGCGAAAGTCGCTTACCGCGTGGCCGACCCCACACAGGGATCGGGTCGAGTTTCATGAAACCCAACTTTGCCAAAAGTCGGAGACTTATGAAAATGACCGATCCGTTTCGCTCAACCCTAGTTATAAGGGTTAAAAGTTGACCAGTGATTTGTCATTTTTGCAGCAAAATTTACAAAACCATTTTTTTAGGGACCACTTCACAATTTGAGGGATATACATCACAGAAAATACCCAGCGACACCATTTTAAAAACTGCACCCCTCATGGAGCTCAAAACCACATTCAAGAAGTTTATTAACCCTTTACGTGCTTCACAGGAACTGAAACAATATGGAAGGAAAAAATTAACATTTAACTTTGTTTTACAAACATTTTACTTCAGAACCAATTTTTTTTATTTTCACAAGTGTAAAAAGAGAAAATGAACCACAAAATGTATTTTTCAATTTCTCCTGAATACACCGATACCCCATATGTGGGGGTAAACCACTGTTTAGGCTCACAGCAGAGCTTGGAAGGGAAGGAGCACCGTTTGATTTTTTTCAATGCAGAATTGGCTGGAATTGAGATTGGACGACATGTCGCGTTTGGAGAGCCCCTGATGTGCCTAAACAGTGTAAACCCCCCACAAGTGACCCCATTTTGGAAACTAGACTGCTTAAAGAACTTATCTAGATGTGTGGTGAGCACTTTGAACTTCCATGTGCTTCACAGAACTTTATAACGTAGAACCGTGAAAATAAAAAATCTTATTTTTTCTACAAAAATGATATTTTTGCCCTCCAAATTTTTATTGGTAACAGGAGAAATCAGACCCCCAAAGTTGTTGTGCAATTTGTACTAAGTATGCCGATACCCCATATGTGGGGGTAAACCATTGTTTGAGGACGCACGGCAGAGCTCGGAAGGGAAGGAGCTCCGTTTGACTTTTTCTATGCAGAATTGTCTGAAATTGAGATCGGACTCCATGTCTCGTTTGGAAAGCCCATGATGTGCCTAAATACTGGAAACCCCCCCACAAGTGACACCATTTTGGAAACTAGACCCCTTAGGTAACTTATCTAGATGTGTGATGATGAGCACTTTGAATGCTTTGAGTGCTTCAAAGAAGTTTATAACGCAGAGCTGTGAAAATAAAAAATCATTTTTTTCCTCAAAAATGATTTTTTAGCACGCAGTTTTTTATTTTCACAAGGGTAACAGGAAAAATTGGACCATAAAAGTTGTTGTCCAGTTTGTCCTGAGTATGCTGACACCCCATATGTGGGGGGACCACTGTTTGGGCGCATGGCAGAGCTCGGAAGGTAAGGAGCGCCATTTTGGAATGCAGACTTTGATAAAATGGTCTGCAGGCTTCATGTTGCGTATGCAGAGGCCCTGATGTGCCTCAACTGGTGAAACCCCCTACAAATTAAAAACTAAGTAACTTATCTAGATGTGTTGTGTGAACTTCAAAACCCCAAGTGTTTCACTAAAGTTTATAACGCAGAGCTGTGAAAATAAGCCCGCAAATAAGCCCGCAAATTTGTATTTTCACAAGGGTAACAGGAGAAATTTGACCCCAAACATTGTTGTCCAATTTGTCCTGAGTACGCTGGTACCCCATAAATGGGAGAAAACTACTGTTTGGGCATACATCGGGCTTGGAAGGGAAGTAGTGACGTTTTGGAATGCAGACTTTGATGGAATGGTCTGCGGGCGTCATGTTGCGTTTGCAGAGCCCTTGATGTGCCTAAACAGTAGAAACCCCCCACAAGTGACCCCATTTTTTGAAACTAGACCTCCACAATGAGCTTATCTAGATGTGTGGTGAGCACTTTAAATGCCCAAGTACTTCACAGAAGTTTATAATGCAGAGCCGTGAAAATAAAAAATCATTTTTTTTCACACAAAAATGATATTTTAGCCCCCAGTTTTTTTTTTCCCAAGGGTATCAGGAGAAATTGGACACCAAAAGTTGTTGTGCAATTTGTCCTGAGTACTCTGATGCCCCATATGTGGGGGTTAACTACTGTTTGGGCGCATAGCAGAGCTCAGAAGGGTGGGAGCACCATTTGTCTTTTTGAACGCAAAATTGGCTGGAATCAATGGTGGCGCCATGTCGTATTTGGAGGCCCCCTAATGTACCTAAACAGTAGAAACCCCCCAATTCTAACTCCAACCCTTACCCCAACACACCCCTAATCCTAATCCCAACCCTATTGATAGCCCTGATCACAACCCTAACCCCAACACACCCCTAACCCTAATCCCAACCATAACCATAACCCTAACAACAACCCTAACCGCAACACACCCCTAACCCTAATCCCAACCATAACCCTAACCACAACCCTAACCACAACACACCCCTAACCCTAATCTCAACCCTAACCAAAAACCTAACCCTAATCTCAACCCTAACCCTAATCCCAACCCTAACCCTAATCCCAACCTTAACCCTAATTTTAACCCTAATCCCAACCCTAACCCTAATCCCAACCCTAACTCTAACTTTAGCCCAACCCTAACCCTAACTTTAGCCCCAAACCTAACGCTAACTTTAGCCCAATTTACTTTAGCCCAACTCTAACCCTAAATGGAAATAAATATATTTTCTTTATTTTATTATTTTTCCCTAACTAAGGGGGTGATAAAGGGGAGGTTATTTACTATTTTTTTTATTTTGATCACTATGATAGGGTCTATCACAGTGACCAAAATGAACCAATAAGAAAAATCTCCCTAATGTTGCTGGGTGCCGGCCGGCAGATCTCAGCTGGTGCACTGTGCATGCGCCCACTATTTTCTAACCGGAGGAAGACACCAGCGGCTGTGGGGGAAGCAGAAGGACCCATGGACACCGGGAGACAACGTAAGAGTCAGGGGGGATCAGGGACCCTATTTCTCTCTGCGATCACATCAGAGGAGAGAGAAATTAAATGGCAAATCGCACTTTTTTTTTTTGCGGTCACTGTCATATGGTTAATAGTGTTGAGCGATAGCGTCCGATACTTGAAAGTATCGGTATCGGAAAGTATCGGCCGATACCGGCAAAGTATCGGATCTAATCCGATACCGATACCCGATACCAATACAAGTCAATGGGACTCAAGTATCGGACGGTATCCCTGATGGTTCCCAGGGTCTGAAGGAGAGGAAACTCTCCTTCAGGCCCTGGGATCCATATTAATGTGTAAAAGAAAGAATTAAAATAAAAATATTGCTATACTCACCTCTCCGACGCAGCCTGGACCTTACCGAGGGAACCGGCAGCGTTCTTTGCTTAAAATGCGCGCGTTTACTGCCTTCCGTGATGTCACGGCTTCTGATTGGTCACGTGCCGCCCATGTGGCCGCGACGCGACCAATCACAGCAAGCCGTGATGTAATTTTCAGGTCCTGAATGCCTAATTGTAGGCATTCAGGATTTGAAAATTACGTTACGGCTTGTGATTCATCGCGTCGCGGTCACATGGGCGACGCGACCAATCACAAGCCGTGACGTCACGGGGCGCGTTTCCGCGCGCATTTTAAAATTACGTCACGGCTTGTGATTGGTTGCATGCCGCCCATGTGACCGCGACGCGACCAATCACAGCAAGCCGTGACGTAATTCCAGGTCCTGAATGCCTAATTCTGCATTCAGGACCTGAAAATTACGTCACGGCTTGCTGTGATTGGTCGCGTCGCGGCCACATGGGCGGCACGCGACCAATCACAAGCCGTGACGTCACGGAAGGCAGTAAACGCGCGCATTTTAAGCAAAGAACGCTGCCGGTTCCCTCGGTAAGGTCCAGGCTGCGTCGGAGAGGTGAGTATAGCAATATTTTTTATTTTAATTCTTTCTTTTACACATTAACCCCTTTACCCCCAAGGGTGGTTTGCACGTTAATGACCAGGCCAATTTTTACATTTCTGACCACTGTCTCTTTATGAGGTTATAACTCCGAAATGCTTCAACGGATCTTAGCGATTCTGACATTGTTTTCTCGTGACATATTGTACTTCATGATAGTGCTAAAATTTCTTCAATATAACTTGCGTTTATTTGTGAAAAAAATGGAAATTTGGTGAAAATTTTGAAAATTTCACAATTTTTCAACTTTGAATTTTTATTCTGTTAAACCAGAGAGTTATGTGACACAATATAGTTAATAAATAACATTTACCACATGTCTACTTTACATCAGCACAATTTTGGAAACAATTTTTTTTTTTTCTAGGAAGTTATAAGGGTTAAAATTTGACCAGCAATTTCTCATTTTTACAACAAAATTTACAAAACCATTTTTTTTAGGGACCACCTCACATTTGAAGTCATTTTGAGGGGTCTATATGGCAGAAAATACCCAAAAGTGACACCATTCTAAAAACTGCACCCCTCAAGGTGCTCAAAACCACATTCAAGAAGTTTATTAACCCTTCAGGTGATTCACAGCAGCAGAAGCAACATGGAAGGAAAAAATTAACATTTTACTTTTTAGTCACAAAAATGATCTTTCAGCAATAATCTTTTTAATTTCCCAAGGGTAAAAAGAGAAAATGGACCTCAAAAGTTGTTGTCCAATTTGACCTGAGTACGCCGATACCCCACATGTGAGGGGGAACCACTTTATGGGCGCATGGCAGGGCTCAGAAGGAAAGGAGCGTCGTTTGACATTTTCAAGCTAAATTTGGCTGGAATTGAGATCGGACGCTACGTCGCGTTTGGCGAGCCCCTGATGTGCCTAAACAGTGGAAACCCCCCACAAGTGACCCCGTTTTGGAAACTAGACCCCCTAAGGAACTTATCTAGATGTGTCATGAGCACTTTTATCCCCCAAGTGCTTCACGAAAGTTTATAACGCCCGGGCGTGAAAAAAAAAATTCCTATTTTTTCCACAAACATGATCGTTTAGTCCCCAATTTTTTATTTTCTCAAGGGTAAAAGGAGAAATTGGACCCAAAAGTTGTTGTCCAATTTGTCCTGAGTACGCGGATACCCGATATGTGGGGGGGAACCACTGTTTGGGCACATGGCAGGGCTCAGAAGGAAAGGAGCGCCATTTGACTTTTTCAAGCTAAATTTGGCTGGAATTGAGATCGGACGCCATGTCGCGTTTGGTGAGCCCCTGATGTGCCTAAACAGTGGAAAACCCCCACAAGTGACCCCATTTTGGAAACTAGACCCCCTAAGGAACTTATCTAGATGTGTCATGAGCACTTTTATCCCCCAAGTGCTTCACGAAAGTTTATAACGCCCGGGCGTGAAAAAAAAAATTCCTATTTTTTCCACAAACATGATCGTTTAGTCCCCAATTTTTTATTTTCTCAAGGGTAAAAGGAGAAATTGGACCCCAAAAGTTGTTGTCCAATTTGTCCTGAGTACGCTGATACCCTATATGTGGGGAGGAACCACTGTTTGGGCACATGGCAGGGCTCAGAAGGAAAGGAGCGCCGTTTGACTTTTTCAAGCTAAATTTGGCTGGAATTGAGATCGGACGCCATGTCGCGTTTGGTGAGCCCCTGATGTGCCTAAACAGTGGAAACCCCCCACAAGTGACCCCATTTTGGAAACTAGACCCCCTAAGGAACTTATCTAGATGTGTCATGAGCACTTTTATCCCCCAAGTGCTTCACGAAAGTTTATAACGCCCGGGCGTGAAACAAAAAAATTCCTATTTTTTCCACAAACATGATCGTTTAGTCCCCAATTTTTTATTTTCTCAAGGGTAAAAGGAGAAATTGGACCCCAAAAGTTGTTGTCCAATTTGTCCTGAGTACGCGGATACCCCATATGTGGGGGGGAACCACTGTTTGGGCACATGGCAGGGCTCAGAAGGAAAGGAGCGCCGTTTGACTTTTTCAAGCTAAATTTGGCTGGAATTGAGATCGGACGCCATGTCTCGTTTGGTGAGCCCCTGATGTGCCTAAACAGTGGAAACCCCCCACAAGTGACCCCATTTTGGAAACTAGACCCCCTAAGGAACTTATCTAGATGTGTCATGAGCACTTTTATCCCCCAAGTGCTTCACGAAAGTTTATAACGCCCGGCCGTGAAAAAAAAAATTCCTATTTTTTCCACAAACATGATCGTTTAGTCCCCAATTTTTTATTTTCTCAAGGGTAAAAGGAGAAATTGGACCCAAAAGTTGTTGTCCAATTTGTCCTGGGTATGCTGATACCCCATATGTGGGGGGGAACCACTGTTTGGGCACATGGCAGGGCTCAGAAGGAAAGGAGCGCCGTTTGACTTTTTCAAGCTAAATTTGGCTGGAATTGAGATCGGACGCCATGTCGCGTTTGGCGAGCCCCTGATGTGCCTAAACAGTGGAAACCCCCCACAAGTGACCCCATTTTGGAAACTAGACCCCCTAAGGAACTTATCTAGATGTGTCATGAGCACTTTTATCCCCCAAGTGCTTCACGAAAGTTTATAACGCCCGGGCGTGAAAAAAAAAATTCCTATTTTTTCCACAAACATGATCGTTTAGTCCCCAATTTTTTATTTTCTCAAGGGTAAAAGGAGAAATTGGACACCAAAAGAAGTTGTCCAATTTGTCCTGAGTACGCTGATACCCCATATGTGGGGGGTACCACTGTTTGGGCACATGGCAGGGCTCAGAAGGAAAGGAGCGCCGTTTGACTTTTTCAAGCTAAATTTGGCTGGAATTGAGATCGGATGCCATGTCGCGTTTGGCGAGCCCATGATGTGCCTAAACAGTGGAAACCCCCCACAAGTGACCCCATTTTGGAAACTAGACCCTCTATGGAACTTATCTAGGTGTGTGGTGAGAATTTTGAACCCTCACGTGCTTCACTAAAGTTTATAATGCCCAGGCGTGAAAATAAAAAATCCTATTTTTTCCCACAAAAATGATCTTTTAGTCCCCAATTTTTAATTTTCCCAAGGGTAACAGGAGAAATTGGACCCCAAAAGTTGTTGTCCAATTTGTCCTGAGTATGCTGATACCCCATATGTCGGGAGGAACTACTGTTTGGGCACACGTTGGGGCTCGAAAGGGAAGTAGTGACGTTTTGGAATGCAGACTTTGATGGAATGTTCTGCGGGCATCATGTTCCGTTTGCAGAGCCCCTGATGTGCCTAAACAGTAGAAACCCCCCACAAGTGACCCCATTTTGGAAACTGTACCCCCTAAGGAACTTATCTAGGTGTGTGGTGAGAATTTTGAACCCCCACGTGCTTCACTAAAGTTTATAATGCCCAGGCGTGAAAATAAAAAATCCTATTTTTTCCCACAAAAATGATCTTTTAGTCCCCAATTTTTAATTTTCCCAAGGGTAACAGGAGAAATTGGACCCCAAAAGTTGTTGTCCAATTTGTCCTGAGTACGCTGATACCCCATATGTGGGGAGGAACTACTGTTTGGGCATACGTTGGGGCTCGAAAGTGAAGTAGTGACGTTTTGGAATGCAGACTTTGATGGAATGTTCTGCGGGCATCATGTTCCGTTTGCAGAGCCCCTGATGTGCCTAAACAGTAGAAACCCCCACAAGTGACCCCATTTTGGAAACTGTACCCCCTAAGGAACTTATCTAGGTGTGTGGTGAGAATTTTGAACCCCCACGTGCTTCACTAAAGTTTGTAATGCCCAGGCGTGAAAATAAAAAATCCTATTTTTTCCCACAAAAATGATCTTTTAGTCCCCAATTTTTAATTTACCCAAAGGTAACAGGAGAAATTGGACATCAAAAGTTGTTGTCCAAATTGTCCTGATTACACTGGTACGCCATATGTGGGAAAAAACTGTTTAGGCACACGTTGGGTTTCGAAAGGGAAATAGTGACGTTTTGGAATGCAAACTTTGATGGAATGGTCTGCTGTCGTCATGTTCCGTTTGCAGAGCCCCTGATGTGCCTAAACAGTAAAAAAAAACCACAAGTGACATCATTTTGGAACCTAGACCCCCCCCAAGGAACTTATCTAGATATGCCCCCTTTTTGGAACTAATGTACGCTTTCTTGTAAAGTAAATTAGTAGTGCATGGAGGTGTGGTACAATTTGAAGCAATCCTTCATACACAGGCCAGGTTTTTCGGGGCAGGTGTCGCATTGATAAATGGTGTCCTTGCGTATTCCCCTTTTGTAACACACTCGGCACCTTTTTTGCGGCTTACCTTTTCTTCCGGTTGGCGGGACCACCCCCGGAAAATGCTGACCTGGTACGATACGAGCACCTTCAGTTCCGGAAGTACTGGGGCCCTCTCCTTCCGGAGTGCCAAATATCAGGGCCTTAACCACTACCTCCTGGAACTGAAGGTACGACGTATCGGTGTGGCGTGCACATCGTAACAGCAGGAAAGCGTTAAGCATTGCCATTTGTACAATGTGCACAGCCAGCTTTTTGTACCACACCTTGGCCTTTCTCAAAGCACTGTACGGTTGGAGGAGTTGATCAGAGAGATCAACCCCCCCATGCTTTTGTTGTAGCCCAGTACACAGTCCGGTTTGCAGACCTGTGTAGAGGTACCCCGTACAGTGCTGAGGGCGCTGCCATCACCGTGTATGGTGGTCAAGAGAAGGACATCCCTCTTGTCCTTGTACTTGACCACCAGCAGGTGGTCGCTACATTGGGCTTTGCTCTCACCTTTTCTGAGCATCTGCCCAAGTAGCATCTTTGGGAGGCCTCTCTGATTTTTGCGGACAGTACCGCAGGCTGCGGTACCTCGCGCAGAGAGGGATTTGTAGAGTGGGATGCTGGTATAAAAGTTATCAGTATAGAGGTGATAACCTTTATCCAGCAGTGGGTGCACCAAATCCCACACGATCTTCCCACTCACTCCCAGGACAGGAGGACACTCAGGGGGTTCAATCCTGCTGTCCTTCCCTTCATACACTCTAAACCTGTGGATGTACCCTGAGGCACTCTCACACAGCTTGTAGAGTTTGATTCCGTACCTGGCCCTTTTGTTGGGCAGGTATTGACGGAATCCGAGCCGCCCCTTAAAATGGACCAAGGACTCATCCACGCAGATGTCCCTTTTGGGCACGTACACTTCAGAAAACTTTTTGTTGAAGTGTTCGATGACCGGCCGAACTTTGAACAGACGGTCAAAGTTGGGGTCATCTCGTGCGGGACACTGTGCATTATCGGAATAATGCAGGAACTTATGGATGGCCTCAAAACGCTTCCGAACCATGACCATTCGGAACACTGAAGTGTTATATAAAATATCTACACTCCAATATTGCCGAATTTCTGGCTTCTTCACGATCCCCATGTGGAGGACCAGGCCCCAAAACTGCATCATTTCAACTGCGTCTACAGGAGACCAGTTGGAAAATGATGTACCGGGGTTTTGCTCCAAAAATTGACGAGCATACAAATTAGTTTGCTCCACCATGAGGTTAATACAATCCTCAGAGAAAAAGACTTTGAAAAAGTCTGTTTCTGTGAGGCCGGCGGTGTCAAACTTGATTCCTGATTCTGCCACAAAATCAGGAATCAGTGGCTCGTAATTTTCGGGGGGCGAGGTCCATATGGGGTCCGCAGTGGGGAGCGCTGGTTCAGGAGTGGTGGGGGCTGCCTCATCTTCTGTCCTGGGGCGTCTGCGTGGCGGTTCCGCAGGACCCGAGGAGGAAGATGAGGAGGAAGAGGAGGAGGAGGAGGATGAAGAAGAGGATGAAGAATCAGAAAAGTAAAGAAAAGTGGGATCCTCTCCCTCGCTATCAGTGTCGGAGGCAAGGAAAGCATATGCCTCCTCCAATGAATAGCGCTGTTGGGACGAACGGGACGAGCGGGACATTTTTGTGTGAATATGGTGATTGGGTGCACTTTATTGATAACTGTATGTGTATGTGTGGGGGGATAGTGATTTGTGCAAACTTATCTGAAAAGAAAACGCTAAAAGGAGAAAAAAAAACCTGCAAAAAGAAAAGTCTAAAACAGCAGGCCCTAGCTCTGATAGGTGAACTTGCGTCACTTATCAAAATTCGGCGGCTGCTGGATGTGTGCACGGAGATGACAAAAAAAGTAAAAGTGTCTAAAACAGCAGGCCCAGCTCTGATAAATGAACTGTTTCACTTATCAAAATTTGGCCGCTGCTTGATGTGCGCACGAAGGTCGGGCAAGGGGAGGAAAAAAAAAAAAAAAAAAAGGAAAACGGCAGGCACAAACTCTGATAAGAGAACTGCGTCACTTATCAAAGTTTGGCGTCTGCGGGATGTGTGTACGGAGGTTGCGCAAAGGAGCTGAGGGAAAAAAAGCGAGCGCGAGAGTTGATCGGTGAACTGCGTCACCAATCAACGCTCGGCGGCTGTTAAATGGGCGCACGGAAGGAGGTGCAAAGGGGGGTAAAAAGAGGGGGAAGGGAGATGGGGGTGGAAGTGGGGATTGGGCAGGGATCAGTGATCAAAACGTACGGTTGTAGTCAGGTGGCGCAAAGGGGGGGTGAAAAAAAAAAAAAAGGAAAACGGCAGGCACAAACTTTGATAAGTGAACTGCGTCACTTATCAAAGTTTGCCAGCTGCGGGATGTGTGTACGTAGTTAGCGCAACGGGGCTGAGGGAAAAAAAGCGAGCGCGAGAGTTGATGGGTGAACTGCGTCACCAATCAACGCTCGGTGGCTGTTAAATGGGCGCACGGAAGGAGGTGCAAAAGGGGGTAAAAAGAGGGGGAAGGGAGATGGGGGTGGAAGTGGGGATTGGGCAGGGATCAGTGATCAAAACGTACAGTTGTAGTCAGGTGGCGCAAAGGGGGGTTGAAAAAAAAAAAAAAGAAGGAAAACGGCAGGCACAAACTTTGATAAGTGAACTGCGTCACTTATCAAAGTTTGCCGGCTGCGGGATGTGTGTACGGAGTTGGCGCAACGGGGCTGAGGGAAAAAAAAGCGAGCGCGAGCGTTGATCGGTGAACTGCGTCACCAATCAACGCTCGGCGGCTACTAAATGTGCGCACGGAGGCGGCACAAATGGGGGTGGAGGGGGTAAAAAGAGGGGGAAGGGGGGAAGCGGGGATTGGGGTGGATGTGGGGATTGGGGTGGATGAACAGGGATTGGGGTGGATGAACGGGGATTGGGCAGGGATAAAACTTACGTTTAGTAGTCTTCTTTCTTTAGCAGGGATTGTGGTGCTACAGGCTGCTGTGGCACCACAATACCCAGCAGGTAGATCCAGGCACAAAATCCAGCAGGGAGATCCAGCAGTATGACCGCTCTGTAGGAATCCTCAGCTAGAGTGAGGACCCCTGCAGAGCGGTCATACACAGGTCAGGCAGGTGACACAGACAGGTCACAGAGCGGTCATGCTGCTGCTGTGACCTGTCATTGGTGGGATCGACCATAACATCGATCCCACCAATCAGAGCTTTCCTGGTGACCTGAATCTGACCTGCCTAGGATCGGAGCTATTCGCGCCGATCCTAGGCAGGTCACAGGCAGGGCACAGAGCCGTCACAGCGGGACCGCTGCTGTGCCCTGTGATTGGCGCGATCGACGATGACATCGATCGCGCCAATCAGCTTCTGCAGGCCCTGCTGGGCCTGTACTATGTTCTGTCCTAGGATCGGTGCTATTAGAGCACCGATCCATGCAGGTTCCGGCAGGGCACAGCGTGGTAATACCGCGCGGTGCCCTGCGATTGGCGCGATCGATGCGATCGGCGATCGCGCCAATCCGGGGTGTTCTTGCCGGTGCCTGTACTCGGTACTCGATCCTAGCCTGTCACCTCATTGTTTCAGCCACTCCGATTGGCTGAAACAATGAGAATGGCTGTGATTGGCTGTTCAGAATTTAACAGCCAATCACAGCGATCTGGAGGGCGGGTGGGCGTCGCCAATGCCCTGAATGCCGAGGCCATCTTCCCCCAGGTGAGATGGCGTCGGAATTTTAATGCGATCACCGCGACTTAAGTCGCGGTATCGCATTAAAGGGCATGACGTACTATCCCGTCGAGGGTCAGATAGGCCCAGGGCACCTCGACGGGATAGTACGTCGAAGGTCAGAGAGGGGTTAATGTTGTTTCGATACCGATACCACAAAAGTATCGGATCTCGGTATCGGAATTCCGATACCCGCAAGTATCGGCCGATACCCGATACTTGCGGTATCGGAATGCTCAACACTAATGGTTAATAATGGCGTAAACACCGACCTCAATCATGTTCTCTGGGATCTTGGCTACCCCCGGCAGCAGAGACCCCGGAGAAATTCTGACTCGGGGGGGCGCAATACAGTTTTTCCACAGCGCCGCTAATTAAGTACCCTTAACTACCGCCGTTAAAAGGCATATCAGCGGTCGTTAAGGGGATATAATGTAAAGATGTTTATATAGTACATTTCCCAACATATAGTATATAGTGTGGAATTCAAGTTGCATACACTGGCACATCTCTATACTATATAGTATATACACAGCTCCACTCTAAATTCCTTAACAGTGTATACAGCTCTGGCAAAAATTAACAGACCACTGCAAAATTAATTTTCAGTTTGTCTGATTTTTCTCTTTATAAGTATATTTTTGAGTAAAATGTAAATTGTGCTTTTATTCTATAAACTACTTAAAACATGTCTCCGAAGTTGCAAGCAATACATTTTGTACTTATTTTCTGAAAATGAGAAATGGTCAAAATAGCAAAAAAAATGCATTGCTTGCAGACCTCAAATAATGCAAAAAAAACAATTTCATAATCATTTAGAAACAACAATACTAATGTTTTAACTCGGGAAGAGTTCAGAAATCAATACTTTGTGGAATAACCATGATTTTTAATCACAGCTTTCATGCGTCTTGGCATGCTTTCCACCAGTCTTTCACACAGCTTTTGGGTGACCTTATGCTACCACTGGTACAAAAATTTAAGCAGTTCTTCTTTGTTTGATGGCTTGTGACTATGCATCTTCCTCTTGATTACATTCCAGAGGCTTTCAATGGGGTTCAGGTCTGGAGATTGGGCTGGCCATGACTGGGATTTGATATGGTGGTCCATCATCCACACCTTGATTGACCTAGCTTTGTGGCAGAGCGCATTGTCCTGCTGGAAAAAAACAGTTCTCAGTGTTGAGGAACATTGCCTGAGCAGAAGAAGTCCACTGTTTTTCCAGGATAACCTTGTATGCGGCTTGATTCATACGTCCTTCGCAAAAAACAACGTTCCAATTCCAGCCTTGCTGAAGCATCCCCAGATCATCACCAATCCTCCACCAAATTTCACAGTGGGTGCAAGACACTGTGTCTTGTATGCCTCTTCATGTCTCCGTCTAACCATTAGACGACCAGATGTTGATCTGGGGATGCTTCAGCAAGGCTGAATCCCTGTCATGGCCAGTACAATCTCCAGACCTGAATCCCAATAAAAACCTCTGGAATGTAATTAAAGGAAGATGAATAGTCACAAGCAATCAAACAAAGAAGAACTGCTTAAATTTTTGTACCAGGAGTGGCATAAGGTCACCCAAAATCAGTGTTAAAGACTGGTGGAAAGCATGCCAAGATGCATGAAAGCTGTGCTTAAAAATCATGGTTATTCCAAAAAATATTGATTTCTGAACTCTTCCTGAGCTAAGACATTAGTATTGTTGTTTCTAAATGATTATGAACTGTTTTTTTTCCATTATTTGAGGTCTGCAAGCACTGCATTTTTTTGTTATTTTGACCATTTCTCATTTTCAGAAAATAAATACGAAATTTATTGCTTGGAACTTCGGAGACATGTTATCAGTAGTTTATAGAATAAAAGAACAATTTACATTTTACTCAAAACTATATCTACTAGATAGATAGATTGACAGATAGATAGATAGGTTGTATATATTTATATATATATGTATATAGAACTCCGATAGATTGTGAAAAAAGCCGTGGATTCTTTATTAGCCTGTGAGGCAACGTTTCAGATCCATGACAGAACATTTGTCTGCTATGGAATTGAAATGTTGCTTGCTTGCTCAGGGCCCCGTCACTTGCAATACTTACCTCTCCCCACTCCTCTGCAACGGCGTCTTCTGCGTCTTCTAACTGTCACGTTTCAGGTCAGAGAGTGCAATGATGTCACCAGTGTGTGCCCTCTGCCTGAACAGTCACAGTGCAGAGAGCCAGAAGACGCTGACATTGAAGAGTCCGGAGCAGAGCAGCGGCCAGTGAGGAGAGGTGAGTATTTCATTTTTGTTTTATTATGTTTGGAGCAATATATGGGGCCCATTATATACTGGAGCATCATATGGGGCACTTTATACACTGGAGCATCATATGAGGCCCATTATATATGGAGCATCATATGGGGCCCATTATATATAGAGCCTCATATGGGGCCCATTATATATGGAGCATCATATGGGGCCCATTATATATGGAGCATTATGTTGGGCCAATAATATATGGAGCGTTATATGGGGCCCATTCTGCTTGGAGAAATATATGGGACCCATCATATCCATGAGCAATATATTGGGCCCATCATATACTGTATGGAGCATTATATGGTTTTCATTATGTATGACCAGGGTCTTGGTCTTCACAGTAATGTTGCTTTCCTCATGGGGAGAGTGATGCTATGTTTGGAGGCAAGAAAGGATAACTATAACCAGGTACCACAAACATGCAACACATTCACACTCCAGGCCACCAGGGGGAGCTTTTGATCCTATTTACTAGGTGACTCCCCATATATATATAACTGGTAGTCTGTAGGGAGAGTTAGAAAGTTCCAGACAGCCGTCTGAGGAGTACAGAGGGTTTACGGAGCTGTGCATGCCCAGAGCTGCAGCTCCTGGCAAAAAGACATTTAGAGAGTAGAATTGATTGCAGTGAGCATGTGCAGCGCCCCAGAGTCCTGGTCGTTGCAGTACTGTGGCTCCGCCACTAAGGGGAGCTATGGTACGTCTGATGGCACTGAAGGAGTTCATCTGATCAGGTATCACAGACACCAATACATTTCACCACCGGGCCTCCAGGGGGAGCTAAGGATTCTATTCATTAGGCCACTCCTCACACACTGGTAAAACTGGGGGTCAGGCAGGAAGTTAGACAGAAAGCTGACTGGGTTGGAGCCAGGCAACACCTTGTGGCAGAGGGTGTTGCGGGAGAAGATTCGGTAGGGTCTCTGTCAGGAGTGGGATCCTGACAGAGACTTGGCAACTAGAGAGAACGTAACGGGACCGTGCCTGCTCAGTATAGCGGCGGTGCCCAAGGAAGGATTGGAAGCGAGATAGATTGTGCTGAGTGAGAAACGAGATCAAAGCAACAAGGAGAATACCAGTAGGGGTCGTGCTGTAAGATCGAGGCAACATTCTACTGAGGCGCACAACCGGCGGACGGAACGCCGAGGGAGTATTACAATATTCAGCTTCAAGCAATACTCTAAACAGCGGCAGGACAGTCAGTCTAAGGCGGGCTGTCTCACCTAAATCACCTATGCAGTCTTGGGGGGCAACTTGTGGAGAGGGGCGACTCTAGGGTCCCGGAAGAGCTCCGAGCCTACCCGTCAAACGGGTGCCGTTCTAACCGTAACATCAGGGAGGAACGGAGAATTAGCAGAACATCATCTAATTGAGTTGTGAGGGAACTTAAGAAACGGACACAACAGTTGTGGGGACTTTCCGTAAGCACAGCAGGGAAGGACCGCAACACATAGCGCTAGAAGGAAGGCACAGATTTCCACCTGTTAAGAGAACTCTGGAGGTGCCATTGGACCGGCCGGACTTGCGTAGCCTGGTTATCCGGATTCCGGACTGAGGACCCAGAGATCTTCAGTAAAGAGGTAAAGAGACTGCAACTTGGTGTCCTCGTTATTTACTGCACTGCACCACTACAGCATCACCATCCACATCCACTTCTATTTTTCACTGCGCACCCCTCGGCAGGGCCACGGACCGGGGCCTAGCCACCGTGACAACCCCAGAGCAGAGACTCACAGGCCCGGTACCGGGTACCCCTCGGCCCTGCGGCAGTGGGGGCGCTGCAGATTTGGCGTCACGAACAGGATCTACTTAAGCCTGAAGAATCAGGTCATGTGTGCCTTGGAACTGTGATTTATTATACTTGGAACTGTGATTTATTGTGCTTGGACTGTACTTTATTGTAAAGACTGTGCTGCGCCATTTACCGCCAAAAATCCCGCCAAAAGTCGCCGCCATTGCAGCACCACAGGGAGCGCAGAGGGAGAAGAAGGGCGTGCCATGGGAGGAGACTACCAAAGCGGCGCGAGAAGTAGCGACCGCTGTTGTGAATTCTGTTTTTGGGCTCCCTCTGGTGGCTGCAGATGGTACTGGGTGACTTGCGTTCCCTACGGTCTCTGGCATCCACCTGTTCCATCAGGAAGTGGGAGTTCCTATTTAACCTGGCTTCTCTGTCATTCCCTCGCCGGCTATCAATGTATCAGTGTGTCTCTGTTACCTTTGCTACCTGCTCCTAAAACCTACAGGACAAGCTAAGTCTGGATTTCCCTGTTTCATGTTTGCTTTCATGTTTTTAGTCCAGCTTGCAGATATGTAAATCTCTGCTGCTGGTTGCTCTAGTGGGCTGAAATTACCACTCATGTACCATGAGTTGGCACATGAGTTCAAGTAATTTCAGGATGGTATTTTGAAGGGTTTTAAGCTGACCGCGCATTTCACCTTTTGTATCCTCTGCTATCTAGCTTTAGCGGGCCTCATTTTGCTGAATCTGTTTTCATAACTACGTTTGTGCCTTCCTCTCATTTCACCGTCATTACATTTGGGGGGCTTCTATTTCTGTGGGAATATTTCTCTGGAGGCAAGAGAGGTCTGTGATTCTTCTGATAGGGGAAGCTAGATCTCCGGCTGGCGCGAGATGTCTAGAGCCCCCCCAGGAACGTTCCCCGGCTGCTGCTAGTTGTGTGTTGAGGTTCAGGATCGCGGTCAGCTCAGGTTCCATCACCCTAGAGCTCGTCCTGTTTTTGCCCGTGTTCTTTTGTTAATTCCCTGCCATTGGGAACATGACAGTATAGCCGGCCCACAAAGTGTTAATTGTATTGGCTGAAGTAGGAGGAAAAGAAGTCTGAGGAACCTTTTTTTTTTTTCTCCTCTCTCTTACTCAGAGTGTGCTGCCTAGCCATAATTGCAGCCTGCTGCTTCTTTCCTCCTCTTAATCCTTGAATGGCTCTGACCTCAGCTGTTTAACATGGACGTCCAGAGTTTGGCTTCCAGCCTGAATAATCTTGCTGCTAAGGTGCAAAATATACAAGATTTTGTTGTACATGCTCCTGTGTCTGAACCTAGAATTCCTACCCCAGAGTTTTTTTCTGGGGATAGATCTAGTTTCCTGAATTTCAGGAACAATTGCAAATTGTTTCTTTCTTTGAAATCTCGCTCCTCTGGAGACCCTGCTCAGCAGGTTAAGATTGTTATATCTTTCCTGCGGGGCGACCCTCAGAATTGGGCATTTGCATTGGCACCAGGGGATCCTGCGTTGCTCAGTGTGGATGCATTTTTTCTGGCATTGGGTTTGCTCTATGAGGAACCTAACTTAGAGATTCAGGCTGAAAAAGCTTTATTAGCTCTCTCTCAGGGGCAAGATGAAGCAGAAATATATTGTCAGAAATTTCGGAAATGGTCAGTACTTACTCAGTGGAATGAGTGCGCCTTGGCTGCCAATTTCAGAGAGGGCCTTTCTGAGGCAGTAAAAGATGTTATGGTGGGGTTTCCGGCGCCTACAGGTCTGAATGAGTCTATGACAATGGCTATTCAGATTGATCGGCGTTTACGGGAACGCAAACCTGTACACCAGTTGGCAGTGTCTACTGAACAGGCACCTGAGACTATGCAATGTAATAGAATTCTGTCCAGAAGCGAACGGCAAAACTATAGACGGAAAAATGGGTTGTGTTTTTATTGTGGTGATTCAGCTCATGTTATATCAGCATGCTCTAAACGCACAAAAAAGGTTGATAAGTCTTTTGCCATTGGCACTTTGCAGTCTAGGTTCATTTTGTCTGTGACTCTGATTTGTTCATTGTCATCCATTTCCGTAGATGCCTATGTAGATTCGGGCGCTGCCCTGAGTCTTTTGGATTGGTCATTTGCCAAGCGCTGTGGTTTTTGTCTGGAGCCTCTGGAGGTCCCTATCCCCTTGAAGGGAATTGACTCTACACCATTGGCTAGGAATAAACCACAATATTGGACACATGTGACTATGCATATGACTCCCGTTCATCAGGAGGTGATTCGCTTCCTTGTACTGTATAATCTACATGATGTCCTAGTGCTTGGTCTGCCATGGTTACAAGCTCATAATCCAGTCCTTGACTGGAAAACAATGTCTGTGTTAAGCTGGGGATGTCAGGGGGTTCATGATGATGCACCTCCGATTTCCATCGCTTCGTCTACTCCCTCTGAGGTCCCTGCGTTTTTGTCTGACTATCGAGATGTTTTTGAGGAGCCTAAGCTCAATTCGCTCCCTCCTCATAGGGATTGCGATTGCGCTATAGATTTAATTCCTGGCAGTAAATTTCCTAAAGGTCGTTTGTTTAATCTGTCTGTGCCAGAGCATACTGCTATGCGGGATTATATTAAGGAGTCCTTGGAAAAGGGACATATCCGTCCATCTTCATCCCCTTTAGGAGCAGGTTTTTTTTTTTGTGGCCAAAAAAGATGGTTCCCTGAGGCCTTGTATAGATTATCGTCTTTTGAATAAAATTACAGTCAAATATCAGTACCCTTTGCCATTATTGACTGATTTGTTTGCTCGCATTAAGGGGGCTAAATGGTTTACTAAGATAGATCTTCGGGGTGCGTATAATCTTGTGCGAATAAAGCAAGGGGATGAGTGGAAAACCGCATTTAATACGCCTGAGGGCCATTTTGAGTATTTGGTAATGCCTTTTGGACTTTCTAATGCTCCTTCAGTCTTACAGTCCTTTATGCACAATATTTTCCGTGAATATCTGGATAAATTTATGATTGTGTATTTGGATGATGTTTTGATTTTTTCTGATGATTGGGAGTCCCATGTCCAACAGGTCAGGAAGGTATTTCAGATTTTGCGGGCCAATTCTTTGTTTGTAAAGGGCTCAAAATGTCTTTTTGGGGTCCAGAAGATTTCTTTTTTGAGGTACATCTTTTCCCCTTCTACTATTGAGATGGATCCTGTCAAGGTTCAGGCTATTTGTGACTGGACGCAACCTACTTCTCTTAAGAGTCTTCAGAAATTCTTGGGCTTTGCTAATTTCTACCGTCGCTTCATAACTAATTTTTCTAGTGTGGTTAAACCTTTGACTGATTTGACTAAGAAGGGTGCTGATGTTGCTGATTGGTCTCCTGCGGCTGCGGAGGCCTTTCGGGAACTTAAGCGCCGGTTTTCTTCTGCTCCTGTGTTGCGCCAGCCAGATGTTTCACTTCCTTTTCAGGTTGAGGTTGATGCTTCCGAGATTGGTGCGGGGGCGGTTTTGTCGCAGAGAAGTTCAGATGGCTCGGTGATGAGGCCATGTGCGTACTTTTCTAGAAAATTTTCGCCCGCCGAGCGGAATTATGATGTTGGTAATCGGGAGCTTTTGGCCATGAAGTGGGCATTTGAGGAGTGGCGTCATTGGCTGGAGGGTGCTAAACATCGTGTGGTGGTCTTGACTGATCACAAGAATCTGATTTACCTTGAGTCTGCCAGGCGTCTGAATCCTAGACGGGCTCGTTGGGCGTTGTTTTTCTCCCGTTTCAATTTTGTGGTCTCATACCTGCCAGGTTCAAAGAATGTTAAGGCGGATGCTCTTTCTAGGAGTTTTGCGCCTGACTCCCCTGGAGATTCTGAGCCCACTGGTATCCTTAAGGATGGGGTGATATTATCTGCTGTCTCCCCAGACTTGCGTCGTGCTTTGCAGGAGTTTCAGGCGGATAGACCTGATCGTTGTCTGCCTGAAAGACTGTTTGTTCCGGATGATTGGACCAGTAGAGTCATCTCTGAGGTCCATTCTTCTGCGTTGGCGGGCCACCCTGGAATATTTGGTACTAGAGACTTGGTGGCCAGGTCCTTTTGGTGGCCTTCTTTGTCAAGGGATGTGCGTTCTTTTGTGCAGTCTTGTGAGGTTTGTGCTCGGGCTAAGCCTTGCTGTTCTCGGGCCAGTGGACTGTTGTTATCTTTGCCTATCCCGAAGAGGCCTTGGACGCACATTTCCATGGACTTTATTTCAGATCTCCCTGTCTCTCAGAAAATGTCCGTCATCTGGGTTGTGTGTGACCGTTTTTCTAAAATGGTTCATCTGGTACCCTTGCCTAAGTTGCCTTCCTCCTCTGAGTTGGTCCCTCTGTTTTTTCAGAACGTGGTTCGTTTGCATGGGATTCCGGAAAACATCGTTTCTGACAGGGGATCCCAGTTTGTGTCTAGATTTTGGCGGGCGTTCTGTGCTAGGATGGGCATTGAATTGTCTTTTTTGTCTGCATTCCATCCTCAGACGAATGGCCAGACGGAACGAACTAATCAGACCTTGGAAACTTATTTAAGGTGTTTTGTGTCTGCTGATCAGGACGACTGGGTTGCCTTTTTGCCCCTGGCTGAATTTGCCCTCAATAATCGGGCTAGCTCTGCTACCTTGGTTTCTCCTTTCTTTTGTAATTCGGGGTTTCATCCTCGTTTTTCCTCTGGTCAGGTTGAGACTTCTGATTGTCCTGGAGTGGACATGGTGGTGGATAGGCTGCACCAGATTTGGAGTCATGTGGTGGACAATTTGAAGTTGTCCCAGGAGAAGACTCAGCAGTTCGCTAATCGCCGTCGTCGTGCGGGTCCTCGACTTCGTGTTGGGGACTTGGTATGGTTGTCTTCTCGTTTTGTTCCTATGAAGGTCTCCTCTCCTAAGTTTAAGCCTCGGTTTATCGGTCCTTATAAGATCTTGGAGATTCTTAACCCTGTATCTTTTCGTTTGGACCTCCCAGCATCGTTTGCTATCCATAACGTCTTCCATCGGTCGTTATTGCGGAGGTATGAGGTACCGGTTGTTCCTTCGGTGGAGCCTCCTGCTCCGGTGCTGGTGGAGGGTGAATTGGAGTATGTTGTTGAGAAGATCTTGGATTCTCGTGTTTCCAGACGGAGACTCCAATATTTGGTTAAGTGGAAGGGTTATGGTCAGGAGGATAATTCTTGGGTAGTCGCCTCTGATGTTCATGCCACTGATTTAGTCCGTGCCTTCCATAGGACTCATCCTGATCGCCCTGGTGGTTCTCGTGAGGGTTCGGTGACCCCTCCTCAAGGGGGGGGTACTGTTGTGAATTCTGTTTTTGGGCTCCCTCTGGTGGCTGCAGATGGTACTGGGTGACTTGCGTTCCCTACGGTCTCTGGCATCCACCTGTTCCATCAGGAAGTGGGAGTTCCTATTTAACCTGGCTTCTCTGTCATTCCCTCGCCGGCTATCAATGTATCAGTGTGTCTCTGTTACCTTTGCTACCTGCCCCTAAAGCCTACAGGACAAGCTAAGTCTGGATTTCCCTGTTTCATGTTTGCTTTCATGTTTTTAGTCCAGCTTGCAGATATGTAAATCTCTGCTGCTGGTTGCTCTAGTGGGCTGAAATTACCACTCATGTACCATGAGTTGGCACATGAGTTCAAGTAATTTCAGGATGGTATTTTGAAGGGTTTTAAGCTGACCGCGCAGTTCACCTTTTGTATCCTCTGCTATCTAGCTTTAGCGGGCCTCATTTTGCTGAATCTGTTTTCATAACTACGTTTGTGCCTTCCTCTCATTTCACCGTCATTACATGTGGGGGGCTGCTATTTCTGTGGGAATATTTCTCTGGAGGCAAGAGAGGTCTGTGATTCTTCTGATAGGGGAAGCTAGAGCCCCCCCAGGAACGTTCCCCGGCTGCTGCTAGTTGTGTGTTGAGGTTCAGGATCGCGGTCAGCTCAGGTTCCATCACCCTAGAGCTCGTCCTGTTTTTGCCTGTGTTCTTTTGTTAATTCCCTGCCATTGGGAACATGACAGACCGCCCCCTCCGACTCCTGCTGCGAGAGGACGACCTACCCAGCAGCAGAGGAGAACCGCCCCCTGATTTGCAACGGCGGGAACGAGGTGAAGAAGGAGCCCGACCCTGGAGAAATGGTGGAGCCAGGTGCATGCACTGCCACCGACTATCAGACAGCGATGATGAACAGCAAGTGCCTGAATGAGGAAGGAGCAATCCCGGCTTGCCCTCATCCACCAGAGGCGGACCTACGTCCACTGCAGCGGAAGGATCTGAATTCCTTGGAACCGGCCGCGGAACTGAGCCTATCCATCCCGTCCTCGAAGCCAGCGGAGGAGGAACTATGGTGGGCGGAGCCGCATCCGGGGACCACAGTGGAGGAGCCGCGGTCCGGGCTGCAGCCGATTCCAGTGTCCTCGTCAACGGACCGGATCGACATCGGTGGAATCACATCGGGCGCAGGTATGGAAGACGCCCCTGCTCCCCTGCTCGATCCCGCTCCCGCGACCGGCCCTCACCCCAGTAAAAGCCGTCTCCTCTCGGCAGAGCTAGTGGTGTTACCCCCCGATGCAATGGGGAAGCTGGTACCACCGCTGCCGACTAGGATGGGGGAACCCGTAGACGTGGGCCCAGACGGGGTGACCCTCCAGTGGGACACCCCCCGGGTTGGGCCAGATGGAGTTCGGGAAGAAGGATTCACCCTTGCTGTGCTTGCCTGGGAACAATACAAACAATGCTTGATCCTACATTGGAAACGGCAAAAATAGGCAGAGCTGACTGACCCACCGAGGGTGCAACAACCACCTCTTGCATGTGATGACAGGGACATGGTGAGGCGAGGCACTGTGTTGGCCTTCCACCCGAAGAGGGGATGGGGCTCCATACAGGAACCGGGGCTACCAACTGACGTCTTCATTGCCAGCTGCAACGTGAAGACTCCCTGCTGCGGCCGAAGTGGTGATCCATTGCAAAGGGGGGATCCGGTGACTTACACCCGTCATCGGAATGCATACGGGTGGTATGCCCGGGACGTGCGCCGCTGTGAGCTTGGGGGAGCGTCATCTGCTACTTCAACCATGATGGAACCAGACGTGACGGATCTTACCAATATTACCGCCGTACGTCTCATTGCAGCAACTGAGCTGGCGGCTAGAGTCCGCCTTCGGGTCCAGACATCGGGTGGTCTGACTGCACCAGGGAAATCCACCAGTGATACTGGTGCGGCATCAGCTGCTGACCTAGGATCAAAGTCTGCACAGTCGGAAGGTGCCCACTTTCAGCTGATGTCTTGTGATTTACTATGAGGATAAACCTCGATACCACAAGTATGTACATAGTTACTGTTCCCCTGTTTTGCTGCTAAACCCGTTCAGGGTAAACTCTTAAAGGGATCCCTTTGTTGACCCGGGATCCCTATTGTTTTGTTTGTTTTTCTAAGTTTTGCACAAGTTTCCAGAACTGCCGCAATCATGAACAGTGCATGATACAAACTCTCTGTAAATAGTTTGCACCTTATTAAAGGTGCTCTCCAATGGTTTTACTTAAAAAAGGACTCTTTGTGAAGATAACACACTGGAACCTTTGTTGAGTATGGACTGGTAGCTTGAGAAGATATGCTACCTCATAAAGACTTGGTCCCCTCTTAAAGGGAATGTTCATTTGTTGCACTTAAAGAATGGTATTGCTTTAAGACTGAAAGATAGCAATAATGTCCTGATAGAAAGAAAGTGATGATAATGTTTGCATGAGAAAGTTATGTGTATTTAACAAGTTAATTGTGAAAAATGTTTGATAATGTTGATAGAAGAATGAGGACAGAGAGTGAACCCGTATGGGGTTAGTTAGTGAGTCCTCTTAGGAGCCTTGAAGAAATGGCTCATTGATCCTAAACTGAAAGTAATGTTATGTTCTATACTATGTGTAGTAGTTGAAAAGACAGAAGGCTCGGGCTGAAAGGAGCGGTCCTGTAAGAAAGGAGAGGCAGTAGGTCTGGTGCCGTTAGGACAGGCGGTCCTGCAGATTTAAAGAAGGAGAATGGAATGGTCGCAAAGGAAGAAACAAAATTCGCCTAAAGTTAAGAAACAAGAACCTAAGAAACACCCACCATGAAAGCCCTATTTCCCCTTTGGCCCACTATTTGATACAATAGAGTAGTTGTTTTGATCTGTTGAGAGTTTCTTTTTTTTTCTTTTTTTGTTCTCAGATAACTACCTCTGCCTTTTTCTATCTTTAAATCACCATATGATATTTTTACATTACTATAGACCGAATCACAACCTGGACTAACCCTCGCCTATGTTTGGGTATTCTTCACCCCCCCCTGCGATGGGCGAGAATTTAAATGTATATATTTGGTTGTTCATGTTTTTCCCCTCTTCCCCTAGGTACCGTGATGAGATAATTCTTCTTTTCAAGACATGATGAGTGCGAATGGTAAGGTGAGCTCCGGGTCCATCACAGTTGCCTCCTTTAACCCCTTCCCGACATTTGACGTACTATCCCGTCGAGGTGGGGTGGGCCCCTATGACCGCCGACGGGATAGTACGTCATACGCGATCGGCCGCGCTCACGGGGGGAGCGCGGCCGATCGCGGCCGGGTGTCGGCTGCATATCGCAGCTGACATCCGGCACTATGTGCCAGGAGCGGTCACGGACCGCCCCCGGCACATTAACCCCCGGCACACCGCGATCAAACATGATCGCGGTGTACCGGCGGTACAGGGAAGCATCGCGCAGGGAGGGGGCTCCCTGCGTGCTTCCCTGAGACGATCGGTACAAGGTGATGTACTCACCTCGTACCGAACGTCTTCTCCCTGCAGGCCCCGGATCCAAAATGGCCGAGGGGCTGTATCCGGGTCCTGCAGGGAGCACTTCCGGGTCGGAGCAGGCTGCAGATGAAAGCTGCAGCCTGCTCCGATGAAAGTATGATCGCAGATCTGATAGAGTGCTGTGCACACTATCAGATCTGCGATCTGTGATGTCCCCCCCTGGGACAAAGTAAAAAAGTAAAAAAAAAAATTTCCACATGTGTAAAAAAAAAAAAAAAAAAAAAAAAAATTCCTAAATAAATAATAATAATAAAAAAAATATTATTCCCATAAATACATTTCTTTATCTAAAAAAAACAAACAAAAACAATAAAAGTACACATATTTAGTATCGCCGCGTCCGTAACGACCCAACCTATAAAACTGGCCCACTAGTTAACCCCTTCAGTAAACACCGTAAGAAAAAAAAAAAAAAAACGAGGCAAAAAACAACGCTTTATTACCATACCGCCGAACAAAAAGTGGAATAACACGCGATCAAAAAGACGGATATAAATAACCATGTTACAGCTGAAAACGTCATCTTGTCCCGCAAAAAACGAGCCGCCATACAGCATCATCAGCAAAAAAATAAAAAAGTTATAGTCCTCAGAATAAAGCGATGCCAAAATAATTATTTTTTCTATAAAATAGTTTTTATCGTATAAAAGCGTCAAAACATAAAAAAATGATATAAATGAGATATCGCTGTAATCGTACTGACCCGACGAATAAAACTGCTTTATCAATTTTACCAAACGCAGAACAGTATAAACGCCTCTCCCAAAAGAAATTCATGAATAGCTGGTTTTTGGTTATTCTGCCTCACAAAAATCGGAATAAAAAGTGATAAAAAATGGTCACGTGTCCGAAAATGTTACCAATAAAAACGTCAACTCGTCCCGCAAAAAAAAAAAACCTCACATGACTCTGTGGACCAAAATGTGGAAAAATTATAGGTCTCAAAATGTGGAGACGCAAAAACTTTTTTGCTATAAAAAGCGTCTTTTAGTCTGGTTTCACACTTGCGTTTTTATCTGCATGCGTTTTTTAAAAAAACCACATGTGTGAAAAAATGCATGTAAACGCGGTAAAACGCATGCGTTTTTATAGAAAAACACAAGAAAACAAGAAAAAAACAAAAAACCCTAACCCTACCCCTAACCCTACCCCTAACCTGAAATACGTGGCACTGAAATACGTGGCACTGAAATATACGTTTATATACGTATATACGTATATAAGTGCCACGATATTTCAGTGGCCACGTATTTAAGTGCCACGTATTTAAGTGCCACGTATTTAAGTGCCACGTATTTAAGTGCCACGTATTTAAGTGCCACGTATTTCAGTGCCACGTATTTCAGTGCCACGTATTTACGTGCCACGTATTTACGTGCCACGTATTTTTCAGTGCCTGAAATACGTGGCACTGAAATACGTGGCACTGAAATACGTGGCACTGAAATATCGTGGCACTGAAATATCGTGGCACTGAAGTATTTACGTGCCACGTATTTTTCAGTGCCTGAAATACGTGGCACTGAAATACGTGGCACTGAAATATCGTGGCACTGAAATACGTGGCACTTAAATACGTGGCACTGAAATACGTGGCGCTTAAATACGTGGCTCTTAAATACGTGGCACTTATATACGTGGCACTTATATACGTGGCACTTATATACGTGGCACTTATGACTGTCAGAAAATGTTCAGTAAACGGTTAGGGGTGAGGTTAGGGGTAGGGTTTCAGGTAGAATTGGGGAGATTCCACTGTTCAGGCACATCAGGGGCTCTCCAAACGCGACATGGCGTCCAATCTCAATTCCAGCCAATTCTGCGTTGAAAAAGTAAAACAGTGCTCCTTCCCTTCCGAGCTCTCCCGTGCGTCCAAAAAGGGGTTTACCCCAACATATGGGGTATCAGCGTACTAGGGACAAATTGAACAACAACTTCTGGGGTCCAAGTTCTCTTGTTATCCTTGGGAAAATAAAAATTTTGGGGGCTAAAAATCATTTTTGTGGGAAAAAAAATATGTTTTATTTTCACGGCTCTGCGTTGTAAACTGTAGTGAAACACTTGGGGGTTCAAAGTTCTCACAACACATCTAGATAAGTTCCTTGGGAGGTCTAGTTTCCAATATGGGGTCACTTGTGGGGGGTTTGTACTATTTGGGTACATCAGGGGCTCTGCAAATGCAACGTGACGCCTGCAGACCAATCCATTTAAGTCTGCATTCCAAATGGCGCTCCTTCCCTTCCGAGCTCTGTCATGCGCCCAAACAGTGGTTCCCCCCCACATAGGGGGTATCAGCGTACTCAGGACAAATTGGACAACAACGTTTAGGGTCCAATTTATCCTGATACCCTTGTGAAAATACAAAACTGGGGGCTAAAAAATCATTTTTGTGAAAAAAAAAAAATAATTTTTATTTTCACGGCTCTGCGTTATAAACTGTAGTGAAACACTTGGGGGTTCAAAGTTCTCACAACACATCTAGATAAGTTCCTTGGGGGGTCTAGTTTCCAATATGGGGTCACTTGTGGGGGGTTTGTACTGTTTGGGTACATCAGGGGCTCTGCAAATGCAACGTGACGCCTGCAGACCAATCCATTTAAGTCTGCATTCCAAATGGCGCTCCTTCCCTTCCGAGCTCTGTCATGCGCCCAAACAGTAGTTCCCCCCCACATAGGGGGTATCAGCGTACTCAGGACAAATTGGACAACAACTTTTAGGGTCCAATTTATCCTGATACCCTTGTGAAAATACAAAACTGGGGGCTAAATTTCATTTTTGTGAAAAAAAAAAAAAATTATTTTCACGGCTCTGCGTTATAAACTGTAGTGAAACACTTGGTGGTTCAAAGTTCTCACAACACATCTAGATAAGTTCCTTGGGGGGTCTAGTTTCCAATATGGGGTCACTTGTGGGGGGTTTGTACTGTTTGGGTACATCAGGGGCTCTGCAAATGCAACGTGACGCCTGCAGACCAATCCATTTAAGTCTGCATTCCAAATGGCGCTCCTTCCCTTCCGAGCTCTGTCATGCGCCCAAACAGTGGTCCCCCCCCACAAATGGGGTATCAGCGTACTCCAGACAAATTGGACAACAACTTTTGAGGTCCAATTTATCCTGATACCCTTGTAAAAATACAAAACTGGGGGCTAAAAAATCATTTTTGTGAAAAAAAAAATAATTTTTATTTTCACGGCTCTGCGTTATAAACTGTAGTGAAACACTTGGGGGTTCAAAGCTCTCAAAACACATCTAGATAAGTTCCTTAGGGGGTCTACTTTCCAAAATGGTGTCACTTGTGGGGGGTTTTAATGTTTAGGCACATCAGGGGCTCTCCAAACGCAACATGGCATCCCATCTTAATTCCAGTCAATTTTGCATTGAAAAGTAAAATAGCGCTTCTTCCCTTCTGAGCTCTGCTATGCGCCCAAACAATGGTTTACACCCACATATGGGGTATCGTCGTACTCAGGACAAATTGCACAACAACTTTTGTGGTCTAATTTCTTCTCTTACCCTTGGGGAAATAAAAAAATGGGGGTTAAAAGATCATTTTTGTGAAAAAATATGATTTTTTATTTTTACGGCTCTGCATTATAAACTTCTGTGAAGCACTTGTTGGGTCAAAGTGCTCAACACACATCTAGATAAGTTCCTTAAGGGGTCTACTTTCCAAAATGGTGTCGCTCGTGGGGGGTTTCAATGTTTAGGCACATTAGGGGCTCTCCAAACGCAACATGGCGTCCCATCTCAATTCCAGTCAATTTTGCATTGAAAAGTCAAATGGCGCTCCTTCCCTTCTGAGCTCTGCCCTGCGCCCAAACAATGGTTTACACCCACATATGGGGTATCAGTGTACTCAGGACAAATTGCACAACAATTTTTGGGGTCCAATTTCTTCTCTTACCCTTGGGAAAATAAAAAATTGGGGGTGAAAAGATCATTTTTGTGAAAAAATATGATTTTTTATTTTTACGGCTCTGCATTATAAACTTCTGTGAAGCACTTGGTGGGTCAAAGTGCTCACCACACATCTAGATAAGTTCCTTAGGGGGTCTACTTTCCAAAATGGTGTCACTTGTTAGGGGTTTCAATGTTTAGGCACATCAGGGGCTCTCCAAATGCAACATGGCGTCCCATCTCAATTCCAGTCAATTTTGCATTGAAAAGTCAAATGGCGCTCCTTTGCTTCCAAGCTCTGCCATGCGCCCAAACTGTGGTTTACCCCCACATATGGGGTATCAGCGTACTCAGGACAAATTGTACAACAACTTTTGGGGTCTATTTTCTCCTGTTACCCTTGGTAAAATAAAACAAATTGGAGCTGAAATAAATTTTGTGTGAAAAAAAGTTAAATGTTCATTTTTATTTAAACATTCCAAAAATTCCTGTGAAACACCTGAAGGGTTAATAAACTTCTTGAAAGTGGTTTTGAGTACCTTGAGGGGTGCAGTTTTTAGAATGGTGTCACACTTGGGTATTTTCTATCATATAGACCCGTCAAAATGACTTCAAATGAGATGTGGTCCCTAAAAAAAAATGGTGTTGTAAAAATGAGAAATTGCTGGTCAACTTTTAACCCTTATAACTCCGTCACAAAAAAAAATGTTGGTTCCAAAATTGTGCTGATGTAAAGTAGACATGTGGGAAATGTTATTTATTAAGTATTTTGTGTGACATATGTCTGTGATTTAAGGGCATAAAAATTCAAAGTTGGAAAATTGCGAAATTTTCAAAATTTTCGCCAAATATTCATTTTTTTCACAAATAAACGCAAGTTATATCGAAGAAATTTTACCACTAACATGAAGTACAATATGTCACGAGAAAACAATGTCAGAATCGCCAAGATCCGTTGAAGCGTTCCAGAGTTATAACCTCATAAAGGGACAGTGGTCAGAATTGTAAAAATTGGCCCGGTCATTAACGTGCAAACCACCCTTGGGGGTGAAGGGGTTAATGTGAAAGGCCTTAATACGCCCGCAAAAAGAAACCAAATTCTTAATCTCCTAAAAAAACAAAAAACCCAAGTAGCCTTCCTCCAGGAAACACATTTCAAAAGCGGAAGGACACCCAATAACTCCTTCTCCCCATATCCAACGTGGATCAATAGCTGTAACTCTTCTGCGTCCAAGGGTGTTAGTATAGCCTTAAAAAAAGGTTTACCATTCTTGCCCAAGGATACATTGAGTGACCATGAGGGGAGGTATATCTTTGTTAAGGGGCACTTAGCCAATACTCTGGTCACATTTGCCAACCTGTATGCACCCAATAAACACCAGGTTCAGTGGATATCGAAAACACTAGAGGTATTGCAACTTTTCACTGAGGGGTTGCTAATTGTGGGGGGAGATTTTAACATCACCTTAAATCCAGAGATTGACTCCTCAAGCGGCCTGTCTTTTGTTTCTAAAAAATTAAGGTATAGTCTTCTGAACAAACTATCAAACCTGCATCTCATTGACCCATGGCGTATCATTCACCCTACCACTAAGGACTTCACTTTTTTCTCCCCCCCTCACTCATCCTACCATCGTATTGACCTCCTTTTGACACAATCGAGTTCCTTAAAATTAATTAAGTCCGCTAGCATTGGCTCAATCACAATCTCAGATCACGCACCGATCCTCATAGAAATTGTTATTGACACCTTGCCCCGTCCAGCAACATCTTGGAGACTTAATGAATCCCTATTAGATAATCCACAAAATTTAGAGAAAATAAAGTACACACTTTCGCGATACTTTTTAGAAAATGTCACGGAGGATTCACTAACACCCAACATATGGGAGGCCCACAAAGCGGTACTCCGAGGAGAACTCATCTCAATCGGAGCCCACGCAAAAAAACAAAGAGATAAAGAGATGATGTCTCTTCTACACCAAATCGCAGTCACAGAGCGCCTTCATAAAAAAAATAGCACGCAGGGTCTTCAACAGGAGCTAGTTGACCTCCGCGCTAGGTTAAAAGACTTGCTTAATGTCAAATCGGCTAAGATTTTCCTGCATTGTAGACATCGATTCTATATGCACGGGAACAAAAATAGCAAGCTGACCTCTCACCTTCTCAAAAAACAGAGGGAGAGCAAATTTATAAAACATGTATACAATGATCTTGACGCGAGGGTTGACAGATCCGAAGACATTGCGGAGGCTTTTAGATGTTACTACCAATCCCTATATAATTTAGAGCCCCCAGATTCCATGAAAGACTGCACAGGTGCTGCAGATAAAATTCAGGATTTTTTGGCTCCTCTCTCCCTCCCAAAGGTTCAATCCAAAGATCACGCAACCCTCCTGTCTCCAGTTACCAGCCAAGAAATTAGCGACACTTTACAAAATATGGCAACCAATAAAACTCCGGGCCCAGATGGCTTCCCACTGTCATACTACAAGAAATTTTCGGCTCTACTCCTCCCACATTTGACTTGCTTGTTTAACTCCTTTCTTGCAGGAATACCCCCAACCAGACAGACTTTAGAAGCACACATTTCTGTTATCCCCAAAGAGGGGAGAGATGGCGGTCAGTGTAGCAATTATCGCCCAATATCTCTATTAAACTCTGACCTAAAACTCTGGGCTAAACTTCTTGCATCCAGGATCAATAGTGTTCTTGAATCCCTGATACACCCTGACCAAGTGGGTTTTGTCAGAGGTCGTGAAGGGAAGGAAAACACATTAAAAATCCTTTTAGCCATCTCACACGCCAGACGCTCCGGAACCCCGTTGGCTCTGTTATCGACTGACGCCGAAAAGGCTTTTGACAGAGTCAGTTGGCACTACATGGTATGCACTCTAAAGAAGTTTAACTTCCCACAACCTCTTATTGATGCCATCATGACTCTGTATTCAACTCCATCCGCTAGAGTTAGAGTCAACGGGCTGCTTTCTGACCCATTCGAGATAGGGAATGGGACTAGGCAGGGCTGCCCTCTCTCCCCCACGCTCTTTGTGTTAATTATGGAGACACTAATACAGAAAATAAGACAGGAAGAGTCAATAAGGGGCCTAACCGTGGATCATACAGAATTTAAAACGACTGCTTTTGCAGACGACCTTATGATCTTGATCTCAAATCCTAAGTCTGCATTCCCATCTATCTCGAAACTTCTCGAGGAGTTCGGGGTCGTCTCAAACTTCAAAGTAAATATGCACAAGTCAGAAGTCATGAACGTCTCACTACCAGATGAGGTTGCCTTATATCTCAAAAAGTCTACCCCCTTCAATTGGCTTACAGATAAATTGAAATATCTTGGTGTCTTTCTTACTGCAAACCCTGCTACTCTTTACAAACACAATTTTGAACCCCTCCTGGTCAATCTCCAAACACTCATAAAAACCTATGACTTACCATACATTTCATGGATTGGGAGAATAAACATAATTAAATCGTACATCCTTCCAAGGATATTCTATCATATGAACATGATCCCTATACCCCTTCCCAAAACTTTCTTCACAGCAATCAATAAAATAGTCAAAGAATATGTTTGGAGGGGCAAAAGACCTAGACTCCCATTCAAAATCATCTCACTCCCGAGAAAGAAGGGGGGTCTTGGACTTCCGCATTTTGAAACTTACTACCAGGCAATCCATCTGGCCAGGTGGATATCTCTGGCCAAACCTAGATTATCCCAAAAAACATCTAACCTGGAAATTTTGCTACTAGGAGGGGGGGCTGAAAAATACCTCTGGACCTCAGCCGTCCCCCCGCAAAACTCCCTTGAAGAAATAACTAGCAACACAATGTCCATTAGGAGGAAACTGATCCCAAACAATTGGCCATATTGCCTCTTTCTGGATAATATGCCTCTGAAGGTGGTACCTTGGCTCATCGAACCAAAATATATAGATGCATTTGATCTCTGGAACTCATTACCGAATCTTCCAATCTCTCAGTTGCTTTCAAACCAAATAAATTGTTTAAATAGTTGGCCATGTGAGGCCAAGAAGCGTCCCCGAGACTTCATGCAAGTACACCATGTTCAACATATCATGTCCAAACTGAGGTCAAATATCCAATATAAATCAGATTGGCTCTGGCTTGAGCTTATACTAAAACTCAATCCCACACCCCCTAAGTTAATATCCAAACTATACCATAACTTAATTTTCCCTAACATTAATTTTAAACCCTTATATCTATCCTCTTGGGAGTCTGAGCTAAACATGTCTTTCTCCAGTAGGGAATCAGAACAAGTATTAGGACACTCACATGGGTTCTCGAGATGTGTCCTGTTACAGGAGAATGCATTTAAACTCACTTCCAGATGGTATAGAACCCCCGAGTCGCTCTATCACCTGGGCCTCTCAGACTCTCCTCTTTGTTGGAGATGTATGAAGGCAAAAGGCTCGTTATCACACATATTCTGGTCATGCCCAGTTATCACAAATTTCTGGAAAGACGTCTTCGACCGACTCCGCCAGTTGGGGTTAATAACTCACAACCTAACACCCCAAGAAGTTCTATTGTCACTTCCCACGAAGTCATACAAGCCGAAAAAACATGACCTCCTTCCTCTCCTAATAGCCGCAGCCAAACACTTAATCTCCTTGCACTGGAGACAAAAAGAACCCCCTCATATTGATGAATGGATCAAAAAAGTCCAAGACATCTGTAGGATGGAGGAATTGTCCAGCTGGGATTCTCACTCACACGATAAATTCTTTCGGACATGGTTGCCATGGCAAATGTTAAATAGCCCCTCCTCACTACCTTCCACTAGCCATTCTTCTCAACTAAAATAATTTTGTTCCCCTGAGAACTTATTAATTTTATTGATAATGCACTGTGATGGACCCGGACATTACTCACTCACCTAGCTATATTGGTAATATCTAATATTTTCCATTGCACTCTTTTACAGTTAGTCGAATTTACCTGTCTAATCTCTGATAGTTTCAAGTCTAATTGTTCACGTCATCCTCAGACGAAGGATTTGTATTTAGGAATTTATACTTCGACCTCTTTCTCCCTCCGGTACCTCACCCCCCCCCCCCCCCTCCTTCCTTTACAGTTTTTACAGTTCTTTTAAAGTTTGTATTGCTCTTGGTACACATGTTTAAGTGTTTTCTTTTCGGGTTCGTTAACCCGAATATTGTGAACCAAATCCGCCGACAACAGTTTATACAAATTACCAAAGCAATGGTTACCTTCGACGAATAATATGCATTTGTATGGTGCTACTTATCACATTCAGAAGTTTGTAACATTATGTCTCAGATTCATGTGTTCCACTTTGTTCTTTATGTATTTTGAAAATTTGAAAATAAAAAATTAAAAAAAAAAAAAAAAAAAAAGGAGAATGTAAAAGTTAAATTGCCTTATAATGTGATTATAAGAAGGTCTTTAGCGGATTTAGAGTGTATGTCCTTAAAGGCAATGTTAAATTATTGTTCAAGAATTTGTACTAAGTAGAATACCCGGTTGGGTAAGAAAAGTTATTTATAGCATGTTGCTATGATATTTAACCATGTTTGTAACGTTCAATTGTCCTCACCTCCCATAAAGGGAAGCTCTGTTCAAATATACTTATTGTTATTGCACTCAACAAAATTGTATGTCTTTTTGCTAACTTGTATTGTTGTTTTCTTCCCAGTCCCGGAGTACTGGATTTAACCAGGGGGGAGTGCAGCGCCCCAGAGTCCTGGTCGTTGCAGTACTGTGGCTCCGCCACTAAGGGGAGCTATGGTACGTCTGATGGCACTGAAGGAGTCCATCTGATCAGGTATCACAGACACCAATACATTTCACCACCGGGCCTCCAGGGGGAGCTAAGGGTTCTATTCATTAGGCCACTCCTCACACACTGGTAAAACTGGGGGTCAGGCAGGAAGTTAGACAGAAAGCTGACTGGGTTGGAGCCAGGCAACACCTTGTGGCAGAGGGTGTTGTGGGAGAAGATTCGGTAGGGTCTCTGTCAGGAGTGGGATCCTGACAGAGACTTGGCAACTAGAGAGAACGTAACGGGACCGTGCCTGCTCAGTATAGCGGCGGTGCCCAAGGAAGGATTGGAAGCGAGATAGATTGTGCTGAGTGAGAAACGAGATCAAAGCAACAAGGAGAATACCAGTAGGGGTCGTGCTGTAAGATCGAGGCAACATTCTACTGAGGCGCACAACCTGCGGCCGGAACGCCGAGGGAGTATTACAATATTCAGCTTCAAGCAATACTCTAAACAGCAGCAGGGCAGTCAGTCTAAGGCGGGCTGTCTCACCTAAATCACCTATGCAGTCTTGGGGGGCAACTTGTGGAGAGGGGCGACTCTAGGGTCCCGGAAGAGCTCCGAGCCTACCCGTCAAACGGGTGCCGTTCTAACCGTAACATCAGGGAGGAACGGAGAATTAGCAGAACATCATCTAATTGAGTTGTGAGGGAACTTAAGAAACGGACACAACAGTTGTGGGGACTTTCCGTAAGCACAGCAGGGAAGGACCGCAACACATAGCGCTAGAAGGAAGGCACAGATTTCCACCTGTTAAGAGAACTCTGGAGGTGCCATTGGACCGGCCGGACTTGCGTAGCCTGGTTATCCGGATTCCGGACTGAGGACCCAGAGATCTTCAGTAAAGAGGTAAAGAGACTGCAACTTGGTGTCCTCGTTATTTACTGCACTGCACCACTACAGCATCACCATCCACATCCACTTCTATTTTTCACTGCGCGCCCCTCGGCAGGGCCACGGACCGGGGCCTAGCCACCGTGACAACCCCAGAGCAGAGACTCACAGGCCCGGTACCGGGTACCCCTCGGCCCTGCGGCAGTGGGGGCGCTGCACATGCAGGAGAGGAAGCACAGGAGAGGATACCAGAAGGGGACCAGCCCCGAGCAGGCTGCCTCCTTCTGAGGCGCAGAAATCCGGTAGCCGGAACACCGAGGTTGTGAAGACCTCCACGCCTTACATCAGAGACCGGCAGGACAGATAATTGCATGTTACCTGTCCACACCCACACCCAAGAGGCACAGTGTCATCTAAGAGACCCTATAAACAGGCTCAAGTCACCAGTCATATGGGTTTTGTCCTATTCTAACCTATTCTAACTTATGTGAAGCTTCTATCAGTAAGGGACTACACCACTACAGCGTAAAGGAAGGCTTCTATTTTCCACCTGGATAATGGGACTCTAGACTTGCCTCCAAACTGGCCGGACCCTATTTGCCCTGTGATTCAGTGCCCTGGACTGTGGCTGCTGAAGTTTTCAGTAAACGAGGTAAAGAGACTGCAAACCTGTGTCCTCGTTCCTTACTGCACTTCTCACCATTCTACCATCTACACACTGGGAAGCCCTGGGGACATACTTCACCTGTGGGAAGTTATACCATCTAGCTGCCATAACATCACCCTATAGGATCCCTTAAAGCAGCGTTGGTCACCCTGACCGAATACCACAGGTGGTGTCACAAACATAAACTTTATTCCCTTTAAAGACCTTTCCCTTTTACATGGGCGCCCTGGGCCACGGACCGGGTCGCCACCGTGACATCCCCCAGTGAACACCGGACCTGGTACCGAGTACCCCATGGCCCTGGCAGGGCGGCTCATATGGAGCAATATATGGGGCTCATTTTACTGTTTGGATCATTATATGGGGCTCATTATACTGTATGGAACAATATATGGGGCTCATTATACTGTTTGGAGCAATATATGGGGTTCATTATACTGTTCCCAAAGTAAGTCTTTAGGGTGTTTTTGTTGCTGCATAATTTTGCTATGCAAAAATCACAGTGTACTACAGTCCTAGCGAAGTGGATACATCTATAGACATGTCATGCCCACTGTGATTTTTTTTTACTCAGCATAAACTGACCATCTGTGCATTTTGAAAATCCGCTGCATGTCAATTTCTCTTGCGGTAAGTAATATTGTAGAGACTGATGAAAGTCCAGATAGGACTGAAACGTTTCGAGTGCTACAAATAAAACGTTGTTCACGTTTACTGAAGTTGAGTGCTAGACTTCTTTTTATATATACTGACGGTTTGGGAACCTAGTCTATACACCACAGGACGGCTGTGCACACGGTGTTCTTTCTTACGTGGTCTTCCCTATACGTGTCGCACACCACGAGGTCATGTCCACCCTTCCAACTTTTTCATACAACGCAGAGGAAACTGCAAATATCCTCGCCCAATCGAAAGTATCCAGTGAATTCCTCTCGATCCCACCACGTGAGACTCGTGGTAGGGATTTAGAGCGTGAACTCAGATCCTCTGTTAACCTAGAGCTACATTGTGCCACCCTTACAGAATATCTGAGGGTACAACGCATACCTAGAGGTTTACGGGTTCCTCTGCGCCCCACATTGTTTAAAGAATCACCAGAATTTTGCTCTAGATTCGAACATATCCTTAATAAATGTTCCCTGGATCTAATCACCCTAACAGTTGAGCATTTACAGCGGGCGATCTCGGAGAGTCTGGAAAGAATCAAGACAATTGAGGCACAACTATCCACAACTGGAACATTGGAAGAACTGGGCATTCTTAAAACTGAGATACAAGAACGCATCAACCGTCACAAAAGAGACATTGAAACCAGAAAACGGAATAAGTTCGCGAGAGACGCAGAAGACTACAGGAACAACAAGGTCTACCAATGGCAGGACAACTCCTGGCGTACAAATCCACGAGGGAATCCACCAACTGTGACAGATATGTCTACTTCGGGCTCGGACCAGGAACAGGGACCCTCTACGTTGTCCCTTCCCTCTTCTTCTTTTTTAGGTCATCGTTATCCAAGAAGAAGACGAGACGTGGACAGAAATCAAAGAAGGAACCTCTTCCTTCTTTCTTCTGTCCCTCATACCGCTGTCGAACTTTCGATCTGGACATGGACCTGCAACGTTTCTTCCGCCTGATTAGACTTAAAGCACATTTCGCTGTCACTCCCTTTGTGGGAGATAATGTTGTCACTGTATGTAACCCAAAACTGCTATCTTCTTCCAACTTAGGCCTACGCCAAAAGAGTCATTTCAGACCCCCACACTCCTACCATGCCGTGGAGACCTTCATCGAGTTTGTACAGGATACATTTACATCCTTTAAAAATAGTGTGGAGAAAGGTACCTTGTTTCATCCACCCAATCTCACAGTGGAGGAGAGACACTCCCTCTCAAACCTACAAGACGACAAATCCATCATAATCAAACCGGCCGATAAGGGTGGGGCTCTGGTTATTATGGATAAGGCTAAGTATTTAACAGAGATCACTAGACAACTTAGCGACACTTCTATCTATCAGGTGCTTGACAGGGACCCCTCGTCTACTATTCGCCATGAAATTGAAACTGTTCTTCACAAATATCTACATCTTGGTGTTTTAGATCAAAAAACGTGTAACTTCCTTACAAATCCGGATCCTATTGTCCCGGTTTTCTACACACTGCCTAAAGTCCACAAAAATCTAGAGAATCCTCCTGGTAGGCCGATTGTAGCCTCCACTGACTCCCTTCTATCCCCCATTGCAAAATATTTGGAGAAAATCCTCACTCCACTTATACAGAAGTCTAGATCTTTCCTCTTGGACACGGGGTCCTTCCTTAACCTCATTCGCAATACCCACTCCATACCCACAGATGCCCTTCTAGTAACTATGGACGTGAAAGACTTATACACCTCGATTCCCCATACGGAAGGCCTCCATTCTGTACGCCGCCTTCTGGAGGATACAGAACTTCTAACAGATCAGGTGTCACTATGCATCGATCTCTTGGGTATCATTCTTACACGCAATTTCTTCCTTTTCCAAGAGATATTCTATTTACAGATAAGGGGGACCGCGATGGGCTCGCACGCAGCACCTCCTTATGCTAATGCCTATATGATGGACTTCGAGGAGAGTATCATTTACAAAAACCCGCTGTTTCAGGACAACGTCATACTATGGAAGCACTATATAGATGACGTGTTTTGCTTATGGGGGGGCTCCACTGATACTCTACAAATCTTTTTTGACACGCTCAACACCTCCTGGCCCGGTATCAGCTTCACCATGTGCCACAGCCCAGAAAGGATGAATTTTCTGGATACTCTGGTTATCAAAGATCCTAATGGGATCTTGAGTATGGACCTATACACTAAGGACACAGACCGTAACAGCCTCCTGCACTTCACTAGTTTTCACCCTCCCTCCACTAAAAAGTCAATACCTAGGGCACAATTTCAAAGAGTGAATCGTATTGTGTCAGATACTTCGGTAAGAGAATCCCGTCTCCAAGACATGACAAGGAAATTCAAGGCCAGAGGCTATCCTCCTTCCCTTTTGGATAATTCCAGGACAGCATCTGATAGATCCACTAGAGATTCCAGCAAACGTATTCCATTTGTTCACACATTCCACCCTTCCGTTTACATAATCCACAAGGCAATACGTAAACACTGGTCACTTCTCTCCACTGCATATCCTGAGGTCCCTGAGTTTAAACAACCATTCATGCCATGTTTCAAACGTGCCCCAAGTCTGAGGGATACTTTTGTTAAAGCAGACATAGGTCCTAACACCATAACACGTCAACGTTTTCTTAACAATCCAAGGGAAGGGACCTTCCCTTGTTTGCATTGTGCGCAGTGCAATAATGTCCTTAAGGGGGATAAAATCACACATCCCCACTCCGGGAAGGAATTTAAGATTCGTGGATATTACACATGCGACTCAACGTTCGTGGTCTATGCCATTAAATGCCCTTGCGGACTCCTCTACATAGGTGAGACATCCCAACCAATCCGGGACAGGGTGTCCAAACATAAGTCTACAGTACGCTGCAAGAACCTATTACTGCCAATACCCCACCATTTTATTACCAAGGGCCACAGTATATCTCAACTTAAATTCAAGGTTTTGGAACAGGTACCACCTCCACGCCGTGGTGGTAACAGGATCCTCACCCTAAAAAAACGAGAGGCGTTTTGGATTCACACCCTTGATACACTGTCCCCAAAAGGTCTAAACAGAGAATATGAACTGACTGCCTTTACCTAAATATGTATTGCTGTCCATACTGTGTAACTTTTGTATTTTAGCATCTGTTTAAGTTCCGTTCTCTAACATACTCTCTTGTTCTCTCTAGAGTCGTCTGTACTAGACTGAATGAAGGGGCACGCTAAAACTTCCACCTGATACCCTGCCACTCCACTATGGATCTATCACCTCCTGTGGATATCTTGTCACATCCTTCTCTAGGGCACCATCATGTGTTAGATACTGATATAATTGACACCATCATTCCACAATGTATTCTTTTACAGACGCTCCCTCTCTGTAACAGCATGATACTCTGTTTTTCCATCCTTTTTTCCATCCCTATACAGGTTACTCCACCTCTTTGCCCACATATCATCATAACTCATGCGGTTCTTACAGTTGCACCATGTCCTATTTTTTTACATTGCACACTCTGTACGGCGGTGCGCTTTGTTTTCAGTACGCAGCTGATGTGCGCACACTCCTCCCCCCCCTTTTTTTTCCCTCCCTCAGTGTGTTTTTTTACACACAGTGGAACGCATAACGCCGCTAACATGTGTAGCGCCCCCACCGCCGCTGGGCCGAGGGGTACCCGGTACCGGGCCTCTGAGAGTCTCTGCTCTGGGGTTGTCACGGCGGCTAGTGTTGTGAATTTGCTTTTTGGCTCCCTCTAGTGGTTACTAGTGATTTGACTCTGGGTATGTCAGTCATCCTTTGTATGCTCACCTGGGCCGTTAGTTCAGGGGTGTTGCTATATAAGCTCCCTGGACCTTCAGTTCAATGCCTGGCAACGTTGTAATCAGAGCTAATCTGTTGTGCTCTTGTCTACTGATCCTGGTTCCTGCTAGATTAAGCTAAGTCTGCTTTCTTGCTTTTTGCTATTTGTTTTTGTTTGCATTTTTGTCCAGCTTGTACTTTATCTGTATCCTGTCCTTGCTGGAAGCTCTAGGGAGCTGGTGTTCTCCCCCCGGGCCGTTAGACGGTTCGGGGGTTCTTGAATTTCCAGCGTGGATGTTTGATAGGGTTTTTGTTGACCATATAAGTTATCTTACTACATTCTGCTATTAGTAAGCGGGCCTCTCTTTGCTAAACCTAGTTCATTTCTATGTTTGTCATTTCCTCTTACCTCACCGTTATTATTTGTGGGGGGCTTGTATCCTACTTTTGGGGTCCTTTCTCTGGAGGCAAGAGAGGTCTTTGTTTTCCTCTTCTAGGGGTAGTTAGTTCTCCGGCTGGCGCGAGACATCTAGCGACCAACGTAGGCATGTTCCCCGGCTACTTCTACTGTTGGCGTTAGGAGTGGATATATGGTCAACCCAGTTACCACTGCCCTATGAGCTGGATTTTTGTACTTCGCAGACTTACCTATTTCTCTGAGACCCTCGCCATTGGGGTCATAACAGTTTGCCAGGCCAGTATTAAATGTTAAATGCATTGCAGAAGCGGGATTATAAGAAAGAAAATTCTGAGTTTTTTTTTTTCCTCTCTCTCATTTTTTTTTTCTTTTCCCCTTTACCTCTGAGTGGCTCAAGCTTGCTGTAGACATGAATGTCCAGACCTTGATTACAAGTGTGGACCAGCTTGCTGCTCGTGTGCAGGGCATACAAGATTATGTTACCAGAAATCCTATGTCAGAACCTAAGATACCGATTCCTGAATTGTTTTTCGGAGACCGATTTAAGTTTAGAAATTTCAGGAATAATTGTAAATTATTTTTGTCCCTGAGACCCTGTTCATCTGGAGACTCCGCTCAGCAAGTGAAAATTGTTATTTCTTTTTTACGGGGCGACCCTCAGGATTGGGCCTTCTCGCTGGCGCCAGGAGATCCGGCATTGGCGGATATTGATGCGTTTTTTCTGGCGCTCGGTTTACTTTATGAGGAACCCAATCTTGAGATTCAGGCAGAAAAAGCCTTGCTGGCTATGTCTCAGGGCCAGGACGAGGCTGAAGTGTATTGCCAAAAATTTCGGAAATGGTCCGTGCTGACTCAGTGGAACGAGTGTGCACTGGCCGCAAATTTTAGAAATGGCCTTTCTGAAGCCATTAAGAATGTGATGGTGGGTTTCCCTATTCCCACAGGTCTGAATGATTCCATGGCCCTGGCTATTTAAATTGACCGGCGGTTGCGGGAGCGCAAAACCGCAAATTCACCTATGGTGCTGTCTGAACAAACACCTGATTTAATGCAATGTGATAGAATCCTGACTAGAAATGAGCGGAAAATTCATAGACGCCAGAATGGCTTGTGTTACTACTGTGGTGATTCTACACATGTTATCTCAGCATGCTCTAAACGTCTAACTAAGGTTGTTAGTCCTGTCACCGTTGGTAATTTGCAACCTAAATTTATTCTATCTGTAACTTTGATTTGTTCACTGTCATCTTATCCTGCCATGGCGTTTGTAGATTCAGGTGCTGCCCTGAGTCTTATGGATCTGTCATTTGCCAAGCGCTGTGGTTTTGTTCTTGAGCCATTAGAAAATCCTATCCCTCTTAGGGGTATTGATGCTACGCCGTTGGCAGAAAATAAACCGCAGTTTTGGACACAGGTTACCATGTGTATGACTCCTGAACATCGGGAGGTTATACGTTTTCTTGTTTTGCATAAAATGCATGATTTGGTTGTTTTGGGGTTGCCATGGTTGCAGACCCATAATCCAGTCTTGGATTGGAAGGCCATGTCAGTGTCAAGTTGGGGATGCCGTGGAAATCATGGGGATTCCCTGCCCGTGTCTATTGCTTCTTCTACGCCTTCGGAAGTTCCGGAGTATTTGTCTGATTATCAGGATGTTTTCAGCGAGTCCAGGTCCAGTGCACTGCCTCCTCATAGGGAGTGTGACTGCGCAATAGAGTTGATTCCAGGCAGTAAGTTTCCTAAGGGAAGATTATTTAACCTGTCGGTACCTGAACATACCGCTATGCGTTCATATATTAGAGAGTCTCTGGAGAAGGGGCATATCCGTCCTTCTTCTTCTCCTCTTGGTGCGGGATTCTTTTTTGTGGCCAAAAAGGACGGATCTTTGAGGCCTTGTATTGACTATCGGCTCTTAAATAAGATCACTGTCAAATTTCAGTATCCTTTGCCGCTATTGTCAGACTTGTTTGCCCGGATTAAAGGTGCCAAGTGGTTCACCAAGATAGATCTTCGTGGTGCGTACAACCTTGTGCGCATTAAGCAAGGAGATGAATGGAAAACCGCATTCAATACGCCCGAAGGTCATTTTGAGTACTTGGTGATGCCTTTTGGGCTCTCTAATGCGCCTTCAGTTTTTCAGTCCTTTATGCATGACATTTTCCGGAAGTATCTGGATAAATTTTTGATCGTTTATCTGGACGATATTCTGTTTTTTTCTGATGACTGGGACTCGCATGTAGAACAGGTCAGGATGGTTTTCAAGATTTTGCGTGAAAATTCTTTGTTTGTTAAAGGCTCAAAGTGTCTCTTTGGTGTACAGAAGGTTCCCTTTTTAGGCCTGACTCTTGTCCACCTGACAGATTGTTTGTGCCTGCTAGGTGGACCAGTAGAGTCATTTCCGAGGTTCATTCCTCGGTGTTGGCAGGGCACCCGGGAATTTTTGGCACCAGGGATCTGGTGGCCAGGTCCTTTTGGTGGCCGTCCTTGTCAAGGGATGTGCGGTCTTTTGTGCAGTCCTGTGGGACTTGTGCTCGAGCTAAGCCTTGCTGTTCTCGTGCCAGCGGGTTGCTCTTGCCCTTGCCTGTCCCGAAGAGACCTTGGACACACATCTCTATGGATTTCATTTCAGATCTTCCGGTGTCTCGGGGCATGTCTGTCATCTGGGTGATATGTGATCGTTTCTCCAAGATGGTCCATTTGGTTCCTTTGCCTAAGTTGCCTTCCTCTTCCGATCTGGTTCCTGTGTTCCTCCAGAACGTGGTCCGTTTACACGGCATTCCTGAGAATATTGTGTCGGACAGAGGATCCCAGTTTGTTTCCAGGTTCTGGCGATCCTTTTGTGGTAGGATGGGCATTGATTTGTCGTTTTCGTCCGCTTTTCATCCACAGACTAATGGACAAACGGAGCGAACTAATCAGACTCTGGAGGCTTATTTGAGGTGTTTTGTCTCTTCTGATCAGGATGATTGGGTGACCTTCTTGCCGTTGGCTGAATTTGCCCTTAATAATCGGGCTAGTTCCGCCACCTTGGTTTCGCCATTTTTCTGCAACTCTGGTTTCCATCCTCGTTTTTCCTCGGGACATGTGGAGCCTTCTGACTGTCCTGGGGTGGATTCTGTGGTAGATAGGTTGCAGCAGATCTGGAATCATGTGGTGGACAACTTGAAGTTGTCACAGGAGAAGGCTCAGCGTTTTGCCAACCGCCGCCGCGGTGTGGGTCCCCGACTTCGTGTTGGGGATTTGGTATGGCTGTCTTCTCGATTTGTTCCTATGAAGGTCTCCTCTCCCAAATTTAAGCCTCGCTTCATTGGTCCGTACAAGATATTGGAAATCCTTAATCCTGTGTCCTTTCGCCTGGATCTTCCGGTGTCGTTTGCCATTCACAACGTATTTCATAGGTCCTTGTTGCGGCGGTACGTTGTGCCTGTGGTTCCTTCTGCTGAGCCTCCTGCTCCGGTGTTGGTTGAGGGCGAGTTGGAGTACGTGGTGGAGAAGATCTTAGATTCTCGTCTCTCCAGGCGGAGGCTTCAGTACCTGGTCAAGTGGAAGGGCTATGGTCAGGAGGATAATTCCTGGGTGGTCGCCTCTGATGTGCATGCGGCCGATTTAGTTCGGGCCTTTCACGCCGCTCATCCTGATCGCCCTGGTGGTCTTGGTGAGGGTTCGGTGACCCCTCACTAAGGGGGGGGGTACTGTTGTGAATTTGCTTTTTGGCTCCCTCTAGTGGTTACTAGTGATTTGACTCTGGGTATGTCAGTCATCCCTTGTATGCTCACCTGGGCCGTTAGTTCAGGGGTGTTGCTATATAAGCTCCCTGGACCTTCAGTTCAATGCCTGGCAACGTTGTAATCAGAGCTAATCTGTTGTGCTCTTGTCTACTGATCCTGGTTCCTGCTAGATTAAGCTAAGTCTGCTTTCTTGCTTTTTGCTATTTGTTTTTGTTTGCATTTTTGTCCAGCTTGTACTTTATCTGTATCCTGTCCTTGCTGGAAGCTCTAGGGAGCTGGTGTTCTCCCCCCGGGCCGTTAGACGGTTCGGGGGTTCTTGAATTTCCAGCGTGGATGTTTGATAGGGTTTTTGTTGACCATATAAGTTATCTTACTACATTCTGCTATTAGTAAGCGGGCCTCTCTTTGCTAAACCTAGTTCATTTCTATGTTTGTCATTTCCTCTTACCTCACCGTTATTATTTGTGGGGGGCTTGTATCCTACTTTTGGGGTCCTTTCTCTGGAGGCAAGAGAGGTCTTTGTTTTCCTCTTCTAGGGGTAGTTAGTTCTCCGGCTGGCGCGAGACATCTAGCGACCAACGTAGGCATGTTCCCCGGCTACTTCTAGTGTTGGCGTTAGGAGTAGATATATGGTCAACCCAGTTACCACTGCCCTATGAGCTGGATTTTTGTACTTCGCAGACTTACCTATTTCTCTGAGACCCTCGCCATTGGGGTCATAACAGGCTAGGCCCCGGTCCGTGACCCTGCCGTGGGGCGCACAGTCTATAGGTATGGAGTGTGATGATAATGGTGCAGTTGTGGGGTGCAGGTCGCGGTAAATAACGAGGACACCAGGTTGCAGTCTCTTTACCTCTTTACTGAAGATCTCTGGGTCCTCAGTCCAGAATACGGTCCACCAGGCTACGCAAGTCCGGCCGGTCCAATGGCACCTCCAGAGTTCTCTTCACAGGTGGAAATCTGTGCCTTCCCCCTAGCGCTATGTGTTGTGGTCCTCCCCTGCTGTGCTTACGGAAAGTCCCCACAACTGTTGTGTCTGTTTCTTAAGTTCCCTCACAACTCGATTAGATGATGTTCTGCTAATCCTCCGTCCCTCCCTGGTGTTCTGGTTGGGACGGCACCCGTTTGACGGGTAGGCTCGGAGCTCTTCCGGGACCCTAGAGTCGCCCCTCTCCACAAGTTGCCCCCCAAGACTGCATAGGTGATTTAAGTTAGACAGCCCGCCTTAGACTGACTGTCCTGCCGCTGTTTGGAGTATTGCTTGAAGCCGAATGTTATGATACTCCCTCGGCGTTCCGGCCACCGGTAGTGCGCCTCAGTAGGATGTTGCTTCGGTCTTACAGCACGACTCCTACTGGTATTTCTCCTTTTACGTGATCTCGTTTCTCACTCAGCACAATCTATCTCGCTTCAAATCCTTCCTTGGGCACCGCCGCTACCCGGAGCAGGCACGGTCCCGTTATGTTCGTTCAAGTTGCCAAGCCTCTGTCAGGATCCCACCCCTGACAGAGACCCTACTGTATCTTCCCCCACAACACCCTCTGCCACAAGGTGTTGCCTGGTTCCAACCCAGTCAGCTTTCTGATCTAACTTCCTGCCTGACCCCCAGTTTACCCACTATGGTGGGGAGTGGCCTAATGAATAGCACCCTTAGCTCCCCCCGGAGGCCCGGCTGTGAAATGTATTGGTGTCTGTGATACCTGATCAGATGAACTCCTTCAGTGCCATCAGACGCACCATAGCTCCCCATAGTGGCGGAGCCACAGTACTGCAACGACCAGGACTCTGGGGCGCTGCACATGTACACCGCCATCTTCTTCCGGTTTGCGCTACAACCCATGAGGTCACTTCCGGTTACAGCGGTCCCGCCTCCTGTACACCTGGCTCCGTCCCCGGATGCCATATATCCTCCATGGGGCCTCCTCCTCCACAGACAAGCGGTGGATGCCGTGTCTGGAGGCTATACCCTTCTCTCCCTCACCGGCACTATACGGGTAAGATTTTCGCAGCTATACCAGGCGTTTTTGCAGCCACAATGCCCCGTTTTTTACATTAGTCATTATATATGACTTTACTATTTCCTCAGCTCTCAGGTGCCACGATCCACCGGGCGGACTAGTTTCCACCATTAACATTGTTCACCTAAGGTACCATTTTACTCAGTTCCTTAGGGGCTCCTATATATCGCAGCTATTAGTACATTATACATGAACCTTATTTGTCTGCTTCACAGTTTCTACCTGATCGGTGCCATATTGAGTTCCTCCTTTGTGTGAGTATCACATACACACCACTATGCTCTCACTGCTATAGGACCGGACTTACCATTCCTTCCTTCTTCTGCTTATTTTACGTTTTATAACAGATCTTGACTTAGAGCCCCCAACTCCCTGCTCTATTCTTACCTGGCCCCACGGGCCCACACTGGCACGGTACGTTTTATACTGCTCTTACGAATCACATCTCAGCGTTCTACAGCACCTTGTTCTATTATACTGAATATAGCTATTTGCTGTTTCCCACTGCTTACATCCTTTTTTTCTAATGTTGCAACATACCATGACCCTTGCTTCAAGTAAACCCTATATGTTTACCTGTTATGTTAATTATATTTGTGTTATTGTATATACTTTCTTTATTTTTTTCTGTACTGGCTGTACTATTTATTTTATCCTTTATGATATTGTAGTGACTGATGAAAGTCCAGATAGGACTGAAACGTTTCGAGTGCTACAAATAAAACGTTGTTCACGTTTACTGAAGTTGAGTGCTAGACTTCTTTTTATATATACTGACGGTTTGGGAACCTAGTCTATGCACCACAGGACGGCTGTGCACACGGTGTTCTTTCTTACGTGGTCTTCCCTATACGTGTCGCACGCCACGAGGTCATGTCCACCCTTCCAACTTTTTCATACAACGCAGAGGAAACTGCAAATATCCTCGCCCAATCAAAAGTATCCAGTGAATTCCTCTCGATCCCACCACGTGAGACTCGTGGTAGGGATTTAGAGCGTGAACTCAGATCCTCTGTTAACCTAGAGCTACATTGTGCCACCCTTACAGAATATCTGAGGGTACAACGCATACCTAGAGGTTTACGGGTTCCTCTGCGCCCCACATTGTTTAAAGAATCACCAGAATTTTGCTCTAGATTCGAACATATCCTTAATAAATGTTCCCTGGATCTAATCACCCTAACAGTTGAGCATTTACAGCGGGCGATCTCGGAGAGTCTGGAAAGAATCAAGACAATTGAGGCACAACTATCCACAACTGGAACATTGGAAGAACTGGGCATTCTTAAAACTGAGATACAAGAACGCATCAACCGTCACAAAAGAGACATTGAAACCAGAAAACGGAATAAGTTCGCGAGAGACGCAGAAGACTACAGGAACAACAAGGTCTACCAATGGCAGGACAACTCCTGGCGTACAAATCCACGAGGGAATCCACCAACTGTGACAGATATGTCTACTTCGGGCTTGGACCAGGAACAGGGACCCTCTACGTTGTCCCTTCCCTCTTCTTCTTTTTTAGGTCATCGTTATCCAAGAAGAAGACGAGACGTGGACAGAAATCAAAGAAGGAACCAGGATTCAGGACGGACCACCAGATCGAAGGTATGGAGAACTTGGTGATTAACATCTCATCTAGAACACTGAGTGTCACAGAACACTCCCTTTTACAAAGGGGACTCTCCTTCTGTCCCTCATACCGCTGTCGAACTTTCGATCTGGACATGGACCTGCAACGTTTCTTCCGCCTGATTAGACTTAAAGCACATTTCGCTGTCACTCCCTTTGTGGGAGATAATGTTGTCACTGTATGTAACCCAAAACTGCTATCTTCTTCCAACTTAGGCCTACGCCAAAAGAGTCATTTCAGACCCCCACACTCCTACCATGCCGTGGAGACCTTCATCGAGTTTGTACAGGATTCATTTACATCCTTTAAAAATAGTGTGGAGAAAGGTACCTTGTTTCATCCACCCAATCTCACAGTGGAGGAGAGACACTCCCTCTCAAACCTACAAGACGACAAATCCATCATAATCAAACCGGCCGATAAGGGTGGGGCTCTGGTTATTATGGATAAGGCTAAGTATTTAACAGAGATCACTAGACAACTTAGCGACACTTCTATCTATCAGGTGCTTGACAGGGACCCCTCGTCTACTATTCGCCATGAAATTGAAACTGTTCTTCACAAATATCTACATCTTGGTGTTTTAGATCAAAAAACGTGTAACTTCCTTACAAATCCGGATCCTATTGTCCCGGTTTTCTACACACTGCCTAAAGTCCACAAAAATCTAGAGAATCCTCCTGGTAGGCCGATTGTAGCCTCCACTGACTCCCTTCTATCCCCCATTGCAAAATATTTGGAGAAAATCCTCACTCCACTTATACAGAAGTCTAGATCTTTCCTCTTGGACACGGGGTCCTTCCTTAACCTCATTCGCAATACCCACTCCATACCCACAGATGCCCTTCTAGTAACTATGGACGTGAAAGACTTATACACCTCGATTCCCCATACGGAAGGCCTCCATTCTGTACGCCGCCTTCTGGAGGATACGGAACTTCTAACAGATCAGATGTCACTATGCATCGATCTCTTGGGTATCATTCTTACACGCAATTTCTTCCTTTTCCAAAAGATATTCTATTTACAGATAAGGGGGACCGCGATGGGCTCGCACGCAGCACCTCCTTATGCTAATGCCTATATGATGGACTTCGAGGAGAGTATCATTTACAAAAACCCGCTGTTTCAGGACAACGTCATACTATGGAAGCGCTATATAGATGACGTGTTTTGCTTATGGGGGGGCTCCACTGATACTCTACAAATCTTTTTTGACACGCTCAACACCTCCTGGCCCGGTATCAGCTTCACCATGTGCCACAGCCCAGAAAGGATGAATTTTCTGGATACTCTGGTTATCAAAGATCCTAATGGGATCTTGAGTACGGACCTATACACTAAGGACACAGACCGTAACAGCCTCCTGCACTTCACTAGTTTTCACCCTCCCTCCACTAAAAAGTCAATACCTAGGGCACAATTTCAAAGAGTGAATCGTATTGTGTCAGATACTTCGGTAAGAGAATCCCGTCTCCAAGACATGACAAGGAAATTCAAGGCCAGAGGCTATCCTCCTTCCCTTTTGGATAATTCCAGGACAGCATCTGATAGATCCACTAGAGATTCCAGCAAACGTATTCCATTTGTTCACACATTCCACCCTTCCGTTTACATAATCCACAAGGCAATACGTAAACACTGGTCACTTCTCTCCACTGCATATCCTGAGGTCCCTGAGTTTAAACAACCATTCATGCCATGTTTCAAACGTGCCCCAAGTCTGAGGGATACTTTTGTTAAAGCAGACATAGGTCCTAACACCATAACACGTCAACGTTTTCTTAACAATCCAAGGGAAGGGACCTTCCCTTGTTTGCATTGTGCGCAGTGCAATAATGTCCTTAAGGGGGATAAAATCACACATCCCCACTCCGGGAAGGAATTTAAGATTCGTGGATATTACACATGCGACTCAACGTTCGTGGTCTATGCCATTAAATGCCCTTGCGGACTCCTCTACATAGGTGAGACATCCCAACCAATCCGGGACAGGGTGTCCAAACATAAGTCTACAGTACGCTGCAAGAACCTATTACTGCCAATACCCCACCATTTTATTACCAAGGGCCACAGTATATCTCAACTTAAATTCAAGGTTTTGGAACAGGTACCACCTCCACGCCGTGGTGGTAACAGGATCCTCACCCTAAAAAAACGAGAGGCGTTTTGGATTCACACCCTTGATACACTGTCCCCAAAAGGTCTAAACAGAGAATATGAACTGACTGCCTTTACCTAAATATGTATTGCTGTCCATACTGTGTAACTTTTGTATTTTAGCATCTGTTTAAGTTCCGTTCTCTAACATACTCTCTTGTTCTCTCTAGAGTCGTCTGTACTAGACTGAATGAAGGGGCACGCTAAAACTTCCACCTGATACCCTGCCACTCCACTATGGATCTATCACCTCCTGTGGATATCTTGTCACATCCTTCTCTAGGGCACCATCATGTGTTAGATACTGATATAATTGACACCATCATTCCACAATGTATTCTTTTACAGACGCTCCCTCTCTGTAACAGCATGATACTCTGTTTTTCCATCCCTATACAGGTTACTCCACCTCTTTGCCCACATATCATCATAACTCATGCGGTTCTTACAGTTGCACCATGTCCAATTTTTTTACATTGCACACTCTGTACGGCGGTGCGCTTTGTTTTCAGTACGCAGCTGATGTGCGCACACTCCTCCCCCCCTTTTTTTTTCCCTCCCTCAGTGTGTTTTTTTACACACAGTGGAACGCATAACGCCGCTAACATGTACACCGCCATCTTCTTCCGGTTTGCGCTACAACCCATGAGGTCACTTCCGGTTACAGCGGTCCCGCCTCCTGTACACCTGGCTCCGTCCCCGGATGCCATATATCCTCCATGGGGCCTCCTCCTCCACAGACAAGCGGTGGATGCCGTGTCTGGAGGCTATACCCTTCTCTCCCTCACCGGCACTATACGGGTAAGATTTTCGCAGCTATACCAGGCGTTTTTGCAGCCACTATGCCCCGTTTTTTACATTAGTCATTATATATGACTTTACTATTTCCTCAGCTCTCAGGTGCCACGATCCACCAGGCGGACTAGTTTCCACCATTAACATTGTTCACCTAAGGTACCATTTTACTCAGTTCCTTAGGGGCTCCTATATATCGCAGCTATTAGTACATTATACATGAACCTTATTTGTCTGCTTCACAGTTTCTACCTGATCGGTGCCATATTGAGTTCCTCCTTTGTGTGAGTATCACATACACACCACTATGCTCTCACTGCTATAGGACCGGACTTACCATTCCTTCCTTCTTCTGCTTATTTTACGTTTTATAACAGATCTTGACTTAGAGCCCCCATCTCCCTGCTCTATTCTTACCTGGCCCCACGGGCCCACACTGGCACGGTACGTTTTATACTGCTCTTACGAATCACATCTCAGCGTTCTACAGCACCTTGTTCTATTATACTGAATATAGCTATTTGCTGTTTCCCACTGCTTACATCCTTTTTTTCTAATGTTGCAACATACCATGACCCTTGCTTCAAGTAAACCCTATATGTTTACCTGTTATGTTAATTATATTTGTGTTATTGTATATACTTTCTTTATTTTTTTCTGTACTGGCTGTACTATTTATTTTATCCTTTATGATATTGTAGTGACTGATGAAAGTCCAGATAGGACTGAAATGTTTCGAGTGCTACAAATAAAACGTTGTTCACGTTTACTGAAGTTGAGTGCTAGACTTCTTTTTATATATACTGACGGTTTGGGAACCTAGTCTATGCACCACAGGACGGCTGTGCACACGGTGTTCTTTCTTGCATTTTATTTGTGGACTTTACCTATAGATTTGAATGAGATATATAAAATCTGCCGATAAGAAACATAATTGGTTTTTAGTTTATTTCCGCAGCGGAAAAGCACTAAAAACACATGTATTCCACACATAACTTTATCAATAAAGTTTTATCAAAGCTAAGTAACAGGAAGTATTCAAAACAATGCAGTTTTATTTAAAATATGACATACCAAAAAAGACAAAAAAAGCAGCTGAAAGTGAGATACAAATGCACTCAAAAACACAATGGAAAAATACAAGTAACCAAATTTAGCTTATAGGTGCAGAAATGCTGCAGAAAATCTGCAACATCAAAAACTTATTAAATACTGTACTTATTGAGGGTGAGAGCTAATAGAGTTAATATTGCATTTGATCCGCACACCAGTGGCTCTGTTGGGGTTTATGTGTCCCTGTGTGCTGTGTCAGATATCAATTTCTGCAGCATCCACCTGTTTGACGTAGGCACCAAGATGCAGTCAACCACGTTTTTGGCAAATGCCTTAATTAGGCAGATACGGACAAAAACGATGTCCGACAAAGCTCACAGTGACAGTGTCTGCTTCATTACCGGAAGCAGAGGGCAGTTGTTCATTAAAGGGTCCTTTTGGTGTGACTTTTTTAGAATGTAATGGAAAAAAATCTTGCATGCTAGAGCTTTGTCTTGGGAAAATACAGAACCCTGACAGCCGTCGTAATATTTAACGAGGCCCCCTCTACATCTGATTGCATAACTAATACAACAGATCATTTATTCCGATTGTTCGTAGTGATCAAATGGACATGTCAACAGTCTTGGATGCCAAATATATTATCTATCTATCTATCCATCTATCTATCTATCTATCTATCTATCTATCTATCTATCTATCTATCTATCTTTCTATCTATCTATCATTGCCAAATCACATCAATGCAACTTTTCCATAGTTTTTACAACCCCATACCTCATAGTCCTCATATTGGACAGCACAGGCTTCTTATAATGCTTCATGTTATTAGCAGTCTGCAATGATCATGGACTATCGGGTTTCTGTAAAACTCACTAGCTCTCCGAGAACATTCATATTTTAGACATAATATCTCATATTCTCCATACTCTTTGAAGTTTCATGCTGCAAATCCTTTAATCTTACGCTGAGCTACAGATGCATGAAATACGCCTGTGCTGCTTTTTATATTTTATTAGATTGCTATGCTTCAGAACTGGAGCTATACTTTTACACTATGTCTGGCATTAAAGGCCGACTTAATCAATTTCGCATTATTCTAGGAAAAAATAATAACTTGTATGAATTAAAAATATATATGTCTTTTATGTAAGAAAAAACTTAAAGCGCATTTTTGCAAGTATTTCTTATACTGTTATATTTAATATGAAAGATTCTAGAAGAGCTTTTTTGTACGTCAGAAACATTTATAATAAAAAATATGAATTCATGTATTGCTCATCTCTAAGCCAAAATACAGTAGGTTTACACATAGAAAACACATAGTACTGCGCAGCATCTTTTAAACCAGTGTTTCTAATTGTTCACAAACCCCCCTCTACCTCACAGTACCCCCAAGGCAATGGTTATACACTGTGCCGCACATTAAAAACAAAGTATGACAGTGTGAACACATCATAGAGATACGACATGTGCCCCCTTGTGGCACACATATGACAAGCCCTCACTACCCCAAAGTGCCCCCATGGCGACGATCACATACTGTGCTGCACATTACAGAGACAGCATGACAGCGCTAATACACAACAGACTTTTCATGTGCCCCCCGCAGCACAAATCACCATTGAATCCTATACAATGATAGGGGTTAATAAGGATGTCTGGGATTTAATAAAGATTCCTAAAAGGAGGAAATGTTAACCAATAAAAAAAATACCAGTTGCTCATCCCTTAAATCCTCCATATGCCATGTACATCATTTATAGGAACACTGCAGTGAACCACTGGCATCAGCAGTTATGCTAACAATTACAGCTCAACAATGACCGCTGAGACCAGTGATTGGCAGCAGAGATCACATTAATGGTCTACAGGTCTTAGCCGGTGAGTTATGGTTATTATATAACATTTGATGTTCTTGGGGCGCAGTCAGACGGCTGTATAAATCAGGATGACATTGAAACGCAGTGCACAGACTGGTCGGCAGCTCTCCCAACCCAACCATGAGAACTGCATAGAAATATTTAAAGCTGCCATGATCGGGTCGGCAGAGTCGCCAACAAGTCCTATTTATTTGTCCATCTAACTGCACCTTAGGCTACTGTAACACTTTGTTGCATATAGTGCACATTGTTTTTTTATTGCATTTTCAGCATTCGTTTTAATGTGACTCATAGATAAAAACGGAGCAACTTTGCACGTTAATGACAAGGCCTAAATTTTGAAATCTGACCACTGTCACTTTATAAGGTAACTAGATGGTGGCCCGATTCTAATGCATCGGGTATTCTAGAATATGTATGTAGTTTACAGCCACGTAGTAAATAGCACAGCCACGTAGTATATAGCACAGCCACGTAGTATATAGCAGAGACGTAGTATATAACACTGCCCATGCATTATATAACACATGCCACGTAGTATAGAGCACAGCGATGTAGTATATTGCCCAGCCACGTAATATATACCACAGCCATGTAGTATATAGCACAGCCCATATAGTATATAGCAGAGATGTAGTATATAGCACAGCCCACCTAGTATATAACACAGCCCACACAGTATCTAACACAGCCCACGTAGTATATAGCAATGTGGGCACCATATCCCTGTTAAAAAAAGAATTAAAATTAAAAATAGTGATACACTCACCCTCCGTCAGCCCCTCGGATACAGCCGAGGCATTTACCGATGCTCCTCGCGACGCTCCGGTCCCAAGAGACCGCTACGTCATCATCTCACGAGACTGCAATGCATGGTCCGGTGACCGGACCGTTGCGAGGAGCGGGAAAGGCCTCAGCTGGATCCGGGGGCCCACGGAAGGTGAGTATATAATGATTTTTTATTTTTTTTATTATTTTTAACATTAGATCTTTTTACTATTGATGCATAGGCAGCATCAATAGTAAAAAGTTGGTCACACAGGGTTAATAGGAGCGTTAACGGAGTGCGTTACAATGCGGCATAATGCAGTCCATTAACGCTGCCATTAACCCTGTGTGAGTGATGACTGGAGGGGAGTATGGAGCGGGCACTGACTGTGGGGAGTAAGGAGCAGCCATTTTGCCGCCGGACGGTGCCCGTCGCTGATTGGTCGTGGCTGTTTTGCCGTGACCAATCAGCAACTTGAGATTTCCGTGACAGACAGAAAGACAGACAGACAGAAGGACAGACAGAAAGACGGAAATGACCCTTAGACAATTATATAGTAGATAACTCTGGAACACTTCAACGGCTCCCAGTAATTCTGAGACTGTTTTTTCGTGGCATATTTTACTTCATGACAACGGTAAAATTTCTTCGATATGACTTGCATTTATTTGTGATAATATCGTAATTTGGAAAAAATTTATAAAATTTCACAATTTTCAAACTTTTAATTTTTATGCGGGTATTAGCTGCGGTGATGTGAGCTCGGACGTATGCTCTAGCCCATATAGTGCTGAGAGAGTTATTAGGCCATTCCAGGGCCAGGTTTTATGAACAGTCATAAGAGATGGGTGGGAATGACGGCTCACATATCTCTACCCCAGGGGCGTGGACTGGCAAATAAAATGGAGGCCAGTGACTGGAGCTGGAGATGTATGGATCTCCTGTGTGTTGGTCTGTGCTAAGTCCTAAAGAACTGGACACTATTCTGAGTGGGCGCACCCACTGTATGTTGTATGGACTTTTTACTTTGTGTTTTCACTTTGTGCCAGAAAAAGCTGTTCTTTTGTTTTGCTATCCTGAGCGGTTTATGAAATTTAAATAAACTTACCTGGACATTGCAGCAATACCGTTTCCTGTGCCTACCTCAACCGCAGCCAAGTGAGTACAAATCGCTACATGCCCCTAAATCAGAATGTTATATCACACAAAATAGCTAATAAATAACATTTCCCACATGTCTACTTTACATCAGCACAATTTTTGTAACGTAATTTTTTTTTATTAGGAAGTTATAAGGGTTAAAAATTCACCAGTGATTTCTCATTTTTCCAACAAAATTTTTTAAAAAATATTTGAAGTGACTTTGAGGGGTCTATATGACAAAAAATACCCAAAAGTGACACCATTCTAAATACTGCACCCCTCAAGGTGCTCAAAACCACATTCAAAAAGTTTATTAACCCTTCAGGTGCTTCACAGGAACTGAAGCAAAGTCTAAGGAAAAAATGGACATTTAACTTTTTTCACAAATTTTAATTAGGACCTAATTTTTTTTACCTTCACAAGGGTAACAGAGAAAGTGAACTCCAATATTTGTTGTGCAATTTTTCCTGAGTATGCCGATACCCCATATATGGAGGAAAACCAATGTTTGGGCACACAGAAGGGTTCAGAAGGGAAGGAGCATCATTTGACATTTTAAACGTAAAATTGTCTGGAAACGAGAGCGGACACCATGTCACGTTTGGAGAGCCCCTGATGTGCTTAAGCAGTAGAAACTCCCCCACAAGTGACCCAATTTTGGAAACTAAACCCTTCAAGGAAATTATCTAGATGTGTGGTGAGCAGTGCACCTTGAACCACCAGGTGCTGACTTTTATTCAATTTGACTTTTGTTTTATTCAATTTTTTCCAAGTGGTATGAAGATAAAGCATAGTTTGCTACTTTTTTTGTGATTTCACTGAAGGGGTTAATTAGTGTGACATTTTTATAGATCGGGATGATCTGGACACGGCGATTCCAATCGTGTACTTTATTGGGTTTTTACTATTATTTTTTTTACACAGACAGTTTCACTTGTCTTTCGCAAGGGGGACTTGTCAGGGAGTCACAAAAACACTGAACTTTAGGAAGGCAAAGTTTGACCAGCTTAGAGATGCCCTTAATACGGTTGACTGGGACAAGGTCCTCAGAAATAAGAATACAGATAATAAATGCGAAATGTTTAAGAACATCCTAAATAGGCACTGTAAGTGGTTTATACCTTGTGGGAATAAAAGCACAAGAAATAGGAAAAACCCAATGTGGCTAAACAATGAAGTAAGAGGGGCAATTAACAGTAAAAGGAAAGTATTTAAACTACTAAAGCAGGATGGCACCGCTGAAGCTCTAAACAACAATAACAGAAAAATACTTTATCTAAAAAACTAATTAAGGCTATGTGCCCACATTGCAGAATAGAAGCAGATTTTTCCTCATCAAAACCGCACACCCTTGCCAAGGAAAACGAATGCGGATTTTGACGTGTTTTTCATGAGGTCATTTCCTAGTCGAACCCCTCTTCTCCATTTTATTTTCTAGCTGGATTCAAGATGCCACAAGTGCAGCCCCAGCGGCGTCTCAGCCAAGAAAATATGCATATTTTGCTGCTTACATTACTGATTCTACATCACCCAAGAAGATGGGAATGATCTGGGATTCTCGTCTCCCTGGATTATGGGATGCTCATAGGATGGCACGATGGGATGCCCATGATGTCACTTCCTATTTGCTGCGGTTTTGATTTACAAAACCGCAGCAAATGCCCTTGTAATCTGCAAACATTTTTAATATTTGCGGATTTCAAGTATTCCAATACAAGTCTATGGTGGTGGAATTGCCGCAATTCCACAAAATAATCGAACATGCTGTGTATTTTACCGTGATGTGATTCCGCTGCAGAAAAATACGCAGCATGGGCACAGCAATTGCGTAATGCACCAGGGTCCTAGTCATTGCAGTAATGTCGCTCTCCTCTAGGGGGGAGTGATGTTACGTTTGAAGGCAATAAAGGAGATCTCACTACCAGGTAACACCAACACACAACACACTTCATACTCCAGTCCATCAGGGGGAGCTATGCTCCTATTTATTAGGGCACTCTTCACAATTAGGTAAACTGGTGGTCTGGATAGAACGTTAGTCAGTTGCTGGCTGAGCTTCACTCAGACAGTTGGCCCCTGATAGGGGTGGGATCCTGGCAGAGGCCTAGACAGAAGGCCACGGAGTCTTCATTAGGTGATTAAGGTGAGGCAGCCCACCTAAAGTTGTCTGCCCTGCTGTTGGTTTGAAGTAATGCGTGGAGCCCAATACTTCCTCGGCATTCCGGCCACCGGCTACGCGCCTCAGTAGGATGTTGCCGATCTCGGGGCACGACTCCTACTGGTTCTCTCGCCTTTGTGCTGTGATCTCGTTTCTCACTTCTCCACAATAAACCTCGCTTCTTATCCTTTCTTAAGTTACCGCCGCAATGAAGTGCAGGCGCGGTTCCGTAACGATCTGTCCTTTTCGCTAGGCCTCTGTCAGGATCCCACCCCTGACAGGGACCCCCCTGAATCTTTCCAAGTAACCCCTTCTCTCACTAGGTGTTGCCTGGGCAAAACCCAGTCAGCTTCTCTCTAACTTCCTATCCAGCCCCCAGTTTTACCAGATTGTGAGGAGTGGCCTAATACATAGAATCCTTTGCTCCCCCTGGTGGCCAGAGTGTGAAGTGTAATGTGTGACTGTGATACCTGGTCAGGTGAACTCCTCAAGTGCCATCAGACGTACCATCACTCCCCTTAGTGGCGGAGCAACAGTACTGCAACGACCAGGACTCTGGGGCGCTGCACTCCCCCCGGTTAAATCCTGTACTCCCGGACTGGGAAAGAAGAACAACAATACATGTCAGCAAAAGACATACAAATTTTGGAAATGCAATAAACAAATAAATTTAACAATGCTTCCCTTTATGGGAGGTGAGGATACTTGAACGTTACAAACAAAATATATTTACATAGTGCTTAAGATTTTAAATAACACTTATTAATTAACTGACTATAAATAACGGTCATTACGCAGCCGGGTATTCTATCTACTAAGTGCAAATTTTTAACAATAATTTAACTTTTCCTTTATGGGCGTATAAGCTGAACCCACTAAAGGCTTACTATAAAACTCTATAATATAAATTAACTTTGTCTTTATTTCTCTTTTCTAAATGCAACTTTCCTTTTATTCTCTGATTTTGAACATGCAGGACCGCCTGGCTACTCGTCCGGGCCTACTGCCTCTTTTCTTCCATGAGCTCAATTTTTATTCACAGTATAAGATCAATCAACCATCTCTCTATGGTTCCCATGGTTCCCAGGAGGACTCACTAACCCCTACGGGTTCACTTCTTTTCAACCTTTTCCTGTCCTCAACTTCTAGTAACATTATTGAACATTTCTTATTATGTCTTAAATAACTACACACTATTCACTACTATTCAACGTTCCTAAAGTAATATTATACTTAAGTGCAACACATGAACATTCCCTTTAAGAGGGGACCAAGTCTCTTTGAGGTAGTGCAGACTCCCTATCTGCAAGTCTGTTTAAGGCAAGAACTTCTACGCTGTATTCAAGAACAGTCTCTTCAAAAAGTTCTCCTTTTTGTAAAACCAGTAGGGGGCACCTTTAAGAAGGTGCGAACTATTTACAACACAGTTTGTGAACCATTCACCATCCATGATTCGGCAGCCTTTGTAAACAATGATGAACAAAAGCAAAAACAAAAAGGCAAAAACAATAGGGATCCCGGGTAAACGAAGGGATCCCTTTAAGGACAACCCTGGTCGGGTATTAGCAGCAACACAGCGGTTGACAAACAAATAACTATTTACAGTTGTTCTGATTCTGAGGTTCATCCTCACAGTAGGTTGCAAGACACCAGCCGGTAGCAAACACTCCCTGACCGGGGAAGCTCCGGTTCCCTGTTCTTGGCTGATGCGGCATCGGTATCAGTGGTTCGTCTCTCAGGTGCGGCCAGGTCACCCGGTGTCTGGATTCGAATGTCGGCTTTGGTTGCAAGCTCAGTAGCAGCAATAATGCACACAGTAGTGATGGTAGCAGAATTTGTCAAGTCCGAGTTAGTCGCAGTCAGGACAGCAGGTGGCGCCACCGCAGGCTCGCATCGTTGGATGTTCCGAGCGCACCATCCCTGCGCACTCCAATGGCGAGTGTAGGTCACCTGGTCCCCTTTACACAGTAGTGGATCGTCGCATCTGTTGCGGAACGGGGCTTTCACATTGTAGCTGGTAAAGAAGATTTCAGTCAGCAGTCCCGGTTCTTGTATAGAGCCCCAACCCCTTTTCGGGTGAAAGGCTAGTACAGTCCCCCATTTTACCAAATCCTTCTTACCACGTACAGTCTTTGGGTTTTGCACTTTCGGTGGGTCATTTTGCTCAGTCTCTTTTCATTTTTTCCAGTGTAGAATTAGGCATTGTTTATATTGTTCCCATCCTCCTGTCTGGCCCCGTCTGGCCCAATCCTCGGGGTATCCCACTGGAAGATCACCCCCTCCGCGCTCACATCTAGCGGTTCCCCCATGGTTGTCGGTAACGGAGGAACCAGCTTCTCCATAGTGTCGGGGGTTACCACTACCAGCTCAGCGGAGAGGAATCGGTCACTGTTGGGACGGGGAGCGGTCGTGGGAGCAGGATCAGTCGGGAGAGCAGGGGCACTTTCCATACCTGCGTCTGATGTGGTTCCATCGATGCCGATCTGTTCCACTGACGAGGATACTGGAGTCGGCAGCAGCTCGGACCGCGGTTCTTCCGATGCGACCCTCTGGGACAGCTCCGACTTCCATTGCTTCGCATCGGCTGGCTCCGTGTCCGGGATAGGTGGACTCGGCTCCTCCACCTGCGGCTCCGAGAGGTCCGGATCCTCAAGCTGCAGTGGGTTCGGATCCGCCTCCGGTCAGTGGGGATAGCCCGGGGTCACTTCGTCGTTGTTCAGGTACTCGCTGGTCATCCTCGCTGTTCCGCAGTTGACAGCTGCACATGCACCTGGCTCCGCCATTTTCCCAGGGCGGAGCTCTTTCTTGTCTTGGTTCCCGCCGCAGCAAATCAGGGAGTGGTTCTCCTCTGCTTCGGGGCAGGTCGTTTTCTCGCAGCAGTAGTCGGAGGGGGCGGTCGCCACTTTTGGCGCCGCTTTGATAGTCTCCTCCCATGGCACGCCCTTCTTCTTCCTCTGTGCTCCTCGTGGCGCTGTAATGGCGGTGGTTTTGGCGAGAATCTTTGGCGGCAATAGCAATACACAGTCTTTGCAAGAAATCACGGTTCAAGCACAATTCAATCACAGTTCCAAGGCACACATGACCTGATTCTTCAGGCTTAAGTAGATCCTGTTCGTGACGCCAAAATTGGAGCGGCCCCCAGACGCAGGACGGCGGGGTACTCGGTACCGGGTCTATCGGTTCTGAGGATGTCACGGTGGCCCGACCGGGCTCCTCTAGGGGGGAGTGATGTTATGTTTGAAGGCAATAAAGGAGATTTCACTACCAGGTAACACCAACACACAACACACTTCATACTCCAGTCCCCCAGGGGGCGCTATGCTCCTATTTATTAGGGCACTCTTCACAATTAGGTAAACTGGTGGTCTGGATAGAAAGTTAGTCAGTTGCTGGCTGAGCTTCGCTAAGGCAGTTGGCCCCTGACAGGGGTGGGATCCTGTCAGAGGCCTAGACAGAAGGCCACGGAGCTGTGCCTGCCCAACTTGCGGCAGTTTCTAGAAAGAGACACGAACAGAGAACTGTATTGTAAAGCGTGAAGGAAGTCATAGCAAAAAGGAGAGGAATCCAGAAGGAGTTCTGCCCTGCACAGGCTGCCTCCTTCTGAGGTGCAAGATCCCAGTAGCTGGAACACCGAGGGAGCAACAGTCCTTTATGCCTTGCTCCAGAGACCGGCAGGACAGCTAATTTCACGTTACCTGCCCGCCCTATACCCAGGAGGCAAGGTGGCACCCACAAGAGGCTGGTGCATACTAGAGTCCCTGTAAAAAGCCTCAGCCACTGGTCATACGGGTTTGTCCTATCCATCCGGGGGACAGAGAGAAACACAACATCTAGTACATCCACCACAGTTGTGAGGACCTTATGAGAGGCTCAGCAGTAAGGTATTACAACACTCAGGCACTAGAAGAAGGCTACTGATTTCCACCTGGATAAGGGGACTCTGGATTTGCCTTCAGGCTAGCTGGACTCTGCCTGCCCCTGTGATCTGGTGCTCTGGACTGTGGACGCTGAAGCCTTCAATAAAAAGGTAAAGAGACTGCAACCTTGTGTCCTCGTTCTTCACTGCGCCTCTCACCATCCACCATCTACACACTGGAGAGCCCTGGGGATACACTTCACATGTGGGAAAGTATACCATCTAGCTGCCATAACATCACCCCAGCGGACCCCTTAAAGCCCTTAAAGCAGCGTCAGTCACCCTGACCGAATACCACAGGGGGCGTCACGAACACTTTCCCTTCTACACAGACGTCTCTAGGGCCACGGGCCGGGTCAGCCAACGTGACATCCCCCATGAGAACCGAAGGACCCAGTACCGAGTACCCAACTGCCCTAGATGGGGCGATCCACATTTTCTTAGTGTTTTTTAAGCGTTTCCACAGTTGAAAAACACGGCGGAAATGCTTAAAAAACGCAACATGGGCACACAGCCTAAGGCTGCCAAAAAGGAAACAGTGAAGCACATTGCTAAGGAGAGTAAAACTAATCCCAAACTGTTCTTCAACTGTATCAATAGTAAAAGAATCATAAGGGAAAGTGTAGGCCCCTTAAAAAATTGTGAAGAGTGGTTGTAGATGACGAGGAAAAAGCTAATATATTAAACACCTTCTTCTCCACGGTATTCACGGTGGAAAATAAAATGCTAGGTTAAATGCCGAGAGACAAAGAAAACCCTATATTAAGGGTCACCAATCTAACCCAAGAAGAGGTGCAAAACTGGAAATAAATAAATCTCCGGGTCCGGATGGCATACACACACGAGTGCTAAGAGAACTAAGTAATGTAATAGATAAACCATTATTTCTTATATTTAGGGACTCTATAGCGACGTGGTCTGTTCCACAGGACTGGCGCATAGCAAATATGGTACCAAAAAAGGGCTCTAAAAGTGAACCTGGAAATTATAGGCCAGTAAGTCTAACCTCTATTGTTGGTAAAATATTTGAAGGGTTTCTGAGGGATGTTATTCTGGATTATCTCAATGAGAATAACTGTTTAACTCCATATCAGCATGGGTTTATGAGGAATCGCTCCTGTCAAACCAATCTAATCAGTTTTTGTGAAGAGGAAAGCTATAGACTGGGCCAAGGTGAGTCATTGGACGTGGTATATCTTGATTTTTCCAAAGCGTTTGATACCGTGCCACACAAGAGGTTGGTAAACAAAATTAAAATGCTGAGTCTGGGGGAAAATGTGTGTAAATGGGTAAGTAACTGGTTTAGTGATAGAAAGGAGAGGGTGGTTATAAATGGTATATTCTCTAACTGGGTCACTGTGACCAGTGGGGTACCGCATGGGTTGGTGTTGGGACCTATTCTCTTCAACATATTTATTAACAAACTGGTAGAAGGTTTGCACAGCAAAATATCAATATTTGCACATGATATAAAACTATGTAAAGCAGTCAATACAAAAGAAGATAGTATTCTGCTACAGATGGATCTGGATAAGTTGGAAACTTGGGCCGAAAGGTGGCAGATGCAGTTTAACAATGATAAATTTAAGATTATACACATGGGAAGAAGGAATCAAAGTCACCATTACACACTGAACAGGAAACCACTGGGTAAATCTGACATGTAGAAGGACTTGAGGATACTAGTTAATGATAAACTTATCTGGAGCAGCCAGTGCCAGGCAGCGGCTGCCAAGGCAAACAGGATCATGGGGTGCATTAAAAGAGGTCTGGATACACATGATGAGAGTATTATACTGCCTCTGTACAAATCCCTGATTAGACCGCACATGGAGTACATAGGCTGAACTAAATGGACAAATGTATTTTTTCGGCTTTGCTAACTATGTTACTATAAAAATGTGTATTTATTAGTGTAATAATCTTTTAATATAATTTTGTGGGGGGTTTTTTTACATATTTTGACTTTTTTTTTCTTACTTTTTTTTTTTTTTACTTAGTTCCTATATGGGACTTTCACTTTTTTTACTTTGATTACAGGTATAATGCACTGCAATTCATCATGAAAGCTTCAGTCACCAATCTGTCACCATGGCAACGATCAGGCCACCACGATGACATTGTGGGGGGCGCCGATCTGAAGGCAGAGGGAGCTCCCGTCTCTGTGCCTCCCTCCTGAATGTTGCAATTGCTCTCGATAGCAGCATTTAGAGGGGCAGCGCTGACACCACTCCAGGCTGCTAGTGCAGACGGTTGGCCGCTAACAGAGCTGAGCTGCGCTGCTACACTGATCAGGCAGGAGATGCTAATAGTTCAGCATCTCCTGCAAGATCCTGCTGTGATTGGTTAGTCAGATTGACTGACTGATCACAGCGTACTGGGAGCGAGAACCAACAGCATGGTTCCCCGCAACCCTTCCCATGCCGCTCAGCTATCAGTGACAGTTGTCGGCATAGTTCTTTCACTGCATGTTTACACACAGTGACAATTTAAGTGCATGACTGACTTAAGGTACCGTCACACTAAGCGACGCTGCAGCGATACAGACAACGATGCCGATCGCTGCAGCGTCGCTGTTTGGTCGCTGGAGAGCTGTCACACAGACCGCTCTCCAGCGACCAACGATGCCGAGGTCCCTGGGTAACCAGGGTAAACATCGGGTTGCTAAGCGCAGGGCCGCGCTTAGTAACCCGATGTTTACCCTGGTTACCAGTGTAAAATGTAAAATAACAAACAGTACATACTCACCTTCGCGTCCCCCGGCGTCCGCTTCCTGCACTGACTGAGCGCCGGCCCTAACAGCAGAGCGGTGACGTCACCGCTGTGCTGTACTTTCACTTACGGCCAGTTCTCAGTCAGTGCAGGAAGCGGACGGCGAGGGACGTGTGACAGACATCAGCGGGTGAGTATGTAGTGTTTGTTTTTTTACATTTTACACTGGTAACCAGGGTAAACATCGGGTTACTAAGCGCGGCCCTGCGCTTAGTAACCCGATATTTACCCTGGTTACCATTGTAAAACATCGCTGGTATCGTTGCTTTTGCTGTCAAACACAACGATATACGGCGATCTGACGACCAAATAAAGTTCTGAACTTTAATCAACGACCAGCGATATCACAGCAGGATCCTGATCGCTGCTGCGTGTCAAACACAACGATATCGCTAGCCAGGACGCTGCAACGTCACGGATTGCTAGCGATATCGTTTAGTGTGACGGTACCTTTAGACCGTCATGGTTGGAAACTGACACCCGATTATGTCCGTCATTGGACATTAAGGGGTTAAGGTCAACTTTATTTAATATACAAATATATGAACAGAGATCTTTCTAATTATATTTTTATACCTAGGCCTGCAATGAAGACAAGGGGGCATCTTTTACATCTAGATAGAAGAAGGTTTTTAATCATTTACAATCATAGACAATGATTCTAGCACAGTGAGAAAAGTTTCACGTTGCAGAGGCGAGTTCACGGTAATTCACTGGGAGAATTTAACTGTTGTGAATTTGAACTGCGGCGAACTAGCCTCTGCACTGTGAGACTTTTTCTCACTGTGCTAGCGGGGATCTCACCGAGGTCACTGCAGTTCAGACCGCCTGGAAATGCAGCCTCAGTGACCGGCAGTAACCTCGATGACATCACCGCCGGTCACTGACACTGCGCTCTTAGCAGATCATTTACCAAGTGTCAGCCTGGGTGGTCGCATCTTGGTACCATCCAAGTTGAAAACTATTTTTCCCAGACATGGATTACGACATGGGACAGAACGACGGACAAGTGAGGTATATTGCTGTTTTTTTATTTTTGTTTTATTACAGTGGATGAGGGATTCAGTGGAATAGGCATTAGGTTGTGAAGGAGAGAATGGCTAATGAAATCAATTAATAAACATTATATAAGTCAGTTCAGATATGGTGTAGCAAGATGGCGATTGTGTCTTTGAAACTGTCTTGGAAGTCTTTGGAACTGTCCTGGAAGGAATCTTTAGAATGCAGGAGTGAAGACACTGGAATACACCAAGACACCATATTTGGAAATGAAGTTGGACATGAACCAATTACAAAGTGACTAGCTGTTCAGAAGTTGTGCGACCTCCCCCATTTGATGCTTGTAGTATCTTCCTTTGATCTAAAAATAAAGTTCAGTTGTGCACCATCTTTGGCTGAGAGAGGAGTGTGTATCTGTCTCTGTGTATCCGATACATTCTTGGCCTCTAATCTATCACTCAGCTTATATTTGGTCAGGTACAAGCAATCATACAGATCTCACTTTAAGGGATCACCCTCACAAGGTGAGTATAACTGAGTTTGTTATTATTAAATAAAAAAGTGAAAGTGTATTTTGTTTTAAACCTAATAAAGGACTTTATTCAGGCTGTGTGTTTATTTACAATACAACTATAGAATTAGCAATGGATAGGTGTCTCAGGCCTCTTTCACACGTCCAGATAATTCCGGTACTGGAGAAATCGGTACCGGAGTTATCCGTGTCCGTGTGTCCGTGTGCTCACGTGGCACATCAGTGTGGCACACGTGTGGCATCCGTGTGCCGCCCATGTGCCACCTGAGGACCACACGGACCGTGCAGGAGAGACAGCACTACACTAAGCGCTGTCCCCCCTGCGTGTGGTGCTGAAGCCGGCATTCATCTCTTCTCCCCCGCAGGAGAGAAGAGATGAAAGATCAAGTTTTTTTTCTTTTTTGTGAAAAATAAAGTTTTCTGGTGAGCTCCTGCCTCCCATCCCCAATGCGCCGCCCGGCCCCTTGCATAGAAGTACTCACCAAGCTCCCGCGATGTCTCCACTCTCCTCTCAGCGCTGGCCCCTTGTCCTGTGTGAGCGATCACTTGAGACCGCTCATTACAGTTATGAATATGCGTATATTCATCACTGTAATGAGCGGTCCCACGTGACCGCTCACACAGGACAAGCTGCCGGCGCTGAGAGGAGACATTGTGGGAGCTGGGTGAGTATTTCTATGCAAGGGGCCGGGCGGCGCACTAGGGATGGGAGGCGGGAGCTCACCAGCAAACTTTATTTTTCACAAAAAGGAAAAAAAACTTGATCTTTCATCTCTTCTCTCCTGCGGGGGAGAAGAGATGAATGCCAGCTTCAGCACCACACAGGGGGGACAGCGCTTACTGTAGCGCTGTCTCTCCTGCGGGTGGTACATGCACACAGAGGAGAGTGCACGCTGTTCTCCGTGTGCACGTGTGCAGGACGTATTGCTGTACGTGCTGCCGGAGATAAGCAGACATGTCTCCGTGTTTTCAACACGGACACATGGTCCGTGAAAACACGGAGACATGTGCATAGACCCATTCATTTGAATGGGTCTACATGTGTCAGTGTCTCCGGTACGTGAGAAAACTGTGACTTCACGTACCGGACACACTGACGTGTGAAAGAGGCCTTACAGACATCTCTCCATTACTAGTCTGTGGGCTTGATGTCACCTGACTATACAAAGGCGACATGAACCTACTTGCCACCGCTACAATGCAAGTGGGAAGAGAAGCAAAGCACCAGAATTGGTGCATTTAATATATTCTCTTTTTCTGGATGGCTGCGGGCTGCTATTTTTAGCCTGGGGGGCAATATCCATTGCCCCTTTCCAGCCTGAGAATACCAGCCCCCAGCTGTCTGCCTTTAACTTGGCTGGTTGTGAAAAATGGCGGAGACCCCATGCTTTTTTTAAATGATTTATTTAAATAATTAAAAAGTACGACATGTGGACCCCTCTATTCTTGATAACCAGTCTTGCTGAAGCGGCCAGCTGAGGGTGGCAGCTGTGAGTTTCGCCTGGCTGGTTATCAAAAATACAGGGGAACCCAAGCCATTATTTTATTTAATTATTTATTTACAGTGCAATTGCTGGCTGATGAATACTCCCATCAGCTACTCCTGCTCTCATTGTTATTAGCGGTAGCAGGCGTCGCCTGATGGAAGCAGCAGTCCCATCAGCCGACACCAATGACAGGAAATAAAGTTTATTCCTCCGATCATAGCTGCGGGCTGACCCTGTCATTTGACAGTGTGCGAACAGCGGCTGTCTGACTGGCGGTGATGATTTTACCGCCTATCAGAAGTGGTGTTTGCCGTGCTGTCATTCACATGACAGTGCGACAAACACCTGGTGATCGAGGGGCCTGAACCCAAACAGTAACACAGATTTCCTGGTGAAGTCCGTGTTTGGTGACCATGCCTGAACAGTAGGTGTTCAGTATGGATGCCGAACTTTACTGTTCGGTTCGCCCATTTCTAATGGTGAGAGAAACATCATACTTTGGGGGTACTTTTCTGCAAAGGGACAGTACAACCACTCCATATTGAAGGGAGAATGGATGGAGTCATGTATCGCGAGATTTTGGCCAACAAACTCCTTCCCTCAGTAAAAGATTTAAAGAGGGGTGTAGCTAGGTCTTCCAGCATGACAATGTCCCGAAACACACAGCCAGGGCAACTAAGGCGTGGCTCTGTAAGAAGCATTTCAAGGTCCTGGAATGGCCTATCCAGTCTCCAGGCCTGAACACAATAGAAAATCTTTGGAAGGAGCGGAAACTTAGTGTTACCCAGCAACAGCCCCGAAACCTGAAGCATCTGGAGAAGATCTGTATGGAGGAGTGGGCCAAAGTCCCTATTGCAGTGTGTGCAAACTTGGTCAAGATCTACAGGAAAGATCTGTCCTCTGGACTTCCAAACAAAGGTTTCTGTACCAAATATTAAATTATGTTTGTCTATTGTATCAAATACTTATTTCATGCAAAAAAATGGAAATGGATTATGCAAAAATTTTACAATGTGATTTTCTGGATTTTTTTTTTTAGATTCTGCCTCTCACAGTTGAAGTGTACCTATTATAAAAATTACAGACCTCTCCATTCTTTGCAGGTGGGAAAACTTGCAAAATCGGCAGAGTAACAAATATTTATTTTCCACACTGTATTGCCTACAGTGAGGAATGAAAGTAAAGCCTTGTTAAGACAAAATATGCACGCTTCAGCCCATAACATGTTACGGATTTACTGCAGCCATTACATGACATTGTGTATGGCAGCAGACCGATAGGGAACACAGAAGTCAGTGTGGGAAGCAGCACCGATGCGAGAGGTGAGTAAAGGTTTTATTTTTAACTTTCAACCCTGGCCCAATAAGTTTTAAAGTAGGGGGAAAAGCCATAAAATCATGTATATTACATAAATAGTATATTTTTAAAATGTTGTAAAGCTATTTTTTTAATTCTCTAACTAACTTTTTGTTATTGGAAGAAATATAAATGTTCAGGAATAATAATGTTTATTTACTAAAAAAACAGACTTTCTAAGAAAATACTTGTAGGTGAAGACAATCAAACTTTGGCAAAGTGGAAAATGTCAGGTCACAGAGAAGGTCAGAAGCAGTTTGTTCCATGTTGATTGCTCTGATTTGAAAGTGGCATGAAGGAATTTTCCTGTGTTCCTAATGGTAGGAATATGCTGGTAATATTAAATCCATGTAGAGTCTCCATGGGACATTGATTACAGCAAATTGTCTTCCCCAGAAGTGCAGTTTTAGACCCATGTTAATTATTGTATTAAATCTAACACATCAATAACAAAACCAGTGTTGAGAACAATCCTTATTATATATTTTCAATTTTATGGAGAAGAGGATACATATAGGAAATATATAGGAAAAAAAAATGCATGCACGTGACGTCATGTGTTTTTTTTTTTTATAGAAAAATGGTAAAAGGAAACCATATCTAGTTTTGTATATCATTATCTACCTTTCTGAAGAAAATGAAACCTTTTCTAATATACATAGGATTAAAATGTACAGTTTAATCCCCATTTTTGTGGAAGTACATTCATCCTGCAGGTGTTCACAAAGATTTCCTAATCACTGACACCTGGCTGGAAGGTTGATTCTTCTCTCTTCCCCTTGCTTGTGAGTGGCACATAATGTCATATTATTTTTGACAAACTCTATAATTTTGTCCCACTTATCATAGCCTTGGTGCTCTGGAAATAAGGTCTACTGGGACCTGGAGTACACTATGTAAAAACAAGAATTCAGCACTTTACAAGCAGTGCTAATGTTCAGTGTTCCCTCCTAAATTATTGACACATATTACAATTTATTCAGTTTTTTTTTTTACTGAATATGTATTTTAAATACAATTAAACACCAATTCTATTTTTGTGCAAGGTTGGTGGCCTTTTGCTGTTTGCTCTTCTGTCACTTTCCAAAAGTAACAATAAAACTTGGAGTTTAGGGATCGGAGCAGGTGCAGATAAGCATATTTTAATCTGAGTGCTATCCAACAAAACATCATATCGCACTCGGACCAATGTTAGTTTATGGAGCCGTGCACATGTCCGATTTTTTTTTCTTTCCTTGGACAGTGTCTATCCTATGAAAAAAATCATTGCCTGCCCGAGCTTGATCTAATATTCAGATCACTGTCGGCCTTGCACATCAATGAGTCCGTAGAAAACATTAAACTGCACTCAGATGACATTTCAGTGCAGTCTGATTTCCGTGCACTGACAGAATGGAGAAGATGGAGATTTTTTTTTTCTTCATCTTCTCCTCATCCCAGAGAATTGGATCACACTACGCTAGTTATGACATCTTTTACAGATTATCCTACTTGTACAGTGGGGGCCAGGATGTGGGCCATCACTGATCAGCGGTTACTAGTGGAGCATAGTGTGTGCGGCAGAGTTGTTGTTCATCCCCAGAGTCACTGAATAAGTTTCTCTCTTCTGTAGGGAGCAGTCAGACGCATAGCAATACACGGAGCTGTCATGCTCCGGTCAGGAGAGCCAGCAGCCAGTCCATGCACTGTGTTCAAATCTTATACCCAATTTATGCAGTGGTCTAACTGCGCCCTTAGGCCGGTGTCACACTTGCGAGTGCAATGCGAGAAACTCGTGTGAGTCTCTCGCTTCAATATTCCCGGCGGTTCGGACCGGAGCGTTCAGCTGCATAGGAATGCATGCAGCTGCACACCTGGTCCAGAGTGCCGGCGGCAGTGCCGGGTATTGAGGAGAGAGACTTGGGTGAGTTTCTTGCATGGCACGCACAAGTGTGATACCGGCCTTAGGCCAGAGTCAGACTAGGGTATGGCATCCGATGCAAAAGCATCAGATGCGATATGCTAATGACCCTCGGCTCCTGCTCTGCCGCGAGCAGAAGCCGAATTTCATGCGCCTGTGCTCCGAGCCTCTCGCATAGAGAGGATTGGAGCACAGCTGCAGAGGAGGTGGAGAAATGAATTTCTCCATCTACTCCATTGCCGCGGTCAGCATATATTGCACATTACTCGGATAATACCCGCGTGATGAGAGTTGTCTCACTCGCACCCAGAAGCTTATATGGGTGAGAGTGAGCCGAGACTCAGCCGAGTGTCAGTGGCAATCGCAGCTTGCTGCGATTTCACTCGCACTTTGAAAACGGGCGAGAAAAAAAACGTTGATGTGAGCTGTCCCATAGATGAATACTGGTCCGAGTGCTATGTGATGTTTTATCGCATAGCACTCATCCGTATTCATCGCTAGTGTGACCCTGGTCTTAGTGTGTAAGTTGTTATGGTCAGCGGGCTCCTCTCTATTGCCCTTCTGCAGCATGTAAGCTCTTGCACACGTAAGAAAAGAGGTGCAAAATTTTCTGCACAAAATCCGCATGTCCGGGCAGAATCCGCAGCCGCGGATTTGCCACGGTTTTTATATGGATTTTGTGCGGTTTTTATGGGGAATTTCTGCGGATTATGTGTGGATTTTGGCACTGCGGATTTTTAACATGGAGGGGTGCAGAGACGCTGCAGATCCGCACAAAAGTGACATGCACTTCTTTGAAACCCGCAGCAATTCCGCACTGATTTTTCCGCACCATGTGCACAGCTTTTTTTTTTTACATTGATTTACATTGTACTGTAAATCACAGTGCGGATCTGCAGCATTTCTGAGCGGGAAAAAAGCGCTGCGGATCCACACTAAATCCGCATCGTGTGCACATAGCCTTATGGTCAATGTTGTCTTCTCTCTCTTCTGTAGTGTGTAATCTTTTATGATTAGTGGCATCCTATTTCTCTCCTCTTTCTCGCATGTATTTTCCAAGCAATTGCAAGCTTTCTAGTATTGAGTTATTATTATTATTATTATTTATTGTTATAGCACCATTTATTCCATGGCGCTTTACATGTGAGGAGGGGTATACATAATAAAAACAAGTACAATAATCTTAAACAATACAAGTCATAACTGGTACAGGAGGAGAGAGGACCCTGCCCGCGAAGGCTCACAATCTACAAGGGATGGGTGAGAATACAGTGGGTGAGGATAGACCTGGTCATGCAGCGGTTTGGTTGATCGGTGGTTACTGCCGGTTGTAGGCTTGTCGGAAGAGGTGGGTCTTCAGGCTCTTTTTGAAGGTTTCGATGGTAGGAGTTGTGCAAAGTTGGCAGATTTCCAACCATACGATCATCTCTAGTGTAGATGTATAAAAACAGATGCCATACAGATGACTAAAAATTATTTTTTTTTCTAGCTGAAAATTGGCCGATTTGTTATATGCTCATGTGAAATTACTCTAAGGGCTCAATAACATGTCCTGATATTTCCGGTACCGGAAAAACCAGTACCAGAGAAAACCATGTCAGTGTGTGTCATACTTGTGGCATACATGAGACAACCATGTGCCGCATCAGTATCACATGTACCGGCGCCTGGGTAACAGCGGTACTGATAGCTCTGTTCCCTGGCGCTGGATTCTGAAGATGGCTTACATCATTGTCTCCCTCTGGCTCTGCAATCAGCGCTAGCAGGGGAGAATGTTGAGAGTTATATTCAGCTGATATCAACGACAGAACGCGGCAGCTGATGGTAGTATTCATCAGCCACTGCCTGCGCTATTGATAAAAAAACGGCATGGGTTCCCTATTTGATTTTTGATAACCAACCAGGAAAAACTCACAGCTGCGGACTGCAACTCTCAGCTGTCAGCTTCAGCAAAACTAGTTATCAAGAATAGAGGGGTCTCCACACTGTTTTTTTATTATTATTATTCAAATAAATAATTTAAAAAACAGAATGGGGTTCCCCCATTTTTGACAACCAGCCTTGCTAACGCAGAGAGCTGGAGGCTGTTATTCTCAGGATAAAGGGCCATGAATATTGACCCCCACAGCCTAAAAATAGCAGGCAGCAGCCACCCTGAAAAGACACATGCATTAGATGCCCGAATTCTGGCGCTTTGCCTGGCTTTTCCCTCCGGCCCTGTCGCGGTGGCAAGTGGGGTTCATATTTGTGGGGTTGATGTCACCTTTAGGGCTGACCCACACGTCCAGATAATTCCGGTACCGGAATAAATCGGTACCGGAGTTATCCGTGTCCGTGTGCCTGGGAACTCACGGAGGCCATACGTGCGGCACACGTGTGCCGCCCGTATGGCGAGTGGGTACCACACGGAGCGTGTGGTACCCACTCTGCATGGTGCTGAAGCTGCGATTCATATCATCCCTGCAGCAACGTTTGCTGCAGGGAAAATATGAAGAATAGTGTTTAAAATAAAGATCCATGTGTCCGCCGCCCCCCCACCCCCTGTGCGCCCCCCCGCTGGTCAGAAAATACTCACCCGGATCCCCCGTCGGCAGTCGCTCCTTCCTGGTCTGGCCGCGGCTTACTGTATGCGGTCACGTGGGGCCGCTCATTTACACTCATGAATAGGCGGCTCCGCCCCTATTGGAGGTGGAGCCACATATTCATGAGTGTAATCGGCCGCATACAGTAGAGAAGCCGCGGCCAGACCAGGAAGGAGCGACTGCCTACGGGGGATCCGGGTGAGTATTTTCTGACCAGCGGGGGGGGCGCACAGGGGGTGGGGGGGCGGCGGACACATGGATCTTTATTTTAAACACTATCATTCATATTTTCTCTGTAGCAAACGCTGCTACAGGGAACATATGAATGGCGGCTTCAGCACCATGTGGGGGGGGACAGCGCTTACTGTAGCGCTGTCTCCGGCACGCCACACGGACCCCAGACGGAGAATGTCCGTGTGAGGTCCGTGTTTTACACGGACCCATTGACTCTATTGGGTCCGTGTAATCCGTGCGCTCCCACGAACACTGACATGTCTCCGTGTTTGGCACACGGAGACACGGTCCGCACACGGTCCGCACAAAATCAATGACATCTGAACAGATGCATTGATTTTTATGGGTCTACGTGTGTCAGTGTCTCCGGTACGGGAGGAAACTGTCACCTCACGTACCGGAGCCACTGACGTGTGAAACCGGCCTTATATTGTACAGTGCCATCAAGCCCACAGATTAGTAATGGAGAGGCGTGGCATCTATAAGACACCTATCCATTACTAATCGTATAGTTATATGGTAAAGACACAGACAGAACAAAGTCCTTTATTAGAAATAAAACAAAACACAGCTTTCCATTTTTATTTAAAAATAACTAACACTGCTATACTCACCTAACAGCCATTTCATTCAAGCCCTTGTCTCCTGTACTAAAACAAAAATAAAAAGCAACAATATCCCTCACTTGTCCGTCATTCTGTCTCACGCCCTAATCCATGTATGGGGATAAATAGTTTTCAACGTGGACGGTGCCAAGATGCGACCGTCCAGGCCTAGAACCACTGAGGAATGAGCTGCTGCAAGCGCAGCTTCAGTGATGTTATCGAGGTTACTGTGACCTCGGTGAAATCCCCGCTAGCACCGTGAGAAATTCTCCTTGTGCAGAGGCAATATAGAGTTCCATCAGCAGCATCAGTGACTAGCGGCAACATCATAGTTTACCGCTAGTACTGAGGCTGGGTTCCCAGCTGGGCTGAACTGCGGTAATCTAGAGCACCGTGAGAAAAAGTCACTCAGTTCACCACAGTTCAGCTCAGTGAATCATCGCAGATCTTTGATCTGCGGTGAACTTATTGAGCTGAACTGCGGTGAACCCACTGACATTTTCTCACGATACTAAGGTCACTGCAGTTCAGCCTGTGTCATCAGTGTGCATGTGTGTGGGACATTTTGCGACCTTTGCTGCTGTTAAAAAATGGACATGCCCGTGTCCTTTGCCCGTGGACACACGGTTCATGGAAAAACACTGTGCACTGACTCTTGAATGTCACTTGAATGGGTCTACATGTGTAAGTATCTTCGGTAAGTGTGAAAACTGTCACCACGTGTACTGGGCACACTGACTTCTGAAAGAGCCCTTAGGGATGTTTCAATAGCATTTTTGGCAACGTTTTTGCTAAGATTTCCCACGCTCGAGTTCATATGAGGACATCCAGCAGGGGGCGCATCACCGTGACTCAAGGTAACTACAGGACATTCCCCTGCAATCCATTCATTCCCCAGGTTTTTACAGGCAGGGGCGGCTGCATTAACAGGCTTCTGCTTGTAAAATTAGTTAACCCTTTCAGATGGATTTACAACGTGAGACAGAACGACAGAAGGTATGGAATATTGTTGTTTTTTTTTAACTTTGTTTCAGGTGACAAGGGTCTTCAGGTGGATTAAGAGTCTAATAAAATATTACAACAACATGTGTCTGTATTTCATTAAAGTACTTTGTAATAATGTGTGTGTGTTTTCTTAACCATTTCATACTGTTGTATTAATAATGGATAGGTGTCATAATTGACGCCTCTCCATTATTAATCTGGCTTAATGTCACCTTACAGTAGCAAGGTGACATTAACCCTTCATTACCCCATATCCCACCACTACACGGGAGTAGGAAGAGTGGCCAAGTGCCAGAATAGGCGCATCTTCCAGATGTGCCTTTTCTGGGGTGGCTGGGGGCAGATGTTTGTAGCCAGGGGGGCCAATAACCATGGACCCTTTCTAGGCTATTAATATCTGCCCTCAGTCACTGGCTTTACCGCTCTGGCGGAGAAAATTGCGCGGGAGCCCACGCCAATTTTTTCCGCCGTTTAACCCTTCATTTTACCAGCTACAGCGCCCAAATTTTGCACATACACACTACTAACATTAGTAGTGTGGAATATGCAAAAAAAAAAAGGATATGAGATGGTTTACTGTATGTAAACCACGTCTCACATCCTGTCGGGTTTGTGAAGGAGAAATGAAAAGCCGGCAATTGAATTACCGGCTTTTCTGCTATATTGCGCTGAATTAAATATATATATATATATATATATATATATATATACATGTGTCTCAATGACATATATATATATATATATATATATATATATATATATATATATATATATATATATATATATATATATATATATATATATTAGTTTACGGAACATTTGAGCACATAAATCCATTAGATGTCGGTTTTGCAAGCCTGCGAGAAAATATCGCAGTACGGATGCCGTACGGATTACATACGGAGGATGACATGCACAAAATACGCTGCCACACCCTGCCTACGGATGACATACGGATCACTATTTTGGGAAGATTTCTGCATATTACGGCCGTATTACGGCCGTAAAAAACCGGACCGTATTGTCTTAGTGTGACGCCGGCCTTGTACTGATAACAAGTTCACTCAGATGCCATTACTACAGGTAATGAGTGGATGACAGAAATCTTGCATGTTTTTAGGTGACCAAATACTTAGTTTCCACCATAATTTGCAAAATAAATCTTTCCAAATCAGACAAAGTGATTTTCTGGATTTTTCTCATTTTGACTCTCATAGTTGTGGTCTACCTATGATGTCAATTAGGGGTCTCCCTCCTCTTTTTAAGTGGGAGAACTTGAACAATTGGTGGCTGACTACATAATTTTTTCCCAACTGTATTGCTCCATACAGTATAATGAGAATCATATAGTGCTCCATAAAAAATGAGCCCCATATAATGCTCCAGTATATGATGGGCCCCAAATAATGCTCCATATAGATTGGGTCCCATATAATGCTCCAGTATATGATGGGCCCCATATCATGCTTCATACAGAATGGGCCCCATATAATGCTCCATACAGTATATGATGGGCCTAGTATAATGCTCCATACATAATGGACCTCATATAATGCTCCATACAGAATGGGCCCCATATAATGCTCCAGTGTATGATGGACCCCATATATTGCTCCATATATTAATGAGCCCATATGATGCTCAAGTATATGATGGGCCCAATATAATGCTCCATACAGAACGGGCTCCATATATTGCTCCAAACATAAAAAATAAAAATGAAATACTCACCTTGTCTCGATTCCCGCTGCTCTGCTCCAGACTCCTCAGCGTCGGCATCTTCTGGTTCTCTGCACTGTAACTCTTTAGTGACGTCATCGAGCCCTCTGACCTGAAATGTCAGAGTGAGAAGATGCGGAAAACGCCGCAGCTGCAGAGTAACGGGAAGAGGTAAGTATTGCAACCACTCACGGGTGCTGGCACTGGGCCCCTATAGCGCACCGGTGTCCTCGACGGCGAGTGGGCCCCTTCGCCTGCTCAGGGCCGGGTGCTGACGCTGGGCCAGGAAAAATGCTGCATTCAAAATTCCCATTTTGCTGTATTTGTTTAATTTTTGCAGAGTTTTGGGGAGCGGATTACATGTGTGTTCTGTCTACAGCATGTCTAATAAATCAAATTTTATTTCATTTGCTGTACTCCACTCCCCAGTCTCAATTCATAATCATTTACTGTACCCCACGTCCCAGTCTTAATGAATCATTTGCTGTACATCCCACAGTCTTAATGTCTTAATTCATCATTTTCTGTTCCCCACCCCAGTATAAGTTCATAATCATTTAATGTAACCCATCCCCAGTCACAATTAATCATCATTTGCTGTCACACACACATCAAATCATACACATTATACATGTACTTCTATATTATTCATACACAACACATATATACTGTAGACCTCCATGCTCGTCATGACGGTACACTTGTGAAAGCCAGCCTGTAGCTTGCATTCATAGATCGTGATTTTAATTATTTTCAGCAATACTGTAGCCGTGCTGTCTATAGCACAAGCGATTGGATGACAAGTACAATAAAAAGTGAAAAAAAAAATAAAAATATGAAATGGAAAAAAGTTCAAATCACCCTACTTTCCCCACATTAAAAATAAAGAAATAATAAAACATGAAATACACATTTGGTATTGCTACGTCCGTAAAAGTCCGATCTTGCAAAATTAAAATAAATGAATCCAATCAGTAAACAGCGTAATGAGAAAAAAAATCGAAATGCCAGAAATAAGATTTTTGGGCGTTGCAACACTGCAATAAAATACATCGTATGTATGTAAGCAGGTTGCGGGATGCAGTGACGCATGAGAGGCAGAGCAAGGGTTAAGAATTTAATTGAACAAAAACAGTACTCCTTGCAGGGAGATAAACAGTTACATTGCAATTGCAAGGAAACAAATTATGGTAATTTGAAAGCAGTTCTCTTAATAAACTTATCGTGTCCGTGGTTTTCCTTGGCTGCAGATGATCTGGTGAGGGTCGCAGTCTCCGTAACGGCTGGTGCAAAGTCTCTAAAGGGGATTCCACAGTTCACGGTATATCTTCTGGCGGCAACGGGTGGTCTCCGGTTTTGCCAGTTGAGCCCCTAGTCCATGAGCCTGTGCAGCCAATGCAACAATGGCTGCAGCAATCCTGAGGTTAAACAAGGGCTGTGGTACACTGTCCTGCAATAAAGGCCGCAGGGTACTGTCCTGTACTTGTCCCTCGGCTCTCTGCACGTGCACCAACTTTACTGTCACTGGGCATGCAGTGTTTCTCACTCTAGCTGTCTCTCGCTGGTGGCACCGGGACCTGTCTGCTGCGGTTCGTCACAGCGCCGGCACTACGGGTGCAGAGCGCTCTGCCCACCTTCCTGCTCACACGCTGATGGCGGGACCCTCTCTGAGCCTCAGCTTCCGGATGGGTTCCCTGTCTAAACCCATCCCCAATGCCTGGGTCATGGGGCCTGTGCGGTCCCCTATTCCTTCCCCCTGGAAACATGGGACGCAACCTTGACAGTTCCGGACCAAGCCCTGTGCAGGTCTATTTCCTTACATGTACACCAAAATAGTGTCAATAAAAATGTCAGCTTAGTTCACAAAAAATAAACCCTCATATATAGACCCATCGACCAAATATTGAAAATATGACTAGCAATTTTTTTTTTTTGTGTATAAATTTCAGCACTTATATAAACAAAACTATGCATGTTTGGTATCTGCATAATCATACTGACCTGGAAAAACATATTGCCAGGTCACCTTTACCGTATAGTGAACACTGTAAATCAAAAAACAAAAAACACAATTGTGAAATTGCACTATTTTTGCAATTTTGACACACTTGTAATTTTCTACCCGCTTTGCAGTACATCGCGATAAAATAAATGGTATCATTCAGAAGTACAACTCGTTTTGCAAAAAAATAAGCCCTCATGTGGCTTTGTGAACAGTATACTAAAAAAGTGATCGCTCTTGAAATAAGAGAAGGAAAAAAACTAAAAATAAAAAAAGGAAACTGGTGGCGAGAAGGGGTTAAAAGACTAGTTGGGATACGTAAATCTGCTCCAGCGTTTGGATATTTGCTTCAATTTTTTTGTTTAACAAAAATGTTTGGAAAGAAACAACATCAAAAAACACTGTTAAAATGTTTTTTAATTAATGTTTTAAATGGTGAAAAAGATATGATGAGCATATGTTTTATTGGGGTTTTTTTAGCCAAAATTGAAAGTATTTTATTTGGATGGTGTTCTTTATGTGTGAAAAGTAGTTCCATTTAAATTTCCTGAGTAATATTTGCAATAGATCCATAAAAAAACTGAAGCCATCTGAATACTCATCATATCTTTGCATTTCCACACAGACCGGAAGGAAAAAACGTTCTTCAGATTTATGCTACTGATTTGCATCAGACCATGTCAGTCATGCTCTCCAACAGCACAAAGACAGAAAATACGCTAGTCTAAACTTAGTCTTAGAATGTGTATTCTTACCTAAGAGCATAGTATCAGCGAAAGCGGCTCTAGGGTATGTGCACACATTGCGGAAAGGTGTGTGGATTTTTCCGCAGTGATTTTAGTAAATCCGCAGGAAATCCGCACTGCGGATTTACCGAGGTTTTCCTCATTTTTTGTGTGGATTCCACCTGCGGTTTTACACCTGCGGATTCCTATGGTACTGTAAACTCATAGAAAACTGCTGCGAATCCGCAGTAGCCAATCCGCTGCGGATCCGCAACAAAATCCGCAACGTGTGCACATACCCTAAGTATTGATTATTCCTTTCCATCTATATGCAGAAAAACATTTGTCTTAGACGTTTGAGGATTGCCCATTCTTCACCCTTCCCTGAGATTTTCCCTATTACCTCCAAGTGGGAGCTTCTCCTACAAACAAGCATGAAGGGCTTATGTGAAAAAAGAACCAACATAGCTTCACAAGCTACCATACGCATTAATAACCTCACCAAAGAGCTCTTCAGATTCTCGCTAAATAGGAACTATCAATCAATTCTAGTATCACATCTAGAATATTATCACTTGAACACGAGACCATCACTAAAAAAAAATGTGAAAAATTGAATCATGATAGACAGGACTACCAGGAAGGCAACTCCATTATTATGGGCCATCCGCTTCAATGGGAAAACCCACGCAGCTTCTAGTTCTGGTCTATCCTCACAATTTAACAACCCTTCATCACAAACTAGCTCACACACTTTTCTAAACCGCAAATTCCATCAGTTTCCTAGATTTAGCCATTTCCATCATGATGGTTCAATCATCATTAAAACCTATTTCGGGGTGGTGGACACAAACGGCTACATCCATTACTCAAGTAATCACTTCAGAAAATGGCAAATAACCTTCCTTAGGGCTCATACTCACTTGCGCGAGACTCGGATGAGTCTCGCACGGCAATACCCGGCATTGCACCTGGCACAGAGGAGCGGAGCATACGGCTGCATGTATTCCTATGCGGCTGCACGCTCCGATCTGAGTGCCGGCAGCAGCTCCGGGTATTGCCGTGCGAGACTCGACCGAGTCTCACGCAAGTGAGTATGAGCCCTTAGGCCGGCCTCACACTCAGCGTATAAAAATACGGTCCGTTTTTTACGGCCGTAATACGCAGAATTGTCCCCAAAATAGTGGTCCGTATGTCCTCCGTAGGCAGGGTGTGTCAGCGTATTTTGCGCATGGCATCCTCTGTATGTAATCCGTATGGCATCCGTACTGCGATATTTTCTCGCAGGCTTGCAAAACCGACATCTAATGGATTTATGTGCTCAAATGTTCGGTAAAACATATATATATATATATATATATATCATTGAGACACATATATATATATTCTGTATTTATATTTAATTCAGCGCGAGATATCAGAGAAGCCGGTAATTCAATTGCCGGCTTTTGCTCTCTCCTTCACAAACCCGACATGATATGAGACATGGTTTACATACAGTAAACCATCTCATATCCCCTTTTTTAGGCATATTCCACACTACTAATGTTAGTAGTGTGTATGTGCAAAATTTGGGCGCTGTAGCTGCTAAAATAAAGGGTTAAATGGCGGAAAACATTGGCGTGGGCTCCCGCGCAATTTTCTCCGCCAGAATGGTAAAGCCAGTGACTGAGGGCAGATATTAATAGCCAGGAGAGGGTCCATGGTTATTGGCCCCCCTGGCTACAAACATCTGCCCCCAGCCACCCCAGAAAAGGCACATCTGGAAGATGCGCCTATTCTGGCACTTGGCCACTCTCTTCCCACTCCCTGTAGCGGTGGGATATGGGGTAATGAAGGGTTAATTCCACCTTGCTATTGTAAGGCGACACTAAGCCAGATTAATAATGGAGAGGCGTCAATTATGACACCTATCCATTATTAATCCAATTGTCTGAAAGGGTTAAAAAACACACACACACACATTATTAAAAAGTATTTTAATGAAATAAACACACCGGTTGTTTTAATATTTTATTGCTCTCTCAATCCAGCAGAACACCCTCGCTTGGCAAAATAATAAACCCACAATATACATACCTTCGGATGACCTGTCACGTCCCACGAGGTAATCCATCTGAAGGGGTTAACTCAATTTACAGGCAGGAGCTGCGCTAAAGCACTCGCTCGTGCCTGTAACCCCCGGGGAATTAATGAAAGCTGAGTGATCTGTACTTACATTGAGTTGCGGTGAGGCGCCCTCTGGTGGATGAACTCATGAACTGGAACCTTGGAAAACTTCCCACGCTCGAGTTCATATGAGTTCATCCACCAGAGGGCGCATCACCGCAACTCAATGTAAGTACAGATCATTCAGCTTTCATTCATTCCCCGGGGGTTACAGGCACGAGCGAGTGCTTTAGCGCAGCTCCTGCCTGTAAATTGAGTTAACCCCTTCAGATGGATTACCTCGTGGGACGGGACAGGTCATCCGTAGGTATGTATATTGTGGGTTTATTATTTTGCCAAGCGAGGGTGTTCTGCTGGATTGAGAGAGCAATAAAATATTAAAACAACCGGTGTGTTTATTTCATTAAAATACTTTTTAATAATGTGTGTGTGTGTTTTTTAACCCTTTCAGACAATTGGATTAATAATGGATAGGTGTCATAATTGACGCCTCTCCATTATTAATCTGGCTTAATGTCACCTTACAATAGCAAGGTGGCATTAACCCTTCATTACCCCATATCCCACCGCTACAGGGAGTGGGAAGAGAGTGGCCAAGTGCCAGAATAGGCGCATCTTCCAGATGTGCCTTTTCTGGGGTGGCTGGGGGCAGATGTTTGTAGCCAGGGGGGGCCAATAACCATGGACCCTCTCTAGGCTATTAATATCTGCCCTCAGTCACTGGCTTTACCACTCTGGCGGAGAAAATTGCGCGGGAGCCCACGCCAATTTTTTCCGCCATTTAACCCTTTATTTTAGCAGCTACAGCGCCCACATTTTGCACATACACACTACTAACAGTAGTGTGGAATATGCAAAAAAAAGGGGATATGAGATGGTTTACTGTATGTAATCATGTCTCATTTCATGTCGGGTTTGTGAAGGAGAAATGAAAAGCCGGCAATTGAATTACCGACTTTTCACTAACACCGCTGCGTATTTCTCGCAAGTCACACTGCTGGTCCATGTGGAATCCGTATTTTTCTCGCCCCCATAGACTTTTCATTGGCGATTTTTTAGCGCAATACGGTGACAAACGCAGCATGCTGCGATTTTCTACCGCCGTACAAGACCGTATACTACGGATGCGTAATATACTGCAGATAGGAGCTGGGACATAGGGAATCATTGGGCCGTGTGTAATGCGAATTTTACGGACGTACTTTATGCGCTCATACGTCCGTAAAACTCGCTAGTGTGAGGCCGGCCTTACTCTCAATATCAGCACATTAAGCACAGCTGTAGTAATGGAAAGGAATTAAAACAAGCTGGAAAAATTTTGAAACCCCAAAAAAACCCTAGAAACTTAATAAACATTCTTTTCAAACAAGTACTCTTACCCAACAACAGCTTGGTACCAAAAGTCAAAAATCTAATAAAGGAAACAAATGACTTCAGGAGTAATTCTATTACTATATATAATTCTGCTCTTTTGTCCCTAATAAAAGTTCTACATAAACACTGACACAACCTACAAAATGAATCCTGGACCCTCTCATTCCAAACCACCCGAGGGTGACTTTTAGGGCTCCTTTCCACTTGAGAGAAAAAAAACGGTCCGATTTACAGACCGAAAAAACTGAGGTAAATCATGCGATTTTTTATCGCAACATCCGTATGACATCCGTATTGCTGTCCGATTTTTACGCACCGGTGTCCTTTGAAAAGCCGGTAATTCAGCGCGGTGTACAGTAAAATCACACTGACAGGTTAGAATGGAGTAGATATATACACATAGAATAGGTATATATACATATGTATATGTCAGTGAGACACCTATATATATATATATATTTATTTATATTTAATGCAGTGCTAGATAGCAGAAAAGCCGCTAATTCAATTGCCGGCTTTCGCCATCTCCTTCCCAAACCCGACAGGATATGAGACATGATTACATACAGTAAACCATTTCATACCCTTTTATTACATATTCCTGACTACTAATGTAAGAAGTGTCTTGGTGTAAAATTTGGTGGCTCTGTTAAAATAAAGGGTTAAATCACGGAAAAAATTGGCGTGGGCACCGGCGCAATTTTCTCCGCCAGAGTGGTAAAGCCAGTGACTGAGGGCAGATATTAATAGCCTAGAGAGGGTCCATGGTTATTCCCCTCCCCCCCCAGCTAAAAACCTGCCCCCAGCCACCCCAGAAAAGGCGCACCTGTAAGAAACGCCTATTCTGACACTTGGCCACTCTCTTCCCACTCCCGTGTAGCGGTGGGATATGGGGTAATAAAGGGTTAATGTCACCTTGCTATTGTAAGGTGACATTAAGCCAGGTTAATAATGGAGAGGCGTCAATAAGACACCTATCCATTATTAATCCAATACTAGTAAATGGTTAATAAAACACACATTAGGAAAAAGTATTTTAACCCTTTCACGACATGCGCCGTACTATTACTGCGCATGCCGTGTCACCCCCTTTGATGTGGGCTCCGGCGGTGAGCCCACATCAAAGTCGCGACATGTCAGCTGTTTTGTACAGCTGACATGTGCGCGCAATAGCGGCGGGTGAAATCGCTATTCACCCGCCGCTATTAAACTGTTAAATGCCGCTGTCAAACGCAGACAGCAGCATTTAACTACCGCTTCCGGCCAGGAGGCCGGAAATGAGCACATCGCCGACCCCTGTCACATGATCGGGGGTCGGCGATGCATCAGGATGGTAACCATAGAGGTCCTTGAGACCTCTATGGTTACTGATGCCGGCCTGCTATGAGCACCCCCCTGTGGTCGGCGCTCACAGCACACCTGGATTTCAGCTACATAGCAGCTCATGCTATGCCAGCTTCTAGCCTCCCATGGAGGCTACTGAAGCATGGCAAAAGTAAAAAAAAAAATGTTTTTAAACATATGAAAAAAATATAAAAAATATAAAAGTTTAAATCACCCCCCTTTCGCCCCATCCTAAATAAAAAAAAGCAAACCTACACGTATTTGGTATCGCCGCGTTCAGAATCGCCCGATCTATCAATAAAAAAAAGCATTAACCTGATCGCTAAACAGCGTAGCGAGAAAAAAATCCGAAACGCCAGAATTACGTTTTTTGGTCGCCGTGACATTGCATTAAAATGCAATAACGGGCGATCAAAAGAACGTATCTGCACTGAAATGGTATCATTAAAAACGTCAGCTCGGCACGCAAAAAATAAGCCCCCAACCGACCCCAGGTCATGAAAAATGGAGACGCTTCGGGTATCGGAAAATGGCACTTTTTTTTTTTTTTTTTTTTTTTTAAGCAAAGTTTTGAATTTTTTTTCACCACTTGGATAAAAAATAACCTAGACATGTTAGGTGTCTATGAACTTGTAATGACCTAGAGAATCACAATGGCAGGTTAGTTTTAGCATTTAGTGAACCTAGCAAAAAAGCCAAACAAAAAACAAGTGTGGGATTGCACTTTTTTTGCAATTTCACCGCACTTGGAATTTTTTTCCCGTTCTCTAGTAAAAGACATGGTAAAACCAATGGTGTTGCTCAAAAGTACAACTCGTCCCGCAAAAAAATAAGCCCTCACATGACCATATTGACAGAAAAATAAAAAAAGTTATGGCTCTGGGAAGGAGGGAAGTGAAAAACGAAAACGCAAAAACGAAAAAGGGCCGCGACTTGAAGGGGTTAATGAAATAAAGACACAGGATGTTGTAATAGTTTATTATACTCTTAATCCAATTGAAGACCCTTGTCACCTGAAACAAAGTTAAAATAAAAAATCAACAATATCCCATACCTTCTGTCCTTCCGTCTTGTCCCACGCTGTAAATCCATCTGAAGGGGTTAAATAATTTTACAGCCAGGAGCCTGCTAATGCAGCCACCCCTGCCTGTAAAAAGTGGGGAATGAATGGCAAGCAGGGGAACGTAGCTACCTAGACTTGCGGTGCTGCGCCCCCTGCTGGCATAACCTCATGTGAACTCCAGCGTGGGAATTTTCAGAATATTTTCTCAGCAGCAGTAGCAGCTATCGGTTTGTATAGAGTTCCGATAGCTGCTGTTGCGCAGGCGCCGGCGGTGCCAACTTGCTGGAGAAGAAAAAAAAATGTCCTCCACCAAGATGGCACCACCGATGCCTGCGCAATAGCAGCTGTCGACGATCTCCTAGAGCTGCTATTGCGCAGGCGGCGCCATTCTGGTGGAGGACTTTTTTTTTTCTTCTCCAGCAAGATGGTGCCCCTGGCACCTGCGCAACAGCAGCTATCGAAGCTCTATAGAAACCGATAGCTGCTACTGCACTGGCACGGTGGGTGCCATTTTCAAATTTTTATTTTTTTTTTACCTCACTTAAGTAAATCTGCAAAAGGGAAGAAGTGCAAAGTAACCATGCGATTATGCTGCAGTCAGGTGCCACGGCCGGCACCTGACTGCAGAAGCTTTTTTTTTTTTCTTCAGTACATGATGGTATTCATTATGCAAACTAGGGAACAGGTCAGTGAGGGATTAGTGACCGGTCAGCAGTCTGCACTATGAATACCTAATCAGAGCACCACATACATGAACCCTGCCTTAGGACATGAGCATATCATTAGCACAAAATTAAAAATAAAGATTAAATAACAGCCACAAGATGGATTTCATCAACCAAGTATAATTTTATTCAGTATAACGGCGCCGACCTGACACTGTGTGTAGGTTACTGTGCACAATCCTGCTGTCAGGTTCCCTTTAATCTGTATTCCCTTAATTCCTTTCCTCATTAATCACCTATTTCCTCAATTGAATTCCCCCTTCTTAGGGCTCCTTCTCACTTGCGAGAAATACGTCCGAGTCTCTCAGGTTAAAACCCTGCTATGGCGCCGGCACTCCAGAGCAGAGCATGCAGCTCCATGTATTGCTGTGCGGTTGCACGCTCCGCTCTGGAATGCCGGCGCCATAGCAGGGTTTTAACCTGCGAGTCCTCCATGTGTTTTTTAGCAAACTCTATGCGGGCTTTCATATGTCTTTCACTGAGGAGAGGCTTCCGTCGGGTCACTATGCCATAAAGGCCTGACTGGTGGAGGGCTGCAGGTATAGTTGACTTTGTGGAACTTTCTCCCATCTCCCTACTGCATCTGTTTTTAAATTATTATGAATGTTTTTTTTTTTTGCATTATTTGAAGTCTGAAAGCACTGGGTTTTTTCTTTTTTGTTGTCAGAGGTTTAGAGACTAAAAGAACAATTTACATTTTACTAAAAAAATATACCTATAAAGAGAAAAATCAGGCAAACTGAACATTTTGCAGTGGCCTCTTGATTTTTGCCAGAGCTGTATTAGGCTAGTTTCACACTAGCGTTTTGCTGAGCTGCGGACTTCCTCCGTGACGCCCCGGCCACACCTCTGCCGCTCAGCTCCGCCTACGTCCGCATGCGGCCTGCGTACCTAACATTAGGTACGCAGGTTGTGCGGATGCCTCTGCATGCGTCGTTTTGACGATGCGGCGACCTGCGTCGAACGCAGCTGGTTGGAAATTCTTTTTTTCTCTGCATCGTCAAAACAACAAGTGTTCCGTCGGTGCGGGGCCGTCACGAAGCGTTGGCACGACGTACCGACGGACGTTGTGAAAATTTGGCACAACGTAGGCAGCGAATGCAGTTTTTCAACGCATCCGCTGCCCATTCTAAAGTCCCGGGGAGGAGGGGGCAGAGTTCCGGCTGCGCATGCGTGGTAGGAAATGCAGGACCCGACGTACGAAAAAACGTTCCCTTGAATGTTTTTTCGTGACGGTCCGCCAAAACATGACGCATCCAGTGCACGACAGACGCGACGTATGGCCATACGTTGCGATCCATCGGCAATACAAGTCTATGGGAAAAAACCACATCCTGCGGGCACATTTGCAGGGTGCGTTTTTGTTCCCAAAACGACACATTGCAACGGAGGCCAAACGACGTAAGTGTGAAAGAAGCCTTAGGCTACTTTCACACTAGCGTCGGGCCGAGGTCACCGCTAGCGTTGTCTCCGCCGCACAACGGGGGCAGCGGATGCATTTTTCCAGCGCATCCGCTGCCCCATTGTGAGGTGCGGGGAGGTGGGGGCGGAGTTCCGGCCGCGCATGCGCGGTCGGAAAAAGCGGACCGTCGGGAGCAAAAAACGTCACATGTAACGTTTTTTGCTCCCGGCGGACCGCTACAACACGGTTGCGACGTGTGGCAATCCGTCGCAATGCGTCGCTAATGTTAGTCAATGGAGAAAAAACGCATCCTGCAAGCACTTTTGCAGGATGCGTTTTTTCTGCAAAACGACGCATTGTGACAGATTGCAGTTAACGCTAGTGTGAAAGTAGCCTTAGGCCTCTTTCACACTTCCGTCTTTCTCTTTCCGTCACAATGCGTCGTTTTGTGAAAAAAAAAAAAAGGATCCAGCAAATGTTTTTGCTGGATCCGTTTTTTCTCATTGACTTGTATTAGCAACGGAATGGCCATTCGTTTCATCCGTTGTGCGCTGGATCCGTCGGAAAATTGCTGTCTGTCGGGCAGAGACAACGCACATAGATACTTTTTTGTGCACGTCGGAAAATCGCACAGCAACTGATCCTGCACAATCCGTCATTAGCTATAATTGAAGCCTATGGACGCAGGATCCGTCGCTGTGTGTCAAAAGCAGGAATCCAGCGACTGGTTCAGTCTTTTGAAGCTGAGCATGCACGGAAGAATATCCCATCAGGGAAATTCTCTCGCTCTTTCTTTACTATTGATGCTGCCTATGCAGCATCAATAGTAAAAAGATATGTTTAAAAATAATAAATCTTGATATTCTCACCTTCCGGCGTCCCTCGCAGCCTTCCCGATGCTCGTGATGCTCCTGTTCCCAGTAATGCATTGCAAGAATGACCTGTGATGACAAATGGGAACATCGGGAAGGCTGCGAGGGACACCGGAAGGTGAGAATATCAAGATTTTTTATTTACTATTATTAACATTAGATCTTTTACGATTGATGCTGCATAGGCAGCATCAATAGTAAAAAGTAAAAATAGTAAAAAGTTGGTCACACTATGTTTGACAAGTGTGACCAACCTGTCAGTTTTCCAAGCGATGCTACAGATCACTTGGAAAACGCTACGGATCCTTAAAAAAAACAAACAAAAAAAAAAACGGATCCAGTGCACAGGATCCGTCTTTTCAACATTTTGACGAATTGTGACTGATTGTAAAAAACGGAAGTGTGAAAGAGGCCTAACAGCCGTGAGACATGCAGCTGCAGGGACGTGAACATATTTTTCGAGCACGCCAAAGACACTCCGCACCCAAGCATGCTGGGATAACACCTTATCCAACCATGTTCACTCATCACTAATTCTTATGTTAAACTTGTGATGGTTCCCTAAACTACTTACAAGTATTGTAACACCACCTTTTCATTAGTTCTTTACCCATTTTAAACTGATTTTCCTATACTTTATAACTCACTATACCCCCTCACAAGGCATGTTTTGTTCCGCACTTTCATTGTATTTTTCCTCTCCACATCCTCACTTACACTCTCCCTCATCCCAGTCTGAAAAAAAAACAAATTTGTTATTACTGTGCTATAATACAGGGCATTATTATTTTTAATAATTTTATCACCTTCAACATCCATCAAAACTTTATCCTCCCCAATTCCAATTCTATTCTCTTTTACTCATTTCTATTTTAGCAACTTATATCTTAAGCAGAAAAAAAGTGATTATTAGTACTTTCATCACATTTTTTTCCCTAGGCAAAATAGTTTTTATCCTTCCCTTTCTTGATACGGAGTTCTTTTCCTCTCGTGGCTTCACGCACTAGGCTTTCTTCTCCCAGTTCCACCCCCATTTGAGTTCACATCTGATTCTTTCTAAAACTCACCTACTTTATTTCACCTTTTACTCTCCCAGTCACAACTTTTTGCTCTTTCAACACATTTTGCTTCATCTCCTCACTTCATTTCATTTTTTTTTGTCAATACTTTATTGACCATCGCATCTTCTATTTCTAACCACTTCCTGTCTCCATTCTCCTCCCTCTGAGGCCGGTGTCACACTTGTGTGTGCAATGTGAGAAACTTGAACGAGTCTCTAGCATCAATACCCAGCACTGGCACTTGGGACTGGAGCGTGCAGCTGCATAGAAAAACATGCAGCAGAACGCTCCGGTCCCGAGTGCCGACGGCAATGCCGGGTATTGAGGCGCGAGTTTCTCACATTGCATAACGCAAGTGTGTACCCAACCTTAGAGGCGATCTTCATTACTCTTCAGCCTTTTTAAACCCTACTGTTGTTACTGCATTGTGCACACTTGATTTTCTACCTTTGAAAAAGGCGCCAGTCCAGCACCGAAACACATTGGTGAATGACAAAACCTTATACTCACTGGATCTCATCCTGTACATTATCATAATCTCAGCTTTGCCAAACTTATCTGGACGATACTCTCCTTCAGGACTCTTTCACAAATCAGTATGTTCGGTATGTGGTGACAGTTTTCACATGTACTGGAGACACTTACACACATAGACCCATTCAATTGAATGAGTCTGTGCACATGACAGTGTGTTTCCATGGGCAAAATATGCTAACATGTCTGTTTTGTAACAGCAACACTGACCGCAACACGTGCACACTGATTATACACGGATGACATCAGTGTGACATGTACCGACGCCTGGGAAGCAGCGGTACTGTTAGCGCTACTCCCCGGCGCTGAAGGCAGCCCTCATCATTCTCTCCTGCTCTCGCTGTGATCAGCACTTGCAGGTGAGAATGTTGAGAGCTCAACATTCAACTGATAAGAATGGGAGCAGGCAGCTGATGGGAGTACTATAGAGATTTCTCCATTACTAAGCCGTGGGCTTGATGTCACCAGACAAAGCAAAGGTGACATCAACCCCACTTGAAACTGGGCAAGTGGGAGGAGCCGGCAAAGTGACAGAATTAGCGCATCTAATAGATGCTCCTTTTCTGTGGTCCGGTGGGCTGCTATTTTTAGGCTAGTATCAATGGCCCCTTACCAGCCTGAGAATACTAGCTCCCAGTTATCAGCTTTTGCAAGGCTAGTTGTCAAAAAATGGGGGGAACCCATAGGTTTTTTAAAAAATTAACTTAAATAAAAAAAACAACAAAAAACCACGCATGGGGACCCCTCTATTCTTGATAACCAGCCTTGCTGACGTTGAAGGTTGCAGCCCGCAGCTGTCAGTTTTGCCTAGCTGGTTATCAAAAATACAGGGGAACCCACATCATTTTTTATTTATATTGCAGGCGGCGGCTGATTAATACTCATTAACTCTCAACCTTCTCCTCTGCTAGCGCTGATCACTGTGCAAGCAAGGGAAGAATGATAAGAGCAGTCTTCAGCACCCTGAGCCGGGGAACAGCACGAGCTGTACTGCTGATTCCCAGGCGCCGATCCATGTGGTACTGATGCAGCACAAGGTTGCCTTAAGTATTACACACACTGACACACATCTCCAGTATGGATTTTTCTGGTCCGGAAATATCAGGATGTGAGAGAGAGCCCTCGGGGCTGCAGCTATGGCACATCTGGCTTATGTTTTGTGTCCTTAAACAACCCTTACAAGTGAGCGCTACCATCACCCCCATCTTGCTCCTCTGGTTCTGCCCCATCTGTGCGCATTTGTCCCACCCAAGAGCATAGTATCAGCGAAAATGTACAGTGTAATTTGTTTCCAACTCAGAAGCATTTTCACTGGAAAGCTTGGAAAATTGTAGCCATATTACACAAAGCAAAATAATTTTATTCAAATTACATAAAAATAAAAGGAATTCACGGTGCAACACACCTTAACAGCAACGACAAATGATGCACATTTTCAGAGGTTTCTCTTTTCAGAGGTTTCTATAGTTGACATCACTAGAAATCCTAACCACAAAAATTCAGTTCACTTCCAACTTGCAAGATGTAGCGTGGACAAAATCACACGGAATTAAAGTAATTAGTCTGGTGGAATTACAGCTTCCTCGTGGAGCAAGAACCGTAATGAATAGGTGAAGTGGAAAGGTTGTATCAGTCACCCAAACACTTAGTAATTCTCAATATTTTCTTTGTTCTCGCCATCTCTTTGCTTCAGTTGATTGATTTCATTCTCCAGCTGCACAATCGCACGTTCAATCTCATAGTTCTTACTCACTAGAGATACCCACCTGAATGAAAAAAAAAGTGAAACACTGTAACCTGGATGTGCACCATCGGAGAACATAATCCCACACAATGCTTGTAAACCAGGTTTTCAAAACCGTCTCTATCAAAAGGGAATGCATGATCAGAATAGGGCCTGATGCTTCAATTAAGCTTTCATGTTAAACCCATCTATAAAAATGAGGGCGATTTGTTTGTAAGCTTCTATACAATTCTATATGTTTAAGCATTAATTTTCCCAAAACAGGTGTCAAAGATTCGTTGAGAAAACTCTAGATTATTCAACTAACACAAAAACCCTTCTGAATGTAAAAATCACAGAAAAAGGTCAAAGAGTATATTCATACAAAATATTCAAGTTTATTAATTCAAAATACAAAAATAGTACCAATTCAGAGTAACACTTATTGAAGCAAGAAAAACTGGGGAATATTAAACCAGGAGTATTATAGCTAAAAGAATAATTTACCCAAGTGGGATTGCACACTAAGAGCTAGTATGAGAAATTATATCAGGCACCATGAACAATCCTTTTAGGAACCACAATTGCATCAGCGTACCATAAAGTCCCATAAAAGGTCATACTTAAATAAAATGGAACCCTGAAAATGCAGCAGCGGCAATTCAAAGAGGTGCTATAATGAATGATGTGCAGGTATAGTACAGGTAAGATGAGCCCTCGCCTGCCGCCTCAATGAGTGTTTCGCCGGTCTTCGCCAGGAGGCGAAATGTGCGTTGAGGCAGCAGGCCGGGGCTCATATTACCTGTACAGGGAGTTATAGCTGTTGCACATTAACTTTAATTTCTCTTTGCCAAATTGTACATCACGCATTATAGCACCTCTTTGAATTGCCGCTGCTGCATTTTCAGGGTTCCACTACAATATGCATGTGTAAAAAAGAAGAACTAAAAATGGATGTCCACCTTTTGGGGGACTTTTTTTTGTAATTAATAGGGTTATCCCAGAAAGTGGATTTTAATTCATAGATTTTGGAATAAAAATGATTTCCAAGATTGGATGTGTTAAACATTTTCCTGTGCCGATAATAATCTTTATTTTTTTATATAGCGCTAACATATTCCGCAGCTCTTTACAGTTTTGCACACATTATCATCGCTGTCCCCGTTGAAGCTCACAATCTAAATTCCTATCAGTATGTCTTTGGAATGTGGGAGGAAACCGGAGTACCAGGAGGAAACCCACACGAACACGGAGAGAACATACAAACTCCTTACAGATGTTGTCCTTGGTGGGGTTTGAACCCAGGACTCCAGCGCTGCAAGGATGCTGTGCTAATCACTGCGCCACCGTGCTGCCCTAGCTGATATATATGTGCCCCTGCTATGTGCGGTGTCTGACCCTAGAGGGACATGGTCTGTACATAGAATCACAGGCAGGACTGCAGAAATCTAACCATTTTCAATATGCAATGCTACAGCTCACCTATAATTTTTTTTAAGTTACTTTGGTTTACATGGATGAAAGGTGAGTTACAAAGATCCATCTGCAGCGCCATCACAAGAAGCGGCTTATTACCGTATACTCGAGTATAAGACGACCTGAGTATAAGCCGAGGCACCTAATTTTACCAGGAAAAACTGGGTAAGTTTACTGACTAGAGTATAAGCCGGGTGCAATGTCCCCTCATCCCTGTCCTAGTATGCATGGACCCCTATCCTTGTATGCATGGCTCCCCCATCCCGGTCCTGGTATGCATGGCTCCTTATTCCCTATCCTTGTATGCATGTTTCCTATTAAAAAAAAACAAACATCCTACTCACCTTCCTGCTTGCCCTCGATGCATCTGGTTCCGGCACCAGAAGCTCTTCCTGCTGAGCAACATGGCCCCACTCATTAAGGTAATGAATATTCACTCCACACCTATGGGAGTGGAGAGGCGTCCATATTCATTACTTTAATGAGCGGGGCCGGAAATGCTGCTGGTGCCGGAACCAACGAGATGCAGAGAGGGCCCGCAGGAAGGCGAGTAGGATATCTTCTGGAAGCCGGCGGCTGCAGGTGTCACTGTGCGCGCTATAAGATAAATAAATATTAATTTCTCTTTAGCAGCGGGCACATTTACAGCTGCTGGCTCCTGCCTCCTGTGACCCGCTGCTCCTCCCTCCCCTGCCGGCCGTCTGGAACTATTGACTCGTGTATAAGCCGAGGGGGGGCGTTTTCAGCACAAAAAATGTGCTGAAAAACTCAGAAACTACCAGTCAGTGGTGTGGGTGGGGTTGTACAGAGCTCAGTAGCTGTGCATCAGAGAAAACAGTAATTTTATAAAAAAAACTGCAGCAAGCAGCCCAGTAATACTACATTGCTAGAATCAGGGTCTCTACCTCCACATCATACGGCGCTCAGCGGAGAGTACCAAAAACCTAGTGACAGATGGTCTATAAATATAGTAGCCGACAAACCACATAATTGTCCTCAAGTAGGCCCAAAAGAAGCCTTAAGGTGCCCTTACAACATTAGAGGAACCTCAGCTAAAACCGTAGACCATTTCTAACAAGCATGGGGGTAACCTAACTCTTCCCAGATCCACTGGAAAGAACATGATCTGCTCCTCTGGCACTACCTCCTGGCATCAGAGTTCTCAAGCACAATCGGGATCAGTGAGGCTTTCAATTAATGATGATTTAATTGCATTCTAAGAGAGGGACTGTTCACTTGGCTCATGGTATCACCGATCCCAAAGTCACACCGATCCCCTAGTACCAGAAAAACTCAGGCGGTAGTAGCAGAGAAGATTACATTTTCTCCAGTGGACTACTGACTAGAGGAATGATCCACCGGCAGCTGCAGCATTTTAAGTTGTTGTGCACTCCGCATACCTGCATCAGGTTAGTAACCTATAATAACCTGCACCTAGTGACCCCATCATAGGTCTTGTTTCTTTTACACTTTCCCCAGATGGCAAACGTCAAGAGAAATAAGGAGCAGTTATGTTGGATTTGAATATGGCCAATCCTTGGTTTTTACAAAAGATAAGCTGCCACCATGGTATCTGGCAGTGGCCGATTCCCCTTTCCCACTCATGCATGTGAATGGAGGTCAGGATGAATAGCTCATGGTATCAACTTAAATAGATTTCGGGCTAAAATGAAGTTCTGCAGTAATTCCATGTGACTGCAGATATCCCCCTGCATTAACTGTGCGCGGTGGCGGTCTCCCGATTTGCATACTTGCAATCATGTGTAGATTAGACTCAAGAAGCTTCTCTCCCTAGAAGGGAATTCAGAGAAACAGGATGAAACAATACGGTATGTGACTGGGAGTATGCAAACGACACGCATGAGGTCACATGACCGCCACCCTGCACAGGAAGTACAGGGGAATCGTGACAGTGTTCAATCTGAAATCACATGGAATGACGGTCCAGGCTGAAACGAAAAGTCTGCAAACTAATTTGTATGGTCAAGGGCTGTGTAGTCAGAGTCTGTGTCCATTTTGGTGGAGTCAAAGGCCCTGTGCCCACGTTGCGTTTTATGCGTTTCTGCCACGTTTTAGCCGCAGCGGAAATGCTTTAAAAATGCTTAAACGTATTCCCATGCAATCCTATGGGATTCCGCAGTTGCTGTGCCCATGCTGTGGATTTTCCCGCTGCGGAACCGCATAGCGGTAGAATCCGCAGCATGTTCATTATTTCTGCGGAATCGCAATGATTCCGCCGCCATAGGATTGCATTGAAACGCTCACTTTACGCACGAGGCTATGCCCACCATGCGTAAAGTGAGCGCTTCATGTGTGGATGGTACCCAGTCTGAAGGAGAGGAGACTCTCTTCCAGGCCTTGGGTACCATATTCCTGTAAAAAAAAATAAAAATGTAAATAATAAAAAATAGGGATATACTTACCTTCTGATGGCCCCCAGAGTCCTCCCTGCCTCTCAGCGGTGCACGCGGCGGCTTCCATTCCCAGGGATTCATTGCGCAAATCACTTGAGATGACATCGCGGTCACGCGACCGTGACGTCACAAAGGTCCTTCACACAAAGCATCCCTGGAAATGGAACGTACCGGGAGTGCAGCTGAGGAGATCGGGGGCTGCCGGAAGGTGAGAATAACCATATTTATTTTTAACATTCTTTTACTACTGATGCTGCACAAGCAGCATCAATAGTAAAAAGTTGGTCACACTTGTCAAGCACTATGCTTGACAAGTGTGACCAACCTGTCAGTTTCCAAGCGATGCTTCAAATTGCTTGGAAAAGCGCAAGAATTCTGCAAGCTAAAAACACTTGCAAAACGCTAGTGTTTAGCGGGAAAATGCATGCGAAATCCACAGGCGTTTTACCCGCGGCAAGGAGTTGCGGAAATGCTGCGGACGTTTCCGCAGCATTTCTGCAACGTGGGCACATAGCCTAAGTCAATATAAAATGAACCGACTGACTCTTAAAATATGTAATAAATTAGGTATATTAGTACAATACAGAATGTGCTCAATAATTTTTCATAAGAATTTCTGAAAGTTATGAAATGTCCTATAAAATGTCTGTTCTGTTCCTGATCCAAGGATCTCAGCTTTTAGTAGAGATGAATCTATGCTGCACTTTGTGTACAGGCTCAGTAGTGATGCATAAGAACAGGTTCCACTGATACATATCAATGAAAATAAGAGGCCATATGCCCCATCAAAGGACAAATTGACTACCACCAAGGACACTCCCAAGATATGAATCCTACAAATAACTCACGGAGTAAACAGTCCAGAACAAATATAAAATAAGTTTATATTTTGGTAATAAAATTTAATATATATTATTGTAAAAACTATAAGAACAAGGCACATACAGCGCTCATGCATGAAGGACATTCAACACTGTACATGGTGTTCCAAAGTATTATGCAAATTGGATTTAGGCTGTGTGCACACGTTCCAGATTTTTCGCGTTTATTTTCGCTATTAAATGTGTTTAAAACGCTCACATTAAGCATCCTATTAAAAGAATGCAATCCGCATTTTGTATGCACATGCTGCGTTTTTTCATGAGTGGAAACGCATTCCGGGAAAAAAACGCAGCATGTTCATTAATTTGCGAAATTGCGGGGATTCCGCACACACAGGAATGCATTGATCCGCTTACTTCCCGCATGGGGCTATGCCCACCATGAGGGAAGTAAGCGGATCATGTGTGGATGGTACCCAGGGTGGAGGAGAGGAGACTCCTCCACGGACTGGGTACCATATCACTGTTATAAAAAAATAGTGATATACTCACCTTCCGATGGCCCCCGGAGTCCTCCCGCCTCTCAGCGGTGCACGCGGCGCCTTCCGTTCCCAGGGATGCTGTGCGCGAAGGACCTGGGATGACGTCCGATATATTTAGCTAGTGTGGGTTGTGTTTTTAGGATGGGCCAGTGTCTGCTCAAAATTGTTCTCATTGTCTCCCTTTGGTGATTATATGTAGAGATGTAAGGAATCTTGCCATCCTCGATTTTTATTAGGTTTTTGTTTTGAAAGCTAATCACATCTACCTACTTAAGTTCCTGGCACGGGTATAGCCACACATAGCATCAACCAATGGGCCAGGACTTCCAACGGGCCTTCGGAAGGTGAGTATATGTTTATTTTTTATTTTAAGTCTGTATACTACGTGGCTCTGTGCTGTATACTCCGTCGCTGTGCAATATACTACGTGGCTGGGCAATATACTACGTGGCTGGGCAATATATTACGTGGCTGGGCAATATACTACGTGGCTGGACAATATACTACGTGGACATGCATATTCTAGAATACCCGATGCGTTAGAATCGGGCCACCATCTAGTATTTGGCATAAATGCACATGTCACTTTATTAGCAGATTGATAGGGACTTGGTAGATTCACATACTGATTAGTTTTAGACACTTCTATGAAATAGATATTACCTTCCATTGTTTATCTGCTGCCCTTTGCAGTGCGAGCGCATGCGCATTGTAGCTGGATCCTTGGCACATTCCTCCTGGCATCCGGAAGTGATATGGTGGGAAATGACATCATGAGGGTTTTCCCTCTGCCCGCTCTGTCACGTGGAGGGCTGGGGGGCGATGTGCTGTATGTGGCCTGCGAGGCAGTGCGCATGTGCCGATTGCGGCGCTGATTATAACACACAGCTGTTAGGTTTAGATAAATAACTCAGTGAACACATACACACAGTCACAGCCCACAGAGTAAGCCAATGCGAACCGCGCCTCGGGGGCTGCAAACAGGACACACACTGGCAGAGATTCATGGGTAAGACTTGCATTCCTTCATGGGTCCTTCTCCTAGGTTCTGAACGCATTAGTGTCTTACATATATTACTACTGGGAGGAACCTACTGTTTATCCCCTGCACCTTAATTTGCACTATACACTTTTTTAAATCGATACTATAACTGCACCCTACAGATCTATCTATATATGTATAGGTATGCGAGTTAATCCCTTTCTTGCTACTACAGTGTTGAATGTCCTTCATGCATGAGCTCTGTATGTACCTTGTTCTTAGTTTGTACATTGCTATATATTTTGGTAATAACATTTCACTGATTTTATATTTGTTCTGGATTGTTTACTCCGTGAGTTATTTTGTAGGATTCAGTAGTGAAGCATGTATGAAAGAGTCAGAGTGGAGTCGGAGTCAGGGAAATTGAAGAGTTGGAGTCGGAGGATTGGCTTACCGACTCCACAGCCTTCCAGGTCAACTTTTGTATCTTTTAGATCATGTCACTGATCTGCAAGTCTCAGAAAAGGCAACAAGTAGATTTTTTTTCAAATGGAATTGTAACATTAAACCATGGATTATTTTACTCACTTATATAGCACTATCATATTCTGCAGCGCTTTACTTTCAGCACTGTCCCCAATGCGGCTCACAATCTAGATTCCCTATCAGTATGTGGTTGAAATGTGGGAGGAAACCAGAGAACCTGGAGGAAACCTAAACACAGGGAGAACATACAAACTCCTTGTAGATGTTGTCCTTAGTGGGATTTGAACCCAGGACCTCAGAGCTGCAAAACAACAGTGCAAACCACTGCGCCACAGTGTTGCCCATACCCAATATGTAACCATATGCAATTTCGTATGATTTTCACTGTAAAACTTCTCTGATAACATGCACAAAATAACTTACGTCGACTCCATTTCTCTCAGCTTGGCCCCAGATGTAAGTTGGGAGTTTTTCCTCTGCCAATTTAAGTCCTGAATACGTTTTCTTAACCAGACAAATTCATAAAATAAATTAGTGATGGAGAGAAGAAAGCATTTACTAAAAATCATTCATTCATTACTTCTCTGGATGGATAGTCTTAAAGAACCACAGGCTACATTTAATAACAGATTACGTTTTCCTATGAAATCAGAACGTATTGGCTTGGAGGTTTTTTTTTTTTTTTCATTCTGGTCTTAACACCCTCCTGCTAGATGGTTGAGAAACCTACATAAGGCGTCATCCACCTCCGAATTAATGATCCATATGAGAATTGTATTCTTAATATAAAAGCAGAACCAAGAAAAAAAAAAAGTCTTAATACACTTAGTTTGAAGACATGAACAAATAACTGACATACTGATGAACAGGAACAACTGCACAGATTTATGTGAAGCACTGTCTTTTGCTATACTACTTCAGAGCAAGGCAGAAAACAGTTGTGCTCAAAAGTTTACATACCCTGGCAGAATTTTTGCTTTCTTGGCCTTTTTTCAGAGAATATGAATGATAACACCAACACTTTTTCTCCACTAAAGGTTAGAGGTTGGGTGTAGCCATTTATTGTCAAACTACTGTGTTTTCTCTTTTTAAATCATAATGACAGCCCAAAACATCCAAATGACCCTGATCAAAAGTTCATATACCCCATTTCTCAATACCATGTATTGCCACCTCTAACATCAATGATAGCTTGAAGCCTTTTGTGGTAGTTGTGGATGAGGTTCTTTATTTTCTCAGATGGTAAAGCCGCCCACTCTTCTTGGCAAAAAGCCTCCAGTTCCTGTAAATTCCTGGGCTGTCTAGCATGAACTGCACGCTTGAGATCTCCCCAGAGTGGATCAATGACATGGAGGTCAAGAGAGATGGCCACTCCAGAACCTTCACTTTGTTCTGCTGTAGCCAATGTCTGGGTTGAGGAGTGAAAATTTGCCTCCAGTATTTGCTGATAACATACTGCATTCATCCTTCCTTCAACTCTGACCAAGTTTCATGTGCCCTTGTAGCTTACACATCCCCAAAACATAAGGGATTCTCCTACGTGCTTTGCAGAAGGATCATCATAGACCTTGTTGACCTCTCTCCAAATGTAACGTCCATGGTTGTGGTTCAATTTTGGTCCCATCACTTCAAATTACCTTGTTCCAGAAGTTTTGAGGCTTGTCTTGTGCTGTTTTGCGTATTGTAGGCGAGAGACTTTGTTGCATTTGCGCAGTAATGGCTTTCTTCTGGCGACTTGACCATGCAGCCCATTTTTCTTTAAGTGCCTCCTTATTGAGCATCTTGAAACAGCCACACCGCTAGTTTTCAGAAAGATCAGTATTTCAGCTGATGGTATTTGTTGGTTTTTCTTTGCATACTGAACAATTTTCCTGACAGTTGTGTATGACATTTTTGTTGGTCTACCTGACCATGGTTTTGTTTTTACAGAGCATCTTATTTTCCATTTCTGAATCACAGTTTGAACACTTCTGACTTGCATTATAAATTCCTTGGTTATCTTTTTGTATCCTTTTCCTGTTTTATACAGTTCAACTACCTTATCCCGTAGATCCATGGACTATTATTTTGCTTTCCCCATGACTCACAATCCAGAAACATCAGTGGCTGGATGAAAGATGCAAGAGTCTGTCTGGATTCCCAGAAACTAACTCAGTTTTTATGAACACACAATGATTACAAGCAAACAGGTCACAAGTGAGGATGTTACCTTTAGTAGCCATTCAAACCCATTTGTGCCAACTTCTGCGTTTGTTTTCAGGCCAAAATAGCCAGGGTATGTGAACTTTTGATCAGGGTCATTTGGATGTTTTGGATTGTCATTATGATTTAAAAAGAAATAACACAGTAGTTTGACAATAAATGGCTTCACCCAACCACTATCCGTGAGTGGAGAAAAAGATTTGGCGTCATCATTCATGGTCAAGAAAGCAAAGATTCTACCGGGGCATGTAAACTTTTGAGCAGAACTGTAAATAGATGGTGAAACATATAGGTGTGGATAATTAAAAGCTCCAGAAAAACTGTGCCCTCAGATTTCCCCATCCACGCAGAGTGATTAATATTTTAATAGCTTTTCCTGTCTACAATATAGATCTGTCAATGATGGACGCAGAATTAAGAAGCTCAGGGCTTAACTGCGATTTGCACGTCTATCTATACTTAGCTGCACCTGGCTCTTCCTGGAAATCTCTTCTGAATTGGACAGTCTAATTTCAGCAATTTCATTTGGCGAGAGCGTTGCATATACCTTAGTTTCTGAAGATCCTTCTGTGCAGATTCAATCATACGAACAAGATTTCTTTATATAAAAAAAAAAAAGGGGGGGGGTAGGTAACGGTATATGAACTGGAACCCCCCCTCCACCTCTACCCTTTCAGTCACCATTTCAGCTCTCCACTTCTACTTACTCGTTATAGACTCGCCAGGCATTGCAGCCATGCTGGGACATGATTTCCAGATTCTCGATACGAACAGCTTGATGCTCAAGCTGAGCCATGGAATTGTTCACACACTCCTGCCATGCTGTTATATCATTCCTCTGGCCAGACGAAGGCGCAGGTAATTCATATCTAACAAAAAAACATACAAAAAAGGAACCTTGGTATAATTCCTCTACAAGACATCTTGTCTAGAAACATTGATTTACATACGAAAATGTTATAATGTAAGATACTAAGCAGAATACAGAAAGGAAATTTTACAAGGGATTCCATTAACTTTCTAACATGGACAGCAGGAATACATTGCCGCAATGAAAAAGTTGCCTTGTGATCCCAGCACCCATTGTTCAGCCTTCATGGTCTAATCAGTGCACTGATATTAAACAGACTGATTAGTTTTTCTATGATACAAAATTACCGTATATACTCGAGTATAAGCCGACCGGAGTATAAGCCGAGACCTCATATTTTGCCACAAAAAACTGGGAAAACTTAATGACTCGAGTATAAGTCTAGGGTGGGAAATGCAGAAGCTACTGGTAAATTTTAAAAAAAACAAAATAGATACCAATAAAAGTAAAATTGAGACATCAGTAGGTTAAGTGTTTTTGAATATCCATATTGAATCAGGTGCTCCATAAGATGCTTCATACAAAAATATGCCCCATATAATGCCGCACAAAGGTTGATTATGGCCCCATAAGATGCTCCATAGAAAATGTGCCCCATACAATGCTGCACAAAGGTTGATTATGGCCCCATAAGATGCTCCATAGAAAATGTGCCCCATATAATGCTGCATAAAGGTTGATTATGGCCCCATAAGATGCTCCATAGAAAATGTGCCCCATACAATGCTGCATAAAGGTCGATAATGGCTCCATAAGATGCTCCATAGAATATTAAGCCCCATATGCTGCTGCTGCGATTAAAAAAATAAATAAATAATGACATACTCACCTCTTGTCCTGAGCAGGCAGGGACACCGGCACTTGCGATATTCACCTGTCCCCGTTCCACCGCCGCTGTGTCTTCCGGCTCTCTGACTGTTCAGACAGAGGGCGCGCACTAACCACGTCATCGCGCCCTCTGACCTGAACGTCACCGCAAGAGGACGCGGAAGACGGAGCCCGGCGGTGGAACGGGGACAGGTGAATATTGCAATGCTCACCCTCCCCCATCATACTCACTCTCCCGGCGCGGTCCCTGGCAGCATCTCAGATGCTATGGTCTCTGGGGCCGGCAGCTTGTTCCGGTGTTGAGCGGTCACTGGTACCACTCATTAAAGTAATGAATATGCGCTCCACCCCTATGGGAGTGGAGTCATATCCATATTCATTATTTTAATGAGTGGTACCACGTGACTCCTGAACACAGGAAGAGCTGTTGGCACCGGAGACCATCGGAGAAGCAGGGACCGCGCCGGAAGCAGGCGAGTATGATGTGACAGCTGCCGAACCCTGGGACAATAACTCGAGTATAAGCAAAGAGGGGCACTTTCAGCCTAAAGAAAATGGGCTGAAAATCTCGGCTTATACTCGAGTATATACGGTAGATTGCATTCCCACCTGATCTATGTAAATAAAACGAAAAAGAGCAGAAGGGGCCTTATTCCCTCATCGCCGTTTTAACCCTTTAATGACCGCCAATACGTCTTTTTACTGATCTGCAATATAAGAGAATAGCATCCTCATACAGGTGACAATGCAGCAGCTGTCGGCTGTACACTATAGCTGACAACTTGCTGTATCGGCCACGATCGGTGTTGGCATAGACTTTGGTCGTTTAACCCCTTAGGCCTCTTTCACACTTCAGTCTTTTGGCGTCAGTTTGAATCCGCCGTTTTTGACAAATAGCGGATTCGCCATTTTTTTTTTTGGCAGATCCGCTATTTTCCCATAGACTTGCATTAGCGACGGATTGTGGCGGATGGTCGTCCGTTCCATCCTCCATATGACGGATCCGTCGAGATTTGGCGGATGTCATCTAGACATTGACGGACATTATAACGTTTGTCTGCGCCGAAATGGCGGTTCGCAATGGATCCGTCACGTCCACCATTCCATAGAGTGGCTGCCTATGGGCAACGGATCCGTCGCGACCGTCATTTGGCGGATCCGTCGCCCCAATCCGCTTTTTCAATTGCGCATGCTCCAAAAAAGTAGATACTTTTCCCAGACAACCCCCAAGTAACGGATCCGTCAGAACAGTTTTCTCAACAATTGTGACGGATCCGTCACTATGTCGGAGCAGACTGACGCCAAACTGAAGTTTGAAAGAAGCCTTAGATACTGCTGTCAGTGACTCCATCCTATAAATGGTTAAGAGTGTGGAGTCTTCCCATTTAACCCCATCGGCACCCTGAGATCATGATTGTGTGGTCCTGATGTTTGTGATGGCAATTCATGGCCAAATAACAGCCTTAGAGTCTGCCGGCTACAGCGGCCTGTTCAGAAGTTATAAACATGAAAATCACCTGAAGGGTAAATAAACTACCTGACAGCGGTTTTCAATAGGTCAGGGGACGCGGTTTTTAAAATGGTATCACTTTTGGAGGTTTTTCAATATCTAGAACCTCAAAGTTACATCAAACCTGGATAGGTCCCTCAAAAAAAATAAAAGTTTGTAAATTTCCATGGAAAAAAAAAAAAAGAAAAAATTACTGCTACATTTTTAAGCCTCCTAAAAAGGCAAACAAAATAAAACATTTTACAAATGGTGCCGATGTAAAGAAGACATGTGGGAAATGTTATTTATTAATGTTTTTCTGTGGTATTGTGATAGAAATATATATATATCATGTAGATCTCACTTGCATGTATACTCCTCTATAATCATATATACTCATATACTCACAGCTAATATATACATTATAATCAATGGTTTAAAATGGCTGACATGGACTGATATAAGCCAGACAGATTGTATGGGGTTTTCCATCTCAAAAGCGGAACTTGGGCCAGATGTCCTGAAATAATGCCTAGAATATAGCTGAATCTTGCTGAAACGGCAGACCAACAGTGTCAGATGTATTAAGTGCTGATCAGATGTCTCAACTCTGTCCTACATGCAGAGAGCTCAATTCTAGTTGCTTAATCAGCAGTCATATGAGCGTTAATCACAATATTCCATATACAGGTCCTTCTCAAAAAATTAGCATATAGTGTTAAATTTCATTATTTACCATAATGCAATGATTACAATTAAACTTTCATATATTATAGATTCATTATCCACCAACTGAAATTTGTCAGGTCTTTTATTGTTTTAATACTGATGATTTTGGCATACAACTCCTGATAACCCAAAAAACCTGTCTCAATAAATTAGCATATCAAGAAAAGGTTCTCTAAATGACCTATTACCCTAATCTTCTGAATCAACTAATTAACTCTAAACACATGCAAAAGATACCCGAGGCTTTTAAAAACTCCCTGCCTGGTTCATTACTCAAAACCCCCATCATGGGTAAGACTAGCGACCTGACAGATGTCAAGAAGGCCATCATTGACACCCTCAAGCAAGAGGGTAAGACCCAGAAAGAAATTTCTCAACAAATAGGCTGTTCCCAGAGTGCTGTATCAAGGCACCTCAATGGTAAGTCTGTTGGAAGGAAACAATGTGGCAGAAAATGCTGTACAACGAGAAGAGGTAACCGGACCCTGAGGAAGATTGTGGAGAAGGACCGATTCCAGACCTTGGGGAACCCGAGGAAGCAGTGGACTGAGTCTGGCGTGTGCAGGAAATGGGCTACAGGTGCCGCATTCCCCAGGTAAAGCCACTTTTGAACCATAAACAGCGGCAGAAGCGCCTGACCTGGGCTACAGAGAAGCAGCACTGGACTGTTGCTAAGTGGTCCCAAGTACTTTTTTCTGATGAAAGCAAATTTTGCATGTCATTCGGAAATCAAGGTGCCAGAGTCTGGAGGAAGACTGGGGAGAAGGAAATGCCAAAATGCCTGAAGTCCAGTGTCAAGTACCCACAGTCAGTGATGGTGTGGGGTGCCATGTCAGCTGCTGGTGTTGGTCCACTGTGTTTCATCAAGGGCAGGGTCAATGCAGCTAGCTATCAGGAGATTTTGGAGCACTTCATGCTTCCATCGGCTGAAATGCTTTATGGAGATGAAGATTTCATTTTTCAGCACGACCTGGCACCTGCTCACAGTGCCAAAACCACTGGTAAATGGTTTACTGACCATGGTATTACTGTGCTCAATTGGCCTGCCAACTCTCCTGACCTGAACCCCATAGAGAATCTGTGGGATATTGTGAAGAGAAAGTTGAGAGACGCAAGACCCAACACTCTGGATGAGCTTAAGGCCGCTATTGAAGCATCCTGGGCCTCCATAACATCTCAGCAGTGTCACAGGCTGATTGCCTCCATGCCACGCCGCATTGAAGCAGTCATTTCTGCCAAAGGATTCCCGACCAAGTATTGAGTGCATAACTGAACATTATTATTTGATGGCTTTTTGTTTGGTATTAAAAAACACTTTTATTTGATTGGTCGGGTGAAATATGCTAATTTATTGAGACAGGTTTTTTGGGTTATCAGGAGTTGTATGCCAAAATCATCAGTATTAAAACAATAAAAGACCTGACAAATTTCAGTTGGTGGATAATGAATCTATAATATATGAAAGTTTAATTGTAATCATTACATTATGGTAAATAATGAAATTTAACACTATATGCTAATTTTTTGAGAAGGACCTGTATGTTTAGATAACCAATGACAGAGGAGCTAGACAATATGGTAATTAACTAACCACCCCTAACAACCCCTAACCACTCCTTTCTATATGCCATCATAAAAACTATGTATGTACAATAAAGTATCAGTATTGATGGAATGTTATTGACACAATAATGTTGTGCAGTCTCATTCTGCCTTGAGCGCTCAAAATACTCAGTCTTATTGGGAGCGGCCGCAGCACACACAGAGGGATAAATTTATCCAACCCAAATTTCCATATCAAATGGCGCCCAACAGCGAGGCAAAGGGACGAAACGCACACGGGGACCCACTGCTGACCGGAGAGACGGAGGTGTTGGCCATGGCCTTGGTTCACGGGACGGAGACTGCGCAGCTCCATAAGTAAGGTAAGAAAATGTTATCATCTTACCTGAAAGTCCCCTGTGCCCAGTCCGGGTCTATGCCTCTTGCCGGTCAGGTGTGGTCAAAAAATTCCCAGGTAGTGTAAAAAGTCCGAAGCCTGAATCCAAACCCTGGGAGGTGTCTGCTGTGTGCCGTGTATGTGTTCTGTGTTTGTGTAAAATCCGGGAGAAGGAAGGAACAGTGACTGCTTTGTGGTGGCTGGGTAACAGACGGCAGGAGGTCAAATCGCTGAATAAGCTATCACAGATTCCCGTGCAATAGGAGAGACAGGAAGTCTCGGGACAGGCAGTTCCATGATCCAGGCTCGGATGGTGATAGCTTTGAGGGCTGCCACAGATTCCCGTAGCCAGCGGCCAGTTAGGACGACCGGCGCGGAGGGTGGTAGAACCCGGCATATGCGTGCCAGTGCGATTGATAGTTGTCTGTTCCCAGAACGGCCTGCACGTGTCACAGAATAAAAAAGGGCATCTCCCGGATTGTCTATCTGTATCTGTCTGTTTGGTTCGATTCATGTATTGCTGCTTTAAGAGACAATTATAAAAGAAAGTTGTTTTTTTTTCTCTCTCTTTCCTTTTGTACTTCCTCTTTTCCAGCTGCTGTGGCAGGGATATATGCATTGTAAATCACATCTGTTTTTTCTGGCTGTTTCTGCAATGCTAGCTATGTCTAGCTATTTGTGAAGAAGTGAAACAAATTGTATCTATTATTTTTGATGCGACATACGTGATTTTAGTGACATTGGATACAATAGCATAAGAAAGGGGGAAGTGTGTGTCTCTGACTGTTTAAGCGCAGAGAGTTCGGGGAAAAAAAAAAAAAAAAAGAGAGAAGCCGTTTCAACTTTTTATTTTTTGAAGGTTTTTCTTCCTTCTGTCTTTTTTACATTTTAAAGTTTTCCAAAGTTTTTCCTTTCTGGCTCTTTACTTTTTATTTAATAGAAGTTTTTTTTCCTTTGTATCAAAATTTTGAGTTTTTGGTTGTGAACTAAGTTTTTGACTGTATTTCTTATCGTTTTGGGGTTTTTCTGAGTTTTTTTTATATACTCATTTTTAGAAGTTTTTTTTTTAGTGTTTTCTTTTTCCTTGTGTGTTTTTCATTTCATTTTTTTTTGTTTTTGCCATGGGGAATAAAGTGGCCAAGCAACAGGAGAGCCTTTTGCTTCCTGATGAGAAAACGGCCCCCAGATAGTGGCAGAACACGAAGGTATAAAGTATGTGAAATTCATAAGAATGGCAGACTTCAAGCTGCGGAATGGCATGACGTAGAAAGGAAAATAAGGGAAGTTAGCTGATGTTAAATTGCTGAATACTAATACATGGTATGAAGTAGCAGCAGAGCTTACATCGTTTAGGTGGTACAGAAAGTTATGTGAGCAAACCAGGAAGTGATTTTTGTGTGTATAAGATGGAGATATTGGATCTGCGCAGTCTGCTTTTAGCAGAATCCATGGTATAGGTAGTTATTTTTGCACAGTATGTGGCGCGCCCCGTCTCTCCCTACAGGGAGAAGGCATAATAGCTCCTCTCTATTATTCTTGTTGTTCTCCTCTATCCTCCTTTTTCTCTGTCACTCTTTCTCTCCTCATTCTTCTCACTTTTCTCTCTCTCTCCACTCCTCTATTCTCCTCCTTATCGCTCTCCTCCACACCTTCCATCTTCTCCTCCCTCTTCTCCTCACTCACTCTCTCCTCCTCCTTCTCCACTCCCCCACACCTATCTCCTCCTTCTTTTCCTTCTCCACACCCATCTCTCCTCCTCTCTCCACCTCCTTCTGCACACCCTGATTCTCCCCGTTTCTCTTTACCACACCTTTCTATCTCTCTCTCTATCTCCTCATTCTTTTTCTCCACACCTCTTTCCTCCTTCTTCAATCAATCCCTCCTTCTTCTTCCACCTCTTCGTTGCCGGCTGGGCCAACGCCCAATTCAAACAATATGGTGCTTATAGCACAAGGTTCCCCTTTCTATGTCCCTGGCACATTCCAGCCATTGCCAGTTGTGATATCGGGGAAAGAAGGTGAAAATCCCACTACACACAATGCAGTAGGCAACCCCCAGACATATCAGGCAGCAGACAGCTCAGCCCTGGGTGCAGAGGGGGGAGGAATGATATCACCATGTATTGATAATGTACAACTTCAGCACCGGTCAGAGCTGCCTACATTCACACCAACATAGAACTATAAGCCTAGTCCATCATAGCTTCAGCAAGGGGGGAGACATCCTCATAAAAAGGCAACTTCTAAGTCCAATATCAGCCAGTGCATGACCCCAGTACATGCTGTCACAACTATTCCTCTGATGAAGATGAAGAGGGAACATCATACATGCTGTCCAGTACTAGGAAAAGAAACACACAGGCACCAAGAATTCAGGGGCAGATACAGGCACCACCATTACACTATGTGCACTGCACTTCAAGTCAGGTGACAATATTCCAGACCCAGGGATGCATCCCATGCCATTTTACTGAAGAATGTAGCAGAACCAGCGAACATATGCAGCCACCTGGAATGATATCTGGGCCATACATGGAAATATAAGCAGGTGACGCACTCTGGACCATCATGAAGGAACAATTCAAACTTCCAGCAGAATTAGATGTACACGCTTGGGAGTCAGGGCCACAGCTAATTGAACAGCTCAGAGAGTGGGCCAAGGGCAGATTGGCAGGACAAGCCCTCATCTTACATGACATGAGCCAAGACAAGACAGAGTCTGTAAAGAAGTTTCATGGCAGAATAATGCAAGTATTCCAAGACTTGGGCTTCACCATTCAAGACCAGATACACAGGCAAATGTTGGCACAGGCCTTTGTGCATGGACTGAGACAGCCAATCAGGAAACCACTGACAGTGGCTAGGCCTGAGAACAGGTCAATAGCAGTGGACTAACCCAGCAAAAATGTTTTTTGTGCGCCTAGGAGACTGTTTATTGCCGATTGTTGCCAAAACTGCCGCCATTATAGCACCACAAAGAGCACGAAGAAGGAAACGGGTGCCGTGCTGCTGAGAACGCCAGAAGGGGAGCCAGAGGTGAAGACGCTGCAAAGTGCCGAGCGACACACCGGAAGAACCGCTGCAGACTCCATAGAAGAGACACCGACCTCAAAAAGGTTAGCAAAGGGGAGAAGCTATGTCAGAACAGGGGGAAAAAGTGATGGCAGATGCAGCCGCAGCCCCTGTAATGCCTCACGACCTTGGTTTGGATGCAGCCACCGGTCTCATGGCACCCCCGGGCCTTGCCACGAATACACCTGCAGGCCCCATCTTACCACCGCAGCTTCAATCAGCAGGCCGGACCCCGCTGCCGCTACAGTACCCATCATGCCGTTGTCCACAGTAGCCAAAGGGATTGAGTCCCAACCAGGGGTGCAGAAGACAGCCCCTCATGGTGACAACTGACCTGGAAGCGCAACCACCCTACGGAGACAGAAGAAGTGTCAAGTGTTACATCTGTGGCAAGTTTGGCCATTTCCAGAACCAGTGCAAAGCACCCACGCCCCCGAAGAGACTGGAGCCATGTAACCCAAGAGTTGGTCCAGAGAAACAGGTCAAGGAAGAAGTGCAGGAAGCAGTGAAGTACCCCATCCATAGGACAGAGGGAAGCAAGCCAGGTCCGCAAGACACTACGCTCGTGACATGTAAAACTTGATCTGCAAGACCAATACCTCAAATTATCCTTAAAGTGGATGGTGTTGTCAGATCCAACGTGGTGCAGCCAGAAGTGTGATGACCTGTGGAACTCGCTGATCCCACCTGCCTATCAGAATCCTCTGTGCCTCGCATGGGCATTGATGGTCAAGTCAGACATTCTCAGCTTACAAAGCCACTGAGCGTGTGCACTCAGCCAGGACACTCTATCCGGTCCCAGTTTGTGGTGTCAAGGACCTTCCACTCAACCTGCTGGGAGCGAACCTATTGCAGAAGCTGAAGGCAACCACAGTGTTCCAGGAAAATGGGGCCGTGACACTTTCTTCATCCCTGACCCAAGAAGAGTCATGCTGGCGGCCCTACAAGAACCTTAAGCAACCGATGAGGCCTACTCAAGGAGGTACTGGACGTAGTACCAGAAAGTCTATGGTCTAAGGGACCCCAGCACGTGAGAAAACCACAAGTTGCCCCAGTACGGGTGTCACTCAAGCCAGATACCCCGTACCCTCGTAAGGCCCAGGCCAGGCCTAGAGTCAAGCTGCCTCTGAGCAACTGAAGGTCTACCTGGAAATAGGAATCATTGTTCCTTGCACATCGCCTTGCAATACCCCGCTTTTCCCGGTCAAGAAAAAGACTGTAAAAGGAGAGCCAGCCAAGTTCAGAATGGTACATGACCTGAGAGCTGTGAATGACGTCACGGTGTTTGAAACTCCAATTGTGCCGGATCCGCACACATGCTGCTCACGAATGTGCCTGCTACAGCAAAAGTGTTCACAGTGACCGACCTGGCTAATGCTTTCTCCAGTGTTCCCCTTCATCCAGAAGACCAGTTCCTGTTTGCCTTAAAGCACCAGGGGGGACACCACACATGGACAGTGATGTCACAGTGGGCCCAGAACAGCCCTTCACAGTTCACCAAAGCAATGTCCACAGTCCTCATCAACTGGGTCACAGAACAAGCAGAAGTAACCCGGCTACAATACATGGACAATCTACTCCTTTGTGCAGTTGACTTTGACACGTGTAAAGCCCATTCCTTGTATCTCCTACTCTACCTGGCGGAGCAGCACTGCAAGATCTCAAAGAACAAAGTCCAGTGGTGTCTGAAGCGAGTTACGTTCCAGAGACACTGTATTGCTCACCAGGCGAAACACCTGACAGATGACCGGAAGACCACAGTGGAGAAGATGGTTCCTCCAACAACTCAAAAGGTGCTACAGGCCTTCCTTGGTCTAGTTTCGTATTGCAGAGCCTGGATCCCTGATGCTTCAGTCCTAATGCAGCCTCTGTGTGAATACGTCAGCGTGACCCCGTTCCTCCTGACAGATGCAGCCTTCAGTTCGTTCAAGAAGTTAAAAGGCTCTGTAGTCTCAGCGCCAGCACTAGGCCTATCTGACTACGAGAAGCCATTCCGTCTCTACTTGATGAGAAAAGAAGGCCTTTCTACTGGAGTCCTGACGCAGCTTCAGGGGGGCAAGCAGAGACTTTTGGACTACTTTTCAGCTCGCCTGGATCCAGTTGCAAGGGGAGCCTCTTCCTCCCGCATGAGAGGAGCAGTTGCAGCACACGCCCTCCTGGACAGGACGGCTGACATCATTGGAAAAACCATTGGAAATCCTGGCTCCGCACGACATCTCAGCAATCCTCAAACAAACCCAGCCAAAACATTTCTCCACTGCCAGGCATCTTCGCCTCCAGTGCTCTCTACTCCTGCCCGACAATGTCACCATCTCCAGATGCACAGTCCTCAGCCCGTCCACTCTACTCCCACTCCCAAGGGGGGATACAGATATGGACCCTCAGATAAAAAGACTGATCAAAATCTGCATGATACCTTCTGCAGGGATCTGAATTTGCTCCGGACGGATGACCATGATTGCTTCAGCATCATGCAACAGGAAACAGCAGGACTACCCAAGGTGGCAGAAGAGCCACTGACCAACCCAGAGTTGATCCTCTATGTGGATGGCTCCAGATTTGCAGATGATTAAGGAAGATTCCACACGGGACGTGCAGTGACCAGCAATCAAGAGATCCTGTGGTCCAGAAGTCTGCTGCCCAGTCTGTCAGCCCAGGAAGCAGAACGGATAGCGCCGATGAAGGCCTACCAGATGGCAGAAGACAAGACTGAGAAAATGTATACCGATTCGAGGTACTCACATGGCATAGCACACGACTTCGGACCCATCTGGGCTGCAAGTGACTTCATCACAGCAAGCGGAACAACCGTGAAGCATCATGCAGCCATTAAGGACCTGCTGAACGCACTTCAACTTCCAAAAGTGGTGGCAGTACTAAAAGTCAAAGCGCATGGAAAACTAAACACAGTAGAGGCATGAGGCAACAACATGGCGGATATGGCAGCCAAAGAAGCAGTCAAGGGAAGACAATATGGTGAAGTGGGAGAGGTCGTAGAGCCGGACGGCTACTACAGGTCGGCTGAAGACAGGAAACCTGACCAAATGACGTCCTGTGATCTGCTCAAAAAGCTGCAAGAGGAAGCCCCAAAGGACAGGAAGGAATGCTGGATGCGGAAGGGAGCAACACATGAAGGAAGGGTATACGCAATGGACTACAAACCCTGTTTACCCCGAAGCATGTACCCTATCGTGGTCCAGTGGGCACATGGGCCCACACACAGATTAAAGACACAGATGAATGATCTGATTGGTGCTTACTGGTTCGCTCCAGGGATCCCCAACCTAACAGCTAAGTTCACTAGCAGCTGTCTGACCTGCGGCAAATGCAACCCTGGAAGAATGGAGAAAGTTCCCACACATCGTCTTGCCAGACCACTGTACCCCTTCCAGAGGATCCAGATAAGACCACATCCAAATGGCGCCAAGTGGAGGATTCGAATATGTCCTTGTGGTCGTGGACGTGTTCTCAGGATGGCCAGAAGCTTTCCCAGTGAGTGAGGAACCAGTCAGCAAAGACTACTGCAAAGAAGCTACTCTCAGAGACGAGATATGCAGCTATGGGGTCCCAGAAGTGATAGAGAGTGACCAGGGACCCGCATTCACAACAAACCTCACACGAGAGATCTAGTCAGCAGTAGGGTCAGACTTAGGCCTACACACTCCCAATCACACTACTCAGTGTTAGGCACACTCCCAGAGGCCCAGAAAAGCTGTCACCATATGAAATTTTGTTTGGGTCTAGTCCCAGGTTAGGGGTATCCTTTCCCCCAGCAGCTGATTATGCAATATGATACTTTGTCTGCTTATGTAAATTGAACTCACCAAGAAACTTGCTAACATCCATTCTCGAGTTTTTTTCTTCATTGCCAGATCCAGATTCAGTGTCCGGTACGTACTCCTCGAAGCCAGGAGACTGGGTGTTGGTGAAAAAGTTTGTAAGGAGAACACCACTCGATCCCAGATTTGATGGTTCTGTTCAAGTGCTGCTGATGACACCAAACTCTGTGAAACTGGAGGGAAGACCCACTTGGAGCCACTCATCGCATTGCAAGAAAGCTCCCCTACCAGAAGATGACATCCAAGCCAGAATGATGTTGTGGATGCCCTGCCTGACCGAATAGATGACCTACCTGATAAAGACTACACATCACTCACTACACATGCTGTTGACTAAGAGACTGATTGCAACGAACCCCCGTTAGGGACAATCTCCTGACCGCCCATTTGCGAAAAGTCTGTACGGAGTGGGGCGCAGGCGTTAGGCTTGTGTCAGTTCACCGACAGCACAAAAGAGTTGCAGAGCTTTGGGACAGGAGGCTAGGATTAGGGCAAGTGATATCTAAGGGGGGCTTGTGATAGAAATATATATATCATGTAGATCTCACTTGCATGTATACTCCTCTATAATCATATATACTCATATAATCACAGCTAATATATACATTATAATCAATGGTTTAAAATGGCTGACATGAACTGATATAAGCCAGACAGATTGTATGGGGTTTTCCCATCTCAAAAGCAGAACTTGGGCCAGATGTCCTGAAATAATGCCTAGAATATAGCTGAATCTTGCTGAAACGGCAGACCAACAGTGTCAGATGTATTAAGTGCTGATCAGATGTCTCAACTCTGTCCTACATGCAGAGAGCTCAATTCTAGTTGCTTAATCAGCAGTCATATGAGCGTTAATCACAATATTCCATATATGTTTAGATAACCAATGACAGAGGAGCTAGACAATATGGTAATTAACTAACCACCCCTAACCACTCCTTTCTATATGCTATCATGAAAACTATGTATGTACAATAAAGTATCAGTATTGATGGAATGTTATTGACACAATAATGTTGTGCAGTCTCATTCTTCCTTGAGCGCTCAAAATACTCAGTCTAAGGGTACTGTCACACAGTGGCACTTTGGTCGCTACAACGGCACGATCCGTGACGTTCCAGCAATATAGTTACGATATCGCTGTGTCTGACACGCTACTGCGATCAGGGACCCCGCTGAGAATCGTACGTCGTAGCAGATCGTTTGAAACTTTATTTCGTCGTCTAGTGTCCCGCTGTGGCGGCATGATCGCAGCGTGTAACAAAGGTATGCATGATATTCCCAATGTCCCGTATGACTTCTACATCGCAACTACGTCATGAAATTATCGCTCCAGCGCCGTGCATTGCAAAGTGTGACCGCAGTCTACGACGCTGGAGCGATAATCAAGCGACGCTGCAACGTCACGGATCGTGCCGTCGGAGCGATCAAAGTGCCACTGTGTGACAGTACCCTTATTGGGAGCGGCCGCAGCACACACAGAGGGATAAATTTATCCAACCCAAATTTCCATATCAGTATCACCATATTGATGAAAGGGATAATCATTCAAAGTTTGAAAATTGTAATTTTTTTTATTTATTTTTTTTTACATTTGTCAAATTTCTGATTTTTTTTTATAAATAAACAAAACATATCGACCTAAATTTGCCATCATCATGAAATATAACGTGCCACGAAAAAATTCTCTCAAAGATTACGGATTTGTTAATAACTATGGAACGCTTCAACAAAGTGACATTGGTCAGATTTCAAAAATTTTGGGAATAAGGGCACAGCGCCCCCCAGAGTCTGAAAATCCCCAGGGTCTCAGCTACAGGGGGTATTAGAGAACATGATCAGGGCTGGATATTCCAGTCCCCGATCACGTGATCGCCATTATTCAATGTCCACTATTAAAACCATTTATCTCTTTTCTGACATGACATACATGTCAGAGGAGAGCGAAATTATACCCTCAAGTCCACCTCCCTCCTGGTACCTCCGCCATCCCCTGTAAATCTTGCTCCATTCCCCAGCCCATCGCCTCCTCTTCCTGAAAAACACTGGAGGGCACATGCTTGCCCAAGATTCACCGGCCAGCCAGTGGAAACAGCAGAGATTTTCCTAATGGTACCTTCTGATCACTGACCGGGTCGATCACAGTGATCAAAAACCAATAATTAGTAAGTCATCCCCCAAGTCAGATTTTTTTAAAATTATATAATTTTTATTTTTTTCATTCCTTGCAGTTAGGGTTTGGCTCATTGTTAGGATCGGGTTTTTTCAAAAATTAAAAGAAAAAAAAAAGATGATGACGATATGACGACTAGTGTTGAGTGCAAGTGCTCACTACTCGAGTTTGCATCGGATGCTCAGGTATGCACAGAGTATTTTGCGGGTGCTCAAGTGCACGCTGTGATGCCGCGATCACTAGCGGGTTGGGGAATATTCACTTGGCAGCGATAACACAGAGCAAGACCGTATTTTCTTTAACAAAAGTCCATGCCTGGTTTATTATACCTCCATAAACCACGGTAGGGCATTTTGAACATCACAGGACCGACATATAGTCTATTTCAGCTGCAGTTATGTTCATAAAGTTCATTATATGCATCAACGGATCATAACCACCGACTTGTCAGGCACACATCAGTCAATTCCAATAGCAGATGATACTTCTCTGCCGTTATAACCTCCTTGCTAGAGTTACCTTCCTGGAGCTCCTGCTCCACACACTGACCTCCTGTCAGTCCTTTCTCATGGGGAAGCTGCCGAATTGGGACCTGTGACCAGTGCACTCCCCACAGTCCAGATCCCCAGACGGTCGATAGCTCCCCCAAACGCAGTGCCATCACTGACTGCAAACACGGCCTGTGTGCTGTTCACGACGTCCGTCCCCTCTTGGAACCGTCCAACACACAGGCCACCAAGTCCAAAGCCTCACCATGTGCTCTTCAGGAAGTTAGCACCTCCAACACATAGGCCTTCCAGGACCATACACACGGACCAATCAGGTCCATACATTCTCTGACATGTGACCACACCATGGTCACTTTATATACTTGTACCCACTCCCATAGGTGGGAGGTGTGTGTGGTTAATCAGACCCACCCAGCTCTCCGACTAACCCTGTAAGCCTCCCTTTAAAGCTACACAATACTTGTGGTACTACAGGTCCTAGAGCAACAGTATCGGCTTACATTGAAGAGGGTCTCCTCTGCGACACATACCGGCCATTTACAAGAATGCCGGACGTTGTCTCACCATCATAGTTACAGTTGTGGCCAAAAGTATTGACACCCCTGCAATTCTGTCAGATAATACTCAGTTTCTTCCTGAAAATGATTGCAAACACAAATTCTTCGGTATTATTATCTTCATTTAAATTTGTCTTAAATGAAAAAAAACACAAAAGAGAATGAAGCAAAACATTGATCATTTCACACAAAACTCCAAAAATGGGCCAGACAAAAGTATTGGCACCCTCAGCCTAAGGGCTTGTGCACACGCTGCGGATTCCATTGCGGAATTTTCCGCAGCGGATTTGATAAATCGTACTGTATGCTTGCGCCTGCCATACATTCCCATGGCCTCCATATGCCTCCGTGCGTATTCTGAGAACATGCAGTGCCCCTAGCTGTAACAGGGGTCACTGCATCACAACACATAATGGTGCACGCATAGTGGAGATGGGATTTCTTGAAATCCCATCCAGTACGCTGTAACATTTGGCCGCTGTGGATGTACGCAGCATCCAACCCACAGCGTTTACTGACCGTGGGAACATACCCTTCAAAACTGATTAACCCCTTCCCGACATATGCCATACAAGTACTGCTCTGCGTGAGCGCAAACAGCAGTACATGTACGATGGTACGGGTTCGGGATGTCGGCTCTCTGCGAGAGCTGACACCCCGCAGCAATGCCCACGATCGGAGCTAGCACCGATCGCAGGCATTTAACACCTCTGATGATGCTGCTGTCAGTGACAGCAGCATAAAGGAGCATCGTGCAGGGAATGGGTTCCCTGCATTCTTCCATCAGGACAACACGAAGCAATCACGTTGTCATGATGGTCTCAATGGAGACCTCCGGCTGCAAGGTACTTCAGGGAAGGTGACTTTGCAGTGCCTGCAGAGAGCAGGACCTGAGACGCCTCTTCCCTGCCTGTCAGTCGCTGGTCTGATGCCCTGCAGTGTAGAAGCATTGCAGAACATCAGATCAGCGATCTGATGATATACAGCAATGTCCCATTCTGGGCCAATGTAAAAAAAAAAAAAAGTAAAAAAAAAAATAAAAATGTAAATCCTCAAAGTAACAAATTTTTTTTTAATAATAAATACTTGTAAATAAAAAACAAAACTACACATATTTGATATCACCGCGTTCATAACGACCAGCTCTATAAAACTGTCCCACTAGTTAACCCCTTCAGTGAACACAGTAAAAAAAATTAAAAACTAGGTATAAAACAATGCTTTATCATATCGCCGAACAAAAAGTGCAATAAAACGCAATCAAAAAGACGAATGTAAATAAAAATGGTACCTCTGAAAAAGTCATCTTGTCCCGCAAAAAACAAGCTGTCATACAGCTCCATTAGCAGAAAAATAAAGTAATAGCTCTCAGGATAAGGCAATGCAAAAATTATTTTATTTATAAAAGTCATTATTCTGAAAAAGCGCCGAAAAAAAACCGTACAGACCTGAAAAATAAAGCTGCCTTACCAATTTTACCTTTTAACCACAGGTGGAACGGTTTATTAAAAAAAAAAATCCTGAATTGCTGGTTTTTGTTCATTCTGTCTCCCAAAAATCGGAATATAAAAAAAGTGATTTAAAAAAAAAAAAAAAAAAAAAAGTGTCATGTACCCGAAAATGGTACCATTAAAAATGTCAGCTTGTCCCCGCAAAAAACAAGCCTTAACATGACTGTAGGCCAAAATATGGAAATGTTATAGCTCTCAAAATATGGTAATGCAAAAACTAGTTTTTGCAATAAAAAGAGTCTTTTAGCCTGTGACAGAAGCCAAACAAAAACCTGATACAAAAAAATCTGGTATTGCTTTAATCGCAACGACCAGAAGAATTAAGTCGTCATATCATTTATACTGCAGGAGGAACGGCGTAAAAAATTAATAAAACCAATTTTTCACCTACTGTTGATTTGTTCATTTAGCCTCTCAAAGATTGCAGTAAGGCTCAGCGCACATTTATCTTGCGCTCTGTGTTGAGCACTTACCGAACATGGGCATAAATCTCTGAAATACGTGATTCAGACAGAACCCCCAGCGGAAGATTCCTTATAATGAGGCAAATGGAGGCACTGTGAATGCCATAGGACCTGTGATCCGGTGGCGTCTTTTTAGGATTGCATAAAAGTGCTGTTTACCACAGTTTTGTGCACTTTTGAAAAGAACAGAGGCCAGGCGTTTTGTTTGTTTTTTTCCCCACAAATAAACAAGTCATATCAAAGAAATGTGACCACTATCATGAATGTACAATATGTGATGAGAAAACAGTCTCAGGAATGAGTGGGATCTATGGAAGCGTTCCAGAGTTATTACCTCATAAAGTGACAGTGGTCAGAATTGTAAAAAATTAGCTGTCAGGAAGGTGAAAACAGGCTTCTAGGCGAAGGGGGTTAAGTCAATAAATTATTATTATTTTTTTTTATTTTTTTATTTTTTCAAGGAAATTTGCAAAAGAAAAATCACTGCTACATTTTAATCTGCTTAGACCCTTAACACTGACTAGAGATATGGGAAATGTTGTTCATTTACAATTCTGAGTGGCGTGACCATCTGGTTCAACCCCCTACTGACATATGGCATACAGTTACATCATATGCCGGCTCCCTAACCTTGATGTGGGCACAGAGCATCTGTTATTCAGCCAACATCTGCCTCTTAACAGCTGCACATGGAGTCGAGTGCTGCCCACGGCAGTTAACCTGTTAATTGCCACGGTCAATCTGTGACAGCAGCATTTATAGCATGTGTCACAGGGGGGCATACTGTTTAAACCACCCATTGGCACCCGCACTACGTGATCGTGATGAGCAGATGGCTTGCCATGACAGCTAGGGGTCTGCTAAAGACCCCAATTCCTGTAAGGACAGCACTTGTATGAAAGCCAGCCTATGGGTAACGTTCATTAGAGACTGATTTTTCCTATATGCAGCAATACTTACTTTGGTATTGCTATATATAGCACAGGTGATCAGACAATCGCAGGTTCATGTCCCCTAAGAAGACTAAACAAATAAAATAAGTGAAAAAAAAAATTGCAATATCTCCATGTCCATTAAAGTCTGATCTATCAAAATCTAAAATTATCTAAAGTCGTATTGGAAAACAAACAAAAAAAAACAAACAAACAAGAATTGCCTTTTTGTCCGCTGAAAAATGAATTAAGTGATGATCAGAACAATCTTAGAGCCCTGAAATAATATCAATTAAAACATTTAATCGGGGCCCAAAAAACAAGCCTAGGAAAATTACAACATAAATTTCTGCATTTTTTTTAAACACTTAAAAATAGTATGCATTCTTGGTATAAACATACTGACCTGGAGAATCATATTGCCAGGCCATTTTTACTGGATAATGAACTCTTAACAAAAAATTTCAAAAACTGCACTTTTTTAAATTATTTTGCCGCACTTGGAAGTTGTTGACCACTTTTCAGTATATCGCTTGGTAAAATGGATGGTGTCATTCAAAAGTACAATTAGTAACGCAAAAAAAAGCCCTCTTAAGGATATGTGTCAACTGAAAAATAAGATGTTAGTTAGAAGGGAAGGAGAAAAATAAAAGCGTGTAAAAACTGACAGTTTGGAAATTGCGAGTTTTTCCAAAATTTGACAAAATTCTGATGTTTTATAAAGAATGCTAAATTAGCGACCTAAATAAACCACATACAAAGTACAATGCATCACAAAACAGTCTCAGGAGGAATGGGATATGTAGAAGCAATCCAGGGTTATTACTACATGAAGGGACACTGCAAAAATTGAAACATTAAGGTGAAAATTGTCTCCATCACTAAGGGATTAACGGAGCGAAGAGTTGCATTATGAAGTGTTTACAAGAAATAAATTAATATATAATTTATATAATTTTTTCATACAGTGGATGTATTTGCAAAAGCGCCAAAACATATGGTATTGTCACAGTCATATCAACCTATGTGATAAAATGAAAGCGAACCAGGTTTTACGGGTATGAGATACGGCCACAACCTTTCATGTCTGATATACAGCATTCTACAATGCTGTATAGCTGCCCCCAACAAGACCTTCAAGACTAAAAAAAAATTAAAAAAAAAACAAAAAAACAAAGACCTTTTATTGTACCCACCAGCGGAGCGGGGTGGTCCGAGGTGCGCACTCAGGAAGGTGGGGGAGGGGGTGCTGGCTGGACTGGATGCCGGCTGGACTGGATAAATCCAAGGATTCCATTAAACGAAAACAGCTGCACTCTGCAATCACATGAAACAGTGACAAATTTATTGAGCATCTTATATTCACCACAACGTTGAAAAACAAATGAAATGATACGTAAAGCGGTATGCCATAATGATTCGACACAATCCTGGGTCTTTATCAAACATCCCTACAAGAAAAATGTACAAGAATTCATGTGATGTATATAGAATACAAAGAAAGTAATTTTAAATAAAAATTAAAATAATAAAATCTACAAACAACAAAATAGGAGCATAGTCCTATATATCACTTAAGCAAGCTGAGAATGAGAGAGCAGTAGATGATGTTATATAGACGCCTAGCAAAACTGAATAAATGTTCCTATGAGCTTGTAATCTTTGGGGTAGGTCCTGTCTGAAGTTTTCATAGTACTAGATGTTATAGACAAGTCCCACTGACTATGTGGTGCTACATCCAAATATATAAAACAGAGGTAAGTGGTAAAGTGATATAGGAAAGGAATGGAGAGAGAGGAAGAGAAAGTATGGTAATTCCTGGGAAATGTATGACACTGATACTGACTAGTGATGAGCGAGTATACTCGTTGCTCGGGTTTTCCTGTTAACGCTCGGGTGATCTCCGAGTATTTGTTAGTGTTCAGAGATTTAGTTTTCATCGCCGCAGCTGAATGATTTACAGTTACTAGCCAGGCTGAGTACATGTGGGGATTCCTTAGCAACCAGGCAACCCCCACATGTACTCAGCCTGGCTAATAGCTGTAAATCATTCAGCTGCCGTGATGAAAACGAAATCTCTGAGCACTAACAAATACTCGGAGGTCACCCGAGCGTCAACAGGAAAACCCGAGTAACGAGTATATTCGCTCATCACTAGTACTGACCTATGAGGATTCATAATGGAGTTCAGTGTAAGGCTGGGTTCACACTGCGTTACAGCAGCCCATTCAACACATACGTTAAACGGGCTGCTGTAACGCAAGTGCCGACTTGGCACCATCGCTAGCGCAGATAGAGTATCTGCTAGCTCTATCTGCGCTAGCACTGACGGACCCGGAAACGCTGCAGCCCGCGTCTCAGGATGCGTCACTCAATGACAGCACATGGCTAGCGCACGCCCATTGTGGGCGTGTGCTAGTGATGCGTCCGACATAGACCTTAATGGCGGGGTTACGGACTATGTAATGCTACGTTCACATTTGCGTTGTGCAACGCAGCATCGGGCGCAGCTGCGGCGACGCATGCGTCATGCGCCCCTATATTTAACATGGGGGCGCATGGACATGCGTTGTCTTGTGTTTTTTGACGCAAGCGTCAGGGCGCAGAGGACACAGCAAGTTGCATTTTTTTGGCGTCCAAAATCACAACGCATGCGTCGCAAAACGCAGAGTTATGCATGCGTTTTGCATGCGTTGCGCCGCCGACGCTGCGCAACGCAAATGTGAACGTACCTGTACACCGCGTTTATGCCGCGGTGTAACGTAGTCTGTCTAACGGACAGGTTCAACGCAGTGTGAACCCAGCCTAAGGGAAAAGACCCCTCCGGTGATGTGTAAGCTGTAAAGATTATATAGGTGACATGCGTTACTGAGATTTACTACATGTACACATAAAAGATCTGGAGATACTGACCATGTGGCTCATTGCCGTGGGGCTCCGGTGTGGATTTGTGCTAACGGTGCGGTGTACTTTCATTGGTGTCAGCGGCGGTTAAATGATCGCTGAGTTGAGTACTCCCGGTATGACGACACTGGATGTGACGTTTCTATTCTGACAAGAACGCGGCTTGGAATGCGTGTCATTGTGGCGCGCGCTCGCTGACGTTAGGGCGCATGTAATGATGTGTCCTGTGTAGTAGTGTCCGTTCCTGTGTGTCCATTATGTGAAACAGGGAGGGAGCTGGTACATGTTGGGAGTAATCGGGGCAGTAAGATTGTCAAGGGGCTGGATGTGATTAAAAGGATGTGATACTGAATATTAGGAAAGGTTTTCAGTGGATATGAATGTGGAAAATATGATATAGGAACATGTACCAGCCCCTCCCTGTACTCAACTCGGCACTCATTTAACCACCGCTGACACCAATGAAAATACACCGCACCGAATCCACACCGGAACCCCACGGCAACAAGCCACACAGTCAGTATCTCCAGATCTTCTATTTATACATGTAGTAAATCCCAGTAACGCATATCACCTATATAATCTTTACGGCTTACACATCACCGGAGGGGTCTTTTCCCTTACGAATCTTCATAGGTCAGTACCAATGTGATACATTTTCCAGCAATGACCATTCTTTCTCGTCCTCCCTCTCCATTCCTATGTCACTTTACCACTTACCTCTATGTTTTATATATTTGGATGTAGCACCACATAGTCAATGGGACTTGTCTATAACATCTAGTACTATGAAAACTTCAGACAGGACCTACCCCAAAGATTGCAAGCTCATAGGATCATTTATTCAGTTTTGATAGGCGTCTACATATCATCTACTGTGCTCTCATTCTGCTTAAGTGACATATAGGACTATGCTCCCATTTTGTTATTTAGTTGTTGTAAGTTTTATTTTATGTTATTTTAAATTACTTTCTTTGTATTCTATGTACAACACATTAAGTCTTATATATTTTTCTTGCAGCGATGTTTGATAAAGACCCAGGATTAGGTTGAAACGTTATGTCATACCTCTTTACACATCATCATTTAATTTATTATTCAACAGTGTGGTGAATGTAAGATACTCAATAAATGTATCACTGTTTGCAATCACCTGAGAGTGCGGCTGTTCTTCATCTACACAATCTCCCCAGATCGCGCTCCTGTGCAGGCGTACTTCTGAGCCCTACTAGGGCAGAGTAAAGTACTGCAGTGCGCAGGCGCCGGGGCTCTTTGACCTTTCCTGTCACTTGCGCACTGCAGCATTTGCTCTGCCCTGGTCATGGTAGAGAATGGAGGAGTGCGATAACTAAGACTGTGTGAATGATGTGGGGAAGAGTCATCCACACAAAGCAAGAAGGAGGAGGACAGCATTATAAGAAGAAGGCGAGTATAATAAAAGCTAATTTTCTTATCTTTCAGGTTGGGTTAGGGGCAGATATACAGCATTATGGAAAACTATATGACGCGCCTGAAAGGTTGTGGCTGTATCTCATATCACCTAGTGACAGGTTTCCTTTAAGATGCGATCGAACTAAGTAAATCATCCAAATGGGAGACTTGTTTTCCATTAAAAAGTATAGTACAAGTGCAAAATATAATACACACACACACACACACACACACACACACACACACACGGGGGTGTTCATTAAAGATTTCCCCTGACCCACTTCTATTTATCACAGGATGCTGAAACTGAACATGTGTAATGATATACAGTTGTGGCCAAAAGTATTGACACCCCTGCAATTCTGTCAGATAATACTCAGTTTCTTCCTGAAAATGATTGCAATCACAAATTCTTTGGTATTATTATCTTCATTTAATTTGTCTTAAATGAAAAAACACAAAAGAGAATGAAGCAAAAAGCAAAACATTGATCATTTCACACAAAACTCCAAAAATGGGCCAGACAAAAGTATTGGAACCCTCAGCCTAATACTTGGTTGCATAACCTTTAGCCAAAATAACTGCGACCAACCGCTTCCGGTAACCATCAATGAGTTTCTTACAATGCTCTGCTGGAATTTTAGACCATTCTTCTTTGGCAAACTGCTCCAGGTCCCTATTTGAAGGGTGCCTTCTCCAAACTGCCATTTTTAGATCTCTCCACAGGTGTTCTATGGGATTCAGGTCTGGACTCATTGCTGGCCACCCTAGAAGTCTCCAGTGCTTTCTCTCAAACCATTTTCTAGTGCTTTTTGAAGTGTGTTTTGGGTCATTGTCCTGCTGGAAGACCCATGACCTCTGAGGGAGACCCAGCTTTCTCACACTGGGCCCTACATTATGCTGCAAAATTTGTTGGTAGTCTTCAGATTTCATAATGCCATGCACACGGTCAAGCAGTCCAGTGCCAGAGGCAGCAAAGCAACCCCAAAACATCAGGGAACCTCCGCCATGTTTGACTGTAGGGACCGTGTTCTTTTCTTGGAATGCCTCTTTTTTTCTCCTGTAAACTGTATGTTGATGCCTTTGCCCAAAAAGCTCTACTTTTGTCTCATCTGACCAGAGAAGATTCTTCCAAAACGTTTTAGGCTTTTTCAGGTAAGTTTTGCAAACTCCAGCCTGGCTTTTTTATGTCTCGGGGTAAGAAGTGGGGTCTCCTACCATACAGTCCCTTTTCATTCAGACGCCGACGGATAGGAAGGGTTGACACTGTTGTACCCTCGGACTGCAGGGCAGCTTGAACTTGTTTGGATGTTAGTCGAGGTTCTTTATCCAACATCCGCACAATCTTGCGTTGAAATCTCTTGTCAATTTTTCTTTTCCGTCTACATCTAGGGAGGTTAGCCACAGTGCCATGGGCTTTAAACGTCTTGATGACACTGCGCATGGTAGACACAGGAACATTCAGGTCTTTGGAGATGGACTTGTAGCCTTGAGATTGCTCATGCTTCCTCACAATTTGGTTTCTCAAGTCCTCAGACAGTTCTTTGGTCTTCTTTCTTTTCTCCATGCTCAATGTGGTACACACAAGGACACAGGACAGAGGTTGAGTCAACTTTAATCCATGTCAACTGGCTGCAAGTGTGATTTAGTTATTGCCAACACCTGTTAGGTGCCACAGGTAAGTTACAGGTGCTGTTAATTACACAAATTAGAGAAGCATCACATGATTTTTCGAACAGTGCCAATACTTTTGTCCACCCCCTTTTTTATGTTTGGTGTGGAATTATATCCAATTTGGCTTTAGGACAATTCTTTTTGTGTTTTTTAATTTAAGACAAATTAAATGAAGATAATAAAGAATTTGTGTTTGCAATCTTTTTCAGGAAGAAACTGAGTATTACCTGACAATTGCAGGGGTGTCAATACTTTTGGCCACAACTGTAAGTGTATAGGTTACATGCCAATTAGCAACTCAGGACTGATAACGGTGTTGATTTTACAGGTGCTGAAGTGGTGTGAGGTTTGATAATGGACAGAGAAGTCATCAAGTTCCTTTACTTGAAAGGCTGCACACCAAAGATGAAAAAGGTTTATGGTGAGGATTCCCCATCATATGATGTAGTCAAGAACTGGCATCGCCAATTCAAATGTGATCGGACTTCGGTGCAAACAGCTCCAATTCCAGGGAGACCCCACTCTGCTATTGATGAACACACCATCCAGCAAGCGGAGGTCGCCATTTTGTTAAAATCGCTGCGTAACCATTCACCACCTAGCCCAAAATGTCAAGATTAGTGTGGGGCCCATGGAAAAAATCATCCAAGACCATCTTCTCTGGCTGCTCACACCATTCCAGAGGCAAGAACGAGTCGAATGATCCCAGGCTCTATAGACAATGTGCGATGGAAACCAGGAGGACTTTTTCAGCAGACTGATCACACATGATAAAAGCTGGGTCCATCACTATGATCCTCCAGTTGATGCAATGGAAGCATCATGACGCACTGCCTCCACGTGCCCAACCCTCGGCAGGCAAGGTCATGCTCACAGTATTTTGGGACCAGCACGGAGTAATACTGATGGATTTTCTAGCAAAGGGTACCATGATCACTGGGGCATACTATGCTTCACTGCTGCGGAAATTGCGGGAGGCCATCAAAACCAAGAGACGTTGCATGCTCACCAAAGATGTCCGCCTTCTAGAAAATAATTCACCAGTTCACAACTCACATGTTGCCCAAATGCAAGCATGCTCCTGTGGCGTAGAAATTCTACTGCATCCCCCTTATTCACCCGATCTCGCACCATCGGACTTCCACCTCTTTCGAACAATGAAGTTATTTTTGAAGGGCAACCAGATGAGACTCTGATTTCTGAAGTCACAAGGCTTTTGGAGCAACCTGTTGACTTCTGCAAGCGAGGTGTTTACAGTTGCCTAAAGAGACAGAGCTCATTACAGTAATTAATATGGACCCGACTCCACACCCATAAGGGTGGAGCCGCATATTAATGTAATGAGCGGTACCATGTGACCGCTCACTACAGGAAGAAGCTGCCGGCACCGGGGAACAGACGTGCAGCGACGGCGCCAGGAGCAGGTGAGTATAACGCAGTGTGCGATATTCACCTGCTCACCGTTCCACCATCGGCGCCGCCGCGTCTTCTGCGTCCTCTGCAGTGATGCTCAGGTCAGAAGGCGCGATGACGCGATTAGTGTGCGCCGCCCTCTGCCTGAATGTCGGTGCAGGCAGAGGATGGGAAGACACAGCGGCGGTCGAACGCGAAGCAGGTGAATATAGCAAGCGTCGGGGACCTGAGAGGTGAGTATGTGATTTTTTTTAATTTTTTTTAATGGCAACAACAGCATATGGGGTAAATATCTGTATGGAGCATCTTATGGGGCCATGTGCAGCATTATACGGGGCAAATATCTGTATGGGGCCATGTGCAGCATTATATGGGGCAATTATCTGTATGGAGCATCTTATGGGGCCATGTGCAGCATTATATGGAACAACTATCTGTATGGGGCCATGTGCAGCATTATATGGGGCAAATATCTGTATGGAGCATCTTATGGGGCCATGTGCAGCATTATATGGGACAAATATCTGTATGGGGCCATGTGTAGCATTATATGGGGCAATTATCTGTATGGAGCATCTTATGGGGCCATGTGCAGCATTATATGGGACAAATATCTGTATGGGGCCATGTGCAGCATTATATGGGACAAATATCTGTATGGGGCCATGTGTAGCATTATATGGGGCAATTATCTGTATGGAGCATCTTATGGGGCCATGTGCAGCATTATATGGGACAAATATCTGTATGGGGCCATGTGCAGCATTATATGGGGCAAATATCTCTATGGAGCATCTTATGGGGCCCATAATCCACATTTGTGGAGCATTATAAGGGCAAATGTGTCTATGGAGCATCTTATGGGGCCATAATCAACATTTATGCAGCATTATATGGGGCGTATTTTAATATGGAGCATCTTATGGGGCCTATCATGAACTGTATGGAGCACTATATGGGGCTCCTGATTCAATATGGATATTCAAAAACATTTAACCTACTGATCTCAATTAATTTTACTTTTATTGGTATCTATTTTTATTTTTGAAATTTACCAGTAGCTGCGGCATTTTCCACCCTAGGCTTATACTCGAGTCATTACGTTTTCCCAGTTTTTTTGTGGCAAAATTAGGGGGGAGGGATCGGCTTATACTCCAGTATATACACGATATGTATGTATGTATGTATGTATGTATGTATGTATGTATGTATGTATGTATGTATGTATGTAGACATACATTTTTTTTTTAACTCAATGCGCCATTATTGTGCAAAACTAGTAAAACTAAGTTATTAAGACTACTACAATTATACATACTTGGTACCACCATAATTGTACTGTCCCACAAGATACAGAATTGCTTTTTTCCCCATTTTCTTCTCAAAAATGTAACAAATGTAAGCAAGTTAAAAAGTTACATGTATCTCGAAAGATGCAGAGCCAGATCGAAAACAGCCAAGACTCACCTCTTCATGCTGAGAAGTTCAAGTGGCTGGCGAGCAGATAGTCTCTCAAACTCATTCCTCATTATTTCTGTCTAGGATTGCAAAAAACAAATTAAATATACCATGATGTGCACCAGATATGAAGACTCGCTGGGCTTTACCTCCAACACCGCTGCATCATTTTAGTATGGAAATCAACAACTGACAGAAATGTAACCTCTCCCAACCAACTAGCCGCTGAAAATTAAACTTAATTTCCCACAACGGGTATTTGGCGAGTTTTTGATGTTGCAGATTCACACCAGCATTTCTACACCTATTAGGTTATTTTCCTTTTTTTTTTTTTTTTTTTTTTTATAAATTTTTGACACTGCAATTTCTGTATTTTGTTAGAAAAATATTTAGAATTGAGAGTCCTCAGTGGTTGATACCTTTTAATGGATAACTGAAAAGATGGTAACAAATTAGCAGTTAGCCATTAAAAGGTATCAACCACTGAGGACTCTCAATTCATTTAGAATTTAGATTTTTCTATCTACTGGCTAACACGGTACCAAACACTGTACCAAGATATTTATCTTTCCTGTATTTTGTTAGTATGTCATGTTTTCACCCCTTAGTGACCGGGCCAATTTTGAACTTAAAGTGACACTGGTCAGATTTCTAAAATTTGTCCAGGTCATTATGTGATAACTCTCGAACGCTTCATCAGATCCCACGGATTCTGACATTTTTTCGTGACACATTTTACTATACGTTAGTGATAAATTTAGGTTAATAGTTTTTGCATTTGAAAAAAATATGATTTTGCCGAAAATTTTGAAAAATTTTCAGTTTTCAGTTTTTATATCCTTAACCCCATTCAGTCTTCGGACGGAATAGTACGTCCGAGGACAGAACCCCCGCTTTGATGCGGGCTCCCCGCCGGGACATGTCAGCTGTTTTGTACAGCTAACACGTGCCCGCAATAGCAGCGTGTGGAATCACGATCCACCCGCCGCTATTAACTAGTTAAATGCAGCTGTCAAACCATACGTCCGGAAACGCGCACATCGCTGACCCCGTCACTTGATCAAGTGACGGGGGTCAGCATGACAACCAGAGGTGGACTGAAGACCTCTATGGTTGTTGAAGCTGGATTGCTGTGAGCGCCACCCTGTGGTTGGCGCTCATAGCAATGCAGCAATTCTACTACATAGGAGCAATCTAAGCATCGTTCCTATGTATCAGAGCTGATCAGGCTATGCCAGCTTCTAGCCTCCCATAGAGGCGATTGAAGCATGGCAAAAGTAAAGAAAGAAAAAAAAAAGTTTTATAAAAAAAAATATATGAAAGAAAAAAAAAAAAAAAAAAATTATATATATATATATATATATATATATATATATATATATATATATATATATATATATATATATATATATATATATATATATATATATATATATATATATTTAAATCACCCCCCCTTCGCCCCATATAAAATGAAATAAAAAAATAAATAAATAAAAAAAATCAAACCTACACATATTTGGTATTGCAGCAATAAAATCGCCAGATCAATAATAAAAAAAAAAAAGATTAACCTGATCGCTTAACGGCGTACCGAGAGAAAATATTCAAAATGCCAGAATTACGTTTTTTAGTCGCAGCGACATTGCATTAAAATGCAATAACGTGCAATCAAAAAATGCATCTGCAGCAATATGGTATCATTAAAAAGTCAGCTCGGCACGCAAAAAATAAGCCCTCACCCAACCCCAGATCACGAAAAATGGAGACGCTACAAATATCGGAAAATTGAGCATTTTTTAGCAAAGTTTAGAATTATTTTTATGACTTAGGCTAGTTTCACACTAGCGTTTACCTGATCTGCGGACTTCCTCCGTGAAGCCCCGCCGCACCTCCGCCGCTAGCTCCGCCTACTTCTGCATGCGGCCTGTGTACCTATAGTTAACATTAGGTACGCAGGTCCTGCCGCAGTATGCGGATGGTGCCGCATGCGGTGTTTTGACGCTGCAGATAGACAAAAAAATGCTACAGGCTGCGTCCTACGCTGGTAGCTGCAGCGTCAAAACGCCGCATGCGGCAGCCTCCGCATACAGCCGCACGACCTGCGTACCTAATGTTAAAGATAGGTACACAGGCTGCATGCCGGCCGCATGCAGAAGTAGGCGGAGCTAGCGGCGGAGGGCGGGGCTTCACGGAGGAAGTCCGCAGCACTCCGCAGCTGCTCCATACGCAAGTGTGAAACCAGCCTTAGATAAAACAAAAAAGAACCTAGACATGTTTGGTGTATATGAACTCGTAATGACCTGGAGAATCATAATGGCAGGTCAGTTTTAGCATTTAGTGAACCTAGTAAAAAGTCAAAACAAAAAACAAGTGTGGGATTGCACTTTTTTGCTATTTCACCGCAGTTGGAATTTTGTTTCCTGTTTTCCAATACATGACATGCTAAAACCAACGAAGTCATTCAAAAGTACAACTCGTCCTGCAAAAAATAAGCCCTCACATGGCCATATTGACAGAAAAATAGAAAAAAGTTATGGCTTTTGGATGAAGGGGAGCCAAAAACGAAAACCGAAAAAAGCTGGGGTCATTAAGGGGTTAAACCAGCTAGCCATGCTGTAAAAATAATTAATAAATAACATTTCCCATATACAGTTGTGCTCAAAAGTTTACATACCCTGGCAGAATGTTTGCTTTCTTGGCCTTTTTTCAGAGAATATGAATGATAACACCAAAACTTTTTCTCCACTCATGGTTAGTGGTTGGGTGAAGCCATTTATTGTCAAACTACTGTGTTTTCTCTTTTTAAATCATAATAACAACCCAAAGCATCCAAATGACCCTAATCAAAAGTTCACATACCCTGGTGATTTTGGCCTGATAACATGCACAGAAGTTGACACAAATGGGTTTGAATGGTTACTAAAAGTAACATCCTCACCTGTGACCTGCTTGCTTGTAATCAGTGTATGTGCATAAAGGCTGAGTGAGTTTCAGGGATCCACTGACATTTATGGATTGTGAGTCATAGGGAAAGCAAAAGGATTGTCAACGGATCTACGGGAAAGGTAGTCAACTGTATAAAACAGGAAAGGGACACAAAAAGATATCCAAGGAATTGATAATGCCAGTCAGCAGCGTTCAAACGGTGATTAACAAATGGAAAATCAGGGGCTCTAAAAATAAAACCACGGTCCGGTAGACCAACAAAAATGTCATCCACAACTGTCAGGAAAATTGTTTTTGATGCAAAGAAAAATCCACAAACAACATCAGCTGAAATACAGGACTCTCTGAAAACTAGCGGTGTGGCTGTTTCAAGAGGATGCACTTGAAGAAAAATGGGCTGCATGGTCGAGTCACCAGAAGAAAGCCAGTACTGCGCAAATGCCACAAAGTATCTCTCCTACAATATGCAAAATAGCACAGAGAAAAGCCTCAAAACTTCTGGAACAAGGTAATTTGGAGTGATAAAACTAAAATAGAACCTTTGGGCCAAAACTATAAATGTTACATTTGAAGCGAAGTCAACAAGGCCTATGATGAAAGGAACACCATTCTTACTGTAAAGCACGGAGGTGTGGAGGTGGATTGCTGATGTTTTGAGGATGTGTGAGCTACAAAGGCACAGGATCTTGGTCAAAGTTGAAGGAAAAACAAATGCAGCATGTTAAAAGCTGGAGGCAAATTTGCACTCATCAGCCCAGAAGCTGCGCATGGGACGTACTTGGACGTGCCAACATGACAAAGATCCAAAACACAAGGCCAAGTCGACCTGTCATTGGCTGTAGCAGAACAAAGTGAAGGTTCTGTAATGGCCATCTCAGTCTCCTGACCTCAGTATCATTGAGCCACTCTGGAAAGATCTCAAGACCGCAGTTCATGCTAGACAGCCCAGGAATTTACAGGAGGCTTTTTGCCAAGAAGAGTGGGCAGCTTTACCATCTGAGAAAATAAAGAACCTCATCCACAACTACCACAAAAGACTTCAAGCTGTAATTAATGTTAGAGGGTGCAATAAAAGGTATTAAGAAATGGGATATGTGAACTTTTGATCAGGGTCATTTGGAAGTTTTGGGTTGTCATTATGATTTAAAAAGAGAAAACACAGTAGTTTGACAAATGGCTTCACCCAGTGAGTGAAGAAAGTTTTGGTGTTATCATTCATATTCTCTGAAAAAGGCCAAGAAAACAACAATTCTGCTGGGGTATGTAAACTTTTGAGAACAACTGCATCTACTTTATATGTGCATCATTTTTCAAACGTAATTTTATTTTGTTAGGATTTTGAAGGGTTAACAGCTAATTCTCATTTTTTCAAGAAATTTACAAAACATGTTTTTAAGGGACCTATTCAGATTTAAATGGAGTTTGAGGGACCTATATATTGAAAACTCACCAAACAAAATGCCATCTAAAAAACGCACCCCTCAAATACTTCAAAACTGCTCTCAGAAAAGGTTTCAACTCTTCAGGTGCTATACAGAAATTAATGCAAAGTGAAATGAAAAAAAAACAAAACGTAATTTTTCTCTAAAATGTTGCTTTAGCCCCAAATCTTTTCACTTTGAGGGTATGTGCACACGTCAGGATTTCTTGCAGAAATTTTCCTGACAAAAACCGGACATTTCTGCCAGAAATCCGCATGCGTTTTAACCGCGATTTTACCGCGTTTTTGTGTGCGTTTTTTCCAAATGCATAGAATAGCGGGAAAAACGCAGAAAATCCGCAAAAATAATGAACATGCTGCTTTTTTTACCGCAATGCGTTTTTTTTGGAAAAAACTCATCATGTGCACAAAACATGCAGAATGCATTCTAAATTATAGGATGCATAATGTATGCGTTTTTAATGAGTTTTTATAGCGTTTTTATCGCAAAAAAAAAAAACGCAAAAAAACCTGAACGTGTGCACATACCCTTACAAGGAAAAGCACAAGAAAGTGGACAGTAAAATTTGTTACCCAGTTTCTTCTGAGCGCACCGATACCCTACATGTAATCACAAACCTCTGTTTGGATAATCAGCAGGACTCGGAGCGGAACGAGCACAATTGAATTTTGGAACACAAATTTGGCTGAAATAGCTTGAGGGCACTGTGTCGCATTTGCAGGGTCCCTTATTTGCCTAAATAGCATAAAACCCCATAAGTGACCCTATTTTGGAAACTACACCCCTCAAGGATTTTATCCAGGGGTATAGTGAGCATTTTGATTCCACACCTGCTACACAAAATTTGCTAACATTAAATAGACATATTGAGAATTTTCATTTTTTTTTTTCCATGAAAATGTTGCTTTATTACCAAATTTTTCACTTTTGCAAGAGGAAACACGAAAAAGTGAATCCCACAGTTAGTTAACCACTTTCTTCTGAGACCATCAATACCATGTGTAGTCAGAAGATTCTGTTTGGACACACGGCAGGGCTCAGAAGGGAAGAAGCGACATTTAGTATTTGGAATGTAAATTTGGCTGGAATAAATTGAAGACATATCCACAAGAGAAATTAACATGCTGTGGATTTAAAACACACACCACAGGTTAGTTTACATACAGGCTGTTCAAGCCCACTGTGCTTTTATCACTCTATATAAACTGACCTGCTAATTTTCAGCTGCATTTTCCAGTAGCAACAAAGCCTATAAGATTTCAGAAATCTCATGCACACACATTGGATTTTTTGTCATCAGGATTTTGTGCTTTGCTGCTTTTTTGGACATAGAGCATGTCACTTCTTTCAGGCTTGAATGAGTGTTGAAAAAAACGCAGCAAAAAAACAGGTATCATTATTTGCATCGTTTTTTTCTGCAGAAGAGTCATGGAGGACTGAACTTAAAAAGAGACATAAGTTAGTCCAAAAAAACGCACCAAAACCGCAACAAAAAAAAAAGGACCAAAAACTGCGTTTTTGCAGCAGCTTCTTTTCTGCCTAGGAATCAGGTTTTGCTGCAGAAAAAAAAGCAGCAAAAACGCCCTGTGTGAACTTACCCTAAAGGTACCTTCACACTGAGCGACTTTGCAGCGAGAACGACAGCGATCCGTGACGTTGCAGTGTCCTGGATAGCGATATCGTTGTGTTTGACACGCAGCAGCTATCTGGATCCCGCTGTGATATCGCTGGTCGGAGCTAGAAGTCCAGAACTTTATTTGGTCGTCAGATCGGCGTGTATCGTTGTGTTTGACAGCAAAAGCAACAATACCAGCGATGTTTTACAATGGTAACCAGGGTAAATATCGGGTTACTAAGCGCAGGGCCGCGCTTAGTAACCCGATATTTACCCTGGTTACCATTGTAAAAGTTTAAAAAAAAAAACAAAACCAGCACCGGCATAAGCAGAGCACAGCTGTGACGTCACCGCTGTGCTCTGCTTTCCGGCCGCGCTGACACATTCAGTGAGTGCAGGAAGCTCTGAGCAGCAGCGCGTAACCTGTGGACGCCGGGGGACGTGACAGACATCAGAAGGTGAGTATGTACTGTTTTGTTTTTTTTTAACTTTTACAATGGTAACCAGGGTAAATATCGGGTTACTAAGCGCGGACCTGCACTTAGTAACCCGATGTTTACCCTGATTACCCGGGTGCTGCAGGGGGACTTCGGCATCGTTGAAGACAGTTTCAACGATGCCGAAGTCGTTCCCCTGATCGTTGGTCGCTGGAGAGAGCTGTCTGTGTGACAGCTCCCCAGCGACCTAAACAGCGACGCTGCAGCGATCAGCTCGTTGTCTATATCGCTGCAGCGTCGCTGAGTGTGACGGTACCTTAAGGCTGGCCACACACATTAGATGACTGTTAGGTAAACAATGCTTTGGCCAACAGCCATACACAGGAGTGCTTACTGAGCCAAGCGCTACTGTGTGCTCTATGAGGAAGACTCTGACTGACACACTGGCTAGTGGCTTCTCTCCTGGAGAACAATGAGATCAACAGTTCGAATTCAGGAAAGCGCAATTGACATCTCTACTAGTGATGAGTGAATATACTAATTACTCGAGATTTCTCGAGCATGCGCGGGTGTCCTCCGAGTATTTTTTAGTGCTCGGAGATTTAGTTTTTCTTGCAGCAGCTGAATGATTTACAATCCGTTAGTCAGCATAAGTACATGTGGGGGTTGCCTGGTTGCTAGGGAATCCCCACATGTACTTATGCTGGCTAACAGATGTAAATGATTCAGCTGCGGCAAGAAAAACTAAATCTCCGAGCACTAAAAAATACTCGGAGGACCCCCAAGCATGCTCGGGAAATCTCGAGTAACGAGTATATTCACTCATCACTATCAATGACCTATCATTACGATAGGTCATCAATGTCTGATTTGTGGGGGTCCGACACCCCCGCCGATCAGCTGTTTTCCGTGTGGGCGGCCGCTAGCCGAGACTGCTCAATTGCAGAGCTGCTCCTTCTTCTGATAATGGTGGAGGCATTGTACTAGACATCCGCCTCCTATTGATTTGAATAGGTGTTGATTGTGTAGTACCCTGCTGTGGCCACTACCAGAAGACAGAGCAGCTCTACAATTGAGCAGTCTTGGCTAGCGACCGCCCACACGGAAAACAGCTGATCGGCGGGAGTGTCGGACCCCCAAAAATCAGACATTGATGACATATCATATGGATAGGTCATCGATGAAAAAGTAGTGGACAACCTCTTTAAAGGGAATCTGTCACCTCAAATTGGCTGGATATGTAAATGCCTTTTTTCTGGTCCGATGGGCGGCGTTTCGTCTTCATTTCTCCACCATATCCGTTCCTGTTGTCCGCAATATGTTCGAGAATTAGAGTACTTGTCCTCCGTAGTTCGCGGGTGCGCAATGCAATCTTCGCTCGCGTAGTATGCTTTGCCCAACTGCGGGCAAAGCCAAAAAGCATTACTGTGCATGCGCCCACGCACTATGTCCCGCAACACAGTGAAATACTTCCGGGTCATAGTGCGTGGGCGCATGCGCAGTAATGCTATTTGGCTTAGCCCGCAGTTGGGCAAAGCATACTGCGCGAGCAAAGATTGCATTGCGCACCCGCGAACTACGGAGGACAAGTACTCTAATTCTCGAACATATTGCGGACAACAGGAACGGATATGATGGAGAAATGAAGACGAAAAGCCGCCCATCGGACCGGAAAAAAGGCATTTACATATCCCACCAATATGAGGTGACAGATTCCCTTTAAATTAATGTATATGGGGGCATCCACCACTTCCTTTCCTATACACATAAGAGGTGCTAAGTAAAACTAGACACTAATGACATAAGTTATTTCATTTTTCACCCACTGTAATCTAGCTGATAAAGCAAACTGGTTTTCTTCTCATAAATCTCCAGCACTGGTTGCCTCAGCAGTAGCAACTAGTGAAGTCCATATACCGACGCTACAGAGATGCTGGCACTGATCTAGGTCCATACCTCAAATGCAGCAAAGTCTGGAGTAGGTAAATAGCTCAGGTAGTTTTTGGTTGGACGATATCGTCTGGTTTCCTCCTCCACCAGTGCAGCAGCCTAAACATGGAGAAAATAATATTCGGTTATAGATATTCAATGAACACTAACTATTAGGATGTGCGCATGTTGCAGATTTGCCTGTGGGATTTTCTGCGCAGACTCTGCATCTCATGGCAGAAAACGCAGGTAAAAAAATGCGCGTTTTTTATGCGGATTTTCAAGCGGTTTTTTTCATGCGGATTTGTATGCGTTTTTGTCAGCTAAATAAAGATCTATTATTTAACAACAACAAAAAATAAATAAAATGTCATTTCTTGTCCAACCTCTTCATTTACATACTCCACTGAAGAATGTTTACACACACAGATATATAGATGGATGATAGAGATAAATAGATAGATAATACCAAGCCCAATGTTTAGTAATAAACATAATAAAATGGTACATAAAGAGTTACATAAAGACAAACACACAAAATCTGTGTTAGGCCGGGGTCACACTTGATGTGAGAAACTCGCATGAGTCTTGTATCAATACCCAGCACTGCCGCCAGCACTCGGGACTGGAGCGTTCAGCTACATAGAAATACATGCAGCTGCACACTCCAGTCCCGAGTGCAGGCGGCAGTGCCAGGTATTGAGGTGCAAGACTCGTGCGAGTTTCTCGCAAGTGTGACCCTGGCCTTAAAGCAGTATATTTAATTTTAAAAAAAAAAAAAAAAAAAGAAGGTGTAGGCTCCAGCGCAATTTTCTGCACCAGAGAGGGAAAGCCAACAACTGGGGGCCGATGTTTATAGCATAGGAAGGGGGTTAGTACCCATGGACCTTCCCAGGCTATGAATATCAGCCCGCAGCTGTATAATTAGCCTTTACTGGCTATTAAAATAGGGGGACCCCCACCCCCCAAACCTAGGAAGGGGCCATGGATATTGGCCCCCAACCGGCTACAAACACCAGCTCCCAGCCACCTCAGAAATGGCGCATCTGTAAGATGCACCAATTCCGGCACTTAGCCTCTCTCTTCCCTCTGCCCTGTAGTGGTGGCATATGGGGTAATAGGGGGTTAAGGTCGCCTTTGTATTGTAAGGCGACATCAAGCCGGCTTAGTAATGGAGAGGTGTCAATAAGATACCTATCCATTACTAATCCTATAGATGTTAAAGGGTTAAATAAACACACAGCCAGAATAAAGTATTTTAGTTAAATAAAACACTACATATTTTTCCCATCTTTATTGTTCTGCCAATCCATGCGACACCCTCGATCTCCTGCAAAAAAAGATAAAATAATAAACCAACACAAATACTCCCTGGTCCGATGTAGTCCATTTAATAATGAATGTCCCACGACGATCTCCCCTATAGAACTGTCACATCACGGGATGTGACTGCTCTATAGGCCTCCAGTGACACACTGACAGGAGACAATAGCTTCAGCAGTGTTATCACTGAGGGTTCAATGAGTTCATGTTCTCACTTTATGGCACTGCTGCGTGAGAATTTTCCCACGCAGCGGTGCCCCAAGTGACAGTATGAACTCTGCTGAACTCACGGCGGCGTAGGGATACAGTGCGGAATGATACCTTCCATCATTGTATCACCAGAGCCCCTGGAGAGCGGTCACATCTGCCGATGTGACAGCCTCCACGGGAGATCATCGTGGGACACTCATTATTAAATGGATTACATCGGACCAGGGAGTGTACTGTTGGTTTATTATTTTTGTTACAAGTGATCGAGGGCGTCGGGACTAAGTGATTGGTGAGTATATACTGTGTTTTTTGTTTTTTTTTTCTTTACACAGTAGCCGGATGGCGGCACTACTGCTGTCCCATCATCGGCTAGCTGACACTGTAACAGGCATAGCTGGATGGGACTAGTAGTCCCTTCGGACGATGCCTGTCTACACAAGACCTGCACACACAGTCTCCGCCCACGCATTCTTCCTCCTCCCGATCTGCGTTTCTCGCACCCAACTCTGCAGCAAAACCGCAGATCTTTTTAAACCTGCGGTTTTGCTGTAGATTTGCCTGACACAATGGAAGTCAATGTGTGCAGAAAAGCTGCTGATCCGTAAAAAGAATTGACATGCTGCGGTAAACAAAACGCTGTAAGTCAGCGCGTTTTTTTCCACAGCATGTGCACATCAACTCTAGATTTCTCATTGACTAACACGGCTTGTGCACTACACTGCGGATTTGATGCAATTCCACGAGTCCAAAAACGCTGCGGAGCCGCATCAAAATCCACGAGTGCACATAGCCTCAGGCCACATTCAGTTTTCGGACGTAAGCGCCAACAAGGCTATAGACTAAAATGGTGCCGACAGAGTGAATGTGTGCCATGCTTCATTTTCGGGCGTGCACACCAACTCAAGACAGACACGCAGACGTGGTACACCGTGCCTGGGTGGGTGTCCACCTGAAGTGGGCGTTACTCCCAAAAATGAATTACGGCAGAGTGTACGTTCGCTCTGTTGGCACTATTATAGTCCATGGCCGTGTCGGCGAATATGTCAGAATCTCTTTTTGAAGGGACCACTGAACGCAGAGTGAAAGTCTGCTCTGTCCCAGGTCCTGACAACCTCCCTTGTCTCCAGGGTCAGCACTGACACGCCACCGCTCCCTTTATGGTCCATGGGACATCACAGGACAGCTGAGCTCTGCACATGGCTATCTCATAGACCATGAGCCGAGCAGTGACCTGTGTGTGCGGCCATCACGCAGTCATTCAGATGGGGAAGGTTTCCATTGGGAATAATCCTTTTAAACCTCTGTAATGCCAAATGTATAGCTGCCCTTCATTTCAGGAAAACCCAGCTCATCTGGACCTCTGTAATGGGTCACACTGTGGACGGCGGATCACCTGTCAAAGCGCTGATCCAGTAATCTGCACAGGACATTAGATTCTGATTCCAACTACAAAGGTCACAGACAACCAAACTGATGGTGAGGGGACACCATGCAAAGTCTTAGAGGAGCTATTGGCCGACCATGTCCTGAAGATCCGGGCCTATATGTTACCAGAGAACAAGAGACCCCCTTCCGAGCTGGCCAGATGCGTCACATCACAATGAAGACGTCGTTACGCCAGGACGAACGATCAAGAGCCATTCTCCACACTCCCATCCAGCAGCCGCAGGTCACAACTGATCAACTCACCCCAACCCTAGTTACCAAAGAGGAGCTGCAGCAGCTGCATGACAAACAAGCTTTGGGCCTTATATATCATAGCTGCCAATAGAAAAACTGCTGGCAACCAATCAGCACTTAGCTAACAATTTGTAAACAGTTCTAGTAAAATGATAGCAGCACTGTGATTGGCTACTAAGAACAACGGAGACAGTTTTTCTTGTACAGTATATGGTTTTCAGAAATGTTCCCCAGCAGTGTGTCTAGATGGTGGTCACTACACAGGGGTATAGGCTGCTGCCTGCAGGGGGCAGTGTGGGCATTACTACTGGAGCTTGAGAGCAGAGAGCCGAACATATTCCGTTCAGGTAACAGAATATCGGCCGCCACTCACCGCCTCCCGCACTCCCGCAGCATCGTATCCTTGGTCAAAATACGGTAACGCGTCCACAACCACGTCTCCTGCCACAAGACTGGTGCCCGCCATCTTGAAGCCTGGCAAAAGAGTGAGTTACGCATGCGCGATACTGATGACGAGCCCTCTATGTACTGATAGGACAGTGGAATTGGTGGCGTATCACGTGACTGGCGGTGCGGCCTCTTGAACTCTTCTGTCTCCTATGGAAACGTGCTCTGTACAGCAGGAGTAGGCGTGCAGGCGTCATTGTCGTAAAATAACGTGTCCCTTTACGTAATATTAGTTATAGTGTGCTCTTGTGATTGCGGGCAGCAGGAAGTGCTGGAGGAGCTGCGGGGTCCGTAATGGCGAGAGCTGCCCGCACCCTGGTCATAGGAGCACATAGAAGGCTGTGTGTGGTGGCGGGGCCGCGGGTGGACAATTATTAGCCCGCAGACCCTCCGCTATAGGGCGTGCAGTATTCCCGTGTGTCGCTGGTGGGATGGCCGCTGATTCTGACAGGATTGTGGCCCAATTCTCAGGCAGATTGGTGAATGTGTCAGGGCTTGAGGCGGTGCGGCCGTGTTCACACTGCTGTCACAGATGTGTGGGCGGCGGTTTCTGCTGAGCCCTAGGTCGCCCCCTACATGGACGGTGGAGAACAAGGCCCCACTGTGGGTCAGGTCACCCGGGCGGATAGAAATGGCCCAGTCCGGTTATACAGCGGCTATCAATCATTTCCAGCTTCCCATGTTACAGACTGCGATGTAAGGGCTCATTTCCACTTGCGAGAAAAACGGACGAGTGCGATCTGATAAAAAATCAGAGTGCACTCGGACCAATGTTATTCAATGGGTGACATCTAATCTGCGATTTTTTTCTCAGCTGAAATCGGACTGAGAAAAAAATCTCAGCATGCTGCATATTGCTGCGATTCTGGGACGAGACTCGCCAATGTAAGTCAATGGCTGCGAAAAATAAATCGCACAGCACTCGCACCGATTTTTACGCACCGGTGTCCTTTGAAAAGCCAGTAATTCAGCGCGGTGTACAGTAAAATCACACTGACCGGTCAGAATAGATAGAATAAATGTCTACACATAGAATAGGTATATATGTCAGTGAGACATATATATATATATATATATATATATATATATATATATATATATATATATAATACAGAGCTAGATAGCAGAAAAGCCAGTAAATGAATTGCCGGCTTTTGCTATCTCCTTATCAAACCCGACAGGATATGAGACATGGTTTACATACAGTAAACCTTTTCATATCCCTTGTTTTTTTACATATCCCTAATTACTAATGTAAGAAGTGTCTGTATGTAAAATTTGGGGGCTCTAGGTGTTAAATTAAAGGGTTAATTCACGGAAAAAACTGGCGTGGGCTCCCACGCAATTTTCTCCGCCAGAGTGGGAAAGCCAGTGACTGAGGGCAGATATTAATAGCCTAGAGAGGGTCCATGGTTATTGCCCCCCCCCCGGCTAAAAGCCCCTCTCTTCCCACTCCCCTGTAGCGGTGGGATATGGGGTAATAAAGAGTTAATGTCACCTTGCTACTGTAAGGTGACATTAAGCCTGGTTAATAATGGAGAGGTGTCAATAAGACACCTATCCATTATTAATCCAATAGTAATAAAGGGTTAATAATACACACATTAGGAAAAAAGTATGTTAATGAAATAAAAACACATGGTGTTGTAATAGTTTATCATACACTCTATCCAAATGATGACCCTTGTCACCTGAAAAAAAGTTAATATAAAAAAGCAACACTATCCCATACCTGTCCGGCGACCAGTCTTGTCCCACGCTGTAAATCCATCTGAAGGGGTTAAATAATTTTACAAGCAGGAGCCTGCTAATGCAGCCGCCCCTGCCTGTAAAAACTGGGGAATGAATGGCATAAACTCTTATGAACTGTAGCCTGAGCAAATATTCAGAAAAATTCCCACGCTAGAGTTCATATGAGGTTATGCCAGCAGGGGGCGCAGCACCGCAAGTCTAGGTAGCTATGTCACCCTGCTTTCTATTCATTCCCCACTTTTTACAGGCAGGACCACAGCTGCATTAGCAGAGCTCCTGCTTGTAAAATTATTTAACCCCATCAGATGGATTTACAGCGTGGGACATGACTGTAACGGCGGAAAGGTATGGGATATTGTTGTTTTTTTATTTTAACTTTGTTTCAGGTGACAAGGGTCTTCAATTGGATTGAGCGTATAATAAAGTATTTCAACACCCTGTGTCTTTATTTCATTAAAATACTTTTTTCTTAATGTGTGTCTGTTTTTTTAACCCTTTATTAGTATTGGATTAATAATGCTGGGGTCTTATTGACGCTTCTCCATTGTTAACCAGGCTTAATGTCATCTTACAATAGCAAGGTGACATTAACCCCTTATTACCCCATGTCCCACAGCTACAGGGGAGTGGGAAGAGAGAGGCTAAGTGTTGTGAATTCTGCTCTTGGGCTCCCTCCGGTGGTTGTTGGTGGTAGTGCAGTTGTCTTGGGGTTGTAATCCCGGGCAGGTGTTTCTGCTGATTGCAGCTCTATTAGGTATTTAGGTGTGCAGGATCCATGAGTCCTTGCCAGTTGCCCATTGTTCTTGGAGGGATTGCATCTCTCTCTGGTTCCTCATGCCCTGCTGCCAATTCAGCTAAGATAAGTGTCTGTTTTTTTGTCTCTGTGCACACATGCAGTGTGCTTTGCAATTCAGTGCAATTCATTGTGTTTTTGTCCAGCTTAGACTTTGGATTTTTCAGTCATGCTGGATTCTCAGGAGATGCAGATATACTTTCTATGTCTTTAGTTAGATGTAGAATATTTGTATTATCTGCTGTGGATATTTTTAGGATTTTAATACTGATCGCTTAGAATTCTGTCCTATCCTTTTCTATTTAGCTAGAAGTGCCTCTTTTGCTAAATCCTGTTTTTCTGCCTGCGTGTGTCTTTCCTCTTATACTCACAGTCAATATTTGTGGGGGGCTGCCTATCCTTTGGGGTTCTGCTCTGAGGCAAGATAGAATTCCCATTTCCATCTATAGGGGTATTTAGTCCTCCGGCTGTGTCGAGGTGTCTAGGACGTGTTAGGTACACCCCACGGCTACTTCTAGTTGCGGTGTTAGTTTAGGGTTTGCGGTCAGTACAGGTACCACCTACTCCTGAGAAAGTCTCTCATGCGGCTCCAAGGTCACCGGATCATAACAGCTAAGTGCCAGAATAGGCGCATCTTACAGATGTGCCTTTTCTGGGGTGGCTGGGGGCAGATGTTTTTAGTCAGGGGGGCCAATAACCATGGTCCCTCTTTAGGCTATTAATATCTGCCCTCAGTCACCGGCTTTACCACTCTGGCGGAGAAAATTGCGCGGGAGCCCACGCCAATTTTTTCCGTGATTTAACCCTTTATTTTAACAGAGCCACCACATTTTGCAAACAGACACTTCTAACATTAGTAGTGTGGAATATGTAAAAAGAGAAGGGATATGAGATGGTTTACTGGATGTAAACCATGTCTCATATCCTATCGGGTTTGGGAAGGAGATAGGAAAAGCCGGCAATTGAATTAGCGGCTTTTATGCTATCTAGCGCTGTATTAAATATAAATATATGTATATATATGTGTCTCACTGACATATATATATATATATATATATATATATATATATATGTGTGTGTTTTGAAGAGTATTTCGTTGTAAAACGATGTGTAAATGTCAGAGAACTGCTGTATGTAAAAGCTCATGTTAAAATCGCATTGCACACGGATTGCTTACGGATGTTGCGATAAAAAAATCGCATGACAATCGCATGATTTACCTCCATTTTTTCGGTCCATAAATCGGACCGTTTTTTTTCTCTCAAGTGGAAATGAGCCCTATCTGGAATAATCGGACGCTGTACTGCGGCTCCGTATGGCTTCTGCATTGAATAACATTAGTCTCCGTGCCGGTCGGGTTTTCTCAAAGATGTCACTTGGACCAAAAATACTGTGGCGATCGAGCCCTTATAGTTGGAGTTTTGGGAGTCCTTTTTCTTAGAAAGATGGTGACATTGTTAATAAAAGGGTCCCAAGTGAGATGTGAAACACTTTGGCTCCGACTAATCAAAGTTTTTACATCAAAAGTCGCAACATTTTGTCACATCTTGAGGTTTTGTGGTTTTCTCACCACTTTTAGTCAGCTCTGCAAAAGTGGGTGAAGCTGTGGAGGGGACATGGCGTGAAAACACCCGCCTGACAAATTCATTGAAAGTGGCAGCAGATATTATGCAGGAAATGTTACTCCAGTCCCTTGACTGCAGTAACATTTCTGGCCGAGGCGCACGCCCCTGAAAAGATGCGCTGAATTCCTGTACAATTGTGAATGCAGCACAATTCTGAGTGGGAATAGGATGATTAGGGCTCATACTGACATGTGAGAAACTCGGATGAGTCTCGCACATCAATACCCGGCACTCAGGGGCGGAGCGTGCGGCTGCATGTATTGCTAGGCGGCTGCATGTATTGCTAGGCGGCTGCATGTATTGCTAGGCGGCTGCATGTATTGCTAGGCGGCTGCATGTATTGCTAGGCGGCTGCATGTATTGCTAGGCGGCTGCATGTATTGCTAGGCGGCTGCATGTATTGCTAGGCGGCTGCATGTATTGCTAGGCGGCTGCATGTATTGCTACGCGGCTGCATGTATTGCTACGCGGCTGCATGTATTGCTACGCGGCTGCATGTATTGCTACGCGGCTGCATGTATTGCTACGCGGCTGCATGTATTGCTACGTGGCCGCACGCTCCGAGTGCCGGGTGCAGCGCCGGGTATTGACGTGCGAGACTCATCCGAGTTTCTCACATGTGAGAATGAGCCCTCAGTGATAGTGTATTCCTGTCATCTGCAGCAGGTCTGTCAGGTGAGGTCCACGTGTCGCAGGCATTGTTCTGTGCAGCGGTGGACCAGGGTGAGGAACACTGTAAAAGCTAGAAGGCCTCTGTATTCAGTCTGCTGCTGTTCTGCAGATGATTGATAGCGATTTCTGTATTAGGCTGCCGTCACACTAGCAGTATTTGGTCAGTATTTTACCTCAGTACTAGTAAGCCAAAACCAGGAGTGGAACAAATAGAGGAAAAGTATAATAGAAACATCTGCACCACTTCGGCATTTATCACCCACTCCTGGTTTTGGCCTACAAATACTGAGGTAAAATACTGACCAAATATTGCTAGTGTGACGGCAGCCTTAGAGTATGCATTTTTGTGTATGTTACACAGATTATACTGAAGGCGGAGCAGAGAAAACTGTGTAATTGGTGATGAATCTATAGGGGCAGATTGCTACAAGCCCGTACAGACCTGGCTTTAGTGACCTGTAGGAGCCTTGAGACTGTGTTGCTGGAAGCTGCTTTCTCCGCATGCAGCGTAGTGATGTCAGTCACGGGGCAGCTCCTATAATCTGGCTCTAGGGGCAAAATGCTATAGTCTGGTTACAGAGGCAGGAGAAACCCTTGTCACCCATTCAGCAGCTCAAAACTTTCCATATCCAACACCCATTGGCTAACTGATCTCCAAAAAAGCCGGGGTCTGAAGGCTAATTTTCTTCTTGTGGAGAGCACAAAGACACCGTAAGACTTACTGGTCATGCGATGCTCACCTCGGAATGTAAAGGGAATCTGTCAGCAGGTTTTGCTATGTAATCTAACAAAAGCATGAGATAGGTACAGAGACCCTGATTCCAGAGATGTATCACTTAGTTTTCCGGGTGCAGCAGTAATAAGAGTCACGGTTTTCTCAGCTGCAGATCTAGCAGAGCCCAGTTGTAGAGCAATGTATTATGTATATCCCTCTTCACACCACAGATTTCGTGTACACTACAGAGCTGCTAATCAGTGCTGGGGGCCTGGGTGGACTAGGAGACACAAGGCCAGTTGTCCTGTAGTGATTATCTCCTAATGATAAAACACTGTTTTGAAACAGCAAAACAAAGTCCAGTAAGTGACACATCCCTGTAATCAGGCTCTATTCCACTACATCTTGGTGCTCTCCGATCACATAGCAAAACTCTGCTGACAGATTCCCTTTAAATATGGAGATAGCGAGGAAGAGTATTGAAACACTAGTCCCAACCATTGGAGTAGCAAGCCCAAAATTCAATATTGACCCCATAACGAGCCTTAATACATGGCTTGGAATTAGAAGCCAAACCTCATATCTAATCAAATCAAGCCTCGTGCTTTGCACCGATCAGTGACAAACGCTCCAAAACTTGTCTGAAAATGAGTTTCTGATTTGGTTTTTATTGTAAGTCATGTAGTAAGGCTCGCTAAAGGGTTAATATCGACTTTTAGGATTGCTACCCCCATTAGATGGCATTAGAATTTAAGTCCTCTTTCTGAAGATGCTCTTCGCATACCAAAATCAGCAGGGATACCTGTAATTTTTACAGTGACATGGTAGTAGCTGATACCTTTTAGTTTCCACTAGGGGGAGCTCACGGCTTGTAAATACAGCATTATACCAGCAGACTGGCTCAGGAACAGTCAATGGTGTAACTACATGTAGCCAGAATTATCACTTCTGAAAAAAAACAGCTCACTTTTACACATCTGAATTGGGACTGTATGATTTCATATTTACTGTATGATGTTTTCTCGGTGAGGCATAATAACAATGAATTGACATTAACCCCTTTAAGGACAGAACCGCTTTGTAGGTTAATGACCGGGCCTCCATTTTTAAAAAATCTGACCAGAGTTACTTTATGTGGTAATAACTCTGGATCCCACTGATTAATAGTGCCAAGTATTTCTACATCACGGTTGATGGATTTGGTTAGCCCACTTGTGCACCACCAGAATTGCAGAAGTGCCGTGTTTTCCTAGTTACCCCACTGATTCTGAGACTGTTTTCGTGACATATTGCACTTCATATTAGTGGTACAATTTCTTCTATATGACCTGCGTTTATTTGTGAAAATATCAGAAATTTGGCAAACATTTAGCAATTTTCAAACTTTTAATTCTTATGCCCTGAAACCAGAGTTATGTTACACAATATAGTTAATAAATAACATTTCCCACATGTCTACTTTTCAGACTTAATTTTTTTCGTTAGAAGGGTTAAAAGTTGACCAGCAATTTCTCATTTTTTAAACAATATTTGTTAAACTATTTTTTTTAGGGACCACCTCACATTTGAAGTGATTGGGGGGGGTGGGGGCAGTATGGCTGAAAATACCCAAAAGTGACATCTTACAAACTGCACCCTCAAAACCACATTCAAGAAGTTTATTAACCCTTCAGGTGCTTCACAGGAATTAATGTAACGTGGCAGGAAAAAGTGACCACTTTACTTTGTTCACATAAATTATATTTTAGCTCCAATTTTTTTATTTTCACAAGGGCAACAGGAGAAAATGGACCCCAAAATTTGTGGTGCAATTTATCTAGAGTAAGCCAATACTTCATACTATCCCAAACAACTGTTTGAGCGCACAGCAGGGCTCGGAAGGACAGGATCACCGTTTGACTTTTTGAACCCAAATAGGGCTGGATTCGAGAGAGGTCGCCATGTCACTTAATGTCATGTCATGTCCACTTAAACAGTGGAAACCCCCCAATTCTAACTCCAACCCTAACCCCAACACACCCCTAACCCTAATCCCAACGATAACCCTAACCTAACCCCAACACTCCCCTAACCCCATTTTGGAAACGAGACTCCTCATGGAATGTATCTATATGTGTGGTGAGCACCTTGAACCCCCAGGTGCGTCACAGAAGTTTATAACGTAAAAATAAAAACTCACATTTTTCCTACAGAAATGTTCTTTTAGCCCCCAATTTTTTATTTTCACAAAGGTAGCATGAGGAAATGGACCATATAGCTTGTTGTGCAATTTGTCCTGAATACCCCGATACCCCATATGTGGGGAAAAACTACTTTTGAGGCACAGTGCAAACTCAGAAGGGAAGAAGCGCCATATTGGAGTTCAGATTTGGTAGAATGATTTGAGAGTTCCATGTCACATTGGCAGAGCCCCTGAGGTACCAGAACAGCAGAACCCCCCATAATTGACATAACTTTACAAACTTCACCTTTCAATGAATTTATCTAGGGGAGCAATGAGCATGTTGACACCACAAGTGCCTCACAAAGATGTATACCATTGGGCGGTGAAGAAAGAATTATTACATTTTTACAGCTAAAATGTTGTTTTAGCCCCAAATTTTTATAAGTTCTAATAGGAAAAAATGGACATTTATGTTTATTGTGCAATTTCTCCTGATTGTGCCAATATCCTACGTGTAATCGAGAACTACTTTTGAGGCACTGTGCAAAGCTCAGAAGGGAAGGAGCGCCATATTATAGTGCAGATTTTACTGTTATGGCTTTCGGGTGCCATGACCCACTGGGAGAGCCTCTTAGGTGCCAGAACATCAGAACCCCGCATAAGTGACCCCATTTTACAACCTACACCTCTCAGTGAACACATCTAGGGGTGCAGTGATCAAATTGACTCCACGGGTGTGTCAGAACCTTACACCTTTGGGCAGTGAAGAAAAAATGATTACATTTTTACCACAAAGATGGTGTTTTAGCTTCAGATTTTACATTTTCACAATGGTAAATGAGTAAAAATGGCACAAAAATGTGTAGCAGAATTTCTGCTGAACGTGGAAATACCCCATATGTGGCTGTACAGTACTACCTAGCCATACGGAGAGACTCGGGAGGGACAGAGCGCTATTTGCAGTCTCTATACACAGAGTCCCTAAGTGCTAGAAGAGCAGAATCCCCCCTCAAGTGACCCCATTTTGGAAATTATATCCCTGTGGAAATTTATCTACAGGTGTAGTGACGATTTTAACTCCGTGGGTGTTTTCCAGAAACAGGCAGCAGTGGATGTTGCCGAGTGAAAACGGCAAATCTGTTATTGTGGTGTCCAGTACGTGGTAGTGCCCAGCTCATGCTTCTGGAGATAAGCACACGTAAATTAGGCAGGCTCTGATCGCTACAAAAATGGCCAATGTGGGCTTTAAATGTGGTTTAGGCACACTGAGGTTCAGAAGGTGGGGGCATTTGTATTTCGGAGTGCAGAATTTTCTGAATTTCTTTTGGCGGGTGAGGAGCCTAGCGCTTTTCCAGAACCCCCTACATTTCCATTAACAGATGACAGACCTAAGTGGGGGCTTTATTGTGGATTGAGTTGGAGCTTTTATTGGGAACATTTTACATAATGTTTAGGATCACAGTTATCCGGCGCTCTACGTTGAGCACTTATTTTGCGGTTTCCATCTAAAGCTCGGAGTGATGTGATTCGGATGAAACCCCCAAGGGATCCATTCAGTGAAATGAGGCAGCAGATTTACTCTAGACTCCGTCAGGCCTCTGTTCTATATAGTTAATTGTCCAATGAATGGAGTTATACGGGATACAAGGATGGAATCAGATTCGCCATTGGTGTATTCAGTGTGTGAGGTCATGGAGTGAGGAGTATGTAAGTAAAAGTGGCCAGTCACTAGGTGGCGTTGGTGCTCTGTTTTACATCGGATAGTACCTTTAGTCACCCAAGTATCGACCCAGCCTTTATGTGCACCTTCCCCCTTGGAGGTTTAGTCCCACCCTGTTTTCTTTAATTATTTTTAGCTTTATGTTTAATTTTATTACACTTTAATAAACTATTGCTTTTATTAAGATCCTGCTGGAATCACTTTGTATCTCTAGACAATAATATTCACAGATGTCAGAGACTGTGTATTTAATTATATCTGAATAAGGATATCAAGAAATGGAAGACAGTGAATCGCTGTGAGGTAAAGTGCTGCCCGCCGGCCTTCAGATACCTCAAACTTCCAGCCAAGCAAGGTGGTAACATTAACACATATTGCCCAATCTCCTTTGATGTGTAAGAAATCTAAATTCCAAACCCATTTGGTGAGGGGGTAGGTGAAGCAGGTACATTTTGGCCGGGCCAAAGCTCTGACTCTAAATTCTGGAATAATTTCCACCCACACACCAAGCTTCCCTAAAGTAGGGGATTGAGCTTTGAACAGTCTTATAGGTGTGTGCTGTGAATAGAGGTCAGGCCGGCAGCAGAATTCCCTGGATTTGTGCGTGTGCTACATGCTTTCATCAGCTGCACAAAACAAAAAAGGTTTCCGGCAAGATCCATCTGTTCGGTCATGTTTGTTACATCTATTGATGCGATTGTCGTCACTATTCACCACACAGCATTTAATGAGTGATGTATACAATGAAAGAAAAGGGTAGAAGCAGTAACAAACCATTTAAGGCCGGTTTCACACGTCAGTGGCACCGGTACGTGTGGTGACAGTTTTCTCACGTACCGGAGACACTGACTCACGTAGACACATTAAAATAAATGTGTCTCTGCACATGTCAGCGCGTTTTCACGAACCGTGTGTCCGTTTGAAAAACACGGAGACATGTCAGTGTTCGTGGGTGCACACGGATCACACGGACCCATTAAAGTCAATGGGTCCGTGTAAACACGTACCGCACACGGATACTGTCCGTGTACCGCCCATGTGCCGACTGAGGACCACACGGACAGTGCAGGAGACAGCGCTAGAGTTAAGCGCTGTCCCCAGCGTGTGGTGCTGAAGCCGGCATTCATTCCTTCTCTCCAGCAGCGTTCGCTGGAGAGAAGGAATGAAAAATCATGTTTTTTCAATTTTTTTTCGTTTTTAAAATAAAGTTCCCGGTCAGCTCCCGCCTCCCACCCCCTCTGCGCCCGCCCGCTGGCATTAAATACTCACCCAGCTCCCGCGATGCTTGATTTTTCATTCCTTCTCTCCAGCGAACGCTGCTGGAGAGAAGGAAAGAATGCCGGCTTCAGCACCACATGCAGGGGGGACAGTGCTTACTGTACGGTCCGTGTGGTACTCAGTCGGCACACGGGCGGCACATGGCTGCCGCACGTGTGCCACACTGATGTGCCACGTGAGCTCACAGACACGGATAACTCCTGTATCGATTTTTCCGGTACCGGAATTATCTGGAAGTGTGAGACTGGCCTAAAGGAGTTCTCCAAGAAGGGAAAGGTTCCTCAGGGGCTTGCAGCTGTAAAAAAATAAAGTGATATTCACCTACCAGCACCCAACTGTATCCAACGCTGTCCGCTCTACAGTCTGCACTGACGCAGGAAGTGGAGACGTCACTGTTCCACCAGCAGTAAGACTGATTGGCTGCAGGCTGCAGCGCACAGACGTCTAGAGCAGCACATCAAATGTTTATCTAATAATGTGCTGTTCACCTAACCGCTGCAGCCAATTACAGGCCAAAGCCTTTCTGTTGGTGGAATAATGACTTCTCTTCTTTCTGTGTCAGTAGGTGTCACTTAGTTAATTCTTTTTCACAGGTTCAAGCCCCTGAGGAACTTTTCTTTTTGCCCGGACAACCCCACCCAGCCTGCCCATTTTATTAAATAATGGTTCAAAGCAAAGAATAATGTGCTGCCAATTATTACATACAGCCTCTAACAGGTTAAAGAATGCTGCAATCTCAAACATATCACATGTAGGTTTTTAGCGGCTTTATCACATATTGGGTTGATTAGAAATGATATAAAGCTTCATTTACCAGTACTGCCTGCTGCTATCAAAACCACAATGGTGAATCCAGCTGAATTGGTCAGATGAAATGGTTTGCAAATGTAGAAAACATAGTATGGTAAATCAGGATAAGGTAAAGGGAATATGTCACCAAGCATTTGCTGCCCCATCTGAGAGCAGCATAATGTAGGGCCAGAGACTCTGATTCCTAAGACATACTGATAGGGAATTTAGGCTGTGAGCCCCATAGGGAACAGCGATGATAATGTGTGCAAACTGTAAAGTGCTGCAGAATATGTTAGCGCTATATAAAAAATAAAGATTATTATTATTCCAACAGTCTCACTTACTGAGCTGCTTGTTGCAGCTCTGATAAATGTCACCATTTTATTTGCTGCAGATCTACGTTTTCTCTGAATGCTGAGCTCTGTATAACCCTGCCCCCACCACTGTGACAGCTTTCTGCCTATCCGCAGTGTACACAGAAAAATGCCAGGTCAGTGATGGGTGGAGGTTTATGCAGAGCTCATGAAAATGGAGGACAAAATGGCAGCAGGTTTACTTATCCTCTAATGAGGAACTACTTTTGATAAAACATTGATTTTATCAAAACTACAGCAAGCAGCCCAGTAAGTGACACATTGCTGGAATCAGGGTCTCTGTCTCTACATTATGCTTTTTGATCAAGTGGCAAAATCCTGGTGACCAATTACCTTTTAAAGGAGTTGTCCCTCAAACAAAAAGTACATTTTAATGAATAGATATCGGAATACAAATAAGTTCCACAATTGGCTGTGAACATGCAAGGACATTATCGGCACATACCACATCTCCTGGGCAGGGAGGATACAGACATTACAGCAAATCACAGCTGATTCTGTGAGCTACATTTCCCTGCCTGAAAGCATCTGTTGTCCCACGTCCCATGCGGGTACATGCACACAGGTTTTTACTAACTGCCCACTGTGGAAGTTATAGTGAGAATTCTGTGACTTTGATGCACATTTACAGCATAAATTGAGGACGTCACACTTGCAGCTCCTATACATTTACAATGTAGATTTTCTCTGCAGCTCATTGATGACATTTTGTAAATGCCACCCACAATGCTGCTACTGTAACGAACCTGTCACCTGGTTTGTTGCTATTTATTCTGAGACCAGCACAATCTAGAGACAGACTCTGATTCCAGTGATGTGTCACTTAGTGAGCTACTTGCTGTAGTTTTGATAAAATCCCTGTTTTATCAGATCACTAGAGAACTAGTAAACCGACTGCCAGGTAGTGCCCCATATTCATGAGCTCTGTATAACCCCACTTCCAGCACGGATTGGCAGCTTTCTTTGTACACTGTAAATGGGCAGAAAACAGCCAATCCGTGGTGTGGGCGGGGTTATACAGAGCTCAGCCTTCAGAGAACTGCTAAATCTGCAACAGATAAAGCAGTGAATTTATCAAAATGATATCACGCAGTCCAGTAAGTGATACATTGCTGGAATCAGGGTCAAAAACCTGGTGACAGATTCCCTTTAAAATGTAGAATTTCATCTGGAAAGTCTGCTGTGTATATGACCCATGTATATACCGAAAGGAAAGGTTTTAACTAAGTAAACAGCCCCTTCACCTATTGAAGGCACCGAGTGAAAATTGAATTGGCCATGTGAGACTTCTCCTTGCCGTAGGCCACACTGCTCCGAAAAATCAACTTTTGCTTCTGGTCAAAGTGCTAGCAAAGTTATCATCACATTGCTCTTAGTAACATGGTCGCAGTCGACGTTCACATTCTGATTTTACAACCCCTGTACAAGTAACATGGCTGTATTGACAGAAGACAGACTCCAGACGTTTCATGTAACACTTTATTGATATTTCTGTACTAGTATAAACCCATAACAGTGAATTCATACAGGTCTTAATAAAGTATCCACATTTACCTAGAAAAGCATGTAGTAACAATATTAGGATATGTACATAAAAGCTCAATATGAGCCGCATTTTACAACATATGTGAAACCTACTATTACTGCATCGGCGTGTGCCATTCACAAGCAGACGGACATCTTGTTCTAGCACTATGTTCCCACACATCATACAGATACGGAATTAGTATAGTGGATTGGTAGCAAGTCCTCAGTACATAAACGGATTAGGATATAGGATGTGGAATATATCATGTACAGTAATACTCTGCGGGGATATAGCACGGGTTACATATCATTTATAACGATAGAACAGGCAAATTGGCTTCTGCAAAGATTACAATACGTAGATCCCCGCATTTTCTAAAGGTCTCATTGGTGACTCCTTGCAAGTTACAATAATAATTTACATCATAGAATTTCAGAGGCGCGGCTGCCAAATTCAACATAGAGAAGGGGTGCGCTCAGATTTATCAAACGGCCATAAAAAAACAATTAAGGCCGGAACAGAGGAAAGATGTGGAGGAATAAGGCACAGCTGTATCTATTAAAAATATGACACTAGATTGGAAAAATATTTTTTTTTGCCCGACCAAGCCTTAATCATGTTTCATGGTATCACACAAGAGCTGGGAAAAAAGGGCAGGCGTTTGTATCTGGTGAAAAACGGAATATCCTAAAAAAGAATAGGTTGTGTTCTATGCAGAATGTGGGGGAAAGGGATAAGGACACTTCAACAAGCTGGTTTTCTCCAAGTGGACCATCTGTAGTTGTTGGTCACATTCAGCAGCTGTAGGAATAGTGTCTGGAACTTTAAAAATAAAAAATTGCATTTATAGCCACAAATACTCATCAGTGGACTTGTATGAACTGTATAGAATTTGTAAAGATCAATGAACAAATACAAAAAGGAAAGTCACGGAAGTGTGTTTTTTTTAATCAAAAATTGATTGTCTGAACCCTTATAATCTCGACAGTGAGCAGTATTTCCCAATTAGCACTTAAAGGCCAGACCTTTGAAGTTTTACAACAAAAAATGTCTTTGGTAGGGCCATCCGGTCAAAATGACACCGGGACAACATGGTGCACACGAAGTACCCCCACCATCGCTGTTTTCTAACACTAGAACTCCCAATTTAAAGTCGTCATCCAGGTTGTAGCAAATGTTTGGCCCCACCAAAGAATCGTGAATGGGGCGAGTCCTGGTGCAGACACCCACAATGAACCATGAATGGGATGTTCTAATCATAGGCTATCAATGTTTCAGTCATGGAAAAACCACCCTTAGAATCATATCACAATTCATAATATGCCAAGTAAAGTGCATTGTTATGTTTTAATCATATATATTACAAAAAAGTAAACCTAAAATGCAGATATGACCTTTGCATTGTAAATGCATGCAGCAGTGTCCCACACATTTTACAGTAATATTATTTACACAGCAGTGTCCATTATGGGACATTTCACAGTGAGAAGTGGCAACCAGTTTACATATCTGCCACATAGTATATTGCCATTTTGGAAGTCCAATGTAATACAGTATCGATATATACATAAGTGCAGAATGATTTATGTAGTTTGTTGGGAGATACGTTCTCTTCTGCTATTTACATATAAGTTATAGAAGTGCTTTTTTAATATTTTTTTCTTTCTTTTTTCTGCCTTCTGTGTTTATGATGAATTCATAAAAATTCAAGTGAATCTCTAAAACCCCATGGTAGTCCGTCTGGCTTGCTTGTCCGGATAACACATAAATTACTATGTGATATAAATGTGGAAATCGTCTCTCAATAGTATTTTTCCATTTTATCTCCTGACAATATTTACACTACTATACAGTTGGATCCTAAAAGAGTTTTGTCCAAATTTAAAAAAAAAATCTCTTTCAGTGTGGAACGCTTGGTCATCCCACTCCTCCAAGAGTTAAAAGTTCATGTAAATCATGTTTTAAGCAGCCAGGAGAGGTGATCCAGCAAATCCTACATTTTCATTCCTTCTCTTGCTTGTAATATATCTTCAAGCAATCCAACCTTTTCAAGAGGTTAAATAATTCAGGGATATATAATGTTGGTCACAAGACTGTCTTCTTTTTCATTTCAGTCTATTCCAAAGCATAATGTGAAGTTCTCTTCAATCCTTTGCTTCAGAAACCTGATGGAAGCCGGCAGCATTTATATGGTAGCGTCCAACAGTGACAAATCCATAAGGAGGACCGGCAATGTTTTCAGATCCTTTATTTCTTGTGAAATAACTTCATTTTATTACCTTTACAAAAGAAATATTACATATTATACATAAGACATTGGTTAGATTGAAGACAGTATTTATATTTACTTTATTGTTTTTATACCGGTTCAATGCCAATATCTTTTGCAGAGATATTAGCTTGTAAAGTTAAGGCTCTAATTTATGAAAAGCCTAAAAGGGACATTAGCAGAGATTTATCTCTAGAGACGTGAACTTTTCCCCTGTATAAGGTTAGCCAATCATAAGCTGCCCTGATCTCTGCATCTACGGTGCATAGTACAGCGGAGCCGAGTGTGACTACACCCACCTCCAGCTTTCATCTCACAGCAGTCAGTATTGGGGAGGGTTAGAGTAGTCAGCACGGAGTTGAGAGCTGCAGAGCTGTTCATAATCAGGCTCAGCTCATCTCCTTCTTGCCCCACACTAACTACAGGGACATAAAAGCTGGAGGTGTTTGTAATGACAGCTGTGCTATTTTCTATACAGTAGTTGCAGAGATCAGGGCTGCCCATCATTACATCTCACTGGAGAAAGTATGTTCTTCTGACCTTCTGAGGGCATGTTCTATTTTCTCCCTTCACTATGCCTCCTGTTTAAGATTAGTAAAGGGGGGTGCAATGGGAAAAAGTAAACCCTCTCAGAGACAATTCTCCGGTAATGCCCCCCTTGGACTTATAATTCACGATAACCATTGCAAGGCAATATCTCAGCAACGTAGATGAGAAATTAAATCATGAAAAGAAAAAAAAAGACATTCTATTCAGCTTTGCAGTCACTATTCCACGATTTGGACAGTCTAACGTGTTCACACTGATGGAAGAACTGCTGTATCTGATTATTCTATTGTAAATGGCCTTGAAATGTTCATAGCTCATTAACACTTTAACCTGCAATGTGTATTATTGTCTAATAATGAAATTAACCGCAGGTGTTACATTAGTATAAATTGGATCCATCAACAGCTTTAATCTGCTTCCGGACAGTTTTTTAAGTCACAACATATTTTGTACTACACTGCCAAAGACTGATAGAAAAAAATAGTTTTCATATGTGAAGCTATACAATCCACAAGGAATTCAACCAAAGGCATTTACAGTGGTCTGGACAGGGACTGAACTTCATGGACTCCGTAGAAACAATTATCACCAAGATATCATTTATTACCCAAATCTAGTGTATTTATGGAGTACTTATCTCTTCATATAAACTTTAAAGGGAATCTATCGCCAGGTTTTTACGGTGTAATCTGAGAACAAAGTGATGTAGGGGCTGAGACCCTGATTCCAGAAATGTGTCATTTGCTGGTCTGCTTGCAGTTAATTTGATGCAATTACCGTTTTATCTGCTGTAGATCTAGCAGTTCTCTAACTGCTGAGCCCTGTATCCCCCACACACAACTGACCCACACATCACTGTGTTGGCTGCTAATCAGTGGTGGGGGCGGGGTTACACAGAGCAGTTGACTAGGAGGCACAAGTGACCTAGTCCTGCAGTGATAATCTCCTGCTATTAAAATGCTGATTTTATTGAATCCGCAAGTAAGTGACACATCACTGGAATCAGGCTCTACATCATGCTGCTCTCACATGACATAGCAAAAACCTGCTGACAGAATCCCTTTAAGATGTGTTCTACCTCACTAAAGAAGATGCTTCTGAGGTAATGAACTGAGCCAGTGTCGTGAAATCCAGCTATATTGCTATGCAAGGAATGTTTGCATACCCAAACTGCTAAAGACGACCCATTTGGTCTCTTAAGTTTTTGGACAATTGATAGACATTAAAGGGGTTGTCCAATACTAGGACAACCCATTCTCAAACTATATGTTAAGCCCCTATAAAATAATAAGGCCTGTACTCCCCGCCAATGCCAGCTCCGTTCCAGTGGTATTGGCACTTGTGGTCCCGAGGCCGTGGAATGACACGTGATGCCCGGCGCGCTATCAGCGCTGGCGTCTCTGTCTCAGAGAAACTGAACATGAAGAGGAAGTCTGGGATCAGCTGCAGCACTGAGTTCCTCTTCATGTTCAGTTCTACGAAGGCGGAGACAGAGACACCAGCTCTGATTGGGCGCCGGCGTCACGTGTCACAACACTGCATCACAGCCCAGGGAGAGCAAGTGCCAACACCGCGGGAAAGGCACCGGCACAGGAGGGGAGTACAGGCTTTATTATTTTATCAGGGCCAAACATTTAGCTTTAGAAGGGGTTGTGCTAGTAGTGGAGAACCTCTTTAACCTACAAATAATGAATTACCGTAAGAACATGGTAACCCTGAGGCTGCCGTTACGCTAGCAGTATTTGGTCAGTATTTTACCTCAGTATCTGTAAGCCAAAACCAGGAGTGGAACAATTAGAGGAAAAGTATAATAGAAACATATGCACCACTTCTGCATTTATCACCCACTCCTGGTTTTGGCTTACAAATACTGAGGTAAAATACTGACCAAATACTGCTAGTGTGACGGCAGCCTAAGTCTGTATACAGTAAAGTGGCAACAGTGTCTGAAGAGGACTTGTCCCTTTTACTATTACTAAGAAAATATGGCAAGAAAAAAATAAATCAAACATACTTAAGCCTTTCAAAAACTTGTTAACACCGCTGGGCTCTGTTTCAGGTAGGGTCTTCAGATATTCACATGCTCGCACCTCAAAAAGTCCTAAATGTGAAAAAGAGAACCTTAATAGATAAAATATTATTATATGGACTACATTCACACTGAGCTTTTTTTTTTTTTTGCCGTTTTTAATTAGTTTTTTGTGCATGGGATATTTTTCTGCATCTGTTTATTGGGTAGTCAAATTTGGACCTTTATATCTGACACAAATGTCTCAAGAACTGAAATTTTTGTTTTTTATCAAGCAAGCAAAATAAAAGAAAAAAAAACAAAAGCAGCACCGCGTGCACTATATGCATGTCTTCCCCTTTGAATTAGTAGGAGGCCCACTTGAGAACTTGGAAGAGTTTTTCATTATACTACAGCAGAATTTGCTCAATGTGAATACACCCTTACACAAGTACATTTTTCACTATATCCCCATGTATAAAACCAACAAAAAGAATAAGAGGTTTTCATACAACCAGTCTGTGATGGTAGGAGAAAAGAACAAGCATCTAACGAGACTTTGTTTTCGCTTGATATTCAAGCTTCTTCTTGTAGTCTAATCTTTTCTTTACTTATGACACTCACTCTCCAAGGTTAAAAAGAGACATTGATAGAGGGAAGCTAAGCTGGCCATACATGTTAGATAAATTTCAGCTGAACCAACCAATTTCATGTCCCGTAAAGACATACGTCAGGGTGACAAGGCTTGGGCATCCCCCTAATTGCAGATGTAAGAGAGAAAGCTTGGACAGAGTTTCTACAAGGTCCAACCTTTCCTGAGAAGCTTACTCCCCACCCTCTACAGAACATGTGCACCCTCTTGCGAGCCAAGTGTGCATGTGTATGGGGATTTGGGAGTAATAGTTATTTGTTCCACCAGCTGTTATAGAATATGGCCCTTGTGTTATGTGACATTACCCACAAAAGTTAATTTTGGCACAAAACATAGTTACAAACTATTTGGCCTTTTCTTACCTTTTACCACACTTTTCCTCAGTTCTCTGTCCTGTGTAAAACCTGCAAACATCTGAGTCTCCATGAAGAGGTCAAGGAACTGGCGTACGCTCCTAGAAGTGTGGGACTTGCGGAACAGTTCTCTTTGGAATACTCGCTCCCCCTTTTCATTCACATAAATGTGCAGAGAGTAATGCCCAACTATTTCCACAAAGAACCAGACAAAGGCTTCCGATACCAACGAATTCAGGTTAACTTCTTCTGAAAATAAGGGAATTGTGGGTTAAATATGAAAACCGGAGTCGACAAATAGATTTGATCAAATGCATGTTTTGCAGATATAACTGCATGATTGATTAATGTCCAGACTGATAAAAGATTATTAAAATTGAAACTTCTTTAAAGGACAGCAAGGTGGCTCAGTGGTTACTACGCTAGGGTCCTTGGTTGAAAATTGCACCAAGGACAACGTCTGCAAAGAGTTTTTACGTTCTTCTCATGTTTGCATGGGTTTTCTTCCAGGTACTCTAATTTTCCCCACCTCCAAAAAACATACGGATAGGCAATTTATATTATGACCCCAATGGGTAAAAGTGCTATGAATGAGAGTAGAAGTATATTAGTTTAAAGTATGATTGATGTCTCAGGTTGGGACAGCTCAATTTGCTTCTGTACAAGAAGACTCCTTCATGTGTCATTAATGTATATGAAGGGGGCTGGCTGTCAGGCTTATTCAGTAACTAAGTCAGCCCCCTTCTGTTTCTCTGCATCAGCTGTGATGGAAAAGGGGGAATACAGATCTACTGAACAAATAAAATCAACCCAACTCTTCATATATGTAAATTGACACAGAAAGGAGAACAAGGTCCTATTATGTCAGGACTGGCACTGACATAAGGACATCGTGGGGCTTTGATAACGAAGTGCATTAATTTCAAGTTTATCTAACTCTGAAACTTTTTTTTTTTCGGAGAGCTTCTTTAATAGTTCCACTAACATATGTAATGAATGAATATTGCCAGACATGTATGTATATATTATTATTTACATTATATATAGCCTTCAGAGGGGTTTTGTCTTTACAAGGGTCAGCTACATCTAGAAGAGGGCTTAATTACTGAAATTGGTTATGTGTTAACTAATGCATATCAGGAAATGTCTAAAATATTTTTCTATTCTGTAGCAAACAGTGTAAGACCAATCTCACTTATCAGGTATCTCTTGCCTACCTTCTGTGAAATGTTGTTCGTGATACATAATGTCATTTCTTTGCTCCAAGATCTGGACCAGAGCAGCCTGGAGCTTGTTAGGCAAAATGTCATCTTCATCCGATACCTGTGGAGAACAAAGATCGATAACTTAAGCCTTATGTGTTGCAAAATTATTCTAGTCCGATATTGATCATTAAAGATTGTTGACGCTTACTTTAGAGGATCTAAATTAAAAGGAAGTGCCACCAACCCTAGTATTCTCGTTCAGTAGTCTTTCATTCCCAGGTGACTCATTTGTATGTATACAATGGTATACCATAGGAAGGTGGCAACCACTAACTGGGTGTCCAAATGATAAATCATCGACATATGGGCAGGATGAAGCCAGACAAGAAAAACATGCATTGTGCACTCAGCTTTATGCAAAAGGGAGGATGAGTTGGAAATAGGCCAGATGGTACATCTAGTAAACGCCCTCATTTTGGTGGATTGCCCCAGGGATCAGATTGGAGCTGTCATTTTGCAATCAGTCTACAAAAGACCTTGTATGCAATCACAGGGCCGGGACTTTACATCCTCCTGAGACCAGGTATAAGAAGATGACCTAAATGCACATAATTGCTTGGTGTACAGGAGGATACACCTAGGCTGAAAATCACCACCCATAGCCAACAACAGGCTGAATTCCGACAGTTGTAATCAATTATCTTGTCTACACACAAATAGCACATCTTTGTTAAATACATTCGTATTTTAGATCCACTATGATGATAAACAATTCTATGCAATTTGCATCTCAAACGACAATTTATCTCGTTAACCCCCATCACACAGTTACTATGAATATATATTAGAGCGAAGGCACATTTACATTAGCTGACCGTGGCTCCCTGCAAGGGTTGGTTTTTTTTTAAGCTATAGTATGTCCTCACGATGAGCTTTGGTGAATTTTTGATGTTGCAGATATTCTGCACACATTAGGTAAACTAGGTTACTATGTTTTTTTTCTACTTTTGACATGTCAGGTTTTAAATAAAGCCACTTTGCTTTTGATACTTTCTGGAGTTTGGCTTGACAAAACATCATGTGCTTCAGCTACAGAAATGCGCACATCTAATTCAACCCTATGGGGAAAATCTGCACATAAAACTGAGCATAATCACAAGAAAAATTGACATGTTGTGGATTTGAAACACGCACCAGAGGTCAGTTTATGCGGAGTAAAAAAATAAAAAAGTACACTGGGCATGGGATCTCTATAAATTCCATCCACTTTGCTGGAACTGTAAGACACTGTGTTTTTGACACAGCAAAAATACTCATCATGGGTACACAGCCTTAAAGAGAATCAATTGCACCAGCTAGGTGTACCTTACTCTGAAACATTTAAGAGCCAGCGAGGGACCATTGTTCTTGTATGGCTAGTCCAAGATGTTGGTCCCCAGCAGCTTCTCCCCACCTTGTTCCCCTTTAGTGACCGGTCTTTATGTGTATAGCTAGAAACTTGTCACTCAAAAGTGAGTGGGTTGTGGAGAATCCACATGGACCAGCCCCTTTGACTAATCACCCCAGCTTCATGGTCCTCGGCTGGCTCTTAAGCGTATGCTTTCTCTAAGACATCAAAGTGTTCCAGATTAATCCCTACTTGGCTATCGGGACAGAGCGAGTATCCAATTTATGCCGTCTATGGTTAGGATAGCACAAATCAGCTTGCGGGTTCACTTTAATAGCCTGTTTAGACAGGCTGAGCACACTTATATGCATGCAGAATAATGGTTAATTTGATCACACTACAGTTCAGAATTGTATCGTCAGCATATTTTCCATTTACAAAGGAAGACGTGCTGCCGAGACCAATGAGTTTTAAGCCTTTTTTAAAAAAAAAAAATCATTGCACCCTACAAATTAATGGTTTGCTAGTTTTTGGGAGCTATTGTTGGCCTGTGTAGACAATTTGATAATTGGAAGGTTTTCAGATGGGTGGGCGTGATGGGCATACACAGTAAAGAGTTCTCACCTGCTGAAGAAACTTGTTTCCACACAGATCAACAATTAATACCTAGAAAAGTAAAAGAAAAAGTATATAAATATCCTGATATACTGCATGGTAGTCCTTAGTTAAGGTAAAGATGTCCCCATCTCTAGTGATAGTTTGGCACCAAGGTAGCATGCCACTGCCCATCACTTCCATATTCTACAAGGATGTAAAATGACCTGAAGACTCACCTCTTCAATAGGAAGATCACTGAGCAGAGGTAAAGAACAAGACAGGATCCCAGTTAGGAATGGAGTAGGAGAGCAGACAATGTCAATCATGGAAGCCGGAAGGACGGGGATGTAGGTGTGCTGCCACGTGAAGGGATAAAGAAGGGCAACCACTGCATGGGCACACTTAGACAACGTGCTATGAAGGGAAAAAAGACATAGATTGTTATATTTCATGCTAAACTTAATGTCACTGTTAATGGCTGTAGTGTAAAGAACATCTAAACTTTTTTTTTATTTTTTATTAATTTTTGAATTCTACTGAAGGCCAGAGGTAACAGTAGCTTGCCCCCCAAAAAATATACAAAGAACAGATCTGAAATTTCACTATGTGACCATTAAAAAAGGAACCACGAATAGCAAGTCAAGCAGTACTTGATTCTGAGCAGCCATATCACACCAGATTGACAAGTGCACCCCAGAAAGCTGCTTGAAACCTTGATGTATTCTACAGCCCTAATCCCGATAAACAGCAGGATTTACCTTAATTTGTCAGCTACAAAGATGACTCGTCGCTCAAGCAGAAGTGAAGCAAAGACCTTGGCAAGATGGTGAACACTGAGGCAGCTGAATAAGCAGTCAAAGTCAACATGCTCCAATCTAGAATCCATGGGCCTGCAGAGCTCAATCACCTAGAAAAGAGAAGACATTATATTAATGAGGACTTATAGATTGGGCCCTGTTAGCACAAGGGGACAAGGATGGACAGGGACCACTGTTGTGTTGTGAATATAGGTTCTTTATTATAAAACTTTCTCCTCGGCCAAATTTAGTATTATCTCAGAAAACCCCTTTAAGTGTATAGCCACCATATCAGAACTTATCACTGTTCTCCCAAAAACATTCATTTACTACAAAGCCTGCCCTAGGTGAAATAATATCTGCTCTTCTACTAGTCCATATAAATTGATAAATTTACCTCATTTCCTGATCCTGGCAGGAAACTCTTCACAGTTATGGTTCTTCCAGGTGCTGGGAACGGAGCGTCCATGACACTTCGCATAAATGGAGACACCAAAGCAGGAGACATCTCCCTCCTTTTCTCTACTTCATCTAAAATCTGAAAACAAATGTATGTTACTAGTAGTCCAAGTCTGATGTAAGCTGCTTATATACATGGGGCTCTGTTTAGATCACACCTGAGCCTTTTTTCAGGTGAGAAGTTGTGAAATGTTCCCCAATCTATACTTGTAATACATCTTTTATAAATTATTACCTTAGAAAAGAGGTTGAAGCAGCCCAGTCGGCTGACCATACAGTAGACTTCAGGTAGACGTTTTCCCTTGCCTTGAGGCTAAAATGGAAAAAGAAAAATGTATTTGCTGGGTTTAGGCTAAGGTCACAAGACAGATTTTTCTCATTTCTCATTTTCCCAGAAGATCGGTCTGATTATCCTGATACTACTCTGATCAGAGTTTGATCCAATTTCTCAGAGGAGAATTAAAAAAAAAATTCTCTATCTTCTCTATTCAGTCTGTCTTTGAAAGTCATCTGAGTACGGTCCAATTTTTTCCACGGACCCATAGACTTGAATGACCGAGTGCAATTCGATAATCAGAGGCAACTTTTGCATGCTGCGATCTTTTCCCAGGTGCACAGCCACATAGAATAACAAGAGGGTAAGTGCTATCCTTCAAAACAATGGAGTGCACGCATCCAATTTTTTTGATCGTCTACATGAGCCTTTATTGTGACGAGCCTGCTAAAGTTCTCAGTGCTTTTCATAAATTAGGTGCAGGGACACTGAGTGCGGCACTTTGCATGCTGTGGCTGTCCGTAAGCCCTAGTGATAGAAATCCTTGCAATAGAAGCTTTAGCAGCATGGTTATAATGAGAAGTGAGGGGACTATATACAATTACGGTACATTAAATTATCACTAATTTATTGGTCCAGCTAGACTAAAAGCATAATCCAACCCATAGAAAGCTTAAGTCATACACCTGCAAGCTATTAAGATGGGCCAGGACTCAATGCCCTTGTCTCCATAAAAAGCCACCAGTGAGGTTATAGCCTCAGAAGCAGAAGGTGTATGTCATGGCGAATCAAACACAAGCCTTTGCGGAAACAAATAGTCAATGAAATACAGAAAAAACAACATGGGAGAATGGAAAACTTGCATATGGCAAGGTAAGGGGCAAATTTCATCTGAATTTACCATTTCCAACTTGAATTAAAGGATCTTTTACAAGAGTAATTTTTTCCCCACAAAATGCTCAGATAGGATTACAACAAGTCATACTCACTGTATTGAAAACCGACCGCTACTGTTCTGCTGCTACCAAGTCTCCTACCAGTTTCCACTTCCTACTTCAGTAATCACATCCCATTCACAGGGACATGTGACCGCTGCAGTCAACCAGTGTTGATCAGTGGCAGCCAGTGATTTGCACTGCAGGACAGGATGTCATTGTTGCAGCAGGAAGCAGACACTGGGAGGGAAATGAGCAGCATGAGAACGGGAGCAGTGAGGGGTCGATATGGTGAGTATGATTGAAGTCCAATCTGAGTATTTGGTGGAAGAAAGATCTTACTTTCCAGATGACTCTCAATGTAGCCAGTACAACAGGTGTACAGGAAACACTGAACTTACCAGAAGTTTTTTACAGTAACCAAACCATCTACTTCCATCTTCTCCAGTCAGCACAAATGAAAAGGTTTCACTAGGAGAGAAAAAATCCTGTTAACAGGTTTATACAGAAGTGACATGCTGTGTTGATAAGTTTATTTGACAACCATAAGATTTACTATTACCTTTTAAGGCCTGAAGTGGGAGCCCAGTCATTTGAGTCAGGGAAGCAAAATTGTGGGATGACTTTGAGCCTCTCTTCTGTATCTTTGGATTGTTTCTGGGGCTGTTCATTCTAATAAAAATATACCAGTAGACAAAATTAATACATTCAAATTGTGCATGGTGCCCGACACTGTTCATCATTATTCCAGGGTTAAAGGTATAGGTAGACTTTCACAGCAGCCATCTGTTCATAATGGCCGACACACATTACAAAAGTTGAAATTATGGAATTTTGGAAAATTATGTTTATTTTTTTCAGAATAAAAGAGTAAATGTTGAAGATAAAGTAAAGATCATTAAGAAAAGTTTATCAGTCATTTCCTCTTTATGCAATTACCAATATTCGATAAGCTACACAAATTACATGATCAACCTCTAGAAGAGTTTTCTGGATAAAATATACAATCTTTTCAAAGATCTCCATCTTCTAATAGAAACTTACTTAAGAATGTAAGTTACAGTACTCTTAAAAAGGGATGTCCAGTACTTAAATGTTGATGGCCTATCCCTAGGATAGGTCATCAATACTAGAGTGGGATTACGGCACCCCTGCCCATCAGTTATTCCCGTTGCCGTCCAGATATGATCAGTAGCGGATCTGCACAGCACAGTTCTGCCAGCTGCATATGGCTATGACCAGGTACTGCAGATCTGCCTCCATTCAGTTGAATAGGCGTAGACCTGGATAACCTCCCTGCGCCACTATGCAGTTGACAGAGCTGTTCTCTTCTGCTCCGCAATTAAGCGTCTAAGGCCACTGCTGGCACCAGGATCAACGATGGTGTTGGGTCGCACCCTAACCGATCTGGTATTGATGGCCTAGCCTAAGGATAGGTCATCAGTGCAAAAGTATCGGACAACTCCCTCATCTAGCAGTGAAAACGGTTACAAAAAGTTTTACCTTATTGGGATACTGTTGGGTGATATAGGGAATATAGCCATCTCCAGATAGCTTCTTCTTCAAAGAGACAACCACAAACAGTTCAAAAAGTTGCTGCTCCTGGAGTTCAATGAGGTCTCTCTCCAAAGTCTGGTAGTGTGGGTTCCGCTTTAATGAGCTCTGGAACTGAGCTAGACGTTTATTGTGCTCTGTTAGGAGAAATAATAGTTTTTACTTAAACAGGTTTTTCTTTTTCTATAATACTTCTATAGTAAAAGATCTGAAGATACTTCTAGTACAGACACTATGGGGATTTATTTTTAATACTCTAGTCATGTGTCTCAGAACCTGAGGGAGCTAAAAATGTATTCTGCTGCTCTTGGTTTCCTTTAAATTATGGATTGAGAAATATCATTATGGGTGTCATGAGATTAAAGAGGACAGCCTAAGAGTCCTGCCCAAATTTCATGTAAGCACATGCTTCTACTCATCCCATGATAAATCAGCTTGTCTATCCAGAATGACCAGGTATTCTGGATTTACAAAACCATTGTCTTCCTTACTGTTTGAACTTTTATAGGAAAAAAAAGATGGGCAATTTCATCTATTATTACTAGTATTAAGAAGTAACTGATGGGAAATTTGGTCAAAAGTCGGCTTGTCTGGCTTTAATGGGACAGGGAGTGGTGGAAATTTTACACAATATGTGATGAAGGAAGCGAGTTCCCATACATGGTCCATACAACTACTGTGTTCAGATACTTTACTATGGATCACATAAAACCAAAATATGTAAGAGAGCTGTAATTTAACGATTTTATTGTTCTCTACCAAATAAAATATGTAAAAAAAAAAAATTCAACATAACAGTTCAAGAGGCCTAAATCTTGACAAAGCAGAAGCTAAAATAGATGAACCTCCTTGCTCCTCCATAACACATAAAAAAAGGCAAGTGGCATGCAGAAAGTTACATTTGGAAGAATTCATTTTCTTACTTTTCTGACGATCCTCTGCTTCACTTTCAGATTCACTTGCTTCTCCTAAAAAATAAAAATAAGGGAATACCATAAGTAAACCTTATATGTAATACAGCTTCTTAGAATGTGATTTAAGTACAAATATTAAAATGGCTAGGAAAATATAAAAAAAAAATTACATTTAATAATTTATATGTACTTGACCCCTCCTACACATCTCCCCCCCAAAAAAATATACATACCTTTAGATGTAGTATCGTGGCCAGTGAAGGTCTGAACTTTAACCCTCTTCTTTCCACGTTTCGTATCAAAAATATCCTGAATCTTCATCACAAGCTGGAAGAGTAAAATAAAAGTTGACTTTACGACCAGGGTAAAAGTATCATAACAAATATTGCACAAAGACAATCCATAAAACAAATAGCAAAAAATTAAAACCATATACATTAGCAGAAGCGAGAAGAGACATGGGACTTGCTTCTCTTCAAAGTCTGAATAGAAAGAACAAACGTACTGGAACAAAGATTAAGCGGCTGCAGAATTAGGACAGGAAGGATTTTGTGCGTGTGCTTCCTTGTTAGGCCAATCACATCCTGCATGGAGACTTTTTATTTTGCTCGTGTTAGAAACACAGGATATACAATGCGTCTATAGTTTAAGACAAAGTAATGTGAATATATAGACTATGCTTGATATGGAGCAACAAAAGGCAGTCATACTTGAAATTTGCGCCCACTGAGAACACGGGATACACCAGGCAAACTTTAAAATATACAACTTTGAAATTCTAGACTAGTAAAAACTTCAACAAGGCTGCCAACACATCTAAAATTCCCTTGCCATGTATTGCACTGGGTGGAGTACAGGGCCAAGAAAAAGTTAAAAAACAAACATACCGTACTCATCCTACCAATCACCTATCTTGCTGCCCCGTTGCTCCCAGTCTGGTTCTCCATGCCTCACTTGCACCACATTTACAGTTCAGGCTCATTGCTGGAATTCCTGGCCTATGCTGAACATCAGGCCGGAGATGTGGTGTGGCAGAAAACCGCACAGGGAGCAGTGCAGCGGCTGGAGAAGTGAATATGAGGGTCTTTTTTTTCCCTCACACCTTAATTATATTACTGTTTGAGGTCTGGAGAGAAACATCAATAGGGAACCATTCAATTAGCAGTGAACAACCGTGCTGGGAATCAAATTTTCCGGTAAAATTCTTGTAATATGGCAAATTTGAATTTTTTTCAAATCCTCTCATCTCTTGTATTGGGTCATTGTTATCAATGGATTTCAAGTATCTGGTGGCATCATTTTTCTAGGAACATCTTAATTACTAGATTCAACAATTTCAAAACTTTTCTTTTAAATAGTCAACATCACAAAACCACCATACTTCTTTAAAGCCACAATGATCTTACTGTAAAGAAGCTTTCCGATCACAGTTTACTGCCTATACAGCACTCACTTGGGGGTCTGCCTTCTGAGTACCTGGACTCAGTTAGGCCTTACTTCTGATGGATCCATCTTTTTGTGTCTGGCCAAAATGATGGACAACTGTCGAAAAGTTGGTCAAACAGAGTCCACATGTTGAACTCCGTTTGTTGTCTCACTGAAGTCAATGGCTTTGTCTAAGGAATGTCCGAATACCATTTTTGAGGTATTCAATGGAACACCCCAACTTAGTGCTTAACAGTTAGCAAAACAATATGTACACACACATGGCAATTTGTTGCAAAAATGTCTACCCTTATCACATTCATCTGAATAGGGTCTGCAGAAAACAAGAGAAACATACCCGAGGAAACTTCTTCCTCTTTTTAGCGGTTTCTCCACCATTCCTGAACACTTTCCATTCCATTAGTGTGACTGGTAGGGTGGAATCCTTGGGGGCCTTCTTGTGAATGTACAGCTTGGTGCTTTTCAGCTCCAGTGTTTGTCTTTTCAGGAAGTTTGGTTTTGAAGGGATCTGAAGAAACAGGTTGATCATTACTAAACAATAAAAATAATTTTTCTCTGGTAGGCATTACAAACAAACCCATAAAACGTTTGTACGGCTTAGGTCTGCACTTACAGACATATCGTAATTTTTAACATAACCTTCAAGGAGGAAAATGTAATACTATTGTTTAGCCTACTTTTATGATCTGTGAACTGTAAGAATAATTAACCTTAGGGGCTTTGATTGTACATCTTGGAGGTGGGATCTTCCATGATGTTGGCATTTTCCAGACAGGTAAAGGAGATATTTTAATATCTTCATATGGATTTTCTTTCTGTGGATCTAAAAAAAAAATAAAATTAATAATTACTAAACTTAAAGGGGGTTGTCCGATATTGGGAAAAAAAATAAAACATACCGTAGATAGCTTTAAAGAGAAACAAATGTTCCCATTTTTTACTCTTATTTTATTCCTGCTGCTTCCCTGAGTTTTTTATTTTTTTTAAATATGCCATATGGAAATATGAGTTTTTAGTGCTAATTTTTGTTTTCTTTACACAGGGGTGCTGCTCACAGGATTCACTGGGTGAGGGGGGTGTCTTTAGGCTGTTTTGCAAAATTACCCTTCTAGCAACACCCTCTTAATGAAAAAGATAAAACTGTATCATTACCATTTCTTTAGACCCATATGCAAGATTTAAACAAAAAAAGAAAAAAAGTAGAATAACCTGGGGAGCAGTAAGAATAAAATGAGAGCACAAGCCCCCCACCTTTGACCCGATGACAGGTCTCTTAAAAATAAGTAACATTAACATACTCAGCTATCAGCGCAGGCCGCTTCGGAGACCTGTACCAATTCTGGAAGTGATGCCGGCTATGTTTGGACATATCAGGACCAAAGCAACAAATCTCAGGTTGTTATTTCATGCAAGTTTCGAATGTGGCAGATATCGCTTCCAGAAAGTGGCCTATTCTTGATCCGTTTGGGCATTGGGACACAAGTATGCCATGGTTTTGGGGATTTGTTTTTTTAAGTCAATCTATGCCTTAATTCTTTTTCTTTTATCGGAGAACCCCATTAATGCAAACACTGTATAAATAGTAAACACAATGTAATAGATACAAAAGTAGTTGAAAACCTACATGCAACCTCCTCATACAGGTTGTCCTCTGACAGTGTATGATAGAGAGCTGATGGTGAGGGCTCACTTGGTTCTTCAGAGATCTGAGGGTGGTTTGTTTGTTGTATGAAGCGTCTGAATGTTTGAACATCTTCAAATTCAAAGGATTTCCTAGAAACAAACAGATACCAAGACATCAGTCGCAGCATTCCACAAGTGCCATGATAGGACAATAGCGTCAAAGATAAAAAGCAGGTTTATACAAAGGTCCTAATGTTTTGTTATTGACTTGTATGTTTTTTTCATTTTAAGGGTGAAATGATATGCCTATAGCCCCTTTACTGCTAAACAGCAACTGAAAGCTTCACTATATATTATATAGATAGCTTTATGCTGATGTACATTTTTTTAATTTTAAAATCGTCAATAATGTATTGAAATATAAATATTTACTTAAGTCATTTATTTTACACTTTTTGTAGCCAATTACAATATCTTTACCATTAGATTTCCTTGCAGCCATTAGTAGTGCACAAACACAATTGCTGCCAAAATCTTTACATACTTCATAAAGTCACAGCTATGCTTCATAAAAAAACTACAGAGTTTGGTTGTATTATCTGACTAGAAGGCTAAATGTTTTACCTTTTAGATCTGGGTCTTAGTCTTCGATTTCCAGATTTCTTTGGCTCAGGTGGTGGCACAGAAGGATCCGAAGACTCGGCATCACTATCATCCACAGACTTTCTTCTTCTATGATTGTGATAATTGTCCATACGTTCATCATGATGGTTACAGTTAGAGTATCGAAATGTCCTTCTTGGCTTAGGGAGAGGATTTATTGATGGACTTTGATCAAATGGTTCAGTATCATAATAAATGTTTTCCATACTCTTCATTGCAATCGTTTGATCCACCATGCCACCTAAGTCTAGCTCCTTTTCTGTTGAAATGCTTTTACCTCTTCTTCTTTTAAATTCCAAAACCATCTCTGTCAAATCTTCCTGTGAAATCATACTTGTTTTCTTAAACATTCCAGCTGAGGTGTAAAAGTTTCCAGGAGGAAGCTCTATTTCTTGGTCTAAAAATGTCTTTGCTTTACTGTTAAAGTTTGTTGGACTTTCTAGTGGGTCCTCATAAATATGTGGTTGGCTAGGAAGGACACGGTTATTTTCACCATCTAGTAAGTTGCCACTACTGCCTTCCCTGAAATCCAAACCCAAATTCTTACCACGACTTACACCTAATTTTCTATTGTCCAACCCATCCTCAATTGATTTTGTAAGTTCATTTTGATCATAGAAAGTTCTTTTGGGTTTTATGTCAAGCAGATCTCCACATGAGCTGCTATTGGCCCTAACTTCCCACTGGGAGATTTTCTGCCTGATGTTTTTGCAATGACTTCTTGAAAGAGTTTGTTGTGCAGATCGGGTCAAGCCACATTCTGGGCTCCCCATAGTATGCATCACAGGCATCTCTATAGTCATAAAAGCCTCATAGTTGCCTCTAGTAGATCCGCTTAGAGGAATGTTTGTATCCAATGGTGTAAAGACAGTTTTTGTAAATACAGTTTAGTGCTTTTTAATAGTAAAAACAAAGCATTAAATCTAATTTTCCTAGAAAATAAAAGACTAAAGATATGACCTAGCACTATTTTGTATCTCAGATAGAACTTGAATCACTTCTCAGAGTTATGAAGTCTCTACTCCACTGCAGCTGGTAATGTTGCGATTCTTTCTTTCAGGGCCCCCAACTGAAAAACAAATACATATTGTTACAATGCGTCCCATAGATAAGGGCTAGAGCAGAAGCAACAATAACTGTAGTGTCTCAGAGCAAGAGGAATACGTCATGTTTAACAGATTGTGAAGGACAAAAGTTCTAAAGAAAAAAAAATCATGCAGAAAGACAGATTATAGCAAAACTGACAATGAGATCTTAGTATATTATTCCCTCATTTCATGAGTAATAAATGGAGATATTTTCAAATATACAATGTGGATGACAATATACATAAACATAGCTTAATGCAACCCAACATAAACTGTAAAGTTTATTTCAGGAAACAAAGAAATGGGTTGTGAAAGATCAGAATGAATCAGTACTGACAAGGAATAGAAAGGACTGGTAAAACCCAGGCTAGCTACGGTAGTTACACGTGTGGGAGATGGAAGAACACAATAAATGATCAAGGAAGAAAATCAAAGGAGACATTATGTAATGAGGAGAATGACAAAGACATCAGAGGAATAACACCCAAGCATTTGCTAAGAATTAGAAATAATAAGGATTAAGGTTAGAGCGGCGCACATTAAATGGTTTGCTGCATATGGTCAACCCTTGGAAGCTGACTAATTCAGCAGTCAACTGATTTAACTGGGGGTAAGTGGTAAGTGTATGTGGTAAATGTATGCCAACTCAAGTAATACTACACTTCCCAATCAGGCCATGCACATGGTCATGTTGATTACACGAGCTGTACATAAATATTTCTGGGGTTCCCCAGGCCAGCACATTGGTTAAATAATGTAATAATGGGCATAGATGTTTTTCTTAACTTCCTTGAGGCCATCACACACGAGACAAAAGTCATCTGAACCCGCCGATATCGATGGTCTTATGTGTATAGGGGTGCCAGCCGACTGATGGTTGGGAGAGATTGTTCTTCCTGAGATAAGCTACTAGCCGATGTGTCAGTCTGTGGCTTTCTTAGAGCACATAGTAGTACTCGGCTGAGCGAGTGCAAGTGGATCGCTTTGTGCAACCTCTGGTCCACAGTCCAGGTCGGTGCTTTCTGGCTGTGGACAGGACCTGTGAAAAGTTCCTGAACTTTTACGCTCCCCGGAGCTGCTTTTAATTTGCTGGCCTGGCATGATGTCATTTGTGTGGCGCACAAGTCATGTCTTGCCAGCCCGGAAGCACAGGAAATTTGTCACCGGTAGAGAGCAGCGACCTAAACCGTGGACTGGGGTTGCACAAAGTTATCGGCTCATTCCTAACACTAAAGGAAGATGGGACAAACCTTTCATAAGTTGTCACCAAATCCTTGGTCTTTAGGGTCTCACCTATTTTGTGGAGTACGCTACATCAATGTACCACCAATTCATTTTCTATGCAGGAAACTGACTAAATTATACATCCACTGTAGGCTGTTGGAGTAGCATACCAGTAGACACCAATATATATACATGGAGCATGCATGTTGGAATTATTGAGTAGATGCCTCCATTATTATGAATTATGCTTGCTTATATAGCACAATCATATTCCACAGCACTTTACAGAAATTATCATCGCTGTCCCAATTGAGGATCACAATCTAAATTCCCTATAAGTATATCTTTGGCGTGTGGGAGAAAACCACAACACCTAGAGGAAGCCCACGCAAACATAGGGAGAACATAAAACCTCCATGCATGTTGTCCTTGGTAGGATTTGAACCCAGCATTGCGAACCACTGAGCTACAGTGCTGCCAGAGCTTTGCAGAGTAATAATAATATATATAACATACATAACTAAAATAAAAAAATGATCACATCCTAAATTTGTATGTTGCATTTAAGATGTTAACATTCCAAATTAGAAAGTGGTTAAAAGTAACAAATCTCTATCTATATCTACCTCTATATCTATCTATATATCTTTTCCTTTTACCATTAAAGGCATTTCCTATCGCTCAGCCAGACAAGAAGTGACCTGTTAACAAAAATAATGATTATGTTTGATGTAAAAAGTTAATTTTATGGAAGTCCGACTGCCAGAACCTGACAGATGCTAGCAATTATCATTTTTGACTACACAACCACACAGACTTTTAACCAATGTCTACGCTTAATAACAGGGTTTGTTCCCACTGGGGATGCGGGAGGCAGGAAGAAAGGTTTGAATGTGAGGAGAAGATATGTTTTTCCAGCTTCCTGCACTGTTAGCTGTGCCCACACCCTAAAATAGTTTCATAAACTGCTTTCCTGGCATTACGAGACAAAAAGGCCTGAACATGTCAGCTCAGCTTTTCTTTCCTGAAAAGCTTCTGAAAGCGGGAGAATTTCTCTATTGCATTAGTATGTGTCAGTCAGTGGTGAATCCAAAGGAGACCGATTAAAGAGTGGTCATGAAAACCAGACCTAAAACTGTGGTCGGGTTGTCACAGACATCAACTGCAAGCTTTAAAAAGTATCACCGTTAATAAAATAATAATTGTAAGTTAGTGTCACACAGTCTTTTGGAATACCACTGACATTTTTCATACAGACTTTTTTTAGCCAAAGCAAAAATTCCCCATTCCTTTTGAATACTTTGGCTCAAAAAGCAATCAAAAAGTGGCGTTTTTCCCCCCCCCAGTGCTTGACACTTCTTTTAAAGAGAACTTATCATATTGAAAATGGTACCTGATCTACAGGCGAGATGTTCTAGAGCAGCGACCAACTCTGGTCCTCACGAACCACCAACAGGTCATGTTTTCAGGATTTTCTTGGTATTGCAGTCGGAGTTGTGGAACATGGTTCTAGAGCAAGAGTAGCTGATAAGATTGATATTCATTTTTGTGGGAAAAGCTTCCGAATAACTTGTATTTTATTAAGTGAAATCCCTGGACTAGCAATGGTCCTATTCAGCGATTCCCTGTATGACTGCGCATGCAGAGGTAGCGGTCAGTCACAGAGTAGGACCACCCACTGGACCCCTACACATACAAACAAACACCAGGGATTTCAATGAATAAAATACAAGTTATACTGAATCTTTCTGCCCAGCTTCTCCTCCTCTATACTGCGCTGTCCACTGATTGGACAATGTAACAGGTTACCTTTAAGGCAAATAGGATGATTATTAATGCAGCCCTCCCTACTCACAGCACAGTCAAATCTGTTATGTTCTGCGGTCTACATAGTAGACAATTACAATGTGTAATAATACCCGAATAATTTCCTCAAAGAACGTATGATATTTGCGTGATCTGACACACGAGGCATTACTGGATTGCATCCTACATGTTCCTTTCCTCTGCCCGTTTATATAATGCAATCTCTGTACATTTTGTTTTTGTTATGTTGCTTGTGTCACAAAGGGCACTTACTGGGCATTTGATTTTCTGCCCCTGTTCTATGCAGCTTTGTGCTTGTGGGTAAAGCAACTGGAATAAATACTATGTCACGTACAGATGAGCGAATTGATTTGTTGCGAATCTGGCAACTTCAAACTATTTCGTTTTGCGCGAACCAACAAAAATGACACTCACTATTTTACACAATACAGAAGACTGCACCAGCTATAAAAGGCTAACATAACCTCAGGAGCAACGGAGTGAGCTTCTCAATAATGTCTTGCGGTTATCATATCACAGATTAGCACCCCCTATCATAGCCTGTTTAAAAGCCGAGACAGGGAATGCAGCGCTACTCTCATTCACCATCAAGGCGAATCTTTAGTGACAGGATGTCACAGTTCCCACTTTGCATCATAAAAAGACAAAGAATTGTGAATATATTGTACAAATGGTGTGTATGAAAAAACGGTAGTAAATAATGATCTGTTTACCCATAACCATATAAGTGGAGGTCACTTTGACATTACTAAGTGTATTTACATGGAAGAGCTTGAAACAGGTTGGATACAGTCCTTGAAAGCCTCAGTGTTAGGCCGGGGTCACACTTGCGAGTGTGATGCGAGAACCTCGCACGAATCTCTCGCATCAATACCCGGCACTGCCGCCGGCACTCGGACCGGAGTGTGCGGCTGCATAGAAACACATGCTCCGGTCCGAGTGCCAGATTGATGCGTGAGTTTCTCACATCACACTCACAAGTGTGACCCCGGCCTTTGGCTGGGGTCACATGACCGATTTTCTCTCATCCAAGAAAAACGATCATGTGATCCTATCACAGTGTGATCAGATTTTCTCGGATTTGTAAAAAAAAAATCTCCATTTTTTAAGTCTGTGAAAATCGGACCGTGCTCAGATGTCCTCGGAGTGCAGTCTGATGTTTTCTACAGGCCCATAAACAGACAGAGAGCAACATGACCTTATAAGTTTCCTGGAGGGCAAACCTGCTCCGGATTTTATGCCGAAATTTCCTGAACAAAACCGGAGATTTTCTGCAGAAAATCCGAACGCGTTTTTCTCGCGTTTCTTTGCGTTTTTTTCCAGAGTTTCCCAATGTATTAAATGGTGGGAAATCCGAGTTAAATGTGCAAAATTAATGAACATGCTGCGTATTTTTCTGCGATGCGTTTTTATCGTGGAACAAAACGCAACATGTGCACAAAAATTGCGGATTACATTCAAAATGATGGGATGCTTAATGTATGCGTTTTTTTTTAACTACACTGTCTTTTTTTTTTAAATTTGGGAAAATGTAGTAATCCATTCCCACTAAATAACATTTCCTACAAAATGAATTTGTGAGGTGACAGCCAACAGACCGTTTCCTGTTATGTGATGTGCACTGCACGAATTGCATCCACGGAGATTTTCAACAGAAAGTAATAAATCTATGACAAGTAAAAACATGATATACACCTCCAGTTAATTCCTGAGTATAATAGACAGGTGTGGCTGCAGCTGTCTGTGGATGACATGAGTCAGGATACGGATAGTTTTAATCATTTTTTTTTTCAGCAGGAAAAACACAAAATGAAGACTTCCTTGTAGATTTGCATGAATTGCACATAAAGTGATCTACATTGCTTTGGACTTCAAGCAAGAAAATCGTAGTTCAGTCACTTTTATCTCCTATAATATAAAGATCTTTGTAATAATCAATGGAGACCAGAAAGTCTGTAAATATTTTTAGCACATTGTACATTTCTACAAATTTATATCGGTTTTCTTCAACATCCTGCAGTATTTACAATACACTGCAAGCTGCTTCCTTTATTTCATCTCAATCCCAATAGTGTGCTCCCTGTAGGCTCAGTAAGTTGCCAACTCTTCTCGTATCTAATATGTGCATCTAGGCTCAAATTACATTTGAACTTAGATGCACATTTATGGTAGGAAAGGGACTTTCAGGGCCATCTGACTGGTCTGGGAAGAAATCAAATCAGGCAGCTTGCAGTGTTTTGTGATACATGCATGCTGCAAAAGAAAGTCAAACATTTTTTAACCAATTGCAGTAATTTTTAATTCCCCATAAAACATTCAATGCCCTAGAAATATATGCAAAAAGTATAAATAGCTTTTATTAAAAAAAAATCAGTACGTCTGCATCACTGAAAACATTTTTTGTTCCATTATACGTACATTCACTCAAGGCCTAAACTGTGCAAAAATTATTTGCCAAGATTCTGGGGCTTTCTCTGCAGCACACCAGTAGTATCGCTCAGTCATCACTACTAGTAAAGCAGTCTTTTGGAAGTAATAATGAAAATAAAAGTTGTAACATCATGTGACTTCCGTAAATCCTACAGTTGTCATCTTTTAGCACCCCAGTGAAACATACTAGTTTAATGTAACAACAATAGTTGTAGTGAAACAAATAAGTAATAGCCTACAGGACATGAGGCAAGCTTTGATGCTGATGAAAATAAGTTAATTTTCTGGTCTCACCATCATGTGAAGACATAAGCTTTAAACACGATGTATAACGGTTGGTTAATTTAAGTCTCTCTGCTAAAATAGCACACATGACTTCAGTCTAGTAAATTCTTTGAGTTGTACAGGTCCATCATATTCAGCCATCCTTTCAAGTGAAGAAAACATTAAAAATATATAGCATCAGAAGGGAAAAAAATTGTAAATAAATATGTGGATTATAAAAGGCATCTATTGAGGTTGTAAATACTACAACTAGTTACTATAACCAGAAAACTGAAGATAAGACTCTATACAACGCCATCAGATATGGAGTCTGGCTGCAAATGGGTAACCACAACAAAGCCCATATTGAAGATGGTACACACCTACTGCCAGATAACTTTTTTTTGCACTGAAATGATCAGCTAAACTGTGGTGCCAACAAGCTGATGACCTAGACAACCAATTTTGACAACGTATTATCTTCTTCCAGGGTTTGCAGTAGCAATATCAAAATAAACAGCCAGAAAAAAAGAAAGCATGCAAGGTTCCCAGTGATTCATGACCTAAAGAAGACCTGCCACAACCTCTCCTGAGACAGTATCTGAACTGCAAAAACAGACTATGCCCTCTAGCTAGAATACCTAAAAAAGCAAGATCTCAAGTATGAAAATGAAAACATCTTTCTGGACTTAAGTGATTGCAAACAAAAACTGACCTCTACTAGTGGGATGAAGGAATTATGACAATTTAAGAATCTAAACCCCTTGTCAGAGGCCTCTACCTAACCAAATCAGATCTACTGCTTTGCACTGATGAGAAGCAAGCATCCTATAACACGTGTCTGCAAATGGAGTGTCTGGTTTCATTTTTTTCCTTAGTCACGCAGCAAGGCTCCTTATAGGGTTGATATAGAATTTTAGGATTGCTACCCCAATAGGTGGCAATAGAGTTCAAGTCGGCTTCCTGTCTGAAGAGGCTGTTTGTATGGCCTAGAAGTCTCCTTACGCCGGCTTTGCATGCTCCACAAAAAGACAATTCTATTACCTAGTAGATATCGATGAGCAAACGTGCTCTGATAAAGGTGTTATCCGAGCAACCTCCTGTCCTAACCGAGTGTTTTCGGCGTGCTTGAAAAATAGGTTCTAAATTATGGCGAGACAGCAAGAAATACAGAAATAAATGCCATAGCGAGGCATAAAATACAGTGCACAAAAATAAAAAGAAGTTGGGGAGGAGCATACTTCTGCAGATTTATATTCTAGCCTGCATCTGTATAAAATCTAGAGAACAACTTCAATGAAAATTGTATGGTAAGCCATAAGTGGTCTTCACCTACAATAGGTTTATTTATCGGTAAGGTACATATAATTTCTGATAATTTTATATGCTGGAGAATAATGTTTAATAATGACATTATGAAAGACAGAACCTCTTTTCTCAGTTCCTGATACGATTTCCTATTTTTACTAATCAAGTTCCTTATCTAAAAGCATCTACGGTAATCTGCAAACTTTTTTCTTTTTAACAATGGGTCTCATATTTAAAAACTGGATAGACAATAAATTAAGCATGCAGCCCAATAATAGTGGATCACGATACTAAGTGTTCAAAAACGTGAGGATTGAATGAGTCAATCGCAGTAGTTATCACTCGCTAGTATATCTGGTCTGCTGGATATGGGAGAATCCAGAGTACGATGTGTTTCACACCCAGTTATAATTATAGTCCAGGCCCATCAAAATTACTCCCATGAATGAAAAGTTTAAAAAGGTGCAACCAGCACGTTATAGGGTCAAAATCTTTTTTTTCTTCTCCTTTTGTGTTTGAATCAAATGAATGTATTTTGAAATTAATAGAAGGCAGTCTAAGGGATAACAAATCACCTTGTGTAGAGTGACAAACCAAGCTGGCATGTCAAGAGTGAGGAGACTTATAAGCCATGCATGCTCCTCTGGGAAATTAAATATGTAAATTGTCTCTTCAGAGAGGAAGAGGACTAGAACTCTAGTACCACCTATAGGAAGCAGCAATCCTTAGGGGCATAATGGCTGCGCTTTGGACGCAGCAGATACCCCACTCCACCCAAAGCGCTGTCCCCCTTTGTATGCGCGGTGATTCCAGATGTATTCATTGAACACAGGCGGAATCACCGCATCCTATACATAGGACTGTGGTATTTATCTTGTGGAGACGGAGTGTCTCCGCAATATAAATAGACATGCCGCAGTCTAGAAAGACGCGCCTCATGTGCGTAAACGCAGGGCTGCCGGATGCGGCTGTGCGCACATAGTGGAGCTGGGATTTCATAAAATCCCCTCCACTATGCTGTAACATCTGGATGCTGCGGATTGGACATTGTGGCTGTACGCAACGTCCAATCCGCAGCAAATCCTGATGTAGTACGCCACATCGACACATACCCTAAAAGTCAATATCAACCCTTCAACGAGCCTTGCAAGAGGACTTAGGATAAAAGCCAAAACAGAATCTCAATTTGCTGACATGGTGTTTTGGGATGTTGCCCCTCATCAGAGCAAAGTATGAGATCTGATTTGACTAGGTTACAAATCAATAGAATAGATGAACAGTCCCCAGGAAGCATAAATCTGGCCATATACAGGAGATAGCTGTTGACTGAATGAACATTCAGCCAATGTCTACTGTATGTCATCCAGCTCCGCCATGAATATGCATTATGAGCTCAGTAGATTGTGACTCTTTAAATTTCAAAATTTCAGTAGAGAACATTTCCCTATCCTTCAAGATAGAGGCCACAATATATATATAACTTAAAGGGCCAATCCCATAAAAATGATCCTGTTTGTGTGGTCATACAATTCCATGAAATTATCAGGTGCTGGTTTAACAATCTAATTATTACCTGGTCACCAAGTTTTGTCAATTACCTTAGTTTTAAAGAGCGTGGACACAGATGTCAGCTATAAGGGGAGCATTCCGGACTAAATAAATAAATAAATATATATATATATATATATATATATATATATATATACATACATACATACACACACACACAGACAAACGTAAGCTTTTATCTATTCATATACCATACAAGATTACAATTTATACTGTTGAGTCAAGATTTTATTGCAGGTGGTTTTCGGCCTCAAGCTTTTCCCATGGCCATTCAGTACGGTGGAGTTCTGTAGCCTATAATTTAGTCATGCCATAGAAAAATAGAATCCACCCTCACATGTGTCATTGAGCTGGGATCAATGAAATAAACTTTGATTCGATTGTTAGTTCCTATGGACTGTCATGGGATGGATGCATCTACTGCAAATTTGCTGGCAACAAGTAGACAAAAAGCATTATCACACAAAGAAAATCCTTTGGAAAGACTTTGTTTAGTGATTTATTATTATGCTTTGCTTATATTTTGCCATCATATTCCACGTCCCTTTACAGATTTCATCATCACTGTATACACATAGGGAATCTAGATTGTGAGCCTCATCAGTATGTCTTTGGAGTGTGGGAAGAAACCGGAGAACCCGGAGGAAACCCACGAAGCACGGGGACAACATTCAAACTACTTGCAGGTGTTGTCCTTGGTGGGATTTGAACCCAGGACCCGAGTGATCTGATTATAGCATCAACTTTCTAAGCCGCCTCAGAAAACAAAGATAACATTTGCATAGATATTAGATAGACACAAGATATTTAATGTATATCAGGGTGTCTTGACTCTCCTGCTGTTAGAGCAATGGAATATCAAGTATGATGAATTTCAACACAGAAAAAAGCTGCTACCAGAGCAGTCTTTCAGAGGCATGAACAAACTATTTCCGTTAACGACTTGGCCAAGTGTACACGTGTAAAATTATCTGGAAACAAGGATTTCTAGGAATGCTCTTTTCAAGATAATCTTGCTGTCTAAACAGGCTACTAATGATCCGACAAACGAGGAAAAGGTTCGTTCGTTGGTTGAAATGATCTGTTGTGCTGCTAAAAAAAAAAAAAAAAAATGATCATCATTTTCGGCAGCTCATCATGCTATAAAAACAGACTCAGGCTGCCATTGTTCTCGGCAGCATATGTGCACTGAATGACCTATTACAGATGGTTCAGTGCGCATTTGAAGTGCCTTCTACCTGTGTAAATGATGATGATCAGAAGTCGTTTAACACACAAACTCAGGTAGTGTAGGTGCACTCTTAAGCTCGTGTATCGATTTATTTAATTTTACTAACTTATATAATTCTATAATTCCACAGCACTTTACAGCCGTCATCACTGTCCCCATTGGGGCTCACAATCTAAACTCCCTTACAGTATGTCTCTGGAGTGTGGGAGGAAACCGGAGAACCTGGAGGAAACGCATGCAAACACGGGGAGAACATACAAACTCCTTGCAGATGTTGTCCTGGGTGGGCTTTGAACCGAGGACCCCAGTGATACAAGGTTACAGTGCTAACCACTGAGCCACTGTGTATGTAGTGTGGGGGGAAGAGGTGAAAAGCGGAAAGGCCACTGGTAGGAAGTCTTTGAGCATCAGGTGACCAAGTACTCTTTTTACAAGGTCTAATGTGTATATGACTGTGGTTCCCAGGGGAGACTCCTGATGTTGCTCCAGGCCAGTGACATTTAGGCTATCTAGCACACAGATCATCTAGTAAATAAAGAAACCTGGGATCAGATAGATGATGAAACTGATAGGAAACAATAGATATTTCCAGTTTATTTTACACAACAGAAGACTTCCATGTAAGGGACCATAGTCATGACTTGGTTCTCTACGTCAGTCCAAAATCCCTTTGTGAGCAAAAAAGTGCCTGGGGCCTGATGATCACAATCATTAGTGTACAGCCTTACACTAAATGGTGAACACACACCTACTATAATAGGCGCACGGTGGATGTATTTAGTGATGATTAAAGAAAATGAGTGTGTCTAACAGCGCATAATAGTCAAAGGAAACTGTTGAAAGGCAAAATGATTATGTTCTTACATTGTAGGATCATCCTTGATGAACCCACACTTGTGTATCAGTAAATAACATATACAACAATTTGCTAATATCCTTGTGTAGCTGAAAGTGGTTGCTTTATGGCTGTAGTTTTGGCCTTATAGTTCCTCTATGATACCTCCGATATATAGTTAATTTATTGATGCCATCAATCAATACAAAAGGCGAGGTGAACACACCGATGGTGGCCTTGAGTTTTCAGTAAGAGGGTCTGAAAAGCTCACATGTAAAGGCCCCCATACCTCCTTAGATAGCCATCTCTGCCTTCTTGGCCAAGCATTCCTGTGTTCTCGTTAAGAGGGCCTGACAGCATCTTCCCACCGCACAGAACAAAAGGATCAGCCTTTAAAATTCAGCAGGCCAGATCTTTCTTTCATAGATATCAATATGCAGGGGAACAGTCCGGCAGTCCCTATACACATTAAATGAAGAACAGATCTTGTCAAAATCTGCAGGTTTTGACAACTTTTATCCGATGAGTATGGGGCCTTTAATTTTCTGACTAGTACCTGAATTTGAGTCTGGCACAGTGGACAAATTATTTGTATAGGACTGGTCTAGTATCTAGTGCACGAAAAGTAGTTTATTCTACAATTTAAGATCACTTGTTATGGCAATACAGCAAAAACGAATCCGATAACTCGGCCTAGTCAATGGAATCATTGAAAATCAATCCTCCCGCATGTAATAAAACACAAAAGCATACACTTATATGGGTTAGATCTTTTATAGGTTACCATGATGCCTAATGCATATATTAATATGTCATTAATTTGCTTGCACATGTTATTCAGTAGGAAGTTTTCACATACAGAAGTTTGTGTAGAATTTGCGCAATTAGGATTTGTTCACATTTTTTTTTTAATGGGGGAAAATGCAGCATTTTACATTAGCATCATAATAAATGAGACGTCTAAATTCTCATTCACACAGTACATTTTTCTCCCTTTCGTGTTTTGAGTTGAGGTGCGTTTTTTTTTCTATTTAAACCACAGCAAGTCAATTCTTCCAGCATTTTTCACCCATTTGAATAAATGGGTGGGAAAAAAGCATAAAAATCAGGAGTATTGTGAGCAGTGATTTTTCTGCCAACACTCTGGTTTTTGATGAAAAAAATAATAATCTGCTTCAAATACTCAATGTGTGAACATACGCTTAGTATTTGGGGGAAATATGCCGATGTTATCCATCCCCCAATGAAGATTAAGCTCCAAGGTTTTTTCACAGATTACAGGCAGCCAGTTGCTGTTTACATGGCCAAAGGCAACAATTTGAACGCTACCTTCTCAAATAACAAGGTGATTTTCAGAGTTTCGGAGTATGTTCAGTGACCACAGAAAGCAACAGTGAGTACAAAGGACACCTCTGTTACTAAAGTAGCCACCCATAGCGTGAAATTAGGATCTGATCCCACAGATATAACACTAAGCCCAACTGAAAAGGAATCCAGCAGGAGAGTGTTGGCACATCCAGAAAGATCAGAAATTAGATTTCAAGTCAACGCCATAGTAAGGAGGAACAAGGTCTCAAAGTAAGGTTTCCTAAATACAGAATATATCATAAATACAGCAAAAATAAGGCCCAAAATGAATAATGAAAAAAGATGTCTGACATAGAAAGGGACACTGATTCAGTTCTATTTACACCACAGTGGCACAGTGATGGATCCGGCCAAAAATACCACACTAAATGGGGTTTGGTGCTCGTCATGCAGGCGGTGCCATGTTTCTATAACGGGACATAAAAAAAACAATGCTGAGGTAAACATAGCCCACTCGAAATGTGAGAGGTATAAAATGAGAACATGATGCATTGCAATGATCCTCCGCCATTGCAAAAGACGAGCCATCCCACAGACGTGCGTAGTGACCATAGCAGTTGTAATCAATTTACATGGGAAAAAGGGGAAGAACAAGACAGTTGTCAGATGATGTCAGTCGAGTGACTTGACACCCCACAACTGACACATGCAGACTGAGGGGTACAGATACAACCCTAAACATTGGCTGAAAAACTAATGCACCTGAATACTTAGAAGGAACATATACCACTAATACGTCTAGTTATTTTTCTCTTATTGTCATCATTCCTTGCTCCAAAACGATCAAACTTCTCCATATGAAACACACAATAGTCCATTTCCTAGTGGTCCTGTCACTTGTGAACACTATATAGGTCCTGAAAATTCAAAGGTAAGCGACAAAAACCAAGGGCGAATGCACGGCCACTATAAAATACGATTTGTCGGTACATGCCTGACTCTGGATCCTTACACTGATTACTTCCACTTGTCAGCACTTTTTGGTCTAGAAGTGGCGGCAGGATAAACACCCATGTGTCACCACCCTGAACACTAAAAGCACAAACTGACAACTGAAGCTCATTAAATGTGTTGTCCTGCTCGATTTATTCAGTGCTATTCTGCCACTGGCCTACTTTCAACAATTAGCGACCATGACTTGCTACATTGTATGCTGATCCTGTTGAATATGGAAGCTCATGCGGAAACGCCGGCAGAAAAATGGCAACAGGTGTTATGCGATTTTGTGAATGATCCTATCTGTATTAAAGATTTTCTGCAGTCGGGTGATAGGGGGACACTAATCTCTCCGATAACAGTTCCTTACAGTCCACATACACATTGTATATAGTTATAAGTCTACTGCTTCTATAGATAGGAGGTTTTGTGCCAGCACTCACATTTGGAGGGGAATCAGATCTCTATGATGACCATCCCTTACAGTGCACGAGTAGGGATGAGCAGATGGATACATGGAAGTTCGGGTTCTTGTACCCGACCTTTATTCCCAAGTTCGGTTCGGGTACCAAAACCCAAACATTGAAAGCAGTGGGGACCCAAACTTTCAATCTGGAAAATATTTTCTCTCTATCCTCCCGTACTTCCCCTGGAACTCCAAACACTACAGTGGACATCATGGAGACGTCCGTGCTCGGCGATTAGCACCGGACAATAACTGTCCAGTACGAACCCTGAGCTTTTAATTCCGGGTTCGCTCATCTCTACCCACAAGGCCACGTATGATATACAGCTGTAGGATTGCAACTGAAGATCATGTTCTAGTCAAGAAGGATCAGTGATCCCTATGTAAAATCATCACAGTTAATCTAGAAGCTTATGAACTTTCTAATCTTGTAACTGAGTAAGAACATACCAGCGATTCCATCATTATTTTTTATCCTTTTACTACCTGATGACTCGGCTTCATCACCATGTAACATGAACAGCCGTTCTAGTAGTCATCCGAGTCCCTTTCACTTTCCAAACCGGTACACTGGCCCAAAGACGGAATGGATTGAATAGCACGTTGTCAGCTTTGACGTTAGCTCTGTAGTTGCCATATATATAACCTTATACTGTACGTGAATGAACAATACTCATTTCTAACAACTAAGTATTGTAGCTGCTATAATGCAGTGGTTACATGGAACTTTGCCTGCAACACAGTGTGTGGCCATAGAAAGCTTATATGCCGCAGCTACATTGCAATGCGCAAGGTACCGCATGAAAGTCACAAAAAGTCAGAGACAGTTGGCTTTATTGCAGCTTGCTGTGGTCGCAATTCCTGGCGGGTTACAATGTGACCCCATCCACTTGCTCTGTGCCGCAATGTAGCATCAGCACACAGCAATCTTTAGATGCGCCACCCCTGGCACGACTAAAATCGCCTGGCATGTGACAGTTCTCAAAAGTCACGTTACAAAAATATTTGTGCAACTTGCGAATGCTCAACTATTTTTGCATTAAATAAAGTCAAGTTGCTTTCAAACGTGTTGTGTGTGACTAGCATGGAAGTCTATGGCAGGTGTGTCGAGGGCGACTAGCAAGGAAGTCTATGGCAGGTGTGCCGAGGGCGACTAGCATGGAAGTCTATGGCAGGTGTGCCGAGGGCGACTAGCATGGAAGTCTATGGCAGGTGTGTCACAGGCGACTAGCATGGAACTCTATGGCAGGTGTGTCGAGGGCGACTAGCATGGAAGTCTATGGCAGGTGAGTCGAGGGCGACTAGCATGGAAGTCTATGGCAGGTGTGTCGCGGGCGACTAGCATAGAAGTCTATGGCAGGTCTGTCGAGGGCGACTAGCATGGAAGTCTATGGCAGGTGTATCGCGGGCGACTAGCATGGAAGTCTATGGCAGGTGTGTCGCGGGCGACTAGCATGGAAGTCTATGGCAGGTGTGTCACGGGCGACTAGCATGGAAGTCTGTGGCAGGTGTGTCGCGGGCGACTAGCATGGAAGTCTATGGCAGGTGTGTCGCGGGCGACTAGCATGGAAGTCTATGGCAGGTGTGTCGAGGGCGACTAGCATGGAAGTCTATGGCAGGTGTGTCGAGGGCGACTAGCATGAAAGTCTATGGCAGGTATGTCGAGGGCAACTAGCATGGAAGTCTATGGCAGGTGTGTCGCGGGCGACTAGCAACCAGTGACAGAAAATCCTACTCTTTTGGAAACGTGCAACTCTGTCGCAGTATGTCATATGTATCAATGCCACATCTCACTGCGATCTCAGTGACGTGAGACACCCGTCGCCATGTAGCCCTAGCCTAAGGAAGCACAGCGCTCCATAATATAGAACAATAGGGAATGTGGCTGCCACCATACATGCCCTATAGTACAGAACAGCAAAGACTCCATGATACTATGTCTCTTATGGAAAGAAACTTCAAATGATTCTCTTTAGCCAACATGTTCTTATTGTCCCTGGAAAGTACACATTCTTTGGCTAACAATCCTCTAAATAAGCATTTACAGGATATAAAGGCTATTCAGTTAGCAGCCTAAATAAGCGCAATAATATGTATGTATGCAATACTAAACTAAGCAAATCATTGCAACTGTATCAAGAAATTCCATGTATCCATGAGTAATCTTTTCCATTAGAGAAATGACTGCATTGTGGACAATTTAACCCTCTAGGCTTCCAATTCATGTTTTGCGCATAATGCCAGCAAGTATTGAAACACAGGGATCACAGATGGGAGTTGTAGTTTCTCAGCAGATGGAGAGACATCAGTTGTACACAGCTAAACTACAGCAAAAAATGCCATAATATTCCTTATTTCTATAGCAGTAACGCAGAATATGGGCAGATACCACACAACAAATAGTGATCTAGAAGCAATCCCGACCCTCCGGCTGCCTGGTCAGTGTTTCTCTTATTCCAGTTTAGGGTTTCAAATCCAGATTCCGAAACCAAACTACAGCGGCGTCCTGACCCTACAAGCTGCGCTCTGTATCTGTATGGACGATGATCCTGGAGTATACAAGGTCTATAAAGCAAACAATCTATACGCACTAAACAATGGTAACACTAAGGGCTCCTCTGGTGCTTACAGTCCGTGCCTCGGACAACAATGGCGCTGTGTGACAAGTGCAGTCATGTCAGTAACGCAAAAACATCACATACATTCCATTTATATAAAATATGTTTTTTTAATCTAAAATCCTGCTTTTGAAAATTGGAGTCACCCAATACCCCTACGGGTCACAGAGGCATTCATATCCCCCTATTCATAAGGCATAGGACAGCAGAAAGCATACGCAATGTTATATTTGTGCGATTCCCAAATGTAATAATCGGAAAAGTGGAACTACAGATCTCCAACTAGCAGATGTCAGCCACAGACCCAGCAGGGCAGAATACAGAGCATTGCTTACGGGGCAGATTGCAGAGCATTCCTTACAGGGCAGATTGCAGAGCATTGCTTATGGGGCAGATTGCAGAGCATTGCTTACGGGGCAGATTGCAGAGCATTACTTAAAGGGCAGATTGCAGAGCATTGCTTACAGGGCAGATTTCAGAGCATTCCTTACAGGGCAGATTGCAGAGCATTACTTACGGGGCAGATTGCAGAGCATTCCTTACAGGGCAGATTGCAGAGCATTCCTTACGGGGCAGATTGCAGAGCATTCCTTACAGGGCAGATTGCAGAGCATTGCTTACAGGGCAGATTGCAGAGCATTACTTACAGGGCAGATTACAGAGCATTGCTTACAGGGCAGAATGGAGAGCATTACTTACAGGGCAGATTACAGAGCATTGCTTACAGGGCAGATTGCAGAGCATTACTTACAGGGCAGTGTCCAGCAGGGAGGCAGCTTCAGTATAAAATCCACATTACTGGAGGATGGAGTAATCCAGTGTGTGATGAGCGCAGTGTGACTGTCCTGTGGATGACACTACAGCCAGCACTGACTGCAGTCCCTGGAGGTGGCTCATTAGTCACACTGTGGATGTGCAGAGGCATGTAGTGAAATGTGCAGGGTGGAGACTACTGAGGACATAGCAGTGTAGATGTGGGGAGGAAGCTTGTACACTCCAAGTTTTGTCATCCACTCCTCCCCCCACGTGGAAATCTACTCTAATATGTGGTCACAAACCATGTGCTCTTGTAGAAAGTTACTCAGAATTCCCAACTTATGAGAAACTTTTGAATTAGTTTTTGTGCTACTCATTTTTCATCAGCGTTTGATCAGTTTTTACCATCAGTGATTTTCTGGTATGAAAAGAAAAAATATTGCAAAGTTTCTCCTATCCTTAAGGCCTGTCCCACATGTCCGGATAATTCCGGTACCGGAAAAATCGGTACCGGAGTTATCCGTGTCCATGTGTCCATGTGCTCACGTGGCACATCAGTGTGGCACACATGCGGCAGCCGTGTGCCACCCGTGTGCCGACTGGGTACCACACGGACTGTGCAGGAGACAGCGCTAGAGATAAGCGCTGTCCCCTGCATCTGGTGCTGAAGCCGCCATTCATTTCTTCTCTCCAGCAGCGTTCGCTGGAGAGAAGATATGAAAAATCTTTTTTTTTGGTATTTAAAATAAAGATCCCTGTCACCACCCCCCTCCCACCCCCTGTGCGCCCGCCCGCTGGAAAAAAAATACCCGGCTCCCTCGATGCGTCCTCTCCGCGCCGCAGCTTCTCTTGTATGAGCGGTCACGTGGTACCGCTCATTACAGTGATGAATATGCGGCTCCACTCCTATGGGATGTCTACGTGTGTCAGTGTCTCCGGTACGTGAGAAAACTGACACCACACGTACCGGAGCCACTGACGTGTGAAACCGGCCTAAGGCTCATGCAGACGTCTGTGGATCTCGGTCCAACTGTAAGGTTCTGGCAGGAAACGTGGGATGCAGTGATCGGCAGGAGGCAGAGCAAGGGTTAACAGGTTTATTAACAGGGAATACATGCAAGGAGTTAAACAGGATTGAAACAGTATACATTTGTGGCCAAAAGTATTGACACCCCTGCAATTCTGTCAGATAATACTCAGTTTCTTCCTGAAAATGATTACAAACACAAATTCTTTGGTATTATTATCTTCATTTAATTTATCTTAAATGAAAAAAACAAAAAAGAGAATGAAGCAAAAAGCAAAACATTGATCTTTTCACACAAAACTCCAAAAATGGGCCAGACAAAAGTATTGGCACCCTCAGCCTAATACTTGGTTGCACAACTTTTAGCCAAAATAACTGCGACCAACCGCTTCCAGTAACCATCAATGAGTTTCTTACAATGCTCTGCTGGAATTTTAGACCATTCTTCTTTGGCAAACTGCTCCAGGTCCCTGATATTTGAAGGGTGCCTTCTCCAAACTGCCATTTTTAGATCTCTCCACAGGTGTTCTATGGGATTCAGGTCTGGACTCATTGCTGGCCACCTTAGAAGTCTCCAGGGCTGTCTCTCAAACCATTTTCTAGTGCTTTTTGAAGTGTGTTTTGGGTCATTGTCCTGCTGGAAGACCCATGACCTCTGAGGGAGACCCAGCTTTCTCACACTGGGCCCTACATTATGCTGCAAAATTTGTTGGTAGTCTTCAGATTTCATAATGCCATGCACACGGTCAAGCAGTCCAGTGCCAGAGGCAGCAAAGCAACCCCAAAACATCAGGGAACCTCCGCCATGTTTGACTGTAGGGACCGTGTTCTTTTCTTGGAATGCCTCTTTTTTTCTCCTGTAAACTCTATGTTGATGCCTTTGCCCAAAAAGCTCTACTTTTGTCTCATCTGACCAGAGAACATTCTTCCAAAACGTTTTAGGCTTTTTCAGGTAAGTTTTGGCAAACTCCAGTCTGGCTTTTTTATGTCTCGGGGTAAGAAGTGGGGTCTTCCTGGGTCTCCTACCATACAGTCCCTTTTCATTCAGACGCCGACGGATAGTACGGGTTGACACTGTTGTACCCTCGGACTGCAGGGCAGCTTGAACTTGTTTGGATGTTAGTCGAGGTTCTTTATCCAACATCCGCACAATCTTGCGTTGAAATCTCTTGTCAATTTTTCTTTTTCTGTCCACATCTAGGGAGGTTAGCCACAGTGCCATGGGCTTTAAACTTCTTGATGACACTGCGCACGGTAGACACAGGAACATTCAGGTCTTTGGAGATGGACTTGTATCCTTGAGATTGCTCATGCTTCCTCACAATTTGGTTTCTCAAGTCCTCAGACAGTTCTTTGGTCTTCTTTCTTTTCTCCATGCTCAATGTGGTATACACAAGGACACAGGACAGAGGTTGAGTCAACTTTAATCCATGTCAACTGGCGGCAAGTGTGATTTAGTTATTGCCAACACCTGTTAGGTGCCACAGGTAAGTTACAGGTGCTGTTAATTACACAAATTAGAGAAGCATCACATGATTTTTCGAACAGTGCTAATACTTTTGTCCACCCCCCTTTTTTATGTTTGGTGTGGAATTATATCCAATTTGGCTTTAGGACAATTCTTTTTGTGTTTTTTCATTTAAGACAAATTAAATGAAGATAATAATAACAAAGAATTTGTGTCTCTGATACCTTCCGCTGAGCCCAATCCATATAAGGATGTGGCTGGAGAAGCGTGGGCCACGGCACTGTCTGAGCCCCATGTGGCACCTACACGACTCCCCTCACAGTCTCTGTCAGCAGTGGCAGTGCTTGGGTGCGGGTCTACGCTGTACGGATTCTCTGGGACCGAAGCACTCACTGGTCCGTAGTGTCTGACAAGGGTTCGAGCCACAGTCCTGTACGAGCCCAACGTGGCTTGGCAAATCTATAACGGCACAGTCAGGGTGCAAGGGTCTGTCCTGTCTCTGGTCACTCTTATGGGGTATGTGTGTTGTACTCACGGACACGGTGCGTTTGGCGCCTTGCTCTCTAGTAGTCACCGGTACACTGCACCTCTCTGCGTAGTCATCAGGCACACACTGCACATCACTCTCCTTTTCTAATCCCCGCTGCTGGCGGTGAGAGATGGCGGACGCTGGCCTGTACGATGTTGGTGCTCCCCGGACGGAGCACTACTCTCTCTGGCTGCTGCTCCTAGTCACGCAGCTCCCCTCAGCACAGCAGTCCCTGTCCTTCTGGTCTGCTTGGTGTGCACGGCTCTGCTCTGTGTGCATGGCTCTGCTCTGCATCGGTCCCTCTCTCATGCTTGCTGCTGGGCACAGAACTTCCCTCAATGCAGCAGACCCCGTCCTTCAGGTCTGCTGCAGCACGGCCTGTCGCAGCCCCGACACTCGCTGGTAGGGGAAGCAGAGCGCACCGCTCTGCGCTGGTGCCACACCCACTTTTTTTGTGCGCTAATTATCTCTCTGCTGCTGCGCGCGCTTTTATGGCTCTCCCCGCCCACCTTGGTCAGGAGAAAGCTTCAGCTCACTCAGGCTTCTCCCAGACTGCAGGGGAAGGTCCGGCTCCTTCAAGCTTCCCCCAGGGAACAGTGGATGCAGCCTCTCAAGTTACGGACCCAGCACGCAAGTACCCGCTGTCTCGTCGTCCCCCCTATACAACCACAGACTATAATGCAGTACCTGGCCGCTGGTCTCACACCACGAGCATGACAGCTTCATACATTTCTTTGAGGCTGTCAAGAGACCCATGGACAGTCCGTGATCACCGAGATGAAAGTATTTTTGGTCTGAGTGATATCCATGTAAAAATTTGACATCACACGGACCATTTTAATTGGGCTGTTCAGATGACAGTTGTTTTTAGGGTGCTTTCACATTGTGTTTGGCCACCCGTTCAGTGTCCGCATCTGAACCCCCCGCAAAACGGGATTCGATCCTAGGCGCTGACTTTAATGGTGTCAGCAGAGCTCTGCCGTGCATCATTTTTGGGCATGAACGTCTACTGGAGCGGACACCCACACGTAGTAGACCGCATCTAAATGTCTATGGCACAGTCGGTCTGTATGTCCGAATCCCGTTTTGTGGGGAGTTCAGACTTAAGCCCTGAAAACGACACTGAAGGGGTGTCTAAACGCAGTATGAAGACACCCTTACACAGACCGAATGTCCACAATAATACTCGCTTTTTCAGATCTGTAGGTGCGCAAAACATAACGCATCCCATGCACTTCATCCGCTTTACATCTGATTTTAACAGCTATATTACAATTCTTAATAAAGATAACTGTAAATTTTTTGCCTGCTGGTGTATAAATACAGATGCCATACAAATGTAATATAGATTTAAAGAATGAACATACAGAATCTTCTGTTTTTCTGGACTGTAATTGGACAATTTTTCAGACTCTCCTCTGATCCCGGCCTGAGGCTCCATGTGTCTGTTTTATTTTCTCAGACAGCACATGGACCCTATAGAATTTTATGGATTTATACACACATCTGTGAAAAAAGCAGATTTGCGTGTAAGATCCAAGAGATTCAAAGCAGGTTCTGTTCTGATCCATTTTAAGGATTGGCTGTTCAAGTCTTTGTCTTCAGTGAAAAAAAAAACAATGAGCAAAAATTGATGCAACTAGGATGACACCTGAGGAAACAAAGTCAGTTTCTCACAGATGGTAAAATTCACTTGAATGTGTGAATGTAGCAACATGAGTAACTTGGGCCTGAAATGTCCCCCAGTCCCTGGATAACATGGGACTAATTCATGAAGTGGTATGTGCCTCTTAAAAAATTAAGCCCATCTCACTCCTGCACGCCCATTAGACTGGCATGCACAACGCCAGACTTAATGAATCAGGCCCATTGTGGTTTACGGTGATTGCGGCAAAAGGCACATGTGAACGCAGCATAAAAAGTGTCTAGGAACCAGATCAATTGATCACCATGGCTGTCCTTATTTTAAGATGGTTATTTGTGATGAGAACAGCCCTGTAACCAAGTATATGATTTGTTCACATTAATAAAGTAGGGTTCTTAAGGAGTCTGTCCCTCAGATATAAAGGTATCTGTATGTACAAAAATATAGAACCAAATATCTGCTCACCAGGATAGGAAATCCATGTGTATGGGTGTGGTACAAGGAGACTTCAGGCCGGTTACTGATCAATGTAAGCCATGGAGAGAGGAAGAAAAAAGTCCAGCAACCTCAGAAAAATAGAAACATTATGTATTAAAACATGAAATTTGTTTAGTAAGCTAAAACCATTAAAAATATAATCACATGAGGGGAGGGATAAGACATCGGGTCTACGCGTTTCAAGCTACTCATTCTTAATCCTGACAAGGTATGTCTAAGAGAATAGGAGATTCTTCAGCTCAAAAATTCACTCAATCTTCAAAAAATTATCAAGACATCAAACTGGAAAGAACTAATAATTCATATCCAATTCAAAGGAAAAAATAGGGCAAAAATAGTTTAATCTGTTTCTCCAAACTATGAATCATTTGGTACTCTTAGGCCGAAGACACACTAGAGTTTTTAAAATCGGTCTGAGTGTCATGCAAGTGGCATGTGATTTTCATATAAGTACAATGCGATTTTTATCACCTAGCACCCGAATGACATCCATATGCGATCCGTATGCAGTGCCATTTTAATATTAGCAATTGTCTATGGCATTTATAGAGCGTTTTCAAAGGAAATATTCTTGGATAGATAGATAGATAGATAGATAGATAGATAGATAGATAGATAGATAGATAGATGTGAATGAGAAATATAATCAGTGTTTTCTGTATGTAGCTTACTGTACATGCATTTTAGTAATAAATAAATACATTTCTGAAAAAAAAAAGGCACTGTACTAATTATATATGTCACGGACACGTTTACGTCTATATATTCTATGTGTATATATCTATTCTATCTATTCTAATCTGTCGGGTCACGCTATTATTAGTACAGTGCCATTTTTTTTATGCGTCTGATTAAATGTTGGGTTGTCAATAAGATGGGTGCGTAAAAATTGGACGGCACACCTACGGTCCAAGTGCTGTGCAATATTTTTTTTTCACACCCATTGACCTCTATTGACGATTGCGATCCGAAATTGGCATCCACTCGCAGTATGATTTTTTTTATCAGTCGCATGAAAATGTGATCTGAGCTGATAAAAAAATCGCAGATGAGCACTGAATCAATGAATAACATTGGCCCAAATGAAATCCGATTTTTTTTATGGTTGCATTCGTCTGATTTAATCACAAGTGGGAGTGAGCCCTGACAGTGGTGAAATTATCAGCTACTATTATTTTGTCTGAACAAACAGAAATCCTTTCTAAGGAACTTAATATCCTTATGGATGTCAACAAGTTTGGGAGACTCCTGACTGTAAAACGGCATTTTTATGAGGAAATTTCAACCGATAATGATCTATGTTTGGAACACGCAATGACAACTGACTTTGGCTACGTTCACATTTGCGTTGTGCGCCGCAGCGTCGTCGCCGCAACAAAACGCATGCGTCGTGCGGCCCTATCTTTAACATTGGGGCCGCATGGCGCCGCATGTACATGCGTTGTCATGCGTTTTGGTGCGTCATACGCCGCATGCGGCGTTAGGGCGCACCTGTCAGGGCGCAGCAAACGCAACATGTTGCATTTTTTGTGCGGCGCAGACTTTTTAAAAAACGCATGCGTCGTGTTTGCGTCGCTTTTGCGTCGTCGATGCGCCTTTTTTACCATTGATTTGTATTGACAACGCAGACGACGCAAGTACTTGCGTCGTGGTGCGTTGTACGACGCATGCGTTTTCTAATAAAAATGCCAAACATCGTCTAGATTTTGGGGGGGCGCATGCGGCGCAAAACGCTGCGTTTCTTGTTCAAAACGCAACTGCGTTTTTGTTTGCGTTGTGCGTTGCGGCGCCGACGCTGCGGCGCACAACGCAAATGTGAACGTAGCCTTTGACCTTATTTTTTTCCTAATTTTCAGGAACAATGTTCACTAAGTCATCTCACGCACTTCATGGTAAACCCCGATTCTCTAACTACAAGCAATCAATGTGCCCAATCCTTCGTTTTACCCTATTGAATGCCCTGGACAACTCCCAGCATGTTATAGAGAAAGACCGGAGACATTTTTTTACCACACAGAACAAAGTTCCTTCTATTTTCTTTCAAACTGAGATAGGCAGTCAAACAATTACAAGAAAATCCTAATATCATAATTCGACCCTCAGACAAAGGGGTTTCGATAGTTATCCTGGACAAAATGCTATCTCATAAACAAGTGAAGGAAATGTTATCTAACACTTCTACATACTGTAAATTGACGTGAGATCCAACTAATCGCATCACTTTTTCCCTCCTCTCTTCAGTGTCTGTATGGGCAATGAAAATCACATGAAAAACTGCATAGTTTCAGAATGTGGTTTTCAACCATGTAGTTTTCTGGCTAAAATACTTCATTTTTTGCCTGTAAAAAATGCGCAGTCAAAAACTGCATTGTGAAACTGTGGACAAATGGGCAATTTATGGCACATTCTGTGGAAACTTCTTTTAGTCATTAGATATCTAATATCAGGTGTGTAATTAGGCACGGGGCGGTAGCCAATGGCGAAGCACTCACTCATCTGTGGCGCCCGACACGTTACATGAAATTGGAGGTCCTGGCTGGGTGTGTGAACTTGTGTTGTGGGGGCATTATGCCCATGCAGACCACATGTCACTGATGTTGTTGGTTTGCCAGGGCCAGATGGTTCACAGTTCAATTAGGAAGACCACCATTGATAAATAAACTCTTTTCTGAATAGTAACTTGATAAGTCTTATATACAAGGGATAGCGGTATTAAGTCTTATGGAAGTTGCCCTTACAGTACGAAGCATTTTCCACACAGTATCCTTCCTCTCTAGTATACTCCAGGGCTTTCTATAGCCACTGTTTCTCCCTACTTCGCTACAACCTAACTTCAACTCTGCAGTCCTGATTAACAAGTCTTTACTTGTTCAGTGTCCTATTTCTTCCACTACTGGCACACTAGAACTCTCACTCGGGACCCTTCACTAGTCTCACTCACTCAGTCCTGTTTAGGCCTTTTGCCTTTCAGCAGTAGAAGCTTGAGGTCTCCTGGATAGGCGTACTCTCCTAGTACCTGTCTCCGGTAGTCCACTCTGTCTCTCTGACACATCCTCAGGATCTTTCCATCCCTTCTCTTCGGTCTCCTTTGATTCAGAGTCACTCCCCAATACAACACTGCTCACCTTGCACTCCAGACCCAGTCTTCCCAGCAGTCACTTTCCCTAACTATAGCCCCTCCCACTGTCTGCTAGTCCCAAACACGAACTCCTACTGTTCCTAAACTATATACGTATTAACTCATTATATCACAATACATTACTTATCTTACATCACTACACGCTATACAGGAACACAATACCTTACATTATTCACATTACATTTTACATCATACTTACGCGACGCGACTGGTGTATTCAAGGGTAAGAACACAACCGCAGTGGTCCACCACCCTTACAGGTGCACACTGAGTATTCACTGACGTATATTGTAGCATCGCCAAAGACTCCCATTCAACACACGGAGGCCGAAACTATGTTCTGTCAGCCTCGCTCTGGCCAGTATTTGACTGCATACTGTTTGTTTAACTGTATTGGAAAGCACATATATTATGTGTTTCTTTACAAGGTGTTCCTATGGTGGACTGATGCATCATCATCCAGCCTGACTGTGCACACTGTCAGGCGCTTACCTACAGAGTTTATTTGACCGACAGTGTGCACAGACGCAGTGTGGACTTACAGTATGTGCTTAGTTTGTCTGAATATGTCATCTCAGCCCTATGTGTGACTCTAACAAGTTAGGAGAGCTCACTGAGGGTTGTGACTTTCTTATGGGCGGGTTTACACAGCCATATGAAAAATCATCCAATATTTATCCAGAATTTGTATTGTCATCTGTATGTAATTGGGAACTTTGATATAGCCACATTCTTTTTTATGGACAATTGGTTTGTAAAAAAAAAAGGCAGACATTTCAAAAGAGCCTTAGTTTGAAAATTGTCCATGTGCTCTGTTTTAAAAACAGTTAGCTCGTGTATGTGAAGAAATACTACATGGGTTTTATCCGAATAAACTATGACTAATTTTAAAAGCATATTGCATGCTATGTGTTGTGGGTAGACGACTGTATGAATTTATGGCATCTCTGTGATAAAAACGTGAATGAAACGTGCGTGGATTCACAAGACCTTCTGTACCTTGCATAGCATTCTCGTGTTCAGAATGTGACAATTACTAGAATGTAGCGTGCCGCAGGTCACTGACGTACGGGACATGGCTGTGTGTTCTAGGACTGGGGTGTTGATATATAAACAGCAGCAAATACTGTATTGGAAGGAGCACATGGCCTGCCATGCTTGCAATGAATTCTGCATAGTGTATTGAGAAAGTGCAAAGGTCTCAGCTTCATTCTCACACAGATATAACACTATGGATTATATGTTCTCTAAATGTAACTTAGATAAAACAGTTCATGACTTAAATCTTAGGATAAACATGGCATGACTATGACCCTTTGAAATAGCCCTAATTCAGTGATTGGTTTCCAAATTTAATTATTTTCCCAAAGGAAACTTGTCAGGTCTCCTGACATGTCTGGTTTAGTTCATATTTGTGTTCGCCATGACTCACTGCTCCTATCTCCTGCGCTGGCGGGGACAGAAGCAGAGTGCTAGCGCTGCACTCATCTCTCCCACAGAGTCTATCACCATGGATCCAGGACATCTTCAAAGGGCAGCGATGCAAGTAACTGCAGCACCACCCCCTGATCACAGCCAGTCCCAGGATGGGTGATAGACATGCAGGTAAGTGAGTGCAGCGCCAGCTTCCTGTTCCATCACATTTGACATTCCTCTCAAATGCACTGGAAGTGCAGTAAAAACATTTAGGGATTAGCAAGATAGGGAGAAGTTTAGGGTATTGTGTTATAAAGCTAATTACAAAAGTGGTTAGGGTGTAAAGATAGATATTTAGAAAGGAAATGCTTATGCCTTACCCACTTGCCAGGAGTTGTGGTATGTGCCAACAATGAACTGGAGCTGCTCTGCATGGTCAGACACAGCAAATAACAGTATATAGAAGGGCCACACATATAAGATCATCTCAGTACAGGAACTTTTTTAATGCATTCAGTTGTGAAACATTATTATTATTATTATTCCAAGATCTATTTATTAAAATGTACAGTGGGGCAAAAAAGTATTTAGTCATTCAGCAATAGTGCAAGTTCCACCACTTAAAAAGATGAGAGGTGTCTGTAATTTACATCATAGGTAGACCTCAACTATGGGAGACAAACTGAGAAAAAAAAATCCAGAAAATCACATTGTCTGTTTTTTTAATCATTTTATTTGCATATTCTGGTGGAAAATAAGTATTTGGTCAGAAACAAACAATCAAGATTTCTGGCTCTCACAGACCTGTAACTTCTTCTTTAAGAGTCTCCTCTTTCCTCCACTCATTACCTGTAGTAATGGCACCTGTTTAAACTTGTTATCAGTATAAAAAGACACCTGTGCACACCCTCAAACAGTCTGATTCCAAACTCCACTATGGTGAAGACCAAAGAGCTGTCAAAGGACACCAGAAACAAAATTGTAGCCCTGCACCAGGCTGGGAAGACTGAATCTGCAATAGCCAACCAGCTTGGAGTGAAGAAATCAACAGTGGGAGCAATAATTAGAAAATGGAAGACATTCAAGACCACTGATAATCTCCCTCGATCTGGGGCTCCACGCAAAATCCCACACCGTGGGGTCAGAATGATCACAAGAACGGTGAGCAAAAATCCCAGAACCACGCGGGGGGACCTAGTGAATGAACTGCAGAGAGCTGGGACCAATGTAACAAGGCCTACCATAAGTAACACACTACGCCACCATGGACTCAGATCCTGCAGTGCCAGACGTGTCCCACTGCTTAAGCCAGTACATGTCCGGGCCCGTCTGAAGTTTGCTAGAGAGCATTTGGATGATCCAGAGGAGTTTTGGGAGAATGTCCTATGGTCTGATGAAACCAAACTGGAACTGTTTGGTAGAAACACAACTTGTCGTGTTTGGAGGAAAAAGAATACTGAGTTGCATCCATCAAACACCATACCTACTGTAAAGCATGGTGGTGGAAACATCATGCTTTGGGGCTGTTTCTCTGCAAAGGGGCCAGGACGACTGATCCGGGTACATGAAAGAATGAATGGGGCCATGTATCGTGAGATTTTGAGTGCAAACCTCCTTCCATCAGCAAGGGCATTGAAGATGAAACGTAGCTGGGTCTTTCAACATGACAATGATCCAAAGCACACCGCCAGGGCAACGAAGGAGTGGCTTCGTAAGAAGCATTTCAAGGTCCTGGAGTGGCCTAGCCAATCTCCAGATCTCAACCCTATAGAAAACCTTTGGAGGGAGTTGAAAGTCCGTGTTGCCAAGCGAAAAGCCAAAAACATCACTGCTCTAGAGGAGATCTGCATGGAGGAATGGGCCAAAATACCAACAACAGTGTGTGGCAACCTTGTGAAGACTTACAGAAAACGTTTGACCTCTGTCATTGCCAACAAAGGATATTTTACAAAGTATTGAGATGAAATTTTGTTTCTGACCAAATACTTATTTTCCACCAGAATATGCAAATAAAATGATAAAAAAACAGACAATGTGATTTTCTGGATTTTTTTTTCTCAGTTTGTCTCCCATAGTTGAGGTCTACCTATGATGTAAATTACAGACGCCTCTCATCTTTTTAAGTGGTGGAACTTGCACTATTGCTGACTGACTAAATACTTTTTTGCCCCACTGTACTTTATTTGTGAGACAATCTTTTTAACCACTTGCAAAAGTGTTTGGAGTGCAAACATTTCAAAAAATTATTGCCACACACCACTAAAGTGGCATCACTTTTCGCAGAATATAAACAGTATAATAAGCCTCTGACTCCCTTTCCACAACTGGCAACCCACCAGATGGAGACCCAATTTGGCGTCTCCACATTTCAAAATGTCACACACCACTAAAGTGGCATCAATTTCCACAGAGTAGAAACAGTATAATGAGCCTCTGATACACCCCCTCTACTTCTCCTTGGTCAGGCCTCATCTGGAATAGTGTCCAATTCTGGGCAACACATTTTAAGACATTGAAAAACTGGAGCAAGTTCAGAGAAGAGCTACCAGGATGGTGAGTGAACTGCTACGAGGAACAGTTAAAAGATGTGGGAATGTTTAGCTTGCAAAAAAGAAGGCTAAGAGGAGACTTGATAGCTATCTACAAATATCTGAAGGGATGTCACAGGGTAGAGGGAATCATCATTCTCATTTGCACATGGCAACACAAGAAGCAATGGAATAAAACTGAAAGGGAGATAATACAAATTAGATATTAGAAAAACTTTTTGACAGTGACAAAGATCAATGAGGAGACAGGCTGCCACGAGAGGTGGTGAGTTCTTCTTCAATGGATGTCTTCAAACAGAGGCTGGAAAGTTATCCGTTTGAGATGGTTTCAATTCCTGGTAATATATGGATAGATAAACATAAACCATACAGGGCAACATTAATGTAGAGATGCCCCAGAGACCCATGCCCTATGTGACTGTCTCCAAGGTACACCTTTTAGGACGCTCCTGAACATGATATCAAACATAAGAAAATTGGAGCAAAAAGTCCAAAAGTATACAAGATATAAATTTATTCATGAAAAAGTAACAATACACACATAATAATAACAGACTAGGATTATATATATATATATATATATATATATATATATATATATATATATATATATATATATATATATGTATAACAGCATTAATAGGTGTACATAAGAAATAATAAAAGACCATCAAAATATAATACAATATAAATTATAGCATTTATATTACATTATATTATACTTTTATGGTCTTTTATTATTTATTTCTTATGTACACCTATTATTGCTGTGTTATCCATATATTACCATGTACTTGTATTTTGTGTAATTATACTGTGCATTCCTCTATATATTATATGGCTTTTATTTCTAGCCATACCCACCCTTTCTTTTCCTGTACTTGTCCCTCCCCGTAAATTTGTTTTTTCATATTTTTATAACCCTTGTATTTTATATTTCTCATAATAAAAATTTGCTATTTTAACCCTTTTCAAAAAAGTGTTGTGCCTTTGGTGTCTCTTATATATACAGCTCTAGCAAAAATTAAGAGACCACCACATCATAACCCTGTCATGGGCAGCCCAATCTCCAGACCTGAACCCCATTGAAAACCTCTGGAATCTAATCAAGAGGATGCTTGGAAATTCGGAGATATGTAGTCAGAAGTTTATAGAATAAATTAACAATTTACATTTTACTCAAATAATATAAAGTAAAAAATCAGACAAACTGAACATTTTGCAGTGGTCTCTTAATTTTTGCCAGCGCTGTATATATATATATATATATATATATATATATATATATATATATATATATATATATATATATGTATATATATATACTGTATATATACAGGGGTTGGTCAAAATAATGGAAACACCTAACGTTTTGGCATCATAATCTTCGAACATGTGATAAACATGCAAACCGTGACATATGGTAATGTTTTGTAGTTGATTATTTGTGTTATGTGATATGTGTATGTAAATTAACTGTTTGTTTTGCATAATTGTAAGAACATTGATGAGAACCTGATACCAATGGCAGACCTCTCGGATTTTCAAAGAGGCCAAATTGTTGGTGCTCGTGTGGCAGGCACTAGTGTAACAGAAAGTGCCCGAATGCTTGGCGTGTCAAGAGGTACTGTCTCCAAAGTAATGACTGTGTTTGAAAGAGAAGAAAAAACATCCGCAGCAAAGCACAGGTCCGGCCAAAAGTCAAAGTTGACTGAGAGAGACTGTCGGACTCTAAAGCGAATTGTGAGAGAGGATCGCAAGACCACGGCTCCGAAAATCACTGCTGAGCTCAATGAACACCTACAGAACCCAGTTTCCACGAAAACTTTTCGTCGGGAGCTGCACAAATCTGGATTCCACGGAAGAGCTGCAATTCGAAAACCGCTGCTCTCAATGACAAATGTTTACAAGCTTTCAGAGTGGTGTAGAGACCTCCAGAATTGGTCCCTCGAGCAGTGGAAACATGTGATATTCTCAGACGAATCATCGTTTACCCTATTTCCGACCTCCGACCGAGTGTACGTTTGGAGACAGCTGAAAGAAGCATTCTCCCAACCGTAAAACATGGTAGAGGTTCTGTGATGATCTGGGGTGCTATTTCGTGGAGATCCGCCGGGCCTATGATATCCCTTCATGGAAGAATTAACAGCCGAGATTATTTAGGCATTTTGGGCGACCAAGTGCATCCAATGGTTCAAGCACTGTTCCCGGAGGGGAACGCCATCTTTCAGGATGATAATGCACCAATTCATACAGCTAGAAACGTTAAAGCATGGCACAAGGAACATTCTAATGAAGCTGAGGATCTCATCTGGCCCCCACAATCCCCAGACCTCAACATTATTGAGCATTTATGGTCAATTTTAGAGATTCAAGTTAGACGTCGATTTCCGCCGCCATCATCGCTCAAAGAACTGGAGGGTGTTTTAACTGCAGAATGGGCTAAAATTCCTTTGGAAACAATTCACACCTTATATGAATTGAATCCATACCTCGGAGAATTGAGGCTGTAATCGCCGCAAAAGGTGGACCTACACCATATTAAACTAACTTTTGTTGATGTTTCCAGGTGTTTCCATTATTTTGTCCAACCCCTGTATATATATATATATATATATATATATATATATATATATATATATATATATATATATATATATATATATATGTTTATATTTTCCATTAAAATAATGATTCAGCCAATGTTTTTAATTTTCACAAGGGGTAATAGAAGAAAATAAACTCCACAAATTATTACGGAATTGCACCCAAACGTGGCAATACCCCAGATGAGGTCAAAAGCTATTGTTTTGGCACATGTCAGAGCTTGTAAAAGAAGGAGATTAGATTTTTGGAGATAAATTTTAACTGGAATAAACTGTGAATGCCATGTTTCATTGGCAAAGCCACTGAGGTGCTTACACAAGTGACCCCAATTTAGAATCTGTACTCCTGAAAAAAAATCATTCAGCTGTGTAGTGACCATTTCTGACCCATAGGGACTTCACAAGAGTGTATAACATTGGGACACAAAAATGAAAACATTTTTCCAAAAAACATGTTCTGTTAGCCTAAATTTTTTTATTTTCGAAAGGTAATTGAAGAATATAAACATTGTAATTTGTTAAACAATTTCTTCTGAATGTGGCCATATCCCATGTGTGGTCCAAAATTGCTGTACAGGCACTTGGCAGGTCTCAGATGGGAATGGGTGCAAATTTGGCTGGAAGAAATTGCAGTTTCCATGTCACATTTGCACAACCCCTGAGAAGCAAAAACAGCAGAAACCCCCAAAAGTGACCCCATTTTGGAAATTAAAACCCTCAAGAAATTCATCTAGGGGTGTAGTGAGCATGAAAATCAAAAATTACTTTTTTCCCTAAAATGTCAGTTTAGCCACAAGCGTGGAGAAAGTGGACACTGCAAATTGTTGTGCAATTTCTACTGAACCCAGTGATACCCCCATAAATAGCTGCATACTACTTGTTGGTCTTCCAGTGGGACTTAGATAATAAGGAGGGCTATTTTGCTCTTGGGGTGCAGTTTTGACTGATATAGATTGCTAATGTGTTAGCGGAGCCCATGAGGTGGCAGAACTGTGAAAAAAATATAAGTGACCCCACTTTGGAAACTATACCTATCAAAGAGCTCATCTAAGCATGTAGTGAGTATTTTGAACCCACAAGTACCTCACCAAATTTTTACCACTAAAATGTCATGCTCGCTACAAATTTTTCATGTTCATAAGGCATAATGAGTAAAAATGGACACTACAATTTGTTATGCAAATTTCTCCTGAATGCGCCATTAAATCCATATGTGGTTGGAATCTACTGATTGGTCAGAGCAGGTCTTAGAAGAGAAGGAGCACTACATGACTTTTCAAGCGCAGACTTTGCCGGAATAGATTGTGGAGCCATTTGCAGAGCTTCTACATGGCATAATCATGTTTTGCTGAAGTAAATGATCTTGTAGAAATCTTGCAGAGAACACGTAGATTAATTTCCTTCTGATCCCTTCTCGTTTCATTTGACAATTGACTCTGTATCAGGGTGTCAGGACTCTGAACATTTTTTATTACCTTTTGTGCATTACTGCCCTTTTCCAAGATGGCGTCTTTGGTCTCATGTGCACTGTGTCTTCCTGCTATAAAACTCCACCCCAGCCTTCAGTCTGTGCTAGAGTATTCTGCCTTGCATCCAGCTCCTGACCTCTGGTGACTCCCTGGCTATATACCTGCTCCTGTGAACCTGTGAGGTTACCCTGCTACTCTGCTCTGAGTTCTTGCTGCATACACCAGTTCCAGTAATCCTCCTTCATCTGCTGCTCCTGTTTACTTCCATCTGCATTTGCTGGACATGTAAGCTGTTTCTGCTCTGCAAGAACCTGAGACTATTACCCAGACCTCCCTGGTTGAGCTAAGATATTATTTGAACTGCCTTATAAGCATATCTATCTGTGTTTTGGACTAAGCAAGGACTTATTCGTGTCAAGTATCCTCAAGAATAATTGTGCTTCATAGACTTTCTGCGTGATTGCATTTTCCTCTGAAGTTTCCTATAGACTGCTGAGCTGCATTTGATATTTGCACCAAGTGTTGTGGACTTGAGTTTCTCTCTGCACCTGTTTGAATCACCGTGTGATAATATAGACTTTACCACTTATAAAACTGTGTCCTGTAGTTGTCTTGTTCCACGCAAAGAGTCTCCTGAGTTATCCCCTATGATTATTACACAGGGTTCAGCTAATGGAGTGGAGTTAAGATGCCCGGTATCTTTCGATAACTGTTGACACATTAAGCCCTACAGCTTACTCTACAAACTCTCCCATAACTGAAAGTTCTGCTCAGCCAAGGATTCATGTGCTCTCTATGTGGAGAGTAGAGTAAGTCGCCACAAGACATCTTTGCTGTGAGAAGCATGGTGGCTCAGTGGTTAGCACTGTAGTACTCGGGCCACCAAGGACAACATCTATAAGGAGTGTGCATGTTCTTCTTGTGCTTACGTGGGTTTCCTTTTAGAAAAATAAATAAATGGTGCCTTTTTTTACTGAGAGGACAAAAACATCCCCATACATATTAGATAGTCAGACTTTCCCTTTGAAATTGGCAGTTTGGCCAGCTTTAATGTGTATGGAGGCCCCTTATGTTAGTAGTGAAGTGGAGGAGGCTTTTTCTGCAGTCAGTTGTCTTACGGCCAGGGACAGAATAGTGAGAAGGAGTATGGGGGAACTCTCTGATCTCCCAGGACACATATAGAATAATTTATAGGATTTGTATGATTTTTACAGTTTTGATTGCAAATTGAAATACAACATGATCACAGAAACATTGCAGATGATTGCTAGGGTTTTACTTTTTTGTTTTATTTTCAGCTTTCCTTTACTCTAGAAGACACAACAGGGCCATAAAGCCTTGTCTAAAATGTCTAGTGTCTAGTCTTAGATCTGGGTTTGTTTCCTGCCAAATACAGTAAGTCAGAAGAGGCAATTTGCATAAATACAGTAAGTGGCATTTTAGCATGTTAAGCTGGCTAAATTCTTAGCTTTTATTACACTTTTGTGCACTATAGCCTTTAATTTAGTCAGCAAACAATAACTGTGGATTTCATAGATAATTTTAGCTTATCAAAGTTTAGAAAATACAGAAAACATTGAAATCTATTCTGCCTGATCAGATGCTTTGAGGAAGACATGCATCATACATATCTGTGGTTGGCAGACAGCTGATGACATGGCTCATAAAGCAACTGTAATGTCATTTGTGGCAGTTAACACAAAGGTGCTGAGAGACTAATGACGCAGACAGCTGCCTGGAAAGAATGGCCACTGAAATATTTATGATGCTGTTTTCCTGTTTCAGTTGAAATGCTTATCTAACAATAGTCTTTGTTGGGCTAAATAATCCCAAGCAGTGTCAACAGCACTCATTAAGATGACTGAAAAGTGTTAAAAAAGATTATTTAACTCTATTACATAGAACCTGGGTGAGCTGGCATATCTAACCCTATCACAGTTGTAGCCATCTCGGAAAATCAGGTTTCCAGGTTTGGGTTGAAAGTGTTCAATCACTCTATGTGACTGCTGAGTTTTGAATCCTCACAGCACGCACCGCAAGCTGACAGGATTCTCTGGTGCTGGTGATAAAAGCAGAAGAGCATTAGACCACACGTATGCGATTTGCATACATTTGGACACATGCCAACTAGACGTGCTTAAAACACTTGTATTGAGCAAGGTCACACACTTCTAGTCGGAATGTGGTTGGATCTATGCAAACTATCTCTCGCCATCGGCACAGGAGAATCTTGTCAGTATGTGTTGCATATGCTGTGAGTTTTCAAAAGTGTGCAGTCACATAAAGTGACTGCAGACTTTACTCCCAAACCTAGACAACCCCTTTAAATTAAGCCCTCCATACACAATAGATAGCTGATTAGCTGACACCTATCTCTCCTGAGTCCCCCATACTCAGGAAAGCCCTAGTGTTCTGTATGAGAGAACCACTGCCAGACTGGTCCAACTGTGGTTTATCTCTCAGAGAACAAAAGGGTCTCCAGTTGGAAATATGATCTCTTGAGTCTTTCTTTCCACTGATATATGATGTTTGGAGGCCCCCCATCCCCAAACAGAATATCAGCAGGTTCAGCTGATGCTAGTCTAATATGTATGGGGGCATATACACATATTCAATGAGTACCAAAGAGTTTTTCTTCTTGAAGACAAACCCTGTTCATGTGATACAATTATGAGAGCCAGAAGATCACATTTTATGTCATATAGGACCACCTTTGTTTCAAATACCCCTGTGTCAGAATGGACCTAATCCATCCAAATAGTAGAGCCTGTTGCTGGAATGGGTGGTCTGTAGGGTTGAGCGAAACGGGTCGTTCATTTTCAAAAGTCGCCGACTTTTGGCTAAGTCGGCGTCTCATGAAACCCGATCCGACCCCTGTGCTTGTCGGCCATGCGGTACGCGACTTTCGCGCCAAAGTCGCGTTTCAATGACGCGAAAAGCGCCATTTCTCAGCCAATGAAGGTGAACGCAGAGTGTGGGCAGCGTGATGACATAGGTCCTGGTCCCCACCATCTTAGAGAAGGGCATTGCAGTGATTGGCTTGCTGTCTGCGGCGTCACAGGGGCTATAAAGGGGCGTTCCCGCCGACCGCCATCTCACTGCTGCTGATCTGAGCTTAGGGAGAGGTTGCTGCCGCTTCGTCAGAAGCAGGGAGAGCGTTAGGCAGGGTCCATAAACCACCAAACCGCTTGTGCTGTAGCGATTTCCACTGTCCAACACCACCTTCGGTGTGCAGGGACAGTGAAAGCTAATTTTTTTTTTTTTCTCAGCGCTGTAGCTCATTGGGCTGCCCTAGAAGGCTCCGTGATAGCTGTATTGCTGTGTGTACGCCACTGTGGAAACCAACTGCTTTTTTCAAAGCACATATCCTCTTGTTCCTTCCTTTCTGCACAGCTATCTTTTTTGTTTGTCCACACTTTTTATTTAATTTGTGCATCAGACCACTCCTATTGCTGCCTGCCATACCTGGCTGAGATTACTGCAGGGAGATAGTAATTGTAGGACAGTCCCTGTTTTTTTTTTTGTTTTTTTTGTGGGAGATTAAGATTGGCATTTCTGCTAGAGTGCCATGCCTGTGTGTGCCATCTCTCACTGAGTGGGCCATAGAAAGCCTATTTATTTTTTTCCTTGATTTGGGTTTTAAAATCTACCTTAACAAAAAAACACTACATCAATCAGTGGGAGAAAAATATTGGCCTCAGTCAGGGCTTGTGTGCCACTCCTGTGTGTGCCATCTCTCATTCAGTGGGCCATAGAAAGCCATTTTTTTTTTATGTTATTATTTGGTTTCTAAAGTCTCCCTGAAAAAAATAAAAATAAAAAAAAAAAACGGTGGGAGATTAATATTGCCCTTTCAGCTTGTGTGCCAGTCTTGACTCCTGGGTGTGCCACCTCTCTCTCTCAAATTGTGGGCCATAAAAAGCCTATTTATTTTTTTCCTTGATTTGGGTTCGAAAATCTACCTTAAAAAAAAAAAACTCCATCAATCAGTGGGAGAAAAATATTGGCCTCAGTCAGGGCTTGTGTGTCACTCCTGTGTGTGCCATCTCTCACTCAGTGGGCCATAGAAAGCCTATTTATTTTTTTGCTTGATTTGGGTTCTAAAATCTACCTTAAAAAAAAACACTACATCAATCAGTGGGAGAAACATATTGGCCTCAGTCAGGGCTTGTGTGCCACTCCTGTGTGTGCCATCTCTCACTCAGTGGGCCATAGAAAGCCTATTTATTTTTTTCCTTGATTTGGGTTCGAAAATCTACCTTAACAAAAAAACACTACATCAATCAGTGGGAGAAAAATATTGGCCTCAGTCAGGGCTTGTGTGCCACTCCTGTGTGTGCCATCTCTCATTCAGTGGGCCATAGAAAGCCTTTTTTTTTATTATTATTATTTGGTTTCTAAAATCTACCTGAAAATAAATAAAAAAAAAACTGGGAGATTAATATTGCCCTTTCAGCTTGTGTGCCAGTCTTGACTCCTGGGTGTGCCACCTCTCTCTCTCAAATTGTGGGCCATAGAAAGCCTATTTATTTTTTTCCTTGATTTGGGTTCGAAAATCTACCTTAAAAAAAAACACTACATCAATCAGTGGGAGAAAAATATTGGCCTCAGTCAGGGCTTGTGTGCCACTCCTGTGTGTGCTATCTCTCACTCAGTGGGCCATAGAAAGCCTATTTATTTTTTGCTTGATTTGGGTTCTAAAATCTACCTTTAAAAAAATCACTACATCAATCAGTGGGAGAAAAATATTGGCCTCAGTCAGGGCTTGTGTGCCACTCCTGACTCCTGTGTGTGCCATCTCTCACTCAGTGGGCCATAGAAAGCCTATTTATTTTTTTCCATGATTTGGGTTCTAAAATCTACCTGAAAAAAAAAACACTACATCAATCAGTGGTAGAAAAATATTGGCCTCAGTCAGGGCTTGTGTGCCACTCCTGACTCCTGTGTGTGCCATCTCTCACTCAGTGGGCCATAGAAAGCCTTTTTTTTTTTTTTTTTTTTTTTTTTTTTTTTTTATTATTTGGTTTCTAAAGTCTCCCTGAAAAAAAATAAAAAAAATAAAAAAACAGTGGGAGATTAATATTGCCCTTTCAGCATAGAAAGCCTATTTATTTTTTTCCTTGATTTGGGTTCGAAAATCTACCTCAACAAAAAAACACTACATCAATCAGTGGGAGAAAAATATTGGCCTCAGTCAGGGCTTGTGTGCCACTCCTGTGTGTGCCATCTCTCACTCAGTGGGCCATAGAAAGCCTATTTATTTTTTTCCTTGATTTGGGTTCGAAAATCTACCTGAAAAAAAAACACTACATCAATCAGTGGGAGAAAAATATTGGCCTCAGTCAGGGCCTGTGTGCCACTCCTGTGTGTGCCATCTCTCATTCAGTGGGCCATAGAAAGCCTTTTTTTTTTATTATTATTATTTGGTTTCTAAAGTCTCCCTGAAAAAAAAAAATAAAAAAAAAAACAGTGGGAGATTAATATTGCCCTTTCAGCTTGTGTGCCAGTCTTGACTCCTGGGTGTGCCACCTCTCTCTCTCAAATTGTGGGCCATAGAAAGCCTATTTATTTTTTTCCTTGATTTGGGTTCAAAAATCTACCTTAAAAAAAAAAAACTCCATCAATCAGTGGGAGAAAAATATTGGCCTCAGTCAGGGCTTGTGTGTCACTCCTGTGTGTGCCATCTCTCACTCAGTGGGCCATAGAGAGCCTATTTATTTTTTTCCTTGATTTGGGTTCGAAAATCTACCTTAACAAAAAAACACTACATCAATCAGTGGGAGAAAAATATTGGCCTCAGTCAGGGCTTGTGTGCCACTCCTGTGTGTGCCATCTCTCACTCAGTGGGCCATAGAAAGCCTATTTATTTTTTTCCTTGATATGGGTTCGAAAATCTACCTGAAAAAAAAACACTACATCAATTAGTGGTAGAAAAATATTGGCCTCAGTCAGGGCTTGTGTGCCACTCCTGTGTGTGCCATCTCTCACTCAGTGGGCCATAGAAAGCCTATTTATTTTTTGCTTGATTTGGGTTCTAAAATCTACCTTTAAAAAAATCACTACATCAATCAGTGGGAGAAAAATATTGGCCTCAGTCAGGGCTTGTGTGCCACTCCTGACTCCTGTGTGTGCCATCTCTCACTCAGTGGGCCATAGAAAGCCTATTTATTTTTTGCTTGATTTGGGTTCTAAAATCTACCTTTAAAAAAAACTACATCAATCAGTGGGAGAAAAATATTGGCCTCAGTCAGGGCTTGTGTGCCACTCCTGTGTGTGCCATCTCTCATTCAGTGGGCCATAGAAAGCCTTTTTTTTTTAATTTTATTATTTGGTTTCTAAAGTCTCCCTGAAAAAAACATTTTATCTTATTTGGTTTCTAAAGTCTCCCTGAGAAAAAAAAAAAAAATAGGTGGGAGATTAATATTGACATTTGTGCTTGAGTGACAGTCCTGCGTGTGTGTCATCTCTGTGATTTGGTGCCACAGAAAACAGAGTGTGTAACATTGTGCCTGATTTTCCTTGTGGTCTCACCAACCTGTTAAGGGATATTGAAATCATACTGAAGTTATAGCTCACCGTGTAAGTTGTTTGACAGCAACAAATAAAGTTAATTTGATTAAGTTTTTCAAACAATGAGGAAGTCTGGTGCAAGAGGTCGTGGCCATGGGCGTTCATTGTCAGCTGGTAATGATGGTAGTGGTAGTGGAGCATCAGGTGGTCGTGGGGATAAAAATATTCCACCTAAGTCTGGAGCTGTGGAGGCTGTTTCGTCGTCTGGCTACACAAGGCCTCGAAAGCTTTCTTTTCTGGGAGTAGGAAAACCGCTGTTAAAGCCGGAGCAGCAACAGCAAGTTTTGGCTTACATTGCAGACTCAGCCTCTAGCTCTTTTGCCTCCTCTTCTGAAACTGGTAAATGTAAAAGCAGCGCGTCGCTTGTGGATGTTCACGGTCAGGGACAAGTCGCTTCCTTGTCCTCCTCAGCAAAAACAACAACAAGAGAGAAGGATGCAGCAGGCGACACAACGGGTTACTCCATGGAGCTCTTTATACATACCGTCCCTGGCTTAGAAATTGAAACACTTAACAGGCCATGCCCATTACAAGTAGATTCTGACATGGAGTGCACTGATGCACAGCCACAGCCAGAGTACTATGCTGCTCCTTTGACTGAGACCACAACATTGCCCTCTCAGGGTACTGATCCGCAATCAGACCCTGATGAGACTATGTTGCCCCGCCACGAACGCTATACCACCGACCGACACAGTGACACAGACGAAGTTGCACACGAGCTCGAAGAGGAGGTAATAGATGACCCAGTTGTTGACCCCGATTGGCAGCCATTGGGGGAACAGGGTGCAGGCGGCAGTAGTTCAGAAGCGGAGGTGGAGGAGGGGCCGCAGCAGGCATCAACATCGCAACAGGTTCCATCTGCCAGGCCCGTATCTGGCCCAAAACGCGTGTCAAAGCCAAAACCTGTTGGAGGACAGCGTGGCCATCCGGTTAAAGCTCAGTCTGCAATCCCTGAAAAGGGATCCGATGCTAGGAAGAGTGCAGTCTGGCATTTTTTTAAACAACATCCAATTGATCAGCGCAAAGTCATCTGTCAAAAATGTTCAACTAGCTTAAGCAGAGGTCAGAATCTGAAAAGTCTCAATACTAGTTGCATGCATAGACACTTAACCACCATGCATTTTCAAGCCTGGACTAACTACCAAACGTCCCTTAAGGTTGTAGCACCCTCGGCCAATGAAGCTAGTCAGCAACGCAACATCCCTTCCGTCACTGTAAGGCCACCATTTTCCGCACCACCGGCAGTATCTGTGCAGGTTTCTTTGACAGCCAAAAGCAGTCAGGGTCAGGGAATCTCCAGTTTTGTAGGAGGAAATATTGCATCTAAGGCACCGGCGGAAATAATACCGTCTCCAACCGTCTCTCAGTCTGCCAGGTCCACCGGCACACCCGCAAGTTCCACGATCTCCATCTCTCCAGTTCAGCTCACACTACATGAGACTCTGGTTAGAAAAAGGAAGTACTTATCCTCGCATCCGCGTACACAGGGTTTTAATGCCCACATAGCTAGACTAATCTCGTTAGAGATGATGCCCTACCGGTTAGTTGAAAGCGAAGCTTTCAAAGCCCTGATGGAGTACGCTGAACCACGATACGAGCTACCCAGTCGACACTTTTTTCAAGAAAAGCCATCCCAGCCCTGCACCAGCACGTTAAACAGCGCATCGTCCATGCACTCAGGCAATCTGTGAGTACAAAGGTGCACCTGACTACAGATGCATGGACCAGTAGGCATGGCCAGGGACGTTATGTGTCCATCACGGCACACTGGGTGAATGTGGTGGATGCAGGGTCCACAGGGGACATAAATTTCGGGACAGTTGTGCCTAGCCCACGGTCTAGGAAACAGTTGGCTGTAGGCGTTCGCACCCCCTCCTCCTCCTCCTCGTCCTCCTGCAGAAGCGACAGCTCTTCCACAGACCACAGTCGGCCAACCACTCCATCGGCAGATGACACTGTTGCACACCAGTTGTCCCATTATGGGCCAGCTACTGGCAAGCGTCAGCAGGCTGTATTGGCTATGAAGTGTTTGGGCGACAACAGACACACCGCGGAAGTTCTGTCTGAGTTCTTGCAACAAGAAACGCAGTCGTGGCTGGGCACAGTAGATCTTGAGGCAGGCAAGGTAGTGAGTGATAACGGAAGGAATTTCATGGCTGCCATCTCCCTTTCCCAACTGAAACACATTCCTTGCCTGGCTCACACCTTAAACCTGGTGGTGCAGTGCTTATTGAAAACTTATCCTGGGTTCTCCGACCTGCTCCTCAAAGTGCGTGGACTTTGCTCACATATCCGACGTTCGCCTGTACACGCCAGCCGTATGCAGACCTATCAGCGGTCTTTGAACCTTCCCCAGCATCGCCTAATCATAGACGTTGCAACAAGGTGGAACTCAACACTGCACATGCTTCAGAGACTGTGCCAACAGAGGCGGGCTGTTATGTTTTTGTGGGAGGATACACATACACGGGCAGGCAGTAGGATGGCAGACATGGAGTTGTCAGGTGTGCAGTGGTCGAAGATACAAGACATGTGTCAAGTCCTTCAGTGTTTTGAGGAATGCACACGGCTGGTTAGTGCAGACAACGCCGTAATAAGCATGAGCATCCCCCTAATGCGTCTGCTGATGCAAAGTTTGACGCACATAAAGGAGCAGGCGTCTGCACCAGAGGAAGAGGAAAGCCTTGATGACAGTCAGCCATTGTCTGGTCAGGGCAGTGTACAGGACGAGGTAGCGGGCGAAGAGGAGGTGGAGGACGAGGAGGATGATGGGGATGAGTATATTTTTAATGCGGAACCTTTCCCGGGGGCACTGGAAATTGGTTGCGTGGCAAGGCCGGGTTCTGGTTTTTTGAGGGACACAAGTGACGTAGATTTGCCTGAAACTGCCCCTCAACCAATCACAACCGGAGATTTGACAACTGGAACTTTGGCCCACATGGCGGATTATGCCTTACGTATCCTAAAAAGGGACACACGCATTACGAAAATGATGAACGATGACGATTACTGGTTGGCCTGCCTCCTTGATCCACGCTATAAAGGCAAATTGCAAAATATTATGCCACATGAGAACTTGGAACTAATATTAGCAACCAAACAATCAACTCTTGTTGACCGTTTGCTTCAGGCATTCCCAGCACACAGCGCACGTGATTGTTCTCACACGAGCTCCAGGGGGCAGCAGACTAGGAGTGTTAGGGGTGCACACATCAGAAGTGGCGTTGGACAGAGGGGTTTTCTGACCAGGTTGTGGAGTGATTTTGCTATGACCGCAGACAGGACAGGTACTGCTGCATCAATTGAAAGTGACAGGAGACAACATTTGTCCAGTATGGTTACTAACTATTTTTCATCCCTTATCGATGTTCTCCCTCAACCGTCATTCCCATTTGATTACTGGGCATCAAAATTAGACACCTGGCCAGAATTGGCAGAATATGCATTGCAGGAGCTTGCTTGCCCGGCAGCAAGTGTCCTATCAGAAAGAGTATTCAGTGCTGCAGGTTCAATATTAACCGAAAAAAGGACTCGTCTGGCTACCCAAAATGTTGACGATCTAACATTCATTAAAATGAACCACAACTGGATTTCGAAATCTTTTGCCCCACCTTGCCCGGCCGACACCTAGCTTTCCTATGAAAAGCTCTTGCCTGTGAATTACTTTTCTAATGTCTAATTTGCTGCAGCTGATTGTACAGCATACGACATGTTTACACCTCCCTAAATGGCCAAACTCCCCACACGGGGCCGTGGTATCGCGACTTGGCGCAAGCAATCGTGAGACTGCTGTTTGTCTGAAGAGGTGGGTGTGCTCGCTTTTGGTTGACGGCATTGCTACTGGGTCCCTCATAGTACAATGTAGTGTCTCTGGCGGTGGTGGTGCGCACCCAACGTCAGACACACCGTTGTAACATGAGGGGCCCTGGGGCGGTCCCGCCGGCCTCAAGAGAGTTCCCCCCTCCCCCAGCTCAAACTGTGCTCTACCACGTGAAAAATTATGTCGCACAGCTCCACCAATGTTTAGTCTATTCGCTGACATCATTCAATGTCTGGCACTGACAATACAAATTTGTAGACATCTATGATGCAACTTAAAGTAGTCTGTGTCTGTGTCCTATATTGGCACCATTAAATAGTTACTGCCAAATTACTATGTCAGAAACTCAGCAGATGAGCCCACCCCTGTACCTAAGTATGCCACCTTTTTTTTTTTTTTTGGTTGTTTTGCGAGACATTAACATCTATTTATATTTTGGGAGTACTGGGACAGACACTCCTTGCAATACTCCTCCACTGACCACAATGCTGCCTGTGTATCCATGTAACCGATGTAAAACTGCCATGAGCCTATTGTTTGTTATTTTAGGCCTTTGATAGCCTGTCTGCGGTCCCTACTTTAAATACTCCTCCACTGACCACCAAGCTGCCTGCCCGTGTATCCATGTAACCGATGTAAAACAGCCATGAGCCTATTGTTTGTTATTTTAGGCCTTTGATAGCCTGTCTGCGGTCCCTACTTTAAATACTCCTCCACTGACCACCAAGCTGCCTGTGTATCCATGTAACCGATGTAAAACTGCCATGAGCCTATTGTTTGTTATTTTAGGCCTTTGATAGCCTGTCTGCGGTCCCTACTTTAAATACTCCTCCACTGACCACCAAGCTGCCTGCCCGTGTATCCATGTAACCAATGTAAAACTGCCATGAGCCTATTGTTTGTTATTTTAGGCCTTTGATAGCCTGTCTGCGGTCCCTACTTTAAATACTCCTCCACTGACCACCAAGCTGCCTGCCCGTGTATCCATGTAACCGATGTAAAACAGCCATGAGCCTATTGTTTGTTATTTTAGGCCTTTGATAGCCTGTCTGCGGTCCCTACTTTAAATACTCCTCCACTAACCACCAAGCTGCCTGTGTATCCATGTAACCGATGTAAAACTGCCATGAGCCTATTGTTTGTTATTTTAGGCCTTTGATAGCCTGTCTGCGGTCCCTACTTTAAATACTCCTCCACTGACCACCAAGCTGCCTGCCCGTGTATCCATGTAACCGATGTAAAACTGCCATGAGCCTATTGTTTGTTATTTTAGGCCTTTGATAGCCTGTCTGCGGTCCCTACTTTAAATACTCCTCCACTGACCACCAAGCTGCCTGTGTATCCATGTAACCGATGTAAAACTGCCATGAGCCTATTGTTTGTTATTTTAGGCCTTTGATAGCCTGTCTGTGGTCCCTACTTTAAATACTCCTCCACTGACCACCAAGCTGCCTGCCCGTGTATCCATGTAACCGATGTAAAACTGCCATGAGCCTATTGTTTGTTATTTTAGGCCTTTGATAGCCTGTCTGCGGTCCCTACTTTAAATACTCCTCCACTGACCACCAAGCTGCCTGCCCGTGTATCCATGTAACCGATGTAAAACTGCCATGAGCCTATTGTTTGTTATTTTAGGCCTTTGATAGCCTGTCTGCGGTCCCTACTTTAAATACTCCTCCACTGACCACCAAGCTGCCTGTGTATCCATGTAACCGATGTAAAACTGCAGTATTTTGCTTATAAAAAAGAAAATACTGGAGAGATATCAAATGCAGACATTTTAACATTAAAAACAAAAACACATACAACAAAAAACTGGTACAGTACAAAAATTGGCCACCAGCTACAAAAACTTTCTCCTGCAAGTAGTTAACTGAAAGGTTTTTTTCCATTGAAAACACAGATATGGCATCCACCGAGTGTTGTCCTGTCGCGTCTTCTTTATATTATTGCCAAGAAGCTACAACTGAATAAAGCTGAGCTTCTACCTTCTGCCTCTTATTAACTGCTTTTTTTAAAAAAAATTGGCTGTTCCGGCCTACTAAAGGTGTCTGCCCCTGCCTGGTGTTGTCCTCAACTGAATAAAGCTGAGCTTCTACCTTCGGCCTCTTATTAACTGCTTTTTTTTTTTAATTTGGCCACCAGCTACAAAAACTTTCTCCTGCAAGTAGTTAACTGAAAGGTTTTTTTCCATTGAAAACACAGATATGGCATCCACCGAGTGTTGTCCTGTCGCGTCTTCTTTATATTATTGCCAAGAAGCTGCAACTGAATAAAGCTGAGCTTCTACCTTCTGCCTCTTATTAACTGCTTTTTTTAAAAAAAATTGGCTGTTCCGGCCTACTAAAGGTGTCTGCCCCTGCCTGGTGTTGTCCTCAACTGAATAAAGCTGAGCTTCTACCTTCTGCCTCTTATTAACTGCTGTTTTTTTAAAAAATTGGCTGTTCCGGCCTACTAAAGGTGTCTGCCCCTGCCTGGTGTTGTCCTCAACTGAATAAAGCTGTGCTTCAACCTTCTGTTCCAAATTACGATTGTTAAAAATGAAATTGGCTGTTCCGGCCTACTAAAGGTGTCTGCCCCTGCCTGGTGTTGTCCTCAACTGAATAAAGCTGTGCTTCAACCTTCTGTTCCAAATTACGATTTTTAAAAATGAAATTGGCTGTTCCGGCCTACTAAAGGTGTCTGCCCCTGCCTGGTGTTGTCCTCAACTGAATAAAGCTGTGCTTCAACCTTCTGTTCCAAATTACGATTGTTAAAAATGAAATTGGCTGTTCCGGCCTACTAAAGGTGTCTGCCCCTGCCTGGTGTTGTCCTCAACTGAATAAAGCTGTGCTTCAACCTTCTGTTCCAAATTACGATTTTTAAAAATGAAATTGGCTGTTCCGGCCTACTAAAGGTGTCTGCCCCTGCCTGGTGTTGTCCTCAACTGAATAAAGCTGTGCTTCAACCTTCTGTTCCAAATTACGATTGTTAAAAATGAAATTGGCTGTTCCGGCCTACTAAAGGTGTCTGCCCCTGCCTGGTGTTGTCCTCAACTGAATAAAGCTGTGCTTCAACCTTCTGTTCCAAATTACGATTTTTAAAAATGAAATTGGCTGTTCCGGCCTACTAAAGGTGTCTGCCCCTGCCTGGTGTTGTCCTCAACTGAATAAAGCTGTGCTTCAACCTTCTGTTCCAAATTACGATTGTTAAAAATGAAATTGGCTGCTCCGGCCTACTAAAGGTGTCTGCCCCTGCCTGGTGTTGTCCTCAACTGAATGAAGCTGAGCTTCTACCTTCTGCCTCTTATTAACTGCTGTTTTTTTAAAAAATTGGCTGTTCCGGCCTACTAAAGGTGTCTGCCCCTGCCTTGTGTTGTCCTCAACTGAATAAAGCTGTGCTTCAACCTTCTGTTCCAAATTATGATTGTTAAAAATGAAATTGGCTGTTCCGGCCTACTAAAGGTGTCTGCCCCTGCCTGGTGTTGTCCTCAACTGAATAAAGCTGTGCTTCAACCTTCTGTTCCAAATTACGATTTTTAAAAATGAAATTGGCTGTTCCGGCCTACTAAAGGTGTCTGCCCCTGCCTGGTGTTGTCCTCAACTGAATAAAGCTGTGCTTCAACCTTCTGTTCCAAATTACGATTGTTAAAAATGAAATTGGCTGTTCCGGCCTACTAAAGGTGTCTGCCCCTGCCTGGTGTTGTCCTCAACTGAATAAAGCTGTGCTTCAACCTTCTGTTCCAAATTACGATTTTTAAAAATGAAATTGGCTGTTCCGGCCTACTAAAGGTGTCTGCCCCTGCCTGGTGTTGTCCTCAACTGAATAAAGCTGTGCTTCAACCTTCTGTTCCAAATTACGATTGTTAAAAATGAAATTGGCTGTTCCGGCCTACTAAAGGTGTCTGCCCCTGCCTGGTGTTGTCCTCAACTGAATAAAGCTGTGCTTCAACCTTCTGTTCCAAATTACGATTTTTAAAAATGAAATTGGCTGTTCCGGCCTACTAAAGGTGTCTGCCCCTGCCTGGTGTTCTCCTCAACTGAATAAAGCTGTGCTTCAACCTTCTGTTCCAAATTACGATTGTTAAAAATGAAATTGGCTGTTCCGGCCTACTAAAGGTGTCTGCCCCTGCCTGGTGTTGTCCTCAACTGAATAAAGCTGAGCTTCTATCTTCTGCCTCTTATTAACTGCTGTTTTTTTAAAAAATTGGCTGTTCCGGCCTACTAAAGGTGTCTGCCCCTGCCTGGTGTTGTCCTCAACTGAACAAAGCTGAGCTTCCACATTCTGGCTTTCGGCCTATACTATCAGATATTAAACTGCATTTGGCCTACTAGTGTGGTTAGGCCCTTGAAACAGTGTCTGCTGCTCTTGGGTTTGCTACTCCACTGAACAAAGCAATGCCGCCTGTTTAGTCCTGTTACCAATTTTGAACTGCATTTAGCCTACTTTATTCTTTGGCCCTATATCTGTTTCCTCCTCATCCTGCCCATTGCCCAGCCACTGCTAGATGAGTCTGCTGGTACATTGACCTAGACCACTACATTCCCCTTGTACTCTACACAGCCAGAATCTGACCCTGCTGAAAGTAAGGTTCCCCTTCCCGCATGTTATACCACCTTACACAGGGACAAAGAGGAAGGTGCAGATGAAAGTGCAGGTTCCTTCATCAGGTGGGGGGGCATACTCGTTGGCGACGTCACTGGCACAGGGCCCCTCAGAGTACGCAAAAGTGTCGCTGCTGGTGGGAGGCGCCCCCGCCATGCAAACACACCGCCGTACTTTGAGGGGCCCTGTGCCAGTGCCAATGCGCCCTGCTTGCTCAGGATCACAGCACTTGCAATGTTGAAATACTTACCTCTCCCTGCAACACCGCCGTGACGTAGTCCGCATTTCCTGGGCCCACGAAAAACTTGAGCCAGCCCTACTCCCCCCACAACTTTTGCCAAATGACCCCCAATTTCCTATGCCCAACTATTATTATAAAGTTAATTAAGATTGACAAGCTTCAGAAACAAGAATGGATGTTTTTGGCATTAAAATGGGCACTGTAGGTGTTTTCCTGGCCTCCACTCACTGCCGACTATGCTTCCCCATTGACTTGCATTGGGTTTCGCGTTTCGGTCGATCCCCGACTTTTAGCGATAATCGGCCGACTGCACTCGACTCGACTCTGGACAAAGTCGGGTTTCACAAAACCCGACTCGATCTTAAAAAAATGAAAGTCGCTCAACCCTAGTGGTCTGTAATACTTCAGATTGCCGCAAAAGCCCACTGTAGCTTTCCCTAGTGGTAACAAGTAGTCTTTGGGGGTTTCTTAATCCATTTTCATGGCAAAAAGCCTGGCAGGAAGAATAATAAGAGGTTATTTTTATGTGACACTCACTTTAATAAGTATGTATGTACATTTCACAAAAAATACCCTTAAAAACTATCACTTTAATTAAATAATTTAAGACAGACAGCCACTGCAAACGTGAAAAATAGGAATAAATACTTGAAAGACTATCACCTATTAAATATAAGGGACGATCTCCCTATTGATTCATCACTAACGATCCTTCCTTACCTGATAGCGGAGGTTGGCACCCTAATAGTCAAAAATGGGTAGTATGCATAAATGCACCACACAAAAACCAAGCCAACATAAAGGGGCCCTGCCACACCCTGCAAAAATGATAGAAAATGCAATAAAAAGATGAAAAAATTAATGCATATAGTACATTAAATAAGGTATTGGTTACAATTTTGGCCAAAATGGATAAGCTTGCAACCCAAAGTCAAGGGTCCTCATTAACTTGTGAGTCCTACGCTAATATCAAAAAAGTTAACATAGAGAAACGCAAAAAAACACATTAAAAAAATCAGACTCACCAAAACCTTGTCAGATGACAAATGCACTAGCAGGGTGCAGAAGGCCCCCCACTGATAAAGACTTGCACCTGTGCTGCTCCAGCCTTTATCAGTGGGGGGCCTGCTGCACCTTGCTAGTTCATTTGTCATCTGACAAAGTTTTGGTGAGTCTGCTTTTTATGATGTGTTTCAATGTAGCGGCAACCAATAAAAAGGTAATTCTGGCGATTTAAATTTTTTTTCTTGTTACACTGTTGACCGATCTGGTTAATTCTTCCCATACATTGATAGATGTGAATCTACCCCAAATTTTTGAATGGCCTTTTCTTAACAATCCTTTCAAGGCTGCGGTTATCCCGGTTGCTTGTGCACCTTTGTCTAGCACACTTTTTACTTCCACTCAACTTTCCATTAATATGCTTGGATACAGTACTATCTGAACAGCCAGCTTCTTTAGCAATGACCTTTTGTGGCTTACCCTCCTTATGGAGTGTGTTAATGACTGCCTTCTGGATATCTTGTCAAGTTAGTAGTCTTCTCCATGATTGTGTAGCCTACTGAAACAGACTAAGGGACCTTTTTAAATGCTTAGTAAGCCTTTGCAGGGGTTCTTTGTTAATTATTCTAATTTACTGAGATAATGACTTTTGAGTTTTCATTTGCTGTAAGCCATAATCATCAACATTAACAGAAATAAACACTTGAAATAGATCACTCTGTTTGTAATGACTCTATATAATATATGAGTTTCACTTTTTGTATTGAAGAACTGAAAGGAAACAACTGTAAGGAGTGGTGCAGACAGACTTAGTAGGCCTAAAATAAAAAAGTAGGCTAAATGCAGTTCAAAATTGGTAACAGGAGTACACAGGCGGCATAGCTTTGTTCAGCGGAGGACATCTGTAATGAGAGGCTGACAATTAGTAGGCCCAAAAAAGTAAGTAGGCTAAATGCAGTTCAAAACTGGTAACAGGAGTGAACTGGCGGCATAGCTTTGTTCAGCGGAGGACAATTGTAAGGAGTGGCGCAGACAGACTTAGTAGGCCTAAAATAAAAACGTAGGCTCAATGCAGTTCAAAATTGGTTACAGGAGTACACAGGCGGCAAAGCTTTGTTCAGCGGAGGACAATTGTAAGGAGTGGCAGACACAGTTAGTAGGCCCAAAAAAGTAAGTAGGCTAAATGCAGTTCAAAACTGGTAACAGGAGTAAACAGGCGGCAAAGCTTTGTTCAATGGAGGACAGCAGTAATGAGTGGCGCAGACACAGTTTGTAGGCCCACATTAAAAAAGTAGGCTCCAAGCAGTTCAAAAATGGTAACAGGAGTAAACAGGCGGCATAGCTTTGTTCAATGGACGACAGCTGTAATGAGTGGCGCAGACAGACTTAGTAGGCCTAAAATAAAAAAGTAGGCTAAATGCAGTTCAAAATTGATAACTGGAGTACACAGGCGGCATAGCTTTGCCAGTGGAGGACAGCTGTATTGAGTGGCGCAGACAGACACAGGTAGTAGGCTTAAAATAAAAAAGTAGGCTAAATGCAGTTCAAAACTGGTAACAGGAGTAAACAGGCGGCATAGCTTTGTTCAATGGAGGACAGCTGTAATGAGTAGCGCAGACACAGTTTGTAGGCCCACATTAACCCTTGTCAGGCTGCATAATTTTACAACCTTAACAGGCTGCATAGGTACAATTGTACCTTCACATATACCTCCACTGTGGGAAGACTTTACTTGGTTTCAGAAACTAAAGTTCATTCAGCTACAAATGTTATGCTGATATCTATTGTTCAGTGTTGTTACTGGTCACTTATGTTGCTGTCAATTAAGTTAATTCAAACTGGGAGTGGCTTCTACTTGTCTTCCTGCCTCCCTCCTCTCATTAGCCATTTTGCTGTTCATCTCATTGCTGTGAGCACACATTTCTAGGCTTGTGAAGTCTTCAATTTCTTGGAAACGAAGGTAGGAAAGTCTCACAGCATCTAACAGCCAGTTATACCTTTATTCTCATTATGTGGGGACAGAACAGTCAAATTGTCTTTCAGCCTGGACTTGGCTTACATATATTTTGTATGAAACTTATCACTATAGGTATAATTTTTATACGAAAAATGGATAATAATTAGTATCTACATATTGTTTTACGATGTTTTATTTATATTCAGCACAAAATACGAAGCCAAAATTCATCTAGCAAGTCATCATGAGTGATAGTAATGCTGGATCTAGTTTCCGCCATAATCCAAGAAAACGTGTTTGCAGGTTAGTATAATTTTGTGAAAAGCCAATAATGTAGTATTTCGGAAAATTATTTATTTTACATTTTTTCATATTTACAGATTTACGTCTGACGAAATAATGCGAATGCTAGAAGAATCTGATTCTGAGCATGAGGATGAACCATATGTTGCATCTGATGATGAAAACTATGTACCACAAGTGGATGTTACTGAAGAAGATTCAGACATTGAACAAGAAATGGTCATAGAGCATGAAAATGAATACGAATCAGATGAAAGTGTTGAGGATGATTCTGTGCCTCAAAGTGCAGGCGACATTTGGACTGCTAAGGATGAAACTCAATGGTGCAGTAATCCACTGCCAAATGCACAAACAAAATCTCGTAATGTCCTACGACAAAGAGGTGGCCCTGCAGCAATCAGCAACCTATATACAGCAAAAGAGCTATTCAAGTCCATCATGACTCCCGAGATGTGTGACATCATATTACGGGAAACGAATCGAAAGGCCAAGAGAGTTTGTGATGCTTACAACAACGAACTGGTACAACGTTTTCCTGATTCTTCCAAACGGCCACCACAAAAAACATTCAAGCAATTTACTGAAACTGAACTTCATGCATTTTTGGGCATACCGATTGCTGCTGGTGTGCACAGAGCCAACAAAGAGAATCTGGAGGAAATGTGGAATGTTGCTGCTCTGCCTCTTATACGTGCAGCCATGTCTCGTGACCGCTTCAAGATGATACTCAGATTTATCAGGTTTGACAACGAAAATACACGTGCAGAACGTGTGCAAACAGATAAAGCTGCACCAATACGGGACATCTGGACAATGCTGAACAGTAATCTGGAGAGAGCCTACAAGCCATATCATTGTATCACCGTCGACGAGCAATTATTTCCATTTAGAGGTCATACTAAATTTACCCAGTATATACCTTCAAAACCAGCTAAATATGGCATAAAGATTTTCTGGGCTTGTGACTCATCAAATGCCTACCCTTTACAAGGTCAGCTCTACACTGGGAAACCAACTGATGGTCCTCGACAAGTAAACATTGGAGAACGAACAGTATTGGACCTAGTGAGCTCGTATAAAGGCTCTGGAAGAAATGTCACCACCGATAACTTCTTTACAACCATGGAACTAGCTAAGGTATTGAACTCCTGGAACATGACACTAGTTGGTACAGTGAGAAAAAACAAAAGGTTCCTACCTAACAACATGCAGCCTGCCAAAGAAAGGCCTGTAAACTCGACAAATTTTGCCTACAATCATGATGCAACAGTCTGTTCATATGTACCAAAGAAGAACAAATCAGTCGTGCTTCTATCATCTATGCACATGACGGGAGAAGTTGAAGAGACACTAGCAGCCAAGCCAGAGATAATAAAATACTACAACATAACAAAAGGTGGCGTTGATGTTATGGATAAAATGTTGGGAGAGTACACTGTGAAACGACGAACATCACGTTGGACTTTGGCATTTTTCTACAATATGATTGATGTCAGTGGGTTAGCATCCTACATCATCTACAGAGAACACAATCCAAGCTTCAGGGCAAAGGATCAACGAAGAAAGTTCCTGAAAGATCTCGCAAATCAGCTGTGTATGATTGCAATTGAAGATCGTAGTACAAACAAAATGATAATGAGAAACCATTTTCTTCGAGGTGCAGTAGAAATGGTGCTTGGACGATGCATTGTGGTAGCATCGCAGCCAGCAGCTGGCCCCAACATACCTCATGGTAGTCGTGGACCCTCCCCTGTTGTTGGTAGTTGCTATGTCTGCAGAGACCTGAGGCGAAAACAACGCAAGACTAGAAAGTCTTGTGTGGTTTGTGTGAAACCCATTTGCGATGAACACTCTGTAGCAAAGCCAACATGCATTACTTGCAAAGAAAATCAATAAAAAAAAGTTTCTTACATTTTCTTTTATAATGTAAATGAACAGTTTTTTACTTGTTTATAATAGTTAAATAGCATTATCATTAAAAAAAAATTTATGCTTTTTCCCTTGCATTATCTTCATTCAAAATATATGAGGTACATTTGTACCTATGCAGCTTGTTATGGATGCAAAAAGATCTCGACCCCTTATCTCGGAAGCGGGTGGAGATATTTTATTGAAATTTGGCCAATATATTCTGGACCAAAAATGTAGAGATGTCACGAAATTTCAGCCCTCTACGTCTTTTCAAAAAAAAGTTATTGCAATTTTAAAACGGAATAGTTACAATTGTACCTATTCAGCCGGATAAACAAAAGTAGGCTCCAAGCAGTAAAAAAATGGTAACAGGAGTAACAGGCGGTATAGCTTTGTTCAATGGAGGACAGCTGTAATGAGTGGTGCAGACAGACTTAGTAGGCCTAAAATAAAAAAGTAGGCTAAATGCAGTTCAAAATTGGTTACAGGAGTACACAGGCGGCATAGCTTTGTTCAGCGGAGGACAATTGTAAGGAGTGGCAGACACAGTTAGTAGGCCCAAAAAAGTAAGTAGGCTAAATGCAGTTCAAAACTGGTAACAGGAGTAAACAGGCGGCAAAGCTTTGTTCAATGGAGGACAGCAGTAATGAGTGGCGCAGACACAGTTTGTAGGCCCACATTAAAAAAGTAGGCTCCAAGCAGTTCAAAAATGGTAACAGGAGTAAACAGGCGGCATAGGTTTGTTCAATGGAGGACAGCTGTAATGAGTGGCGCAGATAGACTTAGTAGGCCTAAAATAAAAAAGTAGGCTAAATGCAGTTCAAAATTGGTAACTGGAGTACACAGGTGGCATAGCTTTGTCAGTGGAGGACAGCTGTATTGAGTGGCGCAGACAGACACAGGTAGTAGGCCTAAAATAAAAAAGTAGGCTAAATGCAGTTCAAAACTGGTAACAGGAGTAAACAGGTGGCATAGCTTTGTTCAATGGAGGACAGCTGTAATGAGTGGCGCAGACACAGTTTGTAGGCCCACATTAAAAAAGTAGGCTCCAAGCAGTTCAAAAATGGTAACAGGAGTAAACAGGCGGCATAGCTTTGTTCAATGGAGGACAGCTGTAATGAGTGGCGCATACAGACTTAGTAGGCCTAAAATAAAAAAGTAGGCTAAATGCATTTCAAAGTTGGTATCTGGAGTACACAGGCGGCATAGCTTTGTTCAGTGGAGGACAGCTGTATTGAGTGGTGCAGACAGACACAGGTAGTAGGCCTAAAATCAAAAAGTAGGCTAAATGCAGTTCAAAACTGGTAACAGGAGTAAACAGGCGGCATAGCTTTGTTCAATGGAGGACAGCTGTAATGAGTGGCGCAGACACAGTTTGTAGGCCCACATTAAAAGAGTAGGCTCCAAGCAGTTAAAAAATGGTAACAGGAGTAAACAGGCGGCATAGCTTTGTTCAATGGAGGACAGCTGTAATGAGTTGCGCAGACAGAATTAGTAGGCCTAAAATAATAAAGTTGGCTAAATGCAGTTCAAAATTGGTAACTGGAGTACACAGGCGGCATAGCTTTGTGCAGTGGAGGACAGCTGTAATGAGGGGCAGACACAGTTAGTAGGCCAAAATAATAAAGTGAGGTAAATGTCTGCCCAAAAAATGTTCATAAATAAACAGGTGGCATAGCTAGGTACAGGTGTGGGCTCCTCTGCTGAGTAGCAGACAGTGGTAGTTGGTGCAAAGTATTAACTGTTCTAAATGGAGGCAAGGGCCCCTGGATATTTTTGCTATCATATATCATTTCAAAAAATTTGTATTGGCAGTGCCATTAAAGGATTTAACAGCACAGACTACACAGTGGTGGAGCAGGAAGAGGTAAGTTTGGCAAGTGGTAGAGCACTGTTCGACCTGGTCGGGGAACACTGTCATGGGCGGCGGTACTGGCACAGGGCCCCTCATATTACAACGGTGTGTCTGACATTGGTTGTGCACTACCACCGTCAGAGACACTTCATTGTACTATGAGGGACCCTGTGCTAGTGCCTTCGCCCAAGAGTGGGCACACCCACCTGTCCAGGCAAACGGCACTCGCACGGGTGCTTGCACTAGGTGGTGACCACGGCCCTGTGGGGGGAGTCAGCCCATTTAGGGAGGTAAAAAAATGGCCTATGGTGGACATTCAGCAGCTGCAAATGGAGGAGTTGGGTCAGTCAGTCAGAGGAGGCCAAAAGCAAGACATTTTCCAGGCAAGCTACGTGTCAGCAGGGGAAGGTGGGGCAAAATAATTTGAAATCCATGATTGGTTCATTTTAATGAAGGTTAGATCATCAACATTTTGGGTAGCCAGACGAGTCCTTTTTTCGGTCAGTATTGAACCAGCAGCACTGAAGACTCTTTCTGATAGCACACTAGCAGCAGGGCAAGCGAGCTCCTATAATGCATATTCTGACAATTCAGGCCAGGTGTCTATTTTAGATGCCCAGTAATCAAAGGGGAATGACCTGTGAGGGAGAACATCGATAAGGGAGGAAAAATAGTTAGTAACCATACTGGACAAATGTCTCCTGTCACTTTGAATTGATGCTGCAGTACATGTCGTGTCTGCGGTCATTGCGAAATCACTCCACAACCTGGCCATAAAACCCCTCTGTCCAACGCCACTTCTGATTTGTGCCCCTCTAACACCTCTTGCATGTTGCCCCCTACAGCTCGTGTGAGAACCATCACCGCCGCTGTGTGCTGGGAATGCCTGAACCAAACGGTCTACAAGAGTTGCTTGTTTGGTAGCCAATATTTGCTCAAGGTTCTCAAAAATTTTTTTCTTGTTACACTGTTGACCGATCTGGTTAATTCTTCCTATACATTGATAGATCGGGCAATTCTGAACACAGCGATACCAAATATGTGGTGATTTGAACTTATTTTTTTTATATTTTTAAACTTTTTTTTTTTTTTACTTTTTGCATGCTTCAATAGTCTCCAAGGGAGACTAGAAGCTGCAGTTGTCTGATCGGCTCTGCTACATACAGGCGATGATCAGATCACCTTTATGCAGTAGAAATGCTCACTTGCTTTGAGCGCAGACCACCAGGCGGTGCTCATAGCAATCTGGCTGTGACAACCATAGAGGTCTGCTGGAGACTTTTGGCTGTCATGCCAACCCATCATTGACCGACAATCATGTGATGGGGTCACCAATGGGCGGGATTTCCGGCGCGCTTACCGGAAGCATGAATTAAATGTCACTGTCAGAGATTGACAGCGGCATTTAGCAAGTTAACAGCCGCGGGTGGATCGCGACTCCACCCACGGCTGTTAGAGGCACATGTCAGATGTTCAAAACAGCTGACATGTGCCGGGAAAGATGTGGGCTCAGCGTTGGAGCCCACATCAAAGGAAGGGAGTCCGATGTGGGCGTCCTATTACACCCAACGTTGGAAAGGGGTTAAGATAATCAAGCTAAATATTCCAGGATAAATGCAAATGATATTGCCATGTAGAACCTAATTTCTACTTATCTCAATATTCACTCCATATGTTGCCTCGCCTCTACGAGTTTCCCCTCCTCTCAGAGGTTCATCTGGAGGCTTCCAGATATCCAAGCATGACCCTCTGATGTGTATCAATATTAGCTCATCCTTTCTGCCATGATGTTGGAGGAGCAAAATAACAGATTGCAGCTGGAAAGACATTTTATGACACTTCTGGTGACATTCAAATGAATGCATCCTGGACTGGATCATTTTATTTGTTTTTATAACCCCCAAAATGGATCAAAATACAGAAATAACTACTGGACATGTGAACAGAAACATAGAGGGAACAGGGACTGTGACCCTACAGCTAAGAAAAAGAAATTCAAACACTTGTTAAGCATTTATGAACTACTAGATGGTAGCCTGATTCTAACGCATCGGGTATTCTAGAATATGCATGTAGTTTATTTATGAAGATTTTAGAATAATACATTGAATACACAGGATTCGGCCGGCCGCGACCAATTAGCGAAGCGTGGTTCAAATCCCACGCCAATTCGCAGCCGGACTGCTCCTGTCGCTGATTGTTCACGGCCGGCCCTGTAGTATATAACAGCCCACGTAGTAAATAGCACAGCCACGTAGTATATTGCACAGCCACATAGTATATTGCAGACACGTAGTATATAGCACAGCCACGTAGTATATAGCACAGCCACGTAGTATGTAGCACAGCCACGTAGTATGTAGCACAGCCACGTAGTATATTGCACAGCCATGTAGTATATAGCACAGCCGACGGAGTATATAGCACAGCAATGTAATATATAACACAGCCCACGGAGTATATAGCACAGCCACGTAGTATATAGCACAGCCCATGGAGTGTATAACAGCCCACATAGCATATAACACAGCCCACGTAGTGTATAACACATGCCACGTAGTGTATAACACAGGCCACGTAGTGTATAACACAGCCCATGCAGTATATTGCACAGCCCACGTAGTACATTGCACAGCCCACGTGGTACACTTCACAGCCCACGTAGTATATTGCACAGCCCACGTAGTATATTGCACAGCCCACGTAGTATATTGCACAGCCCACGCAGTATATAGCACAGCCCATGCAGTATATAGCACAGCCCACGTAGTATATTGCACAGCCACGTAGTATATTGCACAGCCCACATAGTATATTGCACAGCCCATGTAATATATTTCACAGCCCACGTAATACACTGCACAGCCCACATAGTATATTGCACAGCCCATGTAGTATATTGCACAGCCCACGTAGTATATTGCACAGCCCACGCAGTATATAGCACAGCCCACGTAGTATATTGCACAGCCCACGTAGTACATTGCACAGCCCACGTAGTATATTGCACAGCCCACGTAGTATATTGCACAGCCCATGTAGTATATTGCACAGCCCACGCAGTATATAGTACAGCCCACGTAGAATATTGCACAGCCACGAAGTATATTGCACAGCCACGTAATATATTGCACAGCACACGTAGTACACTGCACAGCCCACGTAGTATATTGCACAGCCCACGTAGTATATTGCACAGCCCACGCAGTATATTGCACAGCCCACGTAGTACATTACACAGCCCACGTAGTATATAGCACAGCCCACGTAGTATATTGCAGATCCCACGCAGTATATAGCAATGTGGGCATCATATCCCTGTTAAAAAAAATAATTAAAATAAAAAATAGTTATATACTTACCTTCCGTTGGCCCCCGGATGCAGGCGAAGCGGTTACCGATGCTCCTTGCGCGCTCCGGTCCCAAGAGTGCATTGCGGTCTCGCGAGATAATGACGTAGCAGTCTCACGAGATGATGACGTAGCGGTCTTGCGAGACCGCTACGTCATCATCTCGCGAGACCACAATGCATGGAGCGGTCACCGGAGCATTACGAGGAGCGGGAAAGGCCGGTTCTGGATGCGGGGGCCGACGGACGGTGAGTATATAACGATTTTTTTTTTTTGTATTATATTTAACATTAGATCTTTTTACTATTGATGCCGCATAGCAGCATCAATAGTAAAAAGTTGGTCACACAGGGTTAATAGCAGCGGTAACGGAGTTCATTACACCGCTGCATAACGTGGTCCGTTACCGCTGCCATTAACCCTGTGTGAGTATTATTGAAATCCACCGCACTCCCTGTGTGGAATATCTTAGAAACAAAAGGATTTTTTGAAATTTGCTAATTTATTCAAGTGAAAAACAGAAAATCAAATGTGACAGATCATCAAATAGTAGGCAGTATAAGCGACTGAGTGATTGACGTTTCGACCCTCCCGGGTCTTACTCTAAAGTCGCACTTGCTGAGGAATAGCAGCCGTGTATCAGCGTCTTGCTGTTGTTTGCATATGTGATTCAAATAGAAAGTTGGTATGTCACTGGAGACAACCTTTTTTGCAGGTGCCAATGTATCAGCCTTAAATTGCTGGTAAGTTGTATGTGGTTTAATGGATTTGCCAGTTCTGGATAAAGCCTTGTAGAGGGGTAACAGCGGAGCATCTGCGTCTTGCTGGTGGACATGTAGGCTTAGTACCCTTAGTGGATGGGGGATAGCGCTCCTGCGTCCTGTGGGAAGGCCTTCAGCTCGTCTGCATTGTTGGGTCTGGTGTCTCTCATCTTCCTCTTGACAATACCCCATAGATTCTTAAGGACAGGTGAGTTTGCTGGCCAATCAAGCACAGTGATACTGTTGTTTTTAACCAGGTATTGGTACTTTTGGCAGTGTGGACAGGTGCCAAGTCCTACTGGAGAATAAAATTTCCATCTCCAAAAAGCTTGTCAACAGGGAAGCATGAAGTGCTCTAAAATTTATTGGTAGATGGCTGCGCTGAGTTTGGTCTTGATAAAACACAGTGGACCTATTCCAGCAGATGACATGGCTCCTCAAACATCAATGATTGTGGAAACTTCACACTAGATCTCAAGCAGCTTGGATTGTGTCCCCCTCTACTCTTCTTCCAGACTCTGGCACCTTGATTTCCAAATGAAATGCAAAATTTACTTTCATCTGAAAACAACACCTTGGACAACTGAGCAACAGTCCAGTTCTTTTTCTCCTTGGCCCAGCTAAGATGCTTCTGGCCTTGTCTATTGGTTATCAGTGGCTTAACACAAGGAATGCGACACTTGTAGCCCATGTCCTGGATACGTCTGTGTGTGATAAATCTTGAAGCAATGACTCCACCAGCAGTCCACTCCTTGTGAATCTACCCCAAATTTTTGAATGGCCTTTTCTTAACAATCCTTTCAAGGCTGCGGTTATCCCGGTTGCTTGTGCACCTTTGTCTAGCACACTTTTTACTTCCACTCAACTTTCCATTAATATGCTTGGATACAGTACTATCTGAACAGCCAGCTTCTTTAGCAATGACCTTTTGTGGCTTATCCTCCTTATGGAGTGTGTTAATGACTGCCTTCTGGATATCTGTCAAGTTAGTAGTCTTCTCCATGATTGTGTAGCCTACTGAAACAGACTAAGGGACCTTTTTAAATGCTTAGTAAGCCTTTGCAGGGGTTCTTTGTTAATTATTCTAATTTACTGAGATAATGACTTTTGAGTTTTCATTTGCTGTAAGCCATAATCATCAACATTAACAGAAATAAACACTTGAAATAGATCACTCTGTTTGTTATGACTCTATATAATATATGAGTTTCACTTTTTGTATTGAAGAACTGAAAGGAAACAACTGTAAGGAGTGGTGCAGATAGACTTAGTAGGCCTAAAATAAAAAAGTAGGCTAAATGCAGTTCAAAATTGGTAACAGGAGTACACAGGCGGCATAGCTTTGTTCAGCGGAGGACATCTGTAATGAGAGGCTGACAATTAGTAGGCCCAAAAAAGTAAGTAGGCTAAATGCAGTTCAAAACTGGTAACAGGAGTGAACTGGCGGCATAGCTTTGTTCAGCGGAGGACAATTGTAAGGAGTGGCGCAGACAGACTTAGTAGGCCTAAAATAAAAACGTAGGCTCAATGCAGTTCAAAATTGGTTACAGGAGTACACAGGCGGCAAAGCTTTGTTCAGCGGAGGACAATTGTAAGGAGTGGCAGACACAGTTAGTAGGCCCAAAAAAGTAAGTAGGCTAAATGCAGTTCAAAACTGGTAACAGGAGTAAACAGGCGGCAAAGCTTTGTTCAATGGAGGACAGCAGTAATGAGTGGCGCAGACACAGTTTGTAGGCCCACATTAAAAAAGTAGGCTCCAAGCAGTTCAAAAATGGTAACAGGAGTAAACAGGCGGCATAGCTTTGTTCAATGGAGGACAGCTGTAATGAGTGGCGCAGACAGACTTAGTAGGCCTAAAATAAAAAAGTAGGCTAAATGCAGTTCAAAATTGATAACTGGAGTACACAGGCGGCATAGCTTTGCCAGTGGAGGACAGCTGTATTGAGTGGCGCAGACAGACACAGGTAGTAGGCTTAAAATAAAAAAGTAGGCTAAATGCAGTTCAAAACTGGTAACAGGAGTAAACAGGCGGCATAGCTTTGTACAATGGAGGACAGCTGTAATGAGTGGCGCAGACACAGTTTGTAGGCCCACATTAAAAAAGTAGGCTCCAAGCAGTAAAAAAATGGTAACAGGAGTAACAGGCGGTATAGCTTTGTTCAATGGAGGACAGCTGTAATGAGTGGTGCAGACAGACTTAGTAGGCCTAAAATAAAAAAGTAGGCTAAATGCAGTTCAAAATTGGTTACAGGAGTACACAGGCGGCATAGCTTTGTTCAGCGGAGGACAATTGTAAGGAGTGGCAGACACAGTTAGTAGGCCCAAAAAAGTAAGTAGGCTAAATGCAGTTCAAAACTGGTAACAGGAGTAAACAGGCGGCAAAGCTTTGTTCAATGGAGGACAGCAGTAATGAGTGGCGCAGACACAGTTTGTAGGCCCACATTAAAAAAGTAGGCTCCAAGCAGTTCAAAAATGGTAACAGGAGTAAACAGGCGGCATAGCTTTGTTCAATGGAGGACAGCTGTAATGAGTGGCGCAGATAGACTTAGTAGGCCTAAAATAAAAAAGTAGGCTAAATGCAGTTCAAAATTGGTAACAGGAGTACACAGGCGGCATAGCTTTGTTCAGCGGAGGACATCTGTAATGAGAGGCTGACAATTAGTAGGCCCAAAAAAGTAAGTAGGCTAAAGGCAGTTCAAAACTGGTAACAGGAGTGAACTGGCGGCATAGCTTTGTTCAGCGGAGGACAATTGTAAGGAGTGGCGCAGACAGACTTAGTAGGCCTAAAATAAAAACGTAGGCTCAATGCAGTTCAAAATTGGTTACAGGAGTACACAGGCGGCAAAGCTTTGTTCAGCGGAGGACAATTGTAAGGTGTGGCAGACACAGTTAGTAGGCCCAAAAAAGTAAGTAGGCTAAATGCAGTTCAAAACTGGTAACAGGAGTAAACAGGCGGCAAAGCTTTGTTCAATGGAGGACAGCAGTAATGAGTGGCGCAGACACAGGTTGTAGGCCCACATTAAAAAAGTAGGCTCCAAGCAGTTCAAAAATGGTAACAGGAGTAAACAGGTGGCATAGCTTTGTTCAATGGAGGACAGCTGTAATGAGTGGCGCAGACAGACTTAGTAGGCCTAAAATAAAAAAGGCTAAATGCAGTTCAAAATTGATAACTGGAGTACACAGGCGGCATAGCTTTGCCAGTGGAGGACAGCTGTATTGAGTGGCGCAGACAGACACGGGTAGTAGGCTTAAAATAAAAAAGTAGGCTAAATGCAGTTCAAAACTGGTAACAGGAGTAAACAGGCGGCATAGCTTTGTTCAATGGAGGACAGCTGTAATGAGTGGCGCAGACACAGTTTGTAGGCCCACATTAAAAAAGTAGGCTCCAAGCAGTAAAAAAATGGTAACAGGAGTAACAGGCGGTATAGCTTTGTTCAATGGAGGACAGCTGTAATGAGTGGTGCAGACAGACTTAGTAGGCCTAAAATAAAAAAGTTGGCTAAATGCAGTTCAAAATTGGTTACAGGAGTACACAGGCGGCATAGCTTTGTTCAGCGGAGGACAATTGTAAGGAGTGGCAGACACAGTTAGTAGGCCCAAAAAAGTAAGTAGGCTAAATGCAGTTCAAAACTGGTAACAGGAGTAAACAGGCGGCAAAGCTTTGTTCAATGGAGGACAGCAGTAATGAGTGGCGCAGACACAGTTTGTAGGCCCACATTAAAAAAGTAGGCTCCAAGCAGTTCAAAAATGGTAACAGGAGTAAACAGGCGGCATAGCTTTGTTCAATGGAGGACAGCTGTAATGAGTGGCGCAGATAGACTTAGTAGGCCTAAAATAAAAAAGTAGGCTAAATGCAGTTCAAAGTTGGTATCTAGAGTACACAGGCGGCATAGCTTTGTTCAGTGGAGGACAGCTGTATTGAGTGGTGCAGACAGACACAGGTAGTAGGCCTAAAATCAAAAAGTAGGCTAAATGCAGTTCAAAACTGGTAACAGGAGTAAACAGGCGGCATAGCTTTGTTCAATGGAGGACAGCTGTAATGAGTGGCGCAGACACAGTTTGTAGGCCCACATTAAAAGAGTAGGCTCCAAGCAGTTAAAAAATGGTAACAGGAGTAAACAGGCGGCATAGCTTTGTTCAATGGAGGACAGCTGTAATGAGTTGCGCAGACAGAATTAGTAGGCCTAAAATAATAAAGTTGGCTAAATGCAGTTCAAAATTGGTAACTGGAGTACACAGGCGGCATAGCTTTGTGCAGTGGAGGACAGCTGTAATGAGGGGCAGACACAGTTAGTAGGCCAAAATAATAAAGTGAGGTAAATGTCTGCCCAAAAAATGTTCATAAATAAACAGGTGGCATAGCTAGGTACAGGTGTGGGCTCCTCTGCTGAGTAGCAGACAGTGGTAGTTGGCGCAAAGTATTAACTGGTCTAAATGGAGGCAAGGGCCCCTGGATATTTTTGCTATCATCTATCATTTCAAAAAATTTGTATTGGCAGTGCCATTAAAGGATTTAACAGCACAGACTACACAGTGGTGGAGCAGGAAGAGGTAAGTTTGGCAAGTGGTAGAGCACTGTTCGACCTGGTCGGGGAACACTGTCATGGGCGGCGGTACTGGCACAGGGCCCCTCATATTACAACGGTGTGTCTGACATTGGTTGTGCACTACCATCGTCAGAGACACTTCATTGTACTATGAGGGACCCTGTGCTAGTGCTGTCGCCCAAGAGTGGGCACACCCACCTGTCCAGGCAAACGGCACTCGCACGGGTGCTTGCGCTAGGTGGTGACCACGGCCCTGTGGGGGAGTCAGCCCATTTAGGGAGGTAAAAAAATGGCCTATGGTGGACATTCAGCAGCTGCAAATGGAGGAGTTGGGTCAGTCAGTCAGAGGAGGCCAAAAGCAAGACATTTTCCAGGCAAGCTACGTGTCAGCAGGGGAAGGTGGGGCAAAATAATTTGAAATCCATGATTGGTTCATTTTAATGAAGGTTAGATCATCAACATTTTGGGTAGCCAGACGAGTCCTTTTTTCGGTCAGTATTGAACCAGCAGCACTGAAGACTCTTTCTGATAGCACACTAGCAGCAGGGCAAGCCAGCTCCTATAATGCATATTCTGACAATTCAGGCCAGGTGTCTATTTTAGATGCCCAGTAATCAAAGGGGAATGACCTGTGAGGGAGAACATCGATAAGGGAGGAAAAATAGTTAGTAACCATACTGGACAAATGTCTCCTGTCACTTTGAATTGATGCTGCAGTACCTGTCGTGTCTGCGGTCATTGCGAAATCACTCCACAACCTGGCCATAAAACCCCTCTGTCCAATGCCACTTCTGATTTGTGCACCTCTAACATCTCTGCCATGTTGCCCCCTACAGCTCGTGTGAGAACCATCACCGCCGCTGTGTGCTGGGAATGCCTGAACCAAACGGTCTACAAGAGTTGCTTGTTTGGTAGCCAATATTTGCTCAAGGTTCTCATGTGGCATGATATTTTGTAATTTTCCTTTATATCGTGGATCCAGGAGGCAGGCCAACCAGTAATCGTCATCGGTCATCATTTTGATAATGCGGGGGTCACTTTTTAGGATACCCAAGGCATACTCAGCCATGTGGGCCAATGTTCCAGGTGTCAATTCACTGCTTGTGCTGGGTTGAGGAGCACTTTCTTGCAAATCAACATCACTTGTCTCCCGCAAAAACCCTGTACCTAACCTTGCAACGCCACCAGTTTCTATTGCCCCCTGAGAAGCATCCTCCACTCATAAATATTCATCCCCATCATCCTCCTCCTCCCCCTCTTCATCCGCCACCTCGTCCAGGACAGTTCCCTGAGCAGACAATGGCTGACTGTCATCAAGGCTTCCCTCCTCCTCGGCTGCAGACGCCTGCTCCTTAATGTGCGTCAAACTTTGCATCAGCAGATGCATTAGTGGGATGCTCATGCTTATGATGGCGTCATCTGCACTTACCAGCCGTGTGCATTCCTCAAAACACTGAAGGACTTGACAGAGGTCTTGTAGCTTCGACCACTGCACACCTGACAACTCCATGTCTGCCATCCAACTGCCTGCCCGTGTATGTGTATCCTCCCACAAATACATTACAGCACGCCTCTATTCGCACAGCCTCTGAAGCATGTGCAGTGTGGAGTTCCACTTTGTTGCAACGTCAATTATTAGGCTGTGCTGGGGAAGCCTCAGCGATCGCTGATGGTTCAGCATATGGCTGGAGTGTACGGGTGACCGGCGGATGTGCGAGCAAAGTCTTCGCACCTTCAGGAGCAGGGCTGGTAACCCCGGATAATTTTTCAGGAAGCACTGCACCACCAGGTTCAAGGTGTGAGCCAGGCAAGGTAATGTGTTTCAGTTCTGAAAGGGCTATGGATGCCATAAAATTCCTTCCGTTATCACTGACTACCTTGCCAGCCTCAATATGTACACTGCCCAGCCATGACTGAGTTACATGCTGCAAGTACTCGGCCAGAACTTCCGCGGTGTGTCTGTTGTCACCCAGACACTTCATTTCCAACACAGCCTGCTGACGCTTACCACTAGCTGTTCCATAATGGGACACCTCGTGTGCAACACTGGCAGCTGCGGATGGAGTGGTCGTGCGACTGCGCTCTGTGGATGAGCTCTCGCTTCTGGAGGAGGAGGAGGAGGGGCGAACGCCTACAGCCAACTGTTTCCTAGACCGTGGGCTAGGCAGAACTGTCCCACTATGGCTGTCCCCTGTGGACCCTGCATCCACCACATTAACCCAGTGTGCCGTGATGGACACGTAACGTCCCTGGCCATGCCTACTGGTCCATGCATCTGTTTTGAGGTGCAACTTTCTACTGACTGATTGCCTCAGTGCATGGACAATGCAGTCTTTGACATGCTGGTGGAGGGGAGGGGTGGGATGGCTTTTCTCGCAAAGAAGTGTCGACTGGGTAGGTCATAGCGTGGTACTGCATAGGCCATCAGGGCTTTGAAAGCTTTGCTTTCAACCAACCGATAGGGCATCATCTCTAACGAGATTAGTCTAGCAATGTGGGCGTTCAAACCCTGTGTACGCGGATGAGAGGATGAGTACTTCCTTTTCCTAACGAGAGTCTCTTGTAGGGTGAGCTGGACTGGAGAGGTGCATATGGTGGAACTAGCGGTGGTGGTGGTGGTGGACATGGCCGATTGAGAGAGGGTTGGTGATGGTATTCTTGATGTTGACCTACATACAGTGTTTCTTACCAAAAACCTTGTGATTCCCTGACTGCTTTGGCCTTGCGACGATACCTCCACATTTGCTGCTGGTGGTGTCCTAACTGGTGGGCTTACAGTGAGGGAAGCTATGTAGCGTTGCTAACTACCTTCATTCTGAGCAGGTGCACCAACGGTACAGGACGTTTGGTAGTTAGTCCAGGCTTGCAAGTGCCTGCTGGTTAAATGTCTACGCATGCACGTTGTATTTAAATTTAGGGGATTCTTCCCTCTGCTAAAGGTCTTTGAGCATTTCTTACAAATAACTTTGCACTGATCATTCGGATCTTGGTTAAAAAATTGCCACACTCCACTCTTCCTACTATGCAGTTGTAGCGCCCCCACTGTTGCAGGGCCGAGGGGTACCCGGTACCGGGCCTCTGAGTCTCTGTTCTGGGGTTGTCACGGTGGCTAGACCCGGTCCGTGACCCTGCTGAGGGGCGTACAATGAAGGTGGAGGGAATGGTGATGATGTTGTGGTGGTGCGGTGCAGGTCGCAGTAAATAACGAGGACACCAGGTTGCAGTCTCTTTACCTCTTTACTGAAGGTCCCAGGATCCTCAGTCCGGAATACGGTTAACCGGGCTGCGCAAGTCCGGTCGGTCCGATGGCACCTCCAGAGTTCCCTTTGCAGGTGGAAATCTGTGCCTACCATCTAGCGCTTGTGTGTTGTGGTCCTCCCCTGCTGTGCTTACGGGATAGTCCCCACAACTGTTGTGTCTGTTTCTCGTGTTCCCTCACAACTCGATTCTGATGTTCTTCCACGTCCCCCAGATCTTATGGTTAGGACGCACCCGTATGACGGGGAGGCTCGGAGCTCTTCCGGGACTCTAGCGTCGCCCCACTCCTGTTGTTACCCCCCTGTGTCTTCCTAGGTCAATTGGGTGAGACAGCCCGCCTATAACTGACTGTCCTGCCGTAGGTTTGAAGTTTGGCCTGGAGCTCTATACTTCCTCGGCGTTCCGGCCACCGGTTACGCGCCTCAGTAGGATGTTGCCTTGTCTTACAGCACGACTCCTACTGGTATTCTCCTTGTTGCGTTGATCTCGTTTCTCACTCAGCACAATAAACCTCGCTTCTTGTCCTTTCTTGGGGTACCGCCGCTATATCGTGCAGGCGCGGTCCCGTAACGTTCTCTCTGGTTGCTAGGCCTCTGTCAGGATCCCACCCCTGACAGGGACCCCTCTGAATCTTCCCCTACAACACCCTCTGCCACAAGGTGTTGCCTGGTTCCAACCCAGTCAGCTTTCTGAACTCACTTCCTATCCAACCCCCAGTTTTACCAGACTGTGAGGAGTGGCCTAATACATAGTACCCTTAGCTCCCCCTGGAGGCCAGACTGTGAAGTGTATTGGTGTCTGTGATACCTGGTCAGATGAACTCCTTCAGTGCCATCAGACGTACCATAGCCCCCCTTAGCGGCGGAGCACCAGTACTGCAACGACCAGGACTCTGGGGCGCTGCACTCCCCCCCGGTTAAATCCAGTACTCCTGGTGTTATGGTTCTCAATGGCAAGAGAACATAGCCCAGCAAACATAAGTACTAGCTCTTGGAAGGATGGAAACTAAACTGACCATGAACTAAACCTGCCGCACAACTAACAGTAGCCGGGTAGCGTTGCCTACGTTTTTTATCCCTAGACGCCCAGCGCCGGCCGGAGGACTAACTAATCCTGGCAGAGGAAAATATAGTCCTGGCTCACCTCTAGAGAAATTTCCCCGATAGGCAGACAGAGGCCCCCACATATATTGGCGGTGATTTTAGATGAAATGACAAACGTAGTATGAAAATAGGTTTAGCAAAATTGAGGTCCGCTTACTAGATAGCAGGAAGACAGAAAGGGCACTTTCATGGTCAGCTGAAAACCCTATCAAAACGCCATCCTGAAATTACTTTAAGACTCTAGTATTAACTCATAACATCAGAGTGGCAATTTCAGATCACAAGAGCTTTCCAGACACAGAAACGAAACTACAGCTGTGAACTGGAACAAAATGCAAAAACAAACGAGGACTAAAGTCCAACTTAGCTGGGAGTTGTCTAGCAGCAGGAACATGCACAGAAAGGCTTCTGATTACAATGTTGACCGGCATGGAAGTGACAGAGGAGCAAGGTTAAATAGCGACTCCCACATCCTGATGGAAACAGGTGAACAGAGGGGATGATGCACACCAGTTCAATTCCACCAGTGGCCACCGGGGGAGCCCAAAATCCAATTTCACAACAGTACCCCCCCCTCAAGGAGGGGGCACCGAACCCTCACCAGAACCACCAGGGCGATCAGGATGAGCCCTATGAAAGGCACGGACCAGATCGGAGGCATGAACATCAGAGGCAGTCACCCAAGAATTATCCTCCTGACCGTATCCCTTCCATTTGACCAGATACTGGAGTTTCCGTCTGGAAACCCGGGAGTCCAAGATTTTTTCCACAACGTACTCCAACTCGCCCTCAACCAACACCGGAGCAGGAGGCTCAACGGAAGGCACAACCGGTACCTCATACCTGCGCAACAATGACCGATGAAAAACATTATGAATAGAAAAAGATGCAGGGAGGTCCAAACGGAAGGACACAGGGTTAAGAATCTCCAATATCTTGTACGGGCCGATGAACCGAGGCTTAAACTTAGGAGAAGAAACCCTCATAGGGACAAAACGAGAAGACAACCACACCAAGTCCCCAACACAAAGCCGAGGACCAACCCGACGCCGGCGGTTGGCAAAAAGCTGAGTCTTCTCCTGGGACAACTTCAAATTGTCCACTACCTGCCCCCAAATCTGATGCAACCTCTCCACCACAGCATCCACTCCAGGACAATCCGAAGATTCCACCTGACCAGAAGAAAATCAAGGATGAAACCCCGAATTACAGAAAAAAGGAGACACCAAGGTGGCAGAGCTGGCCCGATTATTGAGGGCAAACTCCGCTAAAGGCAAAAAAGCAACCCAATCATCCTGATCTGCAGACACAAAACACCTTAAATATGTCTCCAAGGTCTGATTCGTCCGCTCGGTCTGGCCATTAGTCTGAGGATGGAAAGCAGACGAGAAAGACAAATCTATGCCCATCCTAGCACAGAATGCTCGCCAAAATCTAGACACGAATTGGGTTCCTCTGTCAGAAACGATATTCTCCGGAATACCATGCAAACGGACCACATTTTGAAAAAACAGAGGAACCAACTCGGAAGAAGAAGGCAACTTAGGCAGGGGAACCAAATGGACCATCTTAGAGAAACGGTCACACACCACCCAGATGACAGACATCTTCTGAGAAACAGGAAGATCCGAAATAAAATCCATCGAGATGTGCGTCCAGGGCCTCTTCGGGATAGGCAAGGGCAACAACAATCCACTAGCCCGAGAACAACAAGGCTTGGCCCGAGCACAAACGTCACAAGACTGCACAAAGCCTCGCACATCTCGAGACAGGGAAGGCCACCAGAAGGACCTTGCCACCAAATCCCTGGTACCAAAGATTCCAGGATGACCTGTCAACGCAGAAGAATGAACCTCAGAAATGACTTTACTGGTCCAATCATCAGGAACAAACAGTCTACCAGGTGGGCAACGATCAGGTCTATCCGCCTGAAACTCCTGCAAGGCCCGCCGCAGGTCTGGAGAAACGGCAGACAATATCACTCCATCCTTAAGGATACCTGTAGGTTCAGAGTTACCAGGGGAGTCAGGCTCAAAACTCCTAGAAAGGGCATCCGCCTTAACATTCTTAGAACCCGGCAGGTAGGACACCACAAAATTAAACCGAGAGAAAAACAACGACCAGCGCGCCTGTCTAGGATTCAGGCGTCTGGCGGACTCAAGATAAATTAGATTTTTGTGGTCAGTCAATACCACCACCTGATGTCTGGCCCCCTCAAGCCAATGACGCCACTCCTCAAAAGCCCACTTCATGGCCAAAAGCTCCCGATTCCCAACATCATAATTCCGCTCGGCGGGCGAAAATTTACGCGAGAAAAAGGCACAAGGTCTCATCATGGAACAATCGGAACTTCTCTGCGACAAAACCGCCCCAGCTCCGATTTCAGAAGCGTCGACCTCAACCTGAAAAGGAAGAGCAACATCAGGCTGACGCAACACAGGGGCGGAAGAAAAGCGGCGCTTAAGCTCCCGAAAGGCCTCCACAGCAGCAGGGGACCAATCAGCAACATCAGCACCCTTCTTAGTCAAATCAGTCAATGGTTTAACAACATCAGAAAAACCAGCAATAAATCGACGATAAAAGTTAGCAAAGCCCAAAAATTTCTGAAGACTCTTAAGAGAAGAAGGTTGCGTCCAATCACAAATAGCCTGAACCTTGACAGGATCCATCTCGATGGAAGAGGGGGAAAAAATATATCCCAAAAAGGAAATCTTTTGAACCCCAAAAACGCACTTAGAACCCTTCACACACAAGGAATTAGACCGCAAAACCTGAAAAACCCTCCTGACCTGCTGGACATGAGAGTCCCAGTCATCCGAAAAAATCAAAATATCATCCAGATACACAATCATAAATTTATCCAAATAATCACGGAAAATGTCATGCATAAAGGACTGAAAGACTGAAGGGGCATTTGAAAGACCAAAAGGCATCACCAAATACTCAAAGTGGCCCTCGGGCGTATTAAATGCGGTCTTCCACTCATCCCCCTGCTTAATTCGCACCAAATTATACGCCCCACGGAGATCTATCTTAGAGAACCACTTGGCCCCCTTTATGCGAGCAAACAAATCAGTCAGCAGTGGCAACGGATATTGATATTTAACCGTGATTTTATTCAAAAGCCGATAATCAATACACGGCCTCAAAGAGCCATCTTTCTTAGCCACAAAGAAAAAACCGGCTCCTAAGGGAGATGACGAAGGACGAATATGTCCCTTTTCCAAGGACTCCTTTATATATTCTCGCATAGCAGCATGTTCAGGCACAGACAGATTAAATAAACGACCCTTAGGGTATTTACTACCCGGAATCAAATCTATGGCACAATCGCACTCCCGGTGCGGAGGTAATGAACCAAGCTTAGGTTCTTCAAAAACGTCACGATATTCAGTCAAGAATTCAGGAATCTCAGAGGGAATAGATGATGAAATGGAAACCACAGGTACGTCCCCATGCGTCCCCTTACATCCCCAGCTTAACACAGACATAGCTTTCCAGTCAAGGACTGGGTTATGAGATTGCAGCCATGGCAATCCAAGCACCAACACATCTTGTAGGTTATACAGCACAAGAAAGCGAATAATCTCCTGATGATCCGGATTAATCCGCATAGTTACTTGTGTCCAGTATTGTGGTTTATTACTAGCCAATGGGGTGGAGTCAATCCCCTTCAGGGGTATAGGAGTTTCAAGAGGCTCCAAATCATACCCACAGCGTTTGGCAAAGGACCAATCCATAAGACTCAAAGCGGCGCCAGAGTCGACATAGGCATCCGCGGTAATAGATGATAAAGAACAAATCAGGGTCACAGATAGAATAAACTTAGACTGTAAAGTGCCAATTGAAACAGACTTATCAAGCTTCTTAGTACGCTTAGAGCATGCTGATATAACATGAGTTGAATCACCGCAATAGAAGCACAACCCATTTTTTCGTCTTAAATTCTGCCGTTCACTTCTGGACAGAATTCTATCACATTGCATATTCTCTGGCGTCTTCTCAGTAGACACCGCCAAATGGTGCACAGGTTTGCGCTCCCGCAGACGCCTATCGATCTGGATAGCCATTGTCATGGACTCATTCAGACCCGCAGGCACAGGGAACCCCACCATAACATCCTTAATGGCATCAGAGAGACCCTCTCTGAAATTCGCCGCCAGGGCGCACTCATTCCACTGAGTAAGCACAGCCCATTTACGGAATTTCTGGCAGTATATTTCAGCTTCGTCTTGCCCCTGAGATAGGGACATCAAGGCCTTTTCCGCCTGAAGCTCTAACTGAGGTTCCTCATAAAGCAACCCCAAGGCCAGAAAAAACGCATCCACATTGAGCAACGCAGGATCCCCTGGAGCCAATGCAAAAGCCCAATCCTGAGGGTCGCCCCGGAGCAAGGAAATCACAATCCTGACCTGCTGAGCAGGATCTCCAGCAGAGCGAGATTTCAGGGACAAAAACAACTTGCAATTATTTTTGAAATTTTGAAAGCAAGATCTATTCCCCGAGAAAAATTCAGGCAAAGGAATTCTAGGTTCAGATATAGGAACATGAACAACAAAATCTTGTAAATTTTGAACTTTCGTGGTGAGATTATTCAAACCTGCAGCTAAACTCTGAATATCCATTTTAAACAGGTGAACACAGAGCCATTCCAGGATTAGAAGGAGAGAGAGAGAGAGAAAGGCTGCAATATAGGCAGACTTGCAAGAGATTCAATTACAAGCACACTCAGAACTGAAGGGAAGGGAAAAAAAAAAAAAATCTTCAGCAGACTTCTCTTTTCTCTCCTTTCTCTGTTAATTAATTTAACCCTTTGGGGCCGGTCAAACTGTTATGGTTCTCAATGGCAAGAGAACATAGCCCAGCAAACATAAGTACTAGCTCTTGGAAGGATGGAAACTAAACTGACCATGAACTAAACCTGCCGCACAACTAACAGTAGCCGGGTAGCGTTGCCTACGTTTTTTATCCCTAGACGCCCAGCGCCGGCCGGAGGACTAACTAATCCTGGCAGAGGAAAATATAGTCCTGGCTCACCTCTAGAGAAATTTCCCCGATAGGCAGACAGAGGCCCCCACATATATTGGCGGTGATTTTAGATGAAATGACAAACGTAGTATGAAAATAGGTTTAGCAAAATTGAGGTCCGCTTACTAGATAGCAGGAAGACAGAAAGGGCACTTTCATGGTCAGCTGAAAACCCTATCAAAACGCCATCCTGAAATTACTTTAAGACTCTAGTATTAACTCATAACATCAGAGTGGCAATTTCAGATCACAAGAGCTTTCCAGACACAGAAACGAAACTACAGCTGTGAACTGGAACAAAATGCAAAAACAAACGAGGACTAAAGTCCAACTTAGCTGGGAGTTGTCTAGCAGCAGGAACATGCACAGAAAGGCTTCTGATTACAATGTTGACCGGCATGGAAGTGACAGAGGAGCAAGGTTAAATAGCGACTCCCACATCCTGATGGAAACAGGTGAACAGAGGGGATGATGCACACCAGTTCAATTCCACCAGTGGCCACCGGGGGAGCCCAAAATCCAATTTCACAACATCCTGGACTGGGAAGAAAACAACAATACGTGTCAGCAAAAAGACATACAATTTTGAAAATGCAAGTACAAGTAAACTTTTTAACAGAGCTTCCCTTTATGGGAGGTGAGGACACTTGAACGTTACAAACATGGTTAAATACTTTAAATAACATACTATAAATAACTTTTCTTACCCAACCGGGTATTCTACTAAGTGCAAAATTTTTGAACAATAATTTATCATTGCCTTTAAGGACGTACTCGCTGAATCCACTAAAGACCTTCTTATAAAACATTATAAGGCTAATCAACTTTTCTGCATTCTCCTTCTTTACATCTGCAGGACCGCCTGTCCTATCCGCTCCAGGCCTACTGCCTCTCCTTTCTGTTACAGGACCGCCCCTTTCTGCCCGGGCCTACTGCCTTTCCACTACTATACACGGTATAGAACTTATCATCCATCTTTCAGTTCAGGATTACTGAGCCATCTCTGTATGGCTCCTAGGAGGACTCACTAACTAACCCCGTACGGGTTCACTTTCTGTCCTCATTCTTTTATCAACATCATTAAACATTTCTCACAATCAACTAGTTAGCTACATTTAACTTCTTCTTTCAAGACATTATTGCCATTTAACCATCTTAAGGCAACACTGTTCATAAGTGCAATATGTGAACATTCCCTTTAAGAAGGAACCAAGTCTCTATGAGGTAGTGCAACTTCTCAAGCTGCAAGTCCGTACTCAGCAAGGACTCCGGTACTGCTTCCAGGAACAGTTTCTTCGCAAAGAGTCCTTTCTTTTATAAAACCAGTAGAGGGCACCTTTAAGAAGGTGCAAACTATTTACAAGAAGTTTGTAATCATGCAGTGTTCATGATCCGGCAGTTCTTTGTAACATTGTGGAACAAAAGCAAAAATGAAAATAAAAGCGAAAATAAAAAGCAATAGGGATCCCGGGTAAACGAAGGGACCCCTTTAAGAATAACCCTAGTCGGGTATTAGCAGCAAAAAGCAGGGAAACAAGCAGTTAACTATTTACATATCCATGGCATCGAGGTTTACTCTCGCTCTGGCGGCCGTAGCTCCGCATAGACCTCGCTCGGCAAGGTGATCGGTGAGATCGGGGCCTTTAAGAAGTGCTCCATACCCGTGGCCCAATCCCAGAGTGTAAGGCGCCGGAGTCTATAGGTCCCAGGGAGAGGGGGTGCCGCGACGGGGCCTATCAGCAGGTCCTCTGCTGGCGGGGCAGGGTCGTTCTTCATACCTGCTTCAGATGCGGTCCCTCTGGTGCCGATTTGCTCCGTCTCCGCTGGGATCTGGAACGCTGGTTGCAGGGCCTTGCGCTGCGGCGTTGTCATCTCCGTTTGCAGCATCTCGCTTTTTGGCAGGGCATTGCTTTCTGGCTTTGGAGCACTGGAACTTCTTTCTTGCTCCGGACCAGATGAGGCTGCCAACAGATGTCTGGTGAGGCTCCCGATGATGGTCTTCTTCCACCCGGCTTCAGTGCTCAGCTGCGTCCGCAGGAGTTGGTGGATCAGCTCGTCCGCTCCGGTCTGCAGGAGGTCAGCGTCAACTGTGGAGGTCTGGCTGCGGTGTCCCTCCGGGTAGCTGGGGGAGTCCTCTGCTCCGACCCCACGCTCCCGTTCCGGGCAGATCGCCATGACGTCCTCCACGTGGTTCGCTTCTTCTTCCTCGTCCTTTTCCCGCTCTCTCCTTCGTGGGCGGTTTCACTTTCTTTGCCTCCGCCCTCCATTAAGGATTATGAGGCGGATTTCGGCTGCTGACGGACACGTCCTCAAGGGACAGAAATACTTAGACTGGGCGGCCATTGTCTTTCGCACTCTTCAGCTTGTTTACGCCCACTTCACGCCCCTCTTCTTCTCCTGCGCTCTCCTTAGCGCTGTAATGGCGGCTGTTCTTGGCGGGAACTTTTGGCGGCAAGTGGCAATGCACAGTCTTTGCAATAAGTCACAGTCCAAGTGTAATAAATCACAGTTCCAAGGCACACATGACCTGATTCTTCAGGCTTAAGTAGATCCTGTTCGTGACGCCAAGTTGTAGCGCCCCCACTGTCGCAGGGCCGAGGGGTACCCGGTACCGGGCCTCTGAGTCTGTTCTGGGGTTGTCACGGTGGCTAGACCCGGTCCGTGACCCTGCTGAGAGGCGTACAATGAAGGTGGAGGGAATGGTGATGATGTTGTGGTGGTGCGGTGCAGGTCGCAGTAAATAACGAGGACACCAGGTTGCAGTCTCTTTACCTCTTTACTGAAGGTCCCAGGATCCTCAGTCCGGAATACGGTTAACCGGGCTGCGCAAGTCCGGCCAGTCTGATGGCACCTCCAGAGTTCCCTTTGCAGGTGGAAATCTGTGCCTACCTTCTAGCGCTTGTGTGTTGTGGTCCTCCCCTGCTGTGCTTACGGGATAGTCCCCACAACTGTTGTGTCTGTTTCTCGTGTTCCCTCACAACTCGATTCTGATGTTCTTCCACGTCCCCCAGATCTTATGGTTAGGACGCACCCGTATGACGGGGAGGTGTTATGACCCCAATGGCGAGGGTCTCAGAGGAACGTGGAAGTCTGCAGAATACAAAAATCCAGCTCATAGGGCAGTGGTAGCTGGGTTGACCATATATCTACTCCTAACGCCAACACTAGAAGTAGCCGGGGATCATTCCTACGTTGATTCTAGATGACACGCTCCAGCCGGAGAATCTAGCTACCCCTAGTAGAGGAAAACAAAGACCTTTCTTGCCTCCAGAGAAGGGGACCCCAAAGCTGGATAGAAGCCCCCCACAAATAATAACGGTGAGGTAAGAGGAAATGACAAACACAGAAATGAACCAGGTTTAGCACAGAGAGGCCCACTTACTGATAGCAGAATAAAGAAAGGTAACTTATATGGTCAACAAAAACCCTATCAAAATCCACACTGGAAATTCAAGAACCCCCGAACCGTCTAACGGTCCGGGGGGAGAACACCAGCCCCCTAGAGCTTCCAGCAAAGGTCAGGATATAGATTTAGAACAAGCTGGACAAAAATACAAAACCAAAACAAATAGCAAAAAGCAAAAGGCAGACTTAGCTGATATAACTGGAACCAGGATCAGTAGACAAGAGCACAGCAGACTAGCTCTGATAACTACGTTGCCAGGCATTGAACTGAAGGTCCAGGGAGCTTATATAGCAACACCCCTAACTAACGACCCAGGTGCGGATAAAAGGAATGACAGAAAAACCAGAGTCAAAAAACTAGTAACCACTAGAGGGAGCAAAAAGCAAATTCACAACAGGGAGGCTCGGAGCTCTTCCGGGACTCTAGCGTCGCCCCACTCCTGTTGTTACCCCCCTGTGTCTTCCTAGGTCAATTGGGTGAGACACCTGCCTATAACTGACTGTCCTGCCGTAGGTTTGAAGTTTGGCCTGGAGCTCTATACTTCCTCGGCGTTCCGGCCACCGGAGAGGGAGCAAAAAGCAAATTCACAACAGTACCCCCCCCCCTTAGTGAGGGGTCACCGAACCCTCACCACGACCACCAGGGCGATCAGGATGAGCGGCATGAAAGGCACGAACTAAATCGGCCGCATGAACATCAGAGGCGACCACCCAGGAATTATCCTCCTGACCATAGCCCTTCCACTTGACCAGGTACTGAAGCCTCCGCCTGGAGAGGCGAGAATCCAAGATCTTCTCCACCACGTACTCCAACTCGCCCTCAACCAACACCGGAGCAGGAGGCTCAGCAGAAGGAACTACAGGCACAATGTACCGCCGCAACAAGGACCTATGAAATACATTGTGAATAGCAAACGACACAGGAAGATCCAGACGAAAAGATACAGGATTAAGGATTTCCAATATCTTGTAAGGCCCAATAAAACGAGGTTTAAATTTGGGAGAGGAGACCTTCATAGGAACAAAGCGGGAAGAAAGCCATACCAAATCCCCAACGCGTAGTCGGGGACCCACACCGCGGCGGCGGTTGGCAAAGCGCTGAGCCCTCTCCTGTGACAACTTCAAGTTGTCCACCACATGATTCCAAATCCGCTGCAACCTATCCACCACAGAATCCACCCCAGGACAGTCAGAAGGCTCCACATGACCCGAAGAAAAGCGAGGATGGAAACCAGAGTTGCAGAAAAAAGGCGAAACCAAGGTGGCGGAACTAGCCCGATTATTAAGGGCAAACTCAGCCAACGGCAAGAATGTCACCCAATCGTCCTGATCAGCAGAGACAAAACACCTCAAATAAGCCTCCAAAGTCTGATTGGTTCGCTCCGTCTGTCCATTAGTCTGAGGATGGAAAGCAGACGAAAACGACAAATCAATGCCCATCCTACTACAAAAGGATCGCCAGAACCTGGAAACGAACTGGGATCCTCTGTCTGACACAATATTCTCAGGGATGCCGTGCAAACGAACCACGTTCTGGAAAAACACAGGAACCAGATCGGAAGAGGAAGGCAGCTTAGGCAAAGGAACCAAATGGACCATCTTAGAGAAGCGATCACATATCACCCAGATAACGGACATGCCCTGAGATAGCGGAAGATCAGAAATGAAATCCATGGAGATATGCGTCCAAGGTCTCTTCGGGACAGGCAAGGGCAAGAGCAAACCGCTGGCACGAGAACAGCAAGGCTTAGCTCGAGCACAAGTCCCACAGGACTGCACAAATGACCGCACATCCCTTGACAAGGAAGGCCACCAAAAGGACCTGGCCACCAGATCTCTGGTGCCAAAAATTCCCGGGTGACCTGCCAACACCGAGGAATGAACCTCGGAAATGACTCTGCTGGTCCACTTATCCGGAACAAACAGTCTGTCAGGTGGACAAGACTCAGGCCTATCAGCCTGAAATCTCTGCAACACACGTCGCAGATCCGGAGAAATAGCTGACAAGATAACTCCATCTTTAAGAATACCAACAGGATCAGCGACTCCAGGAGCATCAGGCACAAAGCTCCTAGAAAGAGCATCGGCCTTCACATTCTTTGAACCTGGTAAATACGAGACAACAAAATCAAAGCGGGAGAAAAACAATGACCAGCGGGCCTGTCTCGGATTAAGGCGTTTAGCAGACTCGAGATACATCAGATTTTTGTGATCAGTCAAGACCACCACACGATGCTTAGCACCCTCGAGCCAATGACGCCACTCCTCAAATGCCCATTTCATGGCCAACAACTCCCGATTGCCCACATCATAATTTCGCTCGGCAGGCGAAAACTTCCTAGAGAAAAAGGCACAAGGTTTCATAACAGAGCAACCAGGGCCTCTCTGCGACAAAACGGCCCCTGCTCCAATCTCTGAAGCATCCACCTCAACCTGAAAGGGAAGTGAGACATCGGGCTGGCACAAAACAGGCGCCGAAGTAAACCGGCGTTTCAACTCCTGGAAAGCCTCCACGGCAGCAGGAGCCCAGTTAGCTACATCGGAGCCCTTCTTGGTCATATCCGTCAAAGGTTTCACAATGCTAGAAAAATTAGCGATAAAACGACGGTAGAAGTTAGCGAAACCCAAGAACTTCTGAAGACTCTTAACTGACGAGGGCTGAGTCCAATCAAGAATAGCTCGGACCTTGACTGGGTCCATCTCCACAGCAGAAGGGGAAAAAATGAACCCCAAAAAGGGAACCTTCTGTACACCAAAGAGACACTTTGAGCCCTTGACAAACAAAGAATTTTCACGCAAAATTTTAAAGACCAACCTGACCTGCTCCACATGCGAATCCCAATTATCAGAAAAAAACCAAAATATCATCCAGATAAACAATCAAAAATTTATCCAGATACTTCCGGAAAATGTCATGCATAAAGGACTGAAAAACTGAAGGTGCATTGGAGAGCCCAAAAGGCATCACCAAGTACTCAAAATGACCTTCGGGCGTATTGAATGCGGTTTTCCATTCATCACCTTGCTTAATGCGCACAAGGTTGTACGCACCACGAAGATCTATCTTGGTGAACCACTTGGCACCTTTAATCCGGGCAAACAAGTCAGACAACAGCGGTAAAGGATACTGAAATTTGACAGTGATCTTATTTAAAAGCCGATAATCAATACAAGGTCTCAAAGATCCGTCCTTTTTTGCCACAAAAAAGAATCCCGCACCAAGAGGGGAAGAAGACGGACGAATATGTCCTTTCTCCAGAGACTCCTTGATATATGAACGCATAGCGGTATGTTCAGGTACCGACAGATTAAACAGTCTTCCCTTAGGAAATTTACTGCCTGGGATCAAATCTATAGCACAGTCACAGTCCCTATGAGGAAGCAGTGCACTGGACTCAGACTCACTGAAGACATCCTGATAATCCGACAAATACTCCGGAACTTCCGAAGGCGTAGAAGAAGCAATAGACACAGGCAGGGAATCCCCATGAATACCCCGACAGCCCCAACTTGAGACTGACATAGCCTTCCAGTCCAGGACTGGATTATGGGTCTGTAACCATGGCAGCCCTAAAACAACCAAATCATGCATTTTATGTAAAACCAGGAAACGTATCACCTCGCGGTGTTCAGGAGTCATGCACATGGTAACCTGTGTCCAATACTGCGGTTTATTTGCTGCCAATGGCGTAGCATCAATACCCCTAAGAGGAATAGGATTTTCTAATGGTTCAAGAGTAAAACCACAGTGCTTAGCAAATGACAGATCCATAAGACTCAGGGCAGCACCTGAATCTACAAACGCCATGACAGGATAAGACGACAGTGAGCAAATCAAAGTTACAGACAGAATAAATTTAGGTTGCAAATTACCAACGGTGACAGGACTAACAACCTTAGCTATACGTTTAGAGCATGCTGAGATAACATGTGTAGAATCACCACAGTAGTAGCACAAGCCATTCCGGCGTCTATGAATTTTCCGCTCATTTCTAGTCAGGATTCTATCACATTGCATTAAATCAGGTGTCTGTTCAGACAACACCATGAGGGAATTTGCGGTTTTTCTATCACATTGCACCGAATTAGGTGTCTGTTCAGACAACACCATGAGGGAATTTGCGGTTTTGCGCTCCCGCAACCGCCGGTCAATTTGAATAGCCAGTGCCATAGTATCATTCAGACCTGTGGGAATGGGAAAACCCACCATAACATTCTTAATGGCTTCAGAAAGGCCATTTCTAAAATTAGGGGCCAGTGCACACTCGTTCCAATGTGTCAGCACGAACCATTTCCGAAATTTTTGGCAGTACACTTCAGCCTCGTCCTGCCCCTGAGACATAGCCAGCAAGGCCTTTTCTGCCTGAATCTCAAGATTGGGTTCCTCATAAAGTAAACCGAGCGCCAGAAAAAACGCATTAATATCAGCCAATGCCGGATCTCCTGGCGCCAGCGAAAAAGCCCAATCCTGAGGGTCGCCCCGTAAGAACGAAATAATAATTTTTACTTGCTGAGCAGAGTCTCCAGATGAACAGGGTCTCAGGGACAAAAACAATTTACAATTATTCATGAAATTCCTAAACTTAAACCTGTCTCCGGAAAACAGATCAGGAATCGGTATTTTAGGTTCTGACCTAGGATTTCTGATAACATAGTCTTGTATGCCCTGCACACGAGTAGCCAGCTGGTCCACACTTGTAATCAAGGTCTGGACATTCATGTCTGCAGCAAGCATAGCCACTCTGAGGTAAAGGGGAAGAAGAGAAAAAAAAAAAAAAAAACTCAGAATCTTCTTTCTTATAATCCCTCTTCTGCAATGCATTTAACATTTAATACTGGCCTGGCAAACTGTTATGACCCCAATGGCGAGGGTCTCAGAGGAACGTGGAAGTCTGCAGAATACAAAAATCCAGCTCATAGGGCAGTGGTAGCTGGGTTGACCATATATCTACTCCTAACGCCAACACTAGAAGTAGCCGGGGATCATTCCTACGTTGATTCTAGATGACACGCTCCAGCCGGAGAATCTAGCTACCCCTAGTAGAGGAAAACAAAGACCTTTCTTGCCTCCAGAGAAGGGGACCCCAAAGCTGGATAGAAGCCCCCCACAAATAATAACGGTGAGGTAAGAGGAAATGACAAACACAGAAATGAACCAGGTTTAGCACAGAGAGGCCCACTTACTGATAGCAGAATAAAGAAAGGTAACTTATATGGTCAACAAAAACCCTATCAAAATCCACACTGGAAATTCAAGAACCCCCGAACCGTCTAACGGTCCGGGGGGAGAACACCAGCCCCCTAGAGCTTCCAGCAAAGGTCAGGATATAGATTTAGAACAAGCTGGACAAAAATACAAAACCAAAACAAATAGCAAAAAGCAAAAGGCAGACTTAGCTGATATAACTGGAACCAGGATCAGTAGACAAGAATACAGCAGACTAGCTCTGATAACTACGTTGCCAGGCATTGAACTGAAGGTCCAGGGAGCTTATATAGCAACACCCCTAACTAACGACCCAGGTGCGGATAAAAGGAATGACAGAAAAACCAGAGTCAAAAAACTAGTAACCACTAGAGGGAGCAAAAAGCAAATTCACAACAGGGAGGCTCGGAGCTCTTCCGGGACTCTAGCGTCGCCCCACTCCTGTTGTTACCCCCCTGTGTCTTCCTAGGTCAATTGGGTGAGACACCTGCCTATAACTGACTGTCCTGCCGTAGGTTTGAAGTTTGGCCTGGAGCTCTATACTTCCTCGGCGTTCCGGCCACCGGTTACGCGCCTCAGTAGGATGTTGCCTCGTCTTACAGCACGACTCCTACTGGTATTCTCCTTGTTGCGTTGATCTCGTTTCTCACTCAGCACAATAAACCTTGCTTCTTGTCCTTTCTTGGGGTACCGCCGCTATATCGTGCAGGCGCGGTCCCGTAACATTCTCTCTGGTTGCTAGGCCTCTGTCAGGATCCCACCCTTGACAGGGACCCCTCTGAATCTTCCCCTACAACACCCTCTGCCACAAGGTGTTGCCTGGTTCCAACCCAGTCAGCTTTCTGAACTCACTTCCTATCCAACCCCCAGTTTTACCAGACTGTGAGGAGTGGCCTAATACATAGTACCCTTAGCTCCCCCTGGAGGCCAGACTGTGAAGTGTATTGCTGTCTGTGATACCTGGTCAGATGAACTCCTTCAGTGCCATCAGACGTACCATAGCCCCCCTTAGCAGCGGAGCACCAGTACTGCAACGACCAGGACTCTGGGGCGCTGCACAATACCTTTTCAGGCATTGCACGCTGTGCTACTTTCACCAGATGGCCACGCTGTCCTAAAACAGTTTTTTTGGTTGACAAACTTTTTTGGCCTGAGATGGGCCTGCCAGATAAAAGCTGTTGTGATGTTGATGGCTGATGCAGATCATCCTCCTCCGCTTCTGAGCTACTGTCAACGGCACCCTCTTCCCCCAATGGCTGCCAATCTGGGTCAACAACTGGGTCATCTATCACCTCCTCTTCAATGTCATGTGCACCTTTCTCTGTGTCACCGTGTAAGGTGCTATAGCGTTCGGGACGGGGAACCATAGTCTCATCAGGGTCAGATTCTGGCTCAGTTGACTGCGAGGGCAATGTAGTGATCTGAGTCAATGGAACAGCATAATAATCTAGCTGTGGCTGTGCATCAGTGCACTCCATATCCGATTCATCTTGTAATGGGCTGTTAACAATTTCCCTTTCTAACCCAGGCACGGTATGTGTAAAGAGCTCCATGGAGTAACCTGTTGTGTCGCCTGACGCATCCTTCACTTTTGGTTTGGGTGAAGGACACAAGGAAGCAACTTGTTCCTGACCGGGAGCATCCACTGACAACTCGCTGCTTTTAAATTTGGACCTTTCTGAAGAGGAGTCAAAAGAGCTAGAGGCTGAGTCAGCAATGAAAGCCAAAACTTTTTCCTCTGCTGCTCTGGCTTTAAAACTTGTTTTCCTACTCCCAGATAAGGGAGCCTTCGAGGCCTTGTGTAGGCAGACGATGACGCTGGCTCAACACCTCCAGCCTTAGCTGCTATTTTGCTTTCCCATTACCACCAGATGCTCCACCACCACCATCAGTACCAGCTGGCAACGACCGCCCACGGCCTCTTCCACCAGACTTCCTCATTTTTGGAAAAATCTAGCCAAAATAACAACCGTTATATGGTACTGTAAAACAAGGTAGAAGGTGTATATAAACTTGTTGAGAATTTATTTCTCCCTTTTTTTGGGGGGAGACTGTACCACAACTCAGGCCCAGTGTATAACACAACACAATGTAAGTGGCAGCAAGTGGCTGGCTGATACACCACAAACTAAGAGGACTGAGGTATATCCACTTTGTGAGAATTTCAATCTCACTTTTTTTGGGGGGAGACTGAGCCCAAACTCAGGCCCTGTGTATTTTACAACGCAATGTGACTGGCAGCAAGTGGCTGATACACCACAAACTAAGAGGACTGAGGTATATCCACTTTGTGAGAATTTCAATCTCACTTTTTTGGGGGGGAGACTGAACCCAAACTCAGGCCCTGTGTATTTTACAACGCAATGTGAGTGGCAGCAAGTGGCTGGCTGATACACCACAAACTAAGAGGACTGAGGTATATCCACTTTGTGAGAATTTCAATCTCACTTTTTTGGGGGGAAGACTGAACCCAAACTCAGGCTCTGTGTATTTTACAACGCAATGTGAGTGGCAGCAAGTGGCTGGCTGATACACCACAAACTAAGAGGACTGAGGTATATCCACTTTGTGAGAATTTCAATCTCACTTTTTTGGGGGGAGACTGAACCCAAACTCAGGCCCTGTGTATTTTACAATGCAATGTGAGTGGCAGCAAGTGGCTGGCTGATACACCACAAACTAAGAGGACTGAGGTATATCCACTTTGTGAGAATTGCAATCTCACTTTTTTTTTTTGGACACAGAACCCAAACTCCGGCCCTGTGTATTTTACAACGCAATGTAAGTAGCTGCAAGTGGCTGGCTGATACACCACAAACTAAGAGAACTGAGGTTTATCCACTTTGTGAGATTTTCAATCTCACTTTTTTTTGGGGGGGAGACTGAACCCAAACTCAGGCCCAGTGTATTTTACAACACAATGTAAGTGGCAGAACGTGGCTGGCTGATATACGACAAACTAACAGAACTGACGTATATCCACTTTGTGACACTTTTAATCTCCCTTTTTTTGGGGGGGGAGACAGCACCACAACTCAGGCACAGTGTGTAACACAACACAATGTAAGTGGCAGAAAGTGGCTGGAAGATATCTGAAAAAAATCCAAGGACTGTAGTACAATTTCAATCTCCCTACAATGATCTCAGGATAAGTATGGCAGCAACAAAAAGGACCGCTGCACACAAAAGTGTGGACAAATAAACAAGATAACTGCAGAAAGGAGCAACAGGATTTTTGCTTTTAAAAAAGCAGTTGGTTTGCACAGCAGCGGTGCAAACAGCAATGCAGCTATCAGGGAGCCTTATAAGGCAGCCTAATAAGCTACAGAGCCGATGCACAAAGATATAGCCTCCACTGTCCCTGCAAAAAAAAGGTGGTGTTGGACAGTGGAAATCGCTACAGCACAAGCGGTTTGGGGGTTAATCTTCCCTCCCTAACTATAGCCCTTCTTCTGACGAAGCTGCAGCAACCTCTCCCTATGCTAAGATCGGCAGAAGTAAGATGGCGGTCGGCATGCACGCCCCTTTATACCCCCTGTGACGCCGCAGAAAGCAAACCAATCACTGTCATGCCCTTCTCTAAGATGATGGGGACTGAGACCTATGTCATCACGCTGCCCACACTCTGCGTCCTCCTTCATTGGCTGAGAAATGGCGCTGAACGCGTCATACGAAATGCGACTTTGGCGCAAAGATCGCCGACCTCATAGCCGATCCCACACTGGGATCGGGTCAGGTTTCATGAAACCTGATTTTGCCGAAAGTCGTTGATTTTTGAATTTGTCCGATCCGTTTTGCTCAACCCTACTCTGTACAATGGAATGTCATATGGTAATATGGTTAACAGTAAATAAAGAACATAAAGCCGCAAATGCCATAACATGTAAGCCCATGAATTTGTAACACAATAGAAAAGGAGATGTCACCTGGATGGTAATGGTCCAAAGTAAATGGGTTATATTAGCCCGCGTTGTGCAACTGCTAGTCGCCAAGGTTATATGCTGGGGATATTATAAAGGAAGGGGTGTGTATTAATGGAGGTGCTAAATAAGATAAAACAAGAGATGTGTACCAGGAGCGGGTTAAATTATCTGTTTGCTGCGTTAGAGAGCTAGCACTGCTGTGGCCTGCGTGCTGTGATGCTTCCTGGTTTAATGCTCTAGAACCTGTATCATGTGACCGCTTGCGTTATCGTGGTCATGTGATCGTGGGTGTAGTGGTGGCGCTCAGGTGCACTAGTGTAGGATGCGTTGCAAGTGGACATTATAAGGGCTGGTGCCTGCCCTTAAAACTTGGTGACTCTCCCTATACAAGAAATAAGCAACTTGTTGGCTATGTGTACATTCTTAATGACTATAGGTGTGCCAGGTGTAGTATGATCCGGACATATATATGCTCCTGATATAAGTGCAGCTGGAGTGGTTAAAACGGATAGAAGCCCTAGTTGTAGGGAAATTGTCCAGGGGAGAACCCCATAAGGTATGGAAAAGTAAAAGTCATGGATAAACAATGGATTATAACCAAACATGTGAGAGAAACGTGTTTACTCTACCATGGGTGAAATGGAGTGCCCAGACAGAGAAGGAAGAGGGATCAACGATTCTATTGGGGAAAAAAAGGGGAGAAAACAAAATTATTAATCATATTATATTCAGATAGTTTACATTTAAATAACCTGAAAAGAAAGATGCTTAGAGTCTAAGTTAGAATATCAACAAGAGTAAAATAGTTCAAAATAGTACAATGTACAGTTCCATTAGTTCAATCACATAAAGCTTGCGATATCGTAGTCTCTGTTGAGTCATTTGGGTTCAAGGGTTTGTAGAGTAAAGATCCAATAGGCTTCTCTCTTTTTCAGGATCTTTATCCTATCGTGGCCTCTCCTAAAGGGTTCAATCTGTTCCAAGACTTGGAATCTCAATTGTGCTATGTTGTGGCCCATTCTTCGGAAATGGTGAGGGAGGGGGAGGTGGTCCCTATTGCATCTTATATTCAACATGTGTTGTGAAATTCTATCTTTCACGGCCTGAGTGGTTTCCCCTATGTAAGCTAAGCCACAGGGACACTTGATCATATAGACAACGTAAGTTGATTCACATGTGAAGTAGCCTTTAATAGAAATCCCTCTCCCAGTGTGTGGATGAAAAATCGGGTTACCTTTTTGTATGTTGTTGCACTGCAAGCAGTTGAGACAGGGAAAAGTTCCCTGTTTCTGTGTCTGTAGGAACACTTGTTTGGGTACTCTTGTTCCTGATCCTACATCGGCCCTCACTAATTTATCCCTGAGGTTGGTGGGGCGGCGGTAACAAGGAAGAAAGGGTCGCTGGAATTCGAGGAAATTTTTTTTCTATATAACATACTTTTTAAGTTACTTAAGGTGTAAAAGCAGTCTAAGAATTATCAGTTTTAGGGAGCAAATGCCTGCTTTGGTGATGATTTGTATGGATCTAATATTGGACTACTACAACAAGCAAGAGTACAATAACAATTATTTTTTTTTTCACAGGCACAATTTGTGAGGTATACAGTTGTTTTTTGCTCAACTCACGAATTAGGAAACCCATCTTCTCTGACACACACACCCTAGTGTCCGAATTTTTGTAGCAAAATTAGGACAGAGGTTATTCAATGCTCTTCTTATGGTGCTGTTAATGCAGTAAACCACAGATCAATTAATTCATAGTCACACTTACTCTGCAGGTCCAGCATCTCGCTATCACTTGAATATTGTCACAACTCCTGGGTATAACTGCTGCGGGGAGAGCTGCGCGCCACAGCAAGGGAGCTGAGAGCAGAGCGGCGGGGAACTCACCGGGTATTAAACAGGACCTGAAACACGTGACAGGGAAGGAGGTGGTCGAGGGCGGTGCCAGATGCCGGGGTGCAGAGGAGACGATGTACACTGGAGAGTAGGTAAACGTGCCAAGATCAAACCAGGAGATAACGAGGTAACCAAGGGTGAGGCGGAAGGATAGTCAGAAAGGGAGCCAAAGGTCAGGAAACCAGCAGAACAAACAGGCAGAGTAACTCACAGAGCGCAAAGCAAACAAATGCAAACTGAGCACACACTCAAGGGGTCAGACACACAGACTAAACGAAAGTATAGCTGACAGGGAATCCTAATCCGGAGTGTGTATAAATACCCCTCCCAGATCCAAAGAGGCCAGCAACATTAACCCTGAGAGAGCAGGATATGAACCATGTCCTATACCATGACAAATATTTGGATTATTATTCATTGACTCAAACTACCTGTCACGTGGATACCACGACAGTGTCAAGCCAGAAAAGCACAGCATCTGATTGTTCCTACTCCGGCGCTGAGAAGAAGCACTTCTCCTTCATGTTGGAAATCCCTGTGCTCACAGCTGTGCTCATTTAGCCACTCCTTTTCCCTTTATAATCTGGGCTCTGGCACTAATCCTTGTCAGAGTTAGCTTTATTGCTGCATGGATAATGGAGGGAGAGGCGTTCATATGAGGAGAGTTGAATGAATTATTAATGACTGTTATTTGGTTTGTATGTGTGGTAATTCCTTATCCTTCTTTATTTTGGTTTCTTCCCCTACATCCACACCCCGGTGCATTCCTCCGTTATATTTGAGTGAATATTTTATGTGGCTGGAGCTTTCTGTTAACCCTTGTTTGTGTTGCCTTGTTTGTTGGTTGGTGTACTACTGTGAACAGTAGCGCTCCCTCTTCCCTGGGTGGGGGAAGAGAACAGACTGAGAGTTAACTTAGGAGATAAGGCAAGGGTGGAGACCCAGCATCCTCGCCATCTGAAGTATCCTGGGGAGCAGGGCAAGCTAGAGCGCCCCCTACTGTTAGGAACAGAGAAAGAGCCCCTGGTCTCAGGTCACCCGACAGTTCACTCCCATTTTCAATGTGCTTCAGACCTGCAGTAGCACACCACAATCAGATTTAGACCTTTTTCTATCCCTATGTGTGTGTGGTGAGCTGAGCTTTTTGACCTCCTATTCCTAGGCTGTAAAATCTTATAATAAAGCTGCTTGTCTGGCCCTCATGTTTTATAGTGGGTGAAATAGTCCCCCATGATTTGTACGCTAGACTATGTGATTTGACAGATGCAGGGAATTGGGGAATATCGGGAAACCTGCGTGGCCATGTCTGACATCATGAGCTCAATTTACGGCTGCTGCAGTCTTCAGCAGTATGGGAAATGGTGACAGGCATTTCTTTTATCTCGTTACTTGCAAATCAAAGCACAAATTGTTCGAATTTGTTAGGAAATTCAACTCTGAGTCGATCCATGGTGAATTAATGCTCTCATTTCTACTTACCACTCATTGTGCGCAATAATGATCTAACGTTTATGGGGCGAAAGACCAAATGATATATCCAAAAGTGCATAAAGACGATTATGCAAGCCAAAAAATCATCATTGCTCGCTCATTGATTCTGCAATGGAAATGGAAATTGTTTGCTTGATCCAGTGTGAATAAGGGAAATGATAAACAATTTCTTTAAACGATCATTGTGAAATGTAAAAGTTTGTCTGGCATAGTCTACAGTCCATTTATTCTGATTGTGACATTAATCACTTATGCAATTATCAGCTAGTGTAAATGGACCTTTATGCTATGCAATAATGTTTGCTTCAGATATTTTTTCCAAGAGAGTTGCTTAGTGGGTTTTTGAGCTTTATTCTAATTATAATACCATTAATAGATAACAATAAAGTAGTTTATGGTGTAGTTTATCTTATTATTACATAAAGACATGGGTGGAGATTCCATTAATGCAACCTAAGCACCCTTTTACCTCCAATGCGTCAAACAGTTCTGTCACACACACATTATTGGCCTGCAAAGGTTTGCATGCAAAAACTCAAGAATAATATAAATGTAGAGGATAGAAATGTCTGATACATTGGGTGCCACCTCTGCCACCATCACCTATAGGGAAATCAGGAATACTCCTTCCCCTATCTAGTAAACAAAAGTGGCTGTCTACCAGAGGTGTATCTAGGTTTTCAGGCACCCGGGGCAAGAATTCAGTTTACCCCCCACCCTCCCCGAGGACATATGCAATTTGCACACTTAGTCATGTACCCACGAGCCGCTCTCCCTAAGACTATGTGCTCACGTAGCGGATTTGTGTGCAGATTTTTCCGCACCGTTTTTTAAAAATCCGCAGGTAAAACGCACTGCGTTTTACATGCTGACTACCCGTGGATTTACCACGGATTTCCTGCATTTTTTTGTGCGGATTTCACCTGCGGTTTTACACCTGCGGATTCCTATTGAGGAGCAGGTGTAAAACGCTGCGGAATCCGCACAAAGAATTGACATGCTGCGGAAAATACACCGCACCATTTCCGTGTGGTATTTTCCGCAGCATGTGCACTGCGGATTTGGTTTTCCATAGGTTTACATGGTACTGTACAACGCATGGAAAACAGCTGCAGACCCGCAGCGTCAAATCCACAACGGATCCGCAGCCAAATCCGCAACCTGTGCACATACCCTAATGCTCTCAATGTTCAGTGAAAAACTGAGAGAAGCAGGAAGAGAAGCTCATTGTCACATGACAATAAGTATGAAAGTCGCACATGATGAGTGAAGTGTCCATGTGATGACTACTGGAACCTGCAGAGCTGAATCTTGACATCGCAGGCTTCTGAATTCTCACAACTAATGTACTGCACACTTTTAGGATCCTCCCTTGCCGGTGGACAGTAATGTCAGCACTAGTATGTGATTTGTATACTTCTGATCACATTCTGACTAGATGTGCCAAACCTCGCTCAGTTCATTTTCATTGACTGGGGCCACACATGTCTAGTCAGCATGTGACCATATGTATGTAAATCACCGGCACGAGAGAATCCTGACAGCGTGCAGTGTGCACTGTGAGAAGTCAGAAGTCTGCAGTCACAAAGAATGACTGCTGACTCATTACAAACCTGGACAACCCCTTTAATGCTCCTAACATAAATATAAAGATGAGAATTAGTCACCATCACAAATAACATTTACATCCAGGTACCTTATAGATGACGTTGTCTATGGAGTCATTCTTCTTTTCTTCATCTTGTCCAGACCATACCCCATGATGAGTTTTCTCATCCACAGTTCGTCTCTGCAGACTTCCATCTTCTTCGTTTTTTTGCAGAAAATCTCCACATAGTGCCCTTAAAGATAGAAGAGTCATTATAATGCTCCTGAATAAAAAATTGCCCCTCGCTATATTGTCTGCACAAAATATGACCCCCACTACTATGTACCTAAGGGTGGCACTATACTGTTGTGAACTCCGTTTTCAGGCTCCCTCTTGTGGTCACAGATGGTATTGTGTGACTTTGGTTTTTTGGCTCCCCCTGGTGGTTTGGTTTATTATCCTGCGGGTCTGCTGGATCAGCTGCTTCGTTATTCACCAGGGAGGCTCCTATTTAGCTCTGCTTCACTTCCACTTGTTGCTGGCTGTCAATGTATTCAGTGCTATTCTGATTACTCCTGATTATCTCGTTTTCTGCCTCTTCAGGATAAGCTAAGTTCTGTTTGAATATTTTTTGCTCATCTGCCTGCAATATGATTTCTGTGTATGATGAGTCTAGTCCAGCTTGCTAACATGTGATTTCCTTTTGCTGGTAAGCTCTGGGGTACGGAGTTGCTTCCTCCGCACCGTTAGTTGGTGCGGGGGCTCGAGCAATCTCTGCGTGGATATTTTAAATAGGGTTTTTTATTGACCGCACAGTTTCCTTCCTATTTTCTGCTATCTAGTATTAGCGGGCCTCATTTGCTAAATCTGATTTCATCTCTGCGTTTGTGCTTTCCCCTTAACTCACCGTTAATATTTGTGGGGGGCTATTCTATATCTTTGGGGTCTTCCACTGAGGCAAGTGAGGACTTACTTTCCCTCCAGGAATAGTCAGTTTCTCAGGCCGTGACGAGACGTCTAGGATTTTTTAGGTAACGTTCCACGGCTGCCTATAGTTGTTTGCGTAATTCAAGAAAAGCACATCCAGCCCATGAATGGCAGCGCTTCCCAGGACTCACATTCAAAGATGATATTTCATATTTTTTTATTTCATAACTTAAAATATAAGAGATACAACGCGTTTCGGATACAGTATATATCCTTCTTCAGGTATCATAAAAACACAGTACAAATCCTACTAGTATAAAATTCAATTACACTTATATATAGTATCAAACCTTTTATCCCAGGAGGCTGGGATAAAAGGTTTGATACTATATATAAGTGTAATTGAATTTTATACTAGTAGGATTTGTACTGTGTTTTTATGATACCTGAAGAAGGATATATACTGTATCCGAAACGCGTTGTATCTCTTATATTTTAAGTTATGAAATAAAAAAATATGAAATATCATCTTTGAATGTGAGTCCTGGGAAGCGCTGCCATTCATGGGCTGGATGTGCTTTTCTTGAATTACTCATCCTGTGTGAGCCTTGCTCTGGCTCTTTCACTTGGATCCACCCGAGGCAAGCTGCAAGCCCTGTATATTGAAAAGTATCTCAGAGGGAATTCTGAGGATACATAATCTAAAGCCATTTCAGTCTTTTATCAGGTGAGTGCATAAAATTGTGCACCCTTTAAAGACTATAATATTGTGTTTACGCACTTAGGGCGCCGCGATTTGTCTGTTCTTCTTTCCCAAACAGGGTTTTTTTGTATATAGTTGTTTGCGGATAGGATCAGGTTGCGGTCAATCTAGTTACCACTTCCCCAGAGCTAGTAGTCTGTTCAGTTACTTAGCTAGTCCGACCTGCGATCCTTGCCACTAGGATCATAACACTATACATAATAAGTATGTACACTCTATACTAAGGGACTGTGTTTGACATAATAAGCAATAATAATGTCTTCCTCCACCTCCCCTGTTCCTAAGCGCATTATAGGTCCCCCTTCCTCTTATCCCAATCCCTCACACCTCCCATTGTCCTCCTCCCCCCGCATACCATTATTGTCCGCTCCCCCACCCTATCATTGCCCTCTTCACCACCACTATCATTACTTTCTACCCCACCACCCCATATCATTGCCTATTCCACCACCTCCATCATCTCCTCCTCCCCCAACACTGCAATCATTGTCTTTTCCTCCACCACTCCCATCATTGCCCATTCCACCACCTCCATTATTTCCTCCCCACCACCCCCATTATTGCCCTTTCCACCACCACCATCATTGTCCTTTCCACCACCACACCATCATTGCATTCTCTCCACCACCCCATCATTGTTTTTTCCACCACCTCCATCCTTGCTTTTTCCACCACCACCCCATCATTTCCTCCACCCCAAACCCCCATTACTGCCCTTTCCACCACCCCCATCATTGCATTTTCCCCCACCACCCCATCATTGCCCTTTCCAACACCTCCATCATTGCTTTCTCCCCTACCACCCCATCATTGCCCTCTCCATCACCCCCATCATTGCCCTTTCCACCACCTCCATCACTACCTTCTCCTCCACCACCCTCATTCATTGCCTCCTTCCCCACCATCCCCATCATTGCTCTCTCCATCACCCCATCATTGCCCTCTCCTCCCCCTACACACACAGCACCATTCACCTCTCTGCATAATCCCCCACAGCGCTATACACTCACACACACACACTCACCGCTCTGCTGCAGCATCACCCTTGGCAGCTTCATCTGTCTGGCATAGCCGGCCACTGAATGATGATGTCATCCAGCGGCGCTGCTGTGTGAGAGGAAGTGTGGGCACGCTGCAGCTTCTCTGTGCTGGCTGTCAGCTTGACAGTCGGCACAGAGAACAGCCGACTCTCAGTCCGGAGGGCAGCAGAATGCAACCGCCAGGGGAGACACTGTGGACCACCGCATTAGGCGGCCTGACTGCGCCCCCCCTGTTGGCTGCACCTGGGGCAAATGCCTCAGCTGCCCCCCTAGATACACCTCTGCTGTCTACAGCTCTATATGGCAGGAGCCCAAACACAATGGTGGCCACTGGCCAAGTAATCATTCAACTGTTCAGCATTAGTGGAAGAAATGGAAGCACTTCATGTATAGACCAGAGGAGAAATGTATGGAAAAGCCATTCTCAATTCATTGCAGCAGATTGATATATACCCTTATGGTGCAGTATAGGAGTCTTCATAACTTCAGAAAAGTGGCTATTATTGTTGTGCATTCTTCTTTTTTAGGATGTAGTTTTATATCTGTATGTGTAATCCTATGTATGTTTTTAGCTTGGGTGTGATTCATGTTGCTGTAAGGCTACGTTCACATTAGCGTTAAGCTAATGTGCGTCGGGTTTGCGTCGGCGACGCAGCGGCGACGCATGCGTCATGCGCCCCCTATACTTAACATGGGGGACGCATGCGTTTTTTTTTGTTGCGTTGTGCCACACATGCGTCTTTTTTGCCGCAAGCGTCGGACCAAGAAAACGCAACAAGTTGCATTTTTCTTGCGTCCGATTTTCGGCAAAAACCGACGCATGCGTCGCAAAACGCAGCGTTTTTGCGTGCGTTTTGCCGCGTTTTTGCGTGCGTTGTGCGTTGCGTCGCCGACGCAGCGGCGCACAACGCTAGTGTGAACGTAGCCTAAGAATAGTCACACCAACCATGAGACAGCATGCTTACCTTTAAACAAGATAGAGGCTATTGTCTAGACATTGTGGCTCATTGAGACGTTTCACGTCTGTTCTCTTTAGATTTTTCACAATTATGAGCCAATGTTCATGTAAACCAATAGTGAGTAAACCATCAGGACCATAAATCCATCCACTTCTGTTCTGTCAATGGAAGAGTTTACTACTGAAGACGATTGTAGTTGTATTTGTAGAAGTACATTAAAAAAAAAAATCAGCCATGTAAATTCTGGGAGAAAAGTTATTTTTAGAATATGAGATTCAGGTTGTTTTGATGACCTAGATTTGTACTATTGTTTTATGCTCATCAAACATATAGATGAGAAACGCCCAAAATTACCACACAGGTAACCAAACTATAACAGCAGCATGATATGGAGGAAAAATTGAAAACACGTATTACCCTTATTACCTATCCACAGAATGGGTGATAATTTATTGATTGATGGGGGACCAAACACTGGGAGCAGCACCAATCGGCAGAGCAGGGACCTTTTCTCACCATTAGAGTGAAGTAGCGCTCCATTCATTTCCTATGGGGCTGCAGAGCGCTGAACATGGCTTTTCCCTGCAGCCCCATAGAGAATGAATGGAGTGGCAAGACAAAAGTTACCCAACGACAAAAGTTACCCCACGAGGGAAAAAAGTTCCTCAATCTGTGGTCACCTACAAATCAAGTAAATTATTTTATCCAGATGAATACAGTATATTAAGTCAGAGAATAAAGGGGGTGGTCACTGCTTAATGTGAGGTGCTCAGGAGAAAAATAGCAAATAGATATTTGTTCTTTTTCATTTTCTTTGTACCTGGATTCACTATATGATGTGGGACATAAAAATGAGGTTTTAATCAGTTTATTTATGTCATTACAGATATAGGTATTTCTTGATAAAGGCTTAAACAAGCCGAAACGTGCATTTATATACCGTATTCACCTATAATATTTGGCCACCGAGTATTGGAAGCACCATAAATTGCATCATCCCTTTTTTGGAAAACGCAAAATATATTGCATCATTTATTTGGAACTTTAAGTGTGCCGAAGTTGTTTTTTGATATCTAATACAGTATATTAGACATAATGGTCTGCCACATTGGGGACCTATCTGCCCAATTATGAAGCGTCATAGGATGCTTGTCATTTAAGTAAAGTGATTTTAGCAGTTAAGGACTGATACACAGGATGACAGAAGCTATAATTTGTGTTACATGATAGGATAGTATAATCATAGGAGACTAGAACAAGAATCAAGCTCAGCCTCTGTCCATGTGTTCAATTTGTGCCTTTAAATGTTATAGAGAGCTGCTAACTCACTATGACATGAAAGGCCAGTCATGTAATGTGTGGTCAACAAATTGAATGGCAAGTAAATAGTACTATATATATAATCAGCCACAACTTCCCCCTATGTTATCAGCTAAGTTTTGGAGAATTATAGCATCAGGCTGACTGCAGTTGAAAATGAATAATCTCCCATGCCTATATGACTTTTATTTCTGCATTGGACCTTCAATTAAAACTGTTAGGCTTTTTAATAAATGGAAAGAATATCTATAAATTATACATACAATGGCATTTAAAGGTTTAGGCACCCCTGGTAAAAAAAAAATACTGTTGTTGTGAATAGTTAAGCAAGTTGAAGATGAAATGATCTCTGAAAGAGCTAAAGTTAAAGATGACACATTTCCTTTGTATTTTAACCCCTTAAGCCCCGAGGGTGGTTTGTACCTTAATGACCGGGCCAATTTTTACAATTCTGACCACTGTCCCTTTATGAGGTTATAACTCTGGAATGCTTCAACGGATCTTAGATATTCTGACATTGTTTTCTCGTGACATATTGGACTTCATGACAGTGGTAAAATTTATTTGATATAACTTGCGTTTATTTGTGAAAAAAACGGAAAATTGGCAAAAATTTTGAAAATTTCACAATTTTCCAACTTTGAATTTTTATGCCCTTAAATCACAGAGATATGTCACACAAAATACTTAATAAGCAACATTTCCCACATGTCTACTTTACATCAGCACAATTTTGGAACCAAATTTTTTTTTTGTTAGGGAGTTATAAGGGTTAAAATTTGACCAGCAATTTCTCATTTTTACAACACCATTTTTTTTAGGGACCACATCTCATTTGAAGTCATTTTGAGGGGTCTATATGATGGAAAATAACCAAGTGTGACACCATTCTAAAAACTGCACCCTCAAGGTGCTCAAAACCACATTCAAGAAGTTTATTAACCCTTCAGGTGTCTCATAGGATTTTTTGGAATGTTTAAATAAAAATGAACATTTCACTTTTTTTCACACAAAATTTATTTCAGCTCCAATTTGTTTTATTTTACCAAGGGTAACAGGAGAAAATGGACCCCAAAAGTTGTTGTACAATTTGTCCTGAGTACGCTGACACCCCAGATGTGGGGGTAAATCACTGTTTGGGCGCATGGCAGAGCTCGGAAGGGAAGGAGCGCCATTTGACTTTTCAATGCAAAATTGACTGGAATTGAGATTGGACACCATGTTGCATTTGGAGAGCCCTTGATGTGCCTAAACATTGAAACCCCCCATAAGTGACACCATTTTGGAAAGCAGACCCCCTAAGGAACTTATCTAGATGTGTGGTGAGCACTTTGACCCACCAAGTGCTTCACAGGAGTTTATAATGCAGAGCCGTAAAAATAAAAAATCATATTTTTCACAAAAATGATCTTTTTGCCCCCAATTTTTTATTTTCCCAAGGGTAAGAGAAGAAATTGGACCCTAAAAGTTGTTGTGCAATTTGTCCTGAGTACGCCGATACCCCATATGTGGGGGTGAATGACTGGGCGCATGGCAGAGCTCGGAAGGGAAGGAGCGCCGTTTGACTTTTCAATGCAAAATTGACTGGAATTGAGATGGGACATCATGTCGCATTTGGAGAGCCCCTGATATGCCTAAACATTAAAACCCCCCACAAGTGACACCATTTTGGAAAGTAGACCCCCTAAGGAACTTATCTAGATGTGTATTGAGAGCTTTAAACCCCCAAGTGTTTCACTACAGTTTATAACACAGAGCCGTGAAAATAAAAAATAATTTTTTTTCACAAAAATTATTTTCAGCCCCCAGTTTTGTATTTTCCCAAGGGTAACAGTTGAAATTGGACCCCAAAAGTTGTTGTCCAATTTGTCCTGAGTACGCTGATACCCCATATGTTGGGGGGAACCAGCGCATGGCAGAGCTCAGAAGGGAAGGAGCGCCATTTGGAATGCAGACTTAGATGGATTGGTCTGAAGGCGTCACGTTACATTTGCAGAGCCCCTGATGTACCCAAACAGTAGAAACCTCCCACAAGTGACCCCATATTGAAAACTAGACCTCCCAAGGAACTTATCTAGATGTGTTGTGAGAACTTTGAACCCCCAAGTGTTTCACTACAGTTTACAACGTAGAGCCGTGAAAATAAAAAATTCCCACAAAAATTATTTTTAGCCTCCAAATTTTTATTTTCCCAAGGGTAACAAGAGAACTTGGACCCCAATAGTTGTTGTCCAATTTGTCCCGAGTACGCTGATACCCCATATGTTGGGGTAAACCCCTGTTTGGGTGCACGGGAGAGCTCGGAAGGGAAGGAGCACTGTTTTACTTTTTTAATGCAGAACTGGCTGGAATTGAGATCGGAAGCCATGTCGCGTTTGGAGAGCCCCTGAGGTGCCTAAACAGTGGAAACTCCCCAATTCTAACTGAAACCCTAATCCTAACACGCCCCTAACCCTAATCCCAACGGTAACCCTAACCACACCCCTAACCCTGACACACCCCTAACTCTAATCCCAACCCTAATTCCAACACTAAATGTAATCCAAACCCTAACCCTATCTTTAACCCCAACCCTAACCCTAACTTTAGCCCCAACCCTAACTTTAGCCCCAACCCTAACTTTAGCCCCAACACTAGCCCCAACCCTAACTTTAGCCTCAACACTAGCCCCAACCCTAACCCTAGCTCTAACCCTAGCCCTAACCCTAACCCTAGCCCTAACCCTAGCCCTAACGGGAAAATGGAAATAAATACATTTTTTAAATTTTATTATTTTTCCCTAACTAAGGAGGTGATGAAGGGGGGTTTGATTTACTTTTATAGCATTTTTATAGCTGATTTTTATGATTGGCAGCTGTCACACACTAAAAGACGCTTTTTATAGCAAAAAAGTTTTTGCGTCTCCACATTTTGAGACCTATAATTTTTCCATATTTTGGTCCACAGAGTCATGTGAGGTCTTGTATTTTGCGGGACGAGTTGACATTTTTATTGGTAACATTTTCGGGCACATGGCATTTTTGAATCGCTTTTTATTCTGATTTTTATGAGGCAGAATGACCAAAAACCAGCTATTCATTAATTTCTTTTGGGGGGGGCGTTTATACCGTTCCACGTTTGGTAAAATTGATAAAGCAGTTTTATTCTTTGGGTCAGTATGATTACAACGATACCTCATTTATATTTTTTTATGTTTTGGCGCTTTTATACGATAAAAACTATTTTATAGAAAAATGAATTATTTTGGCATAGCTTTATTCTGAGGACTATAACTTTTTTATTTTTTGCTGATGATGCTGTATGGCAGCTCGTTTCTTGCGGGACAAGTTGACGTTTTCAACGGTACCATGGTTATTTATATCCGTCTTTTTGATCGCGTGTTATTCCACTTTTTGTTCGGCAGTATGATAATAAAGCGTTGTTTTTTGCCTCTTTTTTATTTTTTTTACGGTATTCACTGAAGGGGTTAACTAGTGAGACAGTTTTATAGGTCGGGTCATTACGGATGCGGCAATGCTAAATATGTGTACATTTATTTATTTTTTTAAAATTTAGATAAAGAAATGTATTTATGGGAATTTTTTTTTTCTTTATTTAGGATTTTTTTTTTTTTCACACATGTGGAATTTTTTTTTTACTTTTTTACTTTGTCCCGGGGGGGACATCACAAATCGCTGATCTGACAGTTTGCACAGCACTCTGTCAGATCAGCGATCTGACTTACAGCACTGCAGGCTTACCAGCGCCTGCTCTGAGCAGGCGCTTGGTAAGTCACCTCCCTGCAGGACCCGGATGCAGCCCCGCGGCCATCTTGGATCCGGGCACCTGCAGGGAGAGGAGGTAAGAGACGCTCAGAGCAACGCGATCACATCGCGTTGCTCCGAGGGTCTCAGGGAAGCCCGCAGGGAGCCCCCTCCCTGCGTGATGCTTCCCTATACCGCCGGAACACTGCGGTCATGTTTGATCGCAGTGTGCCGGGGGTTAATGTGCCGGGGCACACCGTGACCGCTCCTGAAACATAGTGCCGGATGTCAGCTGCGATAGTCAGCTGACACCTGGCCGCGATCGGCCGCGCTCCCCCCGCGAGCGCGGCCGATCGCATATGACGTACTATCCCGTCACTGGGAATTAAGTCCCAGGTCACCTTGACGGGATAGTACGTCATATGGGATTAAGAGGTTAAGCAAAACAGGAACATTGAGGGTCACGATAAGTTTCTGGAAGATGAAGCAAAATTAGTGAGAGGATTGCTAGAAAGGCAAATCAGAATCTCCACTTGACTGCAAAAGACCATCAGAAAGATTTAGCAGACTGTGGAGCTGTGGTACATTGTTCTACTGTTCAGAGACACCCGCACAAATATGGCCTTCATGGAAGGGTCATCAGATGAGAAACATTTCTTCGTCCCCACCATAAAATTCAGAGTCAGAAATAAGTAAAATGACACTGGGGACATTTCAAGGGTAGAGGGAACAATGGATCCAATGAAATTTCAACAAATTCTTGATGCAAACATAACGCCATCTGTAAAAAAAACAACTTGAAAAGAGGATGGCTTCTACAAATGGATAGTGACACCAAACACACATCAAAATTCACAAAAAAACTACCTCAAAAGGCTCAAGCTGAAGGTTTTACAATGGCCCTCACAGTCCCCTAATCTGAACATCATTGAAGATCTGTGGCTGGACCTCAGTACAGAAGTGCATGCAAGACAACCAAGGAATCTCACAGAACTGGTAGAATTTTCCAAGGAAGACTGGATGAAAATCCCTTAAGCAAGAATTGAAAAACTCTTGGCTGGCTACAAAAACATTTCCAAGCTGTGATACTTGCAAAAGGGGGTGCTACTAGGTACTAACCATGCAGGGTGCCCAAACTTTTGCATCAACCCATTTTCCTTTTTGTAATTTTTAAAATGTAAAAACTGACATATATTTGTTTTGCCTAAAATACAAAGCCAATGTGTCATCTTTAACTTTAGCCCTTGTAGTGCAGCGGTGTTTACCATCTTTATTCCAGGAACACATGCAAAAACAGGTAAGCAATATCTTCCGGTTCACAGCTGGGTCCTCAGAACAGTCAGTGACCAACCCAACTGCACTGCCGTTTCTCTTAGGTGCATCAGCAGCTTTTTAGTCCCTGGCTGTGTTAGCTTCACACAGGCCTCGGTTGCACAAAGTCTCCTGCTCTGCAGCTTGCAAAACAGAACTGTCCCACCCATGACAAAACTGAGAGTTTAAATGGGAATCATGGACATATAGATACTCCCAAAAGCCGGAGTGGAGAGAGAGATTCGACCCACTATCAAACCTGCAAATCCCTCCAAAAATAAAAGCCCATGTCGGGTTTTCCTAAAATCTGACTTGGTCAACTACTTCGACCAAATCCACACTCACTTTTACTTTGCCTTCTAATTACAGACGTTTTTCTGTAATCACAATGCGCACAATGCGTTTAATATGTCTATATACGCATCCTGGGTGACACATAACGGCGTCATACATTATCCTCTCACTGCCTCACACCATTTTAGAGATCATTTCATCTTTAATTTGCTTAACTGTTCACAATAACAGTAATTTAAACCAGGGGTGCCCAAACTTTTACATGCCACATCCCTACAAATTATTGTATTACCCAATCATCTGCTTATATTAATGTGAATTTCTTATACACGAAAAGATGTAGAGGTATTCATGACTTAATTAATTTATAAATCTACATGATGTTATCTGGTATGAAAGTGTAAAAGTGATCTTTAGTTAGGGTTACGTAATGTAAATACATGTTAGTTTTCCAACTGTTTGAGATGGTGGCATAAAATGATTGTTAACAACAAAAGTACCCTAGCTTGGTAGTGTCATAATGAGAGTTTCAGCAGTGGGAATGTCGATGGAAGGAGACACAGGAAATGGAATATTGAGATGCTGACAGTAGACCATGAAAAGTGGGGATTTAGCAGAGAATTCACTCACATGGTTGTTATATGAGAGTTCAGCCCAAGGCAGGATTTTGGTCCAATCATTGTGGTGAGTATTGATTAAGTGTCACAGAAGTTGATCAGAATCTGGTTGACTTACTCCACCTGGCCAGTGGATTGCAGATGGTAGCCTGAAGAGAAATCCAAGGTGACATTTAATAGTTTGCAGGTAGCCCTCCAGAAGCGAGATGTAAACTGGACACCTCTATCAGAAAATATATGAAGAGATAAACTATGGAGGCAGAAACTATGCTGGATGAACTTCTCGGCAAGCACAGGAGCAGACAGGAGACCAGACAGCAGAGTAAAATGGGCCATCTCAGAGAAGCGATCCACAACTACCCAGATGACAGTACATCTGGCATATACTGGAATATCAGTAATGCAGTCCATTGCAATGTGCTGCCATGGAGTAGATGGTATGAGCAAGGGAAGTAGTCGACCGGTTGGATACTGTTTCAGAGTCTTATTCTGGGCACAGGAGGGACAGGTCAAGACAATATCTTTGCAAAGGGATGGCAACCAATAATGCTGTGAGATGAAAAGAGTCATTTTTTTGTGTCCGGCATGACCAGTCAATTTACAGGAGTGACCCTACTTGAAGAACCTGCTTCCTATCTGGCTCAGCGACAAAGGTTCTTTACAGATGGGACCCGAGACACATCCAGCGGAGGAAGAGTAACTATTTTGTAGGACTCAATAATGTGTTGAGACTCCTCCTGGTTGGAAGACAGAAAGGATCTTGAAAGTGCATCCGCATTGACATTGTTGTCCATCGAACGGAAATGTAGAGTAAAATTGTAACGGACGAAGAACAGAGATCACCTGGCTTGACATGGATTTAGTCACTGTGGACTGCAGATAGACTAAGTTCTTGTGGTCAGTGTAAATAATCACCTGATGCATCGCTCCTTCAAGCAAAAATTGCCACTCCTCCAGAGACAGTTTTATCTTCAACAGTTCTTGATTGCCTATCGAGTAGTTGCATTATGGAGCCGAGAACATTTTGGGAAAGAAACCGCAGGTCACCATATGGCCGGAAGGAGACTTCTGGGTGAGGATGGCTCCTGCCCCAGAGGAAGACGCACCCACCTTCAAAAAAATTCCTTATTATTGTCTGTATGGTGCAGCACCAGAGCGGAGGAAAAAGCCTGTTTTAAGGAGAAAAAGGCACTTTCTGCCTCCAGAGTCCATAACTTAGAGTTAGCCCTCTTGCGGGCCAGGGCAGAAATAGGAGCTGTCCAAGAGAAGAAATGCGGAATGAACTGGCAGTAATAGTTAGCCAATCCCAGAAACCACTTTATTGCTTTCAGGCCATTATGATGGGGCCGATTCAGGATGGCGGACACCTCGGGATTCATCCTCAGTCTGAGAGATGATGTACCTTAGGAACAGAAGAGAGGTTTGCTCGAAGACGCACTTCTCAAACTTGGCATACAAACGGTTCTTCTTTAATCTCTGCAGAACCTGGCAAATATCCCTTCTGGGTGTGGACAGATCAGGAGAGAACACCAATATGTTATTCAGGTAAACTACCACACACGAGTAGAGAAGGTCCCGCAAGATATCGTTCACCAGTTCTTGGAAGACTTCTGGAACATTACAGAGCCCAACCAACGTTTTGCTGTGTTCATAATGGCCATCCTGGGTGTTAAAGGCAGTCTTCCACTCGTCCCCTTGGCATACTTGGATAAGGTTTTGCATCCCCTGCAGGTCTAGTTTCATGAACACTTTGGAACCTTTGAGACCATCAAACAACTCTGAAATGAGGGGTAGAGGATATTTATTCTTGATCGTTATTTGGTTGAGATTCCTATAGTCAATACAGGGTGGAAGTGAGATGTATTTTTTCTTTACAAAGAAAAATCCTGCTCAAACCGGGGAGGATGACTTCTGGATAAATCCCCTGGCTAGATTTTCTTTCATATACTCGGACATGACTCGAGGCACAGCCTGGGACAGGGGGTCAATATGGCCTCGTGAAGGAGAAGAGCCAGGAAGGACAATTGTATGGCCTGTGAGGTGGTAGTGTCTCCGTCTCTATTTTATCGAAGACATTAGTGTACGTCGAATAGTCAGGAGGCAAGCCAGGTAAATTTGATGGAGTAGCCGGAGGTTGAGCAAGATGAATGGGAACTAGACATCTCTTGTGACATGCTTGACCCCAACAGAGTACTTCACTGGATCTCAAATCCAAGACAGGCACATGTTTTCACAGTCATAGCAGACCTAGGAACATAGGCTGAGAGAAACCTGATAGCACATAAAGAGAGATCTTCTCCGAGTGCAACATTCCTATCCGAAGTTCCACCAGTTCAGAAATGAAAAGGATGGTCTCGAATAGAAGTCTCCCATCCACAGACGATACCACCAAAGGATTCTGCAGATGTTGAATGGGGATCTGATACGGCTCCACAACAGCCTGTTGAATTAAATTTCCTGTGGAACCAGAGTCCAGATAGGCCGATTAAATGAAATGGATGTTGCCACAGGAAATAGACCCTGACAGAGGCAGGGGAGGAGAGGAGTAATCCTCACCCAGGGTAGCCTCTCCAACAGACCCTAGGCTTTGGAGTTTTCCGGTTTTTCATGACAGGCACTGATTAAATGATAGGGACTGCCTATCCTCTCCTCGGCATGACGGACCTCCTGAATATGCTTGGCCAGTTTCACCCAGTCAATCTGCATGGATTCAGAGGAGGGTGTCAAAACTGAGGTCTGCAGCATAATTGGTCTTTGGAAGGTAGGAGCCAAGCACATAGGTTTTCTCTCGTGGGTCACCTCCTTGTAGCACTACTGAAACCTGATGTTGATCCGAGTGGCAAAGGACAACAGGTCATCCAACAGGGTGGGAGTATCACAGCCAGCCTTAATTCTTCCAGTAAAGCCCTCCCAGAAGGCGGCGACCAGTGTCTCTATGTTCCATGTGAGTTCTGGTTACAAGTTCGAGAAACAGACAGCGTGCTGACCCACTGTGAGGTTACCCTGGCATAACCTGAGAAGGGAAGATACAGTGGAGGAAACAATTCCAGGGTCATCAAAGACCTTATGGAAGGCTTCCCATATGGGATTGAGCCATGCCAGAGCTTTGACAGTGAGATGGTAGATGATGGAAGCCTTTTTGGCCCGATCTGAAGTGAACTGGGTACCAAGAGTTCAAAATGCAGCATGCATTGGTTGATGAACACTTAACATAGAGCAGGACCACCGTCGTAATGTGGTATATCCAACAGACAGGGCTTGGGACCAGGAACATAGCAGGCAGGCTGGAGGGTCACGGCCGTGGTTGCTGCAGCTTAAAGATGAGCGAATGCTGCCACAGATGTTAGTGTGTCTAGGCAGGTGGTAACTGTCCGCAGATAAGAGAAGATCTTGTCCGGCTGGTCTTTCTGGCGAGAGACATCCTGGTACAGGTCGGTGATAGAACATGATTGAGAGCCATGGAATTCCATGGCCTGAGCAAACTGTAACAGACTGGGTGATGGAACCACTGTGCCGTGGAGCAATGAAAGCCTAGAGCGACGTAACTAAGCAAACATCCGACTCTTCGCTAGATCCCCTGATGGTAGGGTTAGACTTGGCTCCGTATGGACAGACCTCGGACGCACAGCAGCTGATCCCCAAAAGGGAGCTGTAACAGCTGGTGCAGGCAGGTACCGTCAAACATGGTTGATATACAGACAGGCAGGTACTGATAAGCATGATGGATGGGCAGGCAGGTACTGGTGGGCACAGTTGATGTTCAGACAGGCAAGTGTTCAATGTAGAAGAAATGACGTGCACTCTGAATTAAATGAAGAAGGTGCTGGTTGAACTTGGAGAGATCCAGACCATTCAGAGATTGAAGAAAACAACCGCACTCAATTTGTATATTTGCATCATGAATGTGAAGAGTCTTTTAATAGGAACACCACAGTGATACAGACAGTAGCTGAGGTAACGTTTCGACCTTATAGGCCTTTGTCAAACCTCACTTCAAGAAGAAAAGAAGAGTGAGCGAACGTCCAGAGGGACACATAGGCTCCACTTGTAGGAGAATAGCATAGAACAGATCCGGAACGGCACGGATAGGGAATGGAGTCCCTGTAAGAACTGGTGGGTCCTATGTCAGGAGGAGCAGCAGCGGTGGTGACACCAACATTATTTTTACTATTGGATACTAAATGGAAATCTGCCAACACATTTATTCTGCCCTATCTGAGAGCAACATAAACTACTAACAAAGACTGTAATCAAAGGTGTAGTCTTAGATCAGGATTAAATCCAAGTTACTTACAGTATATGGTTTGTAGAACTGGTATCTACCACTATGTGATTAGTAGCAACAGAAATCTCATATACATATTTGAGAAACGGGTAGCGACACAAATTGTCCGCAACCCCTGTTCAAACAACCTCAGCTCCAATAAACATCAGACAAAAATGGGAGAAAAAGGAGCAAACTGATTACATCCGGTAAAAATAGTCATATAACGTTATTAATTCGTAGAAAAGATAAAACATCTCAACAGTACATAAAGGGCCATAAACAATGCAGATTGCTATATACTCCACCCCCCACCTATCACCACCTCACATTGCACATGAGTCCCTGAAAAAATAACATAATGGTCCAAAGACCATAACCCTGAGGGAGCAGTGCATCCAAAAGTGGACACCTGGAGGTCATCATGCATCTTTCCTCACCATGGTGACCACAAAAACTCTCACTGTCGCCCTAATCCACTCCCGTCTGGACTACTGCAACTCTCTATTAATTGGCCTCCCCCTCACGTGACTTTCCCCTCTCCAGTCTATCCTTAATGCAGCAGCTAGGGTCGTCCATCTGGCTAATCGTTACTCGGACGTGTCCGCTCTTCACCAGTCGTTACACTGGCTGCCCATTCACTACAGGATACAATTCAAAGTACTTGTTCTCACCCACAAAGCTCTCCACAGTGCGGCACCCCCTTACATCTCCTCCCTCATTTCTGTCTATCGGCCTAGCCGACCGCTGCGCTCTGCAAACCACCTTCGACTAACCTCTGCACTAATCCGTACCTCCCACTCCCGACTCCAAGACTTCTCCCGTGCTGCGCCAATCCTCTGGAATGCTCTACCCCAAGATATTAGGACCATTCACAACTTGCATAGTTTTAGGCGCTCGCTCAAAACTCATTTGTTCAGAGCGGCCTATCACGTTCCCTAATCAGTCATTTTATGTTTGTGTGTGTAGCCCATTCACTATCTCCATCTACCCCCCACCCCCTGAAGATGGCTGGACCATCATTGTAAATACATCATTGTAAATACACACCTGTACTTTGTATCTCCCCACCTCATTGTAGATTGTAAGCTCTCACGAGCAGGGTCGACTTATATTGTCTTATTTTGTCTTACTTTGCTTTATTACTGTATTGTTAACATTGTTACCTATGACTGTTGTGTTTGAAACTGTTAAACTGTAAAGCGCTGCGGAATATGTTGGCGCTATATAAATAAAGATTATTATTTATTATAAAGTGACTAAGGATAAAGTAACACCTGTCTATCTTTCATATAAAGCACGGAAAGCAATATGTGATTAGTGTATAGTGGTGATATTGGTATTAGTTTTGGTATAGTGTTTTTTTTATACAGCATCTGCTAACGTATACTATACCAACAAAAATTTAGATGCACCTCTGCAGCTGTAAACATTTTTCAAGTAGGTTGGTGGCCTATCCATATGTGTTCAACCCCACCAACGCCTATACCAACTGTAATGGTGGAGACCATTTTTTTTTCCTCCAGAAAATGGTGCCGGTGGCGCCTGTGCAGTAGCATCTATTGGATCGCCGACAGATGCTACTACGCAGGCGCTGCCGGTGCCATTTTGTGAGAGAATTTTTTTTCTAAGTACATGTATATCACCAAACAAAATAACTACCATATTTTTCGGACTATAAGACACACTCTTTTCCCAAAATATTTTGGGGGAAAATGAGGGTGCGTCTTAGAGTTGGAATATACAGTACTTACAAAATACTGTGGCAGTGGTCCTGGTCCAACGCTGCAGGGTGATGCAGCCTCCCTTCCCAGGCTGGTGCAGCGGTCATGCTCTGTGGTGCAGGGGCGCTCGCCCGCATTTTGTGAAAGCCCGGAGGCCCCCACAGATCCAGTTCTGCGATGAAGTGGCCTCCGGGAAAATGTCCGCCGGGGGGCAGTGCATGCTCAGATTGAGATCTCGGCACCAAGATCTCGGGAGACGAGATCTCAATCTGAGCATGCACCACCCCCAGCGGCCATTTTCCAAGAGGCCACCACATTGCATCAATGGATCTGCGGGGGCCTCCAGGCTTTCACAAAATGCCGGCCGAGCCCCACTGCACCACAGAGCATCACCGCCGCACCTGTCGCAGAATGCCGGCGGAGCCCTGATGCACCACCGATCTTGTCGCAAAATACCAGCTGAACCACCTAGAACCCCAGAGCACCACTGCCGCACCAGCCTGGGATGGGATTTACCGGAGGCCACCACACCAACCTGGATCACCGAACAACCCCTGTGATCACGCTCCCCTGTGACCACTCCTCCACCTGTGCCAATCCCCCCGGTAAGCTGAATTCGGAGTATAAGACGGACCCCCATTTGACACATTTTTTATTTTCCCTATTTTCCTTCTGAAAATTTGGGGTGCGCCTTATGGTCCGAAAAATATGGTACATGGACATTATACATGCGACCATGCTACAGCACAGGCACCGCTGCCGGCGTCTGACTGCTAAATGTGAAATGTTTTTTTTTTTTCAAAAACATATTATAGTAAGTACGTAAAATAGGGGGCAGGTGACTGAGGGATCAGTGACCCGTCATAAGCCATCTGTATGAATACCTGATCAGAGCATCACATGAACACCCCCCCCACAGGCCGCCCAAAAGCATGAGCATATCATTAACTCAAAACTGGAAATAAAGATTAAACAACAACCACAAGATCGATTTCATCAGCCCAGGTATCATTTTAATCGGTATAATGACACTAAACTGACACTGTCTGTAGGTTACTCAGCACAATCCTGCTGACAGGTTCCCTTTAAGGACTATGGAACAGACACAGATCTCCCTGAGAATCTGCCTGCAGAGATTATTTTAAATGAAAGGGGGCGTTACCCTTTTGACACTAGGCAAATGAGGGTAGGTGCCTAGGGCAGCAGGTTGAGGGTAGATGGCACGACAATTAAGGAAGATTTAAGAAAATAAAATCTTTTAAATCTCCATCTTTTCTTACATCTGCTGGACTGAGGAAGAAAACCGCAATCTCTATTTTTTGTTGGGCACCCACACCTTGTCCCGACGGAAGAAGAGACCTGAGATGATGTCATGCCCATGTGACATATGAGCTGATTACAAGTGAAGTGTTTTCCTGGGCAGAAAAGAGCAAAAGACCCATCGGTGAGAGGCATTTAGGAAACAGGGGAACATGGGATCTCAGGCTGTGTGTTGGGGTACATATTGTGGTGCAGGCTATATGTGGGATACATGATGAGGTGCAGTGTACATATGAGGATTCAGGCTACATGTGCAAGCTATATGTGGGGGTACAAGCTACATGTGGGGTGCAAGATTTATGTACGGTACAAGATATATGTGGGGTACAAGGTATATGTGGGATACAAGCTATATGTAGGGTATAAAAGCTATATGTGAGGTGCAAGCTATGTGTGGGGTGCAAGCTATGTGTGGAATACAAGCTATATATGGGGGTACAAGCTACATGTGGGATACTAGCTATATGTTTGGTACAAAAGCTATATGTGGGGTACAAGCTATATGTGGGGTGCAAGCTATGTGTGGGATACAAGCTATATGGGGGTGCAAGCTATATGTGGGGAACAAGCTATATGTGGGGGTACAAGCTATATGTAGGATACAAGCTATATGTGGGGGTACAAGCTATATGTGAGGTGCAAGCTATATGTGGGATACAAGCTATATGGGGGTGCAAGCTATATGTGGGGTACAAGCTATATGTGGGGTACAAGCTATATGTGAGGTGCAAGCTGTGTGTGGGATACAAGCTATATGGGGGTGCAAGCTATATGTGGGGTACAAGCTATATGTGGGATACAAGCTATATGTGGGGTACAAGCTATATGTGAGGTGCAAGCTATGTGTGGGATACAAGCTATATGGGGGTGCAAGTGCAGCGCCCCAGAGTCCTGGTCGTTGCAGTACTGATGCTCCGCCGCTAAGGGGGGCTATGGTACGTCTGATGGCACTGAAGGAGTTCACCTGACCAGGTATCACAGACACCAAATCACTTCACAGTCTGACCTCCAGGGGGAACTAAGTGTGCTATGTATTAGGCCACTCCTCACAATCTGGTAAAACTGGGGGTTAGAGAGGAAGTTAGTGAGAAGCTGACTGGGTTGGAACCAGGCAACATCCTGTGGCAGAGGGTGTTGCAGGGGAAGATTCAGGGGGGTCCCTGTCAGGGGTGGGATCCTGACAGAGGCCTAGCGAACAGAAAGAACGTTACGGGACCGCACCTGCACTTCATCGCGGCGGTACCCCAAGAAAGGACAAGAAGCGAGGTTTATTGTGCTGAGTGAGAAACGAGATCAACGCAACAAGGAGAAACACCAGTAGGAGTCGTGCTGTAAGACGAGGCAACATCCTACTGAGGCGCGTAGCCGGTGGCCGGAACGCCGAGGAAGTATTGAGCTCCTGGCCTTACTTCAAACCTACGGCAGGACAGTCAGTTATAGGCGGGCTGTCTCACCCAAAATCACCTAAGCAGACACAGGGGGCAACATCTGGAGAGGGGCGACTCTAGGGTCCCGGAAGACCTCCGAGCCTACCCGTCATACGGGTGCGTCCTAGCCATATCATCTGGGGGACGAAACAGAACATCATAATCGAGTTGTGAGGGAACTTCAGAAACAGACACAACAGTTGTGAGGACTATCCCGTAAGCACAGCAGGGAAGGACTACAACACACAAGCGCTAGAAGGTAGGCACAGATTTCCACCTGCAAAGGGAACTCTGGAGGTGCCATCGGACCGGCTGGACTCACGCAGCCCGGTTAACCGTATTTCGGACTGAGGATCCGGAAGCCTTCAGTAAAGAGGTAAAGAGACTGCAACCTGGTGTCCTTGTTATTTACTGCGACCGACACCACACTACAACAGCATCACTCTCCACCTTCATTGGACGCCCCTCAGCAGGGTCACGGGCCGGGTCTAGCCACCATGATAACCCCAGAACTGAGACAGAGAGGCCCGGTACCGGGTACCCCTCGGCCCTGCGGCAGTGGGGGCGCTCCACAAGCTATATGTGGGGTACAAGCTATATGTGGTGGTACAAGCTATATGTGGGATACAAGCTATATGTGGGGGTACAAGCTATATGTGGGGTACAAGCTATATGTGGGGTACTAGCTTTATGTAGGGTACAAGCTATATGTGGGATACAAGCTATATGTGGGGTACAAGCTATATGTGGGATACAACCTATATGTGGGGTGCAAGCTATATGTGGGGTGCAAGCTGTGTGTAGGGTACAAGCTATATGTGGGATACAAGCTATATGTGGGGTACAAGCTATATGTGGGATACAACCTATATGTGAGATACAAGCTATATGTGGGGTGCAAGCTATATGTGGGGTACAAGCTATATGTGGGGTACAAGTGTGGATCCTATCCGCAGATCAGACTTGGTCATTCAAGCCTATGGGGATCTGTCAGACACGGATGCATATCGGACGCTTCACATATGTTTCCATTTTGCATCACGTATTTGTTGCTTAGTGATAGACTTGAGTAAAATGCGTGATCTTTCAAATGTTTTTTTATTGGCTTGGAAGCAAGGACACCTCCACACACAAAAGCAATTAGGTACAACTAGGATGACACCGGAGAAACAATTGATCTGTTTCTCTTGGATTTCAGCACTCACAGGGATGTGTGAATGGAGCCTTAGGGCTCATGCCGACAAGCATTTATATCGGCCATTTGCTGTCTGATTTTTGATCTCACTGACCCATATTATGCAATAGGGCTGTTCAGATGAATTATTTTTTCTTGGTCCAACTGCCCATGTGAAAAAAATCTTGACTCACACATTGAAGTCTATGGGTACGAGAAAAGTAGATAGATTTCTGCTACAAACCTAGGAAGCTGTATGTGTTTTAAAGTAATTGTATAAAGACGAATACACTGATGGCACATGGATTAAAATGCAATGAAAATTTGAAAAAAAAATTGTCTGAGTTTTCTGGATGAAACTCAGGTGATTTCTCATACACTTGTCTGCAGACGACCTTAGACTGTCAGGTAATACCGGCAAGTTTGGCCGCCATCAGTCTGGTGTGTATGGGGGACTTTAACTACAATCTAAAGGGTATGAACACTTTTAGTCTGACTTATCAGTAAGGGGCGTCACCACTCAAAGTGGAAAGGGCAACATGCACACCAATTACGGCCCTGAGTGTGTAGATCAGGAGAGCAGGCTGTCAGTCATGACATGGCTCACACTGGTAACACTCCCTTTCTCTGTAATAAGTCATCAGATTTCAGATATCAAGGTGTCACATTCTATGACCTACATGCCCATATACAAGGATTGATCCATGGCGATTGTATGCAGGAGTCCTGTGGGCGGGCCTATTCAGCAATGGACAACTATCTCTGCATGCACAGACATACGGGGAAGACTATCAATTTCAAAGCATAAAATACAAGGTTTATTGAAACTTTTCCTCAAAAATATATATATATACCTGATTAGCTCCTTCTGATCTAGAACATCCTGCCTGCAGATCAGGTACCTGCAGGTACCATTTTCAACATGACAGGTTCCCTTTAATCCCTATATTAAAACGTTCATTAGACAATCAGCAAATACGTCCATTTTAATCTTTTCATAAATTCTTATTTTATTTTATCATACATTTAAAAGTGACTAATAATGATGACATTTATAAGCATCACATGAAATTCATGCACTCTAAGGTAATTGTGGTCTTAAATACAAATGGAAAATAACTAGTGATGACCTAATATACTCGTTACTCGAGATTTCTCCAGCACGCTCGGGGGTCCTCCGAGTATTTTTTAGTGCTCGGAGATTTAGTTTTCATCACCTCAGCTGAATGATTTACAGCTATTAGCCACCATAAGTACATGTGGGGGTTGCTTGGTTGCTAGGGAACCCCACATGTAATCAAGCCGGCTAAGAGATGTAAATCATTCAGCTGAGGTGAGGAAAACTAAATCTCCGAGCACTAAAAAATACTTGGAGGTCACCCGAGCATGCTAGGGAAATCTTGAGTAACGAGTATATTCGCTCATCACTAAAAATAACCTTTTCATGGCTATAGTGGAAAAAAGTTTCAGGATATTCAACAAAGGAAACAATGTCTAAACTTAATGCACCACACATCCAGGAATAGTGACATGCTCTATAATATATATGAAAGGGTGCTGCTTATCTAAACAGCTAAACTGCTGTGTATTGTGTAGAATTATATATTTAAAGATTATGCAAACACTATATACAGTCTTCTGACCTATGTTGTGTTATGTTCCGTGAGAAGAAAATATAGAATTATGGACATTACGACTGGGGCATTATTATTTTTTTATTTATATTAAAGCACCATTAACTTCATTGTGCTGCACACTCCTCAACATTGAAATTGCAAATACTAAGACAGCAAAGCCATAGAATGTTTGAAATCATGAGATCGCTAGATAAATGATTTGAATTATTTTTAATCTCTTCATTACTTGCATAACATATTGACTTATTCAGAACTGAATGTGAGCGCCACTAGCAGAAATATATGCACCTACACACCTTGGCTGCTATCAGTGAGGTTATTAATGGTTTTCTAAGGAGTGTTCTTCCATGCTTGGGTATGCAAATTATCAAGATCCACTGATGGCGGCTTCCTTTCCAATAATATCCCAAATGGGGTCGATGGTAGACAAGTCCATAGACTCTGCAGGCCATGATGGCACAATTTTGCCATGGAAAGTCTGCAGTTGTCATGTCCAAAAATTGCTCCTGAGACACTTGGCCGTAATGGGCATAGCATTGGAGAAATGGGTGTACCATTGGTTCCACAAACAAATTAATGTTCCGCTGAGCTGTTAGTGTACCTGGAATAAAGAGTAGAGGGATAAAGCTACTGTACAATATACCACACAACACCATAATCCAAGAAGTAGAACCAATGTGACATTCCCTAGTGAAGGCTTTGGCCATGTGGTGCCTAAACGGAGACTGGAGGCTGCAGTCCAGGCCTTCAAACTCCTCCAATAGAAAAGCAGCTTTCCCAAGGTGTTTTACAATTGGAGAAGTCTGATGGACAAGTTTGATCACATATTCCCCCACAGCAGCCATTATACACATATATGTATTATATGTGATAGAGGTTGCACTAACAAATAAAGTGGCCAATCCCATTAACTGAGAATCTGTCGGTGAACGTGTTCTGACAGTCTGACAGGAAAGTTTGTAACTTTTTTGTTACATCTTTTTCTGAGCTCCTCTCAGCTGATTTATGGCCACAGTCTACATTAAAGTTGAATACATGGGGAAACAGTGAGATTGTATAAGCAAAATGATGCAAAATTTGTAATGCAAGCCAATAGCAAACATGATTAGTAGCGCCCAAAAGGCGCCAACCCCTTTAAGTGCTCAGGAAGAGTCAAAGCACTTCCCAAGTTTCTCCCTCCCTGGCTCTTACCCACCTTCTTCTTGACTGACTGCTCATTGGCTTGAATATACAGCCAGTGAGCTGTCAGTCAATCAGAGGAAGGTGGGGCAGGCTGTAGATTATAGCCATTGAGTGCTTTGACACTGCCAGAGCACTTCAGCTTCATTTGCATATGAATGAAATCAGGAATTTTTCAGTGGGAAAAAAACAGATTACCTAAGTAATGTTGTGGATAACATTATCTTTCAGAAAGCAACACAACTATATAAACAGTTCGGAAGGTGACTGGATGAATCATTCTGACAGATTCCCTTTAACCTTCCTGTTTGCACAGTCAAGAAGTGGGAAATATTTTATGATATTTGGGGGACAAGGTACAAAGCCCACTTAGATATATGTTGATACCATATATACCTTTTCTATTATCAGTCTGCTAATAAATAGGTCTTAAGCAAGATAATTGTTTCACTTCAGTATTGAAAATATAGCGTATTTTATAGAAAGAACATTTTCATTAATAATAAGCTTAACTAGAATCATTTCCTAAAATTAAAATATGGTAAATTTGCTAATCACGTTGTTGAGTAATAAGTCTTTACTTCTCTATGAGTATTTTACCCTAAACCAAATACAGATTCTCAGAAACGACAGATGAAAAACAGTTTTAATTTTTCATTTAGGTCGAAAGTCATCCATAGTAAATGTAAGAATTTCCACAAACTGTGCAGGCCTTCAGATAAACATTTCCCTTTAATAAGTCATTTTCAGGTCATAAGGATTATTTTAAAAGAAGGGGAAAAAAAACAAAGCATTGTGTTACAAAGTTTAATCCATACACTGTTAGAGAAGTTAAGACCCCTTTTAACAGCATGACTTTTCACTGACGAAGAATTGATGGTTAAAAAAAAACAACTTGCCCTTTCAAATGTATTAGAATGAGAAAGACGCAGGACAAATTAATATGTACTAAATATTTTGTATGTATATTTATTTTTATTTTTTGTTAGAATTTAATCATTTTAATTAACAAGATGTCATTTCTGGTGTTAGGAACTACTGGAGTGACACTAAAGCATTTATTGTTTCTAGTTGTAGTAGGTTAGATGTGTTTGTTATTTCTTAGGCTGCATTCACACATCCGCGGGACATGTTTTAGTGCTGTACGTTTTTTTTCTCGGACAGCTCACAGACCCATAGAGTTTCAATGATCTGTATACACTTTGATTTTAAAAATGGATCCATGTCTCCAGTCCATTAGACTCAAAGCATGGTCCGATTCTAATGTTTTCTGGATAAGACTTTCCCACGAAAGTCTATGGGGATCAGTGAGACGTTGATGAAACCAGGAAGACATTCTTTCTACTTCAGAGTTCCATCCTAGTTTCATCCATTTTTAACTTACTCTTTGTTAAAGTGTCAATGGATAAAAAAAATTCTACCTACTTCAGATAAAAAAACTGATGCAACTAAGATGGCAGAAAGAAAGTGGTCCATTGCTTTCAGATGGTACCACTCAAATGGATGAGTGAATCATTTTTTGGGGATATGGCCCCAAACTACATGCAAAGGTATCCTCCACATCCACATCCTCTGCTCTTCCACTTCCCCTATAAGATACAAACATTGCTAACCCCATAATCAAAAGTAATAAGTGCTTTATATCAGTTGCGTAGCTAACAGGGCGTGGTTGCCCAGGGCTCCGTGCTCTGAGGGGGCCCACCCGGAGCTACGCTACTGTAACTGCATCGGCACACAGCGCGCAAGTACAATTACATTCTGCGGCAGAGCAGGGAGAATCAATCTCCCTGCTCTGTCACCCGGCCGCTATGGGGCCCCTGAGCAGGTGGGGGACCCCGGTGCCAGCAGTGGGCCCCCGCCTGTCATCGCAGGTTCAGCTGTATCGGCATCTAGCCAATACAGCTGACCGCATTGATGGGAGGAGGAGCATTACGTTCCCTCTCCCATCATCCCCCGTCAGCGTCTGATATCACCAACGCCGACACTGACGGGGTTGCGATGATGTCACTACTCGGCGTCTGTGGTCCAGAGACGTGCGGTCACTCAGAACAGCGGAGGAACGAGGAGGAAGAGAGGTATTTGTTTTTATGGGGGTGCATTATACTGTACTGGCTGCCTAATGGGGGTGGAATATACTATACAGGCTGCCTATGGCGGTGCATTATGCTATACAGGCTGCCTATGGGGGTGCATTATACTGTACTGGCTGCCTAATGGGGGTGCATCATGTTTTAGACTCTGCCTATTGGTGGGTGTATTATACTGTAGATGCTGCCTATGGGGATGCAATATAGTATACAGGCTGCCTATGGGGATGCAATATAGTATATTGCACCCCCATAGGCAGCCTGTATAGTAAATTGCACCCCCATAGGCTTCCTGTATTGTATATTGAATGTACTATACAGGCTGCCTATGGGGGTGCATTATACTATACAGGCTGCCTATGGATGGGGTGCAATATACTATACAGGCTGCCTATTGCGGTGCAATATACTATACAGGCTGCCTATGGGGGTGCAATATGCCTTACATGCTGCCTATGGGGAGTGCATTATACTATACAGGCTGCCTATGGGGGTGCAATATACTGTACAGGCTGCCTATACGAAAGCAATATACTATACAGGCTGCCTATGGGGGTACAATATATGATACAGGCTGCCTATGGAGCTGCATTATACTATAGAGGCTGTCTATGGGGGTTATTATATTAGGGGCTCCATTATACTATAGAGGCTGCCTATGGGGTGCATTATATTAGGGGCTGCATTATACTATAGAGTCTGCCTATGGGAAGTGCATTATACTATAGAGTCTGCCTACGGGGAGTGCATTATACTATATGGAGGCCTATGGGGGGTGCATTATACTATATTGAGGATTGTCTGGTGCGTTATACTTTATGGAGGCGATCTAGAGGGCCATCATACAGTGTGGAGATTAGTGTTAGAGCTATCAAACCGTTTGGGGATACTAAGGGGTCAGTATATATATATGTAGTGAGGGGACATTAGACTGTATAAGAGAGCATCATATTGTGTAGAGGGGAGCTGTACAGGGGGGAGACTCGGGACATTATTAAATGTAAAGTGGGCACTTATTGTTATAGGGGAACCTTCAGGTTACTGTGACTGTCAAAGGGGCACACAGTGCAATATTACTTTTTAGGGGGAAAAATGTGCGTACTGTTTTCTAGGGCACTTGCACCTGGCTTTACTATATTATAGTGGGTTGCTTTAGAAGTTAGAGGGCACAGAGAACTGCACAGCAGGTGCAGTAATAGGGACACATACGGCAGCAGCGGCTCAGTATTGGGGTATCCGCAGGATGAAGAGTTTGTGCAGGTTGGTAATAGTCCCTTTGAGACAGTGCTGAAAATATGAGACGTGAAATGTGTATTTCTTGTAATCTCTGTAGCCGAGGCTGGAGGAAGTTGTCACATCGGTCTGGGCCAGATGGAAAATACGTGAAAAGTGAACGATTCCATCAGAAGGAACGTCAGCGGTAAGTCACTATCTGTAACTGTGCTGTGGTCTCTTATATGTTATGTAGGACTGGTATCTACCACTCACCATATGGCGGTAATATCCATGTTGGTCTTTATATACAGATTATCTTCAGTAACAGCGCGGTCATCTGCTGAGGTTCTCCTCCACAATTAGGGTGTGTCACCAAGTTGTAATTAAGATTACCTGGTTAGGGGCCCACTCAGAAGCTTCACCCTTCCTGAACCAAAACCCTAGCTACGCCTCTGCTTCACACATTTGGTAATGTAATCATCTGAGTTTGGATATGAAAAATAATATTAAGAACATGTAAAAAAATATCAATTTTAATCATGGAGATAAGAACAAAACATTTGTTTTGACTAAGACACATGGACCAAAAAAATGGGCCCATTAAAACATTTAATGCCATAGGTAGGCACAGACTTATCGTTGATTAAGGTCTAAATTGCCGCTGGTATATTCTGGGTAGATGTCCCAACAAATTTCTGATCAAGCCACTTCTTTTTTATCCTTGTCACTATACGAGGAGTCACTTACGTCCCACAAGACACGACCCTTTATGGACCAAAATAATCCAACCCTCTCATCCAGTGAAATTGGCATGGCTGCGGACGTGCACCAAGTTTTTTTTCTCGAACTACTTTCTGCAACACTTGCAGGTGCCCCATGTCATTTCAAGTTGGAGACGTAAAACTCTCCAAATGGATATGCAAAGTGGGATCCACTTTTTTTGTGCACCCATTGAATCAAATGGGCAAGTCTCAACTGATATACGCAATAAAGTAGTGCATGCTGGGATTTTTTTTTCTCATGGTCATTTGGACAGAGAGAAGAATTGTTCATAAGAACAGTCCTATTGGATAGCATGTGTTAGGGCTCATACTCACTTGTGTGAAATACAGCCGAGTCTCGCATGGTAACACCTGGCTCTGCCGCTGGCACTTGGGAGCAGAGCGTGCAGCTCCATGTATTGCTGTGCAGCCGCACGCTCCGCTCTGGAGTGCCTCTGGTTTTAACCTGCGAGACTCGGCCGTATTTCACGCAAGTGAGTATGAACCCTTAGTGTGTTAATCATCGCCTATCCAATCAAAAATCAGTCAGTACACATTCAATTTATACGCTTGTCAGCATAAGTCTTTAAAAGGGTTTTATGGGACTTATTTTCCCGTATTGGGTACAGAGCTTTCAGTCAGGCAGGTGATTTTGCCCTGCCCCAATTTCTCTGCTGGCTTAGAGTGGTCACGGACTGCTCCTGCTGGCAATTCCAATGCTTTATTTCACCTCACATCAACTGCACAGCTCTTCCACTTCAGGTCTGCTCTGTCGACAGTACATCACTTCCAACATTATGCGGATTGACAGACAGCTGTTAATCAGCAAAATATCGGCAGTAAAATACTGGTAACAGACAAGAGTGGAAGTGAAGAAGCTGCTCTGTTGATGTAACGTTGCCAGAAGAAGCAAAATTGCCAGCAGAAGACGTTCATGACCGCTCTCAGTTGGCAGAGATCGTCGTTCTGTGGAACAGGGAAGAAGTTAGTGCAGCGCCCCAGAGTCCTGGTCGTTGCAGTAACGTCGCTTTGCCGCTAAGGGGAGTGATGTTACGTCTGATTGCACTAAAGGAGTTCACCTGATCAGGTAACACTCACATTACACTTCACACTCCGGCCACCAGGGGGAGTGGTTCTATCTAATAGGCCACTCCTCACACTCTGGTAAAACTGGGGGTTGGACAGGAAGACAGAGAGAAGTAGCTGGGAAGAGCTAGTGAGAGGACCTGTCAGGGATGGGATCCTGGCAGACTCCTAAGAATAGCACAAACCAGTGAGCAACGGGGATACAGCAAAGAAGTGATAGAACCAGAAGGAGTCGTGCTGTAAGATCGAGGCAACATCCTTCTGAGGGGCAACAGTCGGCAAGTAAGAGACTACAAGCATTACTTCAAACCACGGCAGGATAGCCAATTATAGGTTGGCTGTCTCACTAAAACACCTAAGCAGACAACGGAGGCAGCTGTGGGAGAGGGGCGACTCTAGAGTCCCGGAAGAACTCCAGGCCTACCCCGTCATACGGGTGCGTCCTAGCCATATCATCTGGGGGACGGAGAGAACGAGCATCAGAGACAGACAGAAGCAGTTGTGAGGACTATCCCGGGGTGCTCAGCAGGGAAGGACTACAACACACAGGCGCTAGAAGGTAGACGCTGATTCCCACCTGTGAAGGGGACTCCTGATGTGCCTTCGGACCGGCCGGTCTCAGACAGCCCGGTTAACAGTGCCCTGGATTGGACACCTGAAGCCTTCAGTAAAGAGGTAAAGAGACTGCAACCTGGTGTCCTCGTTATTTACTGCACCGCACCACCACCATCATCCCCATCTATTATTGTACGCCCCTCAGCAGGGTCACGGACTGGGCCTAGCCACCGTGACAACCCCAGAGCAGAGACTCAAAGGCCCGGTACCGGGTACCCCTCGGCCCTGCGGCAGTGGGGGCGCTACAACTTGGCGTCACGAACAGGATCTACTTAAGCCTGAAGAATCAGGTCATGTGTGCCTTGGAACTGTGATTTACTGTGCTTGGAACTACTGTGACTTATTGCAAGGACTGTGTATTGTCATTTACCGCCAAAATTCGCCATTGCCGCGCACGGAAGGAGGAGCCTTAGCTTCGTGGGCGGAACCGGCCAAAAGAAGCGCGGAACGGAAAAGCGCGGTAAGGCGCCAATCCCGCAAGAGGAACTCCGACCTCCAGCAGGTTAGTGGGAGGAAGGGACAGCCATGTCCGAGTCGGGAGGAGAGGAGGTGGCGGCCGCAGCCGTGGACGCAGGGGCACCTCCGGTCCCCGCAGCGGGCGAAGCCGCGGCCCTAATACCACCACTGGAAGCCCCGGAGCCCGTTGCCCCCATCAGCCAGTCGGACACCGCCGCTACCGCAAAGGCTATAATGCCCTTCTCTATGCCATACCTGCCCGGGGCGGCCTGGCTCCCACGATACTCCGGGGATTCACATACATTCACTGACTTTAAAGAAGGGATCTGCAGCCTGCTCGAGTTCTATCCCCTGACAGAGCCTCAGAAGGCTCATCTGATAACAAACCAACTCTTTGGGGCGGCTCTGAGAGAAATGAAATCCTGGCCCGCCGCGGATAAGGGAACTGCACAGCAGGTTTTTGCAAAGCTTAAAGCCACCTTTGATACCCGCACTGCTACCGAAATTAAACTGACTTTCTATGGGTGCAAGCAGAGGCCGCAGGATAGCTTACGGGATTATGCCCTTAATCTTCAGGAGGCGATGCGGGCCATTAAGCAGAGTGACCCTGACAGCATGCAGGATGAGGATAAACTCCTGAAGGAGCGGTTCATTGAGGGGCTCCTGTGCAGCCACCAAAGGGGTCAACTGCACTTCCTGGCCATGCAAAATCCAGACTTGACTTTTGCGCAATTCAAGGTTAAAGCTATCCAAGCATGGCAGGAGCGACAGCCTAGCCGTGCAGCACCTCCTAGGCGTCCCGCTCTCACATACCACCAGGAGGTGGCGTCGGATGTTCCAGTCGCCGCCGAGGCCGATGCCCAGAGCCTAGAAGACGACTCCCCTGCAGGACTCCGCCTTCAGATGCAGGAGCTGACCAAGAGCGTTGCTGCCCTGGCCCGGACGGTGCTGTCCCTACAGGAGGCCCCCAAGGAGAAGATCCAGCTGGCCACCAGACCGGAGGATGTTCCTTGGATGCGACAGAGGAGGTCCCCGCCGACCAGAGGCCGGTCCAACGATCGCTTCCATGAGGATGGACGACCCATCTGCCGCCGCTGTCATCAGGTGGGCCACCTTGCAAGGTACTGTCCTTTAAACGAGCAACCCCTGGGGCAAAGGGCCAACCCCCAGGAATAGGACGGTCAGGCCCACAGCATTAGAGAGCCAAATACATTGGAGGGCGACCAGTTCTTCCTGTAGTGGTTGACGGCATCCCCCTGAATGCTTTGCTGGACACCGGTTCTCAGGTGACGACTATGCCTTATGTACTCTATAAACGGTATTGGGAGGACACTGATATTACTCGTGGCCCCGATGACGATTTCACCATAATAGCCAGTAATGGTCAGCCATTGCCACAAGTGGGGTATAAAGAGGCCACTATCAAAGTGGGGCGGGTGGAATTGAAAGCTCAGGGGATTGTGATTGTTGATATTGACCGCCGAGAATGTAATCCCATGATGACTATCGGTACCAATGTTATAGAAAATTGTCTTGCAAAAGTTATTGTTTTGTTGCAACAGGTAGCCGAGACCGCTGGCCACAGCGAACAACGTGCCCTGCAAAAAGAAATCAGAGCTCTGATGCAGAGACAGCAGGTAGAGCTGACTGGTGGTGAGATTGGCCGTGTCACTGTGAGTGATTCAAACCCCATTGCGATACCCCCCAGGAGTGAAATGTTAATATGGTGTCGGGCAGCCATAGGCCTCAGGGGAAAGGACTACCAGGCCTTGGTAGAACCTGTGTAATCAGACAAGAGGCCTACTATTCTGACAGGCCGGGGGGTGGTCGACGTGCGCCAGGGGAGGGTGCCCGTACGTGTCCTCAATTGTGGGGAGGAAGAGGTTCATCTCACCAAGTATGCCACGCTCGCCAAACTGTTCACTGTCAACAATAGTGTGATAAGGACACCTGAACCCTTGGTCCCATCAAACGTGGCGGAGGACAACGGTTCTGCAGGGCACACGAAAGATTGGTGTCGGGAATTGCATGTGGGCACTGACTCTACCCCATCCCATCAAAAACAAGGGGCTTACAGGGTGGTTCACGAGTACGAGCGGGTATTTAGCAAACACCCCTTAGATTTTGGACAGGTGAAAGGGATCCAACACCATATACCCACGGGAGATCACCGGCCCATAAAAGAGAGATACCGCCCTGTACCCCCAGCTCATTACCAGTGTGCCAAGGACATGTTGCGAGAAATGAAGGAGGCTGGGGTGGTGAGAGACAGTTGTAGCCCCTGGGCAGCTCCATTAGTCCTGGTTAAAAAGAAGGATGGTACAATGAGGATGTGTGTTGATTATAGACAGTTGAATCGCATTACACATAAGGACGCATACCCACTGCCCAGGATAGAGGAGTCTCTGGCTGCCTTAAAATCTGCTAACTACTTCTCTACCTTAGATCTCACCAGTGGGTACTGGCAGGTTCCCGTGGCGGAGGCGGACAAAGAGAAGACGGCCTTCACGACACCGATGGGTCTTTGCGAATTCAACTACATGCCCTTTGGATTGTGCAATGCCCCGGGGACGTTCCAGAGGATGATGGAGTGCTGTCTGGGACACAAGAACTTTGAGACCGTACTGCTGTATTTGGATGATGTCATTGTCTTCTCTAAGACCTACGAAGACCATCTGAAGCACCTGGCTGAGGTGATCGAAGCCCTGTCCAACTTTGGCTTAAAGGTGAAACCGTCCAAATGTCATCTGCTGAAACCCAAAGTGCAGTACCTGGGCCATGTGGTGAGTGCCGAAGGAGTGGCCCCAGACCCCGACAAGGTCACGGTGATCCAAGACTGGCCGAAGCCCAGCAACCTCCACGAAGTCCGGCAGTTCCTCGGACTGGTAGGCTACTACCGAAGGTTCATCAAGGACTTCACCAAGAAGGCCGCACCCTTGCAAGACCTGTTGATGGGCCAATCAAAGAAGGTCAAGGGGAAGAACGCCCCATTTGACTGGAACGAGGGGCTGGAAGGGTCCTTCACGTGTTTGAAGTCGGCACTGACGGGAGAAGAGAAGAGGTACTGGCCTATCCTGAATTCGACCAACCGTTTGTGCTGTACACGGATGCCAGCAATGTGGGATTGGGAGCCGTGCTGTCCCAGGTCCAGAAAGGCAAGGAGAGGGCGATCGCTTACGCCAGCAGGAAGCTTCGTCCCACAGAAAGGAACCCTGACAACTATAGTTCCTTTAAACTGGAGTTCCTTGCCATCGTCTGGGCAGTGACAGAGAGGTTCAAACACTACCTGGCCTCTGCGAAATTCACCGTCTTCACAGATAACAATCCGCTAACGCATCTGGATACAGCCAAGCTCGGGGCCTTGGAGCAGCGGTGGATGGCCCGGCTGTCCAACTACAACTTCACCATCAAGTACCGGGCAGGACACAAGAATGCGAATGCCGATGCCTTGTCTCGGATGCCCAATTTGCCAGAAGCAGAGGAAGACCCGGAGGCACTTGAAGAGGTGGAGCTGCCCGCATTCCATCGCCCTAAAGCCACTCAGAATTCCCATCATGTGAGGAACAGGCATAAGAACCAACCGGGTGCTACGCTGAACCCCCTGCCCCATCACGGGTGGGCGGAAACCCAGGATGGTGACCCCGCGGTCCATCGGGTGAAAGAGCTCTTGACGCAGGCAGGGTTACGTCCCGGCCCAGATGACCCACAGGAAACCCAACAGCTGTGGAAGGGGAGAAGCAAACTGTTTATCCATGATGGCAAGCTGTGCAGGAGAAGCATCGACCCACGTACTCATGAATTGGTGTGGCAGATAGTGGTGCCAAGGCGAGATGCGCCCATGGTTCTGGGAGCCTACCACGATGGAGCCGGACACTTCGGATGGAGGAAGCTAGAAAGGCTGCTCCGAGGGAGGTTCTATTGGATTGGCATGAAGAGAGCCATTGAGAAGTGGTGTCGGGGGTGCGGTCCATGTAGCCTACGCCGGAAGGACCGTGACAGCCAACGGGCTCCCCTGCGGCCTATCATCACCAAACGGCCGCTCGAACTGGTCGCGCTGGATCATGTGAAGCTGACACCTAGCCGGTCAGGCTATAATTACGCTCTTACCATCGTAGATGACTACTCCAGATTTTTGGTGGTTGTACCTGTCAAGGATCTAACGGCCAGGACTGCCGCCAAGGCCTTCCAGCAGTACTTTTGTAGGCCCCATGGCTAGAAGGTACTGACCGATCAAGGACCAGCATTCGAAGCAGAAGTGTTCCAAGAGTTCTACCAACTGTACGGGTGTAAGAAGATCAGAACTACACCGTACCATCCTCAAACCAATGGGATGTGTGAAAAGATGAACCAAGTGGTGATTGACTTATTGAAAACCTTGCCCGTAGAGGAACGGAACCTGTGGCCGACAAAGTTGCCTGACTTGGTGGATATATACAATCACATCCCAGTAAATTCTACCAACTGCACTCCAGCGTACCTGATGCGAGGAAGGTCTAGCCAGTTACCCGTTGATCTGGATCTGGGTCCTAGTCCCCGAAGATACCTCACCGGATGCAGATTGGGATGTAGAAAGACAGCAAAGGTACCGCAAGGTACAGGAGTGCGTAGAGAGGAGTCTCGCCCAGGCTAGGCAAAAACAGGAAAGGGACTACAACCAGCACGCGCCTGCGATTCCCCTGTCACCTGGTGAGCAAGTACTCAAACGAAAGAGGAGATTACACAAGCTCGATGACCAATGGGAAGCGGAACCGTATACCATCCTGCCATCTGATTTCGACAACACGAAGGTCTGTCTCATCAGCAAGGACGGAGGGGAGACCTCAACGGCGATATCCAGGGATCACCTTAAGGTCTGCCCTGATAAGTTGAGAGAGAGGGAAACGGCTCCAGGAATCTCCCCACCTGAAGAAAAGGAGAAGATGATCCACACTGTCCTCGGTGACTTTCCCCAGTCCTGGACTCAGATAAATCAGGCCATCGTGGTACCTGTTCTAATGTTCCAACAGCCGGATCCACCAGAAACAATGGTGGTACCAGATCATCCGGCCCCGCAGCCTCAGCCAGCTCAGCAGATCCGATCTGAAGATGCCATGCCAACCGTTGAACCGGCAAGTCCTCCCTCTGCTATCAGCGAATCTGTCGTACCCACTGTTGGTAGCAGCAGCCCTGAGAGCTCTAGCCTGCCAGTGCTACCCAGACTCACTAGAAGTGTAGCCAGAAGACAGTGCACTACACCAGCGGTAGCAAGCATAGCGGGCCCTGTTAGGTCAATAGCGACCACTGCGCTGCGAAGGTCCACACGCAGCACTCAGAATCAAACTCCACTCCGCTACAAAACTTGGAGGTATTAATGAGGGCTGCTATTTAGTTGAAAATGTTTGTGTGCATATCTTCTGTTACAGGTTTTAAAAATGGACAGCGGGGTAATGGACAGTGAATTGCTCCAAAAACTTCTAAAAGGGGACCCCTTTGTTTACCCGGGGTCCCCGCTGTTTCAACCACTGAACTGAGAGTCATAAACTGTGCATGACCTAACCTTTGCAACGTTCAAGAAGTCCTCACCTCCCATAAGGGGAAGCACTGTTATGTTTAATTGTTTATAACCTTTTAAATTGTTGTGTTTTTCCTGTTAACATGTATTGTTGTTCTTGTTTTCCCAGTCCGGGAGTACTGGATTTAACCGGGGGGGAGTGCAGCGCCCCAGAGTCCTGGTCGTTGCAGTAACGTCGCTCTGCCGCTAAGGGGAGTGATGTTACGTCTGATTGCACTAAAGGAGTTCACCTGATCAGGTAACACTCACATTACACTTCACACTCCGGCCACCAGGGGGAGTGGTTCTATCTAATAGGCCACTCCTCACACTCTGGTAAAACTGGGGGTTGGACAGGAAGACAGAGAGAAGTAGCTGGGAAGAGCTAGTGAGAGGACCTGTCAGGGATGGGATCCTGGCAGACTCCTAAGAATAGCACAAACCAGTGGGCAACGGGGATACAGCAAAGAAGTGATAGAACCAGAAAGAGTCGTGCTGTAAGATCAAGGCAACATCCTTCTGAGGGGCAACAGTCGGTGGCCGGAACGCCGAGCAAGTAAGAGACTACAAGCATTACTTCAAACCACGGCAGGACAGCCAATTATAGGTTGGCTGTCTCACTAAAACACCTAAGCAGACAACGGAGGCAGCTGTGGGAGAGGGGCGACTCTAGAGTCCCGGAAGAACTCCAGGCCTACCCCGTCATACGGGTGCGTCCTAGCCATATCATCTGGGGGACGGAGAGAACGAGCATCAGAGACAGACAGAAGCAGTTGTGAGGACTATCCCGGGGTGCTCAGCAGGGAAGAACTACAACACACAGGCGCTAGAAGGTAGACGCTGATTCCCACCTGTGAAGGGGACTCCTGATGTGCCTTCGGACCGGCCGGTCTCAGACAGCCCGGTTAACAGTGCCCTGGATTGGACACCTGAAGCCTTCAGTAAAGAGGTAAAGAGACTGCAACCTGGTGTCCTCGTTATTTACTGCACTGCACCACCACCAGCAGAGACTCAAAGGCCCGGTACCGGGTACCCCTCGGCCCCGGCGGCAGTGGGGGCGCTACATTAACAACTACCTGCCTGTAAGTCCTTAGCCTGCTAGGGAAAAATAAGCAATGTCCTGGGTAACCCCTTTAAAGGAAAGTACTTTGGCTCAATGGTTAGCTCTGTTGCTTTGGAGCGCTGGGGTCCTGGGTTAAAATCTCACCAAGGACAACATCTGCAAGGAGTTTGTATTTTCTTTCCATGTTCGTGTGGTTTTCCTGCAGTTTCCTCAAACACCCCAAAGACATACAGATAGGGAATTTGGATTGTGAGTCTCAAAGATTCGATTTGTGTGTTTTTTTTGTTAATATTTCCTACACTGCTGAAGCATCAGAGAGCAGGTTAGCATCATTTTGCGCTGCCACTTGGACCTCTCCATAATTCCTAACAGCTATGACATGTAGCAGATTACCATACCTTGTACAGTGGTGGTCAGTACCTGGACCATCACAGATCAATGATTCTCAATGGAACACAGTTTGTCGATTCCTAACTCCAGAGTTATTGGTCTTTTCTGTAGTGTGTAAGCTCTTATGGTCGCCGGTGTCTTCTCATTCTCCTGTGGAGTGTAAGCGCTTATGACGAGTGGGAGTCCTCTCTATCTTCTGTGTAATGTAAACTCTTATGGTCAGCGGCATCCTCTCTCCCACTCTCGCCAGTAAAGTGTAAGCTCTTATGGTCAGTAAGGCTCTCTCCCTTCTCCCCACGTGCATTATTTGTCATGCTGTGACAGTTTTCAGTAAGGGAAAGGGGACTCAACAGTCCCTGGAACTGGGACCCTAGCTATCCCTGTCCCATGGGTAGAGTGGCTCCAACCTTGCTATGCTCCTGCTAAAGCGTAATCTGTCCCCTCCCCCACCCCATGAGGCATGGGACAGAAGAGTGAGGTAAACAAGACACAAAGACAAAACAGGGATAACAGAAATCCTCTATAATACCAAAGAACAAACCAACAATAGGGAGGAAGATAGGGACAGGGAGGAATAAACTAAACAGGGACTAGGAGATAAACATACATGCAATACAGCAAACTACAGATCACCAGATCACTACTACAACAACTCCATTCCATTTAGCTTTACACTCAACATAGGAAGACAAATCTGTCACCAACAGAGACTAAAGGTACCTTCACACGAAGCGACGCTGCAGCGATAGCGACAATGATGCCGATCGCTGCAGCGTCGCTGTTTGATCGCTGGAGAGCTGTCACACAGACTGCTCTCCAGCGACCAACGATGCCGAGGTCCCCGGGTAACCAGGGTAAACATCGGGTTGCTAAGCGCAGGGCCGCGCTTAGTAACCCGATGTTTACCCTGGTTACCAGCGTAAAAGTAAAAAAAACAAACAGTACATACTCACCTGCGCGTCCTCCAGCGTCTGCTTCCTGACACTGACTGAGCTCCGGCCCTAACAGCACAGCGGTGACGTCACTTTCACTTTCACTTTAGGGCCGGCGCTCAGTAAGTGTCAGGAAGCAGACGCTGGAGGACGAGCAGGTGAGCATGTACTGTTTGTTTTTTTTACTTTTACGCTGGTAACCAGGGTAAACATCGGGTTACTAAGCGCGGCCCTGCGCTTGGTAACCCGATGTTTACCCTGGTTACCAGTGTAAAACATCGCTGGTATCGTTGCATTTGCTTTCAAACACAACGATACACAGCGATCGGACGACCAAATAAAGTTCTGGACTTTATTCAGCGACCAGCGACATCACAGCAGGATCCTGATCGCTGCTGCGTGTCAAACGAAACGATATCGCTAGCCAGGACGCTGCAACGTCACGGATCGCTAGTGATGTCGTTTCGTGTGAAGGTACCTTAAGAGCGCTCGTTCTGCCAAATGTACCTGTCTTCACTAGAAAGATTGTTGCCAGACTCTGAAAATACTTATTTTGACAAAAGCAAAACCGCCCAGAGCCAATATATATAGAAGGAGTAAATGATAAGCAGTTGCAACTGAGAACAACAAGGCTGTATTGTCTCAGCTAGCATGCAAAGAGTCCTTAAACCTCTTAGCACCGAAGGAAACCAAATCCATTTAAAATAAACCTGAACCTCACCATCTCTAAAAAAGACCTGTGATTCATTACCCGACATAACCATTTAACTCCAGGTCTTCCAGGGGGATGTGACACCCTTGTGACATTATTTGAGCAATTCCAAGCTTTCCAGCATTGAGATTCTTGCTAATTTCTTCACTGAAAATCAAATTTTGGGGGGTAAATTTCGTTAGAGTTGAATCTCAAAATGTCTGCTCGTTTTTAGTTTAGACCCCAATGGTGGTCTTTTTGGGTGGATAATTAATGTGTAACTTTCAGAAAACCCATTTGACATGTTGTGTATAATTCGCCTTATAGTTCATCTTAGTTATGACCTTGTAAATATTAATTGATTTAGGTTGATGCACATGAATGCGAACATTACTTCACGACAAAAGCAGAAATAAGCAATCTCCATAGTTATTGAATATTTAGTGTAGGAAAATTATGTAAATCCCACCTTCAACTTTGAATAAATCAACTAATGCTTTTGTCAGTGCTTTCCACATTTTGTTATAAGATTTCACAATCCTGTCATATGTACTGGTGGGAGGCACAGCACTGACGTCTTCTTATTTTAAAATGTTCTTGTACCATCTGTGCCAGCCTGCAGCCAGCTGACAAATCACATCTAATGCACGTGAGCACTTGGCTACACCATTACATTCTTACTAAAATGATTCACACCAATTTTTCTGACAAAACCAAAGTAGAGAACAAAAAGTCTCACACCTTCCCCTTTGGCAAAGAAAGAGCCAGTCCTGAAATGTATTTACCATAACAGCTGATTTGCACACATGCTATTGTGAAAGCAGAAGTAACTGAAATCTTCCTTCAGAGACTAATTAAAAGTGACCATAAAGTGGGCAAACTAGCTCTTCTAACATATCTACCATACTAAATATATGTATTTGCAGCGCCCCAGAGACCTGGTCGTTGCAGTAACATCGCTCCGCCGCTAAGGGGAGTGATGGTACGTCTGATGGCACTGAAGGAGTTCACCTGACCAGGTATCACAGACACCAATACACTTCATAGTCTGGCCTCCAGGGGGAGCTAAGGGTGCTATGTATTAGGCCACGCCTCACAATCTGGTAAAACTGGGGGTTAGATAGAAAGTTAGACAGAAAGCTGACTGGGTTGGAACCAGGCAACATCCTGTGGCAGAGGGTGTTGCAGGGGAAGATTCAGGAGGGTCCCTGTCAGGGGTGGGATCCTGACAGAGGCCTAGCGAACAGAAAGAACGTTACGGGACCGCGCCTGCACTTCATCGCAGTGGTACCCCAAGAAAGGACAAGAAGGGAGGTTTATTGTGAAGAGTGAGAAACGAGATCAACGCAACAAGGAGAAAACACCAGTAGGAGTCATGCTGTAAGATCGAGGCAACATCCTACTGAGGCGTGTAGCCGGTGGCCGGAAACGCCGAGGAAGTACTGGCTCCAAGCCTTACTTCAAACCAACGGCAGGACAGTCAGTTATAGGCGGGCTGTCTCACCTAAATCACCTAAGCAGACATAGGGGGCAACAGTGGGAGAGGGGCGACTCTAGGGTCCCGGAAGAACTCCAGGCCTACCCGGCATACTGGTGCGTCCTAGCCATATCATCTGGGGGACGGAGAAGAACATCAGAATCAGTTGTGAGGGAACATCAGAAACAGACACAACAGTTGTGAGGACTATCCCGTGGTGCTCAGCAGGGAAGGACTACAACACACAAGCGCTAGAAGGAAGGCACAGATTTCCACCTGCAAATGGAACTCTGGAGGTGCCATCGGACCGGCCGGTCTCAGACAGCCCTGTTAACCGTACTCTGGATTGAGGATCCTGAAGCCTTCAGTAAAGATGTAAAGAGACTGCAACCCTGTGTCCTCGTTATTCATCGCACCCTGCACCACACATTATCACTCTCAACTTTTACTGGACGCCCCTCAGCAGGGTCACGGACCGGGTCTAGCCACCGTGACAATCCCAGAACCGAGACAGAGAGGCCCGGTACCGGGTACCCCTCGGCCCTGCGTCAGTGGGGGCGCTCCATATTCTCCATAAAATTACAATTTGGAAGCATTTTTTCCTTTAAGCCCTTCACGAACTTTGACGTACACGTAAGTCATGGCCGCATAGGGTTTCCCGACCTTTGTCGTATCGGTACATCATGGCGACTGTGCGTGGCACAAGAGAAGTGCCCGCGTTAGCGCCGCCGGGAGCTCAGCTTAGGGGATAACTGAGACGCAGCTGCCACTGCCAGGAGCAGAGCCTGCACCACCCCCGTTGTTTGACCCCCTAAATGCTGCGATCATCATTGCATTGATCGCAGAATTTGATCAGCTAGGAGAGGGAAAGGGCCCCCTCTCCCATCTGATCTGATCGCTGTCATGACGACCTCGGGGTGAGCCAGCTTCGACAAGCCTGTTAGACCATCCCATGAGCATTAAAAAACAAACTAAAAAAACACAATTCCTGAATTGCTTTTTTTGTTCATTCTGCCTCCCAAAAATCGGAATACGAAGTGATCAAAAAATGTCATGTCCCCAAAAATGATGCCAACAAAAACGTTCTAACGTAATGCAAAAAAAAAAAAAAGCGCTAACATGGCTCTGTCGGCAGAAATATGGAAGAATTATAGCTCTCAAAATGTGGCAATGCAAAAATAAAGCGTTTTTTAGTGTGATAGCAGCCAAACATAAAAAGCAATATTAATCTGGTAATGCTGTAATCGCACCGACCCAAAGGAAAAAAAAGCCATCTAATCACGTATACCGCACGAGAGACTGTTTAAAAAATAAATTAAACCAATTCTTGACATGCTACATTGTAATGCTCGGCTCAAATTTATCCTGCTGTCTACACTGAGTGCTTACACCGGGCTTTCCATGTAAATCTCTGAAATACATGATTCAGATGGAACCCCCAGTGGAAGATTACCTATAGTGAGGCAGATGGAGGCACTGTGGACTCCGTCTGGTCTATGATCAGACGGTGTCTGTCTGTTTATGTGTGTGTGTAAAAGAGCAATCGGCCACAGTTTTCTGCACTTCTGAAAAGGACACCGCTTAACAAAGGCCAGATGGATTCCATAGTAACGCTGCTGCCTCATTATAGTGAATGGATGCCTTGGGGGTTTCACCTGAATCACAACATTTTGAGATTTAGATGGAAACCCTGATATACGTGCTCAGCGTAGAGTGCAGGATAACCATGATCCAAATTGTCATGTAAAATGTTTCCAATAAAAGCCTCAACTCAATCCACAAAAAAAAGCTTTTCCCCAAAGAAATCTAGCGAAGTTTGCTCTCCTAAACCCCAATGCTCTTCTCCCTTCTGAGCTCTAGTGTGCCTAAACCTCATTTAGAGTCCACATGTTTCATATTTCTATGGCGATCAGAGCCTGCTTAATTTATGCGGTATGGAGAGTGCATGTTACTATACAGAGGCCTATGAGGAGTGCATGTTACTATATAGAGGCCTATGGGGAGTGCATTATACTATATAGAAGCCTATGGAGAGTACATGATACTATATAAAGGCCTATAGGGAGTGCATTATACTATATAGAGGCCTATGGAGAGTACATGATACTATATAGAGGCCTATGGGGAGTGCATTATACTATATAGAAGCCTATGGAGAGTACATGATACTATATAAAGGCCTATAGAGAGTGCATTATACTATATAGAGGCCTATGGAGAGTACATGATACTATATAGAGGCCTATGGGGAGTGCAGTGTACTATATGGAGATCTATGGGGAGTGCATTATAATATTTGGAGGCCTATGGTGAGTGTATTCTAATATATAGAGGCCTTTGGGGAATGCATTATACTATGTGTGTGTGGGTATTTTATTCTGTATAGAAGAGCATCATACTGTGTAGAGGGAAGCTGTACGGAGGGGAGACTCAGGACATTGTAAAATGTTAAGTGGGCACTTGTTATGGGGGGTACTCAGGTTATTGTGACTGTCAAAGGGGCACACAGAGGGCATTATTACTTTCTAGGGGGAACATGTGGGCTTTGTTTTCTATGGCAGTTGAACAGGGCATTTATATATTCTAGAGGTTTGTTTTAACATCTAGAGAGCACACAGCAAGTGCAGTCACAGTGACACATATGGCCGCAGCATCTCAGTATTGGGGTATCAGCAGGATGAGGAGTTTGTGCAGGTTGGGAATAGATGTGGATGGTGCCTATCATGTGAGGAGTCAAATGGGTCTGTGTTGTAATCACTGCAGACGAGTCTAGGCTGGAGAAGTCGGTCTGGACCAGATGGTAACGATGGGAAAAGTGAATGATTTTACCAGCTGTAAGTTACCATCAATAACTGTGCTGTAATCTCTTACAAAATATGTTCTGCAGGACTGGTATCTACCACTATATCAGTGTTAGTCTTTGTATGGAGATTATTTTCAGTAACACTGGTTAGGGGCCCACTCAGAAGTTTCGCCCACCTCCCCACCCCCCGAACCGAAGCCCTAGCTACGCCTCTTCTTACATGGCCATTGACTGGGCACTGGAGGAAATATTTCAAGTTTTTGTAATGGCATATAAGGAAAATTCAAGATTTGTTTTGCCATATTTAGTGAATAAATATAACTAATTATCGTGATGGTAGTCCTATAATAATAGAGCATTAGAGGATGATGATGAGTTGTTTATAGACTCATAAATGAGCCCTAAATCTGAAGGATTATCCTGTAGTAAATGTTTACATTAAGGCTAAGTGCACACATTGCAGAATTGCCACGGAAATTTCCGTGGCAATTCCGCAACTCCTGCTGCGGGTATATCGCATGTGGAATTGGCATGTGTATTCACGCTAAACACTAGCGTTTTGCAAGCATAACTAGCTTGCAGAATGCTAGCGTTTTCCAAGCAATCTGTAGCATCGCTTGGAAAACTGATTGACAGGTTGGTCACACTTGTCAAACAGTGTTTGACAAGTGTGACCAACTTTTTACTATTGATGCTGCCTATGCAGCATGAATAGTAAAAAGATAGAACGTTAAAAATAATTAAAAAAAATTAAAAAATCATGATATTCTCACCTTCCAGCGTCCCCGGCAGTCTTCCCCCTCCTCGCGATGCTGCGGTCCCAATAATGCATTGCGGCAAAAACCCCAGATGACATAGCGGTCTCGCGAGACCGCTACGTCATCACAGGTCATTTTCGCAATGCATCACTGGGAACGGAAGCATTGCGAGGAGCGGGAAGGCTGCCGGGAACGCTGGAAGGTGAGAATATCATGATTTTTTATTTGAATTCTTTTTTTTTTTTTAACAATTATATGGTTCCCAGAGCCTGGAGGAGAGTCTCCTCTCCTCCACCCTGGGTACCAACAGCACATGATCCGCTTACTTCCCGCATGGTGGACATAGCCACATGTGGAAAGTAGGCATATCAATGCACAACAAATGAACAAGCTGCATATTTTTCTGGAATGCGATTCCGCCGCAGAAAAAAACGCAACATGTGAACAAAAAGTGCGGATTGCATTCTAATAATAGGATGCTTAATGTATGCGTTTTTTTTGCGGTTTTATCGCATTTTTATAGCGAAAAATCCTGAACGTGTGCACACAGTTGTAGACAGCATTGCCACTCTGTAAGGTTTGTAAACAATCATATAGTGCAATAGCTGTATGTTAATAATAGAGATTACCCTGTGCCTCTAAGGCCGGCGTCACACTAGGCGTATGAAAATACGGTCGGTTTTTTACTGGCGTAATACGCAGAAATAATCCAGAAATAGTGTTCCGTATGTAATCCGTTGGCAAGGTGTGGCCGCGTATTTTGCGCATGTAATGTTGCGTATGTAATCTGTATGACATCCGTACTTCGTTTTTTCCACGCAACCTGACAAAATGGACATTTCACGGTTTTGTAGCCTGAAATTAATTTAAACCAGCATCAGCAACCCTATTTAAGGCCTCTACAACAGGTGGCACCCTCCCATATGGCCATTTTGTGGTTGTGCATCTGTTGGTGTGTTGTGGTAACGTTTGCACCATGTCTGACCTACTGCACTTCACCCCAACTCAGCAGGTGTAATTTAACTGGGTCTTGTCGCGTCGGTTTGGCCAGCCATACCCCGGATTGTTGTTCCGCGAAGGAGGAGAAGAAGATTGTGGGTGCATCCTCTTTTGACCCAACGCCTCACTAAAGGCCATTTTCAGAGGCTCTATACAGCTCTGCGTGCACATCCTGATAAGTTTTACCTATACTGTCGAATGACAATACCAACATTTGATATCTTGTTGGAGACAGTACGTCCAGGACTCACGTATCAGGACACCAGGATGCGAAAAAGCATATCCGCAGAGGAGCGTCTTCTCCTTACCTTACGGTATGTATTCAACATCCTCACATACTGTATGTTGATGATGTTTTTTTAAGGGTTGTTTGCTAGCAGCTATTTTAAACTATATGTGTAAATTAGGGCAAAAGCACATCCAAAATATGTACAGTATTTGTAATGTTCTACTTATGTACCCTAGGTAAATTTTGATTAATTTCAGTGTTATTCCTGTGTTTTCAAATCTACAACATACTTGTGCTTCTTCATGTTTTGTGTAAACTATTGTTGCCTAGCTAATATTATTTTTTCTGTCCTTTCAGCTTCCTGTCAACTGGATTGTCTTATGCGGGACTACACCTGGAGTTTCTCATTGGGCGGTCCACGATTTCTGGCATTGTGTGCTCCACATGTAGTGAAATATGGGCGAAACTACAGGAACTTTACATGCCTGAGCCAAACTGGATGATTGGCTGAAAATAGCACGTGGATTCAATGACACTTGTGACTTCCCACACTGCATTGGAGCTCTGGATGGGAAACATATCAGGGTGTGTACGCCGCCGAACTCTGGCTCACAATTCTGAAATTATAAGCAGCTTTTCTCTGTAGTTCTGTTAGCTGTAGTTGACAGTAACTACAGGTTTATAATTGTAGACATTGGGGCCTATGGGCGAACAGGACACTCAAGGGTGTTCAATTCGTCCATTATGGGTCGGCGGCTACGTGAAAACCAGTTAGACCTCCCACCACCACAACAACTCCCAGGCTCCAATGCTGAAGCAGTGCCATATGTTCTTGTAGGAGATGAGGCCTTCCAATTGACAGGGAATGTCATGAGGCCTTATCCCAGGCGCAACCTGGACCACCGGTGGCGTGTATTTAATTTGAGGCTTTCCAGGGCGCGTAGACTGGTGGAGTGTGCCTTTGGGATTCTGTGTGCCAAATGGCGTGTCCTCCAGTCTGCCATTCAGCTGAGTGAGGCTACTATTAATGAAGTAATTAAAGCGTGTGCTGTTTTGCACAATTTTACTAGACTTCATGATTGCTCCTCAGCTGCTATTGGTGAAAAAATGTTGCCCAATGTGAGTAGGCCTACACCACATGGCCCTCCTTTGCGCCGTCCCCTTTCTGGCCTAAAAGTGAGAGATATTTTCTCAAATTATTTTGTTTCTCCTCAGGGTGCTACTCCCTGGCAAGATTATGCTGTTTCTCAGTTGTGATTTCTTACGTTATAACTATATTATCTGCAAAAAATAACATTTTTCTTTAAATACTGAACTCTGTGTGTTGTATTTACTTAATTACCAGATGGTTATGAACAGAGCATATGTGTGTGATGTAAGAATGATTGTCCCACAAACGTCAATTGGCTTTTGACTATATATTTTAATTATAGAAAAAGCCTTTTGTTGGTAACGTAAAACCATATTTTTTTCATATGGCTTTGTATCCCAATTTTTTGGGGGGAATTTTTTGTTTTTAGGAACAACATAACAAAGTGCTATTAGAGCACAAAGTAAACAAAAACATGGTTATGTGGCAAAAAGCCGAACACAATAAAAGAGTTTTTACAGATTTATGTACGTTGGTGAAGGTGATGACGGAAGCTCAGGGTCCTGCTCAGGTGGGCTTGGTTGGGCCAATTGTCCTTCACCCTGTGTGAATGCTGTGTGGGGCGAATCAAAATACAGGCTTTGATCATATTGGCCAGTTGGGTATTGCCCATAAGGGATTTGACTCTGGCCCTCATGTTGCTGAAAATATGGCCTTGACTCATAGACACCCCCAATATGGCCATGTCGGCCAAACCCAGGTTGGGACCAGCCTCCAGCACTGGGTCTGGACAAGTGGCCTTATTGGGAAGGTTGATGGTAGGCTGGCATATGGTACTGAGGTTGCCTTGGTGGGTTTTGTGTGGGAAGGGGTTGAGGTGTAGGCACACGTGGAGGAGGTGCTTCAAATCCCTGATGAGCATGCATCTGTTGAGATCTTGGCAGCCGCAGGACGTCAAGAGAGCTGCCACCTCTCAATAAACTCAAACAATACATATGGGTCATTTGGGGGGGTGCATGCATCAATAAGGATTTGAAGACACCCTTTCACACGTAGCCCCACCTCACGGGGTAGGGGATGTAGGTACCGGGCCAGGCTCCTCGCAAATGACTCCTCCCCCTCATCCTGAGCAGCCCTTGCAAGATAGTTAAGGACCCCAGCATCCACATTCCTCCGACTTTCTTGGAGATCTCTCCTTCGGCAGCCACTCCTTGAAATGACAGCAGCCTGTGGGGAGGTCTTCAGTGGCAAAGTAGGGCTGCTGCTGTTTCCAGGATCTTCCTGGCTTCCTTGGACTGCTGCTGCTGTGGGTGGTTGGGCCTCATCTTGGGCAGATGCTGTTGGAGCTTGATGGCCAGATGAAGAGGATCCTGGAAGGATGGACCTTGAAGGAGCAGAAGATGGGCCAGCCACCTCTTCTCCTTCCCCAACTGGATCAATCACAACCTCTGAGTCTGATCCTGTCTCCCTCTCAGTGAGGTTGGACTGTGTTCTGTTATGAAAATATGGGAATTCAAAAAAAAAAAAATAATGTCTGACCATTGAAAACATATGAGTAATGTGTTGTGAGGTTTGTACTTACGGTCTGAGATCCATACTGGGATCCAAAAACGACAGTCTGTCAGAATAGATATATATATTTTTTTTTTTTCGGCTGAGCTGCTGCCCCACTCCTAGCCCTCTGCTGCCTTTCCCTCCTATATTGATCTCTTATGCTCCGCCATCTTTTCATAACATCTTCCACTGCAAGGAAAGAGAGTAAAATAATATATTAGGCCATTGTGCACAGTGGTAACACAAGGTGTAATTGCTTACACAGATTGTAGTGTGGCCTAGGAAGCTGCATTTGTTTAATCTAAACTTTGAAAAACAAACAACAAGGGGATCATCATAGAATGTAAGGCCACAAGGACAGAGTCCTCTCCCCTCTATGCCAGTATGACATTTTTCAGTTGTTTACTGTAAGGGACATCTATAATAACCCTGTATGTAATCCGTTTCTCATGGCCAGCACCATGGAATTAATGGTGCTATATAAATAAATAACTAGAATAATAAACAACATATTTAAATGTGAATAAAATCACTTAGGTACTGCAGTTTCACTTAAAAATTAATGTAGAAACATGAGTGTACATACTTATTTGGCTCTGGACCTCACGTGGCCGCTGATCATAATTTTGGAATAGGGACCCACATATGCTCCTCCATGCAGCCTCTTTTCTTGCCCGGTTTGCATAGTTTGAATCCCTTTGGTCCCAAATTTCAGGCCTTTCCTGGACCAGGATGATAAGCATGTCCACATTGATTATAGTAGCCATGCTGCTTCAGACTTCATGGAGAAGTGCGGCAGACTTCCGGGATTTCTGTCTGGCTTTTTCAGCTAATTTGCATGTCTAAGCTTCCTGATTGAGGCTTTGGCACATTTCCTGTCACCTGCCAAAGTCTAGCGTATTTCTCACAAGTCACACGCATGGTCCGTGTGCATGCCGTAATTTTCTCGCCCCCATAGACTTGCATTGGCGTATTTTTTGCGCAATAAGCTGACAAATGCAGCATTCTGTGATTTTCTACGCCCGTACAATACCGTATAATACGGATGCGTAAAAATACGGCAGATAGGAGCTGCCCCATAGAAAATCATTTGTCCGTGTGCAATGCGTATTTTTGGTGCCTCTCATACGTCCGTAAAACTCGCTAGTGTGACGCCGGCCTTAGACTGTTTCATTAAAGGTCATTGTAGGAGTGAGACTGATTTAACAGCTGTTCTTTTAATTGGAACTTACAACCTCCTTATTAGTAGAATGTATTTTCTCTGACACAATGTGTGAAAAAAGCCAAAATGTTGTTGATTGCTTGAAAGAAATCCTGTTTCTACATACTGAACTGTGTATATTCCTGTGTATCATCCTACATAGTTCTGAAAGATGTCCTTCTTAAAGGGATTGTTTTCTTTAAGTTGAAGATGTTGTCCCCTACCCTAGCACAGTTACTGCCCCTAAAGATCCCCATATAACTTTTCTGCCAAATTTCATGTTTTTTTTATTGCTATGTCTCCTGTGCCCTGGCACCTGTTCTGTTGCCATAGTGATCACTTTCTCTTCAGAATCCTCTGCTCTCTTCTTACTACATTTCCCATCATTCCTTGTGCTGGGTTGCAAGCCAGTAATGAGTACACCCCCTGAAACGCCACCTAAACCTCTTGCACTCCTCCCTCAGCTTCACAAACTGCATTAGCACCATCACCTGTACGTGACAGTGAACAGAAGTAATGCACAAAGCACCATTACACCAGTCTTGATAATAAAGATTCCCTACCCCACTTCACTGACATGGATGGATGGATAGAATGAATATATAGATAGGATGGATATATGGATGGATGGGCTGGCTCGATGGATAGATAGGATGAATCAATTTGATTTTCAGAGATCTGAATGTATTTACATTATACAGGGAATACTGAAGGATGTATATATATATTACACAGAGTATACAGCAGTGTGTTTACATGTATATATACCCTGCTGTATACATCTCTATGCAAGGGAGAGCTGGGTCTGCAAGGAGAGCTGACAGCATTCACAGAAACTGTTACAGATCTGCAACACAGGACTAAGGTAGAAGGGGGAAACCTGGCCCTGCACTATGACTAGGCTGAAACCCTACGATGGAGTGGGTGACCCATTCCTAGCGAATAGACCCACCGACGATCCTACGATAATCTCAAGCGAAGACCTATAGATAAGGGGAAGGGGTTCCCTAAAACTACTAAGGACTGGGTACAAAATTGGGTCACCTCCTAGTTGAAAACACAGAGAAGGCTGCAGAAACCAATAGAAAACAGAAATTAAGGCTAGCAGAACCAGAGGTACCAATACTGCACAAATAACACGCACAGAACAAAAAGCAAAGCACCAAGCTAGAGCTCAAGCAGATTAACACTGTTGTCCAGCAAGGACTGGGAGGCAGGTGCTGGTTAATAAAGAGTGAAACAAACACCTGACCCAAGACAAACCCGGCACCAGAGGAAAAAGACTAGCAGCCAGAACTCCACAAGAAAATTGCGGATAGTAACAAACTAAATAGTTTATAACAGTACCTCCCCTTTAACGAGGATCCCCCGGATCCTCTAGGCTGGGCCTTATTCGGAAATCTCCTGTGAAAATCCTTAATTAACCTTGAGGCTGAGACGTCCACAGCTTTCACCCAGGAATTGTCCTCGGGACCGAAACCCTTCCAGGACACAAGATACTGTAACCCTCCTCTATGCCACCTGGAATCAAGAATGCGTGAAATCTCAAACTCGCAGTCCTCATCAATTGGAGGAGCAGACAGCATAGCCACCTTATCTGGCATGTCAACCTTCTTCAGCAAAGATACATGAAAAACGTAATAAATTTTCAAGGATGAAGGAATGTCTAATCTCACCGCTGCCGAATTGACAATGTGAACCACTTTGAAAGGTCCTACAAATTTCGGCCCCAACTTTTTAGAAGGGATCTTCAAATGCAGATTCCTAAAGGACAACCAAACCATGTCCCCAACAACAAACCTCGCCTCCCTTCTTCTCTTGTCTAAAAAATTTCTTAGACCTCCTATTAGCCTGTTTAAGATTATGGCACACACTGGTCCAAACCCTTTCCAAATTTCCAGAAAAACTCTCCTCCTCAGGCACCGCCACCCCAATCCTAGAAAAAGGACCGAAAGATGGATTCTTCCCAGTACAACAAAAGAAAGGAGAACACCCAGCCGAAGAAGACGTATGATTATTGAGAGAAAACTCAGCTAATGGTAGATATTCTGACCACATCTCCTGATTGTCCGCTACAAAACATCTAAAAAACTGCTCAACGTCCTGGTTCTTCCTCTCGGTCTGTCCATTGGACTGTGGATGATAGCCTGACGAAAATGACAAATGAACCTTAAGTCTGTCACAAAAGGCACGCCAAAAGCAAGCCACAAACTGTGGTCCCCTATCGGAGACAATGGGAACACCATGAAGTCTGACAATCTCTTTCACAAATGCCCTGGCAAGTGTCTTAGCGCAGGGTAATTTATTCAACGGGACCAGATGACACATCTTACTAAACCGGTCCACAACGACCCAGATAACAGAAAAACCCTCAGAGACCGGCAGGTTGGTGATAAAATCCATTGCAAGATGCGTCCATGGAGAACTAGGAACCTCTAACGGGCAAAGCAACCCTGCAGCCAGAGCATGAGAAGCCTTAGACCTAGCGCACACGGTACACTGATGCACCCATTTGACAATTTCTCTTAGCCACCCCGGCCACCAGAAACTTTGACTGATCAACTTTCTTGTTTCGGCAATCCCTGGATGACCCGCCAAACAAGACTCATGACATTCCGTAAACAAAGCTCTCCTCAGGGCTTTAGGCACAAATAATTTCCCATATGGAGTGTTAGTTGGTGCCACATCTTGGGCTTTAAGAATGCTATTTTCCAACTCAGAACCTAATGCTGCCACCACCACCCCTCTCTGCAGAATAAATTCTTCCTTTCCAGTATTAACCGCTGGGGAGAAACTTTGAGACAAAGCATAAGCTTTAACATTTTTTTGTCCCAGAGATATATGTCACAGAGAAATGGAACCGGGCAAAAAACAATGCCCACCTAGCTTGACGGGCATTCAAATGTTTAGCAGCATCCAGGTAGATCAGGTTCTTATGATCAGTAAAGACTTGTATAGGATGTCTAGTGCCCTCCAAAAAATGTTGATCAACCGCAAGCTTAAATAGCCAACAATTCTAGGTTCCCAACATCGTAGTTGAGCTCCGCCTCTGAAATTTTTTTAGAAAAGAAAACACAGGGATGCACCCCATCCTCCCCTTCCTGAGACAGTACAGCCCCTACTCCTACTGATGAGGCATCCACCTCTACCAGAAAGGGCTTAGTCTCATCTGTCTGGATCAAAACAGGAGCAGAACTAAACCTCTCCCTGAGATGCTCAAAAGCCTTAACAGCCTCAAGGGACCATTGGACAGTATTGAAACCCTTCTTAGTAAGATTAGTAAGGGGTTTTGCAATAACAGAAAAATTCTTTATGAATTTTCTATAATAATTAGCAAACCCCAAAAATCTCGGAATCAACTTCAAGCATTCAGGCCACTCCAATACCGCCTGAACCTTCACCGGGTCCAACTCAAAACCATCACTGGAAACAAAGTACCCCAAAAAACTAATTTTCTGTACTGCAAACTCGCATTTCTCCAGTTTAGCAAAGAGTGTGTTTTCTCTCAGAATCTGCAGAACCTCACAGACTCTCTGCCAAGGCGACTCCAGATCTGGTGAATTGATCAAAATATCATCCAAATAAACAATCACACTCCTATCGATCAACCGCCTGAGGATGTCGTTAATGACATTTTGAAAGAACGCCGGAGCATTTGTAGGGCCGAAAGGCATAAATAGACACTCAAAATGACTTTCCGGGGTATTAAAGGCTGTCTTCAATTAATCGCCTTATTTAATCCGCAGCAAATTATATGCTCCACGGAGATCGATCTTATTGAAACACTTGGCTCCAACTATTTGGTTAAACAAATCCGGTATTAGCGGCAAGGGGTAAGGATTGCGCACAGTGATCTTATTAATCTCCCTCAAATCCAGACATGGCCCTAAGACCCCCTTCTTTTTTTTGACAAAAAAGAACCCCACTGCCATAGGAGACTTAGAGGGTCTTATATGACCTGCAGCAAGACTAGTCTGCAGGTATTCCTTTAAGGCCTCCCTCTCGGAAATCGTCAAATTAAATAAACCACTCTTAGGGAGAGTAGCACCTGGGACGAACTCAATAGCTCAATCGTAATGTCTATGAGGTGGGAAAGCTTGTGACTTCACTTCTGAAAATACTTTCCAGAAATCCTGAATAGCTTCAGGTAGCTCATTTTTCACAACAGCAGCAATGTGTACATCACAACATTTCCCATAACACTCCTGACCCCAGGATCTTATCGTACTTGACGACCAGTCCAGTCCAGTATTGTGCATTTTTAACCAGGATAAAGGTACCTTCACACTAAACGATATCGCTAGCGATCTGTGACGTTGCAGCGTCCTGGTTAGCGATATCGTTTAGTTTGACACGCAGCAGCGATCAGGATCCTGCTGTGATATCGCTGGTCGTTGAACAAAGTTCAGAACTTTATTTGGTCGTCAGACCGGCGTGTATCGTCGTGTTTGACACCAAAAGCAACGATACCAGCGATGTTTTACACTGGTAACCAGGGTAAACATCGGGTTACTAAGCGCAGGGCCGCGCTTAGTAACCCGATGTTTACCCTGGTTACCAGTGTAAAATGTAAAAAAAACAAACAGTACATACTCACCTTCGCGTCTCCCGGCGTCCGCTTCCCACACTGACTGAGCACCGTAAAGTGAAAGTGAAAGTACAGCACAGCGGTGACGTCACTGCTCTGCTGTTAGGGCCGGCGCTCAGTCAGTGCAGGAAGCGGACGCCGGGGGACGCGAATGTAAGTATGTACTGTTTGTTTTTTTTACATTTTACGCTGGTAACCAGGGTAAACATCGGGTTACTAAGCGCGGCCCTGCGCTTAGTAACCTGATGTTTACCCTGGTTACCCGGGGACCTCGGCATCGTTGGTCGCTGGAGAGCGGTCTGTGTGACAGCTCTCCAGCGATCAAACAGCGACGCTGCAGCGATCGGCATCGTTGTCGCTATCGCTGCAGCGTCGCTTAATGTGAAGGTACCTTTACACCAGGACAACTGGAAAAGGCAATTTATCAAGTACAAACAAATCTAAAGATTCCTGGAGTTCCATATTTAGAGTGAGTGGAAACCCGGTGACCCATGCTCTAGAAGTGTTATCAACCGCCACTACAGGAAAAGAGCATGATAAAGGTACACAATCAATCTTATACTTGTCTGGAAATTGTTGATCAATCAAATTAAGTGCAGAACCATAGTCCACCATGAATTGAAAATCAATCGAATGACCACGACAGGTAGAACTACCAGAAAGAGAAACTCCTGCCGACCGTAAAAATGCAATGCGAAAGGGAGGGTCATTCTGATTGACTTTTTTTTTTCTCTTTTCCTTGTCTATGCATCCTTCACATGGCTTAATAAAATGGTCAGCCTTACCACAATAAAGACATAGCCCCTCAGAGAATCTTCTCTGACTTTCCTGGGAACGAGAGGACATTGCCCCAAGTTGCATCGGCTCCCCACAGTCAACGGGGCTCTCCAGCAAAATTGAAACCTTCTCCTCATTCTGTCTTCTTTTTAATCTTCTATCCACCCAGATAGCTAATTGCATTGCAGCCTCAAGCGTAGCAGGTGCAGGATATGCAATTAGCAAATCTTTAACCGTCATTAAAACCTGCTAAAAACTGACTCTTGAGTGCTGGATCATTCCAGCTGACCTCTGCAGACCACCATCTGAACTGGGTACAATATCTCTCAGCGTCGCCAGAACTCTGTTTCAGCTGCCTGAGTTCTGCCTCGGCTGTAGTGACCCCATCAGGATCATCATATAATACCCCCATAGCGGAAAAAAACGCTTCTACAGACATCAAACAAGGGTCATCCGGACGTAATGAAAATACCCAAACTTGGGGCTCACCTCGCAATAACAGCATAATAATCCCCACACGCTGTAATTCAGCCCCTGAAGACCTGGGTCTAAGACGAAAATAAAGTAAACATGCATTTTTAAACGAAAAAAATTCCTGCTGTTTACCAGAAAAACATTCAGGTAAACTCACCTTAGGTTCTTCAGAGCGGATTCCAGGACAATTACTCACGCGCTGCTGTAAGCTGGCAAATTCCAACGTTAACCCTTGCAGGCGCTGAGCGAGATCTTGAACGCTGTTCATGTTGCAAAATCCGGGAGGTTTTTTTTTTTTATATTTCTTCCTGGCTGGACAAACTGTTATGGATCTGCAACACAGGACTAAGGTAGAAGGTGGAAAACTAACCCTGCACTATGACTAGGCTGAAACCCTACGATGGAGTGGGCGACTCATTCCTTGCGAATAGACTCACCGACGATCCTAGTTTAATCTCAAGCGAAGACCTATAGGTAAGGGGTACCCTAAAAGAACTAAGGACTGGGTACAAAAACGGGTCACCTCCTAGTAAAAAACACAGAGAAGGCTGCAGAAACCAATAGAAAACAGAAACTAAGGCTAGCAGAACCAGAGGTACCAGTACTGCACAAATAAAACACATAGAACAAAAAGCAAAGCACCAAGCTAGAGCTCAAGCAGATTAACACTGTTGTCCAGCAAGGACTGGGAGGCAGGTGCTGGTTAATAAAGAGTGAAACAAACACCTGACCCAAGACAAACCCGGCACCAGAGGAAAAAGACCAGCAGCCAGAACACCACAAGAAAATGGCGAATAGTAACAAACTAAACAGATTCTAACAGAAACAGAGAGCTCTCCTGAATGCAGACTGATTATAGAGAAACCAAGCGCACCACTATATACAAAGATGCCAAAGGAAAAGGGAAACTAGGGGTGCAAGCTCAGTGGTAAACAATAATGGACAAAAAAGAGAAAGCACCACTGCAATAAATGCACACCACAAAATTGTATAGAAAATTATTTAACAGTATACTTTATTGGTACACCACACAAAATATTAAAACATAATTAAAACCAGACAAGAATCAATCCACCGAGAAAAATAAGTACATGTTATAGTGCCCAATATACACAGATATGGATATAAACCACTCTCAGACTTACTGGCTCATGGGGCTATGTGGTGCAACTCTGCAAACCTAACGTGGACAATACCATGCCCATCAAGGAAAAGGGCCCCCCAAGGTAGGGAAGGACCCTATAGGTAAGACCACAGAAGATGACCAAAGACAATATATATATAAAGAGGGTCATCTGCATAATGCAACCAAGAGAAATCAGTAAAAGCCTGAAAGGTAAAAGGTTAAATTACCAAATGTTCCACGTATGAAAGAGGGCAAGACCCCTCAAGTGCAGGAGCTGAGTGGAATGAAGACAGTGGCCCCACGCGTATCGCCCTAGTAGAAAGGGCTTCGTCAGGGGAAGTCAGGGATGGTCTGCATTCTCCTGAAAGCAGACCACGCACACTTTTGTGACAAGCCCTGCCCACGCAACTAGCCCCATCCATCCATCAGTTTCCAGAGCCTGGAATTGATGGAGATTTTGACGTGACAACACAGGAAGTCAGTAGTTTTTCAGCCATAGATCATGTAACCAGAAGAGCAGCTCAGATTGCAACCCAGGTTACCGCAGGATTTGGCAAAGCAAGATATTTAGTGAAGTGCTTATCTATGACAGCTAGTCCAGATAAACGGGACATGGAAAGTAATGGCCAACCCTTTTTTATCCCTGGGCACAATGTGGAATAAAAAAAAGAAACCTCACTTTACTCACTGTTGCTGGGTTCACCAGCGAGTGTTCGCTGCTGCTCCCGGTATCTAGCATTGACTGTGATGGTAACGTCATGTCAATAGCACAGTAACCAGTCAGTGAGCTCCATGAATGGCTGACGTGCTTTCGACGTGATGTCAGCAGCCAATGCCAGACACCGGGAGCAACAGAGACTAGTTGGTGAACCTGCTGTCTGTAAGGACAACGTGTTTTTTTTTTATACTAAACTGAAACCAGGGATGAAAATTAAATGAATAAGGAGAACCACTTTAACCTCTGCCAAACTGGGTAATCTTCTAAATTTGCGCTTTCATTTTTTTTTCCACTTCTTCCAATAGATATGCAGTATATTTTTCATCTTTCCATTGACATTTTTGCAGGACAAGAAATAGTTTTGAAGGACACCATTCATTTTGCCATTTGATGTACAGGTACTTCTCACAAAATTAGAATATCATCAAAAAGTTAATTTATTTTAGTTCTTCAATACAGAACATGAAACTCATATGTTACAGTGCCTACAAGTAGTATTCAACCCCCTGCAGATTTAGCAGGTTTAATAAGATGCAAATAAGTTAGAGCCTTCAAACTTCAAACAAGAGCAGGATTTATTAACAGATGCATAAATCTTACAAACTAAAAAGTTTTGTTGCTCAGTAGTGTTGAGCGATACCATCCGATACTTGAAAGTATTGGTATCGGAAAGTATCGGCCGATACCGGCAAAGTATCGGATCTAATCCGATACCGATACCCGATACCAATACAAGTCAATGGGACTCAAGTATCGGACGGTATCCCTGATGGTTCCCAGGGTCTGAAGGAGAGGAAACTCTCCTTCAGGCCCTGGGATCCATATTAATGTGTAAAAGAAAGAATTAAAATAAAAAATATTGCTATACTCACCTCTCCGACGCAGCCTGGACCTTACCGAGGGAACCGGCAGCGTTCTTTGCTTAAAATGCGCGCGTTTACTGCCTTCCGTGATGTCACGGCTTGTGATTGGTCGCGTGCCGCCCATGTGGCCGCGACGCGACCAATCACAGCAAGCCGTGACGTAATTTTCAGGTCCTGAATGCCTAATTCTAGGCATTCAGGATTTGAAAATTACGTTACGGCTTGTGATTGGTCGCGTCGCGGTCACATGGGCGACGCGACCAATCACAAGCCGTGACGTCACTGGAGGCAGGAAACGCACGCATTTTAAAATTACGTCACGGCTTGTGATTGGTTGCGTGCCGCCCATGTGACCGCGACGCGACCAATCACAGCAAGCCGTGATGTAATTTCAGGTCCTGAATGCCTAATTCTGCATTCAGGACCTGAAAATTACGTCACGGCTTGCTGTGATTGGTCGCGTCGCGGTCACATGGGCGGCACGCAATCAATCACAAGCCGTGACGTAATTTTAAAATGCGCACGTTTCCTGCCTCCCGTGACGTCACGGCTTGTGATTGGTCGCGTCGCCCATGTGACCGCGACGCGACCAATCACAAGCCGTAACGTAATTTTCAAATCCTGAATGCCTAGAATTAGGCATTCAGGACCTGAAAATTACGTCACGGCTTGCTGTGATTGGTCGCGTCGCGGCCACATGGGCGGCACGCGACCAATCACAAGCCGTGACGTCACGGAAGGCAGTCAGTAAACGCGCGCATTTTAAGCAAAGAACGCTGCCGGTTCCCTCGGTAAGGTCCAGGCTGCGTCGGAGAGGTGAGTATAGCAATATTTTTTATTTTAATTCTTTCTTTTACACATTAATGGTGTTTCGATACCGATACCCGATACCACAAAAGTATCGGATCTCGGTATCGGAATTCCGATACCCGCAAGTATCGGCCGATACCCGATACTTGCGGTATCGGAATGCTCAACACTATTGCTCAGTTAAATTTTTATAAATTTTAAACATAAAAGTGTGGGTCAATTATTATTCAACCCCTAGGTTTAATATTTTGTGGAATAACCTTTGTTTGCAATTACAGCTAATAATCGTCTTTTATAAGACCTGATCAGGCTGGCACAGGTCTCTGGAGTTATCTTGGCCCACTCCTCCAGGCAGATCTTCTCCAAGTTATCTAGGTTCTTTGGGTGTCTCATGTGGACTTTAATCTTGAGCTCCTTCCACAAGTTTTCAATTGGGTTAAGGTCAGGAGACTGACTAGGCCACTGCAACACCTTGATTTTTTGCCTCTTGAACCAGGCCTTGGTTTTCTTGGCTGTGTGTTATGGGTCGTTGTCTTGTTGGAAGATGAAATGACGACCTACCTTAAGATCCTTGATGGAGGAGCGGAGGTTCTTGGCCAAAATCTCCAGGTAGGCCGTGCTATCCATCTTCCCATGGATGCGGACCAGATGGCCAGGCCCCTTGGCTGAGAAACAGCCCCACAGCATGATGCTGCCACCACCATGCTTGACTGTAGGGATGGTATTCTTGGGGTCATATGCAGTGCCATCCAGTCTCCAAACGTCACGTGTGTGGTTCGCACCAAAGATCTCGATCTTGGTCTCATCAGACCAGAGAACCTTGAACCAGTCAGTCTCAGAGTCCTCCAAGTGATCATGAGCAAACTGTAGACGAGCCTTGACATGACGCTTTAAAAGTAAAGGTACCTTACGGGCTCGTCTGGAACAGAGATCATTGCGGTGGAGTACGTTACTTATGGTACTGACTGAAACCAATGTCCCCACTGCCATGAGATCTTCCCGGAGCTCCTTCCTTGTTGTCCTTGGGTTAGCCTTGACTCTTCGGACAAGCCTGGCCTCGGCACGGGAGGAAACTTTCAAAGGCTGTCCAGGCCGTGGAAGGCTAACAGTAGTTCCATAAGCCTTCCACTTCCGGATGATGCTCCCAACAGTGGAGACAGGTAGGCCCAACTCCTTGGAAAGGGTTTTGTACCCCTTGCCAGCCTTGTGACCCTCCACGATCTTGTCTCTGATGGCCTTGGAATGCTCCTTTGTCTTTCCCATGTTGACCATGTATGAGTGCTGTTCACAAGTTTGGGGAGGGTCTTAAATAGTCAGAAAAGGCTGGAAAAAGAGATAATTAATCCACACATGTGAAGCTCATTGTTCTTTGTGCCTGAACTACTTCTTAATACTTTAGGGGAACCAAACAGAATTCTGGTGGGTTGAGGGGTTGAATAATAAATGACCCTCTGAAAAAACTTTTCCCAATTTTCAAAAAAAATAAACAAAGAAATAACATTCTTTTTTGCTGCAGTGCATTTCACACTTCCAGGCTGATCTACAGTCCAAATGTCACAATGCCAAGTTAATTCCAAATGTGTAAACCTGCTAAATCTGCAGGGGGTTGAATACTACTTGTAGGCACTTGTATATAGAGTCATTACAAACAGAGTGATCTATTTCAAATGTTTATTTCTGTTAATGTTGATGATTGTGGCTTACAGCCAATGAAAGCCCAAAAGTCATTATCTCAGTAAATTAGAGTAATTTATAACACCAGCTTGAAAAATGATTTTAAAATCCAAAATGTTGGCCTACTGAAATGTATGTTTAATAAATGCAGTAAATACTTGGTCGGGGCTCCTTTTGCATCAATTACTGTATCTATGCGGCACGGCATGGTGGCGATCAGCCTGTGACACTGCTGAGGTGTTATGGAAGCCCAGGTTGCTTTGATAGCAGCCTTCAGCTCCTCTGCATTGTTGGGTCTGGTGTCTTTCATCTTCCTCTTGACAATACCCCATAGACTCTCTATGGGGTTAAGGACAGGCAAGTTTGATGGCCAATCAAGCACAGTGATACTGTTGATTTTAAACCAGGTATTGGTACTTTTGGCAGTGCGGACAGGTGCCAAGTCCTGCTAAATGAATGAAATTTCCATCTCCAAAAAGCTTGTCAGCAGTGGGAAGCATGAAGTGCTCTAAAATTTCCTTGTAGACGGCGGTGCTGACTTTGGTCTTGATAAAACACAGTGGGCCCACACCAGCAGATGACACGGCTCCCCAAACCACGACTGATTGTGGAAACTTCACACTAGACCTCATGCAGCTTGGATTGTGTGCCTCTCCACTCTTCCTCCAGACTCTGGGACCTTGATTTCCAAATTAAATACAACATTTACTTTCATCTGAAAGCAACACCTTGGGCCACTGAGCAACAGTCCAGTTGTTTTTCTCCTTGGCCTAGGTAAGATGCTTCTGGCGTTATCTATTGGTCATGAGTGGCTTGACACAAGGAATGCGACACTTGTAGCCCATGTCCTGGATAGGTCTGTGTGTGGTGGCTCTTGAAGAATGACTCCAGCAGCAGTCCACTCTTTGTGAATCTCTCCCAAATTTTTGAATGGCCTTTTCTTAACAATCCTTTCAAGGCTGCGGTTATCCAGGTTGCTTGTGCACCTTTTTTTTACCACAATTTTCCTTCCACTCAAATTTCCATTAATTTGCTTGGGTACAGCACTCTGTGAACAGCCAGCTTCTTTAGCAATGACCTTTTGTGGCTTACCCTCCTTGTGGAGTATGTCAATGACTGCCTTCTGGACATCTGTAAAGTCAGCAGTCTTCCCCATGATTGTGGAGCCTACTGAAACAGTCTAAGGGACCATTTTAAATGCTTATGAAGCCTTTGCAGGTGTTTTTTGTTAATTCTAATTTACTGAGATAATTACTTTTGGGTTTTCATTGGCTGTAAGCCATAATCATCAACATTAACAGAATAAACACTTGAAATAGGTCACTCTGTTTGTAATGACTCTAATTTCACTTTTTGTATTGGAGAACTGAAACAAATTCACTTTTTAATGATATTCTAATTTTGTGAGAAGTACCTGTATATTCTAAGGTAGATAGGTTGTTTTGATCTCTTCATATTGCATTTGTTTGCATATTTTGAAACCAAAAAAATTCTGACAATTATATTTTTGTTCTCTGTATGGTATTTACCAGTTGTATTAATAATTTTATATTTTGGTACACTTTTATGGACACAGTAGTGCCACAATTTTTTTTAATCTTGATTTCTCTGTTTTTCTGTTTTTAATTTGTGAAACTGGCTGATTCGAATTTTTAGATAATGATATTTACTGCAGTATACAGTAAAGGTTATGGTCTCATATAAAGGGAAGCCACATGCTGTTCTTCATAGGAGCACCATCAAGGCAGGAACGTGGACCTTCAGCAGGCCCCCACTCATGGATGCCAAGTTGATTTTTCTATTCTTTCTTTCTACTTTCGGCCAACATTTTTAACCCCTTACTGACCTCGGACGGGATAGTACGTCCGAGGTCAGCTCCCCTGCTTTGATGCAGGGCTCCGCGGTGAGCCCGCATCAAAGCCGGGACATGTCAGCTGTTTTGAACAGCTGACATGTGCCCGCAATAGCAGCGGGTGAAATCGCGATTCACCTGCCGCTATTAACTAGCTAAATGCCGCTGTCAAATGCAGACAGCGGCATTTAACTACGGCTGGGCGGCCGGATATGAGCGCATCGCCGACCCCTGTCACATAATCGGAGGTCGGCGATGCTTCTGAATGGTAACCATAGAGGTCCTTGAGACCTCTATGGTTACTGATCGCCGGTAGCTGTGAGCGCCACCCTGTGGTCGGCGCTCACAGCACACCTGCATTTATGCTGCATAGCAGCGAACAGCAGATCGCTGCTATGTAGCAGAGGCGATCGTGCTGTGCCTGCTTCTAGCCTCCCATGGAGGCTATTGAAGCATGGCAAAAGTAAAAAAAAAAAGTTAAAAAAAATGTGAAAAAAAAAAAAAGTATATAAAAGTTTAAATCACCCCCCTTTCGCCCCAATCAAAATAAATCAATAAAAAAAAATCAAACCTACACATATTTGGTATCGCCACGTTCAGAATCGCCCGATCTATCAATAAAAAAAAGCATTAACCTGATCGCTAAACGGCGTAACGAGAAAAAAAATCGAAACGCCAGAATTACGTTTTTTTGGTCGCCGCGACATTGCATTAAAATGCAATAACAGGCGATCAAAAGAACGTATCTGCACCGAATTGGAATCATTAAAAACGCCAGCTCGGCACGCAAAAAATAAGCCCTCACCTGACCCCAGATCACGAAAAATGGAGACGCTACGTGTATCGGAAAATGGCGCAATTTTTTATTTTTTATTTTAGCAAAGTTTGGAATTTTTTTTCACCACTTAGGTAAAAAATATCCTAGTCATGTTAGGTGTCTATGAACTCGTAGTGACCTGGAGAATCATAATAGCATGTCAGTTTTAGCATTTAGTGAGCCTAGCAAAAAAGCCAAGCAAAAAACAAGCGTGGGATTGCACTTTTTTTGCAATTTCACCGCACTTGGAATTTTTTTCCCGTTTTCTAGTACACGACATGGTAAAACCAATGATGTAGTTCAAAAGTACAACTCGTCCCGCAAAAAATAAGCCCTCACATGGCCATATTGACGGAAAAATAAAAAAGTTATGGCTCTGGGAAGGAGGGGAGTGAAAAACGAACACGGAAAAACGAAAAATCCCAAAGTCATGAAGGGGTTAAGGACACATTGGCACGTCATACTATATCATCAAGATTTTAACAAAGGCAAACCCTGTGCAAGAATAACATATGGGCCCTTTGCAATCCAACAACTAATTATCAATTTCACCTGTTTTGGAGGTGTAAGTGGACGCCCTTAGCTCTCAAACCCCTGTGAACCTACACAGGTTGCACCAATGGTATGTTCAGCCATGCATTCTAATTGAAATATGTCTACAATCTGTAATACTGCTATTAAGACAGTAACTTCATTCTGTGTAAAGTGTATAAAATGCTAATGCCAGTCATAATAAACTGTGTAAGCTATAGCTTAAAAAAATTAAGGTGGAGAAAAATGTTTTACATTTTTACTGACTGCCCAGGAATTTCTGGACTTGCCACGGATGCCATGGCAATCCCTCAGCACTCTGCTATCATGTTGCGGGGGTGTGGATAATGGGCACAAGAAACCATTTTTTTACCAGTGAATACTAGATGTTGAGACATGTTTCTAATCTATTTTTATCTGCCGAGTATTGATTATGATGGTAACTATCTTGACTCCGTAAACATCATCTAGAGATATTTATCTTCCTCAGATAAATGCTGTAATGTAATGATATGTGAGCATGTGATACAAATGCAAAACACACGGAATCTGTCCGCTGAACAGGTACAAGGTGTATGTGCTGTAGTATTGTGACTAAATCACTATCGGGAAGGCACCTTCACATACCATTATGTCATTACAATATTTATCTGATGAAGGTCCATGTAGGACCAAAACGTCATTAGTTGTTTCTTCGGACCAACCTATTGTAAATAAATTCACACCTTTTGCCATGAATCCTAATGAGTTCAGAGTTTAACTGCTACAATATATATGGATTGGAACCCTACTCAGGCACTTCACCAGCCCATACTGAATTGTCGTTTATGATTTCCCTACTGAACATCCCTGCTATAAGTCACCGAAGGGAAGGTATGTGGGCTTGACTTGTCTTAATAAAAGCAAATGCTGAACTATAATCATTGTCAGTCTTTGAAAAATCAGTTCGCTGTGGTGCTGTGCTGTTTGCCTGATAGGAGTGTTTCCCTCCATAAAAGATTTTCATTGGTTATTACTTTTTATGTTACGTGATTGTGTATACTGTATCGTTTTGTCCATTTTGTAACATCTTTGTATATTTTTATAAATACTGCCTACTTTTCGGATTAAATATATAAAATTTATAGCTTTGTTCCTCTTGCTCTATAAACCGCACCCCGGAATCTATGCGCTACCTGCAACAGGTGTTAATAGGCCAGAATAAACGATTGGTGGTGGCAGCTAGTTCCTTTTGCTATTGTGGAGGCATCGGTATATGTATATATATATTCCATGTGTATTCCATGTGAATCGAATGTTTATATATCATACACTCACTGTGAGTTCCCCAATAACTGGCCAAGAAGTGAAAACAGACGTGGCTTCGTTCATCACTCGTCAGTCAATTGCATATTTGTCCTGACGATTGGAGGTGGCAGAGTGTCGGTTCTTGACAGGCGGGATCTGTGAGGGACAGGACAAAGCGCATATCCCTAGAGAAAATGTGAACAAATTCCTAGCTACACTACAAGCAGTGATTTCACATACTGTGCTCCAAAAGCTATAAATGTGAATATCTCAACAATGGAAGACGTGACAGGTCCTCTTTAAAGAGTAGGTGTTTTTCTGTAAATTTACAGAAAGTGTGTGCATGAGTGTGAGTCTATGTGTCAGTGTATTCTTTTGTCATTCCTTAACAGGAACACATAAATAATGAAAGGTCCACAAAAGGGAAGCTTCCATGACCCAAGTGCAATGGTATTATTTTGCCATCAAACATAATATAATTTCACATTGGTGGATCCATTTATTTATGTCATAAACAACGAAAGCAGAAGCAGTGAGCTCTAAAAATAAAACCACTTTGTAATATTTGTGGTAGGATACAGTGTGTCAGTTCTGGCCAGCTCTTATTTCCTGAATATAATAGTCACCAGACAGAAAAAGTCCTTTATTATGTAATGCTGTGCGTACTATGATTACTGCTAATGTGATATTTACCGACCGTCTATCGTTTATTAACAATCAATATTAATTTCCTGAAAGCTCTACAAATAACAGTTGCTTCTAATCAGAGTTTCCACCCATGCCCAGACATGATATTCTATTATTATTATTATTATTCATATTATTACTATTATTACTCATATTATTTTTACTGGTATTCATATTATTAGTAGTAGTATTATTTCTTTTGTATCCTCCACGTGATATAAGGTTATTGGGCTGTTTTTGAACAACTGGGAATGAGATTGGTCATAGTTCTCTATGAGTAAGTCTACAATCATGCTCCCTAAAATTATTCATGGGTGGGAAAGAACCCAAAGGCAGTTTTACATGGGCCAATCAAGTGGATGAACATTCAAATGAACATTTATATGCCACCATTGATCCAGCAATCAAACGATAAGCGAGCAATCTTTTATTCTGGTGGCAGCGGATCTCCCATATGTCCTCCTATGGTGTGCTGACAGAAGCACTGACGCAGTGGAACAATAGTGCTCCACAAGGTGAAGTCAGGGTGACGGTGGTAGCCATGCCAGAATGTATGTCCAGACAGAAGTGTGGGTCTGACCAACTCTGGGACATGGCAGAGGTGAGCAAAGGTGTGACCATTGAAGATGGGTCAGACTCGGACCAGACAGTTGGCTCGACTGTAAGTAGGACTTATGACCGTACCACCCGGGGAAGCCGGCCATGGAAAGAAAGGTCATGTGAAGGGGTACACTTGGAAAGTGGGATGACTAAAAAGGGTCTGGTGACACAGACGGATAGTGACTCAGGGGCTGAAGCCCAGGGCCGACATACTTACTGCTGGGGGCGGGGAAGGCCTAACAAAGGTGTGATGCCAAATGATGCCCAAAACCAATTGAGACGTTCCTCTCGTCTTGCAGGGTAAGGTGACATGGGTACCCAGTGTCGGGACCCATGGTTTATGTCATGTGTTCAACCCCATATGTTTGAACAGAGGGAGAGGGTATGTGGTGCGGTAACCCATGTTACAGCCAGGGGGCACTTTGTGTGTGCTTCAGGATGCGCTTGGAGGCATAATTATGGTGATGAGACAAAGTCCAGCAGGATTGTAAATGGCCGATATGTGTCGCAGAGATGCTCTGCGCTGTAAGCCCAAAATGATATGGTTATGCTGGGACTTCCACAAGAGTTTGTTGTGTTTACTTATAAGGGCGGGCTTATAGGGTTAGCTGGTGAGCTGGGTAGGACTGGCTAACCACACATACTCCCATCTAGGGGAGTGGTTACAACCATATAATGTGACTGAGGTCTGGTCACATGGTCAGAGTGTATGGATCTGTGTGGTCTATGTGCCAGGTCCTGGACAGTCGGTGTTGGAAGCTCCTGTGAGTGGAGTCTTCCTGGAAGCACCTGAGAGACCGTGGACCTGGACGGTGGGTGTTGGAGTCTTCTGTGAGTGGAGATGTCCTGGAAGCACCTAGAGAGACTGTGGACCTGAATGCTCAGGGTGTTGGATTGTCCTGGGATGGACTGGAGTCCTGCAAGCACCTGGTGAGAGTGTGAGTCCTGAACGCTCAGGGTGTTGGATTTTCCTGGGATGGACTGGAGTCCTGCAAGCACTTGGTGAGAGTGTGAGTCCTGGAATGGTCAGGGTGTTGGATTGTCCTGGGATGGACTGGAGTCCTGCAAGCACCTGGAGAGACCATGGACTGATGGCCTGTGTGTTGGAAGTGCCTGTGATTGGACTTCCTGAAAGCACATGGAGAGGCTGCATCTACAGAGCCTGAGATGGTTTCTGTGTTGGGGAAGCTACAGTTTCTACTGTGGGTCTGGACTATCCGAGGTGCCCTGGTCACAAGGACGGTGATCCCAGTGATGCAGCTTTCCCCTGAGAACCAGCATTGACAGGAGTCAGTGTGTGGAGCCGGAGCTCCTGAAAGGTAACCCCGGACAAGGGGATTGTAATATATAGCAGAGAAGTTTATCTGCTATCTGCTCCATGAACAGACGGTCAATGGTAAATGTGTTCCGTTGATGTGTATAATGAACTGTTTGTTATGTGGTTTATGATGTCTAATAAACCAAATAAGACTGTTTACGTGGAGAAACCATGCCTGAGTGCTTAAATTCCGTGCCAAGCGAGTGTTCCCCAACCCACTCAGGTAGCGTTACACCACAGCACAAACTAACGCCCAGTACCATACATTGCCCATGATTTCTCCATGTAAATGAGGTAAAATTGTTTTGCTATATTGACCATCTTCAGAAAACTAAAGGGGGGAAGGATTAATCTGGTACTCCCATAGAAACATTTTATTGAATCAAGTTAAAAAAAAAACATAAAAGAGGCCTGACGTGTTTCTGGCATGACAAAGTGCTCTTAGTCATAGGATAAAGAAAAGAAAATAAGTTTGAGAATATAACAAGAAGTTTCACCAATGCTGAAGAACCAGTGATTAATTGAAAATATATACAATTAATCATTTTTAATTGGTTTTCTATTGTGGCTGTTTTCACCAGCTGGATCGGCACCCTCCTATGATCTCCACGCCACCCCATGCATTTCTAGTCTACGGCTGCAGCTCCCAGGACCCCCTCCTTCCATCGACTATCAGCATTTGCTTCAGGCTTGTTCACACCGAATTCCATTTTCCTACTAAATATTAAAAGGGCCCTTTTACACACTTGTTTCTTTTATCCATTTTTTCTGCTGTTTTGTACTTTATAATACATTATATGGGCTTCTTGTGGTGTTTCTGTAGTTCTGCAAAGAAGCAAATAGAGAAAAATGGCAAAAAACACTAAAGAATGCTGCATTTTCATAAAAATAAGACACTGACACCAAAAAATGCAAAAGAACCCCTAAAACTACTATTATATTTTTTCTCTGTAGCTGTTATACGTTTTTTCCGCTTTCTGCAAAGTAGATCCAAAATGGTGGCAGGCAAGTAGAATAACAAAGCCAAATGGTATCTGCCTTCCACTGTTCCAGCACCAGCTCTCTGCTGCTCCTCTGGTCTGCTTGCTTTGGTAGCAGAAGTGATGCAACATTGAGATTGCACATCACCGCTGCAGCCAATCACCAAGAACAGAAGCTTGTGGTTTCTACATCAGCAGAACCACTGAATCCAGTGGTTGGCTGCAACGGTGATGTGCACTGTTGCCAAAACGTCATCCATGCACACAAAATGATGAGATTTGAACAGCGAAGGAGAGCTGGCACTGGAACAAGGGAGGGTCATTATCAGCTGTCTATGTCCGTGAGTATTTGGGCTTTACTTTGCTGAAAGTGAAAAACCCCTTTAAAGTATCATACAGCAGTGGCAATATTGGTGAAAGAGCATAAAATGTCACTGAAAATAGCTAACAAGATGTTGTTCATCAAAGAGGTTGTTTTCTTGGATGTTTAGGATGTATTGATCTTCAGGTATTCAGATATTATGTATTCGATAACCCTAGGATATTTTTACAAACCTCAGTCCCTTTCTGACAAATAATGTACATATACGTCATTCTCTTCTTTCCCCACTTGGTACAATAGCTGCTCCTCCTCTGCTTCTAAAGGTGTGAGCATAGCTCTTAAGAAGGGACTTCCCTTTACATTCGGAGACAGTTTGGCAGATTTGGAAGGCAGATATATTTTTGTAAAGGGTTTATTGGCCAACACAAAGGTTACCCTAGCCAATCTACAGTATACGCACCCAATACCAACCAAAGTCAATGGCTCATTAAAACTCTAGATACTCTCCATCTTTTCCAGGAAGGGTTACTGATCGTGGGGGGCGACCTAAACTTAATGCTACAACCAAGTATAGATGCCTCCAGCAGTTCCTCCCCCATATCTCAGAAATCAAGACAAAAATTCCTTAATAAACTAAGAACGCTTCAGTTAGTTGATCCTTGGCGTACCTTTTTTCCCACCACAAAAGATTATACCTTTTTTTCACCTCCACATAATTCATACCACCACATAGATTATTTACTTGTGCAATCTCGCACTCTACATTTAATCAAATCTTCCCGTATTGGAGAAATTACAATTTCGGACCACGCACCTATTTTTCTGGAGATACTAATCTCCACCTTACCTAGAGCTACCATGACCTGGCGATTAAACGAATCACTGCTTGACAATCCAAAACATGTGAGCAGCTTAAAAATCTCCATTTCTCGATTTTTTGATGAAAATATTAACACTGGGCAAATCTCTCCCATCATCTGGGAAACACATAAGGCCGTCCTCAGAGGGGAACTGATCTCTTTGAGTTCGTACATCAAAAAGCAGAGAGATAAAGAGATCCAATCTCTTTTACATCAAATTAACTTATCAGAGCGCACCCATAAAATTACTAGATCGAGTGAGTCTCTTCAAGAACTTATTTCCCTCCGCAACAAACTCAAAGATTTGTTAAACGTGAAATCAGCTAAACTGTTCATGTACTGCAGACATCGCTTCTACATGCATGGAAACAGAAGTAGCAAACTCACTACAAAGCTGCTTAAACAGCAAAAAGAAAAGAAATTCATTAAATATATCCTCACTAAGACAAACAAGAGAGTTGTGGACTCTAAGGAAATTGCTGAGACTTTCCGCCAATATTATGAGTGTCTCTACAATCTGCCCCCCTCTGACGACATGAAAGACTGCTCAACGGCCATAACCAAAATTCAAAACTTCCTGGCCCCTCTCTCTCTCCCGACAATCTCCCCTAGGGTCTGCGATACACTTCTTGCTGAAGTCACACTAAAAGAGGTAGAGGACACTTTAAAAGACACCCCCAACAGTAAATCCCCCGGCCCTGACGGGTTCCCGGTAGGATACTATAAAAAAAATTCTGACATCATCCTACCCCATCTTGTAAATCTTTTTAACTCCTTTTTTGGAGGGATGACCCCACCCCGCCAAGCACTGGAAGCTTACATTGCCATCATACCAAAAGAGGGGAAGGACGACAGCCTCTGCAGCAATTACCGTCCCATATCACTGCTAAATACAGACCTCAAACTGTGGGCCAAGATATCAATAAAATATTAAGCAGGATTATTCGCCCTGACCAAGTGGGGTTTGTGAGAGGCCGTGAAGGCAAAGACAATTCTGTAAAAGTTCTACATGCTATTTCTTACGCCAGGACGACCAGGACGCCGCTGGCCATCCTGTCAACTGATGCTGAAAAAGCGTTCGACAGGATCAGTTGGCAATATATGGTCTGCGCATTACAAAAATTTGCCTTCCCGCCCCCTTTCATAGACGCCATTATGTCCCTTTATGTGGACCCATCTGCTAGAGTCGGGGTGAATGGGATCTTCTCGGAGCCCTTTAAAATACGTAATGGCACCAGACAGGGCTGTCCTCTTTCCCCTACCCTTTTTATAGTGGTAATGGAAACCCTGATGGAAAGGATAAGGCAAGACACCGATATTAAAGGCCTTAAGGTGGGCGAGACAGAGGTCAAAGTGGCTGCTCTTGCTGATGATCTCATACTCCTAACCACTAACCCAAGTTCATCTTTCCCCAGACTTATGTCACTATTTGCAGAATTTGGTGAGATTTCTAACTTTAAAATAAATATGAATAAGTCAGAAGCTTTAAATATCTCCGCAAACACCACAGATGTCTCAATATTAAAAAAGGACACCCCTTTTAACTGGCCTGTAGACAAATTAAAATACCTTGGAATCTATTTAACGGCTGACCCTTCCTCCCTTTATAAGTATAATTACATTCCTCTCTTAGCCAACTTACAACTAGACTTAAAAAAAGTATGACCTTCCATATCTATCTTGGATAGGCAGGATAAATGTTATAAAATCCTACATCTTTCCTAAAATTTTCTACATCATGAACATGGTCCCTATAACTCTTCCTAATTCTTTCTTTCTTTCAGTTAACCAATTGGTCTCTCAGTTTGTGTGGAAATATAAAAAAGCTAGACTTCCTCTAAAAATCCTCTCTTTACCCAAAGGCTAAGGTGGTCTCGGCTTGCCTGATTTTCGCACCTATCACAAAGCAATCCACCTCGCTAGATGGATAAACTTAGTTAAATCTAACCCGGATAACCTAAATACGCAACTCGAATTGGCCCTTTTGGGTAAAGGGGCTGATCGGTATATATGGACATCTACCATCCCCCCGCAACAAAAATTTGACGACATACTTTTTAACACCTTATCTATTAGACGTACCCTTATCCCTAACCGCCCTCCATTGTGCCATTTTCTCGACAATATTCTGCTCAAAGTTACTCCCTGGCTAACAGACCCTAACTACGTAGATGCCTTTGGACTTTGGGATTCCCTGCCTAATGTCACAATCTCTCAATTTCTGTCCAAGCAGATTCATTGCATCGACAATTAGCCGTCTAATGCGACTAAACCAGTGATTTTCAACCAGTGTTCCGCGGCACACTAGTGTGCCGCGACTAGTGTTGAGCATTCCGATACCGCAAGTATCGGGTATCGGCCGATACTTGCGGGTATCGGGAATTCCGATACCGAGATACGATACTTTTGTGGTATCGGGTATCGGTATCGAAACAACATTAATGTGTAAAATAAAGAATTAAAATAAAAAATATTGCTATACTCACCTCTCCGACGCAGCCTGCACCTTACCGAGGGAACCGGCAGCGTTGTTTGCTTAAAATTCGCGCTTTAACTTCCTTACGCGAAGTCCCGGCTTGTGATTGGTCGCGCGCCGCCCATGTGACCGCGACGCAACCAATCACAGCAAGCCGTGACGTAATTTCAGGTCCTTCAGGATTTTAAAATTACGTTCCGGCGTTGTGATTGGTTGCGTCGCAGTCACATGGGCGACGCGACCAATCACAAGCCGTGACGTCACGGGAGGCTGGACACGCGCGCATTTTAAAATGCGCGCGTCTCCTGCCTCCCGTGACGTCACGGCTTGTGATTGGTCGCGTCGCCCATGTGACTGCGACGCGACCAATCACAACGCCGGAACGTAATTTTAAAATCCTGAAGGACCTGAAATTACATCACGGCTTGCTGTGATTGGTTGCGTCGCGGTCACATGGGCGGCACGCGACCAATCACAAGCCGGGACTTCGCGTAAGGAAGTTAAAGCGCGAATTTTAAGCAAACAACGCTGCCGGTTCCCTCGGTAAGGTGCAGGCTGCGTCGGAGAGGTGAGTATAGCAATATTTTTTATTTTAATTCTTTATTTTACACATTAATATGGTTCCCAGGGCCTGAAGGAGAGTTTCCTCTCCTTCAGACCCTGGGAACCATCAGGAATACCGTCCGATACATGAGTCCCATTGACTTGTATTGGTATCGGGTATCGGTATCGGATTAGATCCGATACTTTGCCGGTATCGGCCGATACTTTCCGATACCGATACTTTCATGTATCGGACGGTATCGCTCAACACTAGCCGCGACACATGGTCGGGTGTGCCGCGGGGAAAGTTCCCCAAACTATGGTGCCCCCTTTGTTTTGTTCCCCGGCAATGCGCAGCGATGCGCAGTCACAGAATAACACATGCGCGAGCTTTGAACGCTCGCGTGACTTAATGACGTCACCGAGGCCGGCGCGTCATCCTGAGAGCGGAGAGACTCTCGCATTTGCCCGCCGCCAATGTAATGCCCGCCAATAATGCTGTCTATAATCATTAACCCCTTCCCGACCCATGACGCCACGTAGGCGTCATGAAAGTCGGTGCCAATCCGACCCATGACGCCTAAGTGGCGTCATGGAAAGATCGCGTCCCTGCAGATCGGGTGAAAGGGTTAACTCCAATTTCACCCGATCTGCAGGGACAGGGGGAGTGGTACTTCAGCCCAGGGGGGGTGGCTTCACCCCCCCGTGGCTACGATCGCTCTGATTGGCTGTTTCACTTTCAACAGCCAATCATAGCGATTTGTAATATTTCACCTATGAAAATGGTGAAATATTACAATCCAGCCATGGCCGATGCTGCAATAGCATCTGCCATGGCTGGAGACCCCGATCTGCCCACCGCCACCAATCGCCTCCCCAGTCGTCCTTTCTGCCCCGATCTCCTGTCCGCTCCCCTCCTCCCTCCTGCCCGCTCCCCCGGTCCTCCTGTCCGCTCCCCCGGTCCTCCGATCCCCCCCGTGTTCCGATCCCACCCCCCCATACTTATCTAGCTCCGACGTCCCTCCCGGTGTCCGGCCGTCTTCTCCATGGGCGCCGCCATCTTGGAAAATGGCGGGCGCATGCGCAGTGCGCCCGCCAAATCGGCCGGCAGATTCGTTCTTGTACATTTTGGTCGCTGTGATAAGTTCTATCACAGCGATCAAAATAAAAAAAATTGTAAATAAACCCCCCCCCTTTATCACCCCCATAGGTAGGGACAATAATAAAATACAGAAAATATACCGTATTTTTCGGACTATAAGACGCACTTTTTTTCCTCCAAATTTGGGAGGAAAGTGTGGGTGCGTCTTATAGTACGGATATAGCATGTGGGGAGGGGGGCGCACTGTTATCCCACTTCAGGATGTCCCCGCTGCCAAAACAGCTGCTGGGGAAAGCACATGGCCCCGCTGATTAAGTGCAGTGAATATTTATTAGCTGCTCCCCGCCCACTGATCAGCTGAGCGGGTGAGCCGGGAGCAGCAAATGAATGCTGCACTTAAGCAGGGACACACAGTTTCCCCAGCACTGATTCCGGGGGGGATCTGTGTGTCCGGGGGAGGAGGAGGCAGCAGCAGGGGCCAGGAGATCGCTGTCTACCTGCCTGTGCTGGACGCTGAGCTGTCTGGTGCACAGGGAGGACCTGTGTGATGTCAGAAGTGGGTGGGCTGGAGCATCACATGGCAGCTCAGAGCCCTCCCTCTTCTGACATCATCACAGGTCCTTCAGACTCCCACCTAGAATCTGCAGCTTCCTCTTATGTCCTGCGCTGTGGAAAGGCCACAACAACAGGGAGGGCTCTGTGTGTGTGCAGCCATGGGATGCTCCAGCTTTTACCTCACAACAGTGTGGCTGGCTGCCACAATTAAGAGGTCAGTCTTTACAAAACACAATAAAGCACTCTGCCACTCCTTTGGTGAACTATAACTCCCAGCATGTCATAGGATCTGCAGGACATGCTGGGAGTTATAGTTCTCCCATGGGATTTTAAAGCAGCACTCCAGTGTTATTTTGCAGTGCTGGAGTGGTGCTTTCACTATAAGCCCTGTGCACCCATTCTTAGGGCTCATTTCCACATGCGAGGCACACGTCCGTATCTCGCATGTGGAAACCAAGCTGTGGAGCCGGCACTCCAGAGCGGAGCGTGCGGCCGCATAGGAACACATGGAGCTGCACAGCTCCGCTCCAAAGTGCCGGCGCCAGAGCTTGGTTTCCACATGCGAGATTACGGACGTGTGCCTCGCATGTGGAAATGAGCCCTTATACTCACCCTCCAGCGTCTTCATATCGTACTTCACAGACACCACACTGGTCCTGCAGCTTCCAACATAATAACATACTATTATATATAATAACACCACATATAATAGTATGTTATTTATGTTATTAAATATTTTACCGCATTTTTTTTGCTTCAAATATTTTTTTCCCTATTTTCCACCTCTAAAACCTGGGTGCGCCTTATAGTCCGAAAAATACGGTAATTATTTTTGTTTTTCCATTAGGGGTAGGGGTAGGGTTAGGGTTGCACTTAGGGTTAGGGTTGCACTTAGGGTTAGGGTTGCACTTAGGGTTAGGGTTGTACTTAGGGTTGCACTTAGGGCTAGGGTTGCACTTAGGGTTGCACTTAGGGTTGCACTTAGGGCTAGGGTTGCACTTAGGGCTAGGGTTGCACTTAGGGCTAGGGTTGCACTTAGGGCTAGGGTTGCACTTAGGCCCAGGTTTCACACTGAGTTAGTATAAATACATTTAGAATCTATATTATTAACTATATGTAGAATATGTACTGTTTTAGTGTCATTTTGTGCCATTTTGGTTGGTGGTGTGCCCCGGGATTTTTTAAGTATAAAAAGTGCCGCGGCTCAAAAAAGGTTGAAAATCACTGGACTAAACAACCCTCCAACCTTCTTTAGAAAAACCATATTCGACATATCATGTCGAAACTCAAATCAATCGAGAAACAACCCCCGGACTGGTTATGGCTAGAATTTCTGATTAGGCTGAAATCGCCAATTACTAGGTTAGTCTCTAAGTTATACGCTAATCTCTTAAAATCCCCAAACCAATTTAAGCCACTTTATGTCTCTTCCTGGGAGACAGAATTAAAAATTACATTATCCCCCCGAGAAACTAAACAGGTACTTGCCAACTCCCACGGGTTTTCTAGATGTATTTTATTACAAGAGAACGCGTTTAAAATTCTTTCTAGGTGGTGCAGAACCCCAGAGCGGCTTTTCCACTTTGGGCTAACGGACTCCCCACTATGCTGGAGATGCTCCCAATATACAGGGACTCTTCTGCATATCTTTTGGTTCTGCCCGGGATTATCACAATTCTGGACTGATATCAATAAATCTCTACACAACATGGGTCTAATGTCGCGAGACCTGACTCCCCAGGAAGTATTGCTTTCCCTCCTTTCCACAACTTTTAATCCAGGGAAACACGAGCTGCTTCCCATACTAGTTGTAGCTGCCAAACATCTGATCTCTACACATTGGAGGCAATCAGCTTCTCCAACGTTCAAAGAATGGACTTCAAAGGTCCAAGACATATTTCGCTTGGAGGAACTCTCTAGCTGGGAAACTCGTTCACATGAGAAGTTTCATAACTCTTGGCTTCCCTGGATTGAATTTTCATCCCATTCGGGTGAACTTGGCCACCCCTCCCCATGGCCCCCCCCCCATGAACCCATCTTTACTTAAATAGACATTCATTGCTATGAACTGTCGGGGTCGATATTTTCACCTTGACAGAACGACTTCCCCCCCTCCCTCTCTCCCCCCCGGGGTTCTATGATGCAATGCCGTGACCGTGCCCACCACCTTGGCTGTCCTTCCATTTTGACTGACTTGCCTTCTATACGAGCCTCATGTCCTTCCTCACTTCCAGAAATGAATAAAATGCTTACGAAAACTTCCTACCGTCACACCCTGTGGCCTTTATTTACTCTATATGCTTAATAATTCAATTTTAGGCTATTTTTTCCAGGCCTGAACCAGTTTTGTTTTATGTTGTTTATGCTCACTTGTCTACCTCAAGCTATATCTGCATTTAACTCCTGTTGCTTTCAGTGTTCCATGTCTCTCTTGTATCTACATATAATAGAGATGTATTTGTGGGCATATATGTTTTGATATTTTGTTTATGTTATTTGAAAACTTAAATAAAGAATTAAAAAATAAATAAAAATAATGTACATATACATTAGTAAAGAAGTGGTGTCAGGATTACTGAGATCACAGCAGCTAAACCTCTTAGATTCTGCTGCCACTAGTGTTCATAGCACCTAAGTGGTTAAAGGGAAGGACCCTTGTCACACATTAAGAGAGCACTGACAGAACAGAGGATGACAAAGCCTTCTAGACCTTGTCTTCTGGTCTAGATTGGCTACACAGCATATAAGAACTCGTGCCACTTGGACATTATTCCAATAAACCAGAATGTTTCACTTCATTGCTGGCAAGTGAGGTGAAGCTCGGTTTACCCAATTAAATTCTTCATGAATTGTTCGTTAGTAGTGTATGTGAGGTCACATGGAAAGCTAGTTAGCTATCAGCATGTAAGAGGAAGCTTATTCTACAGTAGATGTATGTTCACATATGGTAGATTTGTTCAGGAAACGTAGTTGGATGACTAGTAACTGGAATCAATATGATCATATTGTAAAACCACCAAAAAGCAGCATTTTTATAACAACATGTATGTTGTTATTGCTATAGACAGATCATACACAGTTGGTTATGGAATGGTTAAAATACTTTCAAAGGGGTTATCCACTATTCTGAAACCCCCCAATTAAATATTATTAACCCGTATGACACCCTTTCCACCAGTGTCAGCACTGGCTCTCCCGGGGCTCACGTGAAATTGTTATGTCATGCTGTCCCTGCAGCCAATCAGCGCTGGCTTTGCTCTCCCCACTTTTGGACATCTGGAGGAAGTGAGAGCTGTGGCTGCCCTCTCACTTCCTCCAGATATCAATGACATATTTAGAAGAGAAGAGTAGAGCCAGTGCTGAATGGCTGAATTGCGTGCACCGAGAGAGTCACTGCCAGCACCAGCTGGAATGGTGCCAACAACGGAAGTGAGTGTAGGTGTTAATTTTTCACTAGAGGGAAACATAGGGATTTAGAAGGGGTTTTCCGCGTAGTGAACAACTGCTTTAAGCCCTTCACTACAAGGCATTTTCTATGTTTATGCTCTTTCATTTGTTCATCCTCTTCTTCAAAAAGCCATACATTTTTTTTCATCAACATATCCATTTGGGTCTTGTTTTTTTTACAACATGAGTTACACTTTTGAATGTCACCATATATTTTACTGTACCATGTACTGAATAGTGAAAAACATGTAATTCTGGCATTTTGGGGGGGTTGTATTTTTATGCTGTCCATTGTGTGGTAAAAATTAGCTGAAAAGCTTATTCTCTATGTCAAAATGATTAGCGAAATACCAAACTTCTATTTCTTTTTTTTAAATTTAAGCAGTGAAAAAAATCTCAATTTTTTAAAAGAAAAATTTGTTTTGTGTTGCTATTTACAAGGGCTCATAATGCTTTTACTTTTCCATCAATGAGGTGGAATGAGGGCTTGTTTCTTTACATGGTGAACTTTTCATTCAGACCATTTTGGGGTACATATCACATTTGATCTCTTTTATTTTAGTTTTTAGGGTGCTGTGGTGACCAAAAATTCGCTATTTTGTGGTTTTGATTTTTTCTCTTGTTAAGTCATTTACCGATGGAATTAATTAATGTTATATTTTGATAGATTGTACTTTTACCAATGCACCAATACTGTTTCATTTTAACGTTTTTGCATCTATTTGTTTTTAATGTAGGAAAAGGGGGTGATTTTAAGGTTTATCTTTTTATTTTTTTATATTTGTAAAACCTTTTTTTTCTTTAGCTTTTACTTTATTTCTTAGTCTCTTTAAGGAAATTAAACTGCAATTGTACATACTACAATACAATATCTTCTTGGTCTACTTTGAAGGAAGACCAAGATGGTGGTGAGGGGGCCTTTAACTGGCTGCAGGATACCATCGTAACCCATCAGCACCTACTGGGTACCAATGGGAGTCAGCACGTACTCACATTGACTGTCATTTAAATGCAGTCTCGACAGGTTATTTGTCGCGGCCATAACTCAGCTACAGATGATAGGCAATGTAATATAGCCACCATCAGCAGCATGTGGAGGGAGTTTGCCCATGTGCGCGAAAAGGTTAAAGGAAAGTTATCATCAGAAAAAGACCTATTGTTTAAATTTGGGTTCTGTGTTAAATGTATTTTTTTATTTTTGGTAATGTTTTAGCTTTCATATCATAATTTCTATTAAAAAAAAAAAAAGAAGAAATCTTGCAATTTTCACAACCCTGAAAGAATTGAATCAACATTGGTAAAAAAAAGAATTGACATGCTGCAGATTGAAAATGCTTCAAATCTGCAATAAATAATAAGCTGCATGTGCATGAGATTTCAGAAATCTAAATCACTTTGCTGGCACAGTAAAACGCTGCCTTTCGTAGGGGAAAAACATAGCAAAGATGCAATTTGTGAACATACCCTACACCAGTATTTCTAAGCCGCTTACTCATAAATAGCATCAACGCGCACAAAAGTTGATGGTCATGCCGCTTACAGTACCCTTTAAAACCAAAACATAAGCAAAAGCCTGACCCCTCGGAAGTCCAAGCCTGTATTTAGCATGTAATTTCACTAACATTTTATTTCTCTCTGAAACCCAGGTTTACATTAACATAAATAAAGAGTCAATTATCTTGATAAACCAGAAAATGATGGAGCCGGAGAAAGGTCTGTGCATCCAATAATCACTTTTGTCCCTGATTGGATGACACCTCACCATTAAGGCCCCCATTGCAATTTGACCTAGAGACATGGGGCCTATTTATTATTGCATTTGTACCTTTTGTTTGTCCCGTTTTTGTTGCTTTTCGTCTGTTTTTCATTTGCACTTTACTCTTGTTTTACATTTGCATATTTGTAAACTCTACTTTGTATATGTTCGCCAGTTTTTTATGTTCGCCACTGTGGGTTCGGTATGGTGTTTCCAGGTTTTCTCAGCTGATTCAGCAATTTTGACTTTATAAACAAGAATGTATTAATTAGTTTTCAGGGTACAGCAATTCTGACACAATCCGAGGTTTAGCATGAATCAGTGCTGAGAAAGCTATCCCCGCCCACACCAGGCTCTCTGAGAACAAAGTCCATACACAGTGAGGTCCTTATCACAGGAGGGGTGGAGTTGGACTATTGTAGTCCGGCATTATTAGTCTCTCATTAATAAGTCCTTCACAGTTAATAAACAGTAGCAGCACTTTGAAAAGCGACACGTCCCTGAATTCTATGTTTCATCCTCTAACTCCTGCTGTCTTCAGATTACATATCAAAAACCTGCTGACAGATTCCCTTTAATTGAGTGGATTTTTATGTATGCCTGCAATTTTTTGACCAATTTTTGCAACATGTAAGCAGAACATGCAACTTTTTGTGCTATAATATTGAAAAAAGAGGTAATAGGCAAAAATAAAGTGAGCAACAAAAAGTAGGCAGGCACAACTATTCGGGATCACCTAAAGCATGCTACAAAAACACAAGATAATAAACAAAAGAAGAAAGGGGTAGCATGCAAGCAAAAGGGATCACCAGGACAATGATTTTACCAAAAAATATATCAATTTTATTAAACCACAATGCTGAAACACTACATACCAAAGTTAAAAACATTTAAAATTTGCAAAGACATAGCAAAAAATAGATATAACCTAGACCAGTAATATGATCAAGCCACAGTGCCACCCGCCAGGCTACCTAAGGAACCGTGATGAAAGATCCCTAAGTGGCTACAAATGACCATACTATAGAGTGTACTATACTACCTGACAAGGTATGGCAGGCTTCCAAGGTAGCATCCCCATGGATAAATCAGGGCAATAGAAGATGGTAAGTAAAGCAAATAAATATATAAAGCAGGTGGCACCGGGCACAGATGCCCGGTGCCACCTGCTTTATATATTTATCTGCTTAGGTAGCCTGGCGGGTGGCACTGTGGCTTGATCATATTACTGGTCTAGGTTATATCTATTTTTTGCTATGTCTTTGCAAATTTTAAATGTTTTTAACTTTGGTATGTAGTGTTTCAGCATTGTGGTTTAATAAAATTGATATATTTTTTGGTAAAATCATTGTCCTGGTGATCCCTTTTGCTTGCATGCTACCCCTTTCTTCTTTTGTTTATTAGGCAAAAATAAAGTGCCACTTTGAAAAATTGCTTGCAGAAAAGGCTATAAGTGCCATAAGACAAAAAAAAAAGGAAAAGTGACAAAACCCCCACAAATGATAAATGCGCACGTACAGTAGTTACCACCAGTTGTGGTGTTCTTGGGTTAGCTAATAACTACATGTACAGTAGGTTGGCATGCATGGTGCTAGTTTTTTTGATACTTTTGAGCAGGCTCAGACTGGTCCATGGGGGAACAGGTGAATCCCTCGGTGGGCCCCTCTCCAGGATTGGGCCAACATCACGAGCAGTAGTGGGTGCATTTTATGATATAGAAGCATAGGTAAATTTGTGAATGAGAGTAATATAAGATTGCATGTAACTGAACTGTGTTACTAGTGGACCCTCAGTGCCTTATTTCGACACTGACCTTGAGTGTAGTGTTGCTTCATGTTAATGACAGAGCAGACAACCTATTACATATTCTTGAATGCCTGGAACTCTTGAGTGGCACCACTATTATTATTATCCTAGCCTTGAGGGCCTAAGGCGTACCATGGCTGCACGTGTACATGTGTAGACACATAATCCCTCTTATGTTTATCCGAGGAGGTTGAGTATTTGCAGATTCTTGCCAGGTATCAGGGAAACTTCTCATTACAAAGTATCACATGCTCGCCTACATTGGCAAAACGTCACAATGTTTTGTAAAAGAACAAAGTTATTTTCAGAAATTGAAGACTATATGGAATAAAATAACAAAATCTTAATGAAAATTAAAATTATTATGTTCATATTCCACAGCACTTTACAGACATTATCACCACATCCAGGTTTCAGTCACAGGGTGGCACAGGTTCAGTTTCACTCACTGCATCCTGTGTATAAAGAGCGGCATCTTTAACCACACCCCCAGGACTGACTGATATCAGCTCAGCGTTAAGGCTGGATGTCAGTTATTATGGTTACAGTTGTCTATACCCAGGATGCGGTGACGGAAACTGCACCAGCGCCGCCCCGTGATTGAAACCCATATGTTACCACAAGGAATAAAGTTAATTTCCTCCCAGCAGCCAATCTACTGAATTGGCTCCTTCCTTATCAAAATTGTGCATTCTGGTTCCCAGGTTCATGTGTCATCTAACATATGGCTAGAGGGTGAGGTATATAAGGAGGTCACTATCACACACACAATGAGGAACTCATTTCATGGATGTGTATGATGGCGCGGCCTCTGTGCCCCTCACAATATGGCTTTCTCATACATCTTCCCCTTTCCACCATGTACATGTCCTGGCATTAATTTTGTATGCCATTTTCCTAACAATTTATTATTTTGATAATTTTGTGTTTTACATATATATCCAACAAATTTCATTAGTTTGCACCTAATTCATTATTGCACTTGGGCCTATTTTTGGTTGAGTTTTTGGTGCTCTTTTATTTACACCATATTTTTCTTTCCAAATTAGCCTTTTTTGAAGTTTGTTTTATACTGTACATGTTCACCTGTGTTTTTCTTTAATTATTTTCCACTGTGGGAATGGTTTAGAATTTCCAGATGTTTTTGCCTGATTTATCATTTGCAACTTTTCAAAGAGTTGCAAAAATTAAAAAATTAACACAAATGTACTCAAGTGCCCTCCTGAGTATTTTTATGTGCGTTAGGAATTTTTGATCAATTTTTAAGACATTTTGCTCTAAAAGTTGCATAAATGGTTAAAGATGAATTTGGCTCTTTAATTGTCAGAGAATTACACTAAATTAAAAAAGAAAAATGACTTTAAAAATCAAATGCAATTGATGAATCAGAGGCTTTATTACAGGGGATATTTTTCATGCTTAGTATTCGAGGGCACCAAAAATGTCAGCCACAACTGTATTGGCTGTTGAAATTGAAATAAATTATACATAATTAAAAGCATGTCTGCTATCGTCTTAAACCGGTGATACTTCTGTCCAGATGTAGTTTATGATATCTCAATTCACTTCAATGAAGATGAACTTCAATATTAAGAAGTCACCAAAGGACAGGTGTGGTGCTGCTCGTGGAACTCATCAGCCATTTTTTCTCCTCCTGTAGAGCCACTCTTTAGGTCACAGTCACACGTTCAGTATGTGGTCAGTATCTTACATCAGTATTTGTAAGCCAAAGCCAGGAGTGGAACAATCAGAGGAAAAATATAATAGAAACATATGCACCACTTCTGCATTTTTTACCCACTCCTAGTTTTGGCTTAAAAATACAGAACGTGCGACTGTGGCCTAAGTATGCATTTTGCTAAAGTTGATCTCCTAAATAATGATCACAAGCCTAACTCCTTGTTTTATTCTATCTTCTGCTCTTGGTCTTTACTAGGAAATTCACGAGTATTTGTTGCATATAAATTATCAATAGCATCTACCTGATTACAACATAACTATTTCACATTCTGCATCTTATTCCCATATAACAAATATAAAAGCTAAGTAAGTGCAGGATGTAAACCGCACGTTTTATATTCTGAAACTTTAATTGCGGGTTTGGCGTTGGCGTGGCTGAAGGTGTGGGATATTTGTGTTAGGATGTTCTTAAGGTCATACTTAACCTTTCTTGGCACAGCGGTGACACATTGAGTGATGCAGGTCTCATTTACTTCTGCATAGTTTCAGCTACTGTATGTATGGCAAATTGACAAGTTACATATTCATCTTTTATTAAAAATCTGAATTATAAACATTGATTACTCATACTTCCACCCTTCTAGTATTAAGATCCTAGAACTGTATATGGTTTTTATATGAGGTTCTTACAAATACTGGCCTTAACCCAATACAAGTATCACAAATTTAAAGGGAATCAGTCACCAGGTTATTGCTACCCCATTTGTGAGCAGCATGGTGTAGTGGCACAGACTCTGATTCCAGCAATGTAGCAGTTATGGGGCTGCGAGCTGCAATTTTGATAAAATCACTTCTTTTGTCTGCTGCAAATCTACCAGCTCTCTGAACGCTGACCTCTGTATAACCCCGCCCCCACCACTGATTGGCAGATTTATGTGTACACTTTGCATAGGCAGACAACCACCAATCAGTAGTGGGCTTGGGTTAATACAGAGATCAGGAATATGGAGGACTACATGGATCAGGTTTACTAGTCGTCTACAAATTTTCTGCTGGTAAAACGGTTACATAATTATGTAAGTTGAAAAAAGACCTATGTCCATCAAGTTTATCATTTCTCCACCAATTATAATTTTAAATTGTAAGCAATTCACTTAATAATTAGTGACCCGTACAAAAAGCAGAGCAGGCTGGTGGGGAGTGGAGAAGCAGAAGACTCTGCCTCCATGTCCCACCCCAAACCACACAAGACGCTGTTTTTATGAAAACTTTACAAGGTGAGTATTCATCAGCCACTGAGTGGATCCCTTTACATTAGGTATCATACTAATCAGCATCACAGCGCCATTATGGTCATGGCTTTAGTTTATAGGGCTAAATCCTGCTGACAGGTTCCCTTTAATTACATTTCAAACTGCGGAAAAGCCAACTTGAAAACTCTTTCTTATAGCTTTATCCTGTTTTGCGGCTTTCCACCATTTTCATTTTCAGAGTACTAGACAGCTGCTTAGAAGAACCCTTGGCTGCTGGTTTTGGGCACAAGGTTAGAGGAGGCTGGGTTTTTATAAAGCTGGAAAATTTGCATCACCTGGCCTTTCCTAACGATGATAGTGAACAAACCATAACCCTAACAGGCTAATAAAGGTCTGAAACCTTGCTCCAAGTCATCTGAGCACACAAATCTCCTAGGGTGTCCAAACTTTCGCCTCAGCCCATTTTCATCTTTGTAATTTTTAAAATGTAAAAGATGAAAATATTTTTCCCCTAAAATGCAAAGGAAATGTGTCATCATTAACTTTAGCCCTTTTAACCCCTTAACGACCGCCAATACGCCTTTTAACGGCTGCAGTTAAGGATACTTATTCCTCAGCATTAGGGTTGTGGCTAGGGCTAGGGTTGGGGCTAGGGTTGGGGTTAGATCTAGGGTTAGGGTTAAGGTTAGGGTTAGGGTTGGGCCATTGTTAGGGATGTGATGGGGTTACGGTTGTGGTCTTGGGTTAGAGTTGTGTTGGGGATAGGGTTGTATTGGTGTTAGGGTTGTGTTGGGGATATGGTTGTGGTGGGGTTACGGTTGTGTTGGGGGTATGGTTCGGATGTTGGAGTTAGGGTGGTGTTGGAGTGGGGTTAGGGTTGTGGTTAGGGTTGGAATTAGCATTAGGGTTAGGATTAGGGTCAGTGGTAGGGATGTGTTAGGGTAGGAGTTGGAATTGGGGGGTTTCCACTGTTTAGGTACATCAGGAGGTCTCCAAACGCGACATGGTGCTCACCATTGATTTCAGCCAATTTTGGGTTCAAAAAGTCAAACGGTGCTCCCACCCTTTTGAGCCCTGCCATGTGCTAAAACAGCTTTACCCCACATATGGTGTATCAGTGTACTCGGGAGTAATTGAACAACAAATTTTGTGGTCCATTTTCTCTTGTTACCCTTGTGAAAATAAAAAAGTTTGGGACTAAAGTAAATTTTTTGTGAAAAAAGTAAAATGTAAATTTTTTCCTTCCATATTGCTTTGGTTCTCGTGAAGCACCTGGAGGGTTAATTAACTTCTTGAATGTGGTTTTAGGGACCTTGAGGGGTGTAGTTTTTAGAATGGTGTCACTTTTGGGTATTTTCTGTCATACTTACCCTCCAAACTCACTTCAAATGTGAGATGGTCCCTAAAAAAAATGGTTTTGTAAATTTTGTTGGACCTTTTAACCCTTATAACATCCTAACAAAAAAATGATGTATCCAAAATTGTGCTGATGTAAAGTAGACATGTGGGAAATGTTATTTATTAACTATTTTGTGTGATATGAGTCTGACTCTGAATTAAGGGTGCAAAAATTAAAAGTTTGAAAATTGTAAAATTTTCTAAATTTTTGCCAAATTTCCATATTTTTCATAAATAAACACAAGTCATATCAAAGAAATGTTACCACTAACATGAAATACAATATGTCACGAAAGCACATTCTCATAATCAGTGGGATCTGATGAAGCATTCCAGAGCTATAACCTCATAAAGTTACAGTGGTCAGAATTGTAAAAATTGGCTTGGTTATTATCTGTCACTAAGGGGTTAGAGATCATTTCATCTTCAATTTGCCTAACTGTTCACAATAACAGTAGTTTTGACCAGGGGTGCCCAAACCTTTACATTCCACTGCAACGTATTACATCGTTTTCTAAGATTGTGAAATAAACAACATCATTCATAATGGAAGAGGAAGGGTGATGCGTGTACTCCTTTGTTACAGTCATGTCTACTCATCTGTACTTTAAACAATGTTTCACTAAAATGTGCTATTTTGCATGTGATTAATTATTTCAAGTTAGCTATGGAACATGTTGCTACATTTTCCTGCAACCAGATTTCCAGCACATATACTTAGTAGCACTTTCCTGAGGGTATTGTGCACATGATGTTTTTTAAATGTGGTGTCTTTTTTAGAGATGTCGTTTGCACAAACCCTACCTATGCAAAAGTGTACAAGCCACAGATACTGTATAGCCTAAGCAGTTGCTTCCGGACATTTGGTGAAGGAGGCTTCTGCTCAGTTCTTCCTTACTCATTGGTGCTACTTTGCCCTTTTTGAAGGCCTCATCTTCTCCAGGAACACAGAAGAAGGCCACATCACCATTTATATGTTTCATTTGTATGTTTCAGTTTCTTTTGGGGAGAGAAGGAGCTGGCTTTCTTTAACTCCTTAAGAACCAGGGGTATTTCTGTTTTTGTATTTTACTTTTTTGCTCTCCTTCTTCCCAGAGCCATAACTTTGTTATTATTATTATTATTATTCATTATTATTACAGCGCCATTTATTCCATGGCACTTTACATGTGAGGAGGGTTTACATAATAAAAACAAGTACAGTAATCTTAAACAATACAAGTCAGGACTGGTACAGGAAGAGAGAGGACCCTGCCCATGAGGGCTCACAATCTAAGGATGGATGGCGCTCATAGCAGTTCGGCAATGACAATGACAAAGGCTCCTTGCCTGCACACTGAAGCGGTCACTAACAAGGACACAGGGTGGGAGCCACATACCAGCTGCAGCCTTCCCTATAAACAGTGAATAAGTCTCATTGTGGTCTAACTAACTACCTATTACAATACTTTATGCGCATTCAATTACTTTTGAAAGATACAAAGGCTAAAGGTACCGTCACACTAAACGATATCGCTAGCGATCCGTGACGTTGCAGCGTCCTGGATAGCGATATCGTTGTGTTTGACACGCAGCAGCGATCAGGATCCTGCTGTGATATCGCTGGTCGTTGATTAAAGTTCAGAACTTTATTTGGTCGTCAGATCGCCGTGTATCGTTGTGTTTGACAGCAAAAGCAACGATACCAGCGATGTTTTACAATGGTAACCAGGGTAAATATCGGGTTACTAAGCGCAGGGCCGCGCTTAGTAACCCGATGTTTACCCTGGTTACCAGTGTAAAATGTAAAAAAACAAACACTACATACTCATCTTCGCGTCCCCCACCGTCCGCTTCCTGCACTGACTGAGCGCTGGCCGTAAAGTGAAAGCACAGCATAGCGGTGACGTCACCGCTCTGCTGTTAGGGCCGGCACTCAGTCAGTGCAGGAAGCGGACGCCGGGGGACGCGAAGGTGAGTATGTACTGTTTGTTTTTTTACATTTTACACTGGTAACCAGGGTAAACATCGGGTTACTAAGCGCGGCCCTGCGCTTAGCAACCCGATGTTTACCCTGGTTACCCAGGGACCTCGGCATCGTTGGTCGCTGGAGAGCGGTCTGTGTGACAGCTCTCCAGCGACCAAACAGCGACGCTGCAGCGATCGGCATCGTTGTCTGTATCGCTGCAGCGTCGCTTAGTGTGACGGTACCTTTAGTCTACCTCAATACATCTGTTTTCCTAGAAATTGATAACAAAGGACAGTCCACTATGGGTGTGAACAGTTTCATTTAATTCCATTCTGCTGGCCAATCATGACCACTTTTGACAGACTTCCATAGGGCAATCTGAGAGCCCAGGCCCTACATCTATATATATAATTGTCTAAGGGGTACTTCCGTCTTTCTGTCGGCAACTTCCGTCACGGATATTCATTCGCTGATTGGTCTCACCAGCTGCCTGTCATGGCTGCCGCGACCAATCAGCGACGGGCACAGTCCGATTAGTCCCTCCCTACTCCCCTGCAGTCAGTGCCCAGCGCCCGCACCATACTCCCCGCAGTCACGGCTCACACAGGGTTAATGCCAGCGGTAATGGACCGCGTTATGCCGTGGGTAACTCACTCCGTTACCGCAGCTATTAACCCTGTGTGACCAAGTTTTTACTATTGGGGCTGCCTATGCAGCCTCAATAGTAAAAACATCTAATGTTAAAAATAATTTTAAAAAAAACGAGTCATTATATACTCACCTTCTGCCGCCTTTCCGACGCTCCGGTGACCGGTCCATGCAAGCGGCAGGTTCCGGTGCTAAGGTTGGTGTGCGACAAGAACCTGCCGTGACGTCACGGTCATGTGACCGCGACGTCATCACAGGGCCTGCGCGAGAAGGACCTGCCGTGACGTCACAGTCATGTGACCGCGACGTCATCACACCCTCGGATCGGAAGCTGCCGCCTGAACCGAACACAGGCGACAGAACTACAAGGGGCCCCTCGGAAGGTGAGTATATGTTTATTTTTTTATTTTTTAACCTGTGACATACGTGGCTGGGCAATATACTACGTGGCTCTGTGCAATATACTACGTGGCTCTGTGTTGTATACTACGTCACTGGGCAATATACTACGTGGCGCTGTGCTGTATACTATGTCGCTGTGCAATATACTACGTGGCTCTGTGCTGTATACTACGTAACTGGCCAATATACTACGTGGCTCTGTGCTGTATACTACGTAACTGGGCAATATACTACGTCACTGGGCAATATACTATGTAACTGGGCAATATACTACGTGGCTGTGCAATATACTACGTAACTGAGCAATATACTACATCCCTGGGCAATATACTACGTCACTGGGCAATATACTACGTGGACATGCATATTCTAGAATACCCAATGCATTAGAATCGGGCCACCATCTAGTACAATATAACTACCATAAGATTGTCTTCCTGATGAAGGCTCATGCCTGAGCCGAAACATTGGAAACCATTCTCGTTTGCACAAGATATATTAAAAAACTTTGAAAGCAACAGTTCTGTCTTCACGTTTTTGGAGTGTGCCGGGGTTAGATCTTTTGTATCGGCAATGACAATGTGACCCGGGTGGAGCTAAGATCCGGTTTGCTCAAGTTAAATGCCGCTGTCAGAGATTGACAGTGGTATTTAACTAGTTAACAGCCGCAGATGGATCATGATTCCACCCGTGGCTGTTAGGGGCACATGACAGCTGATCAGATCAGCTGTCATGTGCCGGAAAAGGTGCAGGCTTATCGCCGAAGTCCTCACCAAAGAGTGGTAGGCAACCTATGATGGACATAGCACGTCATAGGTCATTATGGGGTTAGACAGGTTTCTCCCAGCATCTAATATTGATGGTCTATTCTTGGGATAGGTTATCAATATTATATTGGTGGGGGTTTGACACCTGCCACCCAAAGCAATCAGCTGTTATTACTTCCTGCAACAGTTAGATGTAAACCAGGGACGGACACAAAGAGATGAAGGTCCTTGTGCATGAACAGCACATGGGCCCTTTTCAGTATTGGAGCAACCCATGCAGCCGCAAAGGGGCCTAAAAAGTAAGGGGGCTGATATATTGTTCTTGTACAGGGGCCCTCTTCTGTCTATGTTTGCCACTGCTTTGCAGTCCAAGAGTTCATCATAATGCACCCTTCTGTGTGTCTGTGACAGAAGCTGCAACCTGATTTGGAGGTGGAAGTGTACCAAATATACAGATCATTAATTTGTGATCTGTCAAGTTATTAGCTCAACAATAATTTCCTATCAATATCAATTTGTGTGAAATTTCTGAGGCAGCTAGAATCTTCTCCATAAGGCCATCTCCACAAGTAGTTTCCTGGGGAGGTTTTGGAGCAGAAATTGAGTGAAAACGGAGAAGAAACTATCCCAATCCTACTCAAAGCTCAAAAACTTGGAAGTTCTGCCCAGTTTCTGTTCCTAAAACTCTGCAAAAAGACTCTACAGTATGTGCACATAGTGTGAGGAGAATTTCATACATCGCTTTTCAGGAAAAATACAGTTTTATGTGGCACTATTTTTCCTGTGCTTTTTGCTGAATTTGTTTTTTTATTACTTGCATTTTTTTCCAAAATGTAGCAAGCTCTAAGTATGCTGTTTTTTTTTTTCATTGTGCACTGATTTGTTGTTATAAGGGGCAAAATTCTGGTTACAGTGCAGTCAAAACTGTAATTATAGATGAGATATAGTGTCCCTGAAGAAGCTGAATAAACAATGGTTTTACACTTTACATAGCTGCTGTCTAAGGGCTCATACTCACTTGCGAGAAATACAGACAAGTGCAATCCGATAAAAAATCGAATTGCACTCGGACCAATGTTATTCAATGGGTGACATCTCATCTGCAATTTTTTCCTCAGCTGAAATTGGACTGAGAAAAAAAACGCAGCATGCTGCGATTTACTGCGTATCTCGGACGAGACTCACCAATGCAAGTCAATAGATGTGAGAAAGAAACGCACAGCACTCGCACCATGCAAGTGCTGTCCGTTTTTTACACACCGGTGTCCTTTCAAAAGCCGGCAATTCATATGCGGCTACTGTAAAAATCACACTGACAAGTTAGAATAGATAGAATAGAAATATACACATAGAATACATATTATATACATGTCAGTAATACACACATATATATGTATTTATATTGAACTGAAAGATAGAATAAAAGCCGGTAATTTATCTGCCGGATTCTGTAAAATCACTGCAGGAGCCGACAGGATAGAAGAGATGGATTACATACAGTAAATACATATAGAATAGGTAGATATATAGATGTCAGTGACAAATACAATTAGTACAGTGTGTGTGCAAATTACTGGACATGTATTTAATTAATAAACGATTATATATTGGAAAAAATGGCTTGGGATCCCACGCAATTTTCAAAACCAGCAGAGGGAAAGCCAGAGACTGGGTGCAGATGTTTATAGCCTGGGAAGGGGGTAATACCCATGGAGCTTCCAAGGCTATTAATATCAGCTCACAGCTGTATACTTAGCCTTCACTGGCTTTTAAAATGGGGGACCCCCCAAAAAATGATGCAGGGTTCCCCCATAATTAATAACAGTAAAGGCTATGCAGATAGATGCAGGTTGATATTAATATCCTAAGAACGGACCATGGATATTGGTCCCCCTGGCTAAAAACAGCAGCACTCAGCCACCCCAGACAAGGCGCATCTGTAAGATGCACCAATTCCAGCACTTAGTCTCGCTCTTCCCACTTGCCCTGTAGCGGTGGCAAGTGGGGTAATAGTTGTGGGGTTGATGTCACCTTTGTATTGTAAGGTGACATCAAGCCCATGGCTTAGTAATGGAGAGGTGTTAATAAGACACCTATCCATTACTAACCTTATAATTGGTAAAGGGTTAAATAAAGACACAGCCAGAAAAAAATCTTTTAATTAAATAAAGCACTAAACACAGTTTGCCATCTTTAATATTCAGCTAATCCATGCGACGCCCTCGATCTCCTGTAATAAAGAAAAATAACAAACCAACAATATACCATACCTGTCTGGCATTCAGTCCCACGCCGTAATCCATATCTAATGCGACTGCCCCAGCTGTAAACCACTGATGAATGAATGAGAAGCTGCCAGTGGCAGCATTAGTGACTAGCGCTGACTTCACTGATGCTGCACTGCCTTATAACCTGACCCGCAGTGAACTCTGGAGCGTGGGAAAATGCCAGTTAATTTTCCCATGCTCAAGAGTTCACCCCAGGTCAGGCTGTGAGTCAGCGTAGCATCAGTGATGTCAGCGCTAGTCACTGAAGCTTCTCATTCATTCACCAGTGTTTTACAACCGGGGCGGTTGCATTAGCACCGCTCCCGGTTGTAAACTGTATATCCCCTAGATATGGATTACAGCGTGGGACTGAACGCTGGACAGGTATGGGTATATTGTTGGTTTGTTATTTTTTCTTTATTACAGGAGATCGAGGGCGTCGCATGGATTAGCTGAATAATAAAGATGGCAAACTGTGTTTAGTGTTTAATTTCATTAAAAGACTTTATTCTGGCTGTGTCTTTATTTAACCCTTTACCAACTATAGCATTAGTAATGGTGTTTTATTGACACCTCTCCATTATAGGCTGAGGGCTAATGTTCTTAGTCTGGGAGGGAGACAATATCCATGACCCCTTCCTATGCTATTAATAACAGCCCGCAGCTGTCTGCTTAACCTTTGCTGGTTTTTAATAGAGGGGACCCCAAGTCATTTTTTTTGTAGCAACCCTTGTTAATAGTCAATAAATGCTAAGTAGACATCTGTAAGCTGATATTAATAGCCTGGGCCTGGAAAGCTCCATGTTTATTACCCCCTTCCCAGAATGTAAACATCATCCCCCAACTGTCAACTTTCCCTCAGCTTCTTAAGTAAAATATGTGGGACCCTATTCCATTTTTTTCTTTTATTTTAGCTATATATCAATTCTCTTCTGATGGTTCATGCTGTTTATTTGCGGTACTCAGCTGATAAAATGTTGGGTTTCCTATGAGATGGGTGCAAAAAAATTGCATGGCACACACAAGGTCCGTGTGCTGTGCGACTTATTTTCTCACACCCATTGACTTTCATTAGTGAGTCTCAGCTCTTTCACGCAGCCATGTGCAGCATGCTGCAAATTTTTCCTCATCTCAATTCCAGTTGAGGAAAAACTAGCAGATGAGCACTGCCTAACTTGCTAACACTGTAGCGAGTGCAATGCGAGGTTTTCTCACAGTCCACTCTCAGTGTTTAAATGCTGATGTGTGCGAACCCTTATACTCACCTCCAGTGCCGCATCTATCGGGGATCACATGACATTTTGTCACGCAATCCCTATGGCCAATGAGCGCTGGCTTCACTCTATCCACCTTTGGAGAAATTGTGAACAGAGTCAGAATAGGCGGCTTCACAGGAGCGCCAAGCTGGTGATGGGAGTTTTTTAGTGCAGACAGCATGCTGCAGCTCCGGCTGGATGCCTCAGAAGAGGATAAGACTGGATGAAGTAAAAATGGACCGGTCATATGGAGCGCAAGCGACACAGTTCAGCTGGTATTAAGACGACATCCTTACTGTGGCGGGTACCGTCTTGCGCTCTCACCAGTGTTATGCATGGGTGCATAACCTCTTAAGGTTAGTTGGCACTTCACTTCCCTGGCTGATTTTTTAACTTAGATAGCTCTCAATGTGTTTCCTTTTTGTCTCTGTTTTCTCTCCCTGTCTGATTTGAACTCCGCTGAGGACACCATTAGCCCTGTTAACCCAACTTACTGGAAGGATCTTTGAATGCTGCCTTAATGGGACTGTGCCTTCATTGTTACAAAAAGGACTGTGTTTAAACCCACTGAGTTTAACTGGTAATGCATTAACTTCCTTACAGAAAGAGACTATACCAATCCTTCAATTGATTTTAGTATGAACATTGTTGTGCTGTGTAATAATAACTGATTTTTTTTTTCTCCTCTCTGAATTTTTTTTTTTCTCTTTGAAATTTTTATCTTTTTAAATTTCGTGCATGTGGACATTATTCACATTTACATTAATCTCCTTGCAAACTAATAATCTGAGTTTTTTTATAAGTGAGGTTAAATTGTGACATTTTGTAATTCCTTTCCTGATCTGGTTTAACATAGATTATTTTGCGTCCAAGCCAGAAACACTCAGGATTAGTAGAATTGCACTAGCTATAGGGGCATGCTCTAATCCTTCACTTCCACCTTTACAAACCATTGATCAAAAATTGGACGATGATAATAGGAAAACTATAAATAAATTGTTCTCAGAGTATGAGAACTTCAGTAAAATTGAGATCACTAACCATATTGACATACTCTTTCTACAACATTATATTGTTGAAGGTTTGTTTCCTAAAGGTTTAGTGATCGCCCAGAAGTCATCCTTTTCGAATGACCAGGAGTTCACTCAACTATGGGACACCATCCGCTTTAAATGTTCCTCACCTCTGATGGAACTGCTAATCTCCAAAAGGAAATCTCTGGCTAATGCTGCAATATCTGAGCTTCATTTGCTTAAACAGCGATTGCAGCATTACTCTACTTCTTGTGACTTCCGCGAGTTTGACAAAAAACTTTTTAATAGATTAGATAAATTTGTAGAGGAGCTTATCAAAAAGAAAGCCGTGAAATTTCTCAGAGATAGAGGTCACGTCCAGGACGAGGACATAGTTACAACTATGGGCACTGACGTGTCATCCCTAGTACCCCCTATATCCATCCCTGTCACGACAAAAAGACTGGTTAACAACAAATCAGGGGATTCTACCTGTAATTTTAAAAATAAACAGCAGAAAAACTATTACCAGCAACACAAGGACACCCTCAAGGGTTGTATTAATCAACTGGGGCATGACTGCAGTAAAATGACTGGGGATAAATCTGACCGTGTCCACTCCAGTAATTCACTGAGTGTATCTACACTAATCACACTAAGTGAGCCACCCAGTAATCTCCCTTCAGAGAAATTACTTGAGTTTACCCATTAATCCAGTCCCAACAGAGGAACTTCCTGAGGAATCATTTGATATTCCTGGTCCCTTGACACTGAGTGAAGCTGATGACCTTGGTGGTCTTTCCCAGTTCACTGTTCATGATGACCACCCCTCCTCTCAATCTTCTACACACTCCTTAACTTTTTTTGCCCTCCCTTCCACTTTGAGCAACGTTGCCTCCTCATTACCCATTATTGAGACCATAGAACTTACTAACATATTTAGAAATAACTTGGTTGGATTCTCCCCATATAAAAACTCTTTCTTCACCACTTAACCTCTTCGCTCTCAGGCCCGTCCAGACCGCCCCCACTGATACTTCTAGAAATACCAAAATTACACAGTTTTTTTTGGGTGGCTCCGGGCCACTAATCCAAAATAAAAAGAAAAAGAGGAGACAAGGCTGTAGAGGAAGGGGAAAAGCCAGAATTAACATCAGGATTACCCCCTATAAGTCACCTTTACTTGGATGCCCAGGGCCACGGACTGGGTCGCTGCCACCGTGACATCCCCTTTAAGTACCGGACCTGGTACCGAGTACCCCACGGCCCTGGCGGGCGTTCTATGTGCATGTGGCCTAAGTGTCATTATTTTACAAGGGGATATGAGACGACGCTGTCCAAGAAGAGGAAAATCCCTTCCACCTGACAGCGGTCGCTGCAGACAATAATTTTTTAAATTACAAAACTTCTCCTATCCTTTACAATGTTAATCATGGACACCTCACTGATTGCATACTGATGCCATTTATCTGGTGTCTGCGATTTTCATGGACCCGTAGACTTGTATGGGTCATTTTTATTTATGACGTGGATAAAAAACAGACATGCCTCCGTAATATTTTGTAGACACTTGGTCTTCAGAAATAAGGATATGTGATATATGAGGCCTTGAACGTATGTGAAAAACTCAATGAGGCCTTGAACTGCACATGTAAAAATGATTCTTTTTTTTCAAGCCAAAAGTGTCTATAGATTTTATGTGTAGAAAAGGTTAATCACTTTGCAAAGTGTATATAACCCAGTCTCATATGGAGAAGACCAGGGTGTGGATGTTAAAAGTGTAATCATGAGGGACATGTCTGAGCACAACTTACAATCGTGAGTTAAATATAAGCAACTGGTGACCTCAAAGAGGCAAAGGGAAATTAGATCTATGTATAATAAATGGGGTGTGGCCATGAGAAAACTTACCCACACCTAACTTAAAATCTCATGACAAATCCTCCAATTATACTCATGATTTATGTACAAGAGGAGACATGTTTATTGTGCTTGAAAAAAATGAGCCATATACATAGTATCAAGTATCCCCTATAAGTAAGAGCTAAGAATAACTGCAAATATAGAGCAAATTGCACCCTGTGTGTGTATACCCTAAGGCCAAGTGCACACGTTGAGTATTTGGTCAGTATTTTACCTCAGTATCTGTAAGCCAAAACCAGGAGTGGGTGATAAATACAGAAGTGGTGACGTGTTTCTATTATACTTTTTCCTCTGATTGTTCCTCTCCTGGTTTTGGCTTTTCAAAATACTGACCAAATACTCACCGTGTGCATGTGGCCTAAAAGGGTTGTGTGACGTAAGAAAAAGCTTTTTCTCCAATAGCGATGAAGCCGACCTTTCTTTCTAATTTTATACTATCTTTCAATGTGAGGCTTAAATATGGACGGACAGACACCGGGACTGATGAATCTGCAACAATCGCGTATGATGATGTGTGTGTCTCCTACAGACTTACTGGTAAATTCATGGCTGTAATGTTTACAGCATGACATATTACTTGTTGTTTCGCAATGGTTTTTCTTGTGACATCATGAGTCACAAGAGCCCCATCACGTTGCAGCCACAACGTACCTCAGCTCAATGGAGGCAGCTTAGGAGCTTACTGCATAATGATTTACCTCACACTCAATGATAAGGTGGAATATTTCAAGCAACCTGCTTGTTATTTATTATCCTTCATTCCCACGATGAGTTTTTGCTGACTTTTAATGTAAGGCTGGGGTCACACTTGTGAGTGCAATGTTAGAAACTTGCGCGAGTCTCTTGCCTCAATACCCAGCACTGCCGTCGGCACTCGGGACCGAAGCGTGCAGCTGCATAGAAATACAGTCTCAAGTGTGACCCTGGCCTTACAGATTTTCTGCTCCCATTAAGTAAATTATGTCACTTGCAATTATTCATTGTGTTTTGAGTGCGTTTTTTTGTCTCTTGTTGGACCATCATGTTTTAAATGAAGTTGCTTTGTTTCTTATACTTCATGATATTTGATTTTGACAAAACTTTGTTGATACAGTCATGGGAGGATTGCATGGTTTTTATATGTGTTTCCGCCGCGGAAACGCACTAAAAACGCTTGTGCATTTTTTACCCATCAGATATTCCACATCTAATGGAAGTCTATGGGAAATTTCTACACATAAATCTCAATGTAACCACAAAAAGAATTTGACATGTTGCAGCTACGCAGCATCAAAAACTCATTAAGGGCACACAGATAAGGCCATTTTCACACATTCAGTATTTGATCAGTATTTTACATCAGTATTGTAAGCCAAAACCATGAGAGAGTGAAAAATGCAGAAGTAGTGACATGTCTCTATTAGGCTGGCGTCACACTAGGCGTATGAAAATATGGTCCATTTTTTATGACCGTAATACGCAGAAATTGTCCCAAAGCACTGTTCCGTATTCAATGCGAGGATGCGATTTTTACGCACAAACTTATCCGTGTGTCATCTGTATGGCATCCGTATGGCTTCCGTACGGCGTTTTTTTCACGCAGGCTTGCAAAATGGACATATCATGGATCCATCGGCTCAAATATTCTGAAAAACATATATACAGTCTATATATGTGTCAGTGAGACACATATATATACACAGTGTATTTTTATATTTAATTCAGCGCTAGATAGCAGAAAAGCCGGTAATTCAATTGCCGGCTTTTGCTATCTCCTTCACAAACCCGACAGGATATGAGACATGGTTTACATACAGTAAACCATCTCATATCCCTTCTTTTATTACATATTCCTCTTTACTAATGTAACAAGTGTCTCTGTGTAAAATTTGGGGTCTCTAGCTATTAAATTAAAGGGTTGAATCCCGGAAAAAAATGGCGTGGGCTCCCGCGCAATTTTCTCCGCCAGAGTGGGAAAGCAAGTGACTGAGGGCAGATATTAATAGCCTAGAGAGGGACCATGGTTATTGGACTCCCCCGGCTAAAATCATCTGCCCCAGCCACCCCAGAAAAGGCGCATCTGTAAGATGCGCCTATTCTGGCACTTAGCCTCTCTCTTCCCACTCCTGTGTAGCCGTGGGATATTGGGTAATGAAGGGTTAATGTCACCTTGCTATTGTAAGGTGAGATTAAGCCAGGTTAATAATGGAGAGGTGTCAATTATGACACCTATCCATTATTAATCCAATAGTACGAAATGGTTAATAAAACACACACACGTTATTAAAAAAGTATTTTAATGAAATAAAGACAAATGGTGTTTTAATATTTTATTATACTCTTAATCCACCTGAAGACCCTTGTCACCTGAAATAAAGTTAAAAAAACAAACAACAATATTCCATACCTTCCGTCGTTCAGTCTTGTCCCACGCTGTAAATCCATCTGAAGGGGTTAAATCATTTTACACCCAGGAGCACTGCTAATGCAGCTGTGCTCCTGACTGTAAAACTTGGTGAATGAATGGAGTGCAGGGGAATGTCCTGTAGTTACCTCGAGTCGCGGTGATGCACCCTCTGCTGGATGAACTCATATGAACTCGAGCCTGGGAACTTTTCAGAATATTTTCCCAGGCTCGAGTTCATATGAGTTCATCCAGCAGAGGGCGCATCACCGCCACTCGAGGTAACTACAGGACATTCCCCTGCATTCCATTCATTCCATGGGAAGGTTCCTGGTTATTGGGCCTTTCCCAGTCTAAAAATACAAGCCCACAGCCACTCCAGAATTGGTGCATGATATTTTGCCCAGCTCTTCACAGTTGCCCTGGTGCAGTGGCAATCGGGGTAATGGTAGTTGGGGTTGACAACTGCATTTGTCAAAAATCACAGTTGCCATCAAGTCTAAGGGATAGTAATGGGGAGGTGTCTATCACACCCCTCATTACTAACCCATTAATCAAAAATTAAAATGCACACAGCAAAAAAACTTTTTTGAATAAAGACTCTGCCACACAATCCCTTGTTCACCAGTTTAAAAAAAAAAATCCCATGCAGGTTCGCCATAATCCATCGAATCTGATGTAGTCCAGAAATAGATACCTGAAAAACACAAAAAGACAGAAATAAAAAACAAGAGACAGTCCTTCATGTACCAATGTATTACCAAAATTGTTCTGACCAAGCTCCAATGTAGCCCACGTTCCCCAAATCTGGCTCTGGAGACTGTGAATAGCAGTAAAGTGACCGCTACTCACAGGTGCCAGGTAATGATGACAACGCTCATCAGCATCGCTGGCTCACGCTGTACTAAGCGAGACCTGGTGGCTCTGATGAGTGTTGTCGTCAGTGCCCGGTGCCTGTGAATAACAGGAACTTTACTGCTATTTACAGTCACCGGAGCCAGATTTGTGAGACATGGATTACATCAGAGCTTCATGGGAACATGTTTGGTAATAAATTGGTGAATTGGTGATAGTGTGGGGGAGTCTTTATTCAATTAAAGTTTTTTTCGGTGAGTATTTTTTGATTACTGGGTTGATTACTAACGTTGGGGGCTTGATGGCAACTGTGATTTTTGACAAATCACAGTTGTCATCAATCTTAACAACCATTACCTCATTTGCCACCGCACCAGGGCAATGGAGAAGAGAGAAGGCAAAGCACCAGAATGGCTCATCTAACGATGCACCAATTCTGGGGTGGCTGCGAATTTGTATATTAAGGCTTGTAAGGGCCCAATAACCACAAACCTTCCCAGCCTGATAATATAAGCCCATAGCTGTTTGCTTTACCTGGGCTGATTATCAAAAAATAGGGGGGACCCCATGTCATTTTTTAAAATTATTTATGTATTTAATAGAATAAATAAGGCAAAACATCATTTAGTGCCACATGAAAGGCACTAAAGGGTGCAAGTTTATTATATTTAGGGGGCTTGTAACACTATATATCTACAAAACATCTAGCTATTCTTTCTATCTATCTCTTTGTATAAGATTTATTACTTTTGTAAACTAGCTTTAATTTACAAACAGAATTACAGTATGTAAAAGATGATGTCATACGAATGCTAAGTGAGAAAATTGCATTGTACTCTCATGACACTCGTCCTACTTTCCTGGATCAACATCGGAGCGATTTTTTTGCACAGATGTGATCGAGGCCTGACTTTAAGGGTTTGTTCACACTAGCGTATATATAGGATGAGTGCAACATGAGAAAAAAATTATTGCAATCGGACCAATGTTATTCCAAGAGGCAGTGCAGATCGGCGCATTTTTCTCCGCTGTATTCGACATGGCAAAAAAAATCAAAGTATGCTGCGATTTCACTCCGAAATCTGATGGATGTAAAAAAAAAAAAAAAAATTGGACATCTTATGGCCCATCAGTATGGCATCCGATTTTTACAGCTACATTACAATTGTGTAAAATTATATTAAATATTATATACTGTATATATCCTTGTCAGGGTAAACTTATTCAACTTTACTTAACCTCTTGGATTGAAAATTTTGCATTTAAAAGAAGAATTACTCAGACTTCTTCACTAAGAGTTCACATTAACATACAGTATGGCATCCCATGCAAGCGCACTGTATGCGAAATGCTAATGACACTCGGCTCGAACTCTGCTGCGAGCGTGAGCCGAGTGTCCGTGTTCTGTGCTCCGATCCTCTCGCATGAAAGAATAGCAGCACAGGTGCAGAGGAGATGGAGAAATGAATGCTAAAGAGAAATGAATATTCACTGCTCTCCACTCCCATAGGCATGGAGACCAGTGAATATTCATTCCCTTTGGTAGCGTGCACACGTGATCGCCTGGCTGCTGCAGCAAACCGGCGACAGCTGCTACTGTGCCTGCTATTTAAGAGCAATGAAGATTCATTGCTCTTCACTCCTTTAGTCCTGGCATGGAGAGCAATGAGTATTCCGGCAGCCGTCGTGCACATGACTTGCCTTTTAATGTTTTTCTGACCATGCATACCAGTGTAGTGATAAGGAGGCCATACATACCAGGATAGGGATGAGGAGCCATAAATACCAGGATAGGGATGAGGAGCCATGCATACCAGGATAGGGATGAGGAGGCCATACATACTAGGATAGGGATGAAAAGCCATGTATACCAGGATAGGGATGAGGAGCCATACATACCAGGATAGGGATGAAAAGCCATGCATACCAGGATAGGGATGAGGAGGCCATACACACCAGGATAGGGATGAAAAGCCATGTATACCAGGATAGGGATGAGGAGCCATACATACCAGGATAGGGATGAAAAGCCATGTATACCAGGATAGGGATGAGGAGCCATACATACCAGGATAGGGATGAAAAGCCATGCATACCAGGATAGGGATGAGGAGGCCATACATACCAGGATAGGGATGAAAAGCCATGTATACCAGGATAGGGATGAGGAGCCATGCATACCAGGATAGGAATGAGAGGGTCATGCACACCAGGATGGGGATGAAGAGGCCATGCATAACAGGATAGGGATGAGGGGGGCATGGATACCAGGATAGGGATGAGGGGGGCATGGATACCAGGATAGGGATGAGGGGGCTATGCATACCAGTATAGGGATGAGGGGGACATGCATACCAGGACAGGGATGAGGGAGCCATGCATATCAGGATAGGGATGAAGAGTCATGCATACCAGGATAGAGATGAGGGAGCCATGGATACCAGGATGGGGATGAGGAGCCATGCATACCAGGATAGAGATGAGGGGGCCATGCATACCAGGATAGGGATGATGAGCCATGCATACCAGGATAGGGATGAGGAGCCATGCATATCAGGATAGGGATGATGAGCCATGCATACCAGAATAGGGATCAGGGGGGCATGCATACCAGGATAGGGATGAGGAGGCCATGCATACCAGGATAGGGATAAGGGGGCCATGCATACCAGGATAGGGATGAGGGGGGAATGGATACCAGTATAGGGATGAGGGACCATGCATACCAGGATAGAGATGAGGAGGCCATGCATACCAGTAAAGGGATGAGGAACCATGCATAACAGGATAAGGATGAGGGGGCCATGCATACCAGGCTTATACTCGAGAATATACGGTATGCACCCAAAAATTGTATAAATAAAACAGCTTATTACACAAAAAAACAAGCCCTCAATCAATGGAAAAATAAAAATGTGATGGGTCTCGGAAAACTTCTGACTTTTTTTATCATTTAAAAGAAAAAAATAATACAAATTTGGTATTATTATAATTGTACCTGGATAATCTTGTTTTCATGTTATTATCATCATACAATAAACACCGTCAAAATAAAACAAAACACAAAAACAGTGTTAGAATTATGTGGTGGGTTTTCACCATTTTAGTTTACTTGGAATTTTTTTTCCCATTTTTCAGTATTTTGTATGATAAAATGAATAATGTCATTCAAAATCACAACTTGTTCTACAAAAAACAAGCACATATATATCTATGGGGACAGAAAATATAAAAGTTATGCCTCTTTGAAAGAGGGTAGCAAAAAGCGGAAGCCCAAAAAACAAAAATTCACCCGGTCCCTAGTTAGTATGGAAAACTTTTAAAACTTATGTCAGTTGACGGTACTGAAAAGAGGATCCTGATAAGTGGTGAAGTACCAGTAGGGCAATTGGCCCTTCAGATGGTGTTATATTTGATGTTGGTTACATAGCCATCTGTAGGTTGGCAGAGAGAGTGTCTGTTTTGCTTTTAAAGGGAATCTGTCAGCAGTTACAAAAGCCCTCGTTCCAGTGATGTATCACTTAGTTTACCAGGTGCAGCAGTTATAATAGAGTCACAGTTTTCTCTGCTTCTAATCTAGAAGAGCCCAGTTGTAGAGCGATGTATAACCCTATTCATACCACATATTTCTGTGTACATTGTATAGTGACAGACAGCTGCTAATAAGTGCTGGGGAGGGGTTACACTAGGATGTAGTGATAATCTCCTGCTAATAAAATGCTGATTGTATTGAAACAGCAAAACACAGCCCAGTAAGTGACACATCACTGTAATCAGGGACTCTGCTCCTACATCATGGTGCTCTCAGATTACACATCAATAACCCGATTACAGATTCCCTTTAAGGATAGTCTTAAGAAACAAGAGCTAAAAAATCATTGAGGTGCCAATGTCTCTTTTGGCCAGGATCAAATTCTGACTCTTGGACCATTTAACAAGGATCCCATGTATAAGCTTCAGGATAACTGTAATTCTATACTGATGAGCAAGTATCTGTATGTTTTACTGACTTCTGTAAACCAGGAGATGAGGAAGTGAAAACTGCTGACGTGATTGATCCCCCACAGAAAATAGCCACCCCCTGCATCAGATTTTAATTTAGAAATTGCACAATATGATTTCTGTCTAGACACTCACTCATGGGGTGGCTTAAATTCTAAAAAAAAAAACTAAACTGTCAAGAGAAAGTTATTCTGTTTTCTTCCTAATCCAAAGGTCATAAGTCTAACCTTCATCACTACGTAAATTCAGTGTCTGTTTTGCTCTCTGTTCCTTGACCCTGCATCCTATTTTCTGTTCAAAGATTCCAAATATAGTGGTGGGTAGCAGTAATATGGAAGGAAATGGCAAGAAGAAAGGAAAGGCACTCGGGACTTTACATATGAAGTATTCATTTTATTGCTGAGGACAGTAACAGCATATGGTAATGAACACAAAAATATTTTTTTATCAAACCTAAAAACTAAAACAGCATTTTCCATGTTTTATCTATATGACCATAGGAGCAAATGTTCTTTCGATATTTGGAAATAAGAATATTTTTTATACCTATTATTAAATAAGAATTATACTTTAACTTCTTAAATTTTTAATACAACATCAGCATACACCTAAAATTTTGGGATGGTAAATTTCATGTATTACTCACTGTCTCATTGATAAATATACAGTATATGCTTCAATGTTTTATATTTCCTTTTAAAATCTAAAAAGCATCAATTTAAGAAATAATAAACAATTACAGTGGCTTATGAAGTATTCACTCCCCCTCTTCCCCATCCCACCTTGGCATTTTTTGTGCTTTGCTACCTCATAACCTGGAATTTCACTGTTTTTTTTAGAGTTTGCATCAGTTCATATCAAGAACATGCCAACAACTGTGCACATTTGGTTTTCGTTTTATTGGGGAGCAAACAACAAATAGGCCAGAATAAATTATAACGTCAGTGTGCATAACTATCCCCTCCTAAAGTCAGTACTTTGTAGAACTTCCTGTTGCGGCAATTACAGCTGCAAGTCACTTTGGATAACTCTCTTTGAGCTTTTTACATCTTGCCACAGGAATTTTTGCCCTTTCCTTAAGGCAAAACTGCTCCAGATACTTCAAGTTAGATGGTTTCTTCTGGTGAACAGCAATCTACAAATCTGACCACAGATTCTCAATTGGATTAAGGTCTGGGTTTTGACTAGGCCACTCCAAAACATTTACACATTTCACCTTAAACCACTTGAATGTTGCTTTAGCAGTATTCTTTCGGTCATTGTCTTGTTTGAAGGTGAACCTCTTTCCCAGTCTGAAATCACTGACAGAGTGAAACAGGTTTTGCTCAAGAATATCCCAGTATTTTGCACCATCCATCTTCCCCTAGACTCGGATAATTTGTCCTGTCCCTGCCTCTGAAAAACATGCCCACAGCATAATGCTGCCACCACCATGTTTCACTGTGGGGATGGTGTTCTTGTGGTGATGAGCTGTGTTGGTTTGGCACCAGACATAGTATAATTTACCTTGGTGGCCAAAAAGTTTCATTTTGTTCTCATTTGGCCACAGCACCTACCTCCATGCATTTGGGGAGTCTCCGACACATTTTTTAGCACTGACAGACTGTGTGACACTTGGATTGCACACAGGTGGATTCCCTTTCACTAAGAATTCGACTTACAGGTGCATCTCATAAAATTTGAATTGAATTAAAAAGTTCCTTTATTTCAATTCTTCAAGATAAAAAGTGAAACTCATGAATTAGATAGAGTCGTTACAAAGAGAGTGATGTATTTCAAGTGTTTATTTCTGTTAATGTTGATGATTATGGCTTACAGCCAATGAAAACCCAAAAGTCATTATCTCAGTAAATTAGAATACTTTATAACACCAACTTAAAGAAGTGATTTTAACATCCGAAATGTTGGCCTACTGAAATGTATGTTCAGTAAATGCACTCAATACTTGGTCGGGGCTCCTTTTGCATCAATTATTGCATCAATGAGGTGTTGTATGGAGGCGATCAGTCTGTGGCACTGCTGAGGTGTTATGGAAGCCCAGGTTGCTTTGATAGCAGCCCTCAGCTCATCTGCATTGTTGGGTCTTATGTCTCTCATCTTCCCCTTGAAAATACCCCATAGATTCTCATGGGGATAAGGTCAGACGAGTTTGCTGGCCAATCAAGCACAGTGATACTGTTCTTTTTAAACCAGGTATTGGTACTTTTGGCAGTGTGGACATGTGGCAAGTCCTGCTGGAGAATGAAATTTCCATCTCCAAAAAGCTTGTCGGCAGAGGGAAGAATCCAGGGGGGCAGAATTAAGAACAGAAGTGCAGCAACTTCAGGAACAGCAGTGCAGTAATAGTGGGACTACAGCTACTGGACAGAAGAAGGCTGAGAAAAGTGGGAGAAAGTGCACCAAGATGTGGCAGGTTTTTGCATGGGCCACCATTCTCAGGACCAGGGTGAAATGGCAGGGAATGACTCCACGAAAGGCAGAAATACTGGACATTGAGGACACTGTGGGACCGTATAGTACGGACCATTCCGAACGCAGGCTTAGTGACAGGCAAGGGTCAGAGATATTGGTGCCTAATGCTGTAACAGTGTGTGCCCTGGATGACAAGTTGCTGAGTAAACATGTTGAAGTTGAAGCAAAACCGGACTGTGACTCTTTATTCTTGGAATCGTCCGCAGAGGTAACTGTCCCGTGCCGGGAAGACCCTGATGGCGCAGAGGAACAGCACCGAGGTACTCAGAGAGGTACACATGTTTGTATGAAGGGGGAAAGCTGGAGAGTGATAGAGGGATTGTTATTGGCCATGACTACTGCCCTGGCTCACCCATCCTTCAGTTGCTTGCACCAGAAATTTGTAGGGACATCATAGCATAAGGGGTGAATACATATGCACATTTAAATTTTTAGTTATTTGATCCCATAAATTTAATTTATGTCTGTATTTTTTTCTCACTTCACTTCACCAACTTGGACTATTTAGTGCTGATGCATCACACATAAATCGAATTACAAAAATGTTTAAACACAGGTTGTAATGTAACAAAATAGGTAAAAAGCCATTGGGGATAAATAACTTTGCAAGCCACTGCAGGTGTCAGTTCATTTAAAGTTAGGAAGCAGAGACACGGCTTCTGAAATATTGTAAATTTATTATTAAAACTCTATGTATCATATCAAAAATGGAGATGTGCTCAGCTATCACCATTAGTTTCATAGATTGTAATTATAACTGTGGTGCGCATGAGTGTCTTGGGATTGCTGGGGGTCCTTGCAGCGGCGCTTCAAGAGATCAACCAGTTAAGATGAAAATAACACTATAACAAGCAAAACAGATCAGAGTTTCCTTACTCTAATTTTAAGATCAAGGATTTACTTATCATCAGGATTTCAACGTTAGGCCGGGTTCACATTAGCATATTTTACGGTCTGTATATTGACTGCATTGCCTGGCTTGGAGACTTGGTCTCTTGATATTAACTTACAGCCTCATATGTGCCCGTGGTCAGAGCAGGCATAATTGATCGTAAAAAATACTATTGTGAACCTGGTCTTAGGTTGTGACGCTGAACATAAAATGGCCCATACAGGAATTTTCAAGTTTGCTTGAAGTTTCCTTAGCCATGACCACTGAGGTTATCAAATGTCTGTAGACCACCTGTAATGGTCCTTACTCTGCAGTTTTCAAAGCTTGAAGGATCAGATTGAGCTCATAGCACCAGGTCTCATATCTGTAAGCCATTCTTATCTGGGCTACATTAGTTTTGCGGATATCATTGCCTTGAGGCCCTTCCTTATGGTAGTCTTCCCCAAGAAAATGTGCCTTCTCCTACACAAACAAACAATTTGGATTATTAATATCACAAAAGTATCATGTGCACAAATTCATGTACATTTCTGTCTCCTGCTTACGTTAATAAATGAAAATATAGCAGTCATGTAGTTTTAGTAACTCTTAATAATTACCTCAATATGGCCTTTAATGACCAACTCATTACTATTGTATTACTGCATAAGTCCATGTAATTGTGTCAAAAAAATCCAACCCTATTTACAGTTTTCTTTTGTGCTGCTTAATCCATAAAAGAGAGACGAGTCGGCAGTAATTTTATTATTACCAGTAATGTTCTAGTCATTATTGTTCTAATTATTCCAGCATTCTTCTCGGGGGTAGTATTATGGGAATGCGCACTATTCACACTCATTTGTAGATTTTTCTCTATACTTTTCATACAGATATGTGAGAAGATGGCTAGAACCAGAGCAAGGTTTCCAATCATTGTACCGCTCTGACTAAAGCCTCATTCAGACGTCCATGAAACACAATCTGAGTACGTGATGTATGAACTGGTGGTGACCTGTGAGTTTCCCGACCCAAACTCAGCAGATGGGATGGGATGGGAGACCCATTGCCATTCCATACATCACATTCCGTGCTTGTACTGTGTTTCGTGGACTTCTGAGTGAGACTTAAGTTTGGGATTGCCATGCCTTAAAGCTTTTCTGTCAGGCAGAGACACATATAAGCCCCCCCCCCACAAACACCAACTGAGGAAGCCCACGCGAAACGTGTGTCGGACTCTTGGTTTGAGGTGTCACACAGGGAGCAATGGGTATGTTTTCAATGTGTATATATACGGTACCTTTGTCATATAGTGACTATTTGTGCTTACATTTATTTTCACAGTGCACTTTCTATACCAAGCTTGATGTAAACTTTACAAATCTAATGTAACCGGTGCATGTGCTACTGGTAATTTTTATTGATACTGCCCTCTCTTATTCTGTTATACTTCCATGTTGTTTCAGCTTGCCCATTTATCACCTGAGTCTTTATGGCCAATGTTAACATTCTCCATATATGTTTCATGCAGCGTTTGATTTGTCGTCAATAAATGTTGCTGTCTATTTCATGGTGGACTTTTGACTCCATTGTTTTTGTAGGACTTATATATAGTTTTAGGAGCTGTCCTCTCTCACTGAGTTAGGCCTCATAGTGGCTCATGTCCTTTATACTATTTCCTTGTGATATTGTATCAGTTCGGGTGATATTGATTGTATACTTGTAAGGCGTATATATGCTCATACATTCTCGTAAGAGCTTCTTCTATGACATCTGACAATAAATGTTTACTATGGATCTTATCCTTTATGACTGCCTATAGAAATTATTCTTACCTTCCATTCTCACAGTTGAAGACATTTGTAGTGTGTTGATAATAATTGTCAGTAACAGTGATTTGATTTTAAGTGGTATTATAGAATTAGAAAAACGTGGTTGTTTTGTTACAAAAAATTGTCACACTTGTCTACCCTTTTTGTGTGGTGTTACAACTCATCTCTACTCACTTCAAGAAGACTGGACCAACCCAAAATTCCATATGCCAACAATTAACAAGATTATATTAGGTGTTTCCGAGTCTGCTCTAATGCTTGCGTCTAAAGGAGTATTAGCAATGGCAAGTGGTAGAAGTAGGCTATCAATTAATAACAGCTCCTGGAACATACTGATCCTTTTGAGCCCCGACTCCCCACCATAATTTTTCTCCTACACAAGGGTGTTCCTGGCCACTCACTGCAGCAAGTGAATGGAGTTGACTGCAGTGCATTGAAGCACCACAGTAGAGGCAAAAACTGTGCAGGGGATGCACTACAGAAGCAGCACTGTGGTCCCTTCATTCACACAAGGTCGCAGAGGTCGGACCCTGGAACTCAACACTTATCTCTCAGTCTATCCACATTCTACAACTGCTTTAATATATTTTCCCATTGCTATTCTGTTTGGAAGTGACAGTGGATAATGGCGTATTTATTGGGTTGTTAGGGAATATGGCGGACAGCACACAAGTAGTATAATAAGTAAATATTCCCTGTTGAAGGAAAGTTACATACCTCATGAGACAATCCACACTGCAAAACGCTGCTCCTTGAAATCTCGCACATGTCACAGGTGCTGAGCTTGAAAACCTGTGCTGCAATGGCATATTCTTCCATGAGAGGCTCCTGAAAGCGACAAGATCAGTACATAGAGGAGACACTGGAATAAACATGCACACTTAGAGATCACAGAGCCCACTTAGAGAGCACAGTGCACACTTAGAGAAGCACAAAGCACACTTAGAGATCACAGTGCACAGGTAGAAATCACAGTGCACACTTAGAGAAGCACAAAGCACACTTGGAGAAGCACAGTGCACACTTAGAGAAGCACAGTGCACACTTAGAGAGCACAGTGCACACTTAGAGAAGCACAGTGCACACTTAGAGACTTAGAGAGCACAGAGCACACTTAGAGATCACAGTGCACACTTAGAGAAGCACAAAGCACACTTAGAGAAGCACAAAGCACACTTAGAGAAGCACAGTGCACACTTAGAGAGCACAGAGCACACTTAGAGAAGCACAGTGCACACTTAGAGAGCACAGCGCACACTTAGAGAAGCACAAAGCACACTTAGAGAAGCACAGCGCACACTTAGAGAAGCACAGCGCACACTTAGAGAAGCACAGCGCACACTTAGAGAGCACAGTCCACACTTAGTGAGCACAGTCCACACTTAGAGAGCACAGTGCACACTTAGAGAGCACAGTGCACACTTAGAGAGCACAGAGCACACTTAGAGAAACACAGTGCACACTTAGAACAGTGCACACTTAGAGAGCACAGTGCACACTTAGAACAGTGCACACTTAGAGAAGCACAGCGCACACTTAGAGATGCACAGAGCACACTTAGAGATAATAATCTAATCTTTATTTTTTATATAGCGCTAACATATTACGCAGTGCTTTACAGTTTGCACATATTATCATCACTGTCCCCGATGGGGCTCACAATCTAAATTCCCTATCAGTATGTCTTTGGAATGTGGGAGGAAACCGGAGTACCCGGAGGAAACCCACGCAAACACGGAGAGACCATAAACTCTTTGCAGATGTTGTCCAAGGTGGGATTAGAACCCAGGACTCCAGCGCTGCAAGGCTGCTGTGCTAACCACTGTGCCACCGTGTAGAGATGCACAACGCACACTTAGAGAACACAGTGCACACTTAGAGAACACAGTGCACACTTAGAGAAGCAGAGTGCACACTTAGAGAAGTACAGGACACACTTAGAGAAGCACAGTGAACACTCAGAGAAGCACAGTGCACGCTTAGAGAGCACAGCGCACACTTAGAGAAGCACAGTGCACACTTCGAGAGCACAGTGCACACTTAGAGAAGCACAGGACACACTTAGAGAAGCACAGTGAACACTTAGAGAAGTACAGGACACTCTTAGAGAAGCACAGTGCACACTTAGAGAAGCACAGTGCACACTTAGAGAGCACAGTGCACACTTAGAGAGCACAGTGCACACTTAGAGAAGCACAGTGCACACTTAGAGAAACAGTGCACACTTAGAGAGCACAGTGCACATTTAGAAAAGCACAGTGCACACGTAGAGAAGTACAGGATACACTTAGAGAAGCACAGTGAACACTTAGAGTAGTACAGGACACTCTTAGAGAAGCACAGTGCACACTTAGAGAAGTACAGGACACTCTTAGAGAAGCACAGCGCACACTTAGAGAGCACAGTGCACACTTAGAGAGCACAGTGCACACTTAGGCTGGGTTCACATTTGCATTCAGGGGCTTTGCGGAGGGCTGCATACGTCCTCTGTTAAGCCCTGCCTACTTCTGCATACTTCTGCACGTGTCCTGCGTACTTATCTTTAAAATTGGGTACGCAGGACATGTGGATGTATGCAAATGCGTCATTTTGACGCGCCCACCATCTGCACAAAATGCAACTTGTTGCGTTCTCGTGCGGTCGGCGGAAGCATCAAAACAACGCATCCATCCGCATGTCCTGCGTACCCAATGTTAAAGATAGGTACGCAGGACACATGCAGAAGTATGCGGAAGTAGGCGGGGCTTAACGGAGGATGTACGCAGCCCTCCGCAAAGCCCCTGAACGCAAATGTGAACCCGGCCTTAGAGAAGCACAGTGCACACTTACAGAAGCACAGTGCTTAATAGACAAATTTGCCTATTTCTCCTTCTGCATTGAGCATTCACTCTAAATTCATGGGCAAAATCTGTATTCAGAGAAGACAGATTTTCCCATTACTGAAATAGGAGAGTTGACAGTTGGAGCTTTTAAAATTCCAAGGTGGGGGAGGGGCAAGAGTCCGACAGACATTCTGCTGCAAGTTCTCCATAGAGCTTTATGATCTCCAATTATCATCTCCGATCTCAGTAATGGGAAAACCTGTCTCCACTGAAAAAAAAATTCACTGAAAGAGGAAAAGAAAGTTAACAATATCACTGAGAGAGAAAAAACAGCCACATTCTTGAAATATCATGTCTTGACTAGTGTTGAGCATTCCGATACCGCAAGTATCGGGTATTGGCCGATACTTGCGGGTATCGGAATTCCGATACCGAGATCCGATACTTTTGTGGTATCGGGTATCGGTATCGAAACAACATTAATGTAAAAATGTGTAAAAGAGAGAATTAAAATAAAAAATATTGCTATACTCACCTCTCCGACGCAGCCTGGACCTCACCGAGGGAACCGGCAGCGTTGTTTGCTTAAAATTCGCGCGTTTACTTCCTTACGTGAAGTCCCGGCTTGTGATTGGTCGCGTGCCGCCCATGTGGCCGCGACGCGACCAATCACAGCAAGCCGTGACGTAATTTCAGGTCCTTCAGGATTTTAAAATTACGTTCTGGCTTATGATTGGTCGCGTCGCGGTCACATGGGCGACGCGACCAATCACAAGCCGTGACGTCACGGGAGGCTGGACACGCGCGCATTTTAAAATGCGCGCGTGTCCTGCCTCCCGTGACGTCCCGGCTTGTGATTGGTTGCGTTGCCCATGTGGCCGTGACGTGACCAATCACAGCAAGCCGTGACGTAATTTTAGGTCCTTCAGGATTTTAAAATTACGTTCTGGCTTATGATTGGTTGCAACGCGACGCGACCAATCACAAGCCGTGACGTCACGGGAGGCTGGACACGCGCGCATTTTAAAATGCGCGCGTGTCCAGCCTCCCGTGACGTCACGGCTTGTGATTGGTCGCGTCGCCCATGTGACCGCGACGCGACCAATCACAAGCCAGAACGTAATTTTAAAATCCTGAAGGACCTAAAATTACGTCACGGCTTGCTGTGATTGGTCGCGTCGCGGCCACATGGGCGGCACGCGACCAATCACAAGCCGGGACTTCACGTAAGGAAGTAAACGCGCGAATTTTAAGCAAACAACGCTGCCGGTTCCCTCGGTGAGGTCCAGGCTGCGTCAGAGGGTGAGTATAGCAATATTTTTTATTTTAATTCTTTATTTTACACATTAATATGGATCCCAGGGCCTGAAGGAGAGTTTCCTCTCCTTCAGACCCTGGGAACCATCAGGAATACCGTCCGATACTTGAGTCCCATTGACTTGTATTGGTATCGGGTATCGGTATCGGATTAGATCCGATACTTTGCCGGTATCGGCCGATACTTTCCAATACCGATACTTTCAAGTATCGGACGGTATCGCTCAACACTAGTCTTGACACAAATGCACAGACAGGATGCAGCGGTTCCCCAAGATAAAAGCAGGGGCAGCACAAGTGCAAAATACTGAAAACAAGCCACTTACTAAGCCACCAAACATCCGTGGGCGGCTGCTTAGTATTTCTTCTTTTTTTTTAATCAATTAGTGTTTATTGAAGATTTCCAAAACAATACAGTACAGTCAAACAGTAATAACAGTAACAGAGGTCAACTAAAAATGACCAGAAATAAGTGAGGAGAAAAACAAAACCAATCAGAAAGGAAGAAGTAGGAAGTAGGGGAGAGAAGTGGAGGGGTAGGTACGGTAGGGGGAATAGGGGGGGAGGAAAGGAGTGTAGGCATTCACAAGACATTATCTAGCAGTTCAGTTATAGACCAGGGGTCCTGGCAAACTATGGCAGAATAAGAATATTACAAACACAAAAACAGACATGTCAATTATGCTTACTTATTCCCACTCAAGTAAACAGTCAAACAAGGTGGTGCGGGTCAATAGAGGAATGACCGCTATGTAACCAAGGGTGCCAAATATTTTGTCTTTTGGTTTTGGCAGTCATGGAGTGAGCTGCTTAGTATTTCAATAGCACACATGTCTGCATAGGGTGTCATTCACACCATTACGTAACGCTGCATCCTGTTTGTGCATTTGTGTCAGGACATGATATTGTAAGTATGGCTGTTTTTTCTCTCTCAGTGATACTGTCTCCACTGAAGACAGATTTTTGTCAGTTCATTGGGAATTTTGAGACTCAATGATCAATCCAGGTGGAGAACAAATCAGATTTCACTAATAAGATGTATTATAAAGTTTATTATCGTCACGTGTACTATTGATTTACTTTTTAAGCCAATTATTTATTTCCTTTCAGTTTTCTTAAAGTCAATAGTATTCAAAAAAATTATAACATTTAGCATGTTGTTACCTTGGTGTAATGGAACTGCATGGGGTCATCTGTAGACAAGGATATTACCAGACCTTTTTCATGGAAATCCAGCAATGGGTTCTTGGCATATTCCAGAAACAGACTGTTGTTACTCAGTGGTGACATAGCAATAGGGATTTTTGCCAAAAAATACAAGTATTGCAGCACAGGACTCTGTAAAACAAAGGTTTCATAAATCCTACAAAAAAAGCAACCAAAGAGTAATTGCTAGCATAACTCCATGTGGGACAGATGGAGACAGCAAGGTGCAGTGGTGGGCAATCTTCATCAGTCCAACAAACATTGAATAGAGTACTTGAGCGCATGTCTGACCACAAGTCAATTTAAGGAGGTCACATTGGAGCCCTGTTCTGAGGATTAGTGGGGGTCTCAGTGGTTGGACCACTATCATTATAGCAGTTATCACCTATTCCATAGACAGGTGATTGTTATTAATGGAATACCCCTTTTATGTATTACAGCAACTAAACCCCCCTCACTTGTGGTAGCATGACCAAAAATTCATCTTCGTGAACATAAGGCACATTCTCTTCTAGAAACACCTATGTGATAAGTAAAATATACCTTTTTCAAGTTCAAGCCATGAGAAATATTGTCAGCTGTCATGAATGCTGCCAGTAAATGAGTGATAGCGCCAGCCTCGCCACAGTGAGGGCGGAACAAGAAAGTGTTCATCCCCCTCTCCCTGGAATAAAACAAAAAATATTATACATTTATTACTTTAAGTCTCCCAAAATATGAACCTATGTTTCTAATATTTATAAGACTTCTATTCATACCAAAAAGCATTCAGAAAGAAGAAGAATGGAGTTTTCAGGTTTTATAGCTTCCTTGTGAAACTCTTTTTATGCACTAAGTGGATTTTTAATACAGCTACACTGTGTGCACAATTATTAGGTAAGTTAGTATTTTGACCATATTACCATTTTTATGCAGATTTTCCAAATCCAGAAGTACAAGCTGTTCGGTGCTCAGAGCTACAGCCAAGGTAAGGAGGGCTGAAACCTGACCACCACTGGACAAGACAAATGAGCTGAAACCTCAGGACTGGGCCAAGAAGTATCTGCACACAAGTTTTTCAAATGTTTTATGGTCTGTTCTGATGAGAGTGACTCTTGATGGGCCAAATAGATGTGCCCATGTCTGGCTCAGTAATGGCACAGACATTCTCTTTGACTCAGACACTTGCAAGGTGGAGGTGGGGTACTGCTATGGGCTGGTATTATTAAAGATGAGCTAGTTGGACCTTTTCAAATTGAAGATAGACTCAAATCAACTTTGAATCCTACTGCCAGGTTTTAGAAGACACTTTCTTTAAGCTGTGGTACAGAAAAACGTCTGTATCTTTCAAGAAAACCATGATTGTTATGCAGGACAATGCTCCTTTGCATGCATCATAGTACCCCACTGCTTGGCTAGCCAATTTTTGGTCCCAGTCTTGATTCTGTGTCTTGTTCAGTGGTGGTCGGGTTTCAGCCTTCCTTATCTTGGCCGTTTCTCTGAGCACTGAACACCTTGCACTTCTGAGCACTCTGTGGGGGCTGTAGTTCTGGAATATGATAGCACTGGAGGATTATGGGTTCCTGGTTGCATCGCGCTTGATTTTTCTCAAATTTTTGGCTATTATTGTGCATCTTTTTTTTTTCAACACGTTTTTGAGACCTGGTTGACTATTTGCAACAAAGCTTTTGATGGTTCTGTGATCACACATCAATATCTTAGCAATTTCAAAAGTGCTGTATTCCTCTAAGACTTTTTTGACTTTTCAGTTAGTTAAATCTCTTTTTTTGGCCTATTTTGTCTTAGGAAAACAAGTTGCCTAATAATTCTGCGCACCTTAATATATGGCGCTGTTAGGCCTCACCCTCCCTCATTGCACAAATACACATCACTTGATCTGTTTCATCCAATAAGCATGGAGGTTTATAGACCTTGGAGTAGGAAAATGTGCAAAAAAATACTCGCTTAATTCTGCATGCAGTGTATATGTTAGGGTAATCCTTTTTATCTGTTAGCTAAAACCATGATTTTCACAGATTAATTGATTTATCTTCTATCCAGGGTCTAGTCAAAAGGTATCTGGCATATAAATGATATTCTCTATCTAAAGTAACTTTTTGATCATCAGGAGCTTGTACAACTTTCGTTCCCCTGTTAGTATAGTACTATGATAATCCCTGGGATTACAAGTCAATTGTTGTAGAAATAATGTCCTATTACTTACACATATCTAGTCTGTATTTTATACACAACCTAGTAATTATTAGTAGTTTACAGGAAAATGAATCCTCCTAATCATCTCCTTTATAACTCTATTGTATACAGTGAGACTTGTAATATTGACAACTACTTGAAGACAATGGTAGAGGTAATAGGGATGTGAAGCCAAATCCAGCTAAGTCTGCTATTATTGCTAAATAGTCATTTTCCCATAGGGTGGATAAGGAATGTGTTGAAGCATTTGGCAATCAATGAATCACGTGCCTACTTTAAAGGAGTTTTTGGACTGGAGTTGAAAAGGGTAGAACAAAAACTAAAATGGCATCTAATGTGGGTCAGAAGATGGGAGAGTCTGGATAAAACGGCTGCTAATTACCTTTGTTTGCCTTATGTATATTATACAATTAGTGTAGAGAGTTGGCCTCCTTCTAAAATCAATTTAGATATAGCCAAAAATATAATTGTTGTTTTAGAGCCTATTATGCAGACAAATACAGAAGTAGAATGAATGATGCCTTTCCAAGATTTCTTTTTTCTTTATATCCTTAATGTTATACATTAGGTCCTAGTCACATTGCACTTAAAGAGGTTGTCCCATCTTGTTAAATCAGTAAAATTGCAAAGGGTTTTAAAAACCAAGCAACCTTTCAATTTGCCTCTTATTAAAAATCTCCATTCTCAAGAGCAGAAGTATTTTTACTTTTATACGGTAGTTTACAGCTCATTGCCTAGGCTATTAGCCAACACTATAGTATATCAGAGGTGGTCAGTTTTTATACAAGGAGCTTATTGTAGGTCTTACAAGCTCTTTGCTATAAAGTCTGCAAGTGTTGCTTTGAAGCTAGCCTGATCACTGGATCCCACCAGCTTAAGTCCACCTGCACCTTCGATACTACCTCTGCTTGTAGCATGGGAGAGCACAAAGTTGGGACAGTGGCCCAACTATCCTGCTGGTCCTGTCAATTTTCAGGAGCTCACCACCCAACAGCAAGCAGGATGCCAGGAGGTAGGGAGCTCCAGAAGACAGGAGACAAGTCATATGAACATGATGTATAAGCCAGAGCTTTCCCAGTGTATGTGTCAAAGGGCACTGCTTACGCAGTAGAAAAGGGGCCTTAATGTTACAAAAAATCGAGTTGAAGCAACATAAAGAGTAGAAATGTTTCCTATTATGCATGGTGATATAATGCTAATGCCTAATAGCTACAAATATGAAATCACTTTTATGAAGAAGCCAGAAAACTTATGTCTACCTGCAAATGTTGGATTTTTTTCCGCTGTTTTACATGAATGCATATTTCTCACTCTATGTTTGGGTGGGTTCCTCCCGGGTCTTAGGGTCATCCAGAAATCTGTACAAAGTGGTTCCATCTCGGACCACAATGCACGCACTGACTGCAGGTCTCCCGACCCGAGTGAGACAGACTCATAGAAATATATGAAGCTACCATGCTCCGGTCGGGAGGCTCATGGACTGAGATCTGACCTATTTGCAAGGACATCTGAATGAGCCCTCAGTTGTGTCTCCCTCAGCTGCTCCTTCTCCTCTCTCACAGCATGCATTCCCACACTGAGGGAGAGATACTGCCACTAAGTCTGCTCCTCCATGTCTTCTATTTAGTGTTTCACACTAGACAAATACATTGGAAGCTGAATGGGTTTAGAAACATTTAGAAAGACCATGCAGACACAGGCAAGGAAAGAGAACTGCAGGCTGCAGATAGGGGAAGAAGATGCCATTTTCCATTATAAGGCTACATGTTTCTTCTTGCTACAAGTGTCATCAGTGTTTTGGATCTGAGTGTCATCGATGTTTGGTCACTGTCAATTTTTAACATTAGTGTTTCATCAGTGATTTTCACTTATGGATAAATAAATAAATTACAAAGCTTCTTCTATCCTTTGTAGTGTTAATCAAGGACTGCACACTGATGTTATCCGTGATTTTCACGGACCCATAGACTTTTTTTTAGTACTTTTCATCCATCATGCCAGTAAAGAACATAAATTATTTATTATTATATTATTATTATCACATTATTATTGTTATTTTTACATTGACACACTCCAAAAAATCCCCTACAGATATGTGAACAGCCCCATAGACTATAATGGGTACGTATTGTATCTGTGAAAATTACAGTAAGAATACGAACTTGAAAAATGGATGTCTGAATGACGTTTTAGAGATTCAACAAAGTTTCAAATACTACTGACTGATGAAAAAAATTACATTGCTAGGTAGGGTTTACATACTATTACTTGGTTTTGAGATATATATTGTATAGCACAACGTAAGTTATCAATATTGATAATATTTTTTTACATCTCCAAAGGATGTGCTGGCATCTTATAAATAAGGTATCATAAATGTGCCATATTCCATCATGGGTAATCCACCAAGGAGGATTCATAGAGGTTTGTACTTGTCCCTGTTCTGCTGCCAGGATTCATTGTAAGCAGGCAGGGAACTAAGACTTGAAGAGAAGTTCCACCCTAAACTTATTTATACACGGATGCAGAACATGCAGTGTAAATTTAGCATTGGGGTGGAATTGATTTCAGTGCGCGCTGTAAGTATGTACATTTGTATGCTACAGAATATACTCCAAATACACAATAAACCAGAAAACACACAAATCCTTTCAGACTTACAAGTACTAACCAAAGAGTATAAAAAAATGGAGTATATTAGTGATAATAGCCAAAAAAGAAAAAATAAATATAGCTTTTATTTATACGGTTAAAATGACCATATATTCACAAAACACTCAATAGGGTCACTACAAATATCAGTCTTATGGCTCATACCAGTGCAGAAAAGTGGGACAAGAGTCATACGATTTTCTAGTACAATGCGATTTTTAGCACCTAGCATCCGAATAACATCCAATTTACATGCAAATGCGATCCGACTGCAATGCGATTTTAACATGAGCTTTTACATATAGTACTTGTCTGTCATTTGCACATAGTTTTCAAAGGAAATATTCTTCTCTCTCTCATATCTATTCTTGTGAACCCTCAATGGATGCGGCAGAATAGGTGGTTATAATGCCGTAATGTTAAACCGTGAATACAACAGTGATAAAGAAATATAGTTACTGACTTAAATCTATTTACCAAAAGATGTATAGGAATAGAATATACTAAAGCAAAATATAGAATGAGAGTTCACATAAAAATTGTCTCCTTACACAATATAGATAAAAGCAGAGCAAAATTGATTCATGAGGATCAATAGCTAACTATAGATACAGCAGGCCAAAACATAAATAAGTTAGTGTACTTACCTTATAAGGCAGTGGTCCCCAACCTTTCTGACCTTGAGAGCCACATTCAGCACTGAGAGAGGGTCGCGAGCCACATCCAGCTCTCACCTCCTTCAAAGTAGTGTCAACCATGGCCCCCATTACAGGTATAATGATAACCAAAGCTTTTCCACAGAAATCACTCCAGAGCAGTACACTGAGATCCAGGGGTTCCCACAATACCCCCATTCAGTATTCTCCCAACACACTGTCACATCCAGCTTTGAGCACCTCTTCTAACAGGTAGTACAAACCTCCAGCGTACCATACCTAAAACATCTCTAAACCCTTTAAGACCAGTAAATGTGCATCCAGATCTGCAATTCTGTGCAGGGCTACTCAGAAAATTCACCATTTTGAGATGTGCTCTTTATACCTGTTTGCTAGACCTGCACCTAATGCATCAAGCTGGCAGACAGTCGCGAGCCACAATTCATGGGGCTGCGAGCCACATGTGGCTCCCGAGCTACAGGTTGGGGAGCCCTGTTATAAGGTATAAAACAAGCCCACAGCAATGCGTTTCCCCCAGGAAATAGAAGCCAGGGTTCCTCAGAGGACTTAGTGTGCTTGCAGATTAGATGTCTCTACAATGAGGTACAAATCTCTAGGATAATAGGATAATGTGTGTCTCTTACCAGTGAGAAAGCCATTTTTTCAATACTCCAGCCAGGATCAGGCGGAAATTGTCATGAAATTGTAGATGGAAAGCAACAAGCATTCCAACTGTACCCCTACCAACCTTTTGTCACTGGTAGTGAGTTCGTTAGGGGGCGGTACGATGTTTGGAACGCAAATGTGCTCCACTGATGCCGGACGCAGCCATGCGTCACCAAAAGTCATCATCATTGGGTGTTCCAGTGTGTGGACACCAACAAAAAATCATTGGGAATGAGGTCATATCGATGTGATATGCCGTGTATAGCAACCACACTCACTTAATAATTGGGAAAAATAGCGTAGAACTCAAATTACAGTATACCCAAGCATCTCACAACACCTATAACATTCATATACATAATAGGCTACAGTATACAGCTTGTAATAACCCACATATAAAATGATCAATACATGTTCATTATGTTCAATCATATGTCTGATGATATTAGAGTCTAAGACTATAAACATTTTAATGTGCAAAAGTAGGAAATACATATGTAGATAAAGAATACGTGTTATTCAAAATTAATTAACAACATGACAATGGAGAGGGGGCCACCTCGGCACTATACATAAAATGAATCAATCGCAATTCCACCCGCGGCTGTTAGGGGCACATGTCAGCTGTTGAAATCAGCTGACATGTGCTAGAAGATGTGGGCTCAGCGCCAGAGCCCACATCAAAGGAGGAGACCTGACATGTGCCGTACATGTATGGTGCATGTCATGAAGGGGTTAAACTAAAGAACAGAGTAAGAATACAATAAGAGTTTGGCCACGGAGGCCTATAATCCAGACCATAGTTTTTTGTCAGGTTAAATATGGCAAGCAAGACTTAATGAAACAATCTAGATAAAGCTGGTGAAGTCGCCAAGCCTGGTTGACTGTTGTATAACTGATCACCTGGAACGAAAATGACTTCATGTCTCCATGATGTTTTTGGACAATGTGATGGGCTAATGGGGTATCTCTTGTATGGTTAATATCCCCAACACCTATCCTAATTTGCAGTTGTCGTTTTGTCTTTTCTATGTAGTTCATAGGACAGGTGCACGTACATAGGTAAACTAACCCTGCGTTTCTACAGTTTGCAAAGTCCCTGTTATTGTAGACTCTCCTTGTGACCATGCTTGAGAATGTCTTAGATCAGTCCTGGATAAAGTGCAGCCCGTGGGCCACATACGTATGTCCCTCTGGTTGTCTCAGTCCGGCCCCTGGACCAAGACAGCCGAGGGGCTGAAAACAGTGGCCCACAGTCCGCACCATGCCCGCTCGCTGTCTCCTGTATTTTTCAGACTATAAGAGGCACTTTTTCTTCCAAAAATGGGGAGTGCATCTCATAGTCCAGATGTAGCGGCTTTAGCTGTTGTGGGTAGGATGGGGAGCGGCATCTGCGGAGCAGCGGGTCCCAGGAGGTTGCGGCTAACTCCTGTGCCCGCTGAAGAAAAATGAATATTCACTGCATTCCACGTCCATGGATGTGGAGGGAAATGAATATTAATTTCTCTTTAATAGCATCTTGGTATGATTGGCCTCCCAACCCTGGTTCTGGTATGCATGTCCCATTAGAAAACATTAAAAAGAAAAAAAAACATTACATTTATCTTCCCAGCGCTCCCTCGCAGCTTCTTGTTCCCATGTCAGCAGCTGCTTTATGCTTGTAAGCAGCGCATGGCAGGGATATCATGCGCTGCTCTCAAGCAGAGCACAGCTGCCAGAATACTCACTGCTCTGCATGCTGGGACTGTGCTTACAAGCATAAAGCAGCTGCTGGCATCACAACAATTTGCTACGAGGGAGAGCCGGGAAGGTAAGTTTAATGGTTTGTTTTTTTTTATGTTTTCTGATGGGGCCATGCATACCAGGATGGGGGTGGGGGCCAGTTATAAGGATGGGGCCATGCATACCAGGACCGGGATAGGGGCCAATCATACCAGAATAAGGATGGGTCCATGCATACTAAGACGAGATGGGGGCCCTGCATACCAGGATAGGGAAGGGGCAATGCATGCTAGGATAAGAATGAGGGTGATCATTCCTGCCAGGAAAGGGATGAGAGGGACCATTCCTACCAGGATAGGGATGAGGGGGACATGCACACCAGGATAGGGATGAGGGGGCCATGCATACCAGTATAGGGATGAGGGATCCATGCATACCAGGGTAGGGATGAGCAGGCCATGTGAATCAGGATGGGGATGAGGGGACCATATATACCAGGATAGGGGATATTAAGTACAGAATTGACCACATTTTTTGCTTCAATTTTTTTTCCTAATTTCCTGCTCTAAAACCTAAGTGCATCTTATGGTCTGTTGCGTCTTCTAGTCCAAAAATACAGTATATCCACGCTGACTGCATTGGTGGAGGAGTGGCCTTAGGCCACTTCCTCCACCAATCAGTGTGTAAAACAGCTGATGCGAAGACATAATTTCAACGTGCCAGCTGTGTACTGCGGAGAGTCAGCGCATCGGAGACACTGAGACAGGAGCAGAAGCAGAGTGCCATGGAATGAGACCGAGGTGAGTATGTGTTTTTTTTAGTTATTTACGTTCCATATTTTTCAGCGTATAAGACGACTGGGCGTATAAGACGACCCCCAACTTTTCGGGGATCATCTTATACACTAGGTGTCGTCTTATACGTCCCCACACATTACCATACGAGGCTCCGCCCCCACACATTACCACACGAGGCACTGTCCCCTCACATTACCACACGAGGCTCTGTCCCCTCACATTACCACACGAGGCTCCGTCCTCACACATTAACACACGAGGCTCCGTCCCACCACATTACAACACGAGGCTCCATCCCCACACATTACCATACGAGGCTCCGTCGCCACACATTACCACACGAGGCTCCGTCCCCACACATTACCACAGGCAGCACTTCCTTTCTATGTAATTCAACCACTTCAGCCAAGGTAAACGTACATTTAATTGCATCTGTATTCTCCCTAACAAAATGAGCCAAGAAGAGTCGCCAGGTCCATCTCACAGGCCGCAGGAAAATCCGGACAAAATGACTATACATTTAATTGTGTTTACAGAGAAATTTTAACTTAATTTATGTTTCGTTATGAAATCTGTTTAGATGCTGGAATGAATAAAAAATGCACATCTTACTGAATCCAGTTTGTTTTTGATTTTACACTGTGAATAAAATGTATTATTAGTATTATTCAGATTTTTAATGATTATTATTGTTATTAACTTAATTTTAAGTTAATTTACCACCTGCGTAAGCGCTATTGAATGTTGTCATTATTTACTTTAGTTTAATCACTAGCAGCGTTAATTAGATAGCAATGAGCGTGCCGAGCGTTAGCTGGCTGGAAGCAGCTAGTATAATATATGAGTTTTACTTTTTGTATTGAAAAACTGAAATAAATTAACTTTTTGATGATATTCTAATTTTGCGTGAAGCACCTGTATATATAACTATCATATTAATATATACTATATATATCAATATAGATCAATATGGTGATTAAAACCATTGGCCGTTAGGTGGATAGTTGTTTGCACTTATCCAGTAAAACCTTTGAATGCCGAGGATTCTTTTTCCTTTCAGTTGTTATTCTTTATAAATTCTGCACACAAACAAGGTCTGTTAATAAAAAGCGACACCAGCTGGGAGATCATGGGATTGCTAGCATTCGGTGCCAGAGGCAATGCAATTACATGTTTAAGATGGCACTGTTATTAACCCTTTCTCATCTTTTCTGCATAAATGAACCAACCAGTGACCCTGGTTCCAGATGCTTGATTATTAAAAAGTAAAAAGTTCCAAGGAGAACTAAGTTATCTAGATATGTAAAGTTAAAACACCGTTATTCTTTTTTTGAAGGCTATAGGGTAAAGGAAATACTTTTTATCATAAAGTTAAAAGCATTACAGCATTTGGTAATGGCTGAAATTGTGGAGAAATTTTACAAAAGCCTAACATCTACCTTGTAAAAGACAACGTACAGAATTACTAGTTTTGATGTGAAATCTTGATCCAGCGATCTTTCTGATTGTCAGCAGTGGAAAGACGCATTTTTCACCCTTAATGGCAAATTGGGTCTGTGCCTTTTATAAGAGAATTTCTTGCTTTCCACATGAGGTTTATCAATTCAAAAAGATTGAATGTAAAGAAATTTTCAAGGTCTATTTTTTTACTGCATAGGTATTCTCTGTAAAAATAACGAAATCACCCTGCTGCTCCAGCGCTGCATCTCTGCTGCTGCTCCCAGTCTTTCTTGATATGGCAGCAGAGTTGATATTATGACTATAGCACATGACTACTGCATCCAATTACTTGGTTCAACAGTCTCTTGTTGTCTATATTGGCATGATTGATGAGCCCAGTAATTAGCTGCAGTGGTCACGTACTATAGTCAGGAGCAGAGAGGCAGCGCTGAAAAGGGGGTAAAAAAGGTACATTTCCCAAATTTTAAACAAAGGAGTGATGTAAGGAAAAAACGGAAAACCAAAGGGGTATTCCCATCTCCAAGATCCTATTTCAATTTGTAGTAGGTGTAATCATAAGCATATTAGCATATACCTCCAGTTAGAAATGTAGCATAGTTCTTCTGACAAGTTCTGTCGCTTACCCCATATGCAGGGCACTGCAGTAACTTGGATATCCATTGTTATGACCACTAACAACTAACTACAGTAACTAACTAACTGTATGATACAGGGGTTTACAAAAGTTTTCACCCCCCCCCCCCTTGGCATTTTTTGTATTTTGCTATCTGACAACTTGGATTTTCACAGTTTTTTAGAGTTTGTGTCAGTTCATGTAAAAAACATGCCTACAACTATGGATATTTGGTTTTCTTTCAATGGGAAGCAAACAACAAATAGGACAAAGTAACTGAAAACTTTAGTGTACATAACTATTCACCCCTTAAAGTCAGTACTGTGTAGAGTCTCTTTTTGCGGCAATTACAGCTGCAAATCACTTTGAATAAGTCTCTATTAGCTTTCCACATCTTGCACTGGGATTTTTGCCCATTCCTCAAGGTAAAACTGCTCCAGCTCCTTCAAAATGGATGATTTTCTTTGGTGAACACAATCTTCAAGTCTGACCACAGAGTCTCAATTGCATTAAGGTGGTCTGGGCTTTTGACTAGGCCCCTCCAAAACATTTACACATTTTCCCTTAAACCACTCGACTGTTGCTTTACCAGTATGCTTTGGGTCATTGTCTTGTTGGAAGGAGAACCTCCGTCCCAGTCTCAAATCAGTGAAAGACTGAAACCGGTTTTGCTCAAGAATATTCCTGTATTTCGCACCATCCATCTTCCCCTTGAAATGGACCATTTTCCCTCCATACATTTCAAGATTCTCCCAAATGTCTTTCGGCAAACTCAAAATGAGCCTTACAATTTTTGTGTATAAGTAAAACTTTTTTCTGCCCACTCTATCATAAAGACCACCTCTAGGGAGTGTACAGCTTATTGTGGTCATATGGATACTACAGACACTACAGTCTCTGCTTGGGATCTCTGAAGCTCCTTCAAGGTTACCTTTGGTCTCTGTGCTGCCTCTTCGATTAATGCCCTACTTGCCTTGGCTGAGAGTTTTGGTGGGTGACCCTCTCTTGGCAGGTTTGTTGTGGTACCTTGTTGTTTCCATTTGATGATAATGGATTTGATGGTGCTCCAGGGATTAACAGAGATTGGTATATTTTTTATAACACAGCCCTTACATGGACTTCTCAACAACTTTGTCCCTGACTTGTTTGGAGATCTCCTTGGTCTTCATAGTGTTGTTTGGTTAGTGGTGTTTCTTGCTTAATTTTGTTGCCGCCTCTGGAGCCTCTCAGAAAAGGTGTGTATATACTGACAGAGTATGTGACACTTAGAGTGCACACAGGTGGACTTTCTTTCACTAAGCATGTGACTTATGCAGGTAATTGTTTGCACCAAAAATTTTAAAGAGGCTCCATGGCAAAATGGGTGAATACATATGCACATACCAATTTCTATTTATTTTATCCCATAAATTTAATTTTTGCCTATATTTTTCTCACTTCACTTCACTCACCAACTTAGACGATTGATTGCTGATGCAGCACACACAAATTGGATTAAACACATATTTAAACACAGGTCATGATTTAAAAAAAATAGGTAAAAAGTCAAAGGAGTGAATACTTTTATGAGCCACTGTATATCCTTAAGATATGCCATAAATGACCAGGACATATTCATATCATAATACAAATATATTGCCAAATGTTCCATGTGTCCTCACATCCTCAAAGCGTTTTAAAATCCTCTAAATGAAAACTAAATATATACAGTCTTTCTTAAGCATTCCATTGTTTACAATCGAAGGCTTTTCTTAGGCATTGCCATCCTAGTTGACATGCTTTCCGCCACACTGGTTTTTCTACAAGGTTTTCTCAGGGAGATTGTTTTTTTTCTGTTATACCCTCACTATAATATAGGGAATGGGGACGGTTATGAGGTGTGAGGTATGCTGCTCTGCTTTATTCCACCTTGTGCTATAAGATGTTTTACACTTGTTTTTTTCTTTTTTACCTGAATCTTTTATTCTGTAATGTTTTTCTTTTGATTGTTGTTATGCACTTTAAGAACAATCATACGAATATATCATATTTGAAAAATTCTATGTATGGGAAAATTGGACGATCTTTGTATTTTATCCCATATGCCCAACACAATTCTTAATATGGAAGACTTGTGTCATACCTCCTCAGGTTGTTGAGCACTCTGATGTTGGCATACATGTAGTATATATAATATGAATATGATGGGTTCTTCTCAATGGACCAATCCTGGGGAAATGGACTCTTTGATGAAAACATGTGGCCGCTGTGTTTAGACTCATCATCCACACTGTCAAATGCAGTTATCTGTTAAATGAGAACACAAGAGTTATGTAATTAATATGCTAGCAAAAAAAATCCAAAAAGTTTTATGGCCAGAATCAAACATTGCTGAAATCTTCCGATGTTCAATCAGCCCAGGAACCTTCTCATGGATTATATTTGAGTTTTGTTACAGATTTTGGTGCCGTCAACAATGCACTGTGGGTTATTTTCTATGCTGTAAGTGAATAAAGTTTATTAAGATCCAAATTTCTTACATAATTGTGAAATTTCACAACCTAAATCATGCAACAAATTTGTAATCTGTGAACCTGACCTTAGAGGGGTTTCCTGGTCCAAAACGACAAGTCTGCAGTTATGTGACTGCAGACTTTGTGAATCCTCACATCGCACACACTGCACGCTGTGAAGATTCTCAAATGTCAGCACTGGGAACGGTGGTCATGTGATGGCAAGTATACTCCTGGCCAGAATCCGACGAGATTGGCAAGATTCTTGAGCAATCCCGGAAACAGTCTAGTCAGATTCTGTCCAGGAGTATGCATACTTACGGTCTCATGACTGCTGTTCCCGGTGCTGACACAGTGCGCACAATGTGAGGACTCACAAGTCTGCAGTCATATAGAGTGATTGCAGACTTGTTGTTTTAGACCAGACAACCCTTTTAAGAAATTGACCAATCACTGTTGTAGGTATCTGATATGCATGTATGGTTTGTATGTAACGGTCATAATAACTGTGTCACGAACATACAGTCATCAAACCCCCCCAGAGATAAACATATGCTGAAGGAGCAGACTTACATGTCTGAGGAAGACGCTGAGCTCCTTATTGGCATTTGGATTGATTGTAGCTTCAAACACTGGCATGAAGATATTTTCCAGCATTTTTCCAAAGTGAGGCACAAACTTCTGAGCTCTAAATATATCACTATACAAATTCATGATAAAGGTGAAATAATGTGTGACGCTCCACAGAAACAAATTTATGCTGTATATAGTATCATCCAAACCTACTTTACAAAATATTTTAAGGGCTTTCTGTGTAGCACAAGGATATTTAATATCTCACGTTTATATCTTACATGCAATATATTACTGTTCATGTGTTGAGACGAAGTGCTACCAAGCAATGCATTTTATGGACTAGAAAACACGGTGATGTCAGATTATTTGCTTTGTCCCATTCATTATTTTAACAATAATTACCATTCTTCCAATAGAATAAAAAAGTTTGTATAACTTATTTTTTAAGTTGTATTTTTTATCTCCAGTAGGTACATTAGCTCACTTATATTAACTGTCTCCTACATATTGGAGGTTGCTACCCTATAAGCCAATGCCTGCCCTTTTTACAATCCTTGCGAAACAATTTAGGAATTTTAGCTAATGCGATTCTTCTTGATAAGTAAAAGACATACCTATAGCTTGGATAAAAATCCTAAAACACATTGCAAGGTTTGTTAAAGAGACCCTTTTAAATTGCTTCCTCCAGTAGGGGGTACTAAAGAACCAGGTTTCTTAATGGGCATCTGTCAGTAGGATCAACCTTCCTGAGCCATCTACATGGGCATGTAGGTCATAGGAACTGAATAAACTTATCCCATCATATCTTCGATCCAATGTCTTATTCATGAGAAATCACATTTTCTTAATATGTAAATGAGCTGCTAAGATCTATGGGCCAGACATAAATCTGCCTGAGAATCTGCCTCTACAGCTTATTTTAAATGAAAGGGGAGTTACCAGTGTGAGACCTGTAGATCAGGAAACCAGGCTGTCAGTGTGGCACCCCAGGAGTTCGGGTACCACAGTAGTGCTGCCTTCCTCTCAGGGAGGGTAGTGCTATGCCTGGAGAAAAGTGAGATTCCCTTTGGCAGGTTATCACACACACAACACCTTCCAAATCCAGGCCAGGAGGGGGAGCTCAAAACCCTGTTTTAGGGCAGCTTCCCTGGATAAAGATCCTGGTTTGGAGCCGGAGTCAGGTGAGTTTGTACAGAGAGTCTGTGAGCGAGGACAGACAGGGACGGAGCACAGTGGAGATACGGGACTCCAGGAGGCTACGAGAAGGCCTCCAGGGAGTCAGTGCGCAGAAACCGGGTATCGGCACCTTGGAGCCTAGAGTCTCCGTGAAAAGACCCCAGTAAGCACGGGCTAAAGCTACTTACCATACAGGTACCTGTCCCAGGACAGGGGAATGAATTAGGACTTTGCTGAGAGCATTTAGTGGCAGCAGGGACCTCAGTTACAGCAAGCGCAGAGTGAAAGGCTTCTACCTGACCTGCCAAGGGGATTCCGCTTGTCTCTGGACTGCCTGGACTCCTAATTCACCTGTTGCCGATGCCCTGGACTGTGGCCTGTCACCCATAGTAAACCAGGTAAAGACTTACAGCTTGTCTCCTCCACCTGTGGGAAGTGTAACATCTGTGCTGCCGCAACATCCCCCAGGGGACCCCTTCAATGCAGCATCGGTCCTACAACTGACCGAACTCCACAGGTGGCGTCATGACAAACGTTGAACATTTTACCCTTTAACGTTGATGCCCAGGGCCACGGACTGGGTCGCAGCCACCGTGACATCCCCCCTTGCGACTGGACCCAGTACCGAGTACCCCACTGCCCTGCGGGCGACTCATCAGTCATTACATGCCTCACACTGGTAACACCCCTTTCAATTAAAATAAGCTCTGGGAGCAGATTCTCAGGAAGGTCTATCCCCAATCCATAGTCCTGAACAGCTCCTTTACATATTAAGAAAGATGTATATTTCTCAGGAATAAGACATCCAATTGCTATCATTTTATTCGGCTTCCTATGACCTACATGCCCATATAAACGACTTAGGAGGGCTGATCCTACTGACAGATTCCTTTTAAGGAGAGCTACTTTGAATACCTTTATCCCACAGAGCATTGCTTGTCTTATAAGTCTCTCTATACCAGTTGGTGGTCTTCACAGTAAGAAATATTACACCCTAGGTCTCCAGCTTTACTGTCACATCATAAAAGTACCCCGTCATACATTTGCATAACCTTTTTGTTCTACTCTGCAGACAAGTCAAACATCTCTAAGCATAGGTTGTGTGGAATGGGCAGGGGGTTTGTGAAACTCCTGTCAATTAGTAAGGAAATAAATAGTTACCCCATACACGACATCCATACTGTCCTAATATAAATGATAGTCAAAGTGTACTCATAACTGTCAGAATGTCCACAATAGTGTCAACCTCATTGCCTCCACGATAATGACATGTTCATAAAGCCATCTTCTATGCCACTAAAGAGTGACAGCCACAAGGCCCTGTTGTAAGTGCAAGCCATGGAGACTTCCATGCCACAGACCCCATAATTGTCATCCATTGTGCCCCCTTTGAGTCCTAACCATAGAGGTGATAAATGTCATGATCTCAACTTTATGTATTATTAATATATGGTTGAATTGCGAGAGCGGCAATTTTCATCAGGTCTGGCACCCAGACCAATGAGTTGTGTCAAGATGCACAGAAGGTCATTATGTGCTTTATAGGTTGTGTACCCCATAACAATGTTATGACTGGAATTCTACTTGGACATTTTAAGATGCAAAAAATCCTAAAATAATGCTGTGAAAAAAATTCTAATATTTTAAGGATCCTGAAATGAAACTAAAACAAGTCCTCCAAGCCTTGCAGACCTGCGCATGGATTAGTATGTTTTCATTCACCATGGAAGCTGTAAAATATGATCCATCAACAGGGGATTAATGCGTGCAGGAGCTGCAATCACATCCAGGCCCGAAAGGTCTCTTTGGCCTACATGAATAGACCTCTTTTATTAAAGACTGGTGATAGATCGGGGCCCTCTTGAAGATTTTGCATTGGGGCCCACAAGCTTCAGGTTACTCCACTGTCCATCAGTAAATATACTGCCCAGAAATGTAGGATAATGCACTGACAGCCCGCACTGGTTCTGAGAAGGGATTAGACTTTGATTGTTAAATACAGGCTCAAACCGATTGATATAAATATATCACATAGATATACTGTACGTATATATTTATCTGTTTAATAGTATGTATTGGCAAACTGGTTTGATGTTGCTTATTTTTCTTGCTTAGTAGTAATGGATGTGGTTTGGCAACCTTTAATTGAGAGAAAGGGACATTTCACACACCTTCGTCAGGTATTTTCATGGCACCTCCTGCTTTCTCTGCTGGAATAATAGCCTTTCCCTGTACCCACCCTGATTTTTTAATGGCAGTCAACCAACTGCCCTAATTACATTACACAGAGTGGAAGTGAAACAAAATAAATATAACAATGCATTCAATTTTCTTTGCCTATGTTAATCCATTGACAGCAATTCCATCTGCACATCTGCCTGGGAGGCTCACTGACTTCACTGACTCACATAATGATTCAGACTTTCTCTTACTAGAACAATGGACCATTTCGTTAAATTTTCCATTCTGGTCAGTCAAACAGAAAACTCACAGATGATACCGGGGTGTATCTAGGGGGACTGACAGGTCATTGCCCCAGGTGATTGGTGCCACCAAGGAGTTGCCAACAAGCCACACTGCATTCACCGAGACAGCAAACTGCAGCTTTGGAGTGATGGAAAGCCTAGCTATGCCTCTGAATATAGAACCATTATTATCTCAGATTTTTTTAATGAATCCTTTATGGCTCCTGAGGCATAGATATGTGAAGTGGATTTGTCATCAAAATTTGTTGTCCTATTTAGAGGCACTAAAAATGATAATGAGTTCACTAGGCTATTCGATCCACAAATATTATGCTATTTGGTTACTAGTCACTAAGAGAAAATATATTTCACTCATTGTTAAGAGTCTACTCAATGTGTACCCCACCACCTCTCTCTGCAATGCCTACTAATGGCTAACAATGGCCAGGATAGGCAGATACACAGCCAGTGACAAAACTTAAAACCTGTGGATTGCAATGTAAAATCTCCAACAGGATCTCTGACTATATGACAGGACTTGAAAAGTATTGGTCAAAGGCCTCTTTTCGAAATTCCTAAATTCAAGAACACTTGTGTGACTGCAAGCCCTGCACGCACTATAGCTAAGACCCCCATACACATTAGTCTAATGCCCATTGAACTGATTTGGATGACACTCTAATGTGCATGGAGGCCAAGAATAGAGATGACTGTTGGGGAAGTTAAATATTAGGCATGTCTGATTTCAGGCTGCAAATCCTTTTGTTCTCCTTAAAATAAGGATCACTAGAGATGTCCGGTGACGACCCTCTGATAGAGAACAGAGGAGTGCTCAGTAGAGCAAGTGCTATTGTGTATTGGAGAACCTGGTGAGATTGGTGCCAGCAAGAACCATGATTCAGCCGACAGCCATCTGAAGGGTGTATGAGGCAATGAGGAAAGTCACATCATTGCACTTTTTATGTGATGCATGTGTAACACCCCAGGGTCCTGGTTGTTACAGTGGCATTGCTTTCCTCACGGGGAGAGTGATGTCACGCTTGGAAGCGAGGGAAGATCTTCTCTATCAGTTATACAGAAACATACAACATGTTCACAGTCCAGGCCAGAAGGGGGAGCTCTGATCCAGCTTATGGGTGGCTCTCCTATATATATATTCTGGTCAGAAAGGAAAGTTAGTTAGTCTTTCAGAGGGACAGAGCACAGTCAGTCTGAGAGTCAGTTCTTGTCAGAAAGACAGAGGAGAAGGAAGCTGAGGGTCCGTGCAGCCACGAGAAAGTGCTGCAGCTCCTGGAGAGAGAGAATACAGAGAGAAGGACACATTGTAGTGAGCGTGCAGGAGAGTGGAGCACAGGAGAGAAAGAACTGAGCAGAATAGCTGTGACTGAGCTACCTCCTTGCAGAGCGCAGACACCGGTAGCCAGAAGACCGAGGTTGTGTCGACTCCAAGTGGCACAGCGGAAACCGGCAGGACAGCTGGACTACACATGATCAGTCCACCCTAACACCCAGGAGACACAGTGGCGCATAGAGCCCGGGTCATGATAGAGACCCTGTAAAAAGGCTCCAGCCACCTGTCATACGGGTTTGTGTCCCACTTTTAAGGAGGACAGAGAGAACAGTGAGGACCTTGATAGAAGCCATAGGCAGTAAGGGACTACACCACCGCGCTAGTAGGAAAGCTTTTAACTCCACCTGATAAAGGAGACTCTGAACTTGCTTCCAAGCCAGCCGGATCCTGCCTGTACTTGTAATACAGAACCCTGGACTGTGGCTGCCTGAAGTCTTCAGTAAACCAGGTAAATAGACGGCAAACCCTGTGTCCTCTGTTTCTTACCGCACCACCCACCATCTTCATCTACACACTTGGAGCCCTGGGGCCCCAACTTCACCTGTGGGAAGTTATACCATCTTAGCTGCCATACCATCACCCCAGTGGACCCCTTTAAGCAGCGTCGGTCACCTCTGACCGAATACCACAGGTGGCATCACGAACACAAGCTTTATTTCAAACCCCTTTAAAGACCATCCTTTTTACATGGGTGCCCAGGGCTACGGACCGGGTCGCCGGACTATGACACATACCCTTAAATACCGGACCCGGTACCAAGTACCCCTGGCCCTGGATGCCCTCTAAGTATGCTGCATATGCGAAGCATACGTTGTGGTTGGTGGGTCAGCGTGCCACTTGGCCTCAACATGGGTAATGATTTTTGTTGATTGCATTGGAATTGTGACACTCATTATTGCACTTGCACTTTCTATAAAATATTTGCAATCCAGTTGTGCATTATTTTCATTATCATTGAATGTAATGTATATCTTTGCTCAGATATATTTCCCATGTGGTTTCCCCTTTACCACTTTGCTGGGGATCGTTTTCTAGATTATATGGATAGTTTTAAAAGTAATCTGTCAGCAGGTTTTGCTATGTAATCTGAGAGAAGCTTGGTGTAGTATCACTTACTGGACTGCTTGCTGTAGTCTTGATAGAATCCCCGTTTTCTCTGCTGTACATATGGACTGTGGTCAGATCTGTGTATAACCCTTCCTCTGATTGGCAGCTTCCTGTATACACTTTGGATTGTTAACAAGCTGCCAATCAGTGGTGGGGGCGGGGTTACATAGATCAGTTGGTTTGGTTTGCATGTGTGACCTAGTGATAATCTCCTGCTGATAAAACACTGTGTGCTGCTCTCAGACTAAATAGCAAAAACCTGCTGCCAGATTCCTTTTAATTTCTTATCAATTTTTTTTTTATATAGTTTACTCCTCACCCTCCTTTGTCTTTGACATTCATGGGGATTTGCTATATCATAATATAATTAAATTATCTTAATTGACATATATACCATATGTATACATATATTTCTGAAACACTGTAGAAAGTCTTTAGTATAATTTCTCGCTTTGCTGATTTGTTTCTCTTCTGCTATGGGAGGAAACTATTTAGGGTAGTTCATTATCCAGTGCTAGTGCCAAACTTACTATATTCTTGGGACTTGAATCATGAATTTCATGTTGGGGCTATAAACCCGATGCTTGTTGAACCAATAGGCCAGTTTAGTCCATTCCTCAGGAGATCGTCCATAGATTGACAAGCGCGGCTCAGCGTACTGATACCTAGCGTCTTCCAAGTCTGAGCCCACTTCCTGTGATAAAAAAAAGATATGTGTATAATAGCTTTTTTGGTTTTCAGGGTTTATATGCTTTAGCCACTATATACTTTTATCCAGGTGGCAGTACTCATTAAAAATTAAGTTCCTTCATCAAAAATAGTCTCATTAGGGTCTGGATAAGCCATTGGCTTGAATGGTTCATACTTTCCTTTCTCGTACTTATTCTTTAGCTTGATTTTGCTTAGCAAACTCTTACTTTGCCACTAAGACATTCTTGATGCAGACAAGTAAGAATTGGCCATGAATTGTCATATTGGATAACACCTGTAAGGCCTGTTCTGCATTCAGCCTGGTCCTATAGTTATAGACTTCAGCTCATTCATGAGCAAATTGGCTTGTATCTATGGAACAGCAGATAACTTGATGACTATTCATACAGTCACTATGGATTCATTTTTTTTTCCAGGATTCATGACATATATGGATTATTATAGATTTTGCATTGTGACAAACGCAATGATCTAATATGAGCCTGTTTTTACGCCCATTGAGGCCAATTCATCAAGATGCACGCAATGACACTTAATGAATTTGGCACTCTTTCAGAGTGGTGGGCACATCCGTGCAAAACACCAGAAATGCTATTCCCGTCAGGAGAAAAAAAATGCTGCTACTTTTCATGAATCGGATGGCCAAGCATGACCATGCCCCATCCAAGCCTAGCTCTGCCACAGCTCAGCCCATTTCAGCAGAGCTAATCCAAAAGGGCGTGAAAACGCTAAAAGTCGCTGATTTTTTTCTACTCCTGGTAAACCCATTTCAGAACTATTTCTCAAAAGTCAGTAATTGAATTAATGTTAACAACACAGCAAGTCCTACTCAAAAAATCTCCCTGCTTCATTCAACTCCATTTCTTTTTTCAAAAACTTATGTAAAACGACTATTGCAGCTAGAAAATCCCTGCAAAGTATCATGAAGAAACTTATCCAGGTGTATTTGTTACACTTAAGAGTTTCAGATCACCAAACAAATTTAAATATTAGACAAAAATAACACAAGTAAGCACAAATTCAGTTTTTAAATGAAGGTCTTTATTATTAAGGGGGAAAAAATCCAAACCTACAGTGTCCTCTGTGAAAAAGTGATTGACCCTTAAACCTAGTAACTGGTTAGGCCACCCTTAGCAGCAACAACTACAATCAAGCATTTGTGATAACTGGCAATGAGTCTTTTACAACGTTCTGGAGGACTTCTTGGCCCACTCTTCCTTGCAGAATTGTTGTAATTCAGGCACATTGGAGAGTTGCCAAGCATGAACCACCTTTTTAAGGTCATGCCACAGCATCTCAATCAGATTAAGGTCAGGATTTTGACTAGGCCACTCCAAAATCTTAATTTTGTTTTTCTTAAGCTATTCAGTTGTGGACTTGCTTGTGTGTTTTGGATCATTGTCCTGCTGCATAACCCAATTGCATATCAGCTTGAGGTAATGAACAGATGGACGGACAATCTCCTTCAGGATTTTTTGGTAGACATAATACATGATTCCATTTACCACAGCAATTCTTCCAGGTCCTGAAGCAGCAAAACATCCCCAGACCATTATACTACCACCACCATATTGTACTCTTGGCACGGTTTTCCTTTTCTGAAATGCTGTGTTACTTCCAGTGGCGTAACTACAAAGCTATGGGCCCCGGTGCGAACTTCCAAATGGGCCCCCCCCCCCACATTCCCCTAGATACGCCTCGGACTGTTGCAGGAATCTCCTGCACTGCAACATGGTGTCGGGTGCCAGCACAGCCCGCACAGTGGTATATCCAGGACAGCCCGCACAGTGGTATATCCAGCACAGCCCGCACAGTGGTATATAGAGCACAGCCCGCACAGTGGTATATAGAGCACAGCCCGCACAGTGGTATATAGAGCACAGCCCGCACAGTGGTATATCCAGCACAGCCCGCACAGTGGTATATAGAGCACAGCCCGCACAGTGGTATATAGAGCACAGCCCGCACAGTGGTATATCCAGCACAGCCCGCACAGTGGTATATCCAGCACAGCCCGCACAGTGGTATATAGAGCACAGCCCGCACAGTGGTATATAGAGCACAGCCCGCACAGTGGTATATAGAGCACAGCCCGTACAGTGGTATATCCAGCACAGCCCGCACAGTGGTATATAGAGCACAGCCCGCACAGTGGTATATAGAGCACAGCCCGCACAGTGGTATATCCAGGACAGCCCGCACAGTGGTATATCCAGCACAGCCCGCACAGTGGTATATCCAGCACAGCCCGCACAGTGGTATATCCAGCACAGCCCGCACAGTGGTATATAGAGCACAGCCCGCACAGTGGTATATACAGCACAGCCTGCACTGGGGTATATAGAGCACAGCCAGCACGGGTATATACAGCACAGCCCGCACAGGGATGTATACAGCACAGCCGGCACAGGGGTATATACAGCACAGCCCACACAGGGGTATATAGAGCACAGCCCACATCTCATCCCACCACCCCCGATAATGGCCCCACAGTCCGGTTAAAAAGAAAAAAAAAAAACACTCTCCTCACCTTTCCTTTTGCCCACACTGCTCGTCCCTGCTCCTGTCTCGGTGGCTGCAGTCTGCGCAGGACACAGCAGGTGCGCGATGATATGACGTCATCGCGCACCCGCAGTGTACTGTCAGAGGCAGAGCGGGGAATGATGGGAGAGGGAGTGTCAGGAGACGCTCTCTCCGACATCATTGCATTGAACTATACCGGTGTCATAGACGCCGGTATAGTTAAATGCGGCGGCGGCACTGGCGGGGGGGAACAGTACAGCGGGCGGCCCACTACTGGCACCGGCTCTTCTGGCATTTGCCAGAAGTGCCCGATGGCCAGTCCGGCCCCGCAGGTCAGGGGCCGGCCCTGGGCCCCTGACCTGCGGGGCCCGGTCGCAATGGCGACCGCTGCGACCGCGGTAGTTACGCCCCTGGTTACTTCTATGCCAGATGTAATGGAACATACACTTTCCAAAAAGTTCAACTTATGTCTTGTTAGTCCACAGAGTATTCTCCAAAAAGTCTTGGAGATCATCAGAATGTTTTCTGGCAAAACTGAGACGAGCCTTTATGTTCTTTTGCTCAGCAGTGGTTTTGTCTAGGAATTCTGCCATGCAGATAATTTTTGCCTGGTCTCTTTCTTATGGTGGAGTCATGAACACTGACCTTAACTGAGGCAAGTGAGGCCTGCTGTTCTTCAGATGTTGCTGTGTTTTTTTTATCACCTCTTGGATGTGTCAGCGCTGCCCTTTTGGGATAATTTTGGTCAGCCAGCCACTCCTGGGAAGGTTCACCACTGTTCTATGCATTTTCCATTTATGGATAATGGCTCTCACTGTGGTTCACTGGAGTTCCAAAACTTTACAAATGGCTATATAACCTTTTCCATACTGATAGATCTCAATTACTTTGTTTAAGAATTTCTTTGGATCATGGTATCATGTCTAGCTTTTGAGGATCTTTTGGTCTACTTCACTTTGTCAGGTTGGTCCTATTTAAGAGATTTCTTGATTGAGAACAGGTGTAGCAGTAATCAGTCCTGGGTATAGCTAGGGAATTTGAACTCAGCTTTACAAAGATGTGATAATCTACAGTTAATGTGTGTTTTAAGGAGGGGGGGGGGCAATCACTTTTTCACACAGGGCCCTGTAGGTTTGGATTTCTTTTTCTTTTATTAGCAAAGAGCATAATTTAAAAACTGCAATTTGTGTTTTCCAGTGTTACCTTTGTCTAATATTTAAATTCGTTTGGTGATCTGAAACATTTAAGTGTGACAAACATGCAGAAGAATAGGAAATCAGGAAGGGTCAGTTTTTCGCACAGCTGTATCTATGATTCCCTATTTTTTCCTTCTTCCCTGATTATATACTTAAATTAATGTAATGGAGCTAAAAACAATTTTTTCAGTTTAATATCATTTCAATCAAGAATTTGAACAGTTTGGCCTTCTGAAGCTGCTTTGTTTACCAGTGAAAAGACTATAAACAAAAGGATGAATGACCTCGGGGAGATCAAAACATCCAACACCGCGGAGACACCATCACGTGTTTCTCAACGCAGTGATCCAGAACACTGCCCCCATCCCTAAAGGGAAATATGACAATGCATGTAGAAAAGCCGCGGAGACACCATCACGTGTTTCTCAACGCAAGCAATGAATAGCCAGGTCTTTCACCGGGAAGGAACAACCACAGGAAGGGCAGCATCCAAGAAAGGAAAACCACCTATGCCAAAACATGGTATCCATCCACAGACAGCTGTTTCGGGGTATTTGCCCCTCATCAGTGTAGAGTAGGAAACTGGCTATTAGGAGCAGTGCCTAGTGAAAAGACTATAAACATAAGGATGAATGACCTCGGGGAGATCAAAACATCCAACACCGCGGAGACGCCATCACGTGTTTCTCAACGCAGTGATCCTGAACACTGCCCCCATCCCTAAAGGGAAATATGACAATGCATGTAGAAAAGCCGCGGAGACACCATCACGTGTTTCTCAACGCAAGCAATGAATAGCCAGGTCTTTCACCGGGAAGGAACAACCACGGGAAGGGCAGCATCCAAGAAAGGAAGACCACCTATGCCAAAACATGGTATCCATCCACAGACAGCTGTTTCGGGGTATTTTCCATTCATCAGTGTGGAGTAGGAAACTGGCTATTAGGAGCAGTGCCTAGTGAAAAGACTATAAACATATCCCGGTGAAAGTCCTGGCTATTCATTGCTTTCGCAGCTGCTGGAGACAGAGCCACATGACGCAATTGATTAAAATACTCACCATGGATACGAAGAGTCACTTCCGGCGGTCTGTGTCGTCACTTCCGGGTGAGAGTGAGGACGAGCTCGTCATCTTAAGAGCTCAGAAACTGTCAAGCACCATGCAGGATCCGACTGTCCAGTGCCCAGAGAATGAGCCGCGCGGCACCAAGCAGAAAGACGAGCAGCCGTGCACCCTGTGTCCACAACGGGGGCATGGGTGACGGTGAAAGTGAAGCAGTCTTCCTTCCTGGAGCAAAGCATTGCGGGGGGATGCAGCCTGGGAGGACAAGGTACGGGCCACGGAGACAGGCGGCGGTGGGAGTGGATGGCCTCTGTGCAAGACAGTACTGTCTGTGACTTGTAGACTAGTCCTTGTCCTACAATGTGGTATCTTAGCGATGCTGGGATTTGTAGTCCTACAAACCTACAGTATGGCATTTGAGTGATGCTGGGACTTGTAGACTACTGTATATACTACATGGCTGTGTTATATACTACGTGGGCTGTGTTATATACTATGTGGGCTGTGCTATATACTACATGGCTGTGTTATATACTACATGGCTGTGTTATATACTACGTGGCTGTGTTATATACTACGTGGCTGTGTTATATACTACATGGGCTGTGTTATATACTACGTGGCTGTGCTATATACTACGTGGACTGTGTTATATGCTACGTGGCTGTGTTATATGCTACGTGGGCTGTGCTATATGCTATGTGGCTGTGTTATATACTACATGGCTGTGTTATATACTACGTGGCTGTGTTATATACTACGTGGCTGTGCTATATACTACGTGAACTGTGTTATATACTACATGGCTGTGCTATATACTAGTACGTGGGCTGTGTTATATACTACGTGGCTGTGCTATATACTACGTGAACTGTGTTATATACTACGTGGCTGTGCTATATACTACGTGAACTGTGTTATATACTACGTGGCTGTGCTATATACTAAGTGGTTGTGCTATATACTACGTGGTTGTGCTATATACTACGTGATTGTGCTATATACTATGTGGGCTGTGTTATATGCTATGTGGCTGTGCTATATACTAGTACATGGGCTGTGTTATATACTAAGTGGCTGTGCTATATGCTACGTGGCTGTGTTATATAGTACGTGGCTGTGTTATATACTACGTGGCTGTGCTATATGCTACCTATTTTGCACTTTTACAAATGTTCTACGTTAATACTTTCTAATGTTTACTTTAAAAAGTTTTCCATTAAAAATTGTCATATTCAATGTATGCAGTTTTTTCTTTGCAGCAAGTTTAGCTAACAATAAAATGCCTACTGGTAACTGAGGAAGAGGGAGTAGGTCACAAAAATTGGCATATAAGGGGTTGACTTATATAAAGCCCCTCTGCTGTATGGTATTGTAGAATTTACAATAGCTATCACTCATGTAAGAAGTGAAATCTGGCATTGTACTATACCTATATTTATCTGCTGTATCTATACATCATGAATCATGGTTTGTGTTAAAGTGGGGGCCCACTGATACTCTTTCACCCGGAGGGGGCCCTCAAAAACCTGGAGCCGGCCCTGGCCGTGAGGACAAGGCTGGAGTAGGAGTGTTGCACTGGAGTAAGTGCCTGCGCATACTACGATCTCTGGCGCCATTTTACACGAAACAAATTTGCACACACAGCGTATTCAACAAAATGGCGCCAGATAGCGCAATATGTGCACGCGCTGACTCCGGACCCATTTTATTTTACGCAGACAACGCGCTGCAGGTGAGAGGGTGAAAAGTGAATAGGAGTGAGGAGTGTTTATTGTATTGGTTTTTTTTTGTTTGTTTGTATGTATGCATTGAACAACAACAGCACAGGCAGGATGGGAGAGCATATAATAATATGGGGGAGCATATAATAGGATGGGGGAGCATATAATAGGATGGAGGCGCATATAATAATATGGAGGAGCATATAATAGGATGGGGGAGCATATAATAATATGGAGGACCATATAATAATATGGGAGAGCATATAATAGGATGGGGTAGCATATAATAATATGGAGGACCATATATTGAACGGGTTCAATAACTAATATATATATATATATATATATATATATATAAACACACCGTATGTATGTATGTATATGTCCAGAAATGGGGCTAACGCTTTTAACTATACTATCTAAGTAACTGTTGCCATTATAAATAATATATAAATATATTAATATTATAATATAATATTTAATTACAATAATATTGCTCATGCTATGCTATTGAACAGGATTTGCGATGTGTGAACAGAGTTTTATGGCATAAGATGAACATATAATTATATTAATTGGATTCTTATTTCTTACCTTTATTATAGTGGCAAAATATTCACCATCAAGAGCATTTTCACTTTTCAGATACAAGTCTCTCAATTCACTTGCACCAACTGGGTTGTATTTAGCATTAAACTTGTCAAAGCGTTGGAAAGTTTGCCTTCCCTGAAAAAGATGTTAAGTAGTAATATTAATTAATATGATAAAAATATAACACTACATAGTGCATAAGGAAGAAACTACTCAAATCGTCTGTTCCACTTGCACACCATACATACTGTATACATGCGTGTCTGGAATAGTTTGTGTCCCCTGTGTCCTTGTCTTCTATGGAATACCCCTTAAAGCAGGGGAGGACAATTCATTTTCCTGAAAAGCTGGCTCACACGCCGATTGGTGGAAGATGGAACCAGCAGCACTATCCTCCACCAATGTGTTCACCACTGTCTGCATCCAGAGCATGCGGAAACGCAGTGACAGTGAGCAGCAGCGGTGGAAGGATAGTGTGCAGGGGAGGGCAAAGTGCTGCCTGTGGGCCACTGATTCAGTCCTTCGGAGGTCTCGGTCCGTGGACTGGACTGTAATAGCCAGAGGGCTGAATGTGGCCTGCTGGACACATTTTGCCATGGTATTGCTTAAAGAAGCACTCCTATCAAAGCTTATAGGCCTCATTCACACTTCTGTCTTCTGCTGTGCGTCGTTATGCAGTAAAATGATGCATCGACGGACGTTATGGAAATAGTGAAAAATGTGTGCGACGCATCCAGTCTAATGACGGATGCGTCGTTGCCACAATTTCAATGGAGAAATTTCCGGGACGAGAGAGAGAGGGAGAGAGAGAGAGAGAGAGATAATATTTCCGGGCATGCTCACAATGAAAAAACAAGACGACGTATCTCGACGGGACATTGCCGACGGAAGTGTGAAAGAGGCCTTATCCTCTTAATGTATTGCAATCATCATATTATAGCACTGTGTACTTACAATTGCTCACTTTCTACCCAGCTAATTCTTCTCTTTTCTCTGCTCTATGTAGAAACAGGAAGTATCTTTCCCTGCAAAAATAATTCCTCTCTTCAATTCCTTTTTCAAACAAACTTTATTGAAATTATTAACATACAAAAAATACAAAAATAGGATGGGAAGGGAAATTAGGTAAAATAGGGAAAGGGGGGTAGGATAGTTAGCTTTGATAATTTTATTAGGGGAACAAAACAGGAAGGATAAGGGAATTCAGAGGGAGAAAGGAAAGGGTATAATAACAAATATAAATGCAGCGCCCCAGAGTCCTGGTCGTTGCAGTACTGTTGCTCCGCCACTAAGGGGGGCTATGGTACGTCTGATGGCACTGAAGGAGTTCATCTGACCAGGTATCACATACACCAATACATTTCACAGTCGGGCCTCCAGGGCAGGGCCGGCGTCAACACCCGGCCTAGCCGGGCAATTGCCGGGGCCCTGACGAGACAGGGGGGCCCACTCACACAGTCATAGAGCCATCTGGCTGCTTTAACCCTTTCTACCCTTTCAATTTGCGCTGGCACAAGCATCTTCTCACTGTCAGTGCAGGGCCAGGCACACATAGGGGTTAATTAAGGACACAGCCAGCGTGACATTGTGGGCGGAGAGTTCTCCTGCTCTGAATCTCCTGACTGTGTGCACTCCTGAACTTATCAAGGAGACGGAACTCCTACCAGCACCTGAGTGAGTGCAATGCTATATCGCTGTATGTTCTGACAGTCTGGGACTGGGTGACCTGGGGCGGCCATGGGCTGGGCGGCTGCAGCTGATATATATATACTACAGCAGCCTCCCAGCCCAGGCCCCCAGCACAGCCTGTATAGATACAGTGTATATAATATATATACAGGACAGGTGCTGGGGGCCTGGGCTGGGCGGCTGTTGAAGTATATACACTGCACAGTACCACTCCCCTGTATATATACACTGTACAGTACCACTCCTCCTGTATATATACACTGCACAGTACCACTCCTCCTGTCCTGTATATATACACTGCACATTACCATATCTCCTGTCCTGTATATATACACTGCACAGTACCACTCCTCCTGTCCTGTATATATACACTGCACAGTACCACTCCTCCTGTCCTGTATATATACACTGCACATTACCACTCCTCCTGTCCTGGATACACACTGCACAGTACCACTCCTCCTGTCCTGTATATATACACTGCACATTACCACTCCTCCTGTCCTGTATATATACACTGCACATTACCATATCTCCTGTCCTGTATATATACACTGCACAGTACCACTCCTCCTGTCCTGTATATATACACTGCACAGTACCTCTCCTCCTGTATATATACACTGTACAGTACCACTCCTCCTGTATATATACACTGCATAGCACCACTCCTCCTGTATATATACACTGTACAGTACCACTCCTCCTGTATATATACACTGCACAGTACCACTCCTCCTGTATATATACACTGCATAGCACCACTCCTCCTGTATATATACACTGTACAGTACCACTCCTCCTGTATATATACACTGCATAGCACCACTCCTCCTGTATATATACACTGCACAGTACCACTCCCCTGTATATATACACTGCACAGTACCACTCCTCCTGTATATATACACCGCACAGTACCACTCCTCCTGTCCTGTATATAGACACTGCACAGTACCACTCCTCCTGTATATATACACTGCACAGTACCACTCCCCTCTATATATACACCGCACAGTACCTCTCCTCCTGTATATATACACTGCACAGTACCGCTCCTCCTGTATATATACACTGCACAGTACCTCTCCCCTGTATATATACACTGCACAGTACCTCTCCTCCTGTATATATACACAGTGCAGTACCTCTCCCCTGTATATATACACTGCACAGTACCGCTCCTCCTGTATATATACACTGCACAGTACCTCTCCCCTGTATATATACACTGCACAGTACCTCTCCTCCTGTATATATACACTGCACAGTACCACTCCTCCTGTATATATACACTGCACAGTACCTCTCCCCTGTATATATACACTGCAGAATTTACAATAGCTATCACTCATGTAAGAAGTGAAATCTGGCATTGTACTATACCTATATTTCTCCGCTGTATCTGGGCATCATGAATCGTGATATATTTTAAAGGGGGGGGGGGCCCACTGAGACTCTTTCGCCCGGGGCCCTCAAAAACCTGGAGCCGGCCCTGCTCCAGGGGGAGCTAAGGGTTCTATTCATTAGGCCACTCCTCACATACTGGTAAAACTGGGGGTCAGGCAGGAAGTTAGGAAGAGAGCAGACTGGGTTGGAACCAGGCAACACCTTGTGGCAGAGGGTGTTGTGGGGGAAGATTCGGTAGGGTCCCTGTCAGGTTTGGGACCCTGACAGAGGCCTGGCAAATAGAGAGAAAGCTACGGGACCGCGCCTGCACTTCATAGCGGCGGTGCCCTAAGAAAGGACAAGAAGCGAGATTTATTGTGCTGAGTGAGAAACGAGATCAAAGCAAGAAGGAGAATACCAGTAGGAGTCGTGCTGTAAGACGAGGCAACATCCTACTGAGGCGCACAGCCGGCGGCCGGAACGCCGAGGAAGTATTTCTATATATATATAGCTTCAGGCAATACTTCAAACCAACGGCAGGACAGCCAGTCATAGGCGGGCTGTCTCACCTAAATCACCTAAGAAGACATAGGGGGCAACCTGTGGAGAGGGGCGACTCTAGGGTCCCGGAAGAGCTCCGAGCCTACCCGTCATACGGGTGCATCCCAACCGTAACATCAGGAAGGGACGGAGGATTAGCAGAACATCATCTAATCGAGTTGTGAGGGAACATCAGAAACAGACACAACAGTTGTGGGGACTATCCCGTAAGCACAGCAGGGGAGGACCACAACACATAGCGCTAGCAGGAAGGCACAGATTTCCACCTGCAAAGAGAACTCTGGAGGTGCCATTGGACCGGCCGGACTTGCGCAGCCTGGTGAACCGTATTCCGGACTGAGAACCCAGAGACCTTCAGTAAAGAGGTAAAGAGACCGCAACCTGGTGTCCTCGTTATTTACTGCACCGCACCACCACCACCATCCACATCTATTACTGTACGCCCCTCAGCAGGGTCACGGACCGGGTCTAGCCACCGTGACAACCCCAGAGCAGAGACTTAGAGGCCCGGTACCGGGTACCCCTCGGCCCTGCGGCAGTGGGGGCGCTACAACTTGGCGTCACGAACAGGATCTACTTAAGCCTGAAGAATCAGGTCATGTGTGCCTTGGAACTGTGATTTATTATACTTGGACTGTGACTTATTGCAAAGACTGTGTATTGCCACTTGCCGCCAAAAGTTCCCGCCAAAACCGCCGCCATTACAGCGCTAAGGAGAGCGCAGGAGAAGAAGGGCGTGGAAGTGGGCGTAAACAAACTGAAGAGCGCGAAAGACAATGGCCGCCCAGTCTAAATATTTCTGCCCCTTGAGGACGTGTCCGTCAGCAGCCGAGATCCGCCTACTGATCCTCAATGGGGGGTGGAGACAACGAAAGCAAAACCGCCCACGAAGGAGAGAGCAGGAAAAGCATCAGGAAGAAGAAGTGAGCTGCGTGGGAGACGCCATGGCGAGCCGCCCGGAGCCGGAGCGTGGGGTCGGAGCAGAGGACTCCCCCAGCTACCCAGAGAGATACCGCAGCCAGGCATCACCTGTTGGCTCTGACTTCCTGCAGGCCGGAGTGGACGAGCTCGGCGACCAACTCCGGCGGACGCAGCTGAGCACTGAGGCCGGGTGGAAGAAGACCTTTATCGGGAGCCTCATCAGACGTCTGTTGGCAGCCTTGCCTGGTCCGGAGCAAGAAAGAGGTTCCAGCGCTCCGAAGCCAGAAAGCAAGGCCCTGCCGGAAAGCGAGATGCTGCAAACGGAGATGACAACGCCGCAGCGCAAGGCCCTGCAACCAGCGCTACAGACCCCAGTGGAGACGGAGCAGATCGGCACCGGAGGAACCACATCTGAAGCAGGTATGAAGAATGACCCTGCCCTGACGACCGACACCACTCCAGTGACTGCTAGTGCCACAGCTGCTGACTCCGTTCCAGTGACTGATCTTGCAGCAACCGCTACCTCTGCTGCAGCAAATGCCCATACTCAAGCTGCGCAGACATCCATCGCTGCGCATGATTTAACTGTACATGAAAGACGGGTTAACGGCGTTTGTCCAGCACTGGGTGTAACCCTGGACCTCACTCTTCCCAGGCCAAGAAGGGTTAAGTGCCAGGTGCAGCCCTGGAAGCCGTCCAACTAAACCTCGGAAACCTGAAAATGTAAATAGTTAACTGTTTGTTTCCCTGCTTTTTACTGCTCTAAAACCCGTCTAGGGTTATTCTTAAAGGGATCCCTTTGTTGACTCGGGATCCCTATTCCTTTTTGTTTGTTTTCTACGTTTTGCACAAGTTATCAAAGAACTGCTGAATCATGAACAATGCATGATACAAACTCCTTGTAAATAGTTTGCACCTTCTTAAAGGGGCTTCTTACTGGTTTTACATACAAGAAAGACTCTTTGCGAAGATACGGTTCTTGGAACCCGCACCGGAGTCCTTACGGTGTACAGACTGGTAGCTGAAGAAGCTGTGCTACCTCATAAAGACTTGGTCCCCTCTTAAAGGGGATGTTTACCTGTGCACTTATGAGTAGTACTGTCTTAAAACAGTAAAGTGATAATGATGTCTTGAAAGAAAGTAATAATGCTGATATGTAGGGTTGAGCGAAACGGGTCGGCAATTTTCAGAAGTCGCCGACTTTTGGCAAAGTCGGGTTTCATGAAACCCGACCCGACCCCTGTGTGGGGTCGGCCATGAAGTCGGCGATCTTCTGAATCTGGAATCGGAATTCCGATACCGATTCCCGATATGTTTAAGATATCGGGAATTGGTATCGGAATTCAGATTTAAGTGTAAAATAAAGAATTAAAATAAAAAATATCGCCATACTTACCATCTGATGCGCCCTGGTACTAAGCGGGAACCTTCCTTCCTTAGAATCAGCCTTCCAGGACCTTGCGGTGACGTCGCGGTGACGTCGCGGCTTGTGATCGGTCGCGCGGCCGCCCATGTGACCGCTCGCGCGAGCAATCAAAAGCCGCGACGTCACCGTGACGTCACCGAAGGTCCTGGAAGGGCTGATTCTTAGGAAGGAAGGCTGCCGGAAAGAAGCAGGGCGCGTCCGAGGGTGAGTATATACCTAATAGGAATATACTCACCCTCGGCTTCTTTCCGGCAGCCTTCCTTCCTAAGAATCAGCCCTTCCAGGACCTTCGGTGACGTCACGGTGAGGTCGCGGCTTGTGATTGGTCGCGCGAGCGGTCACATGGGCGGCCGCGCGACCAATCACAAGCCGCGACGTCACCGCGACGTCACCGCAAGGTCCTGGAAGGCTGATTCTAAGGAAGGAAGGTTCCCGCTTAGTACCAGGGCGCATCAGATGGTAAGTATGGCGATATTTTTTATTTTAATTCTTTATTTTACACTTAAATATGGATCCCAGGGCCTGAAGGAGAGTTTCCGCTCCTTCAGACGCTGGGAACCATTGGAAACCCAATGCACTGCATTGGTTTTCGAGTTTCGGCCGACCCCGACCCCGACTTTTTTATAGGATCGGCCGATTTCACTCGACCCGACTTTTGAAAAAGTCGCGTTTCGTGAAACCCGACCCGATCCTATAAGTGTAAAGGTCGCTCAACCCTACTGATATGCAAACGTTAAATGTAACTAACTAGTTAATTGTGAGAAATGGTTGATAATGTTGATGAAAGGATGAGGACAGGGAGTGAACCCGGACGGGGTTAGTTGGTGAGTCCTCCTAGGAGCCATACAGAGAAGGCTCAGTAGTTTTGAACTGAAGGAAAAATTTTATGTTCTATACTGTGTATAGTAGGAGAGGGGCAGTAGGCCCGGGCTGAAAGGGGCGGTCCTGTAAAAGAAAGGAGAGGCAGTAGGTCTGGAGCCATTAGGACAGGCGGTCCTGCAGAAATAAAGTAGGAGAATGTAGCACAGTTGCTTAAGCCTTATAATGTGTTATAAGAAGGTCTTTAGTGGATTTAGAGTGTACATCCTTAAAGGCAATGTTAAATTATTGTTCAGAAAATTTGCACTAAGTAGAATACCCAGTTGGGTAAGAAAAGTTATTTATAGTAAAGTTAATTAAAGGTATTTAACCATGTTTGTAACGTTCAAGTGTTCTCACCTCCCATAAAGGGAAGCTCTGTTCAAATATGCTTATTGTTATTGCACTCACAAAAATTGTATGTCTTTTTGCTGACATGTGTTGTTGTTTTCTTCCCAGTCCCGGAGTACTGGATTTAACCGGGGGGGAGTGCAGCGCCCCAGAGTCCTGGTCGTTGCAGTACTGTTGCTCTGCCACTAAGGGGGGCTATGGTACGTCTGATGGCACTGAAGGAGTTCATCTGACCAGGTATCACATACACCAATACATTTCACAGTCGGGCCTCCAGGGGGAGCTAAGGGTTCTATTCATTAGGCCACTCCTCACATACTGGTAAAACTGGGGGTCAGGCAGGAAGTTAGGAAGAGAGCAGACTGGGTTGGAACCAGGCAACACCTTGTGGCAGAGGGTGTTGTGGGGGAAGATTCGGTAGGGTCCCTGTCAGGTTTGGGACCCTGACAGAGGCCTGGCAAATAGAGAGAAAGCTACGGGACCGCGCCTGCACTTCATAGCGGCGGTGCCCTAAGAAAGGACAAGAAGCGAGATTTATTGTGCTGAGTGAGAAACGAGATCAAAGCAAGAAGGAGAATACCAGTAGGAGTCGTGCTGTAAGACGAGGCAACATCCTACTGAGGCGCACAGCCGGCGTCCGGAACGCCGAGGAAGTATTTCTATATATATATAGCTTCAGGCAATACTTCAAACCAACGGCAGGACAGCCAGTCATAGGCGGGCTGTCTCACCTAAATCACCTAAGAAGACATAGGGGGCAACCTGTGGAGAGGGGCGACTCTAGGGTCCCGGAAGAGCTCCGAGCCTACCCGTCATACGGGTGCATCCCAACCGTAACATCAGGAAGGGACGGAGGATTAGCAGAACATCATCTAATCGAGTTGTGAGGGAACATCAGAAACAGACACAACAGTTGTGGGGACTATCCCGTAAGCACAGCAGGGGAGGACCACAACACATAGCGCTAGCAGGAAGGCACAGATTTCCACCTGCAAAGAGAACTCTGGAGGTGCCATCGGACCGGCCGGACTTGCGCAGCCTGGTGAACCGTATTCCGGACTGAGGACCCAGAGACCTTCAGTAAAGAGACCGCAACCTGGTGTCCTCGTTATTTACTGCACCGCACCACCACCACCATCCACATCTATTACTGTACGCCCCTCAGCAGGGTCACAGACCGGGTCTAGCCACCGTGACAACCCCAGAGCAGAGACTTAGAGGCCCGGTACCGGGTACCCCTCGGCCCTGCGGCAGTGGGGGCGCTACATAAATATAATAACTTAACCCAGTTGCTCCTTCCATTCCCCTGCCAGAGACTTTTACAGTGACTCTTGAGTTATGCAGGGAAAATTGACCTCTTGTTTCTATATAGAGCTTAGAAGGATTCAATTAGTCAGTTTTTAATCACGTGATTTCATAGACCTAATTGCAAACAGAAGAATGAACTGGGTAGAAAGGCAAAATGAGCAATTGTAAGTATACAGTGCTATATAATATGATGATCGCAATATATTAAAAGGATAAAAACTTTGATGGTAGTGCTTCTTTAAATTCAACTGTTTGATCATTTTTTTTCTCCATCTTCTGTCACTGGACAACCGAACTGAATAAAATTGGTCAGTGCGTATTTCATATACAGCACTCACATCGAAAATACGGTTGTGTGAAAGTAGCCCCTATGTAAAAAGTTGATATGACCTCAAAATGTATCTGTAGAAGCACACCAAAGCTCAAGATAAGAACGAAGACACTTACTGCATGGACATCTAGAGAATCTACTGTCAGGTCGTAAGGATGGAGTTTCAATTTTTCGAACACTTGTTTTAAGGTCATCTGTTTGCCCTTGGCATTATATACCACACGTTCTGAATCCACTCTGTAAGATTTCTTGATGAAGCGGAGAAGGTGCTTTTGATTCATGCAGGCTGCGGCATGTATATGAGTGTCAACCTTAAAAACATGTATCACATATAAAGTGGTAAGCCAGTAGTGAAAAATGTCTGATAATACAATACTGATCAAAAGTTTGAACTCACAAATTCATGCAATGGCTTCTTTGTCCTTATAGGAATGTGCACATTTTTGATTTAGACTAAAGGCAGCAAAACAAGGAACATGGAAACCAGGAGTAAAGAAGAACACTTTAAATAAACCAGAATTTGTGTTAAACCTTAGATTCCTCAAAGCAGACCGCTTTTACTCTGATGACAGCTTTACACCCCCTTGGAATACTTTCAAACATCTTCATTAGGTAGTCAACTGAAAATGGCTTCCAGTGAACAGGTAACCATTTCAATAGTTCATTTGTGAAATCACCAAGCTTCAGAAAGTGTTTATAATCACGCGTGTCTTGCCCAGACAGTGTTGGTATACCGTTCTATACAGTGCTGAACCTTATTCCTCAACTGTTCTTAATTAAACCACAGTACTTACGGTAATTATTTTTAGACATGAAGATGAGAGAGTTAGTCGTGAAAATTGTTAAAACTTTAAAGATATCTTCAAATGCAGTCATGAAAACCATCAATTGCTGTGATGAAATTGGCTCTCATAAGGACGTCTCCAGAAAAGGAAGACCAAGCATGGCTATGCTGCGGAGGATACGTTAATCAGTGATAATAGCGTCAGAAAACGGAAATTGATAGCATCTCAGGACCCATATATGATGCACAGACATCAAGTAGCCGACACATCTCAATATTAACTGTCCACAGGAGACAGCGATACGCAGGCCTTCATAGTCAAATTGCTGCAAAGAAGCTACTACTGAGGAACACAAACAAAAAGAACTTGTATGAGTCAAGCAACACAAAACCTAGACATTAGATCAATATATATCTATTCTATTATCTGATGGGTTAAATTTGGAGATTTTGAGCACCAGCCGCTAAAAAGTTAGTGGATGGCTTCTACATGTGTGGTACCCACTGCGAAGCATGGAGGGGAAAGTGTGATTGTATGGGGGTGCATTGCTGGTGACACTGTTGGTAATTTATTCCAAATGCAAGACACACTTACCCAGCATGGGGATCACAGCATTTTGCAACGACATACCATCCCATCTGTTTTGAGCTTCATGGGACCATAATTTGTGTTGCAACAGAACAATGACTCAAAATATCCATTTTAAGACCTCTACAATCAACTGACCTTAACCCTATTGAGAAAATTTGGGATAAGTTGGACCTACATTCACAATCTACAATGTGCACATTCCAATAAGAACAAGGAAAACTTATTTTCTCTAAATACCACTTCTGAATTCTCCTGAATGGTTTATGTGTTTTAATCAAAATGGGAGAGAGGCATTCATACTCATGAGGAGTTCAGCTACCGTCAGCCATCTTAAAATGTGAAGTGACAACAGCAAAGGTTCATTGGATTGCTCCATCAGAACAATCTAATGGAATGGAAAGAGTGAAACAATTATGTCATGCTTTTCGTGTAGGTAAATAATTATGAAACCCCATTAAAGAAAGGGAAAACCAACCGCTATAGAGCATGTGTACTGCTGGAATTTTACTCAATGGTATACAATATTTTTGCTATTCTCTTCTGGATATATTGAGCCAATGCTCGTAGGGGAGAATTGGTGTGATATTGCACAGCACAAGACTGCAAGTTACGTAAACTTATAGGCTGTGTTACCTTTCTGCAGTTGTAAAAATCTCTATGTGGGTTGTTTTTCAGCTCTTTCAGTTCTTCCAGCTCATTTAGCATTTCATGGACCTTGTATTTTGATGACAGAAACTTCAGGCGCCGATGAGCATATGTCTTTCTGTAAACATAGAAACCACCGAGATGGTAAACTTTCAAGAAAGGCAACTATAGTGTTTTACCATGTTTTGGTAAATTGCAGAGTCTTCTGGTAAACTACAAACATTTGGGAACAGATGAGTCTGTGTGGAAATAAATAAAAGGTCACAGAATGAAACTGCCAAATGATATACAAAATGTTTTTCGTAGTTAGACCTGTGCTTTACAAAGAGAAAAGAGACCGAAAAAATTGCGCAATTGATATACACTGTGAGAATACCTACAGTCATGTTCATCGTTATTGGCACCCATGACGTTTAAGTATATAATGTGGAATATCTCCTGAAAAAAAGAGAATCAAATGAAACAGTTTTTTGTATAGAGCACTTGTGTCAAAAATAGTGTTGAGCATTCCGATACCGCAAGTATCGGTATCGGCCGATACTTAGCGGTATCGGAATTCCGATACCGAGATCCGATACTTGCCGCGTATCGGATACCGGAATCGGAAGTTCCCAGGATTCAAACTGCACAAATTTGCACGAATTCAGCCAATGAGAATGATTCCAAGTGTGGGCACATCCTGTTCAGCATGGAGGGCCTGAAACTACTGGCAAGGCTGTGATTGGCTGCTGAAATTATGTCATGCTGCATTTTAAAAGTCGCTGGCGCCATTTTGCGCTCACTCTGCTGTGAATTCAGTTAGTGACAGGACGCTGTTTGCTGACTGAGGGCCAGTTTAGAGATAGCGATTTGCTTCATTGTTCTTTTCCAAGGCTAATTTAGCAACCGCTGTGTTCACCTACTATTCACCTTGCTTTTGTTTTGCAGCGCTGTTTTCACAGCGATCTGCAAGGTCTGTGTGTGTGTGTGTGTGTGAGTGCAGCCCACTCTCTAGTCTGAGTGCAGCCATAGGCCATAGCTGGTTGTATTCAGTTCAGGGAGGGTGGTTCATTGCCTCATACTGTTCTAAATTTTTTTATTTTTTTTCAAGTAGTGTAGTCTGCTGCTCATTTATTCTAATAATTCCTATTAGTGACTTTCCACCCGTATCCAGCTAACTTGTGGAAAAACACTACATAGGATAAAGTAGAGGAGTGTTTTTGGGCCTTGCAGCACCGTTTACGGCTGTCTGCACGGTCTCCGTGTGACTGCAGCTCGCCCTGTAGTCTGTGAGCAGCCATAGCCTGGTTGTATCCAGCTCAGGGTTCTTCACTGCGTCATACCGTCAAATCAATTTTCCTTTTGTTTTAAGTAGTGCAGGCTGCTGCACATTTTTTCAAAAAATTCCTATTAGTGTCTTTCCACCCGTATCCAGCTAACTTGTGGAAAAACACTACATAGGATAACGTAGAGGAGGGTTTTTGGGCCTTGCAGCGCCGTTTACGGCTGTCTGCATGGTCTCCGTGTGACTGCAGCTCGCCCTGTAGTCTGTGAGCAGCCATAGCCTGGTTGTATCCAGCTCAGGGTTCTTCACTGCGTCATACCGTCAAATCAATTTTCCTTTTGTTTTAAGTAGTGCAGGCTGCTGCACATTTTTAAAAAAAATTCCTATTAGTGTCTTTCCACCCGTATCCAGCTAACTTGTGGAAAAACACTACATAGGATAACGTAGAGGAGGGTTTTTGGGCCTTGCAGCGCCGTTTACGGCTGTCTGCATGGTCTCCATGTGACTGCAGCTCGCCCTGTAGTCTGTGAGCAGCCATAGCCTGGTTGTATCCAGCTCAGGGTTCTTCACTGCGTCATACCGTCAAATCAATTTTCCTTTTGTTTTAAGTAGTGCAGGCTGCTGCACATTTTTTCAAAAAAATTCCTATTAGTGTCTTTCCACTCGTATCCAGCTAACTTGTGGAAAAACACTACATAGGATAACGTAGAGGAGGGTTTTTGGGCCTTGCAGCGCCGTTTACGGCTGTCTGCATGGTCTCCGTGTGACTGCAGCTCGCCCTGTAGTCTGTGAGCAGCCATAGCCTGGTTGTATCCAGCTCAGGGTTCTTCACTGCGTCATACCGTCAAATCAATTTTCCTTTTGTTTTAAGTAGTGCAGGCTGCTGCACATTTTTTAAAAAAATTCCTATTAGTGTCTTTCCACCCGTATCCAGCTAACTTGTGGAAAAACACTACATAGGATAACGTAGAGGAGGGTTTTTGGGCCTTGCAGCGCCGTTTACGGCTGTCTGCATGGTCTCCGTGTGACTGCAGCTCGCCCTGTAGTCTGTGAGCAGCCATAGCCTGGTTGTATCCAGCTCAGGGTTCTTCACTGCGTCATACCGTCAAATCAATTTTCCTTTTGTTTTAAGTAGTGCAGGCTGCTGCACATTTTTTCAAAAAAATTCCTATTAGTGTCTTTCCACCCGTATCCAGCTAACTTGTGGAAAAACACTACATAGGATAACATAGAGGAGGGTTTTTGGGCCTTGCAGCGCCGTTTACGGCTGTCTGCACGGTCTCCGTGTGACTGCAGCTCGCCCTGTAGTCTGTGAGCAGCCATAGCCTGGTTGTATCCAGCTCAGGATTCTTCACTGCGTCATACCGTCAAATCAATTTTCCTTTTGTTTTAAGTAGTGCAGGCTGCTGCACATTTTTTCAAAAAATTCCTATTAGTGTCTTTCCACCCATATCCAGCTAACTTGTGGAAAAACACTACATAGGATAAAGTAGAGGAGGTTTTTTGGGCCTTGCAGCGCCGTTTACGGCTGTCTGCATGGTCTCCGTGTGACTGCAGCTCGCCCTGTAGTCTGTGTGCAGCCATAGCTGGTTGTATCCAGCTCAGGGTTGTTCACTGTGTCATACCGTCAAATCAATTTTCCTTTTGTTTTAAGTAGTGCAGGCTGCTGCACATTTTTTCAAAAAATTCCTATTAGTGTCTTTCCACCCGTATCCAACTAACTTGTGGAAAAGCACTACATAGGATAACGTAGAGGAGGGTTTTTGGGCCTTGCAGCGCTGTTTACGGCTGTCTGCACGGTCTCCGTGTGACTGCAGCTCGCCCTGTAGTCTGTGAGCAGCCATAGCCTGGTTGTATCCAGCTCAGGGTTCTTCACTGCGTCATACCGTCAAATCAGTTTTCCTTTTGTTTTAAGTAGTGCAGGCTGCTGCACATTTTTTCAAAAAATTCCTATTAGTGTCTTTCCACCCATATCCAGCTAACTTGTGGAAAAACACTACATAGGATAAAGTAGAGGAGGTTTTTTGGGCCTTGCAGCGCCGTTTACGGCTGTCTGCACGGTCTCCGTGTGACTGCAGCTCTCTCTGTTGTCAGTTCAGCCCCCAAAAAATAAATAAATAATAAAGTTCACCAAACACACCACTTTACATTTGTGTAGGCCACATTAGCACTTATTAAAGTCTAGTCCACACTTTAGAAAATTAGTGCTTCTTATACCTGTTAGGAGCTGTTCAGGAATAAGCACACAAAGCCGTTAGTACTTTTCTGCTTATCTTTATCAGTCAACCAAGATGAAGAAGGCAGGGAGTAAGGCACGTGGGCGTGGGCGCGGAGCAGGGAGAGGACGTGGGGATTCTGTGCCTGCTGCGGGCACCGGTGACTCCGCAGCACCCACTTTCATGGAACAGTTGTTCATGCGCAGCTTTGTCGGAGAGCGCCGTACACCGCTGCTGCGTGAAGACCAAATTGAAGCCGTTGTCGGATGGATGGCAGCTAATGCATCGACTTCAATTAGTGCCACATCCTCTCAGACACAGAGTACTGGAGAGCACCCATCTGTCTCTTCACCACCTGCCAAATTGCCCAGGCAGACAGAGAGCCCAGGACAGGAGCCGTCTCTACTTCTGTTCTCTGAATCTCTTGGCTTGGAAACAGGGGGCCAAGCAGCATTGGAGAAATGGAAGAAGAGGCAGGGTGCAGTGATGCCCAACAGCTTTTTCTCTCTGAGTCTGAAGAGGCGGGTGGGCCAGTGCCTCCGGTCACCACATCGCAGGACGCATCCGCTGATGACACTCAGGTGCCACTTTCTGGTGCGTGCTCTGCTGCTGAGACTACCCAGGAGGAGCAGTTGGTGGCAGAGGGTAGTGTAGATGAGGTACTTGACCCATCTTGGCGTGAGGGACAGGAAGGTGGTGGGAGCAGCTCTGAGGAAGAGATTCCCCGAACGGGCCAAAGAGGGAGAGGGAGGGGGAAGACTGCGGATCCTGCAGCCTCCACTTTGGCACCCGTTAGGAGCATGTCTCTTTCAAAAGCCAAAAAGGGCGCTCCCAAGACTTGCAGTGCCTGGGCCTTTTTTGACACAGTTGCAGATGACATTTGCTATGTCAAATGCAAGGTGTGTCATCACAAAGTCAAAAGAGGTCGAAATGTCAGCAGCCTCAATACCTCCAACATGTGGAAACATGTGCGGACCAGGCACGCGGCGTTGTTAGAAAAACACACTGAAGAGCTAGGCCAACCAACAGCGGCAGCTACCACCTCTTCAGCTCGTGTTACCTCTTCCTCCAGCTCACACGCAGCTGGTTCTGCTTCCTCCCAGGATCGCCGTGGAAGAACCTCTGGCCCTGTTGTCCAGAGACCCACTGTAATTCCACCCGCAGCACCACGTTCCCAGGCATCCTCACACTCCCAGCCCAGTCTACAGCCATCGGTAGCACAGGCATGGGAGAAAAGGCGGCCTTTCTCATCAAACCACCCACGAGCACAGGCTCTGACTGCAGGCATTGCCAAACTTCTGTCACTGGAAATGCTGTCATTCAGGCTGGTGGAGACTGACAGCTTCCGTGACTTGATGTCATTGGCAGTCCCACAGTACAATGTGCCCAGCCACTTTTACTTCAGCAGGCAAGCTGTCCCTGCCCTGCACAAGCAAGTGGAGGGACACATAAAACACGCGCTACTGAACGCCGTCAGTAGCAAGGTCCACCTCACCACCGATGCGTGGACCAGTCAAAATGGACAGGGGCGATACCTTTCCCTCACAGCCCATTGGGTTAATGTTGTTGAGCCGGGTTCAGATCATGCGAGTGGCGCAGGACGTGTCCTGCCCACTCCAAGGATTGCAGGAATCCAGTCTGTACGCATTGACTCCTCCTCTTACACCAGTTCCTCAGAATCATCGCTGCAGGAGCCGTCACAGTCCACCTCCACATGGACCCGTGAACGTTTACCTGTTACGACCGACATAAGCACAGCCGTGGCCAAACGTCAACAGGCCGTCTTGAAATTAATTTCTTTGGGGAATCGAAGCCACACAGCGCAGGAGCTCTGGAATGCCATCAAGCAGGAGAGCGATGTGTGGTTTGTGGCAGCGAGCGAATCTCCAGCCAGGCATGGTAGTGTGTGATAATGGCCGAAATCTGGTGGCAGCTCTGGGCCTCGGCAACCTCACTCACATCCCATGTCTGGCACATGTGCTCAATTTGGTCATGCAGAGTTTTTTGAGGGACTATCCGGATCTTGATGCACTGCTGCACAAGGTCCGCCTAGAGTGTGCTCACTTGCGGCGTTCCAGCACGGCAAAATCACGCATTGCGGCTCTGCAGCGCCGATACCGCCTTCCGGAACATCGCATCATATGTGACCTACCTACCAGGTGGAATTCCACGTTACATATGTTGGAGCGGTTGTGTGAGCAGCAGCAAGCAGTAATGGAGTACCAGCTGCATCAGGCGCAAAGAAGTCGCACTCAGCGCCGTTCAGACTTCACAACCACAGAGTGGGCCACTATGAAGGACGTCTGCCAGGTTTTGCGTCCCTTCGATTATTCCACGTGGATGGCGAGTGCAGATGATGCACTAGTCAGCATGACTGTCCCCCTTATCTGCCTGCTTGAAAAATCACTGCAAGCGCTAAGGGATGATGTTGTGGAAGAGGTGGAGGATGAGGATTCACCATTTCCATCATCTTCTGGACAGTCAGCGCCACGTGGTTCCTCACAAACGCGTAGGCAGGGGACACTTTGTGAGGAGGATGAGGAGGAGTCAATGGAGGAGGAAGACATCCGTCCAGAGGAGGGAGTTACACAATTGTCCAGTAGTCAGTGTGTACAGCGAGGGTGGGGTGATGACGAGCGGGCAGAGATCACGCCTCAAGCAGGGGACAGCGTTTCTTGGCCAGTTGGCAGTCTGCAGCACATGGTGGATTACATGCTGCAGTGCCTGAGAAACGACCGCCGCATCGCCCACTGTTGTGGATTCTGTTTTTGGGCTCCCTCTGGTGGTTACAGCTGGTACTGGGTGACTTTGGTGGGTTGCGGTCTCTGGTTTCCACCTGTCCATCAGAGGCTGGGTGTTTCCTATTTAACCTGGCTTTCCTGTCATTCCCTTGCCGGCTATCAATGTATCAGTGTGTCTCTGTTACCTTTGCTACCTGCTCCTAGGCCTTCAAGACAAGCTAAGTCTGGATTTCCCTGTTTCATGTTTGCTTTCATGTTTTTAGTCCAGCTTGCAGATATGTAATTCTCTGCTGCTGGTTGCTCTAGTGGGCTGAAATTACCACTCATGTACCATGAGTTGGCACATGAGTTCAAGTAATTTCAGGATGGTATTTTGAAGGGTTTTAAGCTGACCGCGCAGTTCACCTTTTGTATCCTCTGCTATCTAGCTTTAGCGGGCCTCATTTTGCTGAATCTGTTTTCATAACTACGTTTGTGCCTTCCTCTCATTTCACCGTCATTATATGTGGGGGGCTGCTATTTCTGTGGGAATATTTCTCTGGAGGCAAGATAGGTCTGTGATTCTTCTGATAGGGGTAGCTAGATCTCCGGCTGGCGCGTGACGTCTAGAGTCCCCCCAGGAACGTTCCCCGGCTGCTGTTAGTTGAGTGTTGAGGTTCAGGATCGCGGTCAGCTCAGGTTCCATCACCCTAGAGCTTGTCCTGTTTTTGCCCGTGTTATGTGTTTAATTCCCTGCCATTGGGAACATGACAGTATAGCCGGCCCACAAAGTGTTAATTGTTTGGGCTGAAGCAGGAGAAAAAGAAGTGTTGAAGGGAATTTTTTTTTTTTTTCCCTCAGAGTTTTGCTGCCTAGCCCTTAATTGCTGTCTAGCTGCTTCTTACCTCCTCTTAACCCTTGAATGGCTCTGACCTTAGCTGTTTAACATGGATGTCCAGAGTTTGGCTTCCAGCCTGAATAATCTTGCTGCAAGAGTTCAAAACATACAGGATTTTGTTGTTCACACTCCTATGTCTGAACCTAGAATTCCTATTCCAGAGTTTTTTTCTGGAGATAGATCTACCTTCCTGAATTTCAGGAACAATTGCAAATTGTTTCTTTCTTTGAAATCTCGCTCCTCTGGAGACCCTGCTCAGCAGGTCAAGATTGTAATATCTTTCCTGCGGGGCGACCCTCAGAATTGGGCATTTGCATTGGCACCAGGGGATCCTGCATTGCTCAGTGTGGATGCGTTTTTTCTGGCACTGGGATTGCTCTATGAGGAACCTAACCTGGAGATTCAGGCTGAAAAGGCTTTATTAGCCCTCTCTCAGGGGCATGATGAAGCGGAAGTATATTGTCAAAAATTTCGGAAATGGTCGGTGCTTACTCAGTGGAATGAGTGCGCCCTGGCTGCAAACTTCAGAGATGGTCTTTCTGAGGCCATTAAGGATATTATGGTGGGGTTCCCTGCGCCTACAGGTCTGAATGAGTCTATGGCTATGGCCATTCAGATTGATCGGCGTTTACGGGAGCGCAAACCTGTGCACCAGTTGGCGGTGTCTTCTGAACAGGCACCTGAGACTATGCAATGTGATAGAATTCAGTCCAGAAGTGAACGGCAAAATTATAGGCGGAAAAATGGATTGTGTTTTTATTGTGGTGATTCAGCTCATGTTATATCAGCATGCTCTAAACGCACAAAAAAGGTTGATAAATCTTTTGCCATTAGTACTCTGCAGTCTAAGTTCATTTTGTCTGTAACTCTGATTTGTTCACTGTCATCCATTTCCGTCGATGCCTATGTGGATTCGGGCGCTGCCCTGAGTCTTATGGATTGGTCATTTGCCAAACGCTGCGGTTTTAGTCTGGAGCCTCTGGAAGTTCCTATTCCTTTGAAGGGAATTGACTCTGCACCATTGGCTATGAATAAACCGCAGTACTGGACACAAGTGACCATGCGCATGACTCCCGTTCATCAGGAGGTGATTCGCTTCCTTGTACTGTATAATTTACATGATGTACTAGTGCTTGGTCTGCCATGGTTACAAACTCATAATCCAGTCCTGGATTGGAAAACAATGTCTGTGTTAAGCTGGGGATGTCAGGGGGTTCATGATGATGCACCTCTGATTTCAATCGCTTCATCTACTCCTTCTGAGGTCCCTGCGTTTTTGTCTATCGGGATGTTTTTGAGGAGCCTAAGCTCAATTCGCTCCCTCCTCATAGGGATTGTGACTGTGCTATAGAATTAATTCCTGGCAGTAAGTTCCCTAAGGGTCGTTTATTTAATTTGTCAGTGCCAGAGCATACTGCTATGCGGAATTATATTAAGGAGTCCTTGGAAAAGGGACATATTCGTCCATCTTCGTCCCCTCTGGGAGCAGGTTTTTTTTTCGTGGCAAAAAAAGATGGTTCCCTGAGGCCTTGTATAGATTATCGCCTTCTGAATAAGATTACAGTCAAATATCAGTATCCATTGCCATTATTGACTGATTTGTTTGCTCGCATTAAGGGGGCTAGGTGGTTCACTAAGATAGATCTTCGCGGTGCGTATAATCTTGTGCGGATAAAGCAGGGTGATGAGTGGAAAACCGCATTTAATACGCCTGAGGGCCATTTTGAGTATTTGGTAATGCCTTTTGGACTTTCTAATGCTCCTTCAGTCTTTCAGTCCTTTATGCACAATATTTTCCGTGAATATCTGGATAAGTCTATGATTGTGTATTTGGATGATATTTTGGTGTTTTCTGATGACTGGGAGTCTCATGTTCTACAGGTCAGGAAGGTGTTTCAAGTCCTGCGGGCCAATTCTCTGTTTGTGAAGGGCTCAAAATGTCTCTTCGGAGTCCAGAAGATTTCTTTTTTGGGGTACATTTTTTCTCCTTCTACTATTGAGATGGATCCCGTCAAGGTTCAGGCGATTTGTGACTGGACACAACCTACATCTGTTAAGAGTCTTCAGAAGTTCTTGGGTTTTGCTAATTTTTATCGTCGGTTCATTACTAATTTTTCCAGTGTTGTTAAACCTTTGACTGATTTGACTAAAAAGGGTGCTGATGTTGCTAATTGGTCTCCTACGGCTGTGGAGGCCTTTCAGGAACCTAAGCGCCGGTTTTCTTCTGCTCCTGTGTTATGTCAACCAGATGTTTCACTTCCTTTTCAGGTTGAGGTTGATGCTTCCGAGATTGGAGCGGGGGCGGTTTTGTCACAGAGAAGTTCCGATGGCTCGGTGATGAAGCCATGTGCGTTCTTTTCTAGAAAATTCTCGCCCGCCGAGCGCAATTATGATGTGGGTAATCGGGAGCTTTTGGCCATGAAGTGGGCATTTGAGGAGTGGCGTCATTGGCTTGAGGGTGCTAGACATCGTGTGGTGGTCTTGACTGATCACAAAAATCTGATTTACCTTGAGTCTGCCAGGCGTCTGAATCCTAGACAGGCTCGTTGGTCGTTGTTTTTTTCTCGTTTCAATTTTGTGGTTTCATACCTGCCAGGTTCAAAGAATGTGAAGGCAGATGCTCTTTCCAGGAGTTTTGTGCCTGACTCTCCTGGAGACTCTGGGCCTACTGGTATCCTTAGGGATGGGGTAATATTGTCCGCCGTCTCCCCAGACTTGCGACGTGCATTGCAGGAGTTTCAGGCGGATAAACCTGATCGTTGTCCACCAGAAAGACTGTTTGTTCCGGATGATTGGACCAGTAGAGTCATCTCCGAGGTCCATTCTTCTGTGTTGGCTGGTCATCCTGGAATATTTGGTACTAGAGACTTGGTGGCCAGGTCTTTTTGGTGGCCTTCCTTGTCAAGGGATGTGCGCACCTATGTGCAGTCTTGTGAAGTGTGTGCTCGGGCTAAGCCTTGCTGTTCTCGGGCCAGTGGGTTGTTGTTATCCTTGCCTATCCCGAAGAGGCCTTGGACGCACATTTCCATGGATTTTATTTCAGATCTCCCTGTCTCACAGAAAATGTCCGTTATCTGGGTTGTGTGTGACCGCTTTTCTAAGATGGTTCATTTGGTACCCTTGCCTAAGTTGCCTTCCTCCTCTGAGTTGGTCCCTTTATTTTTTCAGAACGTGGTTCATTTGCATGGGATTCCGGAGAATATCGTTTCTGACAGGGGATCCCAGTTTGTGTCTAGATTTTGGCGGACGTTTTGTGCTAAGATGGGCATTGATTTGTCTTTCTCGTCTGCATTCCATCCTCAGACGAATGGCCAGACGGAGCGAACTAATCAGACCTTGGAAACTTATTTAAGGTGTTTTGTTTCTGCTGATCAAGATGACTGGGTTGCCTTTTTGCCACTGGCCGAATTTGCCCTTAATAATCGGGCTAGTTCTGCTACTTTGGTTTCTCCTTTCTTTTGTAATTCGGGGTTTCATCCTCGTTTTTCCTCTGGTCAGGTGGAGCCTTCGGATTGTCCTGGAGTGGACGTGGTGGTGGACAGGCTACATCAGATTTGGAATCAGGTGGTGGACAATTTGAAGTTGTCTCAGGAGAAGACTCAGCAGTTTGCTAATCGCCGTCGCCGCGTGGGTCCCCGACTTCTTGTTGGGGACTTGGTGTGGTTGTCTTCTCGTTTTTTCCCTATGAAGGTCTCTTCTCCTAAGTTCAAGCCTCGGTTCATCGGTCCTTATAAGATCTTGGAGATTCTTAACCCTGTATCTTTTCGTTTGGATCTCCCAGCATCGTTTGCTATTCATAATGTGTTCCATCGGTCGTTATTGCGGAGGTATGAGGTGCCCGTTGTTCCTTCGGTTGAGCCTCCTGCTCCGGTGCTGGTGGAGGGAGAATTGAAGTATGTTGTTGAGAAGATCTTGGATTCTCGTGTTTCCAGACGTAAACTCCAGTATTTGGTCAAGTGGAAGGGTTATGGTCAGGAGGATAATTCCTGGGTGGTCGCCTCTGATGTTCATGCGACTGATTTGGTCCGCGCCTTCCATAGAGCTCATCCTGATCGCCCTGGGGGTTCTCGTGAGGGTTCGGTGACCCCTCCTCAAGGGGGGGTACTGTTGTGGATTCTGTTTTTGGGCTCCCTCTGGTGGTTACAGCTGGTACTGGGTGACTTTGGTGGGTTGCGGTCTCTGGTTTCCACCTGTCCATCAGAGGCTGGGTGTTTCCTATTTAACCTGGCTTTCCTGTCATTCCCTTGCCGGCTATCAATGTATCAGTGTGTCTCTGTTACCTTTGCTACCTGCTCCTAGGCCTTCAAGACAAGCTAAGTCTGGATTTCCCTGTTTCATGTTTGCTTTCATGTTTTTAGTCCAGCTTGCAGATATGTAATTCTCTGCTGCTGGTTGCTCTAGTGGGCTGAAATTACCACTCATGTACCATGAGTTGGCACATGAGTTCAAGTAATTTCAGGATGGTATTTTGAAGGGTTTTAAGCTGACCGCGCAGTTCACCTTTTGTATCCTCTGCTATCTAGCTTTAGCGGGCCTCATTTTGCTGAATCTGTTTTCATAACTACGTTTGTGCCTTCCTCTCATTTCACCGTCATTATATGTGGGGGGCTGCTATTTCTGTGGGAATATTTCTCTGGAGGCAAGATAGGTCTGTGATTCTTCTGATAGGGGTAGCTAGATCTCCGGCTGGCGCGAGACGTCTAGAGTCCCCCCAGGAACGTTCCCCGGCTGCTGTTAGTTGAGTGTTGAGGTTCAGGATCGCGGTCAGCTCAGGTTCCATCACCCTAGAGCTTGTCCTGTTTTTGCCCGTGTTATGTGTTTAATTCCCTGCCATTGGGAACATGACAGCCCACATTCTCAACATGTCTGATTATTGATTGTTCACCCTCCTCGATCCTCGCTACCGGGACAACGTAGAAAGCCTCATCACACCGTTGAACCGGGAGCGAAAAATGCGGGAGTACCAAGAGACACTGGTGAATTCCATCATCTTCTCCATTCCAACTGAGAGAAGTGCTGCTAGTGCATTACAAAGCAGCTCAGTGCGTCCAGGCAGTGGAGGAGGCTCTGCACAAAGAGGGAGCAGAAGCAGTACCTCTGCCCAAGGCAAGACCAGTATGGCCCAACTGTGGCACAGTTTTGTGTGCCCGCCACAAAAGTCTACACCAGCACAGACGGCTCCAGTCAGCAGGAGGCAACGGTTCGGTCAGATGGTGACAGACTACATGTCTTGCCCTCTTGCTGTACTCCCAGACGGCTCTTCCCCTTTCAAGTTTTGAGTCTCAAAGCTGGATACATGGCCAGAGCTAAGCCAGTATGCATTGGAGGTGCTGGCTTGCCCTGCGGCTAGTGTACTATCGGAACGCGTCTTTAGTGCTGCAGGTGGTGTACTAACTGACCGTCGCATGCGACTATCCTCCGATAACGTTGACCGGCTTACTTTCCTGAAAATGAACCAGGCATGGATCTCACAGGACTTTGCCACTCCTCTTCCTGATTAAATAATTAGGTGACTGTCTACAGTATCCAGGTCTCCAGTTGTGTTCATCTTTCTACCACCTGAACTTTAATTCCTGGGCTCCAACACCGCCAGTTGAGGCTCAGAAGTGCCGTCTGCACAGTCAAAACATACGACCCAGTGTTATTGGGTGTCAGTCACGTCAGCTGATCCCCAGCTGTGTAGTCGGCAATGTGTCCTGCGACCGCCACGCTGACACAACAACTGAAAGGTAAGGGAACCTGTCCCCCCCCCCAAGGCGTTTGTTACTGAAAGAGCCACCTTGTGCAGCAGTAATGCTGCACAAGGAAAAGGTAGCTATTTTTGTTTAGCTCCTTGCACACGCAGAACTTAACACTTATAAAATGTGTTCACTGATACCGTAAAACCGTCCCGGAGGTGGGACTTTCCTTCGTAATGTGACGCAGCACCGCCGTCATTCTTAGCCCCCGGCGCCGTGCGCCGGCTCCTCAGCGTTGTTTGATTCTGTCTCGAAGCCTGCGCTGTTATGTTATCCCTTGGCTAGGCACACTTAGCGCTGCCCCTCTTCTGACATCATTTGGTGTCAGGCTGGCTGCGCCTGTGCGGCCGCGCAGGACGAGATCCCGCCTCGCACTGTCTTCTGATTTAATCCCACTGCGGGCCTGGGATCCATGGACATGCGCAGTGCATATCTGAATCTCCGCCTCTCACTCATCTCCCTACGCCTTCTTCAGACTGTGCGCCGTCAGCTGATCCCTAATAGCATGCCACGGCCGTGACGACGCACAGTCTGAAGAAGCCGTAGGGAGGGGAGTGAGAGGCGAGGATATGCACTGCTCATGCCCATGGATCCCAGGTCCGCAGAGTGATTACATTAGATGACACAGCGAGGCGGGATCTTGTCCAGCGCGGCCGCACAGGCGTAGCCAGCCTGACACCAAATGATGTCAGAAGACGGGCAGCGCAAAATGTGTGCATGGCCAAGGGCTAACCTAACAGCGCAGGCTCCGGGACAGATTCAAACAACGCTGAGGAGGCGGCGCACGGCGCCTAGGGGGTAAGAATGACAGCTGTGCTGCGTCACATGACAAAGGAAAGTTCCACCAACCAGACGGTTTAACGGTGTGAGGGGACACATTTCTTAAGTGTTAGGTTCAGCGTTTGCAAGGACCATAATTAAAAGAGCTAAGTTTACCTTTTCCAGCATTAGTGCTGTACAATATGGCTCTTTCAGCTACAAACGCCTGGGGGGGGGTTTAAAGGATCCCTTTCAACTTACTCCAGTGCAGGCTTCGGCCTACACTCTGCTCCCTCTCCTCCTCCTGCTGACCCCGGGCTCCAACACCGCTAGTTGCTGTCCGGAAGTGCTGGCTGCACAGAGCAAAACACCCGCCACTCTGTCAGTGGGGTTCAGCACCGCCAGCTGTTCCCCTGCTGTGTAGCCGGCATCGTGTCCTGCAACAGCCACGCAGACACAAAGCTGCCACCAGTGCAGGCTTCGGCCTACACTCCGCTCCCGCTACTCCTCCTGCTGACCCTGGGCTCTAACAACGCCAGTTGGGGCCCGGTACTGCTAGCTGCACAGAGAAAAACACCAGCCAATGTGTCAGTGGGGTTCAGCACTGCCAGCTGTTCCCCTGCGGCCACCCTGCCCGACACAACGCCCCTCGGTGTCTTATTTATTTTGACTGCGAGGGTGTGATTGACGGGCATGAGCAGTGCATATCTTCACCTGTTGTCACTCATCTCCTTCCGCCTTCTTCAGACTGTACGGCTTCATGGCCGTGGCATGCGATAAGGGATCAGCTGACGCCGCACAGTCTGTAGCAGGTGTAAGGACACGAATGTACTGCGCAAGGCCATGAATCCCAGCCCCGCAGTGTGAAACACTGTAAAGGCACTGCTGGGCTGGGATTCATGGGCATCGCGAACCGCACCAGCCGACATGAAATGATGTCAGAAGACGGGCAGCGCATGGCCAAGGGATAACGCAACAGCGCAGACTCCTGTACAGCAAAATGCGATGCTCAGGAGGCCGCGCAAAGCACCAAGGTGGTATTTTTGCCAGCTGTGCTGCGTCTCATTAAGAAGGGAACTCCCTCCTCCAAGACAGTTTTGACTGTATAAGAGCCTAAATGTGGTACGTGTTTCCCTCAGCGTGTGCAAGGAACAAAATTAAAAGACCAACCTTTGACTTGGGCAGCATTACTGCTGCCCAAGGTGTGGCTCTTCTAGTTTGTAACACCTGAGGGGGGGTTAAAGGTTACCTTTAAAATTGGTTCAATTAGGCTTCGGCCTACACTCTGCTCCCTGTTGTGAATTAGACTTTTTTGGCTCCCTCTTGTGGTCATTAGTGATATGACTCTGGGATTGTCTTTCCTCAGTTTGGCACCCACCTGGGTCGTTAGTCCAAGGGTGTTGCTATATGAACTTCCTGAATTCTCAGTCTGGTGCCTGGCATCGTTGTAATCAGTCCTTTCTGTTTGCTCCTGTCTGCTGGTCCTGTTCTTGCAAAATTAAGCTAAGTCCTGCTTCCTTGTTTTTTGGTTATTTGTATTGCTCTTATTTTTTGTCCAGCTTGTACTGTCATGATTCCCCAATGGCATGGGAACATCAGAAACACAAAATAACAGACTAGCCCTTGGGTGATGGAAACTCAAGCTGACCGTGACCTAAATCTACCACACAACTAACAGTAGCCAGGAAGCATTCCTACGGCTGCCTAGATGCCATGCGCCAGCCGGAGAACTAACTACGCCTGGAAGAGGAAGGAACAGACCTGGCTTACCTCTAGTGAAATACCCCAAAGATGATAGTAGCCCCCACATATATTAACGGTGAGTTCAGAGGAAAAGACATACACAGTATGAAGGTAGATTTAGCAAAGCGAGGTCCACTTACTAGATAGAGGAAGGATACAAAAGAGGACTTCACGGTCAGCTGAAAAACCCTTTCAAAAACCCATCCTGAAATTACTTTAAGACTCCTGTGTCAACTCATGACACAGGAGTGGCAATTTCAGTCCACAAGAGCTTCCAGTAACAGGAAATGACAAACTGTAAACTGGACAAAAAATACAAAACAAAAAGGACAAGAGTCCACTTAGCTGATCAGCAGACTGGTAGCAGGAACATGCAACTGAAAGACTCAGGTTACAATGATGACCGGCAAGGAAGTGACTGGAGAGCAAGGCTAAATAGGGAACTCCCAAAACTGATGGAAGCAGGTGAGCTGAGGCAGAAAAGAACACACAAGTCTCCAGTACCACCAGCCACCACTAGGGGAGCCCAAAAAGCGGATCACAACAGTACCCCCCCCTTAAGGAGGGGGCACCGAACCCTCACAAGAACCGCCAGGGCGACCTGGATGAGCCCTATGAAAGGCACGAACCAAATCCGAGGCATGAACATCAGAGGCAGTTACCCAAGAATTATCTTCCTGACCATAGCCCTTCCATTTAACCAGATACTGGAGTCTCCGCCTGGAAATACGGGAGTCCAAGATCTTCTCTATAACGTACTCCAATTCACCCTCAACCAGCACAGGAGCAGGAGGCTCAGCAGAAGGAACCACCGGCACCTCGTATCTCCGCAACAACGACCGATGGAACACATTATGGATAGCGAAAGATGCCGGGAGGTCCAAACGAAAGGAAACAGGGTTAATAATCTCCAAAATCCTATAGGGACCGATGAACCGAGGCTTAAATTTAGGAGAAGAAACCCTCATTGGGACAAAACGGGAAGACAACCACACCAAGTCTCCAACACGAAGGTGAGGACCAACCCGACGCTGGCGGTTAGCAAACCGCTGAGTCCTCTCCTGGGACAAATTCAAATTGTCCACCACTTGTTCCCAAATCCGATACAACCGATCCACCACAGCATCTACTCCAGGACAATCCGAAGACTCCACCTGACCAGAAGAAAAACGGGGATGAAACCCCGAAATGCAAAAGAAAGGGGAAACCAAAGTGGCCGAACTAGCCCGATTATTAAGAGCAAACTCCGCCAACGGCAAAAAGGCAACCCAATCATCCTGATCCGCAGACACAAAACACCTCAAATACGTCTCCAAAGTCTGATTAGTTCGCTCCGTCTGGCCATTAGTCTGAGGATGGAAGGCAGACGAAAAAGACAAATCAATGCCCAACCTGGCACAGAATGCCCGCCAAAATCTAGAAACGAACTGGGTACCCCTATCAGAAACGATATTTTCAGGAATACCATGCAAGCGAACCACATTTTGAAAAAACAAAGGAACCAACTCAGACGAGGAAGGCAACTTCGGCAATGGCACCAAATGAACCATCTTAGAAAAACGGTCAAACACCACCCAGATAACAGACATCCTCTGAGAGACAGGAAGATCAGAAATAAAGTCCATCGAGATGTGCGTCCAAGGCCTCTTCGGAATAGGCAAGGGCAACAACAACCCGCTAGCCCTAGAACAACAAGGCTTGGCCCGAGCACACACATCACAAGACTGCACAAAAACACGCACATCTCGAGACAGAGATGGCCACCAGAAGGATCTAGCCACCAAATCCCTGGTACCAAAAATTCCAGGATGACCCGCCAGCGTAGAAGAATGAACCTCCGAGATGACTCTACTGGTCCAATCATCAGGAACAAACAGTCTACCAGGTGGACAGCGATCAGGTCTATCCGCCTGAAACTCTTGCAAAGCACGTCGCAGATCTGGGGAAATAGCGGATAATATCACCCCATCCTTAAGGATACCTGTAGGTTCCGAATCACCAGGGGAATCAGGCTCAAAACTCCTAGAAAGGGCATCTGCCTTCACATTCTTAGAACCTGGTAGATATGAGACCACAAAATTAAACCGAGAGAAAAACAACGACCAGCGCGCCTGTCTAGGATTCAGGCGCCTGGCAGACTCAAGATAAATCAGATTCTTGCGATCAGTCAAAACCACCACCTGATGTCTAGCACCCTCAAGCCAATGACGCCACTCCTCAAATGCCCACTTCATGGCCAAAAGCTCCCGATTACCGACATCATAATTTCTTTCGGCGGCAGAAAATTTTCGAGAAAAGAACGCACAAGGTCTCATCACTGAGCAATCGGAACTTTTCTGCGACAAAACCGCCCCCGCTCCGATCTCGGAAGCATCAACCTCAACCTGAAAGGGGAGAGAGACATCAGGCTGGCGCAACACAGGGGCAGACGAAAAGCGGCGCTTAAGTTCCCGAAAGGCCTCCACAGCGGCAGAGGACCAATTGGCAACATCAGCACCCTTTTTAGTCAAATCCGTAAGAGGCTTAGCAACACCAGAAAAACCAGTTATAAATCGACGATAAAAATTAGCAAAGCCCAAGAACTTCTGAAGACCCTTTAGAGAAGTAGGCTGCGTCCAGTCACAAATAGCCCGAACCTTGACAGGGTCCATCTCAACAGAAGAAGGGGAAAAAATGTACCCCAAAAAGGAAATCTTTTGAACCCCAAAAACACACTTAGAACCCTTTACACACAGAGAATTCTCCCGCAAGACCTGAAAAACCCTCCTGACCTGCTGAACATGAGACTCCCAGTCCTCAGAAAAAATCAAAATATCGTCCAAATACACAATCATAAATTTATCCAGATATTCACGGAAAATATCATGCATAAAGGACTGAAAAACTGAAGGTGCATTAGAAAGGCTGAAAGGCATTACTAAATACTCAAAGTGGCCCTCAGGCGTATTAAATGCGGTTTTCCACTCATCCCCTTGCTTAATTCGCACCAAATTATACGCCCCACGGAGATCAATCTTGGAGAACCACTTAGCCCCCCTTATGCGAGCAAACAAATCAGTAAGCAGCGGCAACGGATACTGATATTTGACAGTAATTTTATTCAGGAGTCGATAATCAATACAAGGCCTCAGCGAGCCATCCTTTTTAGAGACAAAGAAAAACCCAGCTCCTAAAGGTGATGAAGAAGGACGAATATGTCCCTTTTCCAGGGACTCCTTAACATACTCTCGCATGGCAGCATGCTCAGGTACAGATAGGTTAAACAAACGACCCTTTGGAAATTTACTGCCTGGAATCAGATCTATGGCGCAATCACACTCTCTGTGAGGAGGGAGAGAACCAATTTTAGGCTCTTCAAAAATATCCCCAAAATCCGACAAAAATGCCGGAACCTCAGAGGGAATAGATGACGAGATAGAAACCAAAGGTATGTCCCCATGAGCTCCCCGACATCCCCAGCTTAACACAGACATAGTTTTCCAGTCCAGTACTGGGTTATGAGATTGCAACCATGGTAATCCAAGCACTAACACATCATGTAAATTATGCAACACGAGGAAGCGAATCATCTCCTGATGGTCTGGAGTCATACGCATAGTCACTTGTGTCCAGAACTGTGGTCTATTACAAGCCAGAGGTGTAGAATCAATACCCTTCAGAGGTATAGGAACTTCCAGAGGCTCCAAATCAAACCCACAGCGCCTGGCGAAGGACCAATCCATGAGACTCAGAGCGGCGCCAGAGTCCACATAGGCATCCACGGTAATAACTGATAATGAACAAATCAGAGTTACAGACAGAAGAAATTTAGACTGTAAAGTGCCAATAGAAACAGACTTGTCAACCTTCCTAGTACGTTTAGAGCATGCTGATATAACATGCGCGGAATCACCACAGTAGAAGCACAAGCCATTTTTGCACCTATAATTCTGCCGCTCGCTTCTTGACAGAATTCTATCACATTGCATTTTCTCTGGCGTCCCTTCAGAAGATACCGCCAAATGGTGCACGGGTTTGCGCTCCCGCAAACGCCGATCAATCTGAATCGCCATTGTAATGGACTCATTCAGACCTGTGGGCGTAGGAAACCCCACCATGACATCCTTAACGGCATCAGAAAGGCCTTCTCTGAAAATTGCCGCTAGGGCACACTCATTCCACTGAGTAAGCACAGACCATTTACGAAATTTTTGGCAGTATATCTCAGCTTCATCTTGCCCTTGAGACAGGGCTATTAAAGCTTTTTCAGCTTGAATCTCCAAATTAGGTTCCTCATACAGCAACCCTAAAGCCAGAAAAAACGCATCCACATTGAGCAACGCAGGATCCCCTGGTGTCAATGAAAATGCCCAATTTTGAGGGTCACCTCGCAGCAAAGAAATCACAATCTTAACCTGCTGAACAGGATCCCCAGAGGAGTGAGGTCTGAGAGAAAGGAATAATTTACAATTACATTTGAAATTCAGAAACCGAGATCTATCTCCGGAAAATACCTCTGGTGTAGGAATCTTAGGTTCAGAAATAGGAGCATGTATAACATAATCTTGTAAATTCTGAACCTTCGTAGCAAGATTATTTAAACCTGCAGCCAAACTCTGAGAGTCCATCCTTAAACCGGAGAGATCAGAGCCATTCAAGGATTAGAAGGAGAGAAAGGCAAGGCTGTAAATAGAGCAGAAATACAACTGAGCCAACTAAGTAGCAAACATGCGAGGAAAAAAAAAAAAAAAAAAAAATCTACAGACTTCTTTACTCTCCTTTCTTCTGCCAATTACTTTAACAGTGTCCGGTCATACTGTCATGATTCCCCAATGGCATGGGAACATCAGAAACACAAAATAACAGACTAGCCCTCGGGTGATGGAAACTCAAGCTGACCGTGACCTAAATCTACCACACAACTAACAGTAGCCAGGAAGCATTCCTACGGCTGCCTAGATGCCATGCGCCAGCCGGAGAACTAACTACGCCTGGAAGAGGAAGGAACAGACCTGGCTTACCTCTAGTGAAATACCCCAAAGATGATAGTAGCCCCCACATATATTAACGGTGAGTTCAGAGGAAAAGACATACACAGTATGAAGGTAGATTTAGCAAAGCGAGGTCCACTTACTAGATAGAGGAAGGATACAAAAGAGGACTTCACGGTCAGCTGAAAAACCCTTTCAAAAACCCATCCTGAAATTACTTTAAGACTCCTGTGTCAACTCATGACACAGGAGTGGCAATTTCAGTCCACAAGAGCTTCCAGTAACAGGAAATGACAAACTGTAAACTGGACAAAAAATACAAAACAAAAAGGACAAGAGTCCACTTAGCTGATCAGCAGACTGGTAGCAGGAACATGCAACTGAAAGACTCAGGTTACAATGATGACCGGCAAGGAAGTGACTGGAGAGCAAGGCTAAATAGGGAACTCCCAAAACTGATGGAAGCAGGTGAGCTGAGGCAGAAAAGAACACACAAGTCTCCAGTACCACCAGCCACCACTAGGGGAGCCCAAAAAGCGGATCACAACATTGTACTAAATGTGATTCCTGATTTTGCTGGAAGCTCTAGGGGGCTGGTATTCTCCCCCCGGGCCGTTAGACGGTTCGGGGGTTCTTGAATATCCAGCGTGGAAATTTTGATAGGGTTTTTGCTGACCGTATAAGTCATCTTACTATATTCTGCTATTAGTCAGTGGGCCTCTCTTTGCTAAATACCTAGTTCATTCTTACGTTTGTCTTTTCTTCTTACCTCACCGTTATTATTTGTTGGGGGCTTGTATCCAACTTTTGGGGTCTTTTCTCTGGAGGCAAGAAAGGTCTATCTTTTCCCTTCTAGGGTTAGTTAGTTCTCCGGCTGGCGCGAGACGTCTAGAACCAACGTAGGCACGTTCCCCGGCTGCTTCTATTTGTGGTGCTAGGATTAGATATACGGTCAGCCCAGTTACCACTGCCCTATGAGCTGGTTTTTTGTGTTTGCAGACTTAGTATTTATTTCTGAGACCCTCTGCCATTGGGGTCATAACAGTATGCCAGGCCAACATTGAATGTTTAATGCATTGCAGAAGTGGGATAATAAGAAAGGAAATTCTGAGTTGTTTTTTTTTTTTTTTTTTTCCTCTCTTTCTTCCTCCCCTTTACCTCTGAGTGGTTTAAGCTTGTTGCAGACATGAATGTCCAGACTTTGATTACAAGTGTGGATCAGCTTGCTGCTCGTGTGCAGGGCATACAAGATTTTGTTACCAGTAGTCCAATGTCTGAACCTAAAATACCTATTCCTGAACTGTTCTCTGGAGACCGATTTAAGTTTAGGAATTTCAGGAATAATTGTAAATTGTTTCTATCTCTGAGACCCCGTTCGTCTGGAGACTTAGCTCAGCAAGTTAAAATTGTTATCTCTTTCTTGCGGGGCGACCCTCAGGATTGGGCTTTCTCGCTAGCGCCAGGAGATCCGGCATTGGCGAATATTGATGCGTTTTTTCTGGCGCTCGGATTGCTTTACGAGGAACCCAATCTTGAAATTCAGGCAGAAAAAGCCTTGCTGGCTATTTCTCAGGGCCAGGATGATTCTGAAGTGTATTGCCAAAAATGTCGGAAATGGTCCGTGCTTACTCAGTGGAATGAGTGTGCTCTGGCCGCAAATTTCAGAAATGGCCTTTCTGAAGCCATTAAGAATGTGATGGTGGGTTTCTCCATTCCTACAAGTCTGAATGATTCCATGGCGCTGGCTATTCAAATTGATCGGCGTTTGCGTGAGCGCAAAACTGCTAATCCTCTGGTGGTGTTGTCTGAACAAACACCTGATTTAATGCAATGTGATAGAATTCAGACTAGAAATGAACGGAAAAATCATAGACGTCAGAATGGGTTGTGTTTTTACTGTGGTGATTCTACACATGTTATATCAGCATGCTCTAAACGCCTAACAAGGGTTGTTAGCCCTGTCGCCATTGGTAATTTGCAACCTAAATTTATTTTGTCTGTGACTTTAATTTGCTCATTGTCTTCCTACCCTGTTATGGCGTTTGTGGATTCAGGTGCTGCCCTGAGTCTTATGGATCTGTCATTTGCCAGGCGCTGTGGTTTTGTTCTTGAGCCATTGGTAAATCCTATCCCTCTTAGAGGTATTGATGCTACGCCATTGGCGGAAAATAAACCGCAGTTTTGGACACAGGTAACCATGTGCATGACTCCTGAACATCGGGAGGTGATTCGTTTTCTTGTTCTGCATAAAATGCATGATTTGGTCGTTTTGGGTCTGCCATGGTTACAGACTCATAATCCAGTCTTGGATTGGAAGGCAATGTCTGTGTCAAGTTGGGGCTGTCAGGGAATTCATGGTGATTCCCCACCGGTGTCTATTGCTTCCTCTACTCCTTCGGAAGTTCCTGAGTATTTGTCTGATTATCAGGATGTATTCAGCGAGTCCAGGTCCAGTGCTCTGCCTCCTCATAGGGACTGTGACTGCGCTATAGATTTGATTCCAGGTAGTAAGTTTCCTAAGGGAAGACTATTTAATCTGTCTGTACCTGAGCATACCGCAATGCGTTCGTATATCAAGGAATCTCTGGAGAAGGGGCATATCCGTCCATCCTCTTCCCCTCTTGGTGCGGGATTCTTTTTTGTGGCCAAGAAGGACGGATCTTTGAGACCTTGTATTGACTATCGGCTTCTGAATAAAATCACTGTTAAATTTCAGTATCCTTTGCCTCTGTTGTCGGACTTGTTTGCCCGGATTAAAGGTGCCAAGTGGTTCACCAAGATAGATCTTCGTGGTGCGTACAACCTTGTGCGCATTAAGCAAGGAGATGAATGGAAAACTGCATTTAATACGCCCGAAGGTCATTTTGAGTACTTGGTGATGCCTTTTGGGCTCTCTAATGCTCCTTCAGTGTTTCAGTCCTTTATGCATGATATTTTCCGGAAGTATCTGGATAAATTTATGATTGTTTATCTGGATGATATTCTGTTTTTTTCTGATGATTGGGACTCGCATGTAGAGCAGGTCAGGATGGTGTTTCAGGTTTTGCGTGAGAATGCTTTGTTTGTTAAGGGCTCAAAGTGTCTCTTTGGAGTACAGAAGGTTCCCTTTTTGGGTTTTATTTTTTCCCCTTCTGCGGTGGAGATGGACCCAGTCAAGGTCCGAGCTATTCATGATTGGACTCAACCCACGTCAGTTAAGAGTCTTCAGAAGTTCTTGGGTTTTGCTAACTTCTACCGTCGTTTTATCGCTAATTTTTCTAGCGTTGTTAAACCTTTGACGGATATGACCAAGAAAGGTTCTGATGTTGCTAACTGGGCTCCTGCAGCCGTGGAAGCTTTCCAAGAGTTGAAGCGCCGGTTTACTTCAGCGCCTGTTTTGTGCCAGCCTGATGTCTCACTTCCCTTTCAGGTTGAAGTGGATGCTTCTGAGATTGGGGCAGGGGCTGTTTTGTCGCAGAGAGGCCCTGGTTGCTCTGTAATGAGACCATGTGCTTTTTTCTCTAGGAAGTTTTCGCCTGCTGAGCGGAATTATGATGTTGGCAATCGGGAGTTGCTGGCCATGAAGTGGGCATTTGAGGAGTGGCGTCATTGGCTCGAGGGTGCTAAGCATCGTGTGGTGGTCTTGACTGATCACAAAAATCTGATGTATCTCGAGTCTGCTAAACGCCTGAATCCTAGACAGGCCCGTTGGTCATTGTTTTTCTCCCGTTTTGACTTTGTGGTCTCGTATTTACCAGGTTCAAAGAATGTGAAGGCTGATGCTCTTTCAAGGAGCTTTGTGCCTGACTCTCCTGGAGTCGCAGAACCAGTTGGTATTCTTAAAGAGGGAGCAATCTTGTCAGCCATTTCTCCGGATTTGCGACGTGTGTTGCAGAGATTTCAGGCTGGTAGACCTGACTCTTGTCCACCTGACAGACTGTTTGTTCCTGATAGGTGGACCAGCAGAGTCATTTCCGAGGTTCATTCCTCGGTGTTGGCAGGGCATCCGGGAATTTTTGGCACCAGAGATTTGGTGGCTAGGTCCTTTTGGTGGCCTTCCTTGTCACGGGATGTGCGGTCATTTGTGCAGTCCTGTGGGACTTGTGCTCGAGCTAAGCCTTGCTGTTCTCGTGCCTGCGGGTTGCTCTTGCCCTTGCCTGTCCCGAAGAGGCCTTGGACACACATTTCCATGGATTTCATTTCAGATCTTCCGGTGTCTCAGGGCATGTCTGTCATCTGGGTGGTATGTGATCGCTTTTCCAAGATGGTCCATTTGGTATCTTTGCCTAAGCTGCCTTCCTCTTCCGATCTGGTTCCTTTGTTCTTTCAGAATGTGGTTCGTTTGCACGGCATTCCTGAGAATATCGTGTCTGACAGAGGATCCCAGTTTGTTTCCAGGTTCTGGCGATCCTTTTGTGCTAAGATGGGCATTGATTTGTCGTTTTCGTCTGCCTTTCATCCTCAGACTAATGGACAAACGGAGCGAACTAATCAGACTCTGGAGGGTTATTTGAGGTGTTTTGTTTCTGCAGATCAGGATGATTGGGTGACCTTCTTGCCGTTGGCTGAGTTTGCCCTTAATAATCGGGCTAGTTCCGCTACTTTGGTTTCGCCATTTTTCTGCAACTCTGGTTTCCATCCTCGTTTTTCCTCGGGACATGTGGAGCCTTCTGACTGTCCTGGGGTAGATTCTGTGGTGGATAGGTTGCAGCAGATTTGGAATCATGTGGTGGACAACTTAAAGTTGTCACAGGAGAAGGCTCAGCGTTTTGCCAACCGCCGCCGCGGTGTGGGTCCCCGACTTCGTGTTGGGGATTTGGTATGGCTGTCTTCTCGATTTGTTCCTATGAAGGTCTCCTCTCCTAAATTTAAGCCTCGCTTTATCGGTCCTTACAAGATATTGGAAATCCTTAATCCTGTGTCCTTTCGCTTGGATCTTCCGGTGTCGTTTGCCATTCACAACGTGTTCCATAGGTCTTTGTTGCGGCGGTACGTTGTACCTGTGGTTCCTTCTGTTGAGCCTCCTGCTCCGGTGTTGGTTGAGGGCGAGTTGGAGTACGTGGTGGAGAAGATCTTGGATTCTCGTCTCTCCAGGCGGAGGCTTCAGTATCTGGTCAAGTGGAAGGGCTATGGTCAGGAGGATAATTCCTGGGTGGTTGCCTCTGATGTGCATGCAGCCGATTTAGTTCGTGCCTTTCACGCTGCTCATCCTGATCGCCCTGGTGGTCTTGGTGAGGGTTCGGTGACCCCTCCTTAAAGATGGGGTACTGTTGTGAATTAGACTTTTTTGGCTCCCTCTTGTGGTCATTAGTGATATGACTCTGGGATTTTCTTTCCTCAGTTTGGCACCCACCTGGGTCGTTAGTCCAGGGGTGTTGCTATATGAACTTCCTGAATTCTCAGTCTGGTGCCTGGCATCGTTGTAATCAGTCCTTTCTGTTTGCTCCTGTCTGCTGGTCCTGTTCTTGCAAAATTAAGCTAAGTCCTGCTTCCTTGTTTTTTGGTTATTTGTATTGCTCTTATTTTTTGTCCAGCTTGTAATAAATGTGATTCCTGATTTTGCTGGAAGCTCTAGAGGGCTGGTATTCTCCCCCCGGGCCGTTAGACGGTTCGGGGGTTCTTGAATATCCAGCGTGGAAATTTTGATAGGGTTTTTGCTGACCGTATAAGTCATCTTACTATATTCTGCTATTAGTCAGTGGGCCTCTCTTTGCTAAATACCTAGTTCATTCTTACGTTTGTCTTTTCTTCTTACCTCACCATTATTATTTGCTGGGGGCTTGTATCCAACTTTTGGGGTCTTTTCTCTGGAGGCAAGAAAGGTCTATCTTTTCCCTTCTAGGGTTAGTTAGTTCTCTGTTGTGAATTAGACTTTTTGGCTCCCTCTTGTGGTCACTAGTGGTATGACTCTGGGATTGTCTTTTTTCTGTTTGGCACTCACCTGGGTCGTTAGTCCAGGGGTGTCGCTATATTAACTTCCTGGATCCTTAGTCCAGTGCCTGGCATCGTTGTAATCAGATCCTTCTGTTGCTCCTGTCTGCTGGTCCTGGCTCTTGCAAAATTAAGCTAAGTCTTGCTTCTTTGTTTTTTGAGTTACTTGCTTTGCTACTATTTTTGTCCAGCTTGTACTAAATGTGATTTCTGACCTTGCTGGAAGCTCTAGGGGGCTGGTGTTCTCCCCCCGGCCGTTAGACGGTTCGGGGGTTCTTGAATATCCAGCGTGGATATTTTAATAGGGTTTTTGCTGACCATATAAGTCATCTTACTATATTCTGCTATTAGCTAGTGGGCCTCTCTTTGCTAAATACCTAGCTCATTCTTATGTTTGTCTTTTCCAACAATTAAATTTTTATTAAGTATTTAAAAAAGGAACAATGACAGTAACATGCATATATATATATATATATATAGATAAGATATATGACAAGTTTTGAGTTACAAGTTACATAATATCAGGGATAGAGCAGAACATCTGTTCTATGTTATATATATATATTTTTAGCAGGTGTAAATGTGCAATTAGAGGAAGAAATCGTCGAGTTGCTCTTTCAGTTGTGACCATCTGCCCCATCTGGTTTGGAAGCGATCCTTGGAGAGAAGGTTGGTGTAATAGATTCTCTCGAATGTGAAGTGTCTGTCGATTAACAGTATCAAACGCCTCACATTTGGGGGGCGAACATTGTTCCATTCTTTAGCGATCACCTCACCATTATTATTTGTTGGGGGCTTGTATCCAACTTTTGGGGTCTTTTCTCTGGAGGCAAGAAAGGTCTTTCTTTTCCCTTCTAGGGTTAGTTAGTTCTCCGGCTGGCGCGAGACGTCTAGAACCAACGTAGGCACGTTCCCCGGCTACTTCTATTTGTGGTGCTAGGATTAGATATATGGTCAGCCCAGTTGCCACTGCCCTATGAGCTGGTTTTTTGTGTTTGCAGACTTGGTATTGATTCCTGAGACCCTCTGCCATTGGGGTCATAACAGTATGCCAGGCCAACATTGAATGTTGAATGCATTGCAGAAGTGGGATATAAGAAAGGAAATTCTGAATTTTTATTTTTTTTTTCCTCTCTTCCTCCCCTTTACCTCTGAGTGGCTTGAGCTTGCTGCAGACTTGAATGTCCAGACCTTGATTACAAGTGTGGACCAGCTTGCTGCTCGTGTGCAAAGCATACAAGATTTTGTTACCAGTAGTCCTATGTCTGAACCTAAAATACCTATTCCTGAACTGTTTTCTGGAGACCGATTTAAGTTTAGGAATTTCAGGGATAATTGTAAATTGTTTCTATCTCTGAGACCCCGTTCATCTGGAGACTCAGTTCAGCAAGTTAAAATTGTTATCTCTTTTTTACGGGGCGACCCTCAGGATTGGGCTTTCTCGCTAGCGCCAGGAGATCCGGCATTGGCAAATATTGATGCGTTTTTTCTGGCGCTCGGATTGCTTTACGAGGAACCCAATCTTGAGGTTCAGGCAGAAAAAGCCTTGCTGGCTATTTCTCAGGGCCAGGATGAAGCTGAAGTGTATTGCCAAAAATTTCGGAAATGGTCCGTGCTTACTCAGTGGAATGAGTGTGCTCTGGCCGCAAACTTCAGAAATGGCCTTTCTGAAGCCATTAAGAATGTGATGGTGGGTTTCTCCATTCCTACAAGTCTGAATGATTCCATGGCGCTGGCTATTCAAATTGACCGGCGTTTGCGGGAGCGCAAAACCGCTAATCCTCTGGTGGTGTTGTCTAAACAAACACCTGATTTGATGCAATGTGATAGAATTCAGACCAGAAATGAGCGGAAAAATCATAGACGTCAGAATGGGTTGTGTTTTTACTGTGGTGATTCTACACATGTTATATCAGCATGCTCTAAACGCCTAACAAGGGTTGTTAGTCCTGTCGCCATTGGTAATTTGCAACCTAAATTTATTTTGTCTGTGACTTTAATTTGCTCATTGTCCTCTTACCCTGTTATGGCGTTTGTGGATTCAGGTGCTGCCCTGAGTCTTATGGATCTGTCATTTGCCAAGCGCTGTGGTTTTGTTCTTGAGCCGTTGGTTAATCCTATCCCTCTGAGGGGTATTGATGCTACGCCATTGGCGGAAAATAAACCGCAGTTTTGGACACAGGTAACCATGTGCATGACTCCTGAACATCGGGAGGTGATTCGTTTTCTTGTTCTGCATAAAATGCATGATTTGGTCGTTTTGGGTTTGCCATGGTTACAGACTCATAATCCAGTCTTGGATTGGAAGGCAATGTCTGTGTCAAGTTGGGGCTGTCAGGGTATTCATGGTGATTCCCCGCCGGTGTCTATTGCTTCCTCTACTCCTTCGGAAGTTCCTGAGTATTTTGTCTGATTATCAGGATGTGTTCAGCGAGTCCAGGTCCAGTGTTCTGCCTCCTCATAGGGACTGTGACTGTGCCATAGATTTGATTCCAGGTAGCAAATTTCCTAAGGGAAGACTATTTAATCTGTCTGTACCTGAGCATACCGCAATGCGTTCGTATATCAAGGAATCTCTGGAGAAGGGGCATATCCGTCCTTCCTCTTCCCCTCTTGGTGCGGGATTCTTTTTTGTGGCCAAGAAGGACGGATCTTTGAGACCTTGTATTGACTATCGGCTTTTGAATAAAATCACTGTTAAATTTCAGTATCCTTTGCATTTGTTGTCAGACTTGTTTGCCCGAATTAAAGGTGCCAAGTGGTTCACCAAGATAGATCTTCGTGGTGCGTACAACCATTAAGCGAGGAGATGCGCATTAAGCGAGGAGATGAATGGAAAACCGCATTTAATACGCCCGAAGGTCATTTTGAGTACTTGGTGATGCCTTTTGGGCTCTCTAATGCTCCTTCAGTGTTTCAGTCCTTTATGCATGATATTTTCCGGAAGTATCTGGATAAATTTATGATCGTTTATCTGGATGATATTCTGGTTTTTTCTGATGACTGGGACTCGCATGTAGAGCAGGTCAGGATGGTGTTTCAGGTTTTGCGTGAGAATGCTTTATTTGTTAAGGGCTCAAAGTGTCTCTTTGGAGTACAGAAGGTTCCCTTTTTGGGGTTTATTTTTTCCCCTTCTGCGGTGGAGATGGACCCAGTCAAGGTCCGTGCTATTCATGATTGGACTCAACCCACGTCAGTTAAGAGTCTTCAGAAGTTCTTGGGTTTTGCTAACTTCTACCGTCGTTTTATTGCTAATTTTTCTAGCATTGCTAAACCTTTGACGGATATGACCAAGAAAGGTTCTGATGTTGCTAACTGGGCTCCTGCAGCCGTGGAGGCTTTCCAGGAGTTGAAGCGCCGGTTTACTTCGGCGCCTGTTTTGTGCCAGCCTGATGTCTCACTTCTCTTTCAGGTTGAAGTGGATGCTTCTGAGATTGGGGCAGGGGCCGTTTTGTCGCAGAGAGGCCCTGGTTGCTCTGTGATGAGACCTTGTGCCTTTTTCTCGAGGAAGTTTTCGCCTGCTGAGCGGAATTATGATGTTGGCAATCGGGAGTTGTTGGCCATGAAGTGGGCATTTGAGGAGTGGCGTCATTGGCTCGAGGGTGCTAAGCATCGTGTGGTGGTCTTGACTGATCACAAAAATTTGATGTATCTCGAGTCTGCTAAACGCCTGAATCCTAGACAGGCCCGCTGGTCATTGTTTTTCTCCCGTTTTGACTTTGTGGTCTCGTATTTACCAGGTTCAAAGAATGTGAAGGCTGATGCTCTTTCAAGGAGCTTTGTGCCTGACTCTCCGGGAGTCGCAGAACCAGTTGGTATTCTTAAAGAGGGAGTTATCTTGTCAGCCATTTCTCCGGATTTGCGACGTGTGTTGCAGAGATTTCAGGCTGGTAGACCTGACTCTTGTCCACCTGACAGACTGTTTTTTCCTGATAAGTGGACCAGCAGAGTCATTTCCGAGGTTCATTCCTCGGTGTTGGCAGGGCATCCGGGAATTTTTGGCACCAGAGATCTGGTGGCTAGGTCCTTTTGGTGGCCTTCCTTGTCACGGGATGTGCGGTCGTTTGTGCAGTCCTGTGGGACTTGTGCTCGAGCTAAGCCTTGCTGTTCGCGTGCCAGCGGGTTGCTCTTGCCCTTGCCTGTCCCGAAGAGGCCTTGGACACACATTTCCATGGATTTCATTTCAGATCTCCCGGTGTCTCAGGGCATGTCTGTCATCTGGGTGGTATGTGATCGCTTTTCTAAGATGGTCCATTTGGTACCTTTGCCTAAGCTGCCTTCCTCTTCCGATCTGGTTCCTGTGTTCTTTCAGAATGTGGTTCGTTTACACGGCATTCCTGAGAATATTGTGTCTGACAGAAGATCCCAGTTTGTTTCCAGGTTCTGGCGATCCTTTTGTGCTAGGATGGGCATTGAGTTGTCGTTTTCGTCTGCCTTTCATCCTCAGACTAATGGACAAACGGAGCGAACTAATCAGACTCTGGAGGCTTATTTGAGGTGTTTTGTTTCTGCGGATCAGGATGATTGGGTGACCTTCTTGCCGTTGGCTGAGTTTGCCCTTAATAATCGGGCTAGTTCCGCTACTTTGGTTTCGCCATTTTTCTGCAACTCTGGTTTCCATCCTCGTTTTTCCTCGGGACATGTGGAGCCTTCTGACTGTCCTGGGGTAGATTCTGTGGTGGATAGGTTGCAGCAGATCTGGAATCATGTGGTGGACAACTTAAAGTTGTCACAAGAGAAGGCTCAGCGTTTTGCCAACCGCCGCCGCGGTGTGGGTCCCCGACTTCGTGTTGGGGATTTGGTATGGCTGTCTTCTCGATTTGTTCCTATGAAGGTCTCCTCTCCTAAATTTAAGCCTCGCTTCATCGGTCCTTACAAGATATTGGAAATCCTTAATCCTGTGTCCTTTCGCTTGGATCTTCCTGTGTTGTTTGCCATTCACAACGTGTTCCATAGGTCTTTGTTGCGGTGGTACGTTGTACCTGTGGTTCCTTCTGTTGAGCCTCCTGCTCCGGTGTTGGTTGAGGGCGAGTTGGAGTACGTGGTGGAGAAGATCTTGGATTCTCGTCTCTCCAGGCGGAGGCTTCAGTATCTGGTCAAGTGGAAGGGCTATGGTCAGGAGGATAATTCCTGGGTGGTTGCCTCTGATGTGCATGCGGCCGATTTAGTTCGTGCCTTTCACGCTGCTCATCCTGATCGCCCTGGTGGTCTTGGTGAGGGTTCGGTGACCCCTCCTTAAGGGGGGGTACTGTTGTGAATTAGACTTTTTGGCTCCCTCTTGTGGTCACTAGTGGTATGACTCTGGGATTGTCTTTTTTCTGTTTGGCACTCACCTGGGTCGTTAGTCCAGGGGTGTCGCTATATTAACTTCCTGGATCCTTAGTCCAGTGCCTGGCATCGTTGTAATCAGATCCTTCTGTTGCTCCTGTCTGCTGGTCCTGGCTCTTGCAAAATTAAGCTAAGTCTTGCTTCTTTGTTTTTTGAGTTACTTGCTTTGCTACTATTTTTGTCCAGCTTGTACTAAATGTGATTTCTGACCTTGCTGGAAGCTCTAGGGGGCTGGTGTTCTCCCCCCGGCCGTTAGATGGTTCGGGGGTTCTTGAATATCCAGCGTGGATATTTTAATAGGGTTTTTGCTGACCATATAAGTCATCTTACTATATTCTGCTATTAGCTAGTGGGCCTCTCTTTGCTAAATACCTAGCTCATTCTTATGTTTGTCTTTTCCTCTTACCTCACCGTTATTATTTGTTGGGGGCTTGTATCCAACTTTTGGGGTCTTTTCTCTGGGGGCAAGAAAGGTCTTTCTTTTCCCTTCTAGGGTTAGTTAGTTCTCCGGCTGGCGCGAGACGTCTAGAACCAACGTAGGCACGTTCCCCGGCTACTTCTATTTGTGGTGCTAGGATTAGATATATGGTCAGCCCAGTTGCCACTGCCCTATGAGCTGGTTTTTTGTGTTTGCAGACTTGGTATTGATTCCTGAGACCCTCTGCCATTGGGGTCATAACAGTTCTCCGGCTGGCGCGAGACGTCTAGAACCAACGTAGGCACGTTCCCCGGCTGCTTCTATTTGTGGTGCTAGGATTAGATATACAGTCAGCCCAGTTACCACTGCCCTATGAGCTGGTTTTTTGTGTTTGCAGACTTCGTATTTATTTCTGAGACCCTCTGCCATTGGGGTCATAACAGCTCCCCCTGCAGAGCCTGGGCTCTAACACCGCCAGTTGGTGCCCCGAAGTGCTGGCTGCACAGAGAAAAACACCTCGCCAATGTGTCAGTGGGGTTCAGCACCGCCAGCTGTTCCCCTGCTGTGTAGCCGGCAACGTGTCCTGCAACAGCCACGCAGACACAAAGCTGCCGCCAGTGCAGGCTTCGGCCTACACTCTGCTCCCTCTCCTCCTGCTGACCCTGGGCTCTAACACCGCCAGTTGGTGCCCGGTACTGCTAGCTGCACAGAGAAAAACACCAGCCAATGTGTCAGTGGGGTTCAGCACTGCCAGCTGTTCCCCTGCTGTGTAGCCTTCATCGTGTCCTGCAAAAGCCACGCAGACACAAGAACTGAAATTGAAGGGAACCTGTCCCCCCTCCCCCAGGTGTTTGTGTGTTTTACAGCCACCTTGTACAGCAGTAATGCTGCATGTGTGCAAGGTGGCTCATAAACTTATTCTCCTTGCACACGTGGAACAGAACATGTCAGAAGACGGGCAGCGCATGGCCAAGGGATAACGCAACAGCGCAGACTCCTGTACAGCAAAATGCGATGCTCAGGAGGCCGCGCAAAGCACCAAGGTGGTATTTTTGCCAGCTGTGCTGCGTCTCATTAAAAAGGGAACTCCCTCCTCCAAGACAGTTTTGACTGTATAAGAGCCTAAATGTGGTTACCTTTAAAATTGGTTCAATTAGGCTTCGGCCTACACTCTGATCCTCCCGCAGAGCCTGGGATCTAACACCGCCAGTTGGTGCCTGGAAGTGCTGGCTGCACAGAGCAAAACACCCGCCACTCTGTCAGTGGGGTTCAGCACCGCCAGCTGTTCCCCTGCTGTGTAGCCGGCAACGTGTCCTGCAAACGCCACGCAGACACAACAGACCTACAAATGCCTCCAGTGCAGGCTTCGGCCTACACTCTGCTCCTCCTGCTGACCCTTTGCTCCAACACCGCTAGTTGGGGCTCTAGGAAGACAAGCTTGAATAGGTCCCCATCCTGGTTCCAGCACCGTCAGCTGGTTCCGGGCAGAGCCTTTGGCTTAGGTGCCTCCTTCTGGGTATCTGAGTTCCACCAACATCAGGTGGTCCTTGGTAGTGCTTTCAGGCACGGGTACCTCCTGCTTAGTAACCGGGTTCCAGTAACGTCAGCTGGTCCTCGGTAGTTCCATTGGCTTTTGGACCTTCGGCTACCCATCCGGGTTCCAGTACCGTCAGCTGGTTCTCGGCAGTGTCTTTTGCTCTTGTACCTTCTGCTCCCCATCCTGGTTCCAGTACCGTCAGCTGGTTCCGGGCACAGCCTTTGGCTTAGGTGCCTCCCTCTGGGTATCTGAGTTCCACCAACGTCAGGTGGTCCTTGGTAGTGCTTTCAGGCACGGGTACCTCCTGCTTAGAAACCGGGTTCCAGTAACATCAGCTGGTCCTCGGTAGTTCCATTGGCTCTTGGACCTTCGGGTAGCCATCCGAGTTCCAGTTCTATCAGCTGTTTCTCGGCATTTTCTCAGCCTTCTTGTACCTTCTGCTACATTTCCAAGTTCAAGACCCTAAAGACGACGACCCGGAAGACCACCCCTAAGATGACGACGACACCAGAGACGACAACCACTGAGATGACGACGACCCTGGAGACGATGACCCTGAAGACCACCCCGATGACGACGACCCCGGAGACGACGACCCTGGAGATGACGACCCTGGAGACGATGACGACATGGGAGACCGAGAAGCAGAAGAACAAGAGGCTGCAGAACAAAGAGCAGAAGAACATTAAGCATAACACTAAATATCAGAGCAAAAGATATTATCTAAATTATAAGCAGAAGAAGACTAAGCAGTGTATGGGGGTGAGTCCGTTCCTCCTCGTGGTGCCCCTGGATAAAGCCTGATGCTGCAGGCCAAACTGAACGCGGACAAATGTAACTCTTTTGTGACAGGCAGAACGGAAGGTGTAATCTTCAAACTTTTATAGATAACAACTACGGGAATGCCTGTCACAAATAAGAATATGATGAAGAAGTTGAATATGAAGAAGATAATAGTTAAATAAAAAGAATATGAACAATGTAAAAAAAAAAAATTATAGGTAGAAGATGAAGAAGATGAATAAGGTGAAGAAGTTGATGTCAAAGAAGCTGATGATGAGGATAATGAAGAAGAAAGTGTGGGAGAAGTAAAAAAGAAGGTGAAGGGCGTGGAAGTAGTGAAACATCAATATCTGACAAAATAAAAAAAAAATAACATAGTCAAAATCTTTCTAACGCCGAACGTCATAAAAAAACCCCAAAATCCTGCTATTCTATTTGATTGGGCTAAACCTCTGTGCCTTTAATGAATCCGCCACCTCCCCCAATACATCCTACATTATTCTTAGTTGTTTTCCGTCATGTAGAATGAACCTACAAGGAAAGAAAGGGTTTATTTTAATTCCGATATTTTCGTCCCATTGACTTGCATTGGGATCGGGTATCGGTATCGTATTAGATCCGATACTTTGACGGTATCGGCCGATACTTTCCGATACCGATACTTTCCGATATCGGAAGGTATCGCTCAACACTAGTCAAAAACAAAAGAGCAAATGATAAATATTAATTTAAAACAAAAAACAATGGGAGGGAAAAATAGAAAACCCTAAAGCTTGCTGTGACACTGGTATTGGCACCCTTGACATTAAATTATTATGGAAACACATTTTGACTCGACTGTGGTAAATCACAAATGGCTAATACATATCATTAAATGTCGGTACCCATGTGACATGTATTAGCCAATGAATGACGGCTTCAGTGTTTTAAAAAGCCGCATGGTAGGCCATGTTCGTTTGTCACAATGGTGAAGACAAAGGAGCTGTCTGAGGACATCAGAACTGCTATTATTAGCTAAGACTTCCAAATTTTATAAGGACATCTCCAAAGACCTTGGTATCCCAGTTTCAACAGTGCACAATTTTATTAAGAAGTTTGTCAAGCACTGTACAGTGAAGAACGTCCCGTTGACATTGAGGAAACAGAATAATTGACATGACATGTCTTCGAAGGTTGGTGCGAATGGTTGGTGCGAATGGTGGAAAAAACACCATGTCAAACATGTAAATACCTGAAGTCCAACCTGGAACAGTCTGGGGTCATGGTTTCAACAAGTACCATACAATGCACACTAAACCAGAGCTAAACTAAGCAGAGTTTTATGGGCAAAGGCCATGGAAGAAACCATTTCAGAAGAAAAGACATATAAAGTATCCACTGATCTTTGCCAAAGAGTACCTTGACAAACCACAATCCTTCTGGGGAAATTTTCTGTGGACAAATGAAACAAAAATAGAGTTTTTTGGCAATGCAAAGCAACAGTTTGTTTACAGACGGCACAATGAAGCTTATAAGGAAAATACCAACAGTTAAGCACAGTGGAGTCCATAATGTTGTGGGGTTTCTTTGCTGCGTCTGGTACTGTTGACCTTGACCGTATCACAGAAATCATGAAATCAGAGAATTATCAAGAGATTTTAGAGCAAAATGTACCACCCAGTGTAAGAAAACTTGGTTTGAGTCGAAGATCATGGGTCCTCCAGCAAGACAATGATCCAAAGCACACATTCAAAAGTACACAGGAATGGTTGAAAAATAAAAAATGGTCTGTTTTAAAATGGCCAACAATGAATCCTGTCATCAATCCCATTCTTTGGGGTGAACTGAAATCTGCAATTGGGAAAAAGAACCCTGCAAGCATTCAAGAGCTGGAACAAACTGCAAAGGAAGAGTGGGGGAAAATACCAGCTGAGAAGCTTATAGATGGCTACAAGAAACATTTGGAGGCTGTCATCAATGCCAAAGGGTGTGCAACCAAGTATTAATTAGGGGTGCCTTTATTGCTGCACATGCTGCTTATTCTGTTACTTCTTTGAAATTGCAACACGTAAGTGGAAAAACAATGTTTTATTTTAGTATTACTTTGGACCACTAATTAAAAAATCCTGAGGATTTAATTTTGGCACATTTCCATTTATTTCTGAAGATATTGTACAGTCTATGAAAAAAATGAAGGGATGCCAATAATTAGTGAGCAGCACTGTACAGTAGCGAAAATTAGTATTTGATAGGCTGCTGATTTGGCAAGTTTTCCCACCTACAAAAAATTGAGAGGTCTGCAATTTTTATCGTAGGTACACTTTAACTGATAGAGAGAGAATCTAAAAATAAAAACCAGAAAATCACATTGATTTTTAAAAATGAAATTGCATTTTATTGCATGAAATAAGTATTCCTACCAACCAGCAAGAATTCTGGCTCTCACACACCTGTTAGGTTTTCTTTAAAGGGAATCTGTCAGCAAGATTGTGCTCAATAACCTACAGACAGTTTCAGGTTGACGCCGTTATACTGATTAGGCCAGGGTCAGACTAACGCATGACATCCGATGTGAGAGCATCAGATGTGAAATTCTAATGACCCTCGGCTCCTGCTCTGCTCGCACAGAGAGGATCGGAGCACAGCTGCGGAGGAGGCGGAGAAACTAATTTCTCTATCTCCTCCATTGCCGGGGTCAGCGTATATCACACATCACTCGGATGAGATCTGAGTGACGTGCATTGTCCCACTCGCACCCATAGGCTTATATGGGTGCGAGTGAGCTGAGACTCAGCCGAGTGTCGGTGACAATCACAGCATGCTGCAATTTCACTTGCACATATAATACGTCTGAGCAAAAAAATGCTGATGTGATCTGCCCCATAGATGACTACTGGTCCGAGTGCTATGCGATTTTTTATCACATAGCACTCGTCCGTATTCATCGCTAGTGAGACCCCGGCCTTAAAATGATACCTTAGTTGATTAAATCCATCTTGTGGTTGTTGTTTAATCTTTATTCTCAGTTTTGAGTTAATGATATGCTCGTGTTCCGGGGCGGCCCCCTGGGGGGTGGTCTTCATATTGTGCTTCTGACAATGACACAGACGGCGCCATTTTCAAACTGATTTTTTTTTTAGGAACGTAAGGATAACATCAAGGAAATGAGTAACATCCACATTATATATGCGATAATGCTGCAGCACAGGCGCCACTGCTGGCTGCATTTTAAGATATATATAATATTCATTATGTAAACTAGGGGACAAGTAACTGAGAGATCAGTGATCTGTCAGAAGCCAATCTGGTGAATACCTAAGCAGAGCACCACATGAAGACCCCCCACAGACCCACCCTGAGGCACAAGCATTTTACTAACTAAAAACTGCAAATAAAGATTAAACAACAACCACAAGACGGATTTCACCAACCAAGGTATCATTTTAATCAGTATAACGGTGCCAACCTGACACTGTCTGTAGATTACTTAACACAATCCTGCCGACGGGTTCCCTTTATTAACCCCTTCATGACCTTGGGATTTTCCATTTTTCCGTGTTCGTTTTTCGCTCCCCTCCTTCCCAGATCCATAACTTTTTTATTTTTCCATCAATATGGCCATGTGAGGGCTTATTTTTTGTGAAACAAGTTGTACTTTTAAACGACATCACTGGTTTTAGCATGTCGTGTACTAGAAAACAGGAAACAAATTCCAAGTGCGGCAAAATTGCAAAAAAACTGAAGTCCCACACTTATTTTTTGTTTGGCTTTTTTGCTAGGTTCACTAAATGCTAAAACTGACCTGCCATTATGATTCTCCAGGTCATTACAAGTTCATAGACACCTAACATGTCTAGGTTATTTTTTATCTAAGTGGTGAAAAAAAATTCCAAACTTTGCTAAAAAAAAAAAAAAATTGCGCCATTTTCCGATACCCGTAGCGTCTCCACATTTCATGATCTGGGGTCGGGTGAGGGTTTATTTTTTGCGTGCTGAGCTGGCGTTTTTAGTGACACCATTTCGGTGCAGATACATTCTTTTGATCGCCCGTTATTGCATTTTAATGCAATGTCGCCGCGACCAAAAAAACGTAATTCTGGCGTTTCGATTTTTTTTTCTCGCTACACTGTTTAGCGATCAGGTTAAAGCTTTTTTTTATTGAAAGATCGGGCAATTCTGAACGCGGCGATACCAAATATGTGTAGGTTTGATTTTTTTTTTTATTGATTTATTTTGAATGGGGCGAAAGAGTGGTGATTTAAACTTTTATATTTTTTTTATTTTTTTCACATTTTTTTTACTTTTTTTTTACTTTTGCCATGCTTCAATAGTCTCCATAGGAGGCTAGAAGCTGGCACAACGCCATCGCTATGCAGCAGAAATGCAGGTGTGCTATGAGCGTCGACCAGAGGGTGGCGCTCACAGCTACCGGGGATCAGTAACCATAGAGGTCTCAAGGACCTCTATGGTTACTATACAGAAGCATCGCTGACCCCCGATCATGTGACGGGGGTCGGCAATGCGCTCATTTCCGGCCGCTCGGCCGGAAGCGCCGGTTAAATGCCGCTATTGCGGGCTCATGTCAGCGGTTCAAAACAGCTGACATGTCCCGGCTTTGATGCGGGCTCACCGCCGGAGCCCTGCATCAAAGCGCAGTATCTGACCTTGGACATACTATCCCTTCCGAGGTCAGAAAGGGGTTATGAAGTCCCCCTACTCTGCATTCATTACCTGTATAAAAGACACCTGTCCACACACTCAATCAATCACACTCCAACCTCTCCACCATGGCCAAGACCAAAGAGCTGTCTAAGGACACCCGGGACAAATTGTAGACCTACACAAGGCTGGGATGGACTACAGGACAATAGGCAAGCAGCTTGGTTAAAAGGCAACAAATGTTGGCACAGTTATTAGAAAATGGAAGAAACACAAGATGACTGTCAATCTTCCTCAGTCTGAGGCTCCATGCAAGATCTCACCTTATGGGGTAGGGATGATTCACAGAAAGGTCAGGAATCAGCCCAGAACTACATGGGAGGACCTGGTCAATGACCTGAAGAGAGCTGGGACCACAGTCTCAAATATAACCGTTAGTAATAAAGTACACCATCATAGGAGAAGATTATGTGGTCAGATGAGACCAAAGTAGAACAATTTGGTATCAATTTCACTTGCCATGAGTGGAGGAAAAAGAAGGGTGAGTACAACTCCAGGAATACCATCCCAACCGTAAAGCATGGTGGGGCAAACCTCATATTTTGGGCGTGCTTTATTGCAAAGGGGACAGCTCAACTGCACCGTATGGAAGGGAGGATGGATGGGGCAGGGCTACCACTAGGAATTTTACGGCCCCTAACTGTCAAAATTTTGGGGCCCCCTTGAAACTCCGCCCAGGCTGCACCCCCATTTCCACCTCCACCCTAGCTCCACTCCACCTCCACCCCTCGAACCTTCCACAGTTTCTCTGCCCTCTCTTGGAAAAGCTCCATTTCTGGTGAATATCGGTCTGCACTTGGACCATGGTGCATGGACCAGCCGCGGGTCTCCAGATCTGAAATTTGCAGCCTCACAGCATGTATGAGGATGCTGTTCAGGAGATCGACGCCCAGTCCGTGCACTGCTGTGAGAGCACAGACCGACAGCCCCCTTTCAAAAATTACACTGCCAAAATAATGAAGATGTTTCCCAATCATATATACCAACTTGCTTCAGTAATTCCCCACCGCCCTTCCAAACCCCAACCAAAACTTATACTTTACTGGATGATCCCGAGCTGCTGCCTGATGTTATAATTAGGCATTTGGTTTTGAAGCAGCTCAGGATCATCCAGTATCTTATACATTCCAGTACTCTCCCCCTGGACCCTGTTGGATGCGGCCCCAGTCCCCACTAGCCTCCCCCTGGACCATGTTGGATGCGGCCCCAGTCCCCACTAGCCTCCCCCTAAACCCTGTTGGATGCGGCCCCAGTCCCCACTAGTCTCCCCCTGAACCCTGCTGGATGCGGCCCCAGTCCCCACTAGCCTCCCCCTGGACCCTGTTGGATGCAGCCCCAGTCCCCACTAGCCTCCCCCTGAACCCTGTTGGATGCGGCCCCAGTCCCCACTAGCCTCCCCCTGAAACCTGTTGGATGCGGCCCCAGTCCCCACTAGCCTCCCCCTGAAACCTGTTGGATGCGGCCCAAGTCCCAACTAGCCTCCCCCTGAACCCTGTTGGATGGATACACGTCTCAGTAGTCAGTATCACACAGGATAGGATTAGATACACGGCTCAGTAGTCAGTATCACACAGGATAGGATTAGAAACACGGCTCAGCAGACAGTATCACACAGGATAGGATTAGATACATGGCTCAGCAGTCAGTATTACACAGGAGAGGATTAGATATATGGCTCAGCAGTCAGTATCACACAGGAAAGGATTAGATACACAGCTCAGCAGTCAGTATCACACAGGAAAGGATTAGATACACAGCTCAGCTGACAGTATCACACAGGAGAGGATTAGATACACAGCTCAGCAGATGGGATCACACAGGATAGGATTAGATACACAGCTCAGCAGACAGTATCACACAGGAGAGGATTAGATACACGGCTCAGCAGACAGTATCACACAGGATAGCATTAGAAACACAGCTCATCAGACAGTATCACACAGGAGAGGATTAGATACACGGCTCAGCAGACAGTATCACACAGGATAGCATTAGAAACACAGCTCAGCAGACAGTATCACACAGGAGAGGATTAGATACAGCTCAGCAAACAGTATCACACACAGGATAGGATTATATACACAGCTCAGCAGACAGTATAACACAGGAGAGGATTAGATACAACTCAGCAGACAGAAACACATAGGATTAGATACACGGCTCAGTAGTCAGTATCACACCGTATAAGATTAGATACACGGCTCAGCAGTCAGTATCACACAGGATAGGATTAGATACACAGATCAGCAGATGGTATCACACAGGATAGGATTAGATACACGGCTCAGCAGACAGTATCACACAGGATAGGATTAGATACACAGCTCAGCAGACTGTATCGCACAGGATAGGATTAGATACACGGCTCAGCAGACTGTATCACACAGGATAGGATTAGATACACGGCTCAGTGGTCAGTATCACACCGTATAAGATTAGATGCAAGGCTCAGCAGTCAGTATCACACAGGAGAGGATTAGATACACAGCTCAGCAGATGGTATAGCACAGAATAGGATTAGATACACAGATCAGCAGATGGTATCGCACAGGATAGGATTAGATACACAGATCAGCAGTCAGTATCAAACAGGAGAGGATTAGATACACAGCTCAGCAGTCAGTATCACCCAGGAGAGCATTAGATATACAGCTCAGCAGACGGTATCGCTCAGGATAGGATTAGATACACGGCTCAACAGTCAGTATCACACAGGATAGGATTAGATACACGGCTCAGCAGTCAGTATCACACAGGAGAGGATTAGATACACAGCCTAGCAGACAGTATCACACAGGAGAGGATTAGATACAGCTCAGCAGTGAGAAACACACAGGAGAGGATTAGATGCAACTCAGCAGAATGGGATCACCGGAGAGACTCACCCTGCTCATCTATCATCTGCAGTCCGCCCCCGCGTGACACAGCACGCTGCTCTCTCTGCTCCGGGATGAGGAAGTGGAGCAGCGTGTGACGTCAGGCAGGACCATGATGCACCTGGGCCGGCCGCAGCTTTTAAAGGTACAGTGCCATTTTCCTTTCGCCGAATGCATTAACAGCACTGTAGGTGTATCTTTAAAACACCACAGTGCTGTTATGCATAGGGGGTTGGAAGCCTTGAACAAAATGTCCAGGGGCCCGATGAGGAGAAGCAAATAGGGGGGGGGGGGCCCGAGCTGCCAGCGTGTTCGGGCCCCCCTTTTTGCTCCTCATCACCGGGCCCCATACAGTAGTAAGGGCAGTATTGCCCTGATGGCGGCCCTGGGATGGGGTCACCTATCGCAAAGATTTTGGCAACCAACCTCCTTCCCTCAGTAAGAATATTGAAAATGGGTTGTGACTGGGTCTTCCAGCATAGCAATGACCCAAAATACACAGCCAGGGCTACTAAGGAGTGGCTCCGTAAGAAGCATTTCAAGGTCTTGGAGTGGCCTATCCAGTCTCCAGACCTGAACCCAATAGAAAATCTTTGGAGGGTGCTGATTTTCTATTGTTTCAAATACTTATTTAATGCAATAAAATGCTAATTAATTATGTAAAAATTATACGATGTGATTTTCTGCTTTTTATTTTTAGATTCTGTCTTTCACAGTTGAAGTGTACCTATGATAAAAATTACAAACCTCTTCATTCTTTTTACAGTGCCTTGCAAAAGTATTCGGCTCCCTGGAACTTTTCAACCTTTTCCCACATATCATGCTTCAAACATAAATATAGCAAATGTAAATTTTTGGTGACGAATCAACAACAACTGGGACACAATTGTGAAGTTGAACGAAATTTATTGGTTATTTTAAATTTTTGTGGAAAATCAAAAACTGAAAAGTGAGGTGTGCAATATTATTCGGCCCCTTTAACTTAATACTTTGTTGCGCCACGTTTTGCTGCGATTACAGCTGGAAGTCGCTTGGGGTATGTCTCTATCAGTTTTGTACATTGAGAGACTGAAATTTTTGCCCATTCTTCCTTGGCAACCAGCTCGAGCTCAGTGAGGTTTGATGGAGATCATTTATGAACAGCAGTTTTCAGCTCTTTCCACAGATTCTCGATTGGATTGAGGTCTGGACTTTGACTTGGCCATTCTAACACTTGGATACGTTGTGATGCAGCGGTAGGACCATATGCAGTGAAACAGCAGTGACCAAGCAAGTTCAAACAAAACGTTCCTTTATTCTGTTACTTCACACAGTCTATTAGCAATACACAGTAAACGGCTTCTTCATCCAGACCAATAGAAAATACACAGTACACGGCTTCTTCACACAGTCCTTTAGAAATACACAGTAAACGACTTTAGTTTGCAGTCCCTACACAGGCCAGACTTCCCTTTGTCCAGTTTCCCTGGGGCAATCGCTTGCAGTTACCAAGTCTCTTTACTCACGCCGTGCACCACACGTTATCCTTTGGATTGAAGCCTGGCAAACACAAGACAGTCCGGGATGCAGGGTATCAGTCCCCTTGGTTCCTCTTGCCCCTATGTTGCTCCACACAGAAAGAGCTCTGCAGACAACTGCTCTGTCTGCCTCCAAACCAACACTGACACACCTCCCCCTCTACTACAGGGCTTTTAATCAGTCACTGCTTCACCATTCTAATTAAAGCCACACCTGTGTCTGCAGTATGCCCGCATGGCCTCACTATGCCTCCGTGCGCATTCTGGAGAGCACAAACAGCGCCCCCTAGCTGTAACAGGGGTCACTACCTCACATATCCTCCCCCCGATCATACCTATGGGGTTGAACATTTGTTACCCCATATGGGCGAAAGACAGGGCATCAGTATGCCCCTGTGACATCCCTGCTCGACACTACATTAAGAAACCAAAGTAGGGACCGGAACCATCGATCGGCGCATGCATCCCTCCCCTTTGCGTTTATCCTCCATATTTCATTATGGGACCACCCCCCCATTCTCCATTGCAGAAGCCAAGCCCTCTTTTCTGATTAACTGCAGATTTGGGCCAGTTTTGGGTGGTCTCGACCTTGTTTATTTTGGGTTCACTAACCCCGCGCGTCATTCTGTCACCTAAGTATCTGCTTTTGGGCCCCTGGTACAGTTTCTTCTGTACCCTTACTCGTGGCTCAGTGACTACTATATCATGCTGAAACGCCGTGGACCGTGCCTGCAAGTCCGAGCATATATTTGTATTACGTCGCACCAGAACCTGAGCCTCCCGACACTGCTGTCTAGCGAGCGCTCTATCTAATTTACCCTGACCCCCGGCCCCATCCTTGACTGGTGCCAGAGGGTTCCTCGTGTGCACATCCCCAGTCACCTCCGCGAGCATACAGTCCCGGCTATTCTCATACCTGCATGTTTTATACCTGCGTCTCCGTGTGGGACCCTGGATCTGAGCTGTCCCGACCTTACCAGGGAACACCTCCAGCTCAGGGTTCAATGGGGCCCCCACGACCTCTACTGCCACAACCTCTAGGGGAAGCCCATCGGGGTTACACTCTAACCCTAAATTGGCGACCCCTGTGGCATACATCTTAGGATCTTCGGGTTCTACGCCTGAAACAACATCTTTAGTTTCTCCTGCCATTACCTCTAGGGGGAGCCTATCGGGATTACACTCTGTCCCTATGTTGTCGACCCCTGTGGCAGGTATCTCAATATCTTTGGGTTCTGCACCCGGTACAACACTTTCCATGAGAGGATTGACCCTGGTTTCCCACAGGGACCAAAACAGGGGCAAATCTATCCCCAACACAGCCCCATATGGAAGGGTCTTTGCCGCTCCCACCACATGCTTAATGTCCCCACATAGTGTGGAAAAATTAACTTCTACGTTCGGGTACTCCCGGATTTCCCCGTAGATACCCATCACCTCCACTTTCGGTCCTTTGGGGTTGTCCCCAGCAACAAGGGATCTATAGACCAGAGTCACTTTACTCCCCGTGTCCAGGAGAGCCTCTGTTCGGCACCCATTCACAAGTACCTGGCACAATTCTGGTTCGTTACTGGCTGTGCCCATAGTGGTGATACAGACTGGCTGGGCACACATAGACTCCTGACCAGTGTCCCCGCAGTCCATGGGCTTAGATGTCACCTTACAGTTACTAGCCCCATACTCGGGCTTTGGTGCCACATCCTGAGTGGGTTTATACCGCTCAATCAATTCTATCAGCAGTTCCAGGGTGCCTAGGTCCCTCAGCCCGACCCAATGCTGCCTGGCGGGCCGGCAGAGCCCTCACCATTCGGTCAGGCACGATTCTCTCCATCATCTCATACGGGGAACAGAACTCAGGCTGGAGCCACTCGTCCACCAATTGCAATAAGTCATTTGCTTGAGACCTGGCAGGCCGAGTCCTACATAAGACCACTGGTACACCCAATGATCACCCCTTACCTTTGGGGTCTCTTCAGGACTCTGCTGTTCACCCCTCACTTTAGGGTCTGCTTTTTAACATGCTGAAGCTCTGCTAGCTTCCACTGCAGCCCCTCCTGATGCCTCTGCTGCTGCAACTGCATCCCCTGCTGCTGAAGAACCTCTTGCTGAATCCTTTGCTGATTGAGCATAACCTGCTCCAAAAGTTCCTCCATTTCTTCAGCAGACTTGCACAACAATCTGCAGCACTCTCTGGGGTATGCCTTAGTTCACATGGCCCACATTCTTTCCACCATATGTGATTCAGCGGTAGGACCATATGCAGTGAAACGGCAGTGACCCAAGCAAGTTCAAACAAAACGTTCCTTTATTGTGTTACTTCACACAGTCTATTAGCAATACACAGTAAACAGCTTCTTCATCCAGACCAATGGAAAATACACAGTACACGGCTTCTTCACACAGTCCATTAGAAATACACAGTAAACGACTTTAGTTTGCAGTCCCTACACAGGCCAGACTTCCCTTTGTCCAGTTTCCCTGGGGCAACTGCACACCTTTACCAAGTCTCTTCACTCACGCTGTGTACCACACGCTATCCTCCGGATTGCAGCCTGGCAAACACAAGACAGCCCGGGATGCAGGGTGTCAGTCCCCTTGGTTCCTCTTGCCTCTGTGTTGCTAAACACAGAAAGAGCTCTGCAGACAACTGCTCTGTCTGCCTCCAAACCAACACTGACACACCTTCCCCTCTACTACAGGGCTTTTAATCAGTCACTGCTTCACCATTCTAATTACAGCCACACCTGTGTCTGCAGTATGCCCTCACTATGCCTCCGTGCGCATTCTGGAGAGCACAAACAGCGCCCCCTAGCTGTAACAAGGGTCACTACCTCAGAACGTTTATTTGTGAACCATTCCATTGTAGATTTTGCTTTATGTTTGGGATCATTGTCTTGTTGGAAGACAAATCTCTGTCCCAGTCTCAGACTCCAACAGGTTTTCTTCAAGAATGATCCTGTATTTGGCTCCATCCATCTTCCCATCAATTTTTACCATCTTCCCTGTCCCTGCTGAAGAAAATTAGGCTTAAACCATGATGCTGCCACCACCATGTTTGACAGTGAGGATGGTGTGTTCAGGGTGATGAGCTGTGTTGCCTTTATGCCAAATATATCGGTTGGCATTGTTGCCAAAAAGTTCAATTTTGGTTTCATCTGACCAGAGCACCTTCTTCCACATGTTTGGTGTGACTCCCAGGTGGCTTGTTGCAAACTTTAAACAACACTTTTTATGGATATCTTTGAGAAATGGCTTTCTTCTTGCCACTCTTCCATAAAGGCCAGATTTGTGCAGTGTACGGCTGATTGTTGTCCTATGGACAGACTGTCCCACCTCAGCTGTAGATCTCTGCAGTTCATCCAGAGTGATCATGGGCCTCTTTGCTGCATCTCTGATCAGTCTTCTCCTTGTTTGAGATGAAAGTTTAGAGGGATGGCCAGGTCTTGGTAGATTTGCAGTGGTATGATACTCCTTCCATTCCAATATGATCGCTTGCACAGTGCTCCTTGGGATGTTTAAAGTTTTGGAAATCATTTTGTATCCAAATCCAGCCTTAAACTTCTCCACAACAGTATCACGGACTTGCCTGTTGTGTTCCTTGGTCTTCATGATGCTCTCTGTTCTTCAAACAGAACCCTGAGACTATCACAGAGCAGGTGCATTTATACGGATACGGATATCATCATTAGGCATTTAGGACAACATTGGATCATTCAGAGGTCCACAATGAACTTCTGGAGTGAGTTTGATGCACTGGAAGTAAAGGGGCTGAATAATATTGCTCGCCCCATTTTTCAGTTTTTGATTTTCAACAAAAATTTAAAATAACAAATAAATTTCATTCAACTTCACAATTCTGTTCCACTTGTTGTTGATCCTTCACCAAAAATTTACATTTGGTATCTTTATGCCTGAAGCATGATATGTGGGAAAAGGTTGAAAAGTTCCAGGGAGCCGAATACTTTTGCAAGGCACTGTAAGTGGGAAAACTTGCCAAATTGGCAATGTATCAAATACTTATTTTCTCCACTGTAGCTGTCAATTTCCAGTAGGGGCACATAAAAAGAAACTAAAAAAAAAGAAAAACAATGTTGCAGATTTTTTTTCATTAACCTACCAGTATTTTTCACTCCCCTATACCAAAAAACGCAAGACAAATCAGTACAGCTGTCTAAGGCTACGTTCACATTTGCGTTGCGTCGGGCGCAGCCGCGGCGACGCATGCGTCATGCGCCCCTATTTAACATGGGGGGCGCATGGTCATGCGTTGTGTTGCGTTTTGTGACTCATGCGTTTTTTTGGCGCAAGCGTCAGGTCGCAGAGGATGCAGCAAGTTGCATTTTTTGTGCGTCAAAAAACATGCCAAAAAAGGACGCATGCGTCACAAAACAATGCGTTTTGCATGCGTTGTGCGTTGCGTCGCTGATGCGTCGCCGACGCAACGCCCAACAACGCAAATGTGAACGTAGCCTAACCAGCACCTTTCAGTGAAGCTTACTTTATTTACACATTTGCAATTGAACTCATTAAAGGGTTTGTCCACAACTGGACATCCCAAGCCTAATAAATTCAGGACCTGAATTTAAGTGGGTATTCCAATCTGCAAGATCCTATCCCAATATGTAGTGGGTGTTAAAATAATAGTAGTAATAAATACCTCCAATAAGAAATATAATATAGTTCTTCTGATAAGCTATGTCGCTTACCCCATGTGCAGGGCTTTGCAGTAGCTGAGGTATCCATGGTTATGACCATTCATATAGTGACAGTTAGTTGTTAGTGGTTGTAACCATGGATATCTAAGCTTCTGCCCTGCCCTGCATATGGATTAAGCGACATAGCGAATCAGAAGAACTATACTACATTTCTAATTCTAATTATTTGCTAATATTATTATTATTACATCTACTACATATTGGGACAGGATGTTGGAGATCTGAATGCTCCTTTAAATAAATACAGTACTCACCTCCTGCAGCACTGTCATTCCAGCAATACTAGCACTGCTGTTCCCAGCAGTGACATGACTTTGTGTTTCATGTGTCAGCAGCAGCAAGTGAGTGGCTGCTCATTAGCTGCAGCCTTTATAATTTCATTAGAATGGACGTCAGCACTGACGGACTATCATGATCTGCAGCCAAATAGGAGCCATGCATTAGCTGAGGTTGGCTCGAGTCGTGACACAACAATGGCATATTACTGCCAAGAATCAGAACACTGACACCACTGGAACAGCATAGTTTTGAGGGTTGACTATAGACGCATGGGCTTTTATGTTAATTGGGGTACTGAATTGATTAAGCTGTGGTTGTCTAATAGTGGACAAACAATGCTCTGTATACATGTTTATGCAGGGAGTGCCCTCTAGTGGTAACTAAAGGGAAAATGAATGTTATAAATTATTGGTATGAAGGTAAACAGGATTGCTCTATAGTTATGAGCTCAGGTAATTTATAGTTAAAAGCAAAAACCCAACTCCATTCCCTCTTATATGGGACAAGGTTCTGAAAACGATAAAACCATAGAGTCAGACAAAAAATTTTTTTACATTTCATATAATGAAATAATGAGACTTGGCCTAGTTGTACTTACACAGGTCCCTGGGCAATAAGTGTTAATAAGAAGTTCATATCGTCTATAAAGACATGGATATCTGGGTAGTTGAGATCCTTTGGTTTGTTTTTTGCCAGAGCATCATCATCTGGGTAGACAAAAACCACACCATTTTTGACCTGAAGTTTGTATCCTAGATCTGCAGGCAGATTATCCATCCTGAAAGGATCTTCTCCCTTGGAAATTGGAGGTGTAAAGGCTGTATGGAAAGAAAAGGGTTCATTATACTAGTCACCAAAATGTGGGAAACCAAAAGTGTGAACATTCATAATGAGTTTCTTACAAACTATAAAAAGATGTATTAGGGTATGTTTCCACGGTACGTAAACGCTGCTTGTTTGACGCTGCAGCGTCAAACAAGCAGCGTCCAGATGTTCCTGCATAGTGGAGGGGATTTTATGAAATCCCGTCTCCACTATGCGTGGAAACCCGCACGCGGCGGCCCTGCGACTCCGGACATGCTGCGCGTCTTTTCAGAACGCAGCATGTCCGTACACCTTGCGGGGACGCAGCGTCCCCGCAAGGCATATCACAGGGCCCTATGGCGAGGGGTGCGATGATCCCGGATGTGTACTGTACACATCCGGCACCATCGCGTCCCAGAAAGGGGGCGGGGCTTAGCTCCGAGCGGCTTCGCCGCTGCGGCGAGCCCGCCGGCAAGCCGTACCGTGGAGCCATACCCTTAAGGTGTACTGCATATGCTTTTTTTTTTTTTTTTGGGGGGGGGGATCCCATTTGAGAGTGACCACTCAATCCATACTAGTAGTACAAGATTTTACATTGTAGAAGATCAAATTAAATCTGTTTCAAAATGATGTACCTGTCTTGCCCCTTGCATTTTATGACAAATATATGCTGAAACAATGTCCTTGACCAAGTTGGGCAATAACGCGATACCAGGGTGCGCTGCTATAAAGAAGAATCCTTGAGTCCAAGATGAGTTAAATAGTATTTCCACAATGTGTTTCAATGCTGGACTAGCATCTTGTTCAAGTAAAAAAAACAATTGCAATTGAAGCCTCTTAGAAAGACTACTGGAAAGAGTTTCTAAGTGCTGTACTCCTTTCCTAGGAGACCGGCCACTGCTGAGAGAGTGCAGAGGTGGCCAGTAACTTGGGCAGCAAGCAGTAAACAATAGAATTTTAAATCCCTCCACTCTTGAGAACAGAGAGGATTTTTAATAACAAGTAAAAAGTTTTTTGTTTGTACAAGCACTTTGCAATTTTAGCCACTTATGATTGAGATAATGGCTTTAACCCCTTCCTGACCTGTGACACAGCGTATGCGTCATGAAAGTCGGTGCCTTCCCGACCTGTGACGCATATGCTGTGTCACAGAATGATCGCGTCCCTGCAGATCGGGTGAAGGGGTTAACTCCGATTTCACCCGATCTGCAGAGACAGGGGGAGTGGTGCTTCAGCCCAGGGGGGGTGGCTTCACCCCCCCGTGGCTACGATCGCTCTGATTGGCTGTTGAAAGTGAAACTGCCAATCAGAGCGATTTGTAATATTTCACCCAAAAAAACGGTGAAATATTACAATCCAGCCATGGCCGATGCTGCAATATCATCGGCCATGGCTGGAAAACCTAATCTGCCCCCACCCCACCCCACCAATCGCCCCCCCAGTGCTCCGGTGCGCGGTCCGCCCCCCTAATTCGTTCTGTCCGCTCCTCCGTCCTCCTGTCCGATCCCCCCGTGGTCCGGTGCCCCCTCCCTGTGCTCCGGTCCCCCCCCCCTGTGCTCCGGTCCCCCCCCCCGTGATCCGATCACCCCCCCCTTCATACTTACCTGGCCTCCCGATGTCCGTCCGGCTTCTCCATGGGCGCCGCCATCTTATAATATGGCGGGCGCATGCGCACTGCGCCCGCAGAGTCTGCCGGCTGGCAGATTCATTTCAGAAGTATTTTGATCACTGCGATATAGCCTATCGCAGTGATCAAAATTAAAAAAAAGTAAATGACCCCCCTTTATCACCCCCATAGGGACAATAATAAAAATAAATAAAATATTTTTTTTTTTTTTCTGCTAGGGTTAGGGTTAGAACTAGGGTTAGAATTAGGGTTAGAATTAGGGGTAGGGTTAGGGTTAGGGGTAGGGTTAGGGCATGTGCACACAGTGCGGATTTGGCTGCGAATCCGCAGCGGATTGCCGCGGATCCGCAGCGGATCCGCCGCGGATCCGCCGCGGATCCGCAGCGGATTGGCCGCTGCGAATTCGTAGCAGTTTTCCATCAGGTTTACAGTACCATGTACACCTATGGAAAACCAAATCCGCTGTGCCCATGGTGCGGAAAATACCGTGCGGAAACGCTGTGTATTTTCCGCAGCATGTCAATTTTGTGCGGATTCCGCAGCGTTTTACACCTGTTCCTCAATAGGAATCCGCAGGTGAAATCCGCACAAAAAAACACTGGAAATCCACTGGAAATCCGTAGGTAAAACGCAGTGCCTTTTACCTGCGGATTTTTCAAAAATGGTGCGGAAAAATCTCACACGAATCCGCAAAGTGGGCACATAGCCTTAGGGTTAGGGTTGGAATTAGAGTTAGGGTACCGTCTCACAGTGGCACTTTGATCGCTACGACGGTACGATCTGTGACGTTCCAGGGATATCCATACGATATCGCTGTTGTCTGACACGCAGCAGCGATCAGGGACCCTGCTGAGAATCGTACGTCGTAGCAGATCGTTTGGAACTTTCTTTCGTCGCTGGATCTCCCGCTGTCATCGCTGGATCGTTGTGTGTGACAGCTATCCAGCGATGCGTTCACTTGTAACCAGGGTAAACATCGGGTTACTAAGCGCAGGGCCGGCCGGAAAGTGAGAGCACAGCACAGCAGTGACGTCACCGCTGCGCTCTGCTCTCACTGTACGGCGGCACTCAGTCAGAGCGGGAAGCAGACGGCAAGGGACCTGAAGGACACCAAAATGTGAGTATGTACGTTTTTTTTTTTTACTTTTACGCTGGTAACCACGGTAAACATCGGGTTACTAAGCGCGGCCCTGCGCTTAGTAACCCGATGTTTACCCTGGTTACCCGGGACCTTGGCATCGTTGGTCGCTGGAGAGCGGTCTGTGTGACAGCTCCCCAGCGACCACACAATGACTTTCCAACGATCACGGCCAGGTCGTATCGCTGGTCGTGATCGTTGGTAAATCGTTATGTGAGACGGTACCCTTAGGGTTGGAATTAGGGCTAGGGTTGGAAATAGGGTTAAGATTAGGCTTGTGGTTAGGGTTAAGGATAGGGTTAGGGTTGTGTTGGGGTTACAGTTGTGGGTAGGGTTGGGATTAGGGTTAGGATTAGGGTTGGATTTAGGGTTACGGGTGTGTTGGGGTTAGGGTTGTGGTTAGGGGTGTGTTGGGGTTAGGGTTGTGATTAGGGTTATGGCTACAGTTGGGATTAGGGTTAGGGGTGTGTTGGGGTTAGTGTTGAAGTTAGAATTGAGGGGTTTCCACTGTTTAGGCACATCAGGGGTCTCCAAACGCAACATGGCGCCACCAATGATTCCAGCCAATCTTGCGTTCAAAAAGTCAAATGGTGCGCCCTCCCTTCCAAGCCCCGACGTGCGCCCAAACAGTGGTTTACCCCCACATATGGGATACCAGCGTACTCAGGACAAACTGGGCAACAACTATTGGGGTCCAATTTCTCCTGTTACCCTTGCAAAAATAAAAAATTACTTGCTAAAACATAATTTTGAGGAAAGAACAATTATTTTTTATTTTCACGGCTCTACGTTATAAACTTATGTGAAACACTTGGGGGTTAAAAGTGCTCACCACACATCTAGATAAGATCCTTTTGGGGTCTAGTTTCCAAAATGGGGTCACTTGTGGGGTGTTTCTACTGTTTAGGCACATCAGGGGCTCTGCAAATGCAACGTGACGCCCGCAGACCATTCCATCAAAGTCTACATTTCAAATGTCACTACTTCCCTTCCGAGCCCTGACGTGCGCCCAAACAGTGGTTTACCCCCACATATGGGGTACCAGCGTACTCACAACAAACTGGGCAACAAATATTGGGGTCCAATTTCTCCTGTTACCCTTGTGAAAATAAACAATTGCTTGCTAAAACATCTTTTTTGAGGAAAGAAAAATGATTTTTTATTTTCACGGCTCTGCGTTGTAAACTTCTGTGAAGCACTTGGGGGTTGAATGTGCTCACCACACATCTAGATAAGTTCCTTGGGTGGTCTAGTTTCCAAAATGGGGTCACTTGTGGGGGGTTTCTACTGTTTAGGCACATCAGGGGCTCTGCAAACATAACATGATTCCCGCAGACCATTCCATCAAAGTCTGCATTCCAAATCGTCACTACTTCCCTTCCGAGCCCCGCCATGTGCCCAAACAGTGGTTTACCCCCACATATGGGGTATTAGCGTACTCAGGAGAAACTGGACAACAACTTTTCGGGTCAAATTTTTCCTGTTACCCTTGGGAAAATTAAAAAATTCTGGGCTAAAAAAATATTTTTGAGGAAAGAAAACACATTTTTTATTTTCACGTCTCTGCGTTATAAACTTCTATGAAGCACTTGGGGGTTCAAAGTGCTCACCACACATCTAGATAAGTTCCCTTGGGGGTCTAGTTTCCAAAGTGGGGTCAATTGTGGGGAGTTCCTACTGTTTAGGCACATCAGGGGCTCTGCAAACGCAACGTGACGCCCGCAGAGCATTCCATCAAAGTCTGCATTTCAAAACGTCACTACTTCCCTTCCGCTCCCCGACGTGTGCCAAAACAGTGGTTTACCCCCACATATGGGGTATCAGCGTACTCAGGAGAAACTGCACGACAACTTTTGGGGTCCAATTTCTCCTGTTACCCTTGGGAAAATAAAAAATTGTGGGTTAAAAAATCATTTTTGAGGAAAGAAAAATAATTTTATATTTTCATGGCTCTGCGTTATAAACTTCTGTGAGGCACTTGAGGGTTCAAAGTGCTCACCACACATCTAGATTAGTTCCTTGGGAGGTCTAGTTTCCAAAATGGGGTCACTTGTGTGGGAGCTCCAATGTTTAGGCACACAGGGGCTCTCCAAACGCGACATGGTGTCCGCTAATGATTGGAGCTAATTTTCCATTCAAAAAGCCAAATGGCGTGCCTTCCCTTCCGAGCCCTGCCGTGTGCCCAAACAGTGGTTTACCCCCACATATGGGGTATCATCGTACTCAGGACAAACTGGACAACAACATTTGGGGTCCAATTTCTCCTATTATCCTTGGGAAAATAAAAAACTCCGGCCTAAAAATCATTTTTGAGGAAAGAAAAATATTTTTTTATTTTCATGGCTCTGCGTTATAAACTTCTGTGAAGCACCTGGGGGTTTTAAGTGCTCACTATACATCTAGATTAGTTCCTTGGGGGGTCTAGTTTCCAAAATGGGGTCACTTGTAGGGGAGCTCTAATGTTTAGGCACACAGGGGCTCTCCGAACGCAACATGGTGTCCACTAACGATTGGAGCTAATTTTCCATTGAAAAAGTCAAATGGCGCGCCTTCCCTTCCAAGCCTTGCCGTGCACCCAAACAGTGGTTTACCCCCACATATGAGGTATCGGCGTACTCAGGAGAAATTGCCCAACAAATTTTAGGATCCATTTTATCCTGTTGCCCATGTGAAAATGAAAAAATTGAGGCTAAAAAAATTTTTTGTGAAAAAAAAGTACTTTTTCATTTTTACGGATCAATTTGTGAAGCACCTGGGGGATTAAAGTGCTCACTATGCATCTAGATAAGTTCCTTGGGGCGTCTAGTTTCCAAAATGGGGTCACTTGTGGGGGAGCTCCAATGTTTAGGCACACGGGGGCTCTCCAAACGCGACATGGTGTCCGCTAAAGATTGGAGCCAATTTTTCATTGAAAAAGTCAAATGGCGCTCCTTCGCTTCCGAGCCCTGCCGTGCCCACAAACAGTGGTTTACCCCCACATGTGAGGTATCAACGTACTCAGGACAAATTGGACAACAACTTGTGGTCCAGTTTCTCCTTTTACCCTTGGGAAAATAAAAAAATTGTTGCTAAAAGATCATTTTTGTGACTAAAAAGTTAAATGTTCACTTTTTCCTTCCATGTTGCTTCTGCTGTTGTGAAACACCTGAAGGGTTAATAAACTTCTTGAATGTGGTTTTGAACACCTTGAGGGGTGCAGTTTTTAGAATGGTGTCACTTTTGGGTATTTTCAGCCATATAGAACCCTCAAACTGACTTCAAATGTGAGGTGGTCCCTAAAAAAAATGGTTTTGTAAATTTTGTTGTAAAAATGAGAAATCACTGGTCAAATTTTAACCCTTATAACTTCCTAGCAAAAAAAAAATTATTTCCAAAATTGTGCTGATGTAAAGTAGACATGTGGGAAATGTTATTTATTAACTATTTTGTGTCACATAACTCTCTGGTTTAACAGAATAAAAATTCAAAATGTGAAAATTGCGAAATTTTCAAAATTTTCGCCAAATTTCCGTTTTTTTCACAAATAAACTCAAAAATTATCGACCTAAATTTACCACTAACATGAAGCCCAATATGTCACGAAAAAACAATCTCAGAACCGCAAGGATCCGTTGAAGCGTTCCTGAGTTATTACCTCATAAAGGGACACTGGTCAGAATTGCAAAAAATGGCAAGGTCATTAAGGCCAAAATAGGCTGGGTCATGAAGGGGTTAATGCTTGGATACTGCTTTTTATTATAGAATAACATGGACTGATTTTACTTTTCAACACCATAAAAGAACCTATATGCTATATTATAGTGCAGCTGCTTATCTGTAATTGCTACATTATTAAACATATGAATATCCATCCATGTAACATATATATGGGTTCCGTGTAAGGCCTCCTTCACACATCCTAGTGATTCCTGTACAAGAAAAAGCAGTACTGGTGAGATCCATGGCCCGTGTCCGTGTACCATCCGTAAGTACGTATGTGACATCTGTGTGTCCGTTTGCTTTCTGTGTCTGTGTTTCACATCAGTGTGGCATCGGTGTGCAGTCTGTATGTCCGTGTGACACGTACCGGCACCTGGGAAAAGCAGCACTGTTCACACTGATCCCAGGCGCCAGCTGCTGAAGGCAGCTCGAATCATTGTCGCTTGGTCTCTCTAAGATCAACGTGACCATACGACAATGATGGGAGTTGTATTCAGCAGCAGCTGTGTCCCTCCTGTGTAAAAAAAGAATTAAATTAAAAAATCGGAGTGGGCTCCAGTGTAATTTTCATAACCAGCATAGGGAAATCCCATTGGGGGCTGTTGTTAATAATCTAGGAAAAGGGTCAATATCCCGAAAGGTTCCTAGGCTATTAATAACAGCTCACAGCTGTTTGCTTTGTCTCTCTTGGTAAATTTACTGGGGAACTCAGAAATAAAATGATGTAGGGTCCCCCTATAAATTCAAACCAGCAAAGGCTAAACAAACAGCTGTAGGTTGATATTAACAGCCTGGGAAGGGGCCAGAGATATTACTTTCCCTGTCACAATCCAATTTTGGATTTGTGGCAGATCTGGTTCCACTCTGTTTTAAATGTAGCTTTTTTCCTTTCAGGACCAGCGGAGTTGCTGGGTCAGCTTATGTGGGTGTTGACCACTCCCACCATCCTTTAAATGGTCACCTGATGCATCAGCTGACTGTTGGTGATAGAGTTTCTCTATGGAGACCAGCAGTGCAGTTGCAACTCTCTGGTGTCAGCTACTTCTGGTGTTTGGAGTCCTGTTTCTGTGTCATCTGCGGTGTGGAGCTTGACAGCAGTGCCTGGAAGCTTGTGTTTATTCTTTGTACCTTTTGTGTTAGTCACTGTCCCCTGTGTGGTACTATCTGGATTGGTGAGGCTAGAGCCACTTGCCGCTCAGTGCACTAGCCAGGGCAGTGCTAGATGACAGCAAGGGATGAGGTTCCTGATGGCGGTGGGGGGAAGGACCCAGTTATGGCATTAGGGGAGTGCAGGGACAGGTTCAGGTTTGAGCTCAGGTGGTGACCATTCTCCATTTCCCTGTCAGTACAGCCTGCCTCTCCCAATTCCATCCCATTGTGTGTGTGTTGCACTGTCCCCTGTCAGACCCCCATTGGGTCGTGTCACATTGCGACATTCCCCACCCAGGCTACCAGCATCAGCGTTAAGCCACCCCAGAAATGGCGCTTCCAGAAGATGCCACAAATCTGGTGCTTAGCCTCAGTCTTTCCACTTGCCCAGTGGCAGTGGCAAGTGGGGTTATAGGGTTGGGGTTGATATCACCTTTGCATTGTTAGGTGACATCAAGCCCAGGGGTTAGTAATGTAGAGGCGTCTATAAGACAGCCCAATTACTAACTCCATAGTAAGTATTGAAATAAACACACCCCAAGAATAAAATCCTTTATTTTAAATAAAGCAAAACACCCTGTTTTATACATTCATTTAAAATAAAAACACACAGTTTTACTCACCTTACGCCTAATCCATTGAATCCCTTGTCACCTGTAAAAAACAAAAATGATAAACAACCATACGCCTCACCTGTCCAAAGTGAAGATTAGCAACACTGTCCAATGCCGTAATCCACCTCTGTAACATCTGGTTTACATCCTGAATAGTGACATGATGTGACCATCCAGGCTGAAAACCATGAGACAATGAGGCAGCTTCAGTGACGAATGGTGACGTTAAAAGAGGTTAATGCAGGTCACTAAAGGTGCATTCCCAGGCTTACTTCACGATGTCATTTTTATTCTGGGGTTCCACCGTAAATTTACCAGTAAAGGCTAAGCAAACAGCTGTGAGCTGTTATTAATAGCCTGGGAATCTTATGGAGTATTGCCCCTTTTCCCAGATTCTCTTCAGCCATGGGCTTTCCCTCTGCTGGTTATGAAAACTTCCGTGCTGTTTTTTAATTTCATTTTTATTTTACACAGGAGTTACACAGCTGCTGCTGAATACAACTCCCATCATTGTCGCCTGGTCGCACTGATCTCAGAGGAAGCATAAAACAATAGTGAGAGCTACCTTCAGCTGCCAGCGTCCTGGAACAGCGCAAACTGTACAGCTTGTTCCCAGGTGCCAGTACGTGTCATCCGTGTGTCATCAGTGTGAACATGTGCAGCACACATTTTGCTTGCGCCAAAAAAACTGACATGTCTGACGGTCTATATAAAAACCTGACATGGACGCACCACCATTGAATACAAAAGGGTGCGTGTGCCCGTAGTTGTGACCCTTAAAAAAGAGACTGCATACAAAAGGCCTTAGACAGTAAATATAAAAATATTAAGATTTGAGAGTCCTCAGTGGTTGATACTTTTTAATGGCTAGCCTATAATACATAAGTCTAGATGTACAATTTTTACAGAGCAACTCTCCATTCTGGAAGGTAGATGGCAAGCCTAAGTGTCAATGAAGTACAGATGCTTTATTAGGGCATATGGTCAGTGGATGGGGTCTTCACGCAGCCGCCCTACACCACAATATGTGTCATTTTTTTCATACTTTTGGCCACTACAAGTTTCCTACCGTGAGGCTAAAAGAGAAGCTGCTGGAAATATGAACTTCTTGCAGCTTTCTTAAGACAGTCATGTTTGCTAAGGAGGCAATTCTAATAATAGACGGAAATATAGGAAATGCTGTTTAAGCAGTATGAATAAATACAGCTCAGGTCAAAAAGTTGAATCTGCAGTCGAATGACATGATTTATTACCCAAGTGCATATAATAGAGCAGCATAATCCTCTATAATAACCTGAGCGCAAAGTAACGGTGAGAAAATGACACTTGATCAATGTAACCTATATGTTTATATACTTGTTTCATAGATTTTAAGATTTCAGGTAGACATAAGTCCATCAACTACAACCTATAGCCTAACATGTTGATCCATTGTTCAAGAAATAAAAATGTTTCCTAGTGTATCAACAATTACAAGATCATGTGGCAGAACGTTCCATAATTTCACTGCTCGTACATAGAGTTGAGCGACCTTTACTTTTTTCGGATCGAGTCGGGTTTCGCGAAAGCCGACTTTGTCAAAAGTCAGGTCGGGTGAAATTGGCCGATTATTGCATAAAGTCGGGGGCCGACTGAGACACGAAACCCAATGCAAGTCAATGGCGAATCAAAGTCGGCAGTGAGTGGAGGACAGGAAAACACCTACAGTGCCCATTTTAATGCCAAAAACATCAATTCTTATTACTGAAGCTTGTCAATCTTAATTCACTTTGTAATAATAGTTAGGCATTGAAAACTGGGGGTCATTTGGCTAAAGTTGTGGGGGGTAGGGCTGGCTCAAGATTTTTGTGGGCCCAGGAAACGCGGAATACATCACGACGGTGGAGCAGGGAGAGGTAAGTATTTCAACTTTGCAAGTGCTGTGATCCTGAGCAAGCAGGGGGGGCCCACTCATTGGCATTAGCACTGGCACAGGGCCCCTCAAAGTACGGCGGTGTGTTTGACGGCGGGTGGCACCTCCCACTGGCAGAGACACTTTTGCGTACTATGAGGGGCCCTGTGCCAGTGACGTCGCCAACGAGTATGCCCCCCCACCTGATGAAGGAACCTGCACTTTCATCTGCAAGTAGGCTAAATGCAGTTCAAAATTGGTAATATGTCTAAACAGGCGGCATTGCTTTGCTCAGTGGAGGAAAACTGTAAGTAGTGGCTGACACAGTTAGTAGGCCCAAATAAGTAAGTAGGCTAAATGCAGTTCAAAATTGGTAACATGACTAAACAGGCGGCATTGCTTTGTTCAGCGGAGGACAAATGTAATGAGGGGCAGACACAGTTAGTAGGCCCAAAAAAGTAAGTAGGCTAAATGCAGTTCAAAATTGGTAACAGGACTAAACAGGCGGCATTGCTTTGTTCAGTGGAGGAAAACTGTAAGTAGTGGCTGACACAGTTAGTAGGCCCAAATCTTGGTTAAAAAATTGCCACACTGCACTCTTCCTACTATCGAATACCTTTTCAGGCATTGCACGCTGTGCTACTTTCACCGGATGGCCATGCTGTCCTAAAACTGTTTTTGTTTTTTACACACGTTTTTGGCCTGATACGGGCCTGCCACATGACAGCTGTTGCGATGTAGATGGCTGCTGCGGATCATCCTCCTCCGCTTCTGAGCTACTGGCAGCGGCACCCTCTTCCCCCAATGGCTGCCAATCTGGGTCAACAACTGGGTCATCTATCACCTCCTCTTCAATGTCATGTGCACCTTCCTCTGTGTCACCGTGTAAGGTGCTATAGCGTTCGGGACGGGGCACCATAGTCTCATCAGGGTCAGATTCTGGCTGAGTACATTGCGAGGGCAATTTAGTGATCTGAGTCAATGGAACAGCATAATAATCTAGCTGTGGCTGTGCATCAGTGCACTCCATGTCCGATTCATCTTGTAATGGGCAGTTAACAATTTCCCTTTCTAACCCAGGCATGGTATGTGTAAAGAGCTCCATGGAGTAACCTGTAGTGTCGCCTGACGCATCCTTCAATTTTGGTTTGGGTGAAGGACACAAGGAAACGTCTTGTTCCTGACCGGGAGCATCCACTGACGACTCGCTGCTTTTATATTTTGAACTTTCTGAAGAGGAGGCGAAAGAGCTAAAGGCTGAGTCAGCAAGGAAAGCCAAAACTTTTTCCTGCTGCTCCGGCTTTAAAAGCGGTTTTCCTACTCCAAGATAAGGGAGCCTTCGAGGCCTTGTGTAGCCAGACGATGACGCTGGCTCAACACCTCCAGCCTTAGGTGCTATTTTGCTTTTCCCACTACCACCAGATGCTCCACCACCACCACCACCATCAGTACCAGCTGGCAACGACCGCCCACGGCCTCTTCCACCAGACTTCCTCATTTTTGGGAAAATGTAACCAAAATAACAACCATTATATGGTACTGTAAAACAAGGTAGAAGGTGTATATAAACTTGTTGAGAATTTAAATCTCCCTTTTTATTTTGGGGAGACTGCACCACAACTCATGCCCAGTGTATAACACAACACAATGTAAGTGGCAGAATGTGGCTGGCTGATATACGACAAACTAACAGAACTGACGTATATCCACTTTGTGACAATTTGAATCTCCCTTTTTTTGGGGGGAGACTGCACCACAACTCAGGCCCAGTGTATAACACAACACAATGTAAGTGGCAGAACGTGGCTGGCTGATATACGACAAACTAACAGAACTGACGTATATCCACTTTGTGACAATTTGAATCTCCCTTTTTTTGGGGGGAGACTGCACCACAACTCAGGCCCAGTGTATAACACAACACAATGTAAGTGGCAGAACGTGGCTGGCTGATATACGACAAACTAACAGAACTGACGTATATCCACTTTGTGACAATTTGAATCTCCCTTTTTTTTGGGGGGGAGACTGCACCACAACTCAGGCCCAGTGTATAACACTCACAATGTAAGTGGCAGAACGTGGCTGGCTGATATACGACAAACTAACAGAACTGACGTATATCCACTTTGTGACAATATCAATCTCCCTTTTTTGGGGGGGAGACTGCACCACAACTCAGACCCAGTGTATAACACAACACAATGTAAGTGGCAGAACGTGGCTGGCTGATATAAGACAAACTAACAGAACTGACGTATATCCACTTTGTGACAATTTGAATCTCCCTTTTTTGGGGGGAGACTGCACCACAACTCAGGCCCAGTGTATAACACTCACAATGTAAGTGGCAGAACGTGGCTGGCTGATATACGACAAACTAACAGAACTGACGTATATCCACTTTGTGACAATATCAATCTCCCTTTTTTGGGGGGGAGACTGCACCACAACTCAGACCCAGTGTATAACACAACACAATGTAAGTGGCAGAACGTGGCTGGCTGATATAAGACAAACTAACAGAACTGACGTATATCCACTTTGTGACAATTTGAATCTCCCTTTTTTGGGGGGAGACTGCACCAAAACTCAGGCCCAGTGTATAACACAACACAATGTAAGTGGCAGAATGTGGCTGGCTGATATACGACAAACTAACAGAACTGACGTATATCCACTTTGTGACAATTTGAATCTCCCTTTTTTTGGGGGGAAACAGCACCACAACTGAGGCCCAGTGTATAACACAACACAATGTAAGTGGCAGAAAGTGGCTGGAAGATATCTGAAAAAATCCAAGGACTGTAGTACAATTTCTATCTCCCTACAATGATCTCAGGACAAGTATGGCAGCAATACAACGGACTGCTGCACACAAAAGTGTGGACAAATAAACAAGATAACTGCAGAAAGGAGCAAAAGGATTTTTGCTTTTAAAAAAGCAGTTGGTTTGCACAGCAGGGTGCAAACAGCAATGCAGCTATCAGGGAGCCTTATAAGGCAGCCTAATAAGCTACAGAGCTGATGCACAAAGATATAGCCTCCACTGTCCCTGCAAAAAAAGTGGTGTTGGACAGTGGAAATCGCTACAGCACAAGCGGTTTGGGGGTTAATCTTCCCTCCCTAACTATATCCCTTCTTCTGACGAAGCGGCAGCAACCTCTCCCTATGCTGAGATCGGCAGAAGTAAGATGGCGGTCGGCGTGCACGCACCTTTATAGCCCCTGTGACGCCGCAGAAAGCAAACCAATCACTGTCATGCCCTTCTCTAAGATGGTGGGGACCGAGACCTATGTCATCACGCTGCCCACACTCAAGTTCATTTTCTCTGGGGTGCTGCACTTTCAGTACTATAAACCTGCAGATTAACCCTATACATGCTGGTTAATAACATTATTGGACCTGACATGTTCCCTTTAACATCTCAAAACCTTTCTTGTCTTACCTGGGTGTACTTCATCTTGCTCTTTCCAAGTTGCACCCTCAATGTCTCGGAGATATTGGGATACTGTTCTTGGGTATTGCTGGTAGGATGCTTTCATGTACTTTTCTCGTATGGTCAGAGCACGATACAGACCCTTTCCAGCTAGCTCAAAGTCATCTACAGACACCTGGAATAAATATATGGTGGATACATCAATATCTTAATTGTATTATTTCTGTCCTCTGAAAGAAAACCATGCACTTAATTCGAAGACATTTTTCAGGTTTTAGAAATTCTAAATATATTTCTAGAAAATGCATTTCTACTTAGCTTTTCTTATACTGAAAAATATTGACATATTGGCTAATGCCTTAAAGTCATAATTTGATTAATTTTATTTAATTGTAGACCTATATCTTATAATAAATAGTGATGAGCGAGTATACTCGTTGCTTGGGTTTTCCTGAGCACGCTCGGGTGATCTCCGAGTATTTGTTAGTGTTTGGAGATTAAGTTTTCATCGCCACAGCTGAATGATTTACAGCTACTAGCCAGGCTGAGTACATGTGGGGATTCCTTAGCAACCAGGCAACCCCCACATGTACTCAGCCTGGCTAATAGCTGTAAATCATTCAGCTGCGGTGATGAAAACTTAATCTCCGAATACTAACAAATACTCGAAGATCACCCGAGCGTGCGTGTAAAAGGGGCAGAGGGACCGGGCACTCTTATCACGCATAGTAAGTATTGCGGTGCTATTCATGTATCTCCCTACCCGGCATTTAGGAACAAGTCTATCCCAGATAGAATATGAGGGCCATATGATTATAGTTGTTATCTAGTGCTGTGGTAGTTGTGAGATAAATTGTAAAGTGGCCAGTGCAATTGACGCCGTATCCGGTCTTCTACATTTATTGTGGGCTATTATCAGGCTATTATTACAAAGCTAAAACTATATACTGATTGTGACCATATTCATTGCGCTTATACTATGTGAGGTAAAAGTAGTAGCCTTGGGGTCCCTTACGTCTGAGGTACTTAGGGAAAGATTGTTACTATTGTAAATGTATTGTTTTAATTGGTTTAATAAAATATGATTTTTGTATTATGTGAGCATTGTGTGCTATTTCTGTTACACTGCTTTTTGTGAGCAATATAGTGTTACGGACGGAGTTCTATGCTATTGACAGCACATAAATTATGATTGGATCAATAGGTTGGTTTAATAGATCTTATGCATACCTAAGGCCAGACAGGAGACTGCTAAGGGTATGTGCACACAGCAGGATTTCTTGCAGAAATTTTCCTGACAAAAAACGGACATTTCTGCCAGAAAACCGCATGCGTTTTTTTTCGCGTTTTTGAGGCGTTTTGATGCGTATTTGACGCGTTTGTGTGCGTTTTTTTCCAAATGCATAGAATTGCGCGAAAAACGAAGAAAATCCGCAAATTAATTTGTTTTGTTCGCGGAAAAAAGCGCACCATGTGCACAAAACATGCAGAATGCATTCTAAATGATAGGATGCATAATGTATGTGTTTTAATTAGTTTTTATAGCGTTTTTATCGCAAAAAACGTGAAAAAACGCAAAAAAACCTGAACGTGTGCACATAGCTTAAGAGTACATGTAAAGCAATCATCCTATCAATCCACTGTTCTACCAGCCTAGGCCCATTGTGTGGATGGAGATAGTAGACCCAGGGGAACCGTCGCCACAGGGGGTCTCACATCAGCCCCAGGTGATGGAATATGCTTTGTTCTGTGAGCTAAAGAAAAATGTTTAAGGGAGGAGGGAAAAAAGACACAAGGGTTGAATCAGGCAGTTGTTGGAGGGACTTCGATGGAAGAGGATCGAAGCTGGGATGGATGGATGATGTATGGAGTTTTGGAGATTGATTGTTAGCTGGAGGGGTGTGAGCTACTGTCGTGAAATCCATCGTCTGGAGGAACATAGGCTGTGACTGCATGCTATACTGGATGGAGATACCAAAAGCTATGGGCCAACCAAAAGTTGGGAGACAGTGTGTATTGCCTGGTACGGGGCCAGTGGAACTACCAATCTCAGATTGGGAACTCGTGGACATTGTATGTTGGCCATCTACATGGATTTGCTGTACAACCATGGATGTATGGGATAAAAATAGTTGCATCATTAACCTGCCTAGGTGATTTTTATAACCCACAAACTCAGATCTTCACAGTCCCCCTAAGGCCACGTTCACACGTTCAGTATTTGGTCAGTATTCTACATCAGTACTTGTAAGCCAAAACTAGGAGTGGAACAGTCAGAGGAAAAGTATAATAGAAACATATGCACCACTTCTGCATTTATCACCCACTCCTGGTTTTGGTTTACAAATACTGATGTAAAATACTGACCAAACAATGAACGTGGGAACATGGCCTTATAGTATTTTACAAATGTCCTGTACTCTGGATAGTCATCAGTATTACAATCCGGGAAGACGCTTTTTAGTTTTAAAATCATGACTACATTAGTATATAAAAATATGATTACTAATTTGCCCATAACATTTACTTTGTGCTTAGGTTATTTTTAAACACTAGGGTGCGCCATTGTACAGTTAGAGTGGATACTTTTACTATGTACTAAAATTTTTTAGCCATCTGTGTGTGGTCCTTGAGAAAATGCCCATAAAGAGTTGAGGATCACACCCACTTGGCTAACAAATACAAGATTCATACACAGGGATGAGGAGGAGCAAATCTGAAGAATGGAGAGGCACAGGATCATAAAGAACAACGCTGCTAGATTCAGGAAAACAGCAACATCTACATCAGGTAAAAATTTATAAAATTACGGCAAGTGATAGGGCCTCTTAAGAGTTCATAGTCCTTGAAAACTTTTAAAAAGGGAACCAATGCTATCCACTTGTCTGGGAATACACTTTTTTAATCTAAAAGCTTGCACATGTTTAAAACACTCATGGATACTCACCCTCCCCATGCCCAGCACTGCCTCTCCACCGCTGCACCTGTGTTTGTTTACATTCTGCAGTGGTGACATAATGACAACAGCGCACACACCCGCTGTGTTATCACCACAACGGCACTCCTGCATGTGTCCCCTTCATCCTCCCTGCAGGGACGCCAGCATGTTAACTTACCTATCCACGCTCCCTTGGCGCCTGCTTCCTCCCAGGACCTTCGCACAGCACGCAGGTCTCCTCGGAGTATGCTTAAGGCGTGTGGGCTCCTGGCTTTTTAAAGGGCCAGCGCACTCACTACTAAGAATGTCACCAGCCAATAGTTGGGAGACGTCTGATATTTAAGGCACCCTCCCTATTGGGAGGTGCTTTAGCAATTTTAGTTATCAGTCTATATCCTGTTACCTAGTTGTAAAGTCCCAGCACCTTTGCTCTTAGTATCTGATCTTGGCTGTCCTGCTAACCTGATCTTGACTGCTCTGTCTACAGCTGATCTTGCCCATGCTACTGTACCTTTACCTGTGCCATCCTGCCTGTGCCTTGTCCTGTTCCTGATCCGATTGAACCCACTCCTGTGTGCCTGCATCTGTGATCCCATACCTGTGACCTCCCCATGTTCCTGTACTAGTCCTGCTTGTGCCTGATCCCACAACTGTCTACCGGTCGCATGTATTCTGATTACCAGTTCCTGGAAGGTCCTGCTTCCCTGTCCCTTTGGGAGTCAGCGATTCCGGGGTCTGTCCTGGAGTAGCACCTGAGGTTCACTTGGGTTCAAGTCTAACAACACCATCAGGGGCTCCAGTGAAGAACCAGGTGTTCACTTAGTTATGCCCCTCCAGGCTCTCCCTAGACCACGGCACTGTGGTTCCACAACGATGTGCATAACACACTGCAGCCACTCTCCAAGCTTAGAGGCTCATGCCATCTACATTTAAGAACAATATGTTTGGGGCTTTCCCTAAAGGGTGAAGAAACTGCTGCTCTTTACGCAAGTATTGACACGACACAGCTGTGGGTGACAAGGGATCAGGGGCTCCTTTTCTGGCCCTAAAATTAGGGGGTGCCATAGCTCGCCCTGTTCTCCGGGATACTTCAGATGGCAAAGCCGCTGGGGCCTCCACCCTTGCCTTATCTCCTGAGTAAGCCCTCCGTCTGTTCTCTTCTCCCACCCGGGGAAGAGGGGTGCTTCTGTGCATCGCAGTACACCAACCCGACAAGAAGGGCGACAAAGACAAGAGGTAACTGAAAACTCCACACGCACCAAATATAAACTCACATATAACAGAGGAATCCCCTGGGGTGTGCAGGTAGGGGAAGAAACCAAAATAGGGAAGGATAAGGAATTACCAAGCGTACAGACCATTCAACAGTCGCTTATAACTCCTCTGCCTCTCCTTCTCATATCAACTTCTCTCCCTCCTTTAGCCATGCAGCAAAGCTAACTCTGACGAGGATTAGTAATAGAGCCCAGATTATATAGGGAAAAGGAGTGGCTAATGGAGCACAGCTGGGCACAGGGATTTCCAACGTGGCCGTGTAACCCCTGTTCTGTTAGAAGAAATAAACACGTTCAATAAGCCAGAGAAGTGGTTCTTCTCAGCGCCGGAGTAGGAGCAACCAGACACTGCAGTCCCCTCTGGTCCGCTCCGTCGCGGTAACCACATGACAAGTATAGTCAGCCGATAAGATGTATGGCTGAGCATCTGGACAGTAAGTGAAGAGTTATTTTTGTTAACTTGCTCCCCTTGTGTCTAAGGTTTCATGGTGTCAATTGTCCTTACCCCTCATCACGGCCATTTTGACATCCTCCTTAGATCCCTTTCATAGACAAGTGATTTATGTCTGTAGGATTCTTTTTCACAGGATGTTCAGAATATTGCTTGCTGCTAATGCATGTACGCTATTTCTCTGCTGTCACATCATAGGACGCTACAATGTCCCTTATGCTGTACACTGCAGCTCCATTTAGCTGTTATGTGCTTAGATTATGTGCTTGGATTAGTACATGCTTACCAGGATTTTCTTGTAGAGATTATTACCATTAAGATTTGACTGATTATAAAGTGCCAGCAACTCCATGAGCATTTAAAAGTAATGCAACTTTTAAATGGTTTATGAGAAATGATGTGCAAATTTGAGGCCAAGGAGCTGTAAGGTCATCATCATGCCCCAAGGCACCTACTGTATATACAGAATTTCAAAACACAATTTCTTGCTTGTGAAGCATCAATTTGGGGTCATAAAGAGATCAACTTGTTTATCTTTTTGCAGGGCTACACAGTTATATAAATGGCTTGGGGCATAGAATTTTCTGAATAGTTCCCTTTAGTGAAGAGGATGGATAATTGTCAGCTATTTTATTGATTTTTATGACGGCCCCAAATCTTAGCAACACTGTATTTTAATCCATCGTTACCTATTTTAATGGTTTTATGGACACTGAAAACCCATTTAATAATACTCAGAGTGCAATCCAGGTGGTATTGCTGAATACTCTAGAAGCCACGTAGTCTATTTCAAGTAGGCATAGTAAATAGCAATATCATAAATATACAGGTCAACAGCTGTCATCCATCAGTAAACTAATACCCATGTAGCAGCCATATTTATGAAGGAAGGAGGCACAAACTGAAATAGATCCTCCCAAATCATCAAAATGAGCTGCCCAGACTTGTCATCCAGCAGTCTGGTCATGGTAATACAAGTCTTCAAATCACCAGTTATGTAATGTATGTCGTCCTGGAAGATTACAACCGTGTTACTCAGAATACATGTCCGCACTGTAACTTGTGCCTTTGGGTGGCCTGTTGGTTGAATGGACTGTTACCAGTTACTGCTAGTTAATGCACTTTGCATTTTGCTTGGAGCTGGTCTTAAACATTGTATCTTTCAGGGTATCCTGGGGTCTGTTTCCTTCCCCCGTGTCTGCTGCCCTCTGTTGTGCACTATGTCAGGGTTGTAGACTCTAGTCTTGTGTTTGGTGTGCCCCCCTATCTGTGCTTTTTATGGTAGTGTTTGCATTTCATCCCTGCTGCGTACACTTCATGTGTCCTGCTGCTCCTGAGATTCATGTATGTGCCAAGTCCTCAGTGCCCACATACCTTCCTGCCTGCTGCGTTAATTTGCCCACCTGGACCTGAGGCGTAGATGATCCATCTCACCAGGTGAGCCTAACAGTATCAATAGAGATATTTCTTAGTGGCCTAACCATAAGCAGCACAAATCTCTTTCCTAAAGTTCAAACTGATAATTTCCCATACTGATAATTGGAACTAGCATTGTAATATACTCATGCATTAGGTGAAATGCCATAACCATGACTTGAGGAACAAAGCTCACAAATAGGCTCCTTTCACACATCCGGTAATGATAATTAATTGGATTGTCCATCAGTCTCCTGACCGAAACTCAATAGCCTTATACAGCTCTGGCAAAAATTAAGACACCACTGCAAAATGTTCAGTTTGTCTGATATTTCTCTTTATAGGTATTTTTTAGAGTAAATTGTTCATTTATTTTATAAACTTCTGACAACATGTCTCCGAATTTCCAAGCAATAAATTTTGTGTTTTTTTCTGAAAAGGAGAAATGGTCAAAATTTAAAAAAAAAATCCAAGTGCTTCCAGACCTCAAATAAAGCAAAGAAAACAAGTTCATAATCATTTAGAAACAACAATACTAATGTTCTAACTCAGGAAGAGTTCAGAAATCAATATTTTGTGGAATAACACAGCTTTCATGTGTCTTGGCATGCTTTCCACCAGTCTTTCTCATTGCTTCTGATGCAAAAACTTAAGCAGGTCTTCTTTGTTTGATGGCTTGAGACTATCCATCATCCTCTTCATTATATTCCAGAGGTATTCAATGGGGTTCAGGTCTGGAGATTGGGCTGCCCATGACAGGGTTTTGATGTTGTGGTCTCTTAATTTTTGCCAAAGCTGTATATATGTATTCACAGCCCAAGTATGGACCGTGATAATCGGATTAGCCATGGGTCTCCTGACCGAAACTCAACAGCCTTATATATACCTATAATGATGTTTTCACACTCCGTTCTGGCACCAGTTTGTTGGTCTCATTGGGGCTTACATCCGAACATCCAGCAAAACGTGAATCAGGTGTATGTGTCGACAGGGCCATAGACTATAATGGTGCTGAAAGAATGATCGTGAGATCTGTCATGTATAATTTTCAGCGGTATATGCCTTCTGGAGGCTGACACTTAGATGTCGTCTGTATGTCCATCTCCAGTAGGTGTACAGGCCCCAAAATTATGAACATCAGAGGGGAGTTCACACGTTAGCACTGATGGGACGAGCAAATGGGTGCCAGAACGGAGTATGAAAGCACTCGAAGGCTTTTCAGTTCGAATCAAGCGGCTAATCTTGATATCATGGTTCGTATTTGGACTTTGAATTTCGGACGTGTGAAACCAGCGTAACAAAGCTTTTTTAAATTACGATATTTATCTATTAAGTTCCATAACACACTCTATATGTACCGTATTCCTCTACCATAACTAGAGTATAACTTTTCACCTTCCAAATAATGAATTTCCACTAGTCTAATCAAACATAGATTTCCCTGACTGATAACTAATTTGCTTTTGTACACAAATATTAACTAGAAGAAGCAGAAGATAAACCAGTATAGTATATCCAATAGTAATATACCGTAAGTGTGTGATCTAATGTTTAAAGGGATTTCCCAGGAACATAAATCATTAAAACATGTGTAAAGGGTTATTTCCATCTTCATAAATGGGTATTGTTGAGTAGAACTGTTACTGTAAATTCAATCAATTTTGCAATTTACAGCTAGTTAAAAAAAATTTTGCTTACAGACTATTGCCTTGGAGGTCAACTATCGCTACTAGACAGCAGAACATGCACAGCACTTACAAGTTTTTTCTGTCAAGCTTGTAAGCACTGTTTTTAAACTAGTCCGGATCCCTGGAGGGTGCTGGTACCTAATCCTGGCCAGCTTCAGCACAGAGTTTACAAGCTAGACAGCAGCGGTGGTCGATTTCTGTCGGCTGTAAACAAAAGAAAAGTATTACTATTTCAAAAATGGCAGATAATGTTAACAAAAAGAAATTAACAAAAATAGTTGTTTTTACAAGTTTTGCATGGCAATACTCATCTATGAAGATGGGAATAACCCTCAAAGTCTATAAGAAATGAAGAAACGCCATAATTGACTTGCTGGTAATATTCTGCTCTCTTCCTGAGATGTTACATGTGACCAGGTTACCTCCAGCTCCTTACTTCTTGTGCTGTTCAAAGCACAGAGTTCAGAGATTTTACAGTCTGTGCTTTGTACAGTATATAGACTGTCAGTCTAGCACCGAACTCTATGGAGGGGGCAGAACTCAGCCACCAGCTCTCAGAGCAAAGTAGGGGTTTGTTGACTCATTTTCAGGATCACCTCTAAAAACTGACAATTTTATCTTGGGCAGTCAGCAAACCTTGAGATTTCCAAGGAACAGTCCAAATTTAATAGCCACATTAAATGTCAAGGACTGTTCAAGATATGGCACTCAGCTTATTCAGATCTCAAAGATAAGCACTTGTGTACTTGCATAAGTGGAGACAAGAAGACACGTAAGGGTACAGTCAGACAGCCATGTAACATTATTATTATTATTATTATTATTATTTATTGTTATAGCGCCATTTATTCCATGGCGCTTTACATGTGAGGAGGGGTATACATAATAAAAACAAGTACAATAATCTTAAACAATACAGGTCACAACTGGTACAGGAGGAGAGAGGACCCTGCCCGCGAAGGCTCACAATCTACAAGGGATGGGTGAGAATACAGTAGGTGAGGATAGAGCTGGTCATGCAACGGTTTGGTCGATCGGTGGTAACATGGACGATGATTGAATCACAATGCTTGGACTGGCCGGCGGTTCTCCTGACCTGAGTGTGATAGCTTTATGTATTTGTATGCAGCTGTTACGTTCGAGTCAGGAGAGCTGCCGGCCAGTCCGTGCATTGCAATTCATTCATCGTCTGTGTTATACGGCCGTCTAACTGCACCCTTAGGCTGCCGTCACACTAGCAGTATTTGGTCAGTATTTTACCTCAGTATTTGTAAGCCAAAACCAGGAGTGGAACAATTAGAGGAAAAGTATAATAGAAACATATGCACCACTTCTATATTTATCACCCACTCCTGGTTTTGGCTTACAAATACTGAGGTAAAATACTGACCAAATACTGCTAGTGTGACGGCATCCTAATAATGAAACCACGAAAAAAGGACTTAATACCAAAATATCAAAAACTACTGTCAATAAGTTTATTCAAATTATAACAAGAGGTATTAAAATGGAGAAACTGACAAGAATAATACACAGTGCAAATCACTTAACAAGAACACATCAAATAGGGTACAGATCAACCATACTGGAGAGTAAACCTAAATGAGATGGAGTAAATACCAATACATATCCTAAGAGGTCCTAAGACCAAGTAAAGTGCAAGAAAAAGTGTCTCTAAGCATAAGTACCAGTGAAGAGATGGAGTCCTGGGGAACTACGGATCATCTCTTCACTGGTACTTATGCTTAGATACACTTTTTCTTGCACTTTACTTGGTCTTAGGACCTCTTAGGATATGTATTGGTATTTACTCCGTCTCATTTAGGTTTACTCTCCAGTATGGTTGATCTGTACCCTATTTGATGTGTTCTTGTTAAGTGATTTGCACTGTGTATTATTCTTGTCAGTTTCTCCATTTTAATACCTCTTGTTATAATTTGAATAAACTTATTGGCAGTAGTTTTTGATATTTTGGTATTATGTCCTTTTTTCGTGGTTTCAATTTAGTTCTTGGGACATATGGTGAGGATTTCTCACTTAGTTGGTAATGGCATCCTAATAATGTAAATTGCAGGTAGAGGTGAATCGAGAAGATTAGCCTTTATAGAAGAGAGTTCTGATGACACTGTGACATAAATGACATGGTCCTCTATAATCTTTATATTCATATTCTATACAATTGATTGTCTTACCCCAGATGCAAAGTCTCCTGTGATTTTGACTCTCTGAAAATCCGGCACAATTTTATACAGTGGGGTTGACTCTTCTGTTACTGTCGCAGCAATAGGCTTTGGTCCAGAATCGGGAACATTGGCAACAATTGCTTTAAGCCGCTCTAAACGCTTCTTCCTATTATTAAGGAGAAATTTGTATTGAATTTACAGTAAGTCATTGACAAAAGCGTTCATGATGGTATATTTTAATGGTATTTGGGGTAGAATTAGGATTTATCATGTTTTATTTTTTCTGCAGTGGAGACACATAGGCAAAAAGGAGATGAGGAAAGTGGAGATGAAATTGCAATCAACCAAAGATGGATGGATTTACAAATAAAGATTTTGAGTCTAATAAAGCAAATCACTAATTAATATATTTTTTGCATTGCTATTTTGGTGTTTTCCAGGGGCATGTACAGAAGTGTAGAGTTCTTGTGGCCCACTCAGCCAGGAAACCTGTCTTTATGCAATCATTTACCCTATGAGGCATATCCAAGTAGTTGGTGGCTGTTCTAATAGGGTAACTTCTTTACTACTGGAAATTGCACAATCTTCTGTGAAATTACCTTTTATCTTGTGCCTCCTTTGTATCCAGCTTGGCCATGTGATCTGCCAACTCATGATGTGCAATGGGGCAATTATCTACCACATCAAAAGGAGAGATATCTTCCTTGGTATCCACATCCAGAACTTCTGTTGCAAATACTTTCTCAGCCAGATTCCGGATCTCATCTGCGCTTTCTGAAGAAACCAATGCTATTATCAGAGCGAATAAACACAACAATTTTATATGATGACGACAATTAATAATAAATATGATGATGATAATTAGTAAATCTACAGAACAAGTAAACTGATCGCCATGTAGAGAGCAGTAGATAATGCGCAATGCTGTAATAAACCAGTTTAGGTTAACAAAGCCAAACAGGGACATGATACAGCTGATAAGTAGACCTACATTTGGATAAGAAGATGCCCACAAACATAAGAAAACAATCATCTTCATAGCACTATATTGATGGCTCTCATTGTGAATTTGGGGTTAGCGTGAATATCTGGTGGATTTGAACACTATAGAATCATCTATCAACCATCAAGCCACCCTTTTTTTATATTTACTTTTTATTTCAGAATGTTTTTTTCAAAAAATGCTGAGCCATAAATGCATGTGAGAAGGTCACAATGATGAAAACTGAGATCCAAGACAACCACTCATTTCCAGATATAAAGTGCTCCGTGGAGAACTCAAACCACCCTGGCACCGTTCAGATATTCTAAGCATTTTGTGATTGATTTCAATGGACATTTGCTTAGAAAGTTGTGCCAGATTTTCTAGAAAATCAGTCTATGAAGAGTACTAAAGGGCATTACCTGCTTTAACGATTTCCTGGAAATCAGTGCTGCTCAGGGGTGGGATTCTAATTTGTAACAGGTTCCCTGTTTGCGTGAGCAAAACCTTCCCGGAGGTAATGTAGTAGATGTTCCCTACAATCCAATGTAACATCTACTGATAATATAGTAGGTGTTATACAGGTATTTCACAGGATTATAGAATTAACACAACTATGGAATACATCTTCATAATGTCTACACCAAGCCTGCAGCACGCTGAAGGTTGTACAATTCGCACTATGCTGATTACTTTAACCCCTTCATGCCGCGGCCCTTTTTCGTTTTTGTGTTTTCGTTTTTCGCTCCCCTCCTTCCCAGAGCCATAACTTTTTTATTTTTCCGTCAATATGGCCATGTGAGGGCTTATTTTTTGCAGGACGAGTTGTACTTTTGAACGACATCATTGGTTTTACCATGTCGTGTACTAGAAAACGGGAAAAAAATTCCAAGTGCGGTGAAATTGCAAAAAAACTGCAATCCCACACTTGTTTTTTGTTTGGCTTTTTTGCTAGGTTCACTAAATGCTAAAACTAACCTGCCATTATGATTCTCTAGGTCATTACGAGTTCATAGACACCTAACATGTCTAGGTTATTTTTTATCCACGTGGTGAAAAAAAATTCAAAACTTTGCTTAAAAAAAAAAAAAAGTGCCATTTTCCGATACCCGTAGCGTCTCCAATTTTCATGATCTGGGGTCGGGTGAGGGCTTATTTTTTGCGTGCCGAGCTGATGTTTTTAATGATACCATTTCGGCGCAGATGCGTTTTTTGATCGCCCGTTATTGCATTTTAACGCTACGCTGTTTAGCGATCAGGTTAATGCTTTTTTTTAATTGATAGATCGGGCGATTCTGAACGCGGCAATACCAAATATGTGTAGGTTTGTTTGTTTTTTTTATTGTTTTATTTAGGATGGGGCGAAAGGGGGGGTGATTTAAATTTTTATATTTTTAATATTTTTTTCACATTTTTAAAAACTTTTTTTTTTCACTTTTGCCATGCTTCAATAGCCTCCAAGGGAGGCTAGAAGCAGGCACGATCGGCTCTGCTACATAACAGCGATCATCAGATCACTGTTATGTAGCTGAAATGCAGGTGTGCTGTGAGCGCCGACCACAGGGGGGCGCTCAAAGCAGGCCGGCATCAGTAACCATAGAGGTCTCAAGGACCTCTATGGTTACCATCCTGATGCATCGCCGACCCCCGATCATGTGACGGGGGTCGGCGATGACGTCATTTCCGGCCGCCCGGCCGGATGCGGTAGTTAAATGCCGCTGTCTGCATTTGACAGCGGCATTTAACAGGTTAATAGCGGCGGGTGAATAGCGATTTCACCCGCCGCTATTGCGCGCACATGTCAGCTGTACAAAACAGCTGACATGTCGCGACTTTGATGTGCGCTCACCGCCGGAGCGCACATCAAAGCAGGGGACCCGACATGCGCAGTACATGTACGGCGCATGTCGCGAAAGGGTTAAGTTTGAGAAACAATAAGACAAAACATTTGTTACCTGTTTCTACTGATATTTGATAATGCCGAATTCAGTTAACCCCTTACCAACATATGACGTACTGATACATCATATGTCGGCTCCCTGACTTTAATACGGATTTGCAAACTAAGCTCGCATTTTTCCTGCAGATCATGGCTGATTTATTCAGCCATTATCTGCCTCTAACAGCCGCTGGTGGAGCCAAGCACCCTCAATCTCTGACAGCAGCATTTAATACAGGCCCATCATTCTATGCCCCTTTAAGAGTTAATCACAGTTTACTGTATTGTTGGAGCGCAAGGGGTCTTGGCGGTTGGTGAGCGGTTGGGAGGAGTCCAAGGAGAATCTGGATGGAAGTGAAGCGGTGGATCCTTGTAGAAAGTTTTGAGGTTGAGAGAAAAGGCCTCTTCTGTAAAAGAGACTTTGAAAACTGCTCCGAGTAGGCAATTACTACAGTACTGGCACAATACTGTTGTTTTATTGGTTTACGTATAGAAAGGGTTAATTGCATTGTACTTTGCTCGCATATAACTGATAATTCTGTTTAAGTGTACCTACGTATACTCTGCTGTCATTGTATTTGTTACTTATACACTGCTTATCTACCATCCTTTGTTTTATAAACTGGATAGTATATATTCATATTATATTATCTAATCATTGTGTGTGTCAGCCGATTATTGCTGTACCCCACGTCCTGCTGCCATCCCTCGTCGGCATTTCATTTGGCGCTGTGAGCAGGGTACAGCATCACAATGCAGAACGCAGCCAGGGATTTGTAGTGCGGTACAGGCCACAGGGTCCGCGGGAGCAGCTGTCCCAGTCGCTCTCTCGCCGACTCTAAATGAGCTTGCCAGCAGGCTCCATACTGAGGCAACTTGCAAAATTTGACGGAAGTAACATGCCAATTGAAAAAGGGGCCGATCATATGTGAAGTAGAATATGTAGAAAGACTTGGCACTCAATGATTTCTTGAAGAAGGATAAGGTTGTTTATTTCACATCCAGACAAACAGATCAGTTGCTAAATGTTTTCGGTCCTATATGGACCCTCCTCAGAGCAAATAAATTTATCTGGAGCGCTGGGTCTGAATATGTAATTTGACTGATAATCCTTCAGTTAAAGCGTGTGGTAGCCAATTAAATGGGATATGTGGAAACTGCGATTACAAGCATACTCTGCTGCTTGGGAGTGTGGTGAGCCCACACAACACACGCCCTGTGTCCTGAGCGCTGATGGCGTGCTGTGACGCTGCGGAGAGCTCTGGAGCAGTGGACTAATAGCATTAATAAAAATATGGCTTAAAAAGGTTTTCCAGATAAAAAGTTTTTATTTTAGTAATAATTCAGGTTGACTAGATCGACAAGAGACAAGACCACCAAGTCCAGTGACTGCCTGTAGTGCTCATGTGCTGTAGCTGTAATGTCACAGAAGCAGCTGAGTCAGCAAAGACATTACAGTGGTATGGAGAAAATCCGACCAAACCATCTAAAACAACTGCTTTCTCAAGCTACAACTCGTCCACTTTGGACACATCATACAAAGAGAGCAATCACTGGAGAAGGACATCGTGGTTGGAAGAATAAAAGGAACAAGATAGAGAGGAAGACCAGCAACTTGTTTTCTCGATACAATCAAGATAATGGCGGAGAAGACTCTGTGGAACTATCTAGGCTTGCACAAGATCGATCTTCTTAGGGTATGGCTCCACGGTACGGAGGGGCGGCGGTATCGCCGCAGCGGCGAAGCCGCTCGGCGCTAAGCCCCGCCCCCTTTCTGGGACGCGATCATGCCGGATGTGTTAACTCTTCACATCCGGGATGATCGCTCTCTCCCATAGGGCCCTGTGATATGCCTTGCGGGGACGCTGCGTCCCCGCAAGGTGTACGGACATGCTGCGATCTGAAAAGACGCGCAGCATGTCCGGAGTCGCAGGGCCGCCGTGTGTGGGTTTTCACGCATAGTGGAGACGGGATTTCATAAAATCCCCTCCACTATGCTGGAACATCTGGACGCTGCGTGTTTGACGCTGCAGCGCTGCGCAGCGTCAAAAAAGCAGCGTTTCCTGACTGTGGAAACATACCCTTACAGAGTGTTTATCCATCAAGTAGCCATGGCTTGAGACCAAGCTGAAGGCTAATAATAATAATAATAATAATAAAACATGACAACATAGCTAAGCAAAAAAGATTTCTCTGAATTATTGGTCCTTGTAGTGACAATCTTAAGTCTTATTGGGTGTCATACTAACATTAAATTATATACTACTCGATATTCCACTTCGGAATTGATGCTATGTAACACCATAATTGCCTGTCAAAATGCGAGATTAATAATAAATCAACTATCTGTAGTGCGGTAAGTTAATTTTATGAAAAGGAAGGCTTATAATTATAAAGGATGGAAAAGCTGAAATCTGAAAATCGTTATAGCTATAAACTTGGTATCCTGTTTTTCCTTTGTGATACATGGCCGATATAATCCATATCTCTGAAAGCTGTTAAAGAAGCTGCTCCAAAATCTAGTGTCAGGTTCACTTTAAATTCTTGAATGTTCTGACTTTAGATTTCCAGCGGTCTTACCTACTGTTTGACAGATATCTGCACTGGATATAAAAAAGTCTTTGTCACGTAAAAAAATAATCCCAAAAAGAAAAATTTCAGAATTTGTTGCACCTTTAATGTCTCTCGTAATCTGCATAAACCCATTAACAAATAAAATGAAATCATTTTGAGAAAGAAAATAAAAATAACAAAACTAAAATAAAGTAGTTGCATTAGTGCACCCACCCTCTCAAAATTGGTGATCTTGTTCTGTTCAAAATTAGCCAATTACATTTAAACTTATGTTAAAGGGAACCTGTCACCTGAATTTGGCGGGACCAGTTTTCGGTCATGTGGGCGGGGTTTTTGGGTGTTTGATTCACCCTTTCCTTACCCGCTGGCTGCATGCTGGCCGCAATATTGGATTCTCTGTCCTCCGTAGTACACACCTGCGCAAGGCAATCTTGCCTTGCGCACGCACAGTATGCTTTGCCCAACTGCAGGCAAAGCCGAAAAGCATTAGTGCGCATGCGCCGGCGCACTATGTCCCGGAACACAGCAAAATACTTCCGGGACATAGTGCGCCGGCGCATGCGCGCTAATGTTCTTCGGCTTTGCCCACAGTTGGGCAAAGCATACTGCACGTGCGCAAGGCAAGATTGCCTTGCGCAGGCGTGTACTACGGAGGACAGAGAATGAACTTCAATCCAATATTGCGGCCAGCATGCAGCCAGTGGGAAAGGAAAGGGTGAATCAAACACCCAAAAATCCCGCCCATATGACCAAAAACCGGTCCCGCGAAATTCAGGTGACAGGTTCCCTTTAAATAAAAGTCAGTGCACAGCTGCCATCATTTAAAGTCATTATGATTAACTATATATAAAGTTTAGCTATTTTAGTTGGATTTTCCTTTCTTAGTTCCATTTTACAAGAAAAGATACGGTTTATAAACAGCTTACAACACAGCAAAGGGATCTAATTTTCAGGAAAAGTATACAAAAACATCCTTGAAATTGTTCCAAGCATGTGATGCTCGTTTAAACTCACCTGTGGCAACACTAAAGTTTAAAGGTATAGTCTAGTCTAAAAAAAATGAAATAGTGCATGCTGCCTAGTAAATCCTTCTATCTCTGCCCACACTGATTTCTACTATTTGTAGGTAGAGAACAAGAAGCTGAATGATCTCTGCCCAGTGTCTTGGACAAAGACTGGACAAAGCTGCAACCTGCAGAGTAAGCAGTGGACCCCAAGTACCATCAAGGATTTTTACATTAACCTTTTCTCTGCACTATACCACCAGGGATTCAGGGATTAACCCCTTTCCTGCCCTATGCACCACTAATTTTTATATGAACCAGGGAACCTTACTTTCTGCTATAGAGGACAAGGAATATGAACACCAGCCCCTTCACTACCTTAGTCCACCAGAGATTGTGTCATTAGTATTACCCCTTTTTCTGCCTCAGACCACCAGGGATACTGGCATTAACCCTTTTCTGCCCTACGCATCACATATCATTATTTCTGCCATATATTATTTTGGATTATTAGTACAAAGTATTCTCTATACTGTACAGAAATGTAAGTAATCTAAGTAAATTTCTAATTTATTAATGAGAATGGAAACTTTGTGATTATTTAATATTAAAGGGGGCTCCGTGTTCATGTTCTATGATTACAAAGATAAAGAGGAAGACATTTTGACATTAACAATATACTGTAAAGTGCTCCTAAGTATCAATGAAAAAAATGATCTCCTGGAAAACCACTTTAATATTTGGAAGAATATAAAATTCATTTAATGTGGTTTTCCGGCAATAAAAATGTGTTTATATAAAATTACCGAACTTACTAAGGTTCAGTTCACATCTGCTTAAGTCCTCCTACTGTAGCAGCCATGTCCTGGTCCTGGTAGCTCAGGCAATGCTACCAGTTCAATAGCTAAGCCAGCGCCCTTCTCTAGCACAGATAATTCAGGGACAGAGAAAGGGACTGACTTAACTAATGAAATAACCCTTGGTCCGGGTCACACGAGCGTAGATTATCCTAAATTAGAAAATTGGGTTGATTATCCTAATGACACTCCAATCAAACTCTGATCCGAGTGTCAGCATAGAGTGATCTGATTCTCTTGGATGAGATATTCGTGTGCCAGGTGCGGAGAAGACGGAGAACCTAATTTCTCCATCATCTTCATTGTCTGAGTCCACGGATGTCAGACTGCACTCGGATGACATTGGAGTGCAGTCCGATGTTTTACACGCACCTATAGACTCGAATGTATGAGTGGCTTCCGATTAGTGCATTAAAAACTGTCTTTGGAAAAAGACATAGACTTACAATCCCCATGATCTAACATTGGTCTGAGTGCTATCCGATAAAGTATCATGTGAGCGAGCCATTAGATTCAGTACACTTCAAGCATATGAATCTGTGTTGAAACTAATGCAGAAGTCGAGGTGCTGGGAGCGAGAAAGATGTATGGAAATAGGAGGATCTGAGCAGATTTGAGGAAAAAAGTATATAAGAAAAGTGCAATGATTTTACATTTGTTAAACAATAAAATATTTTCTACCACTTGGCTTGCCCCTTAATAATATGAAGGGCCTCCAAATGACCTGTCCTCAATTTTTGGTTTCTAGCAAAACACAAGTATGGACGGCATCAGAGAGTAGAATGTGGGAGGTGTAATATCAATCAATAAAAACAATTGATAACTGGCAGTAGAAAAAAAGAACATATGGTTGCATCCAGAGAGCAGTAATCCAGTGTTAACACATCCGTACCAAGAGATCAGAAAGACAGTCATCCTTCCAAATAAAAAACAGGGAGGGCGATGCAATCTCTCACTCATGATTATATTACTAAATTGCTTTTCTTCATAAATAGCCTCTTTTTATAACTTATTTTTCACCCTTTTAGTTTCTACTTTGAGCAATTCAGGATGAACTCCATTTGCTATTTGGAAATCATCAGCAAGTTGATCAGTCTATTCTTACTAGGAGTGTTTTCAGTACACAGTGTTGTACTACTGTTATCAGGCTGATTATATTACCCATCAGCACCTCATTATCACATATATTCACAGTAATGATCATTTTTGGGATTTCAAAATTTGGCATATCTGTTCTTTTATTGATTGTAACATATGCGAGAACAAAACAAATATAAAGATGTTAGATTTTCCATTTTCTGACTATATAGCCCATATTAATCATAGATGGGACTGTAGCGCTGCCTACGCCAAGACATTATCACATGGTGCATCCATCATTGCATAATTCATACAATCCAACCAAGTCCAAATTTGTTGGACACAGTTGCACTGTCAATTGATAAACTACCAGCATATGTGGTTCTCCCTGATAATCCCAAGGAACGGTAGTTTCTACAAGTGTTTGGCTCGTTCTTTATATGCCCTGGAGATTGATTAAGCATACACACAAACACTTACTAGCCGTTTGTGACATTTTGGTGCCGGGTCTTCAGAGCTCAGCAGGAGGATAATGGGCCAGACAGCTAGCTGGTGCTAGGAGTGACAAAGTCCTGGTCTGTGAAGTCTCATTTTGCAGTAATGTGATCTATACACTTTAAAAGGATAGGAAGCTATTTCCAGCATGGGGGATAAAGTAGTTGCCAGAGAAGCAGATGCAATGAAACTCACTCCTACCACGTCCTTGGGAATTATGTAGAATGCTGCAATGTAATTCCTTGGATTGTATACACATATGTATACAACGCAGGGCTTCAACAGTAAGAAAGTGCACATAAATATGTTGCGTTCATATGTTCCTGCAAAAACATTAATGGTGCCAGTAAGAAAACATGAATATTTACATACAAAATGTAATAAAAAATAACATTTTACCAGTTTTTAATCAAAATATTTTCAACTAAAGCCCCAAATACACAATACACAGTGTGCAGAATTATTAGGCTAGCGACTATGTGACCATATTATCCAAGCTGTATAAACGTGCATGCTTATTACATAAAGGAGATCAGATGATGTGTATTTGTGTAATGAGGGAGGGTGACGCCTATGGATACAACAGCCTTTATCAAAATGTGTAGAATTATTAGGCATCTTGTTTTTAACAGCCAAAAGCGGCCAAATAGAGATTTAACTGCCTCTGAAAAATAAAAAAACTTGTTACAAGTCTTACAGAGGGATGCAGTACTCTTCAAATTGCTAAGATATTGGGGTGTAATCACAGAACCATCAAAGGTTTTGTTGTACATAGTCATCAGGGTCACAAAAAGCATGTTAAGCAAAAAAGACGCACATTAACTGCCAAAGATTTGAGAAGAATCAAACGTGAAGCGACCAGGAACCCATTATCCTTCAGGGCAGTCATATTCCATAACTGCAACCTCCATGGAGTTTCCAGAAGTACTAGGTGTTCAGTTCTGAGAGACATGACCAAGGTATGGAAGGCAAAAACCTAACTACTACTGAACAAGACACAGAAGTTGAAACGTCAAGACTGGGCTAAGGAATATCTGAAGACAGATTTTTCAAAGATTTTATGGACTGAAGAGATGAGAGTGATTCTTGACCAACCAGATGGATGGGTCTTTGGCTCGATCAATAATGGACACAAACATCCACTTTCGACCCAGATGCCAGCAAGGTGGAGGTGTGTTCAGTACTGTGGTTCGTGCTGCCCAAACAGCTGATCGTCAACAGATTAAGGCTTCTTTCACACTAGCGTCGGGCTCGGCCCGTCGCAGTGCGTCGGGCCGAGGTTACCGACGCTAGCGTTGTATACGCCGCACAACAGGGGCAGCGGATGCATTTTTCCAGCGCATCCGCCGCCCCATTGTGAGGTGCGGGGAGGTGGGGGCAGAGTTCCAGCCGCGCATGCGCGGTCGGAAAAAGCGGACACGTCGCACAAAAAAACGTTACATGTAGCGTTTTTTTGTGCCGACGGTCCGCCAAAGCATGACGCATCCGTCGCACGACGGTTGCGACGTGTGTCAATGCGTCGCAATGCGTCGCTAATGTTAGTCAATGGGGAAAAAACGCATCCTGCAGACAACTTTGCAGGATGCATTTTTTCGCCAAAACGACGCATTGCGACATATTGCAAAAAACGCTAGTGTGAAAGTAGCCTAAGAAACTGACAGACTCCATGGATAAATGCCACAGCTAGTCATGAATTAGAAGAGCTGTGGTGTCACTACCCACGCATCACACGGGCTTATTTCGGTGTAACTGGGAGAAACTGCCCTTTAAATCACTAAGGCGATGTGCACGCGTTGAGTATTTGGATGCAGAAATTTCTGCACCATTTTTGCATCTCTTGGCAGGATAAACGCAGCAGCCAAATGCACGTTTTGCCGCATTTTCAATGCGCTTTGGAAAGCAATGAATGCTATAGAGATAGATAATAGGTAGAGATAAATTATAGATATACCGTGGGGAAAAAAATTATTTGATACACTGCCGATTTTGCAAGGTTTTTCACCTACAAAGAATGTAGAGGTCTGTAATTTTTATCATAGGTATACTTCAACTGTGAGAGAATCTAAAAAAAACAAACAAAAAAAAAACAGAAAATCACATCGTATGATTTTTAAATAATGAAATTGCATTTTATTGTATGAAATAAGTATTTGATCACCTACCAACCTGGCTCTCACAGACCTGTTAGTTTTTCTTTAAGAAGCCCTCCTACTCTGTACTCATTACCTGTATTAATTGCACCTGTTTGAACTCATTACCTGTATAAAAGACACCTGTCCACAGACTCAATCACACTCCAACATCTCCATCATGGCCAAGACCAAAGAGCTGTCTAAGGACACCAGGGACAAAATTGTCGACCTGCACAATGCTGGAATGAGCTACAGGACAATAGGCAAGCAGCTTGGTGAGAAGGGAACAACTGTTGGCATAATTAGAAAAAGGAAGAAACACAAGATGACTGTGAGTCTTTGTTGGTCAGGGGCTACATGCAGGATCTCGCCTCGTGGGGTAAGGATGATTCTGAGAGAGGTCAAGAATCAGCCAGAACTACAAAGGTGGACTTGGTTAATGACCTGAAGAGAGCTGGGATGGCAGTCTCAAACATTACCCTTAGTAACACACTACGCCGTCATGGATTAAAGTCCTGCAGAGCACACAACGTCCACCTGTTCACGTCAGCACATGACCATAATGACCATCTAGATGATCCAGAGGAGGCATGGGAGAAGGTCATGTGGTCAGATGGGACCAAAATAGAACTTTTTGTTCGCCGTGTTTGGAGGAAGAAAAAGGATGAGTACAACCTCAACAACACCGTCCCAACTGTGAAGCATGGTGGGGGAAACATCATACTTTGGGTGAGTTTTTCTGCAAAGGGGACAGGACGACTGCACCACATTGAAGGGAGGATTTATGAAGTCATATAACCTCCTTCCCCCAGTTAGAGTATTGAAGATGGGTTGTGGCTGGGTCTTCCAGCATGACAATGACCAAAAACATGCATCCAGGGCAACTGAGGAAAGACTTTGTAAGAAGCATTTCAAGGTTCTGGAGAGGCCTAGCCAGTCTCCAGACCTGAACCCAATAGAAAATCTTTAGATGGAGCTGAAACCCAATGTTGCCCAGAAACAGCCCCGAATCCTGAAAGATCTGGAGAAGATCTGTATAGAGGAGTGGTCCAAAAACCCTGCTGCAGTGTGTGCAAACTTTGTCAAGAACTACAGGAACGATCTGTCCTTTGTAATTGCAAACAAACGTTTCTGTACCAAATATTAAGTTCTGTTTTTCTATTGTATCAAATACTTATTTCATGCAATAGAAATAAAAAATGCAAATTAATTATGTAAAAATCATACAATGTGATTTTCTGTTTTTTTCCTTAGATTCTATCTCTCACAGTTGAAGTGTATCTACGATAATGTTCATGCTATGAACACAGGAATCACCATACATAAGACAAACAACTTCATTGGAACATACAGCAAAAAAGGAAAAAAAAAGTCTCCAGGTCCAGATGAATTACACCCCGGAGTATTGAAGGAGATAGCAGAAGAAATTTTTGAACCACTCTCCATAATCAATTTGATAATAAATTTATTTATTAAATTTGAAAATTCTTGGTGAACAGGAGAAGTCCCAGAAGACTGGAGAAGAGCAAATGTTGTTCCTATCTTCAAAAAGGGGAAGAAGGTGGACCCAGGGAACTATAGGCCAGTGAGCCTGAGATACTAGGAAAGATCTTTGAACAAATTATTAAACAACATGTATGTAAGTACCTGGATAAGAATTAAGTGATTAACCAGAGGCAGCATGGGTTTGTAACTAATAAGTCATGCCAGACTAACTTAATTTCCTTCTATGACAGAATCACTGACTGGGAAATGCTGTAAATATAGTATAACTTGACTTCAGCAAAGCATTTGACAAAATATCTCACACCATCCTTATTAAAAAAAAGACTAAGTGTGGAATGGACAAGGCAACTGTTAGGTGGATTCATAACTGGCTTAGTGATCGGACCCAAAGAGTGGTCGTAAATGGCTGCACATCCAATTGGAAGAATGTCTCAACCACAGGGTTCTGTCCTGGCCCTGTGTTGTTCAACATCTTTATCAATGATTTAGGGCAACACAGTGGCTCAGTGGTTAGCACTGCAGCCATGCAGCGCTGGGGTCCTGGGCTCAAATCCCACCAAAGACAACATCTTCAAGGAGTTTGTATGTTGTCCCCATGTTTTCGTGGGTTTCCTCCGGGTACTCCGGTTTCCTCCCACACTCCAAAGACATACTGATAGGGAATTTAGATTGTGAGCCCCATCGGGGACAGTGATGATAATGTGTGCAAACTGTAAAGCGCTGCGGAATATGTTAGTGCCATATAAAATGATGACACAAAGCTAGGAGGGATAGCTAATACTAGAGAAGAGAGAGGATTCAAATAGATATAAATAAACTGGAGTAGTAGGCAGCAACTAACAGAATGGCTTTTAGCAAGGAAAAATGCAAAGTACTACATCTGGGCAATAAAAATGAAAAAAGCATATACAGAATGGGAGGAATAGGGCTAAGCAACAGCACATGTGAAAAAGACTTGGATATACTAATAGATCATAAACTGAACAAATGCAAAGGCAAATGCAATTCTGGGATGTATTAACAGAAGCATACAGTCTAGATCACACGAAGTCATTATTGCCCTCTACTCCTCTTTGGTCAGACCTCACCTGGAATACTGTGTCCAGTTTTGGGCACCATATTTTAAAAAAGACATCAACAAACTGGAGCAAGTTCAGAGAAGAGTGACCAGAATGGTGACCGTTCTGCAAACCATGTCCTATGCGGAACGGTTACAGGATTTGGGAATGTTTAGCTTGGAAAAAAGAAGACTGAGAGGAGACCTAATAGCTGTCTACAAATATCTCATGGGCTGCCACATTGTAGAAGGATCATCTTTATTCTCATTAGCACAAGGAAAGACTAGAAGCAATGGGATGAAACTGAATGGGAGGAGACAGATTAGATATTAGAAAAAACTTTTTGACAGTTAGGGTGGTCAATGAGTGGAACAGGCTGCCACGAGAGGTGGTGAGTTCTCCTTCCATGGAAGTTTTCAAATAGAGGCTGGACAGACATCTGTTTGGGATGATTTAGTGAATCCTGCTTTGAGCAGGGGGTTGAACCAGATGACCCAGGAGGTCCCTTCCAACTCTGTCATTCTATGGTTCTATGATTCTATGATTCTACAATGAAAGTCACAGAACCAAGTACATTAAAATGACAATGGCACCATAAATCAAATATTGTATTTGCACGTGTGATCGTGCAAGGAAAAAACACTTAATGCAAGTAACCATGATGCAATAAAACTGGTCCTGTTATCAAAAGTACACAATAAGATTATCGTACAAACCTGCACAGTATGTATAGACCCAAATGTGGCAATGTGAATATCAGACAGAAATTTAACAGGTGACAATGAAATACAGTACAAACAGATAACAGATTGCTAACTGCTAAAAAATATATAATATGTGAGGATCAGCAAGCCTAGTAAGGTTGATACAAATATATCAGAGTGGCCAACGGGTTAAATTAGTGCAGCCAGATAATTGTAATACAAGCCCACAAAAAATACAAGGAAAAAGCACAACAACTGGTGCCAGTATATAATCCTGCTTATGTTTCAGCATTTTTCAAACCAGTACCACGTTATGAGCAGCAAAACGATCCTAAACTAAACCATGGTAAGCAAAAATGGCGGGGAGTATGTGCCCAAAGCGTGTCGCCACTTCCTCGGGGGCCTAAAATTCAGCTGTAGGTGCCATGTTATAAATAGTATTTAAATAAAGCAAAAATATATTTGTGCAGCCAAGATACATAATCATAGATCTAGTGTGCATGCCCCAGGAAAGACAACATGTTGACATGGAAATGATGAGTACTGTGCCAAAAAGCTTCTGTGTACACTGCAGGAGTGTCTGTGCGAATGGTGTGCCTAAAAATAATTATACTCTGCTTCTGTGTCTGTACGAGTTGTGGGCCTAAAAAAGATTTATACGCTGCACCCATGTCTGTGGGAGTACTGTGCTTAAAACAATTTTTTCTACCCTGCAACCATGTGTGTAGGAATACTGTGCCAAAAAGCCTCTGTGTGTACTCTGAAATCCTGTCTCTGGGAGTACTATGCCAAAATGCCTCTGTGAGTACTGTGCCAAAAACCTTCTTGGGGTACTGTGCCAAAAAGCCTCTGTGTGTACTCTACAACTTTGACTCTGGGAGTACTGTGCCAAAAAGCATCTGTGTGTACTGTGCCAAATAGCCTCTGTATGTACTGTGCCAAAAGTTTGTATGTGTGCTGTGCCAAAAAGCCTCTGTGTGTGCTGTGCCAAAAAGCCTCTGGGAGTACTCTGCAACCCTGCCTCTGGGAGTACTGTGCCAAAAAGCCTCTGTGTATATTGTACCAAAAAGCCTCTGAGAGTACGGAGCTAAAAGGCCTCTCTGTGCCTCTGCATCTGGTACACTTCTATATTCAGCCAAGAATACGTACAAGTCCTGTGGGATCCACGCCAGGTTCATTTAAAATGAATGTGAGCTTGCCCACGTTGGCTGTGGACAGGCACATGCACCTGTCTGTGATGACACCCCCTGCCGTGCTAAACACACATTCTGACAGTACACTTTCTGCAAGACAGGCCAGCAGCACCAAGGCATAAACAAGAAGTTAAATGAGCAAGACCCATAACTCAGTATGTGGAAACGTGTGGACACATACTCTTCCAGCATGTTGTTCAAACTGTCATGTTCATGGATTTGTTCACCTGAGCTTGTGTTTTATAGTTGGCATCTCTGTCTTTCGCACCACATGAGACAACACACCTTTTCTCTGGGTGTTTGGATTCTGTTTACTGGCTTCAGTCTGTGTAGCTTAACACGGGTGTTTCTAATTGTCCACCTATCACCTTTTGTTAGTGTCTAACCCACCAATCCTGAGTGAGTTGCTACACAGGCATAACCTAAATGCTGCTTCCTGCTAATACGTTTTGGATGCTAGCAGGTGAGTAGGATGTGCAGCGCCCCCACTGTCGCAGGGCCGAGGGGTACCCGGCACCGGGTCTCTGAGTCTCTGCTCTGGAGTTGTCACGGTGGCTAGACCCGGTCCGTGACCCTGCTGAGGGGCGTACAATGAAGGTGGAGGTATGGGATGTCGTTATGGTGTGGTGAAGTGCCGGTCGCGGTAAATAACGAGGACACCAGGTTGCAGTCTCTTTACCTCTTTACTGAAGGCTTCAGGATCATCAGTCCGGAATACGGTTAACCAGGCTGCGCAAGTCCGGCCGGTCCGATGGCACCTCCAGAGTTCCCTTTGCAGGTGGAAATCTGTGCCTACCTTCTAGCGCTTGTGTGTTGCGGTCCTCCCCTGCTGTGCTCACGGGATAGTCCCCACAACTGTTGTGTCTGTTTCTCGTGTTCCCTCACAACTCGATTCTGATGTTCTTCCACGTCCCCCAGATCTTATGGTTAGGACGCACCCGTATGACGGGGAGGCTCGGAGCTCTTCCGGGACTCTAGCGTCGCCCCACTCCTGTTGTTACCCCCTCTGTGTCTTCCTAGGTCAATTGGGTGAGACAGCCCGCCTATAACTGACTGTCCTGCCGTAGGTTTGAAGTTTGGCCTGGAGCTCTATACTTCCTCGGCGTTCCGGCCACCGGTTACGCGCCTCAGTAGGATGTTGCCTCGTCTTACAGCACGACTCCTACTGGTATTCTCCTTGTTGCGTTGGTCTTGTCCTTTCTTGGGGTACCGCCGCTATATCGTGCAGGCGCGGTCCCGTAACGTTCTCTCTGGTTGCTAGGCCTCTGTCAGGATCCCACCCCTGACAGGGACCCCTCTGAATCTTCCCCTACAACACCCTCTGCCACAAGGTGTTGCCTGGTTCCAACCCAGTCAGCTTTCTGATCTAACTTCCTATCCAACCCCCAGTTTTACCAGACTGTGAGGAGTGGCCTAATGCATAGTGCCCTTAGCTCCCCCTGGAGGCCAGACTGTGAAATGTATTGGTGTCTGTGATACCTGGTCAGATGAACCCCTTCAGTGCCATCAGACGTACCATAGCCCCCCTTAGTGGCGGAGCAACAGTACTGCAACGACCAGGACTCTGGGACGCTGCAGATGCAGTTACACACAGGAGGCAAAGCAAGGGTTAACAGGTTATTTATATATAGAAACAGTAATGGTACAAGCAGGGGGGTAAAGGATGTAGACTGGAGGATGGGGGAAGTCAAATGCAAAAGAATATAACAGGTTAACTTATCAGTCTTTGTGCCCTGGTGGAAGGTGGCTGGAACATCCCTCGGCGACGCCGCAGGCGGTGCGATATGTCTCCGATCCGGTCCCACAGATGAGCGATGCACTTTTTCCTTGCGATGAAGAATCCTCCGGGGTCTTCGGCATGTGATCTCCTGATCTGTGCACATGGTGGGGTAGAGGTGATGTGATGGTCGGCGGCACAGAAGAAGCAGAAAGTTCAGTAGGCAAAGCCGCAGTAGAAGCACGCAGTCCAGCGGACACAGCCACAGGCACGGGCCGGTCCTTAGCAGGCACCGCGAGGATGGGACTAAGCGGTGCCTCCACGGTGGTGAGCGGAGCCAAGGTACGCACTCCTTCTTGGTCACTATCCAGTGCGGATGTCTCACTAGGCTTAGATTAGTCTGTATCAGCAGTCTTACTAGCCAGGTGCGCAGTCACAGCTAGCTGGCGTGGGTGCGTCGAGAGGGAGTCAACCGTCTCACTGTTCAGAGGCTCGTTCCACGCCAAGAGTCCCGTCTTCCAGCTCAGTCAGGTGTCCTGCCCCTGAAACAATGGTGACAGCCCCGACAGGATTGTTGCCAGACAAAATTTTCTTGGTCATAGAAATTGGGAGGCTTGCCAGCTGTTGTTCGCTCGGGGCATCTCAGATCAGAAAAAGTAGTGGAGCTCTCATCCGGCCATGGAGGAAGAGCCATGGGTGAGCTTGTATCCTCTGGTTCCAACCTCTCGGAGCTTAATTCTTCACCCCCTTCTTCATCCTCTACTTCCACCAGCGTATGGGTCATCTCAGAAGCCTCGGGCTCCTCTTCTACTAGAACAGGGTTCTTAGACAGGCAGGGTCGGAGCATATTCCGGTGAAGAGTTTGAGTGGGAGCATCTTCTTTTACTTCAGGCTGGACATCATAAACAGGTCCATCTGGACTAACTCTTCTCTTCACCTGATACGGGTCTCTCTCCCAATGATTTTCCAGCTTGTCTCGAGGGCGCTTCTCTCGCACTAAGACACGGTCTCCAACTCAAAACTCTGTTGCTCTGGATGGGGTCTTCTCTGCATGTTTCTAGTTCCTGCAATCTGCTCTGGACCAACTGGTGTAAGGTCTGCAGGGGGTGCCGATGTTCCCGAACCCAGGAGGACACCCCCGTCCGTGGGTAGTCATCTTCTGGGTCCAGTGTCAACTCGGTGATTCCCCTTTCTTCTCGGCCAAGCAGAAGAGAGTAAGGTGCATATCCCGTGGTTTGATGTACTCGATTTTTATACACTCACACCAGTTCAGAAATGTACTCTGGCCACCAGGCCTTCCAATCTTCCTCTAAAGTTCTTAGCATCTGAATCGGCGTGCGGTTAAATCGTTCACAGGCACCATTACCTTGAGGATGGTACGGTGTGGTGCGGGACTTATCAATCCGGTACAGGCGATGCAATTCATCCATTACTCTTCCCAAGAAACAAGCTCCCTGATCGGAGTGAATTCTCTTCGGACACTCATAGGGTTGGATGAAGTTCTTACATATTGCGTACGCAGCGGACTCTGCAGTCTGATCCCGGGTCAGATTCACCACGGCAAATTTTGTGAAGTGATCCACCATTACCAGGCAATGTTCATAGCCCTGATGAGTTGGGCCGATGGTCAGATAGTCTATTGTTAAGAGTTCCAGAGGAGCAGAGGTTAGAATGGACTGTACAGGAGCTTTCTGCTCTGGCGGCTTAGCCAGTTCACATGTCCAGCACATTCTACAGGCCTCGTCCACTTTCATCCACAACTTCGGGTGGAAGATGAACCATTGAAGCCATTGGAATGTTTTCTCTGCACCAAAGTGGGCTCCTTGTTCGTGTGCAGCAACAGCAATTTCAGACAATGACGTGATTGGAACGAGGACTTGCCAGGTCACATTTGGCTCAGTCAACAGTAGCATTTTCCGATATAGTAAGCCGTTTTTCGACTGTAGTTGTTCCCATTGTCGTAGGATCCACAATGCCTCCGGGGACAAAGTACTTCTTTCTGTCGAGCTGGGACTCTCTGAGGAGACACATACTGTCTCAAGAAAGCCAGTTCGCTATCTTCCTGTTGAAGCTGAACCCACTCATCTCGAGTCCGTCCCAGTATGCCGTCTTGGACTGAGGTATGTATCTGTCCCTGCGTTGCCATCACCGTCCTGGTGGACCTCCAAAATCTAGGGACCTCTTCATCCTCTAGCTCTTTGTCTCTCTCTCGCTCGGGTCTGGTACTCTCCCTCCTGGACAGGGCAACAGCATAGATATTTTCTGCCCCCCTTTTGTAGGCAATCTTATAGCGGAATTTTGCCATTCTGGCTACCCATCGCTGTTTTAAGGCCCCCATTTTCGCATTCTCCAGGTGCGCAAGCGGGTTGTTATCTGTATGCACCAACACTTCGGAGCCGGAAAGATATTTTCCGTGAATTTCTCCGTCATAGCCCACACCAATGCCAGAAGCTCCAACTTAAAAGAACTGTAATTTTCCGGATTACGTTCGGAATCCTGAAGGGAACGACTTGCATAAGCGATCACCCTCTCTCTTCCATCCTGCATCTGTGACAACACAGCCCCAAGTCCCAGCAGACTCCCGTCAATGTGGAGAATGAGCAGTTGAGAGAAATCTGCGTAAGCCAGGATAGGAGTGCCTTTTTGAGATCTTGAAAGGCCTCTTCTTGGGGCTCCTGCCAACAGATCTTCCAGTTCTTAGCACCAGAGGGTACCTTTTTCAACAGTTCCTGTAAAGGCTTTGCCCGTCGAGTAGAATTCTTCACAAAACGCCTGTAATTACCGGTCAGTCCCAGGAAAACCCACACATCTTTCACAGTCTTTGGAGTGGGCCAGTCTTGAATCATGGTGGTATTCAATTTGTGTGCGGAACAAATGGCACTTCTGGGGCTTCACCTTTAGTCCGTGCTTCTGAAGGTGGGCCAACACTTGTTCCAGGCATTGCAGATGTTCCTCGATTAAAGCCACAAAGACTATAATGTCGTCTAGGTAGATGGGGGTCGATTCAAAGTTCAAGTCCCCTAGACATCTCTCTATGAGATGTTGAAAAGTTCTAGGAGCGTTGGCTAGGCCGAACGGCATGCGGTTGAACTCGTACAGACCCATGGGGAGAAGGAAGGCAGTCTTTGCAGGATCTTGTTCATACATGGGGACTTGCCAGTAACCGCTGGCGAGGTCCAGTGTAGAGAAGAACCTGGCTTTCCCCAGAACAAACAGGGACTCCTCAATCCGGGGCAGCGGGTAGGAGTCCCTCACCGTACAGGCGTTGAGTTTTCGGTTATCCACACAAAAACGCAATGTGCCGCCTTTTTTTGTACCAACACAATTGGGGCAGCCCATGGACTCTGGATCTCCTGGATCACAGTGGCCTACATCTGATTCAACATGCTCTTCACTTCCTGGTACAACTGTGGGGAAATTTGCTGGTAACGCTCTCGTATGGGCACGGTGCTTCCAGTTGGTATTTCGTGCGTAATGCCCGTGGTGCAGCCAAAATCATATTCATGGAAGGCAAAAACTTTCTTATACTTTCCCAGCAGGGCTTCTACCAATTGCACCTGAGCGGGTTTGAGTTCGGCCAGTTCAGCCCGCATTTGTTCCAATATGGGTCGGCCCTCCTTGAGATAACAAGGTTCTGACACTGAAATGGAGTTCACTGATACAGTCCAGGGGTCTCCAGGTTGTACCTCCAATTGCACTTTTGAGGGGGCATTACTTCTACAGGTAGGTTCATTATTTGGGCCACCACACTTCTGGGAACGACAGTAATGTCCTGATCTCCTAAGTTAATGCACCGTACCGGAACAGTCCCTTCCCTTACAATGGCCAGCGTATGCGCCACTAGGAGTCCCGTGGGTAGTTATTTAGAAGAGGATGGTTCGATTTGGACCTCAACTCCCTCCAGGAGGACACAAGCATGAACGGGCAGGGTCTGCACTGTTTGTCCTCGTGGAAGAACAATTTTGGTGGAGGCCGGAACAATTACTTTTCCTAACAATCCTCCCTCACAGTACTTGAGCCACTCGTGCTTGTTGTTGTAAAATTTTCTCTGCGATGTATGTGGGCCCCACTGTTTCAGAGTCTCGTTAGAGGGGCTTCTGAGGAGAAGGCTTCCAAACTCCTTCAGCACATTCATCCCCAAGGTGACAACAGGTCCATAATTCACCTCTACAACTACCAGTGAAAAGCCCAACATATGATCACAAAGTGATCCCTTCAACTATAAACATATGAACCAATAGAGAGCAAAAGAAGGTCCAAATTCGTTAACAAGGTAAAAATTTATTAAACCAGCACATATCAAATACATAAACATCAAATATCACAAAATTATTAATGAAAAACACAATTGCATAACAATACCTTATGAATAGGGGGAGAATAAGGTTGGCTGCGTATCAGGAAAGAACCGATGGGGCCAAATAACCATCCATGGTATAAACCACCATGACTGATGGTAGAGCAAATTCACAACAAACATTCAATTGTGCCCACTCAGGACTATATAGTATTATTAATATGTGTCACAATCCACCAATACATGTCAGTTGCCTGAGAATCATATATAGTGCAGTACATATATATAAAAAAGGAACAGCACACTGGTATAACTTATCTCTGGGTGCAGAGCCTCCAGGCAACCTGTCCACTGGTCGTCCACATTCAATAGATATCAAAAGAGAAGGCAGCACTCCATTGTTTCAAAAAGTATAGGATTTATTCAAATCCACATGTCAGTGCGACGTTTCAGCTCTATTGAGCTTTTCTCAAGCTCAATAGAGCTGAAACGTCGCACTGACATGTGGATTTGAATAAATCCTATACTTTTTGAAACAATGGAGTGCTGCCTTCTCTTTTGATATCTAGTGCAGTACATAGATAGATCAAAAAGTATCAATAGCCATGATTCATTAACAAGGTAGATTTAAGTAGCGGTAAAAATAGAAAGAAAACTGCACATGTACTTAATGGTACCTAAGTCCCTAAGGGGTGCTCACCCTAAGGTATAGCCGAGCTGATAATTTATACTATAGCGGTATAGTGTCTACCAGGTAATGACGGCAAAATACACCATAAAAAGCTCATCTAATACCTGCAGTCATAGCGTAACCCTGGCTGGTGGTCCCGTAGTGCACCTCAACGCGCGTTTCACTGCCCCCGCAGTTTCGTCAGGAGGTTCCTCCTTCTTGGTCACTACCCGGTGAAGATATCTCACTAGGCTCAGGGTAGTCTGTATCAGGAGTCTTACTAGCCGGGTGCACAGTCACAGCTAGCTGGTGTGGGTGTTTCAAAAAGGAGTCAACCATCTTACTGCTCACAGGCTCGTTCCCCGCCAAGAGTCCCATCTTTCTGCTGAGGCCGCTATTTATTTCTGACCCACCCCCATCAGTCAGGTGTCCTGGACTGCTCCGGTCAGAAATCTCTTCCCCCTGAAATAACAGTGACAGCCTTGACAGTTCCGGCCCAGACACGCAAAGGGAACCGTGAGCCTGGTTCTCCTCCCTACATATGGACCATATCAGATGGTGGTGCTGGATTTTGTGACTTGCTGAGTAAGGTTTTCCACATTTCTGCCATGCTAACCCTCCCTTCTGAGGCGGTGCTGGTGCCCCAGCTGCGTTGGTGACTTCATCCTCCTCTGCCTTGTGCTTCCACTAAGCTCCCGCTGTCAAGTCAGGACGCCGTCAGTAGTGTGTCTACCAGCATGCGCTTGTATGTTTGTATTTTCCAATCACGCTCCAGTGATGGAAGTAAGGATGACACATTGTGCTTGTAACGGGAATCCGCCCAGAAAAGTAGTGGTGGCTGGGAACCACTTATTGTGGTTTCCATGATCCCAATGTATTGATAGCTGTTTAGAAATCACTTGTTGAACTACATGTAGAATATGGGATCCAGTGTTTAGGGGATGTACAGCTGAATGCTTCAATGGGATGGTGTGGAGATGCTTTGTGACACTGCTGGTGGTGGTGCTGCTGCTACATCATCTCTTTGCTGACAGCTGACATGTCACGGCTTTGAGGTGGGCTCACCGCCGAAGCCCACCTCAAAGCGGGGGATACTGCCAGCTGACAAACTATTCCGTCAGCTGACAGAAAGGGGTTAAATTGAGAACAGCATAGGGCTTTTACTGCCATTCTGAAAAGGATTTTCTCATTAGATCTAAAACATCCATTTAAGAAAGTATGCAGTTTGTATTTGAAAGCTTGAAATTGTCTGTGAAATAGTCACAGTGTGAACGTACTCTTACACATTGCACATATAGCAACTTATGCTCCGGCTCATTTATTTGGTTTTACTGTAGTACTTTTGCACTTCATACAAGCAGGGGTGTGGCTCACCTTTTTGAGCTAGGTATTTCAGCTATATTGCTTCCCATGGACAGGTGTTTGAACAGTCAGGCCCCTGTCATGTTCTGCCCTTAGATACAGTAGCTTGTAAAAGTATTAACTCCCTTGGCATTTTTGGGGTTTTGTTACCTCACAACCTGGAATTTCACAGTTTTAGGGTTTGCATCAGTTTATGGAATGAACATGCCTACAATTGTGAACATTTGGTTTTCTTTTTTTTTTTTAAGCAAATAATAGGACAAAATAATTGAAAACTACAATGTGCATAACTATTAACCCCCTTAAAGTCAGTACTTTGTAGAGCCTCCTTTTGCAGCAATTACAGCTGCAAGTCACTGTGGATAATTCCCTCTGAGCTGTCCACATCTTGCCACTGGGATTTCTGCCCATTTCTCAGGATAAAACTACTCCAGCTCCTTCAAGTTTGTTTCCTTTGGTGAACAGCAATATTAACGTCTGACCACAGATTCTCAATTGGATTAAGGTCTGGGTTTTGACTAGACCACTCCAAAACATTTACACGTTTACTCTTAAACAACTCAAGTGTTGCTTTAGCAGTATGCTCTAGATCATTCTCTTGTTCAAAGGTGAACCTCCATCCTAGTCTCAAATCACTGACAAGCTGAAACTGGATTTGCTCAAGAATATCCTTGTATTTCGCACCATCAATCTTCCCCTCCCCTCGACCATTTTCCCTGCCCCTGCTGCTGAAAAACATCCCCACAGCATGATGCTGACACCACCATGTTTCACTGTGAGGATGGTGTTCTTGGGGGTGATGAGGTGTGTTGGTTTGGCGCCAGTGTTTACCTTGGTGGCCAAAAAGTTCAATTTCAGTCTCACCTGACCTCAGCACATTCCTGAATATATTTGGGGAGTCTTCCACATGTCTTTTGGCAAACTCAAAACGAATCTTACAATTTGTTAGTTTTTTCTGCCCAGTCTTCCAAAAAGACCACCTCTATGGAGAGTATGGCTCTGCTTGGGAACTCTGCAGCTCCTTCAGTATTACCTTTGGTCTCTGTGCTTAATCTCTGATTAATGCTCTCCTTGCCTGGGCTGAGTTTTGGTGGGTGACCTTCTCTTGGCAGGTTTTTGTGGTAACATGTTTTTTCCATTTGATGATGTTCCTGTGGATCATCAGATAAAAGGCTATATATATATATATTTTTTTTATAACCCAACGCTGTTTGGAGATCTCCTTGGTCTTCATGGTGGTGTTTGGTTAGTGATGCCTCTTGCTTAATGTTGTTGCAGCCTCTGTGGCCTTTCAGAAAAGGTGTGTATATACTAGCAGACCAAGTGACACTTAGATTGCACAGGTGGACTTCCTGTCACTAAGCATGTAACTTATAAAAGCCAAGTGCTTGCACTAGAAATGTTTACGGGCTTTATGGCAAAAGAGGTGAATACATATGCACATGCCAATTTTTAGTTTTTTGATCCCATAAATTTAATTTATTCCTATATTTTTCTCCACCAACTTAGACTATTTAGTGCTGATGCATCACACACAAATTGGATTACAAAAATATTTAAAACACAGGTTGTAATGTAACAAAAGAGACAAAAAGCCAAAGCGGGTAAATACTTTCGCAAGCCACTGTACACTGAGCTCAGCTGACACAAGTTAAGGCTTTAATACTAGAGAAAGGATAGAACAATCCCGACTGACTACACCTTGTTGCAGTGGGATGGCTTTTATGATATACTCACTTTGTTTTTTTCTTGGGTTTTGTCTGTGAAATGGCCACAGTGTGAATGTGCTCTTACACACTGCATGGATACCCAATTTTGCTCCAGAACACTTATTTGATTTTACAGTATAAAGATGAGCCACATTTATTAACCTCTTCCCGACATGCGCCGTACTAGTACTGCTCTGCGGGAACTGAGTTCCCCCAAACAGCAGTACTAGTATGGCGGCACGATCGCGCGGCCTCACGCTTAGCGCCGCGGCGATTGCGTGCGAGTGTCAGCTGTATATGACAGCTGACACCCTGCAGCAATGCCCAGGATCGGCGCTAGCCCCAGTAATGACAGTGACACAGAGGGGCATCGCGCAGGGACGGGGGCTCCCTGCGCTCTCCCACCGCAACAACGCGATGCGATCGCGTTGTTCCGTTGTGTCCTGGAAGGAGTCCCCGGATCCAAGATAGCCGCAGGGCTCCTTCCGGGTCCTGAAGTGAGGTGGCTTGCCGACGCCTGCTCAGAGCAGGCGCCGGAAAGCCTTCTGCACTGCCTGTCAGATCGCTGATCTGACACAGTGCTATGCAAAGTGTCAGATCAGCGATCTGATCTAATATAGTGATGTCCCACCCTGAGACAATGTTAGAAAGTGAAAAAAAAATAGAATGTATAAAAAATAAAAAAAATCCCCAAATAAAGAAAAAAAAAGATATATATATATTTCCCAATAAATTCATTTATTTATGTAAATAAAAAATAACAATGAAAGTACACATATTTGGTATCGCCCGTAAAGACCCGCTCTATAAAACTACCCCACTAGTTAACCCCTTCAGTGAACACCGCAAAAAAAATAAATAAAAAATTAGGCAAAAAACAACGCTTTATTTTCATACCGGCAAACAAAAAGTGGAATACCACGCGACCAAAAAGACAAATATAAACGTGGTACCGCTGAAAACGTCATCTTGTCCCGCAAAAAAAAAGCCGCTATACAGCATCATCAGCAGAAAAATAAAAAAGTTATAGCTCTCAGAATAAAGAGATGCAAAAACAATTATATTTTATATAAAATAGTTTTTATTGTGTAAAAGCGCCAAAACATAAAAAAAGATATAAATGAGGTATCGCTGTAATCGTACTAACCCGAAGAATAAAGCTGCCTTATCAATTTTACCACACGTGGAACGGTATAAACGCCCCCCCTAAAAGAAATTCAGGAATTGCTGGTTTTTGTTCATTCTGCCTCCCAAAAATCGGAATAAAAAGCGAACAAAAAATGTCATGTGCCCGAAAATGGTACCAATAAAAACGTCAACTCGTAACGCAAAAAACAAGACCTCACATGACTCTGTGGGCCAAAATATGGATAAATTATAGCTCTCAAAATGTGGTGATGCAAAAACAATTTTTTGCAATAATGTGTGTGACGGCTGCCAATCATAAAAATCCGCCAAAAAAACGCTATAAAAGTAAATCAAACCCTCCTTCATCACCCCCTTAGATAGGGAAAAATAATAAAATTTTAAAAAATGTATTTATTTCCATTTTTCCATTAGGGTTAGGGTTGGGGCTAAAGTTAGGGTTGGAGTTAGGTTTGGTGCTAAAGTTAGGGTTGGGGCTAAAGTTAGGGTTAGGGTTGGGGTTAGGGTTGGGAATAAAGTTAGGGATAGGGTTGGGGATAAAGTTAGGGTTTGGATTACATTTACGGTTGGGATTAGTGTTGGGATTAGGGTTAGGGGTGTGGTTAGGGTTATGGTTGGGATTAGGGTTTCGGGGTGTGTTTGGGTTAGGGTTTCTGTTAGAATTGGGGGATTCCACTGTTTAGGCACATCAGGGGCTCTCCAAACACGACATAGCGTCCGATTTCAATTCCAGCCAATTCTGTGTTGAAAACTAAAACAGTGCTCCTTCCCTTCCGAGCTCTCCTGTGCGCCCAAACAGGGGTTTACCCCCAACATATGGAGTATCAGCGCACTCAGGACAAATTGGACAACAAATTTTTGGGTCCAATTTCTCCTGTTACCCTTGGGAAAATACAAAACCGGGGGCTAAAAATAATTTTTGTGGAAAAAATTATTTTTTTATTTTCACGGCTCTGCATTATAAACTGTAGTGAAACACTTGGGCATTCAAAGTTCTCACAACACATCTAGATAAGTTCCTTGGGGGGTCTAGTTTCCAATATGGGGTAACTTGTGGGGGGTTTCTACTGTTTAGGTACATCAGGGGCTCTGCAAATGCAACGTGACGCCTGCAGACCAAGCCATCTAAGGCTACTTTCACATTAGCGTCGGTACGGGGCCGTCACCATGCATCGGCCCGCTGCACGTTGTGAAATAAATGCACAACGGGGCAGCGGATGCAGTTTTTCAACGCATCTGCTGCCCCATTGTATTGACCGGGGAGGAGGGGGCGGAGTTTTGGCCGCGCATGCGCGGTTGAAAATGGCGGATGCGACGCACAAAAAAAGTTACATGGAACGTTTTTTTGTGCCGACGGTCCGCCAAAACACGACGCATCCGTCGCACAACGGATGCGACGTGTGGCCATACGTCGCAATGAGTCGCTAATGCAAGTCTATGGAGAAAAAACGCATTTAAAAAAACATTTTTGTGGGAAAAAATTATTTTTTAATTTTCACAGCTCTACATTCTAAACTTTAGTGAAACAATTGGGGGTTAAAAGTGCTCATCACACATCTAAATACGTTCCTTAGGGGATCTTCTTTCCAAAATGGGGTCACTTGTGGGGGGTTTCCACTGTTTAGGCATGTCAGGGGCTCTCCAAATGCGACATGGGTTCCGATCTCAATTCCAGCCAATTTTGCATTGAACAGTCAAACGGCGCTCCTTCCCTTCAGAGCTCTGCCATGCGCTCAAACAGTGGTTTACCCCCACATATGGGGTATCGGCGTACTCAGGACAAATTGTTCAACGACTTTTGTCATCCAATTTCTCCTGTTACCCTTGGTAAAATAAAACAAATTGGATCTGAAGTAAAAATTTTGTGAAAAAAGTTAAATGTTCTATTTTTTTTTAAACATTACAAAAATTCCTGTGAAGCACCTGAAGGGTTAATAAACTTTTTGAATGTTGTTTTGAGTACCTTGAGGGGTGCAGTTTTTAGAATGGTGTCACTTTTGGGCATTTTCTGTCATATAGACCCCTCAAAGTCACTTCAAGTGTGAGGTGGTCCCTAAAAAAAATGGTTTTGCAAATTTTGTTGTAAAAATGAGAAATCGCTGGTCAATTTTTAACCCTTATAACTTCTTAACAAAAAAAATTATGTTTCCAAAATCGTGCTAATGTAAAGCAGACATGTGGGTAATGTTATTTATTAACTATTTTGTATGATATGACTCTAATTTAAGGGCATAAAAACTAAAAGTTTAAAAATTGCTAAATTTTTGCCAAATTTCCGTCTTTTTCACAAATAAACGCAAGTCAAATCGAAAAATTTTTACCACTGTCATACAGTACAATATGTCACGAGAAAACAGTCTGAGAATCACCTGGATCCGTTGAAGCGTTCCAGAGTTATGACCTCATAAAGTGACAGTGGTCAGAATTGAAAAAAATGGCCTGGTCAGGAAGTTGAAAACAGGCTTCGGGGTGAAGGGGTTAAACTGCATGGAGCACTGTGATAAATCAGGGGTGTTTTTAGAATGTGCAGTTTAATTCTTAGTTAAAACTTAGACAGAATTGATTAAACTTCTACATTGTTATTGTTTTGGGGAAGACTTTTCCCAGCTGAATTATATCAGCATCCCAAAGCAAATAGCAAGTTCCATTTATAACAAATATAACACAATTGGGTCACTTTTACAAGGATGTATTTTACCTTAAAGGCACTGATTCATCAAAGCGATTACACCAAATTTCTGGCATCATTCGCTTTGAAAAGTTGCAAAATCTTTGCGCAATGCAGAGTTTTGCCATGTTCTGCCCATATGGGTAGAATGGCAGCAAAGCCGGCGTTGCATTCATGATGAGCTATGGCATTCCTTAAGCCATAAAGTTTACTCCAGTCCCTGATAGGAGTAGGTTTTTTGGCAATGAGCACAGAGGAGCCCGCAACTGACTCCAGCATGTCCCCTCATCAAGATCGGCATTGTTTACATCAGTCTTGATGAATTGGCGCAAAAAGGTACAAATCTTTGTTTTTAGCTTCCCCTTCTCCATAGAATCTTATAAGTGCCAACTCTTATGGCTGACACTCACATTACTGATGTAATTAAAATGAATTTGCTCCTTAGTGGGTGTAGAGTTTCCTTTAGGGCAGCTCTACTTAACCCTGCATTCATATTACATGTCCCCGACGCCGAACAATATACAGATCACAAGGAAGAAAGAAGATTCCGATCCTTTCCATTTATGTGACCCTGAGAGAAGCAGCGGACTGTGTTACATCTTACATCAAATATCAAAACAACGATTTCTAGATAAGGAGGATCCAAAGAATATCCTGAAACACGCCTTTACAGTATTCAAATAGGCACCTTAGCCAATCAGATTGTCATAAAAGGGAGAAGGAAAATAAAATCTCCCAAAAAGCAACAAATAGCAAAGATACGTAAGAGATTAAAATATAGATTTACTACAAGGTTTAATAAAGTATACAATAATATTAGGAATATTCTGGTCAAACAATGGCCCATTATTCAGTGCCCTCAATTTTATCTGGGATTCTTCCTGATAAACTCAATATTGTATATAGTAATATTACTTCTTCTCACCTGGGAGGCAGCATACTTCTCTTATGGTTATGTCAGACTCTCGCCTACCATAGAAACCTTCAAAAAGAACCTAAAGACCCACCTCTTCCGACAGGCCTACAGCCTGCAGTGATCCTCAACCTACTGAACCACCGCACAACCAGATCTACCCTCTCTTAGTGTATCCTCACCCATCCCTTGCAGACTATGAGCCCTCGCGGGCAGGGTCCTCCCTCCTTATGTACCTGTTAGTGCCTTGATTTTTGCTCATGTTTAATTGTAGTTGTCTATATTTGCCCCATTTCCACACGTAAAGCGCCATGGAATAAATGGCGCTACAAAAATGTATAATAATAATAATATTAATTTTTTAACAAAATATTCTTTGAATACTTTATAAATGTGCAATATATACATATTTAACTCCTTTACCCCTGAAGGTGGTTTGCACGTTAATGACCGGGGCAATTTTTACAAATGTTAAAAGTTTAGCAATTTTCAAACTTTGAATTTTCATGCCCTTAAATCAGAGTTATGTCACAAAAAATAGTTAATAAATAACATTTCCCGCATGTCTACTTTACATCAGGACAATTCTGTAACAAAAAGTTTTGTTAGGAAGTTATAAGGGTTAAAAGTTGACCAGCGATTTTTCCGACAAAATTTACAAAACCATTTTTTTGGGGGGACATCACATTTGAGGTGACTTTGAGGGGTCTATATGAAAGAAGATACCCAAAAGTGACACCATTCTAAAAACTGCACCCCTAAAGGTGCTCAAAACCACATTCAAGAAGTTTAGTAACCCTTCAGGTTCAACATCTAACTTTTTTCACAAAAAATTTACTTCAGATCCAAGTTCCTTTATTTTGACAAAGGTAACACGAAAAAATGGACCCCAATATTTGTTGCTTAATTTCTCCTGAGCATGCCTATACCCCATATGAGGGAGAAAATTACTGTTTGGGTGCACGCAAGAGCTCGGAAGGGAAGGAGCGTCATTTGACTTTTTGAATGCTAAATTTCCTGGAATCATTAGCGGATGTCATGTTCAATTTGAAGAACCCCTGATGTGCCTAAATAGTGGAAACCCCCACAAGTGACCATATTTTGTAAACTGGACCCCCAAGGAATGTACAGGTCCTTCTCAAAAAATTAGCATATAGTGTTAAATTTCATTATTTACCATAATGTAATGATTACAATTAAACTTTCATATATTATAGATTCATTATCCACTAACTGAAATTTGTCAGGTCTTTTATTGTTTTAATACTGATGATTTTGGCATACAACTCCTGATAACCCAAAAAACCTGTCTCAATAAATTAGCATATTTCACCCGGCCAATCAAATAAAAGTGTTTTTTAATAACAAACAAAAAAACCATCAAATAATAATGTTCAGTTATGCACTCAATACTTGGTCGGGAATTCTTTGGCAGAAATGACTGCTTCAATGCGGCGTGGCATGGAGGCAATCAGCCTGTGACACTGCTGAGATGTTATGGAGGCCCAGGATGCTTCAATAGCAGCCTTAAGCTCATCCAGAGTGTTGGGTCTTGCGTCTCTCAACTTTCTCTTCACAATATTCCACAGATTCTCTATGGGGTTCAGGTCAGGAGAGTTGGCAGGCCAATTGAGCACAGTAATACCATGGTCAGTAAACCATTTACCAGTGGTTTTGGCACTGTGAGCAGGTGCCAGGTCGTGCTGAAAAATGAAATCTTCATCTCCATAAAGCATTTCAGCCGATGGAAGCATGAAGTGCTCCAAAATCTCCTGATAGCTAGCTGCATTGACCCTGCCCTTGATGAAACACAGTGGACCAACACCAGCAGCTGACATGGCACCCCACACCATCACTGACTGTGGGTACTTGACACTGGACTTCAGGCATTTTGGCATTTCCTTCTCCCCAGTCTTCCTCCTGACTCTGGCACCTTGATTTCCGAATGACATGCAAAATTTGCTTTCATCAGAAAAAAGTACAAGCTTCTGCCGCTGTTTATGGTTCAAAAGTGGCTTTACCTGGGGAATGCGGCACCTGTAGCCCATTTCCTGCACACGCCTGTGCACGGTGGCTCTGGATGTTTCCACACCAGACTCAGTCCACTGCTTCCTCAGGTTCCCCAAGGTCTGGAATCGGTCCTTCTCCACAATCTTCCTCAGGGTCCGGTCACCTCTTCTCGTTGTACAGCGTTTTCTGCCACATTGTTTCCTTCCAACAGACTTACCATTGAGGTGCCTTGATACAGCACTCTGGGAACAGCCTATTTGTTGAGAAATTTCTTTCTGGGTCTTACCCTCTTGCTTGAGGGTGTCAATGATGGCCTTCTTGACATCTGTCAGGTCGCTAGTCTTACCCATGATGGGGGTTTTGAGTAATGAACCAGGCAGGGAGTTTTTAAAAGCCTCAGGTATCTTTTGCATGTGTTTAGAGTTAATTAGTTGATTCAGAAGATTAGGGTAATAGGTCGTTTAGAGAACCTTTTCTTGATATGCTAATTTATTGAGACAGGTTTTTTGGGTTATCAGGAGTTGTATGCCAAAATCATCAGTATTAAAACAATAAAAGACCTGACAAATTTCAGTTGGTGGATAATGAATCTATAATATATGAAAGTTTAATTGTAATCATTACATTATGGTAAATAATGAAATTTAACACTATATGCTAATTTTTTGAGAAGGACCTGTACTTAGGTGTGTGGTGAGCACCTAGAAACACCCCCCAGGCCCCCCACCCCGGAGCTTCACAGACGTTTATAACGTTGAGCCGTGAAAATAAAAAAACATTTTCCCCACAAAGACGTTATTTTGGCCCCAAATTTTGCGTTTTTATAAGGGTAACAGAAGAAATTGCACTATACAATTTGTTGTGCAATCTCTCCTGAGCACGCTGATACAACATATGTGGGGGAATACTACTTTTGGGGCACAGTGCAAAGCTCAGAAGGGAAGAAGCGCCATAGTAGAGTTCAGATTTTGCTGGAATGTCTTGATGGTGCCATGTCACATTGGCAGAGCCCCTGAGGTGCCAGAACAACAGAAACCCCCTATATGTGAACTCATTTTACAAACTACACTCCCAATGAATTCATCTAGGGGTGCAGCGATGATATTGACACAAGTGCCTCACAGAACTTTACACCATTGAATAAAAACGTATTATGATCATTGAAAGGTCTCCGATTGTTTAACAAACGCAATTCACAAGTCACCAACATGGCGCTAGGTATACCACACCTTGACAAAATCATTATTCCTAAATTACTGCTTCATTGATGCACTAGAACTCACAGCTCAGCCATGGCAAAAGACTATTTATTTTCATGAAAAAAACATTGTCATGTTGATTTGTCCATTTTGTCATCTGAGTGTGCAAAGATTTGTGTTTATAGTATTTTTCTTTAGCGAACAGTCGCACAAGGGCGCTATTAAACTAATTACGTCTACATACAGTCCTGCTTATTGTTATTGGCACCCATGAAGTTTATGTACAGAATGTTGAGTATCTCCCTAAAAAAATGGATGAAATGAAACAGTTCTTTGTATAAGGCACTCGTGTTAAACACAAAAGAGCAAATGATAAAAAAAATAACTTAACCCCTTCATGACCTTGGGATTTTCCGTTTTTCCGTGTTCGTTTTTCGCTCCCCTCCTTCCCAGAGCCATAACCTTTTTATTTCTCCGTCCATATGGCCATGTGAGGGCTTATTTTTTGCGGGATGAGTTGTACTTTTGAACAACATCATTGGTTTTACCATGTCGTGTACTTGAAAACGGGAAAAAAATTCCAAGTGCGGTGAAATTGCAAAAAAAGTGCAATCCCACACTTGTTTTTTGTTTGGCTTTTTTGCTAGGTTCACTAAATGCTAAAACTGACCTGCCACTATGATTCTCCAGGTCATTACGAGTTCATAGACACCTAACATGACTAGGTTCTCTTTTATCTAAGTGGTGAAAAAAAATTCCAAACTTTGCTAAAAAAAAACAATTGCGCCATTTTCCGATATCCGTAGCGTCTCCATTTTTCATGATCTGTGGTCAGGTGAGGGCTTATTTTTTGCGTGCCGAGCTGGCGTTTTTAATGATACCATTTCGGTGCAGATACGTTCTTTTGATCGCCCGTTATTTCATTTTAATGCAATGTCGCGGAGACCAAAAAAAACGTAATTCTGGCGTTTCAAATTTTTTTATTGCTACGCTGTTTAGCGATCAGGTTAATGCTTTTTTTTATTGATAGATCGGGCGATTCTGAAAGCGGCGATACCAAATATGTGTAGATTTGATTTTTTTTACTGATTTATTTTGAATGGGGCGAAAGGGGGGTGATTTAAACTTTTATATATTTTTTATTTTTTTCACTTTTTTTTTTTTTACTTTTGCCATGCTTCTATAGCCTCCATAGGAGGCTAGAAGCTGGCACAACTTGATTGCCTCTGCTACATAGCAGCGATCATAAGATCGCTGCTATGCAGCAGAAAATCAGGTGTGCTGTGAGCGCCGACCACAGGGTGGCGCTCACAGCTACCGGCGATCAGTAACCATAGAGGTCTCAAGGATCTCTATGGTTACAAAGGAGAAGCATCGCCGACCTCCGATCATGTGACGGCAGTCGGCGATGCGCTCATTTCCGGCCGCCCGGCCGGAAGAGCAGGTTAAATGCCGCTGTCTGCGTTTGATCGCGATTCTGCCCGCGCCTATTACGGGCACATGTCAGCTGTTCAAAACAGCTGACATGTCCCGGCTTTGATGCGGGCTCACCGCCGGAGCCCGCATCAAAGAGGGGCTTCTGACTTCGGACGTACTATCCCGTCCGAGGTCAGAAAGGGGTTAAAACAAAAAACAATGGGAGGGGAAAAATAGAAAAACCAAGAGCTTGCGGTGACACTGGTATCGGCACCCTTTACATTAAATTAGTATGGAAACACATTCTGACTCGCCTGTGGTAAATCACAAATGACAATCACCTGTGATTGTTGGTGCCCATGTGACGTGAATTAGCCAAAGGATGATTACTTAATTGTTTTAAAAAGCCACAAGGTAGGCCCTGTCGCTTTGTCACAATGGTGAAGACAAAACGAACTTTCTGCAGACATCAGAACTGCTACTCTTACAACCCCAGGCAAAAATTATGGAATCACCGGCCTTGGAGGATGTTCATTCAGTTGTTTAATTTGGTAGAAAAAAAAGCAGATCACAGACATGGCACAAATCTAAAGTCATTTCAAATGGCAGCTTTCTGGCTTTAAGAAACACTAAGAGAAATCAAGAACAAAAAATGTGGTAGTCAGTAATGGTTACTTTTTTTTAACCAAGCATAGGGTAAAAATTATGGAATCACTCAATTATGAGGGAAAAAAATATGGAATCATGAAAAACATAACACTCCAACACATCACTAGTATTTTGTTGCACCACATCTGGCTTTTAAAACAGCTTGCAGTCTCTGAGGCATGGACTCTTCATCAATCTGGCTCCAACTTTCTCTGATTGCTGTTGCCTGATCAGCTTTGCAGGTTGGAGCCTTGTCATGGACCATTTTCTTCAACTTCCACCAAAGATTTTCAATTGGATTGAGATCCGGACTATTTGCAGGCCATGACTGACCTTGTGTGTGTATTTTCAAGGAATGTGTTCACAGTTTTTGCTCTATGGCAGGATGCATTATCATCTTGAATAATGATTTCATCATCCCCAAACATCCTTTCAATTGATGGGATAAGAAAAGTGTCCAAAAAATCAACATAAACTTGGGTCTAAGGGGTATCGTTTCTCCTTATGAAGAGTGACATACCATCTCTGGCTTGTCAAGGTAAGGAGGCTTATTTGCCGTACAATGCTCCTCTGGGAATTTAAATATGCAAATTGCCTCTTCTGAGAAAAAGAGGACTTAACTCTATAGCGCCACCTGTTGGAAGTAGCGATCCTACAAGTCACAATCAACCCTTTAACGAGTCGTGCAATATGACTTAGGATAAAAGCCAAATCAGTATCTCAATTCGCAGACACGGTGTTTCGGGCTGTTGGCCCTCATCAGTGCGAAGCATGAGAACTGATTTGGCTAGGTGAGAGGCTCTGGACTGGGGTCTAAGGGGTATCGTTTCTCCTTATGGAGAGTGACATTCCATCTCTGGCTTGTCAAGGTAAGGAGGCTTATTTGCCGTACAATGCTCCTCTGGGAATTTAAATAACATAAACTTGTGAATTTATAGAAGATGTAATTACAGCCATCTCCCCAGTGCCTTTACCTGACATGCAGCTCCATATCAATGACTGTGGAAATTTGCATGTTCTCTTCAAGAAGTCATCTTTATAAATCTCATTGGAACGGCACCAAACAAAAGTTCCAGCATCATCATCTTGCCCAATGCAGATTCGTGATTCATCACTGAATATGACTTTCATCCAGTCATCCACAATCCATGATTGCTTTTCTTTAGCCCATTGTAACCTTGTTTTTTTCTGTTTAGGTGTTAGTGATGGCTTTCGTTTAGCTTTTCAGTATGTAAATCCCATTTCCTTTAGGTGGTTTCTTATAGTTCGGTCACAGACGTTGACTCCAGTTTCCACCCATTCTTTCATTTGTTTTGTTGTGCATTTCCTGTTTTGGAGACATATTGCTTTAAGTTTCCGGTCTTGATGCTTTGATGTCTTCCTTGGTCTACCAGTATGTTTGCCTTTAACCCCTTCCTGACCTGTGACGCCATGTAGGCGTCATCAAAGTCAGTGCCAATCCGACCTGTGACACCTATGTGGCGTCATGGAGGGATCGCGTCCCTGCAGATCGGGTGAAAGGGTTAACTCCAATTTCACCCGATCTGCAGGGACAGGGGGAGTGGTACTTTAGCCCAGGGGGTGGCTTTGCCCCCACTTGGCTACAATCGCTCTGATTGGCTGTTGAAAGTGCAACAGCCAATCAGAGCAATTTGTAATATTTCACCTATGAAAAGTGGTGAAATATTACAATCCAGCCATGGCCGATGCTGCAATATCATCGGGCATGGCTGGACACCCTAATCTGCCCCCCACCACCGCCACCGATCTCCTTCCCAGTCATCCATTCTGTGGTCCGCTGTCCTCCTGTCCGCTCCCCTCCATCCTCCTGTCCGCTCCCTCCGTGCTCCGATCCCACCCCTGTGCTTCAATACCCCCCTCATACTTACCGAGCCTCCTGGTGTCCGTCCGTCTGTTCCATGGGCGTCGCCATCTTCCAAAATGGCGGGCACATGTGTAGTGCGCCCGCCGATTCGTTCTATGTACATTTTGATCACTGTGATAAAACCTATCACAGTGATCAAAATAAAAAAATAGTAAATGAACACCCCCTTTATCATCCCCATAGGTAGGGACAATAATAAAATAAAGAAAATATATTTACTTTCACTAGGGTTAGAAAAAGGGTTAGGCTATGTGCACACGTATTCTGGTCCTGTGTATTTTTCCGCAGCGGATTTGCTAAATCTGCAGTGCAAAACCGCTGCAGATTTACCGCGGGTTTTCTGCGGATTTCACTGCGGTTTTACAACTGCGGTTTTCTATAGGAGCAGCTGTAAAACCACTGTGGAATCCGCAGAAAGTGACATGCTGTGGAACGTAAACCGCTGTTTCCACGCAGTTTTTTCCGCAGCATGTGCACAGCATTTTTTGTTTCCCATAGGTTTACATTGAACTGTAAACTCATGGGAAACTGCTGCGGACCCGCAGCTGCGGAAACACTGCGGATTCGCGTTTTCTGCAGCATGTGCACATACCCTTGGAATTAGGCTATGTGCACACGGTGCGGATTTGGCTGCAGATCCGTAGTGGATTGGCCGCTGTGGATTCGTAGCAGATTTCCATCAGGTTTACAGTACCATGTAAACCTATAGAAAACCAAATCCGCTGTGCCCATGGTGCGGAAAATACCGCGCGGAAACGCTGCGTTGTATTTTCCGCAGTATGTCAATTCATTGTGCGGATTCCGCAGCGTTTTACACGTGTTTCTCAATAGGAATCTGCAGGTGAAATCTGCACAAAAAAACACTGGAAATCCGCGGTAAATCCGCAGGTAAAACGCAGTGCCTTTTCCCTGCGGATTTTTCAAAAATGGTGCGGAAAAATCTCACACGAATCCGCAACGTGGGCACATAGCCTTAGGGTTGGAATTAGAGTTAGGGTTGGAATTAGGGCTAGGGTTGGAAATAGGGTTAAGATTAGGCTTGTGGTTAGGGGGTTAGGGTTGGGATTAGGGGTGTGTTGGGGTTAGGGTTGTGATTAGGGTTATGGCTAGAGTTGTGATTAGGGTTAGGAGTGTGTTGGGGTTAGTGTTGGAGTTAGAATTGAGGGGTTTCCACTTTTTAGGCACATCAGGGGTCTCCAAACGCAACATGGCACCACCATTGATTCCAGCCAATCTTGCGTTCAAAAAGTCAAATGGTGCTCCCTCCCTTCCGAGCCCCGACGTGCGCCCAAATAGTGGTTTACCCCCACATATGGGGTACTAGCATACTCAGGACAAACTGGGCAACAGCTATTAGGGTCCAATTTCTCCTGTTAACCTTGCGAAAATACAAAATTGCTTGCTAAAACATCATTTTTGAGGAAAGAAAAATTATTTTTTTTATTTTCACTGTTTAGGCACGCCCGCAGACCATTCCATCAAAGTCTGCATTTCAAAACGTCACTACTTCCCTTCCGACCCCCGACGTGTGCCCAAACATTGGTTTACCCCCACATTTGGGGTACGAGCATACTCAGGACAAACTGGGCAACAACTATTGGGGTCCAATTTCTCCTGTTACCCTTGCGAAAATAAAAAATTGCTTGCTAAAACAATTTTTGAGGAAAGAAAAATGATTTTTTATTTTCACGGCTCTGCGTTATAAACTTCTGTGAAGCACTTGGGGGTTTAAAGTGGTCACCGCACATCTAGATTAGTTCCACGGGAGGTCTTGTTTCCAAAATGGGGTCACTTGTGGGGGAGCTCCAATGTTAGGCACACAGGGGCTCTCCAAATGCGACATGACCACTAACGATTGAAGCTAATTTTTCATTGAAAAAATCAAATGGCGCTCCTTCCCTTCCGAGCCCTGTCGTGCGCCCAAACAGTGGTTCCCCCCCACATATGGGGTATCAGCGTACTCAGGACAAATTGTACAATAACTTTTGGGGTCCAGTTTCTCTTTTTACCCTTGGGAAAATAAAAAAATTGTTGCTAAAAATCATTTTTGTGACTAAAAAGTTAAATGTTCATTTTTTCCTTCCATGTTGCTTCTGCTGCTGTGAAGCACCTGAAGGGTTAATAAACTTCTTGAATGTGGTTTTGAGCACCTTGAGGGGAGCAGTTTTTAAAATGGTGTCACTTTTGGGTATTTTCAGCCATATAGACCCTTGAAACTGACTTCAAATGTGAGGTGGTCCCTAAAAAAAATTGTTTTGTAAATTTCGTTGTAAAAATGAGAAATCGCTGGTAAAATTTTAACCCTTATAACTTCCTAGCAAAAAAAAATTTTGGTTCCAAAATTGTGCTGATGTAAAGTAGACATGTGGGTAATGTTATTTATTAACTATTTTGTGTCACATAACTCTCTCGTTTAACAATAAAAATTCAAAATTTGAAAATTGCGAAATTTTCAACATTTTAGCCAAATTTCCATTTTTTTCACAAATAAACTCAAAAATTATCGACCTAAATTTACCACTAACGTGAAGCCCAATATGTCACGAAAAAATCTCAGGACCGCTAGGATCCGTTGAAGCGTTCCTAAGTTATTACCTCATAAAGGGACACTGGTCAGAATTGCAAAAAACGGCCAGGTCATTAAGGTCAAAATAGGCTGGGTCACGAAGGGGTTAACAACCTTCCCATGTTGTTTGTATTTGGTCCAGATTTTAGACACAGCTGACTGTGAACAACCAACCTTTTGCAACATTGCATGATGATTTACCCTCTTAAGAGTTTGATAATCCTCTCCTTTGTTTCAATTGACATCTCTCATGTTGGAGCCATGATTCATGTCGCTCCACTTGGTGCAACAGCTCTCCAAGGTGTGATCACTCCTTTTAAGATGCAGACTAACGAGCAGATCTAATTTGATGCAGGTGTTAGTTTTGGGAATGAAAATTTACAGGGTGATTCCATAATTTTTCCCCTATGCTTTGTTAAAAAAAAAAAGTAACCATTACTGACTACAACATTGTTTGTTCTTGATTTCTTTTAGTGTTTCTTAAAGCCAGAAAGTTGCCATTTGAAATGACTTTAGTTTTGTGCCATGTCTGTGGTCTGCTTTTTTTCTACAAAATTAAACAACTGAATTAACATCCTGGACAGATGAAACAAAAATAGAGCTTTTTGGCAATGCAAAGCAACAGTTTGTTCACTGGAAAAGAAGCCTGTACCTAAAAGAACACCCTACCATCAGTTAAGCATTGTGGAGGATCCATAATGCTGTGGGGTTGCTTTGCTGCGTCTGGTAATGGAGGGCCTTGATCGTATCACAGGAATCATGAAATCAGAGAATTTTCAAGACATTTTAGAGCGAAATGTACCATCCAGTGTAAGAAAACTTGGTTTAAGTCGAAGATCATGGTTCCTCCAGCAAGACAATGATCCAAAGCACACATTCAAAAGTACACAGGCATGGTTAAAAAAAGAAAAAATGGACTTAAAATGGCCAACAGCGAATCCTGACCTCAATTCCACTGAAAATCTTTGGGGTGAGCAGAATTCTGCAATGTGGAAAAAGAACCCTGCAAACATTCAATAGCTAGAACAAACTGCAAAGGAAAAGCAGGAGAAAATACCAGCTGAGAAGTGCAAGAAGCTTATTTATGGCTACAAGAAACATTTGGAGGCTGTCATCAATGCCAAAGGGTGTGCAACCAAGTATTAATCAGGGGTGCCTTAATTGCAGCACATGCTGTTTATTCTGTTTTTTCTTTAAAATTGCAACATGTAAGTTGAAAAACAATGTTTAATTGTTGTATTACTTTGGGCCTCTAATTATATAATATTGGTATATTTACATTTATTTCTGAAGATATTATGCAGTCTATGAAAAAAAATGAAGGGGTGCCAAAAACAAAACCAAACACTATTGTGCTCTTTCTCCAGCCCAGATACAGAATGATATACAATGGTGCACAGAGACTCCCTACTGAGGTCCTCCCGCTCAGATGAAAGAACACTTCCTTAAACTAAAAAAAAATTAAAAAAAATTAGGAATTACAGTAGTCATGTTCCCCGTAATAGGTGCAGAATGTTTAAGAATACCAAAGAACTTGGCATAAATGCCTGATTCGAGCCATTATTTTAAGCAATTTATTTTTTTCTGTAAATTGATGCAATGTCTTACCCCCAAAACTAAAATGGAACCATTTGAAGACATGCATATAGGGGACCTACCCCTATAAAAATCATACTGGTACAGTAGACTTTAGTTTTATTACATATGTAAATGAGAAGCTTCGGTGTGACCAAGCACTTAATTGAGGGATGGAGCCCTTGGCCATCACCCACTCCTCCCCTTTTGGTAATGGACAGCGCTCACTTTTGGAGTGGTCCGACACCAATCTCTAACTGTACACATACTGAGACTGCAAGGCCACCATCATCCCTCTCCTGTAGTGGCCATTCTTTATACACAGTCACAAAGCACCTGCTGCCCGATACGGACGAGAAGGAGAGAAGAACACTCACATTATCAATGTGTGAGCGCTCTCATCACTGTCCTGTGTAGTGGACGCCTACTGCTGTCTGAACTTGTGTGCAGCTAGCGGCCTCAACACACCGGAATGATAACGGAACTGTGCACGCTGACACTGTGCGTGCTCTTGGCACCTGCTCTGTCTGTATGTGCAGGGCTGTGGCTTTAGATCAGGCATCGCTCAAAGAGAGCCCTATCAATCACCATAAAGGGGTTGGTGGTGGAAGGCTTTCTGAGCAGGCAAAACAGTGCACTGAAGACCCTTCATTTATATTATATAGTTTTTTTTATGTTAAACTAACCTACAATACTGGTATGATTTTTTTTTTTCTTTATAAGTGCAAAGTCCCTTTTTTGACAGTCTAAAAAAATTTCTATTTTTTTTTCGGGGGGGGGGGGGGGGGGGGGACTAACTCCCTTTAAATTAATAAAGGGAACCAACATTCCTCACTTTCTTTTTTTTAACCTAATAATTCGAAATAGGGGGGACCTTAGATGCAAACACGTTCTTGACCCCTGACTTTCTGCCTTCCTTTAGGGGCCTTCTTGACCTCTAGTTTTCTCTGTGTCTTATATTATCATTAGAAATAGGCCCGATGCTATCGCATCAGGAGTGAGATGAAATTAACATCTGTGCATACTTAGTGGTGCTGACAGGAGCAGTGGACATGTGTCACACCGTTTGCACTTTCCAACATATCTGTTCTATATCATCCCTCTGCATTTTTGTATTTTTGTGCAGGCGCAAGTGACACTGCCGCGGTGCCTTATGGGATTCGGGAACAGCGGCCGGGAGTCCCAACTGGCGATTATATATAGATGTTTAAATTTTTAAAGGCCAAAACTGAGTTTACAGTAATATAAAAGAAAAAAAAAGGGTTTACTACTGTTAGTAGCCAGTTGAAAAAAAGAACGCCCTCAGTGGGGAAAACAGGGTAATCTTGTAGTTGGATACCTTTCACAGTAATATGTAATGCTACACTTTGTTACATTTAGATACGCATGGGATTTGGATACTTAGATTCAACCACTGTAATCTCATATCTAATATATAATTGCCTAGAATACTACTTCCTGCAATTTGTGCCAACTTCCGTGGCTTTGTCCGGAGCTAATGTCCGGAGATAAGTGACGTCACCAGTGTCCTACACCCAGGCAGAGCACAGTGGCCCCAGGCAGAGCACAGGGGCCCCAAGCAGAACATGGGGCCCCAGGCAGAGCACAGGGGCCCCAGGCAGAGCACAGTGGCCCCAGGCAGAGCACACACCAAATCGGAGGCCGAGGGGCCCCGCCCACCAAATCGGAGGCCGAGGGTCCCCGCCCACCAAATCGGAGGCCGAGGGTCCCCGCCCACCAAATCGGAGGCCGAGGGGCCCCGCCCACCAAATCGGAGGCCGAGGGGCCCCGCCAAGCAAATCGGAGGCCGAGGGGCCCCGCCAAGCAAATCGGAGGCCGAGGGTCCCCACCCACCAAATCGGAGGACGAGGGGCCCCACCCACCAAATCGGAGGCCGAGGAGCCCCGCCCACCAAAAGTAAGTGCGGCCCCAAAAGTAAGTGCGCCCCCGGGTGCAAAAGTAAGTGCGCCCCCGGGTGCAAAAGTAAGTGCGCCCCCGGGTGCAAAAGTAAGTGCGCCCCCGGGTGCAAAAGTGAGTGCGCCCCCGGGTGCAAAAGTGAGTGCGCCTCCGGGTGCAAAAGTAAGCGCGCCCCCGGCCCCAGGTGCAAAAGTAAGCGCGCCCCCCAGTCCCGTGTGTGAAAAGTGATGCTGTAAAGCTGGTAGCGCTGTTCAAGCACCATGTATTTCCTTCAGGAAATGCCCATCTAATATATAATTGCCTAGAATACTACTTCCTGCAATTTGTGCCAACTTCCGTGGCTTTGTCCGGAGATAATGTCCGGAGCTAATGTCCGGAGATAAGTGACATCACCAGTGTCCTACACCCAGGCAGAGCACAGGGGCCCCAGGCAGCATATGGGGCCCCAGGCAGAGCACAGTGGCCCCAGGCAGAGCACAGTGGTCCCAGGCAGCCTATGGGGCCCCAGGCAGAGCACAGGGGCCCCAGGCAGCATATGGGGCCCCAGGCAGAGCACAGTGGCCCCAGGCAGAGCACAGGGGCCCCAGGCAGAACATGGGGCCCCAGGCAGAACATGGGGCCCCAGGCAGAGCACAGGGGCCCCAGGCAGAGCACAGGGGCCCCAGGCAGAGCACAGGGGCCCCAGGCAGCATATGGGGCCCCAGGCAGAGCACAGGGGCCCCATGCAGAGCACAGGGGCCCCAGGCAGCATATGGGGCCTCAGGCAGAGCACAGTGGCCCCAGGCAGCATATGGGGCCCCAGGCAGAGCACAGTGGCCCCAGGCAGAGCACAGGGGCCCCAGGCAGAACATGGGGCCCCAGGCAGAACATGGGGCCCCAGGCAGAACATGGGGCCCCAGGCAGAGCACAGGGGCCCCAGGCAGAGCACAGGGGCCCCAGGCAGCATATGGGGCCCCAGGCAGAGCACAGGGGCCCCATGCAGAGCACAGGGGCCCCAGGCAGCATATGGGGCCCCAGGCAGAGCACAGTGGCCCCAGGCAGAGCACAGGGGCCCCAGGCAGAGCACAGGGGCCCCAGGCAGAGCACAGGGGCCCCAGGCAGAGCACAGGGGCCCCAGGCAGAGCACAGTGGCCCCAGGCAGAGCACAGGGGCCCCAGGCAGCCTATGGGGCCCCAGGCAGAGCACAGTGGCCCCAGGCAGAGCACAGGGGCCCCAGGCAGCATATGGGGCCCCAGGCAGAGCACAGTGGCCCCAGGCAGAGCACAGGGGCCCCAGGCAGCATATGGGGCCCCAGGCAGAGCACAGTGGTCCCAGGCAGAGCACAGTGGCCCCAGGCAGAGCACAGGGGCCCCAGGCAGAGCACAGTGGCCCCAGGCAGAACATGGGGCCCCAGGCAGAGCACAGGGGCCCCAGGCAGAACATGGGGCCCCAGGCAGAGCACAGGGGCCCCAGGCAGCATATGGGGCCCCAGGCAGAGCACAGGGGCCCCAGGCAGCATATGGGGCCTCAGGCAGAGCACAGTGGCCCCAGGCAGCATATGGGGCCCCAGGCAGAGCACAGTGGCCCCAGGCAGAGCACAGTGGCCCCAGGCAGCATATGGGGCCCCAGGCAGAGCACAGTGGCCCCAGGCAGCATATGGGGCCCCAGGCAGAGCACAGTGGTCCCAGGCAGAGCACAGGGGCCCCAGGCAGCCTATGGGGCCCCAGGCAGAGCACAGTGGCCCCAGGCAGAACATGGGGCCCCAGGCAGCATATGGGGCCCCAGGCAGAGCACAGTGGTCCCAGGTAGAGCACAGGGGCCCCAGGCAGCCTATGGGGCCCCAGGCAGAGCACAGGGGCCCCAGGCAGCATATGGGGCCCCAGGCAGAGCACAGGGGCCCCAGGCAGCATATGGGGCCCCAGGCAGAGCACAGGGGCCCCAGGCAGAGCACAGGGGCCCCAGGCAGCATATGGGGCCCCAGGCAGAGCACAGCGATATTTTGGACCACTGTGCGGTGTTTCAGACCCCCTGTGTGATGTCTGGGGCCCTGTTCTTAAGTATATTAAAGATTAAAGTAACATATATTAAAGTATATTATAGATCAAATTTGACACGTTTATGAGCACCATTGAGTGATATACTCAAGAATTACATAATTTTTCAACATTTTATGGTTTCAAACTGTAAACACTCAGAGTTTTTTTTACTTCAACCAGAAAACCTTAACGGTTCATAAAAAACTTGACTGTTCAGGATATGATAAAAGTCATAGTATTCTGAATCTTTAACTTATAAAGATACCTTTACATGGGGTGATTATTGGTTCCAGAGAGGCTTTCGGCCGATAATCGTACACATGGCTGGTGACAGGACAATACAATATAAACGTTCAAAGGTAAACACTGATAACATTAAAATCTAATATATAATTGCCTAGAATACTACTTCCGGCAATTTGTGCCAACTTCCGTGGCTTTGTCCGGAGATAATGTCCGGAGATAAGTGACGTCACCAGCGTCCTACACCCGCTCAGGGTGGACAAAGATATATGCCTTCGTGGTGCGCGGCACTTTTCTGATTGGTTGCCGCCTGCCGCGAGCGACCAATCAGAAATGTGCCGTACTGTCAAGAGCTGGTGAGTGCAGCCATTTTTTGTTCTTTCTTACTATTATTTATTAATTGTATTATTCTTACATTTGAATAAATAAAGTATATATGGATTCTAGACTCCCGATTCTTTAGAATCGGGCTGCCATCTAGTTACTAAATAAACACGCAAAATAGAATACAATCTTTTATCTTGAATACACATCTTGATCTCAATGACCACACAAAGCTGCCAGAATACTGGACATAAGTGTCGTCAAGGGACGAGAGGAAAAGAGAAGTTGGTTTCATCAGACCGGTCACTCCAAACATGGATACCCGGACACATGACTACGGTAATATTTCCGCTTATTGTGTGAACAGTGGCTTTTATATAAATCTTTCAAACTTTTCTCCAACAACAGCCTAAGACTTAATAATCCCCTTAGAGTTCATGTCAGTCCAGATGGCGTTTCAAAGCCGTACAGTCTTTATCAGGAACGCTACAAATGCTTGCATAAGTACATTCTCGATTGTCTCTTGCTTGAATTCAGGCAACTTTGTAGATTTCAAGTTTTCCTATATTACAATGGGTTACAAAAATTAGGAAATATGAATAAATGTATATCTTACGACATCAGAATTAAAAGACCATGTATTTATTAATACTTGGTCACACTGAGTTACTTGGCTTTACGTAAATCTATATTTCAGTTTATGATAATGTACAAATACAGAAGGAAAATACGTTTTAATTTCACGGTTATAAAATACTGATCCAAACAAAAGGTTAGTTTAACATAACTCAGTATATGTAGCCTTCCTTCTATGCCGTAACAGAGTAAGGCTGACTGTGAACAACTACAAAACCCATATCACAACAGTTTGCACTGACACGATCATGATAATCTTGGTCCATCCATAACCATCTTTGCATCTGAGTAGAACTCAAGCAAGAACGGCTCAAAAAGTCAAGTAATTGGGCCGTCAAGAGCTGCAAAGGCCATCATGGCATTTTCTTAAACATTTCAAAGTGGGTTGTTTTGTGAAAGCGGTAACTAGTGATCATCAAGGGACGTAAGGCACAGTTGGCTGAACACAGTGCATCAGGCTTCATTGCCAGTTCAAGGTAAAGGGACGTCTTCTCTTGTTTTAAGACATACTATATGGAATAGTGGTATAGCCCTAAAGTTAGTAAACTGCACGGCAGGTGGTCACTACATGACTTAAATCCTTGAGATGAAGTGCAGCAATAAAAATACAAAGCAATCATCTCCACATCATACTCGGTTTAACCACAAACATCAAGGTCATTTCCTTTGGGGTTAGAGCTTTACATCAGGTGCGGTTAACACGTTGGTCCACATGGCAGTGGTTGTGTGGCAAGTGTGCACACAGTGGTACGACCATCCATGAACGAGGTAAATCATTTGTCAAGTGGAGTTTCTGTTATAACAGTCTTGTGAGATGGCATGCCAGCTTTGGTCTTCTTGTGGAGAGCAAGACCTCCAGTGCTTTGGCCAAAAATTCTAGAAAATGAGAGTTGGCAAACATCAAATCTTTGAATACACAGGATTACAGTACAAAACCAATATATATCATGGATAATTATCCCTTACCAGATTACATGAGGGAACAAGGCAATTTTATGCAGCCCTGGTTACTGTCTTCATTGCTATCAAGCTTTTTCATCCTGTACTGATGGATTTCACGAACCAGGGTATAAAAAGCATCTTCAACACCCTGGAGAGACAGTTTGCATGGAAATCAATGATACGGTGGCCAAATATAATATTGCAAAATATATTTGGATCACAAAGATGAGCATATACCTGTCTTGTTTTTGCAGATGTCTCAACAAATGGGATTCCGTAACTTCTAGCCAATTCTTGGGCTTGCTTGGTGTCCACAGTTCTGGTTGGGAGATCACATTTGTTACCAACAAGTACCATTGGAACATCATCTGAGTCTTTTACTCTTTTTATCTGCTCCCTAAAAATGAAAGAATGGGCATTTATTACAAATAACCTATAGAGGCAACATGTATGTGTTATGTATAATTATCTAGTAATAAGGATGCTCAAGAAGATTATACCACCATATAAACTGGTTATACATACAATCCACAAAGCAATACAGATGTCACCAATAGGGTTGAGCGAAACGGATCGTTCATTTTCATAAGTCGCCGACTTTTGGCAAAGTCGGCGTCTCATGAAACCCGACCCCTGTGCGGGGTCGGCCATGCGGTACGCGATCTTGGCGCCAAAGTCGCGTTTCGTATGACGCGTTTAGCGCCATTTTTTCAGCCAATGAAGGAGTGTGGGCAGAGTGATGACATAGGGGTTAGGGGCGTGCACGCCTATCTTCATTTCATCGCTTGTGCGCAGTAGGGATTTGGAATGTGTAAAACGAAATTTTCTGTGCTGGGACGGAGGGAGAGGGAGAGGGAGAGGGAGAGAATAAAAAAAAACAAAAAAAAACCCCATTGACGTGCATAGGGTTTCGTGTTCCGGCCGATCCTCGACTTTTCGCAGCAATCGGCCGATTTCGCCCGACTCGACTTTTCAAAAAGTCGGCTTTCGCGAAACATGACTCGACCCTAAAAAAGTCAAAGTCGCTCAACCCTAGTCACCAACATGAAAGTACAAGCAGCACTGAAGAACTGGAGCCTCATGGATATCATTCACATCCTTTTCTTACTCTCAAACCACAAAAACTCTTACAGTCGTTCTGATTCATTCTGGTCTTGACTAATGCAACTATTAATTGGTCTTCCCCTCACTAAACTCTCCCCTCTCTAATCTAGCCTGAACGCAGCAGTCAGGCTCCGGTTTTTATCCAGCCACTATACTGATACCTTCACCCTGTACCAGTTATTGCACTGGTCGCCCAACTTTGGAAAATAACCACTCACCCACAAAACTCACCAGTTTTACGCAGCCATACATCTCTATTCACCATCCTACCTGTGCTATCAGTTATGTTAATGATACAAGAAAGACATCCTCCATAACACCCAATTTCCCACTCCAGTCTCTTAAGACGTTTTGCTGTGCTGGGCCAGTTCCCCGTAATGCAGTATCCTAGACAATCCAGTTAATTCACAGTTTTGAGGATGTCCTACAAAGACATCTTTTTAGACAGATCTCCCTTTAAACAGATTTACTCAGAACCTGGTCCTTTCTTTTAACAGATCCCCCTTACTCTATGCAGTCAATGGCATTTTGAATCTGTACATGTAAAGCTGAATGAGCTAGATAGCAGCCTACATACATATAGCCAAATTTATGAATAAGATTATTAGGGAATCTGTCAGAATGTTTTGCTACCTCATCTGACAACAGCATGATGTAGGCAAAGAGATCCTGAATCCAACGATGTATCATTTATTTTACTGGGTGCAGCGGTTCTGACGCAATCAGGGTTATTAGACTTAGCAATGCAGCAAAGCTCAGAAAGCTAACCCCGCCCACACCACAGCTAACTCCGCCCACACTAGACTGTCAGTGTATATAGTCTATTAACAGTGGGCTGCTTATTACAGAAGCGGCAGAGCCACACTGAGCTGAGAAACAATTTCGCCAAAGCAATGGGGAAAACATTTAGTTGCAGATGTCAGTGCAGAGTGATAAAATGAGGTAAATACACAGATGCCTCGTGAAAAAAACTCAGAGGAATATGTCAAAGACCATTTAACCAAATTATTCATGTTGGACTGCACACTCGATGCAATAGTGGCTGCAGAGCTATTAGCAAAGTATTAGTCACCTAATGAGTAGTGATGAGCGAATATACTCGTTACTCGAGATTTCCCGAGCATGCTCGGGTGTCCTCCAAGTATTTTTTAATGCTCGGAAATTTTGATTTTATTGCCGCAGCTGAATGATTTACATCTGTTAGCCAGCATAAGTACATGTGGGGGTTGCCTGGTTGCTAGGGAATCCCCACATGTAATTATACTGGCTAACAGATGTAAATCATTCAGCTGCGGCAAGATAAACTAAATCTCCGAGCACTACAAAATACTCGGAGGACCCCCGAGCATGCTCGGGAAATCTCAAATAACGAGTATATTCGCTCATCACTACTAATGAGTTAACTTTTGTTAAGTCCAAGTTGGAATTATCAAAAATAATCTCATACTGGGAGAAGATATACATGTCTCCAGGGGAAATAAAAAAAAATAAACCTTTTATTCCACTCTGCAGCTACAATTACATCATGTGTCCAGTTCGGTATGAAAAATTTGGTGTAAGGTCTTCTTTAACTATATAAAAGGAGAACCCCGCTACTGGCCCATTCTGCCCTCACCTAGCAGAGCAGAGATACTCAGTGCTCCTCTATGAATTTCAAGAGCATTTAACCGAATGCCCACCATGTAAAGCTAGTGGTCACTGCGCGGTGGAGGCTTACCAAGAAAACAACTGATTGCTGTAAATTAAGGGGCATTTACACTGCAAAATAATCATGGCCAAGAGCATTGTTAAAAACGTTTGCATCACCATTATCATGCCCTGTAAACAGACTGGCGATCACCCAGCAGAGGAGCCAAACGCTCATTCATTTAGTGAAATTCTCTTCTGCGCAGTACAATTTAAAAAAAAAAAAAAAAAAAAAACAACACAACATTCTTGATGCTGTATCATTCAGTGTAAACAGGACTTGCACTCGGTCGGCCAGTGCGCATCGTTTACTAGGATCTGTTGTGTATATAGACATTCGGCGGTCGTAACATGCAGGCGGTCACACTGTGTGAACAGACCCTTAGAGAGGACAAATTAACATCGCCAGCTTCTATTCAATGAGTGGTTGTCTTTAGACAACTGATTTAATTTAGGGGGGGAATTACTTTAGCACTGGAGCCTTGTAGCACTGGAGTCCAAGGAGTTTGTATAGGTTTCCTCCCACACTCCACATACTGATTGGGTGTCCCAATGGGGACAGCAATGATGTATGTAAAGCGCTGTGGAATTAAGGGTGTTCTATAAATGAAAAAAAAAAAAATGATTTATTTTAATTCTTATCTTATTGACTATCAGAAAAAGAAAAGTAATCCCTTGGGCCTATGAGCAGACATCAGTATTCTACTAAGAACAAATGTGATTTTGCCTGCATTGCTCTTTTATTACTAGGTGGAATCCTTAAGTTATGGATAGGTCAGTTATATGATACATGACGAGACCAAATAGGCCATGGAAATTCATAAACTGTATGAGAGAGAAAAAAAAAGGCTGCAATATCTTTTTCTAACACTTCAGACGAGAAAACAAATTGCCCAAACAGTGCCCTGCCTGCCTCCACCATTGTGGGGTCGGTAACTGAGGATATGAGCTTTATACAGTCTGGTCATTCCTGTACTCCCGAGCCGGCAGAGGCTGCCACCAGGGAGTCATGGTCGGACCATGGAACAGGCAGGCTTAAATATTCATTACACTTGTGCGTTACCTATAGGAATTGATATCTGCAAATGATTTGCTATTGTTGATTGCGAACACGCAGAGGAAGCCTTCCCCCGTGCGCATGTACTGGTCGCGCATGGCGCTGTACTCTTCCTGACCCGCGGTGTCCAAGATATCTAGCAAGCAGGTCTCCCCATCAATCACCACCTGCTTCCGGTAAGAATCCTACAGGGAGACAGAGGCAAGGGAGGAAGAAATAGATCACACGTATGATTAGTTTGCTTCATTCATTGAGACACAATGGCACAAAACCTCATTGATGTGGCACAGTCAGGTCTGTCAAAAGGCAACATCTCTTCACTTTCACAAGCAAGTCTCAGCTTTCTTTCCCTTATGCAAACAGATTTTTAGCTGCCATATGTTTCAAAATCCTTAAAAAGGCCATTTGTTTGCGAGACAAGTTGTACTTTTGAATGACACCATTGATTTTACCATAATGTACTGTAAAACGGGAAAACAAAATCCAAATGCAGTGAAATTGGAAAAAAACAAAAGTGAAATTCTACAATTGTTTATTATTATTTATTTTCCATGTTCACTATATGGTAACACCGAGCTGGTAATATATGATTCCCCAGGTCAGTATGAGTACTCAGATACCAAATATGTATTTTTTTTCTTTTATTTAAGTGGTGAATTTGATTTTGAAAATTTCCATGAAAAAAAAAAAAAAAAAAGTTTTGCTTTTGTCACCATTTCCCAAGACCCGTAATGTTTTCAGTGTTTCGTGATCTTGGGCTGGGCGGGGGCTTATTTTTTGCTCCCTGAGCTGACATTTCTATTGATAACATTTAGGAGTAGATACAATATTTTGATCGCCTCTTCTAGAGTTTCAATATTTTTTGCTCGTTACTCTATTTACCGATCGGATTAATTTATTTCATATTTCAGCAAGGAAACGGTAGGGACTTTTTAATTAAAGTACATTAGAAAATAGATTAGATTATGGCATTAAATAGATAGGCACTGAGAATGAAAGTTTGGGTTTCGGACTACCCCTTTAACTTGTTTAGTGTGTGTAGCCTGTAGCAGCCCCAATAGAGAGTACTAGTGTAGCGACTAGGGTTGAGCGAAACGGGTCGTTCATTTTCATAAGTCGCCGACTTTTGGCAAAGTCGCGTTTCGTATGACGCTTTTAGCGCCATTTTTGCAGCCAATGAAGGAGCGGTAGAGTGCTGACGTAGGTGTTAGGGGGCGTACACAACAGGCATTTTTTTTCGCGTGCATTACAGCGATGTGCAAAGTGTAAAATGAGGGAGAGGGGTTGTGATTTTAAAAAACTTTCTTCATTCGGCCGAAACCCGACTTTTCACGAGAGAGAGAGAGAGAGAGAGAGAGAGAGAGAGAGAGAGAGAGAGAGAGAGAGAGAGAGAGAGAGAGAGAGAGAGAGAGAGAGAGAGAGAGAGAGAGAGAGAGAGAGAGAGACTTTCTTCATTGGGTTTCGGCCGTAACCCGACTTTTCACGGTGGTCGGCCGATTACACTCGACTTTTAAGACAGTCGGGTTTCACAAAACCCGACTCGACCCTAAAAAACTACAGGTCGCTCAACCCTAGTAGCGACCATGCTCGTGCAAATATCACTTATCTCCTAGGTTCGGCTGATTGTAGGCTGTACCTCAATGGTAGGATCGTATTCATCCACAAAATGGTTCTGTATAAGCTGTATCGTTAAGGCACTCTTCCCAACGCCCCCAGCTCCCACCACCACCAGCTTATATTCCGTCATTTCTGTCGCATGGATCCCTGCAGAAAAAAAATAATAATTTCAGTTAAAATTTATACAATAAATATGTAAAAGAAAAAAAAACAAACAAAAAAAAAACCAAACACACTTTTTGTCATTTTAATGGGTCCGATCGCTGGAGCTCCACGCCCACAAGAGAAGGGGAACTGATACCGTGGTCTTCCTCGCAATAGTCAGGAGTGACCGATCCGCTATGGTGGTGCATGCTCACTGCTCCATTTAGCGTTTATGGGACTGATGGAGACCGAGTACAGCGCTCGACTGGATAAAGACATTTACGTGCTCACATCTATTCACATTATATCGGCAGCCTACGCCGGAGATGTTGGGAGAAGGTGGCACTGTATCCAAGTGTACGGGCACATGGGCTCCTCTGCTGCACAATAGTCCGTCTTTCCACTGTAGACCTTAGTATAGAATACGTAGACGGCAGCAGTCTGACATGGGCCATGGATAAATCCTTACAAAAAAAATATACTATTTTATCAGACGTAATAGCAAAAGTAATTTGTGTTTTTGGACTACGAGAGACCAAGAGAAATAAGAGAATGTTCTTACTTAGCAAGTTCCCCGCACGGACCAGTGCCAAGTCATTTCCCATTATGTGCCCATTTGTCTGTTTCTAAAAACAAGATTGTAGCCATGGAGAAAAATGTAACAACCAGTAAGATGAAACCACAGAAATGATGATTATGTCTGCAGGTTTCCTTTTCGGTTTGAGATGCTCGTGAACCCCTCAAATCCCATAGAAAGGGAGCTGCACAGGGGGCTCCTCCATAGTTACAGAACTGGTGGCCGAGAAAAGGCACCTGACGGAAACCGCAGATCTTCCCATCCCATAATATAACGCATGAAGTCCGCCATCACTCCAGGATAAGGCTAGTTTCACACTAGCGTTAACTGCAATACGTCGCAAATGCGTCGTTTTCCCGAAAATACGCATCCAGCAAAAGTTCTTGCTGGATGCGTTTTTTCGTCATAGACTAACATTAGCGACGCATTTGCGACGCATTGCCAAACGTCGCGTCCGTTTTGCGACGCTTGGGCGTGTGGTAGCGGACCGTCGGGAAAAAAAAACCTTACATGTAACGTTTTTTGCTCCCGACGGTCCGCTTTTTCCGACCGCGCGTGCGCGGCCGGAACTCCGCCCACACCTCCCAGCACCTCACAATGGGGCAGCGGATGCGTGGGAAAAATGCATCCGCTGCCCCCGTTGTGCGGCGGGGACAACGCTAGCGTCGGGGACCTCGGCCCGACGCTAGTGTGAAACTAGCCTTAGAGGAGACCAGACAGGCGAAGGAAGACACAGGGACGGACATTCTGCTGCAACTATCCACAGTCAGCCTCCCATTATACATGCTGTTAACCCTTTCAGGGGCAGGAGATTTGTGGTTTTCACCTTTAGCAGTTTCCTCCCCATCTTTTCTTTATGTTATGGTTGGTGTAGCCATACGGGGGCTTGTTTTTAAAAAAGGCAAGTTGTAGTTCTAATCGATACTATTCCTTTTCTCATGTAATGTATTGAAGAAAGAGACAGAAAAAGCCAAATCCTAAGGCTACTTTTACACTAGCGTCGTACAACGCACGTTGCAATGCGACGTGCCGACGCATACTGTGAAAAAAAAAAAAAAAGGGGGGCAGCGGATGCAGTTTTAAAACGCATCCGCTGCCCCATTGTGATGTCCGGGGAGGCGCGGTCGGAAATAGCGGACACGACGCACAAAAAAAGTTACATGTAACTTTTTTTGTGCCGACGGTCCGCCACAATATGACACATCCGTCACACGACGGATGCAACGTGTGGCAATCCGTCGCTAATGCAAGTGTATGGAGAAAAACGCATCCTGCGGGCAATTTTGCAGGATGCGTTTTTCTCCAAAACGACGCATTGCGACGTGCGTCGTACGACGCTAGTGTCAAAAGCACCCTAAGTGGTGTGAAAAGGTGAATCCCCCACAAAAATGCAATTGCCACATTGTCTCTCCGGTTTTTCTCTTCTGGCGTTCAGTAAAAATGAGACATCAGAATTATTCTACATTATTACGATAACGACGATAGCAAAGTGCTGTAGCCTGAGAAGCAGCCATCTGCCGGTACCCCGGGCGCCTCTTCTGACTTGTAGGCCGGCGAGACATCACCATGGTCACACGATGCTGCTCGTGACGTCGCACCTGGCCCACTAATCAGAAGAGACCCCCGGGATGTCGACCGGTCGCAGTCCTCCTGCAAATCCAGATACGAAAGTGCAGAAAAAATTAATAAAAAAAATAAATTCAACATAAAAACCTAATTTAAAAGGGTCGCTAATCGCTATACTTTCAAGTAACTTTTCAAATTACGCAATCATGTGCAAACATCAGGAATAAAGGTACCTTCACACTAAACAACTTTCCAACGAGAATGACAACGATCCGTGACGTTGCAGCGTCCTGGATAGCGATCTCGTTGTGTTTGACACGCAGCAGCGATCTGGATCCTGCTGTGATATCGCTGTTCGGAGCTAGAAGTCCAGAACTTTATTTGGTCGTCAGGTCGGCGTGTATCGTCGTGTTTGACAGCAAAAGCAACGATGTCAGCAATGTTTTACATGGAGCTAACGACCTGTGAGAACGATAAGTGAGCCACCGTTACGTCACTGGATCGCTCCTGCATCGTTCTGGAGCTGCTGTGTTTGACGTCTCTAAAGCCAGCGATCTAGTTTAGGTCGGATCGTTGTCTATATCGCTGGAGCGTCGCTTAGTGTAACGGTACCTTTAGACTATTCCTGGCCATTATATGACTTGCAGATTGGAGGTTATCAGCCGCGAGGATGTCTCCATACATATCACAGCTCACAATGGAGGACAATAGATGGCAGTCCTGAGCTGTACATCCAGCAGTAGGGTGAGATGACAGACTTGATAGAAAGTGCAGCACTAGTTTTCTGTGTCTCCCACCCCCTCACCATACAGTATAATATGCAGTGTAACCTGACACCTCAGTGGTGGCAGTCTGTCTCTTTATTAAGCTGTCTTTTTAGCTGATATTTTTCTCTCTGAATGAATAGTAAGATCAGAAGGCGGGGGAGGGGAAAGTATTGTTCCATAGGTGGAGAGAGAACCTGGATTGTCTGATAAGATATTACAAACATTCTTAGGGTACCGTCACACATTGAAATTTCCATCGCTACGACGTTACGATTCGTGACGTTCTAGCGATATCGTTACGATATCGCTGTGTCTGACACGCTACTGCGATCAGACACCCTGCTGAGAATCGTACGTCGTAGCAGATCGTTTGGAACTTTCTTTCGTCGCTTGATCACCCGCTGACATCGCTGGATCGTTGTGTGTGACAGCGATCCAGCGATGTCTTCGCTTGTAACCAGGGTAAACATCGGGTAACTAAGCGCAGGGCCGCGCTTAGTAACCCGATGTTTACCCTGGTTACAAGCGTAAACGTAAAAAAACAAACCGTACATACTCACCCGTCGGTGTCCTTCAGGTCCCTTGCCGTCTGCTTCCTGCTCTGAGTGCCGGCCGGAAAGTGAGAGCAGATCACAGCGGTGCTGCGCTCTGCTCTCACTGTACGGCTGCACTCAGAGCAGGAAGCAGACGGCAAGGGACCTGAAGGACACCGACGGGTGAGTATGTACGGTTTGTTTTTTTACGTTTACGCTTGTAACCAGGGTAAACATCGGGTTACTAAGCGCGGCCCTGCGCTTAGTTACCCGATGTTTACCCTGGTTACCCGGGGACTTCGGCATCGCTCCAGCGCCGTGATTGCAACGTGTGACCGCAGTCTACGACGCTGGAGCGATGATTATACGACGCTGCGACGTCACGAATCGTGCCGTCGCAGCGATGAAAATTTCAATGTGTGACGGTACCCTTACATTCGCCTGTACTATTGATTTATGCAAAGTTGGTGGAAAGTACAGTTCCCTTTTGAACAATAGGTCACTTTCTGATTACAAATTCCCTTTCACAGACGTCAACATCTAGAGTCTCGCTAGGTGTTCCACTGAAATAAATATCATTATTCACATAGTCCATGAGCCAAGAACCAAATTTGACGATATCGGTACCAAGCGGAGTGACTAATTCTCTTTGGTATTTTTAGGTAGATGCATGTCTGTAGTTTATTTTTTGATATGATAGCCCTTACATATACGTAGCTTATTAACCCCTTCAGCCCTAGGCCTATTTGTACCCAAGTGCCTAAGCCAATCTGACCTGTGCCACTTCATGGGCTAATAACTTTGGAACGCTTTCACCTATCCAAGCCATTCTGAGATTGTTTTCTCGTGACATATTGTACTTCACGTCAGTGCTAAATGGGAGTCAATATATTTTACCTTTCTATATAAAAAAATGCTAAATATTCGGAAATTTTGGAAAAATCGGCAATTTTTTAACTTTGAAATTCTCTGCTTTTTACAAAAATACTGATACCCCCCATAATAGTTATTAATTTACACTCCCCACATGTTTACTTCATATTGGCATCATTTTGAAAATGAAACCTTATTGTTTTACGACGTAATAGGGCTTATAGTTTTATGCGCAATTTTTCACATTTACAGCAAAACCCACTTTTCAAAGGACCAAGTCACTTCTGAAGTCACTTTAAGGGGCTTACATAACAGAAACCACCCATAAATTACCCCATTTTGCAAACTACACCCCTCAAGCTGTTCAAAACTCATTTTTAAAAACTGTTAACCCTTTAGGTGTTCCACAGGAATTTTAGCATGAGCCAAGAACCAAATATGACGATATCGGTACCACCCGGAGTGACTAGATGTAGTATTTGTAACAAAATTTAATCCAAGTTATGTAAATACACACTGAACATGTCATGTGCATATATATATATATATATATATATATATATATATATATATATATATATATATATATATATATATATATATATATGTTACTCCATAATATCTTCAACATCGGACTCTGAATCTGACTGTTGTTCTACTGGCTCGTCTTCAGTACCCTTGTTCTGGCATGTCTGTAATCTGCACATGTCTGTGCACTTCAGGCCATTGCTGAGGCAAGTACACTGAGGAAGTTCACATGACCGCACACACTTGCAGGACAGTAGCTGTATAATAGCTTCTGGTGCTGGTGCCCCTTGCATCCACTTGACAACAAGCTTTCCGTCGTTATCTATCATCCAACCGCAGTCTGTTGGGTTTGCAACCCATGGCTGGCTCTGCAGACTTCTCCTCCAGATCGCAGCCTGGTAGTTTGCACGCAGTGCATGCATGAAAAGGCAGTCCTGGCAAGGAGGGAGTTGACTTGACTCTACCACTCCACGTCTGGCACAGAACAGCTGATAACGGAGCCTGTTTACCTCAGTTGTTTGGGTAGTTGGCAGGTACATGTGGCAGGTGATTTCCTGTAACTTCTCAAAAAGTTCGGTAGACACTTCCCATGAACGACCAACTTCCTGAAAGGCATCCTGGTATGTCTTGTTCATCTTCAACTGCTTGAGTGTCGTCATCTTCCCACGGCCAGCGAATGCACTGACGGTGTCACAGCCTGTAAATGCATGCATACCAATCAATGAATCACATACGCTGCCTCCCAATGTTCGGCTCAGAGTGGTGATATCCAGGAATCTTGTCCGGTTCTGTGTACCGCATTTCTGGAACAGGTGGGATGGGATTTTGTGGCACATGCCCAGACACAGGACCATGACATCAGTATCCTCCGAAGTGATGATGACCGACTTGTAACCAGATTCTGCTGCATGAAGAGCATGGAGAAGGAGGCGTGTGTCTGCTTCTTCTTGATTTGACTTAAGGTCAGCAGCCTCTTCCCACTGTTCTTTGGTGATCTTAAAGCAGAGCTGCTCACATGTGACATACAGCTCCTTCTCCTCAAGCTTCTCCCTGTGGTGTTTCGCCTTCCATTCTTCTACCAGAAACTTTATGAGACTTGCCTTGTTGGAGGAACTACTTAGAAGCTTTTTCCACTGCTGGATGTTGTGCCCATGTTGAATGTTCTTGAAATGGATCCCTGTGCCTTCATATCTGTTGACTCTTTCTGTATCTTTGATGGATGTCTCCTTGTAGACGTCAAAGACAATATCAATGCGCTTGCTCTTAGCACCCTCATGGATAGCGCGACTCATTGCTGTGCCTGCTAGCTGGCCAAATGTTGCATTGTTTCCCTTCAGTTTCTGAACCAGGCTCATCCCATCAATGATGGTTGCAGAGGGCTCGGGGATCACTTCTGCAGGACGAGCATTCCTCTCCAACTCCCTTGCGAGGGCAGCCTTGTTGGTCTTGCGGATAGACCCATCACCATTGGCAAGTGCCCATGGCAATGGACCCAGGGGATGAGTCAAGACATCACTCATTTGTAGCTTTCTGTTCTCAGCTACAAGTATCATCTGGCCAAATAGGTTTCTGTCAGCCTTCAAAATTACCTCCTTGCCAAGACCTTGTCTGCGTGTCTTCATTTGGATGTTAGAGAACGTTTTAAGTTTGTTCTTCGTCATCTTGTCATGAAACAATGTAGTTGGCTTATCGGTACCCAAACGCTCATCCTTGAATGTTTGATATGCATCCTCTCCTATACTGTATGCCCCTTGAAGGTCTTTGGCTACATCTGGTGGTGCTACAGTCGCTGTTGACAAACTGATAAGTTCACCATTATGCTCTTTGTTGAAGGGGTTCACCCAACCTGTCTCCAGCAGTTGAACGAAAGATTGGACATCGGCTTCATCTCTTCTAATCCTAGACACCTGTAGGTCTGAATGGCTGAAGTCAGTATATTGTTGGCCTACCAGGGCCCTCAGCTGCCTCAAGTACATACTGCGGTACTCTGATGTCAGGTAGAACCTGGAAACAGCTCCAACTTTGAGGCTGAAGCCTTTTGTGCCCCCTGGTGTCTGGGTGTCTTTGTTGATTGTCTCTTCAATGGTCTGGTCCACAGGAATTCGTCCAAAAGGATTCTTGCTACCGATCTGGACCGAAAAGCCACCTTGCATGAAGTATTCATGGACCTCTGGGTGTTCTATGGGCAGCCGAGACATTGTGGCATAGTAATAGGTTAGGTATCGGGCATAGTTGACCTTGTCATAGGCAAAACACCATGGTATCATCTGTCGGATTGCTCCTAGGTGAAGCATCCAGTTGCCTTCTCTTGAAGCTCGAACCAGGGCCAGCATGGTCTCGACCATGTCCAAGTATGACATCCAGAATGCTGAGAGTTGTTCATTTCTGAGGGTCTCAAGATAAACTTGAAAGAGCTTCAGGGTAAGTGTGCAAGATTCATTATCCAAGAGCTTTTCGAAGGATCCCTGCGACACACTGATGCGAAAGTTTGTGATGTTCTTCAGTGTTTCATCCAGATGGTGAAGGTCCCTTGCATGGTTTTCTTCTAGCCATGGAAGGAAGTTTTTCCATGCAAGCCTCATAAGTGCTTCATAGACCAGCTTGTGTAGTCTCACTGCTCTGTTGTACCTCCGGCCGTCCATCACTCCAGACACTGATCCTTCAGCGATTACACCGGATTCAACACACAGATCTCTAAGGCCTGCATCCTGAAATCTGTTCCCTATGATAGAGAGGAGATTACAGATTGTGTGGAAGACACCCATTCTAATTATAATGTTCTTGAACTTCTCCTGTTTCCAGATAACCTCGGCAGCTTTGGCATAGAGTGCTTGATCAAACACACACACAATTCTGTTAAGCTTCAGGGTCTGCATGATGGCATGTGTTTGCTCCAAGACTTCATTCACAGTGGACATGGCTGTTGCAGGAGCATTGATAGTGGGCAGGTAGCTTACAGTGTCCTGGGCCACTACAATGTCGCTGCGGATTTTTATGTTGAACCCAGTCCAACTGCTGGTGGTCTGATCCTCATGGTCTGACATTCTAGCCAGAAGCCAGATATGGTTTTTGGTTTTTGAATCCTGGACCTCCTTGGTAGTGTTAACATTCGAAGTCTCAATCCTGGGTGGCTCTCCCCGCTGCCCAACATTGTATATCGGTAGCATTAATTCTGTCAGAGTTATGCTTCTTTTCTTCGACTTGGTTACATCTGGCAGGACTTTCTTTGTCACAGAGCATGCAACATTGGACTGAACAGCAATGCCATTGACTCTATGAGATGTACCTGCTCCACTTAGTGTCTCCTCAAGTCTGTCAATGTTATCCCAGGCCAGGGTTGTGAACACACCTGGGTAGATACTTGCTGGCATTGGGATGTCATCCTTTGAACATTCCAACTTCTGGATACAAAGGGCTGTATCGATCTCCTCAGCCATTGAATATGACACACAGTGGCCAAGACGATTCAGAGTTCGAATCAGTTCTGTATTGCCGGTCAAAGACTTAACTGCAAAGGATAGCAGTACGTGCTTTGGTGGCTTTGTCTTTCCATTGGTAACAGCAAAAACCAAGTCACTGCCGAAGGATGTGGCAAGACGTTGAGCTCTTTCACAGGTAGTTTGGCACTCACAATCTCCTGTAAGCAGGGTTTGCAGGAATTGAGTGACTAATGCAGGAACGACATTCTGATCTGTATTGGGAGGCCATGGCTGACTCACATCTTGCTTCTTGATCTCATTCCTTAGCTGCATTGCTGCTTTGGTTACGATATCTCCAGAGTTAGCAGCTCTTGCTTCTTGCAGATCTTTTGTCATGCTGTGTACTTGCCGGACAAGGTCGTCCATTGATAGGCTACATGGATAGACTAGAAGCTTACCTTTCTCATCTGAGAGAAAGCGGAGTGATTCCCCAATCTCTGTTTCAAGTTTTCGTCGAACATGTTTCTTTGTCGATGGTTTCAGTTGGATGATACCACGGGATATCATTAATCTCTCAAGCCTAGATGTGAGGTTTATCATAGGCAGTACTTCTGGGTTTGGGAACAATTTAGTCCTTATATACAAGAAGAGTTCTTCAAGGGCCTCTTTCTCTGCCTCTTCGTAGCGTACTTCCTCGCTTTCGACCTGATTTTCAGCTGCACTAGACCTACAGGCCACTTGGGAATCATCTTTTGTGAATAGTTTGTAGCACGACTTGTGGTAGTGCCCCTCTGCAGCAACAAGGTCTCTGCTAAGTAAACCAAGTATTCTCTGTGTGCCTTTCCTTATCGCTGCTCTGCGGATCGTCTCATCTGCTCGTAGCTCAACACACTGGACAATTGGCTCCCTTGTTTGTTTTCCTTTTAGGTACTTGCTTGACTTCTCACAGAAGATACATACTTTGGCATACACCCTGCTATCACTGGGGGCACCCCTCGGTAGCTTCCTCATGGAGATTTTGCTTGCTGTTTCGACATTGACACCCTTGCCAAGGATAGAATCCAGTGACTTCTTCATTGTAAAGATACTACGACATTTACGGTGATATTGTATGTGTGGTATTTCTCCTTCTTCAAGGCCCTTAGCTGCTACCAGGACTGATTCATGCTGCCTGATCTCTGCAGCCCTAAGCAATGTTTTCCAGGAGTCCAAATCCTTAAGGGACGCCAGATCATCGCTGTCATCATTAGAGCAGTGTATGATACAGTCGATCCGTGATTTCTTCCTTGCTGGTACTTCCATCATGCCGTTAGATAGTCAGTAAACACCTGCAAACACAAAGAAAAACATTAAAATTTTATTTACCGTATTTCCTGGCGTATAAGACGACTTTTTAGCCATGAAAAACATGGCTCCAAGAGGGCGGTTGTCTTATACGCCGAATACAGCCGCCGGGGGGAAAGGCCGCCGCGCAGGGAAGGAGGAGGCAGGGGCCCACCTTCATGAGGCGCTCGTTCTTAGAGCTGGGAGCGCTGGTGCTAGGTGACTGTTCCCCCTCTCTCCACAAGTTCCTTACCAGCAGCAGCACACAGTACAGGACTACAGGACCTGTGGTGATGTCACGGCCATGTGATCAGTCACAAGCCTGGGAGGTGTCAGCCTCTACAGAGGGAGATAGGAGCTCTGCAGAGAAGACCGGAGAGTCCTGTTCAGCACAGAACGTGTATGTGTCAGTGTGTGTGCGTGTGTTGGGGCACCTCAGGGTGTCTTCAAATGTGACATAGCCCCCTAGATTTCTTCCAGTAAAATTTGCACTCCAAAAGTCATTTGGCGCTCCTTCCCTTCCGAGGCCTGCCGTTCCCCAATACTGCAGTGTACGACAACATATCGGGTGTTGTTGTGTTCGGGAGAGATTGGTGAACAAATAGTGGGGTGCATTTTTTGCTGGTACACCTCTTAAAAATAAAAAAATGAGCCTAAAATGACACCTTCATGTAAAAAATGCACTTTTTCCATTTTCTCAACCAAGTGTTTCCAACTACTGTGAAACACTGGTTGGGTCAAAGTGGTCACTATACCCCCTAAAAGATTCCTTGGGGGTGTAGTTTCCAAAATAGGGTCACTTTTTGGGGTTTCCACTGTGGGGGTACCTCAGGCAGCCTTCAAATGTGACATGGCCCCCTAGATTTCTTCCAGTGAATCCGCCACCCAAAAACCACATAGCGCTCCTTCCGTGTTGAGCTGTGCTGTGTGCCCATACTTTAGTTTACGAGTACATGTGGGGTGTTTCTATAAACTGCAGAATTAGGGTAACCAAGTTTGGGTTTGCCGTTAACCCTTGCTAGGTTGCAGGTAAAATTGGATTACAATGTAATATCTGGAAAAAAAATGAAATTTTGAAATTTCGCCTTCATTCTGCTAAAATTCCTGTGGAACACCTAAAGGGTTAACAGTTTTTAAAAATGAGTTTTGAACAGCTTGAGGGGTGTAGTTTGCAAAATGGGGTAATTTATGGGTGGTTTCTGTTATGTAAGCCCCTTAAAGTGACTTCAGAAGTGACTTGGTCCTTTGAAAAGTGGGTTTTGCTGTAAATGTGAAAAATTGCGCATAAAACTATAAGCCCTATTACGTCGTAAAACAATAAGGTTTCATTTTCAAAATGATGCCAATATGAAGTAAACATGTGGGGAGTGTAAATTAATAACTATTATGGGGGGTATCAGTATTTTTGTAAAAAGCAGAGAATTTCAAAGTTAAAAAATTGCCGATTTTTCCAAAATTTCCGAATATTTAGCATTTTTTTATATAGAAAGGTAAAATATATTGACTCCCATTTAGCACTGACGTGAAGTACAATATGTCACGAGAAAACAATCTCAGAATGGCTTGGATAGGTGAAAGCGTTCCAAAGTTATTAGCCCATGAAGTGGCACAGGTCAGATTGGCTTAGGCACTTGGGTACAAATAGGCCTAGGGCTGAAGGGGTTAATAAGCTACGTATATGTAAGGGCTATCATATCAAAAAATAAACTACAGACATGCATCTACCTAAAAATACCAAAGAAAATTAGTCACTCCGGGTGGTACCGATATCTGGCCCGGCTCATGGACTAACAGGAATGAAATACAAATTAAGAAAATGAAACAAAAATGAAAGATTCCATACAACCTTCATTTACATTATATGATACAATATACAATTTATAGAGCAATACCCTCTAAAAGCTGGCTACACCACAGATAGCGGTCAGTGAAAGGCTCGAACAGTCGACAGCTACCTCCCCCAGGCCCCACGTGTTCAATTCAAATGCTGCCAGGCCCCTCCTTTGTGGCGGGTTTATCAACAGGGAGGACAAAAGGGTCCTTTGTTCAAATTTCAAGTGCTTAAAAGGAGTATTCCAAACTCCAAGATCCCATCCCAGTATGTAGTAAGTGTATTAACAATAATATTAGCAAATACCTCCAATTAGAAATGTACTATAGTTCTTCTGATTAGCTATGTTGCTTAGACCAGGTGCAAGGCATTGCAGTAGCTTAGATATCCATGGTTACAATCACTAACAACTCACTATGAATGGATGTAACCGGATACCTAAGCTGCCGCAATGCCCTGTACATGAGGTAAGCGACATAGAAATGTAGTATAGTTCTTCTGATAAGCTATGTCGCTTACCTCATGTACAGGGCATTGCGGCAGCTGAGATATCCGGTTACATCCACTCATAGTGAGTTGTTAGTGATTGTAACCATGGATATCTAAGCTACTGCAACAGGAGGTATTTGCTAATATTATTATTACACCTACTACCTAATGGGATAGGATCTTGGAGATGGAAATACCCCTTTAATCCTTCTCTCCCCAACATCAACTGTCATGAGAGAAATGGTGGCCTCTATACACATTAAATGGATGTCTGTCTGTCTGTCTGGTCCACTTTACAAGAATATTAATAAGGATGGAGGGTTTAACCTCAGTGCTCTTCTATTGCCCATCTTTGGGGAGCAGGCACTGGACATTTAAGGATGACAGCCAAAGTAAGTGAAATGCAGCCAAAACTATGGACATTTAAGGGGTAGATGTTACTATGCGTGCGCTGGCGCCATTCTTCTGGATGTCATTTTTTTATTTTTATTTTCTTAACCCCACACTATGATATGCAGTATATATAATAGGGGGTAGATCAGTGAGGGATCAGTGACCTGTCAGAAGCCATACTGAAGAATACCTAATCAGAGCACCACATGAAGACCCCCACAGGCCGTCCCAAAGCGCGAGCATATCATTAACTCACACCTGAAAATAAAGAATAAACAACCACAAGACAGATTTCACCAAACAAGGTATCATTTTAATCGCGCCAAACAGACACTTGCTGTAGGTTACTGAGAACAATCCTGCTGAAGGGTTCTCTTTATTATTTATTTATTTATTTTTTTAAACGCTAGTCACACTAAATACACTGCTCAAAAAAATGAAGGGAACACTAAAATCCCACATCCTAGATATCACTTAATGAAATATTCCAGTTGTAAATCTTTATTCATTAAATAGTGGAATGTGTTGAGAATCATAAAACCTAAAAATGATCATCGTAAATCACAACTAATATCTCATGGAGGTCTGGAGTTGGAATGATGCTCAAAATCAAAGTGGAAAATGAAGTTACAGGCTGATCCAACTTCAGCGGAAATACCTCAAGACAAGGAAGTGATGATCAGTAGTGTGTGTGGCCTCCACGTGCCTGTATGACGTCCCTACAACGCCTGGGCATGCTCCTGATGAGGCGGCGGATGGTCTCCTGAGGGATCTCCTCCCAGACCTGGACTAAAGCATCCGCCAACTCCTGGACAGTCTGTGGTGCAACGTGACCTTGGTGGATGGTGCGAGACATGATGTCCCAGATGTGTTCAATCGGATTCAGGCCTGGGGAATGGGCGGGCCAGTCCATAGCTTCAATGCCTTCATCTTGCAGGAACTGCTGATACACTCCAGCCACATGAGGTCTGGCACTGTCCTGCATTAGGAGGAACCCAGGGCCAACCGCACCAGCATATGGTCTCACAAGGGGTCTGAGGATCTCATCTTGGTACCTAATGGCAGTCAGGCTACCTCTGGCAAGAACATGGAAGGCTGAGCCAAACCAGTCATGCTTAAGGATGTTGCAGGCAGCAGATCGCTCTCAATGGCACCTCCAGACTCTGTCACATGTGCTCAGTGTGAACCTGCTTTCATCTGTAAAGAGCACAGGGCACCAGTGGCAAATTTGCCAATCTTTGTGTACTGTGGCAAATGTCAAGCGTCCTGCACGGTGTTGGGCTGTGAGCACAACCCCCATCTGTGGACATCGGGCCTCAGACCATCCTCCTGGAGTCGGTTTCTAACCGTTTGTGCAGACACATGCACATTTGTGGCCTGCTGGAGGTCATTTTGCAGGGCTCTGGAAGTGCTCCTCCTGTTCCTCCTTGCACAAAGGCTGAGGTAGCGGTCCTGCTGCTGGGTTGTAGCCCCCCTACAGCCCCCTCCACATCTCCTGGTATATGGCCTGTCTCCTGGTAGCACCTCGAGCCTCTGGACACGACGCTGACAGACACAGCAAACCTTGCCACAGCTCGCATTGATGTGCCATCCTGGATGAGCTGCACTACCTGAGCCACTTGTGTGGGTTGTAGAGTCCGTCTCATGCTACCACGAGTGTGAAAGCACAACCAACATTCAAAAGTGACCAAAACATCAGCCAGAAAACATTGGTACTGAGATGTGGTCTGTGGTCCCCACCTGCAGAACCACTCCTTTATTGAGTGTGTCTTGATAATTGCCAATAATTTCCATCTGTTGTCTATTCCATTTGCACATCAGCATGTGTAATTGATTGTCAAACAGTGTTGCTTCCTAAGTGGACAGTTTGAATTCACAGAAGTTTGATTTACTTGGAGTTATATTCTATTGTTTAGGTGTTCCCTTTATTTTTTTGAGCAGTGTATATTGATGTGATGTAGATTTCGCTTTTGTTCACTCATTTGCAAGTTATTATATTATAATATTGATAGAGAAATTATTAACACTTCTATGTTTTCAAGCATTCTGACTGTGCAGCATCTTTTCCCACACCTACTTAAAGGGAACCTGTGAGCAGTTTTGGCTGATATAAGATATGACCACTGCCTTTCAGGGCATATCTACAGCATTCTATCATGCTGTGGATAAGCCTCTGGTCCGACCTGAAAAATAAGTTTTATTATACTCACCTGGGGGGGGGGTCCGGTCTAATGGGTGTCGCAGGTCCGGTGCCTCCCACCTTCTTATGATCGCCGACTTCCTGCTTGCTTCATGGCTCCCCGGCATCGCTCTCGGCGCAGGCATACTTATTACCCTGTTGAGGGCAGAGAAAAGAACTGCAGTGCTCAGGAGCTGGGAAAGGTCAGAGAGGCCCAGCACCTGAGCACTGCAGTACTTTTCCCTGCCCTCAACAAGGTAATAAGTATGCCTGCGCAGGAGCGCCGATGCCGGGGAGAGGTGAAAAAGCAGGAGGGCAGCCATCATAAGATGGAAGGCACCGGACCCAGACCTGCGACACCCATCAGACTGGACCGCCCCACAGGTGAGTATAATAAAATTTATTTTTCAGGTTGGACCAGGGGCTTATCTACAGCATGATAGAATGCTTTAGATAAGCCCTGAAAGGCGGTGGCCGTATCTTATATCTGTCAAACCTGGTGACAGGTTCCCTTTAAAGGGAACCTGTCACCAAATTTGTCCCATGAGGTAAGGCAAGTACCTGTAAGCCCTCATATACAATACTTGAATATGCAGACTACATGCCCCAGACTCCAGTCTGCAAGATAAGAAAAAGCCCTTTTATTATACTTATCTACAGGGTGGTCCGGTTCGATGGCCGTCGCTGTCTTGGTCCTCCTCCGTTTCATGTGGATGACGCATCCTACGCAGAGCACTTCTCTCTACCCTGCAGGGCAAAGCAAAGTACGGCAGTGTGTCGGCACATGCGCACTGCAGTGCTTTACAGAGAAGCACGCTGCGCCGGACCGCCATGCTGGACACTATGGATGATGTAGGACGTGTCATCCACACAGAGGAGAAGAACCATCGGGCATAGTATAATAAATTATCTTTTTCTTGTCTTGCAGGCTGGATTGGGGGCATATACACTGCATATTAGAATGCTGTATATGAGGGCTTACAGGTACTGGCCTTCCCTCATATTGGAAAGACCTGGTGACAAGTTCCCTTTAAAATGTTATGCTCAGTTCTGTGCACGATGACCACATCACACAATCTCACAGCTGCACATATAGTGGCTCTAGCCATCACTGTTGCACAGAGGTCACAGCGGGGAGGCACACCCCAACACTTCCTACCATTCACAAAACATCCCAAATGTGACTCCAACAGCAAGGGTCAGGAAGCGAAGCCGCTCATTCACAATGTGTGCACAGTAACTGAACCAATACCATCAGGTAGAGAAGGATTTCCACTTTTGGACACAACTTTACCATAACTGTCTCCGATACCAATACACCAAGCAGGTCTGCGTACAGGGGTCATCAGTAGTTATATGGCATATTTACCCTAACCACAACACAAAGCTGCACGTGACACGGGTGGATAAGAGGCTGGTTCCACAGAGAACAGTGCGATTAATCTGCCACCAAAGACGACTATAGTAGGCTATGTGCACACGTTGCGGATTTGCCTGTGGAATTTTCCGTGCGGATTCTGCATCTCTTGGCAGAAAATGCAGGTCAAAATCTGCGCATTTTTCCTGTGGATTTTGTGCGGATTTCATGTGTTTTTACCCCTGTGTATAATGGAATAGGTGCAGAAACGCTGCAGAAAGGCACAAAATTGACATGGTCCTTTTTTTAATCTGCTGCGGATTCCATGTGGAATTTTTCACACCATTAGCACAGCAACTTTTTTTTGCCATTGATTTACATTGTACTGTAAATCAAATGCGGTTCTGCACGGAAAAAAACGCTGCGAATCCGCAGTAAATCCGCAATGTGTGGACATAGCCTTAAAGTTGTCCAGGAGTAGGAGAAAAAAAAGGAGAAAAAAAAAAGATCTGCCCATTTCCCCCCAAAACAAACCGTGCCCCCATATCTGTCTGTAGGCGGTGTATGGTAATACTGCACGGTGGCATCGCCCCCATATCTGTCTGTAGGCGGTGTATGGTAATACTGCACGGTGGCATCAGGGGACTGCACTACAGTACCAGAAAGCCGATAGGGAAGAGTGGGGACGTTTCTGGAAATGAAAAAAAATGAAAACCTATTTTATCCCGGTCCTGGAAAGCAGATATGGTTGCTGCACTTACACAAAGCAGAGTTAGACTATACAGGCTTACAGTGCACTTGGCGTAATTTAAAGTGAATCTGTCACGTTTTTTCCCCATCCCAAGAGCAGCCCGATGTAGGGGCGGAGACCCCAATGCCAGCAATGTGTCACTTACTGGGCTACATGCAGTAGTTTTCATCAACTCAGTTTTATCTGCTGCAGATGTAGCAGTGCTCTCAATGCTGAGCTCTATATAACCACCCCCCTCCATACAGATCGACAGCTTCCTGTTTACACTGTGCATAGGCAGAAAGCCGCCAATTCGTTGTGGGGGCAGGGTTATACAGAGCTCATGAATATGGAGGACTACACAGCAGCAAGCTTACTAGTCCTCTAGTGATAATCTGTGGAATCATGGTCTCTATCCCTACATTATTCGGTGGCACACACCTAGTGACAGATTTCCTTTTTGGCTGTGTAGTCTCAGGTAACATCGACTATTAGCTGGATTCCTTTGTGCCATGTATGTAGTTTGCCAAATTTGTTCCTTACGTCACCTTGGGATGACTGATGATGCAAGGAGCCACGTCCCTTCTAAGTGGAGCCGGCATCATTTCGGAGACATGCACCCGAATGCCCCATAGAAGATTCAGTACAGTCGGCACTCGCTCCAGGACCACGCCAGCTTCAATTAGAATAGCAGTGGCCACTGGCTAAGGGTATGTGCACACTGACTCTTTTTAAGGCAAATTAGCCCGTCGTAAATACGAACATAATGAACGGCAATGTAAAGGCGGCATTGCTGTGCACAAGTCCAGTCTGCTGTTCCTTCTTCTAACTGCTTCAGGGCTGGACGCCGTACAGAAGTGACATGATCACTCCTCGGGGGCTTCTGTTTAGAAGCTGTCTGCGCTTTATGGTGGAAAGTTATATGTATAATGTGTTTATATGAGGCATTTGTTTCACTCATCCAGTTTGCCTCTCATCTTAATAGACTTTCATGTCTGTGTCATCGCTTTGGCACCGAGATCCGCTGTAAGCCGGCAAAGTAATGACAGGAGAATCTGCGTTGTGATATTCTCACCCATACTTAATCTCACATAGCCCTTTCCTGTTATTACCAAATGGCTATCCTGCCTGAAAACGAGCAGAGAGGGGGTGTACTGTTTACCTATATAGAAGAATCTACTAACAACAGATCACAAGGTCCCGACCTCCATGTAAGTGCTTTACTTTACGGGAGATCGATTCAATCGTAACATTTGTTTTGGTTATCGTTTTATCACAAAAAGAACAGTGACCTCACTTGTAATTACCCAACGGTGATATTTGTCGTAATCGCTTTTATTATCCACTTATCTCCCCTTAAAGGAAATCTGTCAGCAGGTTTTTGCTACCCCATCCGAGAACAGCATAATGTAAGGACAGAGATCCTGATTCCAGCGATGTATCACTTACTGGGGCTGCTTGCTTTAAATGCTGCACATCTAGCAGTTCTCCAAATGCTGAGCCCTGTATAAGGCTATGTTCACATGCTGCGGATTTTGCTGCGGATCCGCAGTGTTTCTGCAGCTGCGGGTCCACAGCAGTTTCCCATGCGTTTACAGTACAATGTAAACCTATGGGAAACGCAATCCGCAGTGCACATGCTGCGGAAGAAACCGCGCGGAAACGCAGTGGTTTACATTCCGCAGCATGTCAATTCTTTGTGTGGAATCCGCAGCGGTTTTACACCTGCTCCATAATAGAAAACCGCAGGTGTAAAACCGCAGTGGAATCCGCACAAAAACCGTGGTAAATCCGCGGTAATTCCGCAGGTAAAAATGCAGTGCTTTTTACCTGTGGTAAACAGGAAAAAATGGAGGGCACCATCAATGTCAATAACTGGACTAATTATAACAAGGGGGTCAACCCAAGCTTGACCTGAAGTAGTACACACATACAAAAGAGAAAAGGCATCAAGCTATGTAAAGAGGACCACCACTTAAATATAATAATATAAATTTTATTAAACAACTAGAAAAGCAGAAACACCACTCTATTAAAAACAATTAAAACCAAAACCAAAGTGAGCCGTGGGTTCCATATCAGGAACCTACCCCCCTGGATATGTGTGATGGGACAGAATAAGTACAAGGATAACCAAAAGTACAGTTGGTCTTATAATGATACACGTATTAATCACAATAATATGTTTGTCCTAGATAAACGAATCACTGATGCAGCTAGGAAAACACCACCGTAAAATATACAAAATTGGCACAAATTGCGATATGAGTGGCACAATAAGATGACAGTAATAAATATTTACAAATGGCAGTGGCACAATGAGATGACAATAATGAATATTTACAAATAACATATAGGCTACAGCTGCTAAAACATATGTAACATAATATATAGCAGAAGGATGTGTATAAATATATATGTATTGTGATGCTCACAAAAGGGAGAGAATGTCTTATGCTGCACGAATATAACAATGTACAGATATACCACCCAAAAAGGGGAAATAAATAGCCCTCCCGAGCTGTTGATGGATATGAGCAGCCCACTATACCATAATGTGGCCACACTGTATCTAGCCCCTTAGCACACAAAAGTGCGCCTAAGACAAATAAGTACCATAATTAGATAGAATGTAAAATACATACACTCAGTAAGCCTTAAAGTGCCTATGAAAGAAGGCCCCAGAGATGATAAAGCCTAGTAATGAAGGCTACCAAGTTGCAAGAAATTAGTCCTGCTGAACGAACATGACCAAGATACCCATCACCACAGTATCCAGGGGGCACGGAGCTCGACGCGTGTCGCCACCAAAGTGGCTTCGTCAGGAGCTAGATACAGTGTGGCCACATTATGGTATAGTGGGCTGCTCATATCCATCAACAGCTCGGGAGGGCTATTTATTTCCCCTTTTTGGGTGGTATATCTGTACATTGTTATATTCGTGCAGCATAAGACATTCTCTCCCTTTTGTGAGCATCACAATACATATATATTTATACACATCCTTCTGCTATATATTATGTTACATATGTTTTAGCAGCTGTAGCCTATATGTTATTTGTAAATATTCATTATTGTCATCTCATTGTGCCACTGCCATTTGTAAATATTTATTACTGTCATCTTATTGTGCCACTCATATCGCAATTTATGCCAATTTTGTATATTTTACGGTGGTGTTTTCCTAGCTGCATCAGTGATTCGTTTATCTAGGACAAACATATTATTGTGATTAATACGTGTATCATTATAAGACCAACTGTACTTTTGGTTATCCTTGTACTTATTCTGTCCCATCACACATATCCAGGGGGGTAGGTTCCGGATATGGAACCCACGGCTCACTTTGGTTTTGGTTTTAATTGTTTTTAATAGAGTGGTGTTTCTGCTTTTCTAGTTGTTTAATAAAATTTATATTATTATATTTAAGTGGTGGTCTTCTTTACATAGCTTGATGCCTTTTCTCTTTTGTATGTGTGCTTTTTACCTGTGGTTTTCACAAATCCGCTGCCGAAAAATCCGCAGACCTCAAGAATACGTGTGCACATACCCCAACTCCAACCACACCACTGATTATAAGTTTTCTGCATGCACTGTGCATAGGCAGAAAGATGATAATCAGTGGGGGGGCTCATAAATACAGATGACAACATGGCAGCAGGTTATTAGTCATCTATGATAATCTCCAGCTGATAAACCTTATCAAAACTACACCAAGAAGCCCAGTAAGTGACATCACTGGAATCGCGATCTCTGTCCCTACATTATGGTGCTCTCAGATTACATGACAAAAAAAAAAAAAAAAGCAGCAGATGAATTGGTCAAATGCAATCTATAGGCAGATCCTTATATCTGTGAAACAATTCTTTAAAATCTTGATCTATTTCTGGATTATTTTCCTAATATGTGTTACCAGTGGCCTGTTCGGATCTCATTCCCTTTAACGGCTTTGGGGAGGCATCTGTAATCACATCCTCGCTGCAACCCCTACAAGTGCTCGGATCATTCCAGAGATTGCTGCAGAAACTGCTCACATGTGACAGAAGGATACACAGAGAATATGAGCAATTTCTGGAGAAACTCATGGCCATGTAAAATTAGACAGGACTCACAGCAGTTTGTGCAATGTTGGAATTTTTAATCGTTTTCTTTAAGGCAGCCATTATTGAAAAGTGTAGTGTTTTCCTTGTTTTGGTAAGGGGGGGGCATTGTTTTTAACACACACTATACCATGGTAATGCTTTCTTATAGTGTTTCACTACATGATTCTTTGCATTACTTCAAAAATGTTACAAAAAAAAAAAAAAAAAAAAAATGTTGTAGATGTACGGAAAAGCCACCATAAAAAAACGCTGGAAAACTGTAGTGTTAGAAGCATAAAGCCTGAGGCTGCACCACTGAGGAATCTTCAACAAGTCCCATTATGCTTTCCTTCAAGGTGTTCATCTTTTGAGCCAAATTTTTACAGCGACCCAACAGCAGAAAACTGGTATTTACCTTCAGTCATAGTGGTAATCTGCAGAGAAATACTGGATTATAAACACGGGAGGATGCTTAAGTGGAAGAAGCTACAGAGCAGGACGTCAGACACAAAGCGGGGGTCCGACTACAGTGAGCGCTGACTGATCTCAGCTCCGGGGGCGCCACAATGACTGGAGAGGCTGTAGGGAGAAGCTGTAGAGAGGGACGTCAGACACAGCGGGGGTCCGACTACAGTGAGTGCTGACTGATCTCAGCTCCGGGGGCGCCACAATGACTGGAGAGGCTGTAGGGAGAAGCTGTAGAGAGGGACGTCAGACACAGCGGGGGTCCGACTACAGTGAGTGCTGACTGATCTCAGCTCCGGGGGCGCCACAATGACTGGAGAGGCTGTAGGGAGAAGCTGTAGAGAGGGACGTCAGACACAGCGGGGGTCCGACTACAGTGAGTGCTGACTGATCTCAGCTCCGGGGGCGCCACAATGACTGGAGAGGCTGTAGGGAGAAGCTGTAGAGAGGGACGTCAGACACAGCGGGGGTCCGACTACAGTGAGTGCTGACTGATCTCAGCTCCGGGGGCGCCACAATGACTGGAGAGGCTGTAGGGAGAAGCTGTAGAGAGGGACGTCAGACACAGAGCGGGGGTCCGACTACAGTGAGTGCTGACTGATCTCAGCTCCGGGGGTGCCACAATGACTGGAGAGGCTGTAGGGAGAAGCTGTAGAGAAGGACGTCAGACACAGAGTGGGGGTCCGACTACAGTGAGTGCTGACTGATCTCAGCTCCGGGGGTGCCACAATGACTGGAGAGGCTGTAGGGAGAAGCTGTAGAGAAGGACGTCAGACACAGAGTGGGGGTCCGACTACAGTGAGTGCTGACTGATCTCAGCTCCGGGGGCCGCCTCAATCACTGCAGGAAGAAGCTGTAGGGCAGGACGTCAGACACAGAGCGGGGGTCCGACTACAGTGAGCACTGACTGATCACAGCCCCGGGGGCGCCACAATGACTGGAGAGGCTGTAGGGAGAAGCTGTAGAGAGGGACGTCAGACACAGCGGGGGTCCGACTACAGTGAGTGCTGACTGATCTCAGCTCCGGGGGCGCCACAATGACTGGAGAGGCTGTAGGGAGAAGCTGTAGAGAGGGACGTCAGACACAGCGGGGGTCCGACTACAGTGAGTGCTGACTGATCTCAGCTCCGGGGGCGCCACAATGACTGGAGAGGCTGTAGGGAGAAGCTGTAGAGAGGGACGTCAGACACAGCGGGGGTCCGACTACAGTGAGTGCTGACTGATCTCAGCTCCGGGGGCCGCCCCAATCACTGCAGGAAGAAGCTGTAGGGCAGGACGTCAGACACAGAGCGGGGGTCCGACTACAGTGAGCACTGACTGATCTCAGCTCCGGGGGCCGCCTCAATCACTGCAGGAAGAAGCTGTAGAGCAGGACGTCAGAGCGGGGATCCGACTACAGTGAGCGCTGACTGATCACAGCTCCGGGGGCCGCCCCAATGACTGGAGAGGCTGTAGGGAGAAGCTGTAGAGAGGGACGTCAGACACAGAGCGGGGGTCCGACTACAGTGAGTGCTGACTGATCTCAGCTCCGGGGGTGCCACAATGACTGGAGAGGCTGTAGGGAGAAGCTGTAGAGAGGGACGTCAGACACAGCGGGGGTCCGACTACAGTGAGTGCTGACTGATCTCAGCTCCGGGGGCCGCCCCAATCACTGCAGGAAGAAGCTGTAGAGCAGGACGTCAGAGCGGGGATCCGACTACAGTGAGCGCTGACTGATCACAGCTCCGGGGGCCGCCCCAATGACTGGAGAGGCTGTAGGGAGAAGCTGTAGAGAGGGACGTCAGACACAGAGCGGGGGTCCGACTACAGTGAGTGCTGACTGATCTCAGCTCCGGGGGCGCCACAATGACTGGAGAGGCTGTAGGGAGAAGCTGTAGAGAAGGACGTCAGACACAGAGTGGGGGTCCGACTACAGTGAGCACTGACTGATCTCAGCTCCGGGGGCGCCACAATGACTGGAGAGGCTGTAGGGAGAACGCCCTCCAGAGGCTGCAGGGAGAACCCCCATCAAATAACTTATCCCCTTTCTATAACTTGCAGTTTTGGGAAAATCCCTTTAACAAATACTACAACATATAACAAAAAACTAATTAAAAGTTTAGTTCCACTTGAAGGGAGCCGCCCCGGGGGTCCGCACCGTCACATTCTTCAGATGGGTGGAGGTCAGACAGACCCCTTATTACCGGCTTCCTGTGCGCGCTGCTGCGGCGGCTTTCCGAGCAATGCGGCTTTTCCACCTGCACAGATGAGCTCCGCACCGTGTGCAGCCTGTGCCGTAAGTGGAGATCCCCACACTCCTCAGCCCAGGACGCTGCATAGAAAGTGCTGTCCCGATAGAGGCTGGAGTCGCGACAGGAGCGGCGAGATCCTCCACATACGGGAACCCACGTGTGAAGTGACTCACCCTCCTCCACACCGCAGCGCCGCGCTCTTCTCGGTCCATGCACCGGTCACCGTGTCCCTGGATTCCCGGAGCGGCCGCTCTGTCCGGGCGCACCCTGCACCCTCCTCCCCCCGCAGCCGCTTCCGCGTCCTCAGCTCCAACCCTCGCGAGATCTCCGCCCTCCGCTCACCGAGCGCCGCTGTGAGGTCGGGTTTGGGCTGACACCGCTCATGTTACCACATGGGAAGGTCCCTGACTTCTGCCCCAGCAGCCCGGCCTCATATGTGTGCAGAGGGAGAAGGAAGGGCCATGCGAGGCCAATTGCGGAGTTAGAAAATATACAGCTTTTTGGGGTGGGAGCAATGTGACATGCGGTACAAGGGACGCGGCTTCTAGACAACACACATAACAAGTATTATGGACATATATATACGTCATTGTGATCATTACCATAGGTGACAAACATTTGTTAATCATATATGTGGTGAGTGTGAGCATGGGGTCCGCGCAGTAACGGCACACGTATTGGGGTCAGCCTCAGGTTTCCTTCCAGCAGTACTGTGTGTTAGGGGCTGTTAACTCCTTAAAGGGAACCTGTCACCCCCAAAATGGAAGGTGAGCTAAGCCCACCGCCATCGGGCTTATCTACAGCATTCTGGAATGCTGTAGATAAGCCCCCAATGTATCCTGAAAGATGAGAAAAAGAGGTTAGATTATACTCACCCAGGGGCGGTCCGGGGCCTCCCATCTTCTTACGATGACGTCCTCTTCTTGTCTTCACGCTGCGGCTCCAGCGCAGGCGTACTTTGTCTGTTGAGGGCAGAGCAAAGTACTACAGTGCGCAGGCGCCGGGAAAGGTCAGAGAGGCCCAGCGCCTGCACACTGCAGTACTTTGCTCTGCCCTCAACAGACAAAGTACGCCTGCGCTGGAGCCGCAGCGTGAAGACAAGAAGAGGACAGGTTCCCTTTAAGGACCGAACCTCATTTTACAATTCTGACCAGTGTCACTTTATGAGGTAATAACTCTGGAACACTGCAGTGAATCCCCCTGACTTTGAAACTTTTTTTTTCATGACATATTGTACTTTATGTTTAGGTCAGTATTTCTTGCATTTATGAAAATATTCAAAACTTGACAAAATTTTAAAAACTTAACAATTTCCTAACTATTCATTTTAGTGCCCTTAAATCAGAAAGAGATGTCGCAAAATGTATCTCAAATGTATGCAAGGAATGTACCTAGATGCCTGCTGAGCACTTTGAACCCTCAGGTGCTTCACGGAACTTTATAACATAGAGCTGTGAAAATAAAAAGTCAAATATTTCGGCCAATGATATTTCAACATTGAAGACCCTGCCGCGCCATTTCAAGCAATTTCATGATTGCGACGCCAGCCTTTTGAGAGTGAGGGGCATTGACTCATTAGAAGTTGGGATTCGGGGAGGCGGTACTTTTCAACGTTTATCCCAAATGGAATCAAGATGGATATGGGCTTTAAAAACAGTCCACCCTGGAGGACTAAACGAAAATATTAGTTATGCCCCATTTTTGTAGACATTGGTTGAGGCTAGCGCATAGCAGGCGCTGGTGGATCGGTGCAATATTATCGCATTGTTGTTTTTAATTGTTTTTATTTTTTGTCGTGTTTTGTTGTCATTATTTGTTTTTCAGTTTTTTCTAGTTTCGATTGTGGTTATTGCTTGAAACGGATCGTGAATGAAGATATCTGCCGGATATTGGACATCCATAAAGAATCCTGTTTTTCCTGGTGGAAGATGGCTGAGATCTACCTCACTTAGTGGACATTACCGGTATATTCATTTATGATGTATTTATTTATTTGCAGGCCTTGACATTATGTGTCAGGATATTATTTGTTAACATCTTATGAAAGGACTTTATATCTCTACAGCATTGTGCTTATGTATATTGTTAATTTATATTTGATTATGGAATATTTAGAGCATTTATGGTTTTAATATTCAGATATCTTAGCATATGCTGTTTATTATATACTATATTGGCCTGTATATATTTCTTCCGGTGTCAATTTAGCTTCTTTTGATGGGTTGGGGTTGGTGTGCATTATGCTACTTCTCAGGGCTTTTGCCCATATAAGCCAGGTTTACCAGTTGCGGTGCCCATTACTAATCGGCGCGGCCGGACGTTCATTATTATATACTTATACTCATTTGTTGTGATTCTCCTGGGTCCCCTGCGCTGCCGCTGGTCCGAGTGTTTGCCGGGTGGTTGATGACATGGGGGCCCCCATGATCGTCTTTCCCCGTTGTAGGTCTCGGCAGGCGCCAGCGTTATGGGTTGCTATGACTACACCAAGTGACTTCCGGTATCGCGGGTGATCACTTCCGGGAGCGCGTCTTCGGCGTGATTCTAGCATCATATGATCACTATGGTTATGTGGCTCTACTTCCGACATTGTTACTCCATTACTTCCGGGTATAATCTTATTTAAGCACACTCCACAATCCAACTAGCGCCCCCTGACGAAGGTTTTTTAACCGAAACGCGCATTGGGGTGAGGCGTGTTTCAGGCGAGTTGCATCACTGCGGTGGGTATTATTCTGTCTTTGCCTTATATATTGATTATTGCTGTCTTTGACTGTTTGATACCAGAGTGGCGCCGTTATGGTCACATACCATGATTAGCCTCACCGTGTGTGCCATTGTTATGTCCATTAGTTTGGCATACTGTTATGGATGGGGATCCACTACCAACGGGTATTAAATTATAGTTCTTTATTATTTAAGTGATTTAGAATTCATTGCCCTTGTGGAGCCTATCTCATCAGGGTTATTAGATGCATATTTGGTAACTCCCTGTTTTATGCCTCCCATCAATGTTGTTTTTATTGCACCTGTTTACTTGTGTGCTATACCTTCTCCAGTCACCTGTTGTCAATTTTTAACATGTGTGATAAATAAAGGTGTTTTGCTATTTCTACATAGATTTTCTGACTGAGTATCATCTGTTCTTCTGTGGTATGTGTTATATATGATGATAGGTCATATTATAGTCGTATTCATGGTGAATTATTATTAATTGCATTTATATATACCATGCATACTATTTCTATAAGTGGTTATATATTCTTTGCTGTGTTTTGCACAGCTTTTCTTATAGATATGGACTTTAAGGCTAAGGAAATTGCCTGGCTTTCTCATATTGACCAGGTTTTTGGAGAAGATGGGACCAGCTCGCAGCACACCAATGACCATAAGTGGGATGATCAATTTGTGATCCTACAGAATATGATTATTAAAAGAACTAAATTGTGGTGGAACTGTACCTTTTTGGATAAGTATTTAGCCAACAATATGATTCCGAGGGGTCTAAGGGTCCGCGTTATCCCCACCTTTCCTGTTGAGGATGTCACCTTGATGACTGGTTGGGAGGAGGCATGCAATATGTGTTCTAATACACTGATGAAATTATTGAATGACTATAACAGAAAAACCATTACACAATTAGATGCCTCCATTTTGGCTGTGGAGAATGAGCTAAAGACTTGTGGTACACCTGAACAAATTGGTGGATTGAATGGGCTTATTGACAGATCTTTGGAAGGTGTGATTAAGAAAATCCGTGATACCCAAACCACTAAACTGGGCAGGGATCGACGTGATTATGAGAATAAAAGAGTTTACCTATGGAGGAAAAATAGACAACAAGGGGAGCAAATTACACGTACTCCATCTCAGTCATCAATATCTTCGGCCAGTGATATATCTGAGAGATCTAGCTCATCAGTGGCTACTAGATCAGGAATGACAACTCGCAATCAAAGAAACTTTATGTTCCATCCTTATAGACGTGATGAGTATCCAGCTGAGTCACGTAAACATAATAATAAGGTAATTAATCTTAGCTCACATGAGTTCACGGACACAGATTTGGTGTTATTGGATAGGGGTTTGTCATTCTCCCCAGCAGCTCCCTTTGATGTATTTGGTGCGGTGAAGGATCTCCATCTCTTTGCTAGATCTCTAATATTTAAGAAACATTTTTTTGATGGTAATTTGGCTGCATTGTTTCCCACAGAGGAGGAACAAGTAGCCTTACGTACTCTGGAAGAACTGGCCACCGAACATAGTACCACTGAAGGAGGTATGATTCCTGTATCAATTCGCCCGAGATCTAAGAAATTTCCTCCCTTATCCACATGTTCAAATGTGGAGTTATTTGTACAACTGGTAACTAAAGATTTTCTGGATATCCCTCGTTACATCTATAGGGATAACCTTACTAGGGAGGAAAGGGGACGTCTGCATGTCCTTCGGAATTTATCTGACGTTGTTTACAAGCCAGCGGACAAGGGGGGTAATGTGGTGATTTGGCCAAAAATACTTTATGAAAAAGAGGCCTATCGCCAGCTTAATAATCAAACATGTTATAGAAAGCTTACATTTAACCCCTTGTCCGCGTATCTACGTCAATTAAATGATATCATCAAAGGCGCTAGGGAGGAGGGGACAATCACTGGTGAATTGGCTTCTGCCTTAGTGGTTGTCGAACCCACGATCCCCACCTTCTATCTTCTGCCTAAAGTCCATAAGGACATGCAGACGCCCCCTGGACGTCCTATAATTTCAGGCAGAGGTAATTACCTTGAAAAGGTAAACCAATGGATTGATTCTAAACTCCAACCATTGGTGGAAAGTCTTCCCTCTTTCCTGAAAGACACTGGTGATTTTTTAAGGCGTATTGATACGACACATCTTGAGGTGGATGAGATACTGGTGACAGCCGATGTTGAATCGCTGTACACCAGTATCAGACATCAGGATGGCTTACGTGCCATTGATTTCTTCCTGAGTATGTCTAATTTACCTAGGGATTTGGCTAGTCTGGTCTATAGGTTATTGGAATTTTCTCTAACGCACAATTTCTTTGTTTTCAAGGGGTCCTTCTTCCTGCAGCTCCAGGGAACAGCTATGGGGGCTCCGTTCGCCCCAGCTTACGCCAACCTGTTCCTGGGGCTGTGGGAGAGGGACCTTCCCCTGCCGGATCGTGAGTCGTCGATGGGTCGCGTTCTTTTTTGGGCGCGGTACATCGACGACATTTTCATGATCTGGCAGGGCTCGGTGCAAGGCCTCAATGATTACATGGAGGCATTGAACGCTAATAATTTGAATGTTGCACTGACCTATAGATCAGACAATGACAGTATCGAATTTTTGGATGTCTTAATTAAGAAGGATGACTGGGGAGAATTGCAGACGGATATTTTTCGTAAGCCGACGTCCACTAATTCATTATTGCATGCCTCCTCCTCACATCCAGAGCATGTAGTCCAAGCAATCCCAACAGGACAGTTCCTGCGTCTCCGAAGATTATGTTCCACTGATAGAGCCTTCTTTTTGCAGGCTGAGGATCTGAAGGGGAGACTGTTGTCACGTGGATATAGCAAACGGAGTGTTAAAAAAGCCTTTAACAGGGCGAAGTACACTTCCAGACATACTCTTCTTTATGAAAAGAGAACCCGTAAAGAGCATGAGATTGTTAGATTCGTGACTAATTACAACTCACAGTTTTCCCTCATGAGACAGGCTTTGGCAAAATCCTGGCATGTATTGAGGGCTGATCCCATAGTGGCTCGGTATCTTCCTAAAAATGTTGGCATTGCAGTTAGACGCTCCAGGAATCTGCGTGATATCCTGGTGCATAGCCACTATACGGGGATGCCGAATCGAACTTTTTTGGACACGTTTACAGGAGAGGTGGGGTGCAGCCCATGTGGGCGTTGCGTTGCGTTGCGTGTCCTAATATCGAGCGTACCCGCATCTTCTCTGACTCTGATGGTTCTCGCCAATATACCATCAGAAAGCGTATCACCTGCATCACTAAAAATGTCATCTATTATGCAGTCTGCCCATGTAACAAAATTTACATCGGCATGACAACGAGACATTTTAAGATCAGAGTCAGAGAACATGTGTTGGGGATTGGTGCGGCAGTTACGGCCAATGATATTTCAACATTGAAGACCCTGCCGCGCCATTTCAAGCAATTTCATGATTGCGACGCCAGCCTTTTGAGAGTGAGGGGCATTTACTCATTAGAAGTTGGGATTCGGGGAGGCGGTACTTTTCAACGTTTATCCCAAATGGAATCAAGATGGATATGGGCTTTAAAAACAGTCCACCCTGGAGGACTAAACGAAAATATTAGTTATGCCCCATTTTTGTAGACATTGGTTGAGGCTAGCGCATAGCAGGTGCTGGTGGATCGGTGCAATATTATCGCATTGTTGTTTTTAATTGTTTTTATTTTTTGTCGTGTTTTGTTGTCATTATTTGTTTTTCAGTTTTTTCTAGTTTCGATTGTGGTTATTGCTTGAAACGGATCGTGAATGAAGATATCTGCAGGATATTGGACATCCATAAAGAATCCTGTTTTTCCTGGTGGAAGATGGCTGAGATCTACCTCACTTAGTGGACATTATATTCATTTATGATGTATTTATTTATTTGCAGGCCTTGACATTATGTGTCAGGATATTATTTGTTAACATCTTATGAAAGGACTTTATATCTCTACAGCATTGTGCTTATGTATATTGTTAATTTATATTTGATTATGGAATATTTAGAGCATTTATGGTTTTAATATTCAGATATCTTAGCATATGCTGTTTATTATATACTATATTGGCCTGTATATATTTCTTCCGGTGTCAATTTAGCTTCTTTTGATGGGTTGGGGTTGGTGTGCATTATGCTACTTCTCAGGGCTTTTGCCCATATAAGCCAGGTTTACCAGTTGCGGTGCCCATTACTAATCGGCGCGGCCGGACGTTCATTATTATATACTTATACTTATACTTATACTCATTTGTTGTGATTCTCCTGGGTCCCCTGCGCTGCCGCTGGTCCGAGTGTTTGCCGGGTGGTTGATGACATGGGGGCCCCCATGATCGTCTTTCCCCGTTGTAGGTCTCGGCAGGCGCCAGCGTTATGGGTTGCTATGACTATACCAAGTGACTTCCGGTATCGCGGGTGATCACTTCCGGGAGCGCGTCTTCGGCGTGATTCTAGCATCATATGATCACTATGGTTATGTGGCTCTACGTCCGACATTGTTACTCCATTACTTCTGGGTATAATCTTATTTAAGCACACTCCACAATCCAACTAGCGCCCCCTGACGAAGGTTTTTTAACCGAAACGCGCATTGGGGTGAGGCGTGTTTCAGGCGAGTTGCATCACTGCGGTGGGTATTATTCTGTCTTTGCCTTATATATTGATTATTGCTGTCTTTGACTGTTTGATACCAGAGTGGCGCCGTTATGGTCACATACCATGATTAGCCTCACCGTGTGTGCCATTGTTATGTCCATTAGTTTGGCATACTGTTATGGATGGGGATCCACTACCAACGGGTATTAAATTATAGTTCTTTATTATTTAAGTGATTTAGAATTCATTGCCCTTGTGGAGCCTATCTCATCAGGGTTATTAGATGCATATTTGGTAACTCCCTGTTTTATGCCTCCCATCAATGTTGTTTTTATTGCACCTGTTTACTTGTGTGCTATACCTTCTCCAGTCACCTGTTGTCAATTTTTAACATGTGTGATAAATAAAGGTGTTTTGCTATTTCTACATAGATTTTCTGACTGAGTATCATCTGTTCTTCTGTGGTATATACCTCAACAGACAAAGTACGCCTGCGCTGGAGCCGCAGCGTGAAGACAAGAAGAGGACAGGTTCCCTTTAAGGACCGAACCTCATTTTACAATTCTGACCAGTGTCACTTTATGAGGTAATAACTCTGGAACACTGCAGTGAATCCCCCTGACTTTGAAACTTTTTTTTTCATGACATATTGTACTTTATGTTTAGGTCAGTATTTCTTGCATTTATGAAAATATTCAAAACTTGACAAAATTTTAAAAACTTAACAATTTCCTAACTATTCATTTTAGTGCCCTTAAATCAGAAAGAGATGTCTCAAATGTATGCAAGGAATGTACCTAGATGCCTGCTGAGCACTTTGAACCCTCAGGTGCTTCACGGAACTTTATAACATAGAGCTGTGAAAATAAAAAGTCAAATATTTCTCACAAAAATGTTCTTTTAGCTCCAAATGTTTTATTTTTACAAAAGGTAACGGGAGAAAATGGAACCGAAAATGTGTTCTGCAATTTCTCCTGCGTACGCGATACCCCGTATGCTTAGGAAAACTACTGTTTTGGCGCACAGTAGGGCTCAAAAAGGAAGGCGTGACGTTTTGGATCGCAGACTTTGATCAAATGGTCTGCAGGTGTCAGGTCGCATTTGGAGTGATGTGCCTAAACAGTGGAAAACCCCCACAACTGACCCATTTTGGAAACTAGACCCCTCAAGGAATTTATATAGACTTGTGGTGAGCACATTTAACCCACAGTTGCCTCATAGAATTTTACAACGTTGAACTGTGAAAATGAAAAAAATACATATTATTCCTACAAAAATGTTCTTTTAGCCCCAATTTTTTTTTTTATTTTCACAAGGATAGCAGGAGAAAATGGACCCAAAAACGTGTTGTGCCATTTTTCCTACGTACATATCCAGTGTAAAATGAGGTCGTACATGGAGGGCAGAACAGCAGAAGCCCTCCATGTACGACCTCATTTTACAAACTACACTCCCCAATTAATTAATCTAGGGGTGCATTGATCATATTGATACCACATGTGCCTCACAAAATTTTATATCATTGGGTGGTGGAAAAAGAATGATTACATTTTTACCACTAAAATGTTTTAGACACAGATTTTACATTTTCAGAAGGGGAAATAGGAAAAAATTGCAACTAAATTTGTTCCACAGTTCCTTCTGAGTGTAGAAATACCCCATATGTGGCTGTACAATACTGCTTGGCCATACGGAGAGACTTGGGAGGGACAGAGAGCCATTTGCCTCGTGGAGCGCACATTTTCCTAGAATACTTTGCAGACTCCATATTCAGAGCCCCTAAGTGCTACCGTAGAAGAGCAGAATCCTCCCTCTTCTGGAAATTATACTCCTATGGCAATTTATCTACAGGTGTAGTGATGATTTTGACTCTATGGGTGTTCTGAGTGAAAATTGCAAATTTGCTATTGTGACCAGTACGCTGAAGTGATCAGCACGTTGGGCTCAGCTCATGCTTCTGGAGACATGCACCCATAAAATAGGCTCTTATCGTTACAAAAATGCCAAACATATGGACCCTAAGTGCGGTTTAGGCACACTGTGGGGCTCTGAAGGGAGGGGGCATTTGGATTTGGGTGCAGAGAATTTGCAGAATTTCTTTTGGAGGGCAAGGAGCCATTTCACATTTCTAGAGCCTTTGTACTACCAGTAACGTGGAAGCGTCATTAATTTCCGTTAACAGGTGATGGACCTGAGTGGGGACTTGTTTTTTGTGTGGATTGATTTGAAGCTTTTAACATTTTATATAACATCTTGGATCACAATTATCCAGTGCTCTACGCTGAGCACTTACTTTGGGGTTTCCGTCAATCTACGAGTGATGTGATTTAGATGAATCCCCCGAGGGATCCATTCACTATAATGAGGCAGCAGAGTTACTCTGGAGTCTCTCTGGCCTCTGTTCAGCAGTTTCCTTTTCAGAAGTGCACAAAACTATGGTTAACAGCACTTTTATGCTCGCCTAAGAAGACAGACAGCGCTGTATCATAGGCCAGACAGAGTCCATAGTTTCTTGATCTGCCTCATTATAGGGAATTTTCCGCTGTGGGTTACATCTGAATCATGTATTTCAGAGATTTACACAGAAACCCCAGTGTAAGAGCTCACTGTAGTGCGCAGGATAAAGGTGAGCCGAGCCTTACTGCGCTCTTTGAGAGGAAGAATGAAAAACTCAACAGTAGGTGAAGAATTGGTTTAATTTGTCTTTTACACTGCTCCTCGTGCAGTATAAGTGATTAGACTACTTTATTCTTCGAGTCGATGCGATTACAGCAATACCAGATTAATTTTTTTATGTTTGGCTGCTTTCACACACTAAAAGACGCTTTTTATTGCAAAACTTTTGCATCCTCATATTTTGAGAGCTATAATTTTCCTGTATTTCTCCCAGCAGAGTCATGCAAGGGCTTGTTTTTTGCAGGACAAGTTGATATTTTTAGTGGTACCATTTTCTTTTTGATCACTTTCTATTCTGATTTTTGGGAGGCAGAATGAATAAAAACCAGCAATTCATTAATTCTTTTTCAGTTGGAGATTTTATGCCATTCTGCATGGGGTAGAATTGATAAGGTAGCTTTATTCATCTAATGGATGCGCCATTTCTGGGGTGGCTGAGGGCAGGTCTTATTAGGCTGGGAAGGGCCCAGTAGCCATGGACCTTCCCAGCCTATTATCAGCCAGCTGTCTGCTTAACCTTTGCTGGTGATTAAAAATAAGGAAGACCATAAGTTGTTTTTTTTTTTGGGGGGGGTCCACCCTTTTTAATAACCAGTAAAGACTAAGCAGACAGCTGTGAGCTGATATTAACAGGCGGGGAAGGTCCTTGGATATTGGCCCTTTCTCAGAATAATAAGACCAGCTCACTGCTGTCGGCTTTCCCTTCGCTGGTTATTAAAAATAAGGGGGACCCCATAATCACCATAAAAGGTCAAACACTCCGATACAAAATACAATTACATATATATATTTAAATAAAAGGGATAAAATCCTAAACAGTGATACACTTGAAACCAGAAGTTTACACACACTATATAAAAAGACACATATACATGTTTTTCTCAATATCTGACATGAAATCAGAATAAATCTTTCCCATTTTAGGTCAATTAAGATTACCATAATTATTAATATTTGCAAATGCCAGAATAATGAGACAGAGAATATTGAGACATGTCAGATATTGAGAAAAATGTGCATATGTCTTTTTTTTTATAGAGTGTATGTAAACTTCTAGTTTCAAGTGTATAAACAACATGATGTAATATAAAAAGATGAGAAATAATCCTCAAACATCCATTGATACACTGTTTATATGAAGAATTTGTGATGATCATCCAATCAAAGGATCATTGCCATGGTTATAAAACTCTAATCCACATACATAATGGGTCATGAATATGAAAATGACCCCATCTATAGATCCAATGAGAGGGTTCCTATGAAAATGCGCAAAAAATCAGCATGGAGGCGTATTCAAGGCGTTTCTATAACCCACCTATTCTAGTAAGGTGTCTATGCTAGCATGGATACCAAAACCCTATCGCTATTCAGATACCCCTAATCCATTGCTCATGCGTGTGCAATGCCCAGTCTCATGAGCTATACGGCAAACGTCACCAAGGAACAATCCGAGCGACACACGTTCACCATGCGTGGTCGGCGCACACTGCAGGACAGCGTCACCAAAGTAGTAGTCTAATGATCACAACAAAGAAGATGCCCAGATGACGTACAGGGGTCATAAAGTTCAACTCATCCAAATAATGACCCATTCTAGTTACATGTAATCGCCCATAGCAACCCGCAAAACCAACAACATAATTCAATATCCAAGTATATAGGAGGAGGAAGGTAAGGGGAGGAGAGAACAGACAAATTAACGTAAATGTCATATGTTTTAATAGACGTCATTCAATGTCTGTTTCCAGCTGTATCAGCAAAGCTCGGTCCCCACACCTTAATCCACCGCCATTCTGGTTTTATAAGGGGAAATGTATCTAGAAAAGGAATGTAAATAGAAATCAATTAAAAACATGTCTAGATCATACAAATATGTATTAAAATTGTATTTCGACTCTGACAACCCATTACTATTGCCTAAACATGGATTAGAATGGAATCTAATCAGCTGTCCTCCTCTGAGCTGAGCTGACAGTGAGGGGTTTATTAGACTTTTATACCATTCCATCTACCGATCACCCATGTCAAAGTCCAGGTAAAGCAACGATCATTGCCGATCTGACCATCTTTCCTGCAGCGTTTTCTGCTAAAAGCTCTCACGAATCAAATTCGTAAGTATGTATTTTCATTATTCCATGTTTTGTAACCTTTTTAAAACATTGTACTTTGTTTTGTATATTAAATCTAAAATGCAATAAGTTTGTTCCTGGCTGCTCTAAACGTACCAGAAACCCTGAGGGGGCGAGAATAGCTTGGCTGTGTAGGCGAGTGGGGGAGTGTGGGAAGCGGAGACGGCCTGTAGGCTATGTGCCCACGTTTTTCCACTGCGGAAACGCTTAAAAAAACGCTTACTAATCACATCCCATTATTTTTAATGGCATTCCGCAATTGTGCACATGCTGTGTTTTTTTTCGCAGCGGAAAAAAACCAACACAGCATGTTCATTAATTTTGCGGAATCGCAGCGATTTTGCTGCTATATAAATTGTATTGGGATGCATGGAAAAAACGCATGAAAAACGAAAAAAAAAAACGCGACAAATACGCGTTAAAAACACAAAAAAAATGCAAAAAAAACGCGAGCGGATTTCCCTGGCAAGGGAGTCTGGTTTTGAAGACGAAAATTCTGTTTTCATTCTGCAATGGGGGCACATAGCCTTACAGTACCATCCGATGCCAGTGTGTCGCGTGTGAGTGGGGTTCAGAATAAAATCAACGGAGACTAAACTTCTTTAGAATTTTTTTTTTATCCTGTTCTGCAAACCACGACACCACTGTATGAATTGCCATCTTGCTTTTAAGGGTATGTGTCCACAGGCCGGATTACATCCGGATTAGCTGCGGATTGAATGCTGGCTACAGCCGCAGTGTCCAGATGTTACAGCATAGTGGAGGGGATTTCATGAAATCCCGTCTCCACTATGCGTGTGAACACACATCCAGCGGCCCTGCGTTTACGGACATGAGGCGCGTCTTTTTAGACCGCAGCACGTCTGTTTACCTTGCGGCAACGCTCCGTTGCTGCAAGGTAAATAACACATTCCTATGTATAGGGTGCGGCAATTCCGGATGTGTGCAATGAACACATCTGGAATCACAGCGCGTACAGAAGGGGTGGCGCTTTGGGCGGAGCTGGTTTTCCACTCCGTCCGTCCAAAGCGCCGACAGTCCGGCCCGTGGTCACGCACCCCAATACATTTTTGTCCCTTCAATGACTTTTTGAGATTCAGACATTTTTCAGATGAGGACAAATTAGGATAATATGGCAGATAATTGATCATTTAAAAGCCAATTTCATAGAATTTTCACAGGGCAATACGAGACTTGTGGGCGACTTTTTATTACTACCTTCTATATAAAACGAGGACAGGGTGGGAGACAATACGGATCGCTTAGCATCACCATAATGAGTTTATTTGAATGTCCATGAAATCAGACAGTTCAGTGTATTACATGGCTGTGTCAGTACAACGATAAAGACCGAGCTGGGTTGACAGTGCTGGCAACTACGGAAGCCCGGGGGGTTATGAGATTATATATATAGTATTTATAAGCTGCAGCTCCCATGATACAATCACTAGTGCTATTGGGAATCTCTCCCTGTCTGATTACCCCAACGCTGTGTCCATCATGGTGATTACTACCAGCTCACAGTGTGCTTGACACCCAATCCCTGCCCTCTATTAGCTTATTTAAAGAATAACTAAACCAATACAAGATTTTTATTTATTTTTTCTCCTAATTTCACTACCCTTATTATAAGCTGGACCCACATAGGCACAGATTGCTCAAGAGACCCTTGAGATAGGAGCTGTCAGATCAGTAGACAGGAGCATATAACATGCGCTCAGATCGGAGTCAGGGTATGTGCACACGCTGCGGATTTTGCTGCGGATTCGCAGCAGTTTTCCCTAAGTTTACAGTACCATGTAAACCTATGTAAAACAAAAACCGCTGTGCACATGCTGCGGAAAATTCCGCGCGGAAACGCTGCGGAAAAAAATAAGTAGCATGTCACTTCTTTCTGCGGATTCCGCAGCGGTTTTCAACCTGCACCAATAGGAAAGTGCAGTTGAAAACCCGCAGAGGAATCCGCAGAAGAAACAGCGTGAAAATCCGAAGTGAAAACCGCAGTGGTTTTGCACTGCGGATTTTACAAATCCGATGCGGAAAAATCCACAGCAGAATCCGCAACGTGGGCACATACCCTAAGGATTCAATAAAAAGCATAGGTAATGAAGCATATGGTTTCTCTGGAATTTGTACATCTTTGCTCTCTGGGTGCCATGAGCTGTAACTCCTGTCAACTGAGCTCCGCGCCTCTTGGGGGGTTGAAGTGAGTCTTTGATCGGTGGAGGTTCTAGTAGTCGGACCTCCATCTATTTGCTTATAATTAGAATTGCTCTAAAATATGAAAAACCTTTAGGCTAAGTTCACACTGGATGTCTTTGCTACGTTTTTGGTGGCTGTTTTGCTGCGTTTTTTCATTCAGTTCAACGGGTGGAAAATGCTCTATGTCCAAAAAAACATGCAAAGCACAAAATACTGATGAAAAAAAAACCCAGTGTGTGCATGAGATTTCGGAAGTCTCATAGGCTTTGCTGGTACTGTAGAAAGCGGCTCAAATTTAGCATAAAAAAGCAGCAAAAACACTCAGTGTGAACTTAACCTTATAAAAGGTTTAGTTGCTTTTTAAACATTTTTTAACACCACAAGTCCGAGGGAGCCATACATTTATGTCATTGCATCTTTTGCATTTCCTTTGTGTATATTTACTATCATATCTATTATCTCTGATTGATGACCTTTACATTTTAAGCACTGACTAGTGACTACTACTCCTATGTGTCTCTAACCTGATAAAGAACAAATACACCTTTTGTGGACATGTTACTATTATTTATGTTTATAGGTAAAAGCTACGTTCCATATATTGTTTGGAGTTAAAAACTTTGCAAAAAAAAAAAAACACAACACAAAAGATAATAACTTCTTTAAAGGGAATCTATCAGCAGGTTTGTGCTACCTCATCTGAGAGCAGCATAATATAGGTTAAAAGACCCTAAATCCAGCCATAGATTATGGGTGTAGCAGTTGGGACACAATCACAGTTTTTAAACGTAGAATGCAGCAGAGCTGAGAATGCTAACCCAGCCCACTATAGACAGCGAGAGGCTTATCACAGGAGGAGGTGGAGTCTGACTAGCAGTGTGCGCACATTAGACCTGGTGATAATTTCCGAGTGATAAAAACAGTACACAGCTTAATAAATGACACATCATTGAATTCAGTGTTTAACCCCTCCTCATGCGGTCCTCAGATTACATAGAAATCTGCTGTCAGGTTCCCTTTAATTGTTACACTGCCTGAGCCATAACTTTGCAACACAAATAGTCTCCATGCTTAGAACAGGGATCCCAAAACCTTAGTCTGGTGAGCATTTTTTCATCTGGCAAGACCTCAGGTGGTGGAACCTAAATGGAGGTCTGTCTTCTGAAAAATATCTTCATCCAAACTAAGATCTCCTCACTACAAATGCCTTGAGCTCGGTGCCCATGTAGGGCTCCAGTGGGTTCAGAAGAAGCAGCACTAGTCACAACTTTACCTTACCTCCATCAATGAACTTTGATCTATCCAGCTATCCCTCTCCTGCATTTTCTCCCTCTCATCCACCATCAAGATGTTGAGATGAATGACTTTGTATCTTAATACCTACAGCAAGCAATTAAGAGTGTCAAAGCATATATGATAAATAAACAGCCAGAAGGGGGTACTTATCATTCAGATGTCATGTGACCTCTACACATTTCACCACATGGCTCATCAGGATGTAGGATAGATGAATGTTGCACGCAAGATAGGGAAATTACTTAATATAATATAATAAAATAATTTTAAACCAGGAGGTGGAGGTCCAAGTGGAGGAGTGGCACAATGCCTTGTGTGTAGTATTGTGTACTTAATAAATATGAAAAAAAAAATGACATATGAGCCAACCTATTTTTTAATAACCAGCTAAGGGAAAGCAGACAGCTGTTAGCTGGTCGTCTTATACTGGGAGGGGGCCAATATCCATGGGCTTTTCCAGCCTATTAATATCAGCCAACAGCTGTCTGCTTTGCCTTTGCTGGTTATTAAAAATGGTGGGACCCCCCCCCCCCCAAAAAAAAAAAAAAAAAAAAAAAAAAAAACCAGGGCACCCCACCTAGATTTTTAATATACAGCTAAGGCAAAGTAGACAACTGGGAGCGGATATTAAATAGGCTGGTAAGGCCCATGGATTTTGGCACCTTTTCAGCCTACTAGAACCGGCCCTCAGACACCACACAAATGGCGCATCCATGAGATGCTCCAATTCTGGCTCTTCCCGATTGCCCTTGTGCGTTGGCAATCGGGGTTATGGGATTGTTGGGTTGATATCAACAGCTGGCACTGACCTCAAAGTCCACAGTTTAGTAACGGAGAAGCGTCTACCAGACACACACATTACTAACCCAGTAATCAAAAGAAACAAGCAAAAAAAAAAAAATCTTTATTTGAAGAAAAACAAAAACTCCCAGAATTTCCCTCTTCCGCCCATTAAAAAACAAACAAAAAAAACACACCAGTCCACATGGAGGTCCCACAGCAATTCTAGTCTTAATCTTCCAGTGTACGGGAACGGGTCTCCATAGACTGGAGCAGCAGACACTGCCGGGTGTCATGGAGGTGTCGGATAGATGCCTTGCCATTACTAATTCTTGGGCATGATGTGAGCACCAGCTGCTGACATCAAGCCTGCAATCCCATTACCCCAATTGCTATTGCTCCAGGGTAATCGGGAAGTGCCGAGGCTAGAATGCGCCAGAATTAGTGCATAATGGATGCTCCATTTCTGAGGCAGATGAAGGTTAGTCTTTTTAGGCTGGGAAGGGGCCAATATCCGTGGATCTCCCCAGCCTATAAATATCAGCCCTCAACTGTCTGTTGTTCCTTAGCTATTTAAAATAGCGTGAACCCCACATCAGCCTTTCAACAAGCTTTGTTAAGCATCTGAACACAGACTTCCGGGAGAAGTCAGTGTTCGGAGTTCAGCTCTGAACTCTAGATGTCCAGTATGAACCCCGAATTTTACAGTTCAGGTTCGTTCATCCCCACCGGGCAGTTATCTAACTAAAAATCTGTCTCCAGAGCCTATTTTAAATGAAAGGAGGTGTTACCAATGTGAAAGATGTCATGACTAAGGGTACTGTCTCACAGTGGCACTTTTGTCGCTACGACGGTACGATCCGTGACGTTCCAGCGATATCCATACGATATCGCTGTGTCTGACACGCAGCAGCGATCAGGGACCCTGCTGAGAATTGTACGTCGTAGCAGATCGTTTGGAACTTTCTTTCGTCGCTGGATCTTCCGCTGTCATCGTTGGATCGGTGTGTGTGACACCAATCCAACGATGCGTTCGCTTGTAACCAGGGTAAACATCGGGTTATTAAGCGCAGGGCCGCGCTTAGTAACCCGATGTTTACCCTGGTTACCATCGTAAAAGTAAAAAAAAAAACAAACAGTACATACTCACATTCCGGTGTCCGTCAGGTCCCTTGCAGTCTGCTTCCCACTCTGACTGACTGCCGGCCGGAAAGTAAGAGCAGAGCACAGCGGTGACGTCACCGCTGTGATCTGCTTTCACTTTACGGCCGGGAGTCAGTCAGAGCGGGAAGCAGACTGCAAGGGACCTGACGGACACCGGAATGTGAGTATGTACTGTTTTTTTTTTTTTACTTTTACGATGGTAACCAGGGTAAACATCGGGTTACTAAGCGCGGCCCTGCGCTTAGTAACCCGATGTTTACCCTGGTTACCCGGGGCCTTCGGCATCGTTGGTCGCTGGAGAGCGGTAGGTGTGACAGCTCTCCAGCGACCACACAACATCTTTCCAACGATCACGGCCAGGTCGTATCGCTGGTCGTGATCGTTGGAAAGTTGCAGAGTGTGACAGTACCCTAAGGGTATGTGCACATGTTGCGGATTTCTTCCAGATCCGCAGCGTTTTTTGCGGTGCAGAAACGCTGCAGATCCGCAAGTGATTTACAGTACAATGTAAATCAGTGGTAAAAAAAAACGCTGTGCTAATGGTGCGGAAAATTCCGTGCGGAAACGCTGTGGATTAAAAGTAGCATGTTACTTCATTTTTGCGGATCTGCAGCGTTTTTGTACCCATTCCATTATAGAAATCCGCAGGGGTAAAAAACGCAGTAAATCCGCAAAAAATCCGCAGCAAAATCGCAAAAAATTCGCACAAAAACACATCAAATCCGCACCTGCGTTTTCTGCCAAGAGATGCAGAATCCGCATCAGAAATTCCTAAGCCTAATCCGCAACGTGTGCACATAGCCTTACACTTTGCTCTGCTGATCTCACTGCAGAGAGGTGTGTGATTACAACTAACCCAAGAGCACTGCCTCATTACAAACATTTACACTTGTTTCTCACTCAGGGTATGTGCACACGTTGCGGTTTTTACTGCGGATCCACAGCGTTTTTGACGCTGCGGATTCCCAGCCGTTTTCCATGTGGTGTACAGTACCATGTTAACCTATGGAAAACAAAAACCGCTAGGCACATGCTGCGGAAAAAAACGCGTGGAAACGCTGCGGTTTATTTTCCGCAGCATGTCAATTCTTTGTGTAGAATCCACAGCGATTTTACACCTGCTCCATATTAAAAAACCGCAGGTGTAAAACTGTAGTAGAATCCGCACAAAAAACGCGGAAAATCCGCAGTGAATCCGCAGGAAAAACGCAGTGTTTTTGCCCTGCGGATTTATCAAAATCAGTGCGGAAAAATCTGCACACCAGTCCGCAGCGTGTGCACATTGCCTCAAGGCAGTCAGCTCTGGAGCAGAGCTGTACCTGATTTCAATTATCAGAACATCAGAGCTGAACTGTCCCATTAAAAAACACATGCCGTCAGTGCTGTCAGCTTTGCAGTACTGCACTTCAGTCCGCAATGGCTTTGCGAGATGGAAGTAGAAGCACTATGAGAGGACAACTGCAGCTGCAAATGTGTTTGTAATGAGAAAAAGCTCACTTCTGCTATACTGGGTTATAATCACACAGCTCTGCTGTAAGATCAGAGAGCAGTCATTACATGTCTCATACTGGTAATGTCCCCTTTTCGTTTAAAATAAGCTTTGGGTGCAGAGTGTCATGCAGATCTGAGCACTTAACAATTTAATCCCCAAAAATGGCACAAATTATAACAAATTGGAATACTTTTTTGTGGTGGTGCATGGCAGGGGAAAGATGCGCACCCCTCTTAATGAATGTGGTAAGTCTTACTCCAACAGGCTCTTCAAAAACACCAGCCTTGATGAACAGGGCCTGTGTGCACAGAAAAAAAATTTCTGGAATGCATCGTCATTTACTTACATGCGCCTCAGCTCTTCTGACATCTGTGAAAACAACAGGATTACAATGATGGATTAAAGAACCGCTCCCGTTTTTTTTCAATAATTTCAGCGCTGTAGTGGTTCCACTATTGAAAAGTTCCCTGACCCTAGTTCTATACTTAACAGTCGGTATCTTCAACGCTTCCCATCGCTGCTGCGGTCCCGATCCGCCATCTTGTGACCACAGCTTCTGACTAACCAGAAGCCAGAGTTAATGGTCGCAAGCTCGACAGAGTTGTGACTTTTGGTTCACCCAGCAACCCTAGAGCGATCCGGCAGGTCATAACCTGCGGAAGAGATTATATATATATATATATATATAGATAGATAGATATAGAGTGTTATTGATCTTTATTTACGCTGCCAGTTGCTGAATGTCAAACGCCAGAGAAAATAAACAGGTGTTTAAAAAAAAAAAAAAAAAATTCTACGCATTTCAAAGTAAGCCACTTCTTCAGGAAAAATAACCCGTAACAACTGATATGGCTTTTGTTTCGTGAAGAAGTGGGTTACACTTCGAAACGTGTAGAAATATAAAAAGAACGCTTTTTATTATATCTTCTCTGGCATTTGACATTCTTCCTCAGCTGGCAGCGCGGATATAGACCACAAAATGTCAAATTTTGTATAGGTTTTTGGTGAAATCACCTGTGGATCTGCAGCAGCTGATATCGATACCATTTCTGATAATCAACCAGATTAGACCTGATTTTTGCACTTTTTTATTATCAGCTTTTTATAGAACCTGCAGAAGAGGAATGGAGAGGCACCAATAACAGAAGAAGACTGCGGCTGATAAATATAATACTAGGGGCAGGGAATTTACATTAGTGACACCACACAAGCAAAGGGAAGAGGTGGGGGGGGGGGATTAGAAAAAAAATTAATCGATGGAGTGGTGCTTCAAATGGAAGAAAAGAACAGAATGTCAAGGAAGGACAGTAGTAGAGACAGATGGGGGGGGGGGCACCAGATTTTGATGATGGTACTACAGAAAATAGATGCTCAGTTTCTGGAGTTTGCTTGGGGCTGCAGGATTGCATTTGACAGCAACACCGTTCAGTGTATGCTGCTTCTACTTTGCAGCATAATGACATGAAAAGCAAGTGGAATCTGGGCTGGTTTAAGACAGATTTATGAATTGCAAAAAAGAAAAAAAAAAAATCAAAAGATGTGACAAATATAGCAGATACTAAGCAACACTTTCATAAATCTGTTGCAAATAGCGCAACAAAGCAAGCTCTGAAAATTCAGAATTCACACCCATGACGTTGGGTGAGGCCTAATATATGGCTGAAGTGCCCAGGCTGCCAGTGCAGAAGTGAAGACTGCCCTGGCTACCACAAAGAACCATGCTTGATGAGCGACCAGGGTAGTTTGAATCCTTTTGTTTATCTATATTTTGTGGCTATGTGCCCAAAATCCGGTAGTAGCAGCGTTTTGGATGCAGTGTATGTTCGCTGCGATCAAAGCACTGCCGTCTATTGAACGCAGGTGAATCCTCATGTGTTTACCGCATTCAATACATTCTATTGATGAAATTTCTGTTGCAGAGACTAGGGTCTCCACAAGAGAAACTGATATGCTGCGGTCCTGAAAGAAACACCACGTCAGTGTCTGCGGGTGATTCGCAGACACATAGTGGACATGGGATTTCTTGAAATCCCATCCGCAATGCTGTAACATCTGGCCACTGCGGGTTTGACGCTGCATAAATACGCACTAGTAGGAGAAATTACACAATAGTGCAGGGGTGGCGAATTAATTTTCCCAAGGGGCCACGAGAGACCGTGACTGTTGTGGAGGGCTGAACCAATAGGCTGATACTAATTTTGCCCAGTATTAATATCAACATAATTATATTTTATATTAATTGTATCAGTTAATATTGAGCAGAATTAAGTATACTGGCATACAATAAGGACCCAAACACGGATATAGATAGATATATATATATATATATATATATATATATATATATATACATACACACACACATATACATATATATATATACATACACACAGTGGGGCAAAAAAGTATTTAGTCATTCAGCAATAGTGCAAGTTCCACCACTTAAAAAGATGAGAGGCGTCTGTAATTTACATCATAGGTAGACCTCAACTATGGGAGACAAACTGAGAAAAAAAAATCCAGAAAATCACATTGTCTGTTTTTTTTATCATTTTATTTGCATATTATGGTGGAAAGTAAGTATTTGGTTAGAAAAAAAATTTCATCTCAGTACTTTGTAATATATCCTTTGTTGGCAATGACAGAGGTCAAACGTTTTCTGTAAGTATTCACAAGGTTGCCACACACTGTTGTTGGTATGTTGGCCCATTCCTCCATGCAGATCTCCTCTAGAGCAGTGATGTTTTTGGCTTTTCGCTTGGCAACACGGACTTTCAACTCCCTCCAAAGGTTTTCTATAGGGTTGAGATCTGGAGACTGGCTAGGCCACTCCAGGACCTTGAAATGCTTCTTACGAAGCCACTCCTTCGTTGCCCTGGCGGTGTGCTTTGGATCATTGTCATGTTGAAAGACCCAGCCACGTTTCATCTTCAATGCCCTTGCTGATGGAAGGAGGTTTGCACTCAAAATCTCACAATACATGGCCCCATTAATTCTTTCATGTACCCAGATCAGTCGTCCTGGCCCCTTTGCAGAGAAACAGCCCCAAAGCATGATGTTTCCACCACCATGCTTTACAGTAGGTATGGTGTTTGATGGATGCAACTCAGTATTCTTTTTCCTCCAAACACGACAAGTTGTGTTTCTACCAAACAGTTCTGTTATGATCCTGGTGGTAGGATCTCAAACTGACCTGACACATATACCCTGAATATATAGGACAAGTTCTGGGGATGTGGAAGCTATACTGACCGCAATCCTGATCCTATCCAAACACACTAAAGGCAGCTGTGGAGCGTTACCTGAAAACCTAGACGCCTCGTCACAGCCTGAGAAACTGACTACCCCTAGAGAGAAAGCAAAGACCTCACTTGCCTCAGAGAAATATCCCCAAAGTTTTAGATAGCCCCCCACAAATAATAACGGTGAGTTAAGGGGAAAACACAAACGTAGAGATGAAACAGGTTTAGCAAATGAGGCCCGCTAATACTAGATAGGCAGATAGTAGATAGTTTTTGTACTGACCGCACAGACACCTATCAAAAGTAAACCACGCAGAGAATACAAGAACCCCCACACCGACTCACGATGTGAGGGGCGCACTCTGCACCCCAGAACTAACCAGCAAGCAAAAAATCACATAAAAGCAAGCTGGGCTGAACTCATGATATAATGAGAAACGTTTTCAAGGAAATAATGAGAAACTGAACAAGCAAACTTAGCTTCTCATAGCAGGAATATTCAGGAGAGCACAGGATCAGGACTGAACACACCGACAGCAGGCGACAAGTAAAGGTCCAGATGAGTTAAATAGGCCCAGCCTAGCAGGAGATGAAACAGCTGAGCCCAGCCAAGACCAGCCATATCGCTAAAGGCCACCAGAGGGAGCCCAAGAACAAACTCACACAGTACCACTCATGACCACACGAGGGAGCCCGAGAACGGAATTCACAACAGTACCCCCCCCCTTGAGGAGGGGTCACCGAACCCTCACCAGAGCTCCCAGGCCGATCAGGACGAGCCAAATGAAAGGCACGAACCAAATCGGCCGCATGGACATCGGAGGCGACAACCCAGGAATTATCCTCCTGACCATAACCCTTCCATTTCACTAAGTACTGAAGCCTCCGTCTCGAAAATACGAGAATCCAAGATCTTCTCCACCACATATTCCAACTCCCCCTCGACCAAGACCGGAGCAGGAGGATCAACAGAAGGGACCACAGGCACCACATATCTCCGCAACAATGACCTATGGAACACATTATGAATGGCAAACGATGTTGGGAGGTCCAAAAGAAAAGACACAGGGTTGAGGATTTCCAAAATCTTATAAGGACCGATGAAACGAGGCTTGAACTTAGGAGAGGAAACCTTCATCGGGACATAACGAGAAGACAACCATACCAAATCCCCCACACGAAGTCGGGGACCCACACAGCGACGGCGGTTAGCAAAGCGCTGAGCCTTCTCTTGGGAAAAAGTCAAATTGTCCACCACATGGTTCCAAATCTGCTGCAACCTATCCACCACAGAATCCACCCCAGGACAGTCAGAAGACTCAACCTGACCCGAGGAGAAACGAGGATGAAAACCAGAATTGCAAAAGAAAGGTGAAACCAAAGTAGCAGAACTAGCCCGATTATTGAGGGCGAACTCAGCCAATGGCAAAAAGGTCACCCAATCATCCTGGTCAGCAGAAACAAAACATCTCAAATAAGTTTCCAAGGTCTGATTAGTTCGTTCGGTTTGACCATTCGTCTGAGGATGGAAGGCTGACGAAAAAGACAATTCAATGCCCATCTTAGCACAAAAGGATCGCCAAAATCTGGACACAAACTGGGATCCTCTGTCGGACACAATGTTCTCCGGAATACCATGTAAACGAACCACATTCTAAAAAAACAGTGGCACCAAATCGGAGGAGGAAGGCAACTTAGGCAAGGGTACCAAATGGACCATTTTGGAAAAACGATCACAAACCACCCAGATGACAGACATCTTCTGAGAGACAGGAAGATCGGAAATAAAATCCATGGAAATATGCGTCCAAGGCCTCTTCGGGACAGGCAAAGGCAAAAGCAATCCACTGGCACTAGAACACGAAGGCTTGGCCCGAGCACAAATCCCACAGGACTGCACAAAGGAACGCACATCCCGCGACAAGGAAGGCCACCAAAAGGATCTCGCCACCAAATCCCTGGTACCAAAAATCCCAGGATGACCCGCCAACACCGAAGAATGAACCTCGGAAATAACTCTACTGGTCCATCTGTCTGGGACAAACAGTCTCTCCGGTGGACAACGGTCAGGTCTATTGGCCTGAAACTCCTGCAACACCCGTCGCAGATCAGGAGAGATGGCAGACAAAATCACCCCCTCTTTGAGAACACCAGTCGGTTCAGAAACTTCCAGGGAGTCAGGTACAAAACTCCTAGAAAGGGCATCAGCCTTCACGTTTTTCGAACCCGGAAGATATGAAACCACGAAATTGAAACGAGAGAAAAACAGCGACCATCGAGCCTGTCTCGGATTCAACCGTTTGGCAGACTCGAGATAAGTCAAATTCTTGTGATCCGTCAAGACCACCACACGATGCTTGGCTCCCTCAAGCCAATGTCGCCACTCCTCAAATGCCCACTTCATTGCCAACAACTCTCGATTACCAACATCATAATTCCGCTCGGCAGGCGAAAACTTTCTTGAAAAGAAAGTGTCAAGGTGAAAATATATTTTCTTATATACCTTTTGTACTTTTATATATTTTATACTGTGAAATAATAAGTTTTCCCTTGCTAATGCAAATGTAATTGTATTAAAGATGGCTGCCAGTGTTCATTCTTCATTTTAGTTCAGTGTTTAAAGAGTTAAGTTTCATTTCTTCTGAAGTCGAAACCTAAGGAATAGAAAGAAGAGGAGGAATCCACCGGGAGATGTCCGAACAAATCAGAAGGCCTGAGCACTAGACGTATACTGCTTAAACCCCGCCTATTGCATTCCTTTTTAGTACCGTGTATTTGGAAAATAAAGTTCAGTTGGTATGACTGTGGCTGATACATATAGTCACATGAGCATGCACTGAGATTGAACCAGCTACCTGTCTGACTCATTCTTACCCGGTACCACATGCTTATAGTTTAATTTGGAATGACTGGTGAATGAGGGTATATTGTCGTTACGACCCCGACAAAAGCACATGGTCTCATCACAGAGCCATCAGAGCTTCTCTGCGACAAAACAGCCCCTGCTCCAATCTCAGAAGCATCAACCTCGACCTGAAAGGGAAGAGAGACATCGGGCTGGTGCAAGACAGGAGCCGAAGAAAACCGACGTTTCAACTCCTGAAAGGCCTCCACGGCCGCAGGAGACCAATTCGTCACATCAGAACCCTTCTTGGTCAAATCCGTCAAAGGCTTCACCACACTAGAAAAATTAGTGATGAAGCGACGGTAAAAATTAGCAAAACCCAAGAACTTCTGAAGACTCTTCACAGATGTAGGTTGAGTCCAGTCATGAATAGCCTGGACCTTGACTGGATCCATCTCGATAGTAGAAGGAGAAAAAATAAAGCCCAAAAAGGAAACCTTCTGGACTCCGAAGAGACATTTAGAGCCCTTCACAAACAAGGCATTGGCACGCAGGACCTGAAATACCATCCTGACCTGCTTCACATGAGACTCCCAATCATCAGAAAAGACCAAAATATCATCCAGGTACACAATCATAAATCTATCCAGGTACTCTCAGAAGATGTCGTGCATGAAGGACTGAAACACAGAGGGGGCATTAGAAAGCCCAAAAGGCATCACCAAGTACTCAAAATGGCCTTCGGGCGTATTAAATGCTGTTTTCCATTCATCGCCCTGCTTTATGCGCACAAGATTATACGCTCCACGAAGATCTATCTTGGTGAACCAACTGGCCCCCCTAATCCGGGCAAACAGATCGGACAACAGTGGCAAGGGATACTGAAATTTGACCGTGATGTTATTTAGAAGGCGATAATCTATACAGGGTCTCAGAGAACCATCCTTCTTGGCCACAAAAAAGAACCCCGCACCCAAAGGGGACGAGGACGGGCGAATATGTCCCTTCTCCAAGGGCTCCTTTATATAACTCCGCATAGCGGTATGTTCTGGTACAGACAAATTAAAAAGTCGTCCCTTAGGGAACTTGCTACCAGGAATCAGATTTATGGCACAATCACAATCCCTATGAGGAGGTAGGGCACTGGATTTGGGCTCATCAAATACATCCTGGTAGTCCGACAAAAATTCAGGGACTTCAGAAGGAGTAGAAGAAGCAATTGACACCAAAGGAGCATCGCCATGAATCCCCTGGCAACCCCAACTTGACACAGACATTGCTTTCCAATCCAGGACTGGATTATGAGCCTGCAGCCATGGCAGACCCAACACGACAACATCATGCAAATTATGTAGCACCAGAAAGCGAATTACGTCCTGATGTACAGGAGCCATGCACATGGTCAATTGAGTCCAGTACTGAGGTTTATTCTTGGCCAATGGTGTAGCATCAATTCCCTTTAGCGGGATAGGGAATTGTAAAGGCTCCAAGATAAAACCACAGCGCCTGGCAAATGACAAATCCATCAAATTCAGGGCAGCACCTGAATCCACAAAAGCCATAACTGGGTAGGATGACAGAGAGCAAATCAAAGTAACAGACAAAATGAATTTAGGTTGTACAGTACCAATGGTGACAAACTTGGCAACCCTTTTTGTGCGCTTAGAGCATGCTGAGATAACATGAGCAGAATCACCACAGTAAAAGCACAACCCATTCTGACGTCTGTGGTTTTGCCGTTCAACTCTGGTCAGAATCCTGTCACATTGCATAGGCTCAGGTTTCTGCTCAGAAAATACCGCCAGAGGGTGCACAGGTTTGCGCTCCCGCAAACGCTGATCAATCTGAATGGCCAAAGACATTGACTCATTCAGACCCGCCGGCGTGGGGAACCCCACCATAACATCTTTAAGGGATTCAGAAAGACCCTTTCTGAAAATCGCCGCCAGGGCGCACTCATTCCACTGAGTGAGCACTGACCACTTCCTAAACTTCTGACAATAAACCTCTGCTTCATCCCGACCCTGAGAGAGAGCCAGCAAAACCTTCTCTGCTTGGTCTACCAGATTTGGTTCCTCATAAAGCACTCCAAGCGCCAGAAAAAACGCATCAACATTTAGCAGTGCCGGATCTCCTGGCGCCAGAGAGAATGCCCAATCTTGAGGGTCACCCCGCAACAAAGAAATAACAATTTTAACTTGCTGAACAGAGTCGCCAGATGAGCGAGGTCTCAGAGAAAGGAATAACTTACAATTATTCTTAAAGTTCAAAAACCTAGATCTATCTCCGGAGAACAGCTCAGGAATAGGTATTTTAGGCTCTGAAATAGGACTGCGGACTACATAATCCTGAATGCCCTGTACCCTTGCAGTGAGATGATCCACACTAGAAGACAGACTCTGAATGTCGATATTAGTAGCTGCATACAGAACCACCCAGAGATTAAGGGGAGGAGAGAGGCCAAACACAGTGCAGAGGAAAAAAAAAAAATGACCTTAAGATTTCTCTTCTCCCTCTTCTGCTGCATTAACACTTTCTGGCCTGCTGTACTGTTATGATCCTGGTGGTAGGATCTCAAACTGACCTGACACATATACCCTGAATATATAGGACAAGTTCTGGGGATGTGGAAGCTATACTGACCGCAATCCTGATCCTATCCAAACACACTAAAGGCAGCTGTGGAGCGTTACCTGAAAACCTAGATGCCTCGTCACAGCCTGAGAAACTGACTACCCCTAGAGAGAAAGCAAAGACCTCACTTGCCTCAGAGAAATATCCCCAAAGTTTTAGATAGCCCCCCACAAATAATAACGGTGAGTTAAGGGGAAAACACAAACGTAGAGATGAAACAGGTTTAGCAAATAAGGCCCGCTAATACTAGATAGGCAGATAATAGATAGTTTTTTGTACTGACCGCACAGACGCCTATCAAAAGTAAACCACGCAGAGAATACAAGAACCCCCACACCGACTCACGATGTGAGGGGCGCACTCTGCACCCCAGAACTAACCAGCAAGCAAAAAATCACATAAAAGCAAGCTGGGCTGAACTCATAATATAATGAGAAACGTTTTCAAGGAAATAATGAGAAACTGAACAAGCAAACTTAGCTTCTCATAGCAGGAGACTGGTCACAAGGAATATTCAGGAGAGCACAGGATCAGGACTGAACACACCGACAGCAGGCGACAAGTAAAGGTCCAGGTGAGTTAAATAGGCCCAGCCTAGCAGGAGATGAAACAGCTGAGCCCAGCCAAGACCAGCCATATCGCTAAAGGCCACCAGAGGGAGCCCAAGAACAAACTCACACAGTACCACTCATGACCACAGGAGGGAGCCCGAGAACGGAATTCACAACACAGTTCCAGTTTGGTTTCATCAGACCATAGGACATTCTCCCAAAACTCCTCTGGATCATCCAAATGCTCTCTAGCAAACTTCAGACGGGCCCGGACATGTACTGGCTTAAGCAGTGGGACACGTCTGGCACTGCAGGATCTGAGTCCGTGGTGGCGTAGTGTGTTACTTATGGTAGGCCTTGTTACATTGGTCCCAGCTCTCTGCAGTTCATTCACTAGGTCCCCCCGCGTGGTTCTGGGATTTTTGCTCATCGTTCTTGTGATCATTCTGACCCCACGGGGTGGGATTTTGCGTGGAGCCCCAGATCGAGGGAGATTATCAGTGGTCTTGAATGTCTTCCATTTTCTAATTATTGCTCCCACTGTTGATTTCTCCACTCCAAGCTGGTTGGCTATTGCAGATTCAGTCTTCCCAGCCTGGTGCAGGGCTACAATTTTGTTTCTGGTGTCCTTTGACAGCTCTTTGGTCTTCACCATAGTGGAGTTTGGAGTCAGACTGTTTGAGGGTGTGCACAGGTGTCCTTTTTATACTGATAACAAGTTTAAACAGGTGCCATTACTACAGGTAATGAGTGGAGGAAAGAGGAGACTCTTAAAGAAGAAGTTACAGGTCTGTGAGAGCCAGAAATCTTGATTGTTTGTTTCTGACCAAATACTTATTTTCCACCATAATATGCAAATAAAATGATAAAAAAAACAGACAATGTGATTTTCTGGATTTTTTTTGCTCAGTTTGTCTCCCATAGTTGAGGTCCACCTATGATGTAAATTACAGACGCCTCTCATCTTTTTAAGTGGTGGAACTTGCACTATTGCTGAATGACTAAATACTTTTTTGTAATATATATATATATATATATATATATATATATATATTATATATATATATATACATATATATATATATATACACATACATACACACACACATACATGCACACACAATCACGAAAGAGCCTGCACACACAGCCCCCTATATATCGTATGAGCCCGCACACATAGCCCCCTATATATCGTAAGAGCCCGCACATACTTCCCCTCCATGTCCAGCATGAGGGCCTCGTAGCCTCCCCATGTCCAGCCAAATATGCACAAAAAACAAAGAAACACCCCTTGCTCCCATTCTGCCTCTCCTCCACCAATGCAGTCACCACTGTCTGCATCCCTAGGATGCCTATAGCAGAGACAATGTGCGGCAATGGACAGGCTGGGAGAAGGTATGTTGTGGCCCCACGGCCACACTTTGCCATGGTCTGCACTAATGAATACTTTCCCTTCTTCAACTCCCTAAAGGGGAAGGGAGTTTTTAATACAAGATGTCTCCCAGCAATTGGCTGTTGGCATTTTACTGCATGTACGCTGCCCCTTTAAGCATGGGGTGGGCACACGTGTGCACACTAGGACGTGCAGCGTGCACAAGCCTGAGGCATGCCACCTGACGGGAAGGGGACTACGTAGCCATTTATTAGCATGGGGAAAGTGAGAGAGCTATGCGGGGACGCGAGCATAAATGTTACAGTATGCTCGCCTCTCCCCCTTTACGCCCCCCTAATTCAAGCCCGCGAGGACTCTGCAAAGAAATTGGGAGGCCGAAACCTCATCACTGACTCCCACAATTTCTCTTCAGGACCAGGACTTCTCCTGTTCACTAGAAGAAAAGCAACACCTCTCACCATTTTATCAACTAGGATGCTTCTTTCCATTAAGCCATCCTCAGCATAAGATGAAGCGGGAATAGTACCAGGAACTCTGTTCATTGGCATCAGCCATCACCCTGAGGATTAAAGGACCAACTGGAGTTCCTCCGCCTGGTTGGTGGATTGCAGACTTGGAAGATACCACCGCCTTGACGTTCTCTTCACATGACCACCTAGAAAGTGAAGATACCTCCTCTGGGTCCATCTTCAGCCTGGTCTCCCAGAAGACGGCAGGGAGATTCCAGGGGCAAATCATTGGCACAATTATTGGGACTGTGTGGGGACATTACCTCTGCTTTCCTCTCTTCAGAGACACCCGAACACAGTTCGTCAGCGACCAACAGACCTGGCGGAGAAGATCACGACACAGATGACTGACCTGGACATGTGAGGACAGACCTCTTGTGAGACTCAACTGTCCCCAATGAAGCACCACATGGGGTCTCCATGCCGGTCTCTGAGGTAATGCGTAGAGTCAATTACTCCCTCGGTGTTCCGGCCACGCGCCTCAGAAGGAGGCTGCCGATCTCGGGGCAGAACTCCTCCCAGTGTTTTCTCCTTGTGCTTCCCCTGACGAAGCTGCGGCCAGCAGCGATACGCGTGGGGCCTCCCCCACACCATCTGGATCCCGGGATCATTTTCTCCCATTGCTGACTGCTGACGGTCGACGGCCCACTCCACGTACTGGACTACCTACTGGGTGACTTTCCCTTTGATCCTCTTTTTTCTCTGTCTACCTTGTGCCATTACTTTCACCTTTTTGGCCAATTTTATTTTGGTGAGGCGGTTTCGTGTCTTTTTGCCACCCCTTTCTCTGGCTTATTGGGGCCGTACTGGTGGCCTATTATATCCAACAGTGCAAGGGTATTCTATTTTACTATTTTTTATCTGGGGACGCCCAGATTTGCTATATTTATTTATTTATATCTACATTGTCATCTGTTGGTTATTTAATCAAGGGGCATACCATGTCTACATATAGATAGTATGCATTGCCTTCCACCCTTTACACCGTAGGTTTCCTCATGTAATGCATAATTAATTTTAAGAGCATATTGGTGGTGTATTTTTTGCCTTGTTGTTTACCATCTGCATTTGGGCCGTCTTCCTTTCCAATTGTCCATTACGGGTCCGGTGGTGTCTGTTGTTGTTTTTTTAATATGTTTTTATTCTTGTGCACTTGTCTCCATGTTCAATAAATTTATATATTTCTCTATTTAGACTGTATTTTCTCTGGGTGTGCGCTCCGTGTGCATGGCTTCTTTTCTTGTTTTTTTATGCATTATCCCTCCAGCCCTGCAGTGAGTGGCACCCCTCACTATTATGTATCTTGCATTTGGTATGCAGTAACACTGTTGCCCAAGTGTGGTGCTCCCTGGCCCCCCCAATTTTATATTCTCCTTGTGCTGTGACTTAGTTTTTCACTCTCTACAATAGACTTCTCTTCGTGTCCTTTCTTAGGATACTGCCGCACGTGGGGCAGGCGCAGCTCGGTGTCTTTCTATCTTGCGCTAGGCCTCTGTCAGGATCCCACCCCTGACAGGGACCCTCTGTCTGCAGCTCCTTTCCCCCTGTCAGGTGTTGCCTGGGCAAAGCCCAGCCAGCGTCTCTCTAACTTTCTATCCAAACCACCAGTTTTACCCTTCTGTGAGGAGTGCCCTACTAGATAGGAGCATGGCTCCCCCTGGTGGATTGGAGTGTGAAGTGTGTTGTGATGCCGTGATACCTGGAAAGATGGACTCCTTATTACCTTCAGACGTAATATCACTCCCCCTGGTGGAAGAATAACATTACTGCAGCAACAAGGACTCTGGGGCGCTGCACTGGCACACAAAAGATCCCAGGGGGGCTTGACCGACTTGACTAAAGGTACCTTCACACTAAACGATATCGCTAGCGATCCGTGACGTTGCAGCGTCCTGGCTAGCGAAATCGTTGTGTTTGACAGGCAGCAGCGATCAGGATCCCGCTGTGAGATCACTGGTCGTTGCTGAAAGTCCAGAACTTTATTTCGTCGCTGGATCACCCGCTGAATCGGTGTGTGTGACACCGATCCAGCGATGTCTTCACTGGTAACCAGGGTAAACATCGGGTTACTAAGCGCAGGGCCGCGCTTAGTAACCCGATGTTTACCCTCGTTACCATTGTAAAAGTAAAAAAAAAAAAACACATACTCACATTCCGGTGCCCGGCGTCTGCTTCCCTGCACTCCTCCTGCATCCTGTGTAAGTGCCGGCCGTAAAGCAGAGCGGTGACGTCACCGCTCTGCGGGAGATGCCGGAGATGTTCGGCGCTGACACAGGATGCAGGAGGAGTGCAGGGAAGCGGACGCCGGGCACCGGAATGTATGTGTTTTGTTTTTTTTTACTTTTACAATGGTAACCAGGGTAAACATCGGGTTACTAAGCGCGGCCCTGCGCTTAGTAACCCGATGTTTACCCTGGTTACCCGGGGACTTCAGCATCGTTGGTCGCTGGAGAGCCGTCTGTGTGACAGCTCTCCAGCGACTAAACAGCGACGCTGCAGTGATCGGCATCGTTGTCTGTATCGCTGCAGCGTCGCTTAGTGTGAAGGTACCTTAAGGCCATACAAGGACCAAACGGACCTAACAACTCACTAGTAGGAGAAACTACACACTAAGGCTGCAGTCACACTAGCAGCATTTGATCAGTATTTTACATCAGTATTTGTAAACCAAAACCAGGAGTGTGTGATAAATACAGAAGTGGTGTATATGTTTCTATTATACTTTTCCTCTATTTGTTCCACTCCTGGTTTTGGCTTACAAATACTGATGTATTTTACTATGTGTGCACACTGCCCCTTTAATTACCGGGTAACGTATACGGACATATATTTATTTATACAGCACCATTAATTCCATGGTGCTATACATGAGAAGGGGTTACATACAAAGTTATAGATATCGTTTACAGTAAACCAGTTTACGATGACAGACTGGTACAGAGGGGAGAGGACCCCGTCCTTGCAGACTTACATTCTAAGGGTACCGTCACACAGTGGCATTTTCATCGCTACGACGGCACGATTCGTGACGTTCTAGCGATATCGTTACGATCTCGCAGTGTCTGACACGCTACTGCGATCAGACACCCTGCTGAGAATCGTACGTCGTAGCAGATCGTTTGAAACTTTCTTTCGTCGCTGGATCTCCCGCTGTCATCGCTGGATCGTTGTGTGTGACAGCGATCCAGCGATGCGTTCGCTGGTAACCAGGGTAAACATCGGGTTACTAAGCGCAGGGCCGCACTTAGTAACCCGATGTTTACCCTGGTTACCAGCGTAAAAGTAAAAAAAAACAAACCGTACATACTCACCATCTGATGTCTTTCAGGTCCCTCGCCGTCTGCTTCCCCGCTCTGACTGACTGCCGGCTGGAAAGTGAGAGCAGATCACAGCGGTGACGTCACCGCTGCACTCTGCTCTCACTGTACGGCGGCACTCAGTCAGAGCGGGAAGCAGACGGCGAGGGACCTGAAGGACATCAGATGGTGAGTATGTACGGTTTTTTTTTTTTACTTTTACGCTGGTAACCAGGGTAAACATCGGGTTACTAAGCGCGGCCCTGCGCTTAGTAACCCGATGTTTACCCTGGTTACCAGCGAACCTCGGCATCGTTGGTCGCTGGAGAGCGGTCTGTGTGACAGCTCCACAGCGACCACACAACGACTTACCAACGATCACGGCCAGGTCGTATCGCAGGTCGTGATCGTTGGTAAATCGTATAGTGAGACGGTACCCTAAGGGACAATGGGGAAGAGACAGAAGGTCGGGGGGTGCAGAAGCTCTGGTGGTGGTGAGGTGGCAGAATGGTTGTTGCAGGCTGTAAGCTTTCCTGAAAAAGCTTTCCTGAAGAGATGAGTCTTCAGGTTCCGTCTGAAGGATCCGAGGGTGGTGGATAATCGGATGTGTTGAGGTGTGGAATTCCAGAGGATGGGGGATATTTGGGAGAAATCTTGGACTCGGTTGTGTGAGGAACGAATAAGTGTGGAGGAGAGTAGGATGACTTGGGAGGATTGAAGATTACGTGAGGGAAGATATTGGGAGATTCGTTCACAGATATAGGGAGGGGACAGGTTGTGGATGGCTTTGTTGATCAGTGTTAGTAGTTTGAACTGGATTTGTTGGGGAATTGGGAGCCAGTGGAGGGATTTGCAGAGGGGAGAAACAGGGGAGTAGCGAGGTGGATTTGTCGGGAAGCAGAGTTAGGCCGGGGACACACATAACGTATAAAAAAACGGTCTGTTTTTCACGGACGAGAATCGCACAAATGTTTCAAAAACAGTGATCCGTGTGCAGTGCGAGTATGCGATTTCCTCGCATCAAATGATCCGTGTGACATCCGTGTGTCATCCGTATGCCGAGATTTTCTCGCAGGCTTGCAAAACCGACATCTAATGGATTTATGTGCTCAAATGTTCGATATATATACAGGTCCTTCTCAAAAAATTAGCATATAGTGTTAAATTTCATTATTTACCATAATGTAATGATTACAATTAAACTTTCATATATTATAGATTCATTATCCACCAACTGAAATTTGTCAGGTCTTTTATTGTTTTAATACTGATGATTTTGGCATACAACTCCTGATAACCCAAAAAACCTGTCTCAATAAATTAGCATATCAAGAAAAGGTTCTCTAAACGACCTATTACCCTAATCTTCTGAATCAACTAATTAACTCTAAACACATGCAAAAGATACCTGAGGCTTTTAAAAACTCCCTGCCTGGTTCATTACTCAAAACCCCCATCATGGGTGACTAGCGACCTGACAGATGTCAAGAAGGCCATCATTGACACCCTCAAGCAAGAGGGTAAGACCCAGAAAGAAATTTCTCAACAAATAGGCTGTTCCCAGAGTGCTGTATCAAGGCACCTCAATGGTAAGTCTGTTGGAAGGAAACAATGTGGCAGAAAACGCTGTACAACGAGAAGAGGTGACCGGACCCTGAGGAAGATTGTGGAGAAGGACCGATTCCAGACCTTGGGGAACCTGAGGAAGCAGTGGACTGAGTCTGGTGTGGAAACATCCAGAGCCACCGTGCACAGGCGTGTGCAGGAAATGGGCTACAGGTGCCGCATTCCCCAGGTAAAGCCACTTTTGAACCATAAACAGCGGCAGAAGCGCCTGACCTGGGCTACAGAGAAGCAGCACTGGACTGTTGCTAAGTGGTCCCAAGTACTTTTTTCTGAGGAAAGCAAATTTTGCATGTCATTCGGAAATCAAGGTGCCAGAGTCTGGAGGAAGACTGGGGAGAAGGAAATGCCAAAATGCCTGAAGTCCAGTGTCAAGTACCCAGTCAGTGATGGTGTGGGGTGCCATGTCAGCTGCTGGTGTTGGTCCACTGTGTTTCATCAAGGGCAGGGTCAATGCAGCTAGCTATCAGGAGATTTTGGAGCACTTCATGCTTCCTGGCACCTGCTCACAGTGCCAAAACCACTGGTAAATGGTTTACTGACCATGGTATTACTGTGCTCAATTGGCCTGCCAACTCTCCTGACCTGAACCCCATAGAGAATCTGTGGGATATTGTGAAGAGAAAGTTGAGAGACGCAAGACCCAACACTCTGGATGAGCTTAAGGCCGCTATTGAAGCATCCTGGGCCTCCATAACATCTCAGCAGTGTCACAGGCTGATTGCCTCCATGCCACGCCGCATTGAAGCAGTCATTTCTGCCAAAGGATTCCCGACCAAGTATTGAGTGCATAACTGAACATTATTATTTGATGGTTTTTTTGTTTGTTATTAAAAAACACTTTTATTTGATTGGACGGTTGAAATATGCTAATTTATTGAGACAGGTTTTTTGGGTTATCAGGAGTTGTATGCCAAAATCATCAGTATTAAAACAATAAAAGACCTGACAAATTTCAGTTGGTGGATAATGAATCTATAATATATGAAAGTTTAATTGTAATCATTACATTATGGTAAATAATGAAATTTAACACTATATGCTAATTTTTTGAGAAGGACCTGTATATAGATATATAGATATATATATATATATAGATAGATAGTTGGACTGCGGGTCAGTGCCGCTCAGTTTTTAACTGTATGTATGTATGTATGTATGTATGTATGTATGTATGTATGTATGTATGTATGTATGTATATATATATATATTCTGTATTTATATTTCATTCAGCGCAATATCTGTGAAAAGCCGGTAATTCAATTGCCGGCTTTTGATTTCTCCTTCACAAACCCGACATGATGAGACATGGTTTACATACAGTAAACCATCTCATATCCCCTTTTTTTTTTGCATATTCCACACTACTAATGTTAGTAGTGTGTATGTGCAAAATTTGGCCGCTGTAGCTGCTCAAATAAAGGGTTAAATGGCGGAAAAAATTGGCGTGGGCTCCCGCGCAATTTTCTCCGCCAGAATGGTAAAGCCAGTGACTGAGGGCAGATATTAATAGCCAGGAGAGGGTCCATGGTTATTGGCCCCCCCCCCCCGTGGCTAAAAACATCTGCCCCCAGCCACCCCAGAAAAGGCACATCTGGAAGATGCGCCAATTCTGGCACTTGGCCACTCTCTTCCCATTCCCGTGTAGCGGTGGGATATGGGGTAATGAAGGGTTAATGCCACCTTGCTATTGTAAGGTGACATTAAGCCAGATTAATAATGGAGAGGCGTCAATTATGACACCTATCCATTATTAATCCAATTGTCTGAAAGGGTTAAAAAACACACTATTAAAAATTATTTTAATGAAATAAACACACCGGTTGTTTTAGTATTTTATTGTTCTCTCAATCCATCATAACACCCTCGCTTGGCAAAATAATAAACGCACAAGATACATACCCTCAGATGAACAGTCACGTCCCACGAAGTAAATCTGAAGGGGTTAATTATTTTACAGCCATAAGCTGTGCTAAAGCACTCGCTCGTGTCTGTAATCCCCGGGTAATGAAGGAAATCTGAGTGATCTGTACTTACATTGAGTTGCGGTGATGCGCCCTCTGGTGGATGTCCTCATGAACTGCAGCCTTGGAAAAGTTCCCACGCTCGAGTTCATATGAGTTCATCCACCAGAGGGCGCATCACTGCAACTCAGTGTAAGTACAGATCACTCAGCTTTCCTTTCAGCACCCGGGGATTACAGACACGAGCGAGTGCTTTAGCACAGCTTATGGCTGTAAAATAATTAACCCCTTCAGATGGATTACCTCGTGGGACGTGACGGTTCACCAGAGGGTATGTATCTTGTGCGTTTATTATTTTGCCAAGCGAGGGTGTTCCGGATGGATTGAGAGAGCATTAAAATACTAAAACAACCGGTGTGTTTATTTCATTAAAATAATTTTTAATAATGTGTGTGTGTTTAACCCTTTCAGACAATTGGATTAATAATGGATAGGTGTCATAATTGACGCCAATCCATTATTAATCTGGCTTAATGTCACCTTACAATAGCAAGGTGGCATTAACCCTTCATTACCCCATATCCCACCGCTACACGGGAGTGGGAAGAGAGTGGCCAAGTGCCAGAATTGGCGCATCTTCCAGATGTGCCTTTTCTGGGGTGGCTGGGGGCAGATGTTTTTAGCCACGGGGGGGGGGGGGGGGGGGGGGGCAATAACCATGGACCCTCTCCTGGCTATTAATATCTGCCCTCAGTCACTGGCTTTACCATTCTGGCGGAGAAAATTGCGCGGGAGCCCATGCCAATTTTTTCCGCCATTTAACCCTTTATTTGAGCAGCTACAGCGGCCAAAGTTTGCACATACACACTACTAACATTAGTAGTGTGGAATATGCAAAAAAAAAAAAAGGGGGATATGAGATGGTTTACTGTATGTAAACCATGTCTCATATCATGTCGGGTTTGTGAAGGAGAAATCAAAAGCCGGCAATTGAATTACCGGCTTTTCAATAGAACACCGCTGCGTATTTCTCGCAATGCACACGCATGGTCCGTGTGGAATCCGATTTATTCACGCACCCATAGACTTGCATTGGCGAGTCTCGGCCGAGATACGCTGACAATCGCAGCCTGCTGCGAGTTCCCTCGGATCCGAAATACGGTGGAGAAAATATCGGATGATGGGAGCTGGACCATAGATTAACATTGGGCCGAGTGCTATGCGATTTTTTATCGCATAGCACTCGTCCGTATTACGGTCTAGTGTGACCCCGGCCTTAAGGACAGACTGGAGTGGTGCAATAGAGTTAGCAGGGAGGCCACAGAGGGTGTTGCCGTAATCAAGGCGGGAGATGATGAGGGCATGCACAAGAGTTTTAGTAGATTGAAGGCTGAGGAAGGGACAGATTATGGAAATATTTTTGAATAGGAAGCGACAAGAGTTTGAATGTGCGGTTTGAAGGACAGGGCGGAGTCGAGAGTTACTCCGAGGCAGTGGATTTTAGGTGCGGGAGAGTGTGATGCCGTTTACCATAATAGATAGGTAGGGGAGATACGCGAAATGGAGGAAAGATGATGAGTTCGGTTTTGTCTACACTGAGTTTCAGGAAGCGAGAGGTGAAGGAGGATATGGCCGATAGACACTCCGGGATTCTGGACAGCAGAGAGGTGACATCTGGGCCAGAGAGGTAGATCTGAGTGTCGCCCGCGTACAAATTGTACTGGAAGCCATGGGACTTTATGAGTTGTCCTAGGCCAAGGGTATAGATGGAAAAGAGTAGGGGCCCCAGGATAGAGCCTTGGGAGACTCCAACAGAGAGAGGGCAGGATGAGGAGGTAGTGTGGGAGTGGGAAACGCTAAATGTGTGGTATGAGGCAAACCAGGACAGGGCAAGGTCTTTGATGCCAAGGGAAGAAAGAATCTGTAGCAGTAGGCAGTGGTCGACTGTGTCGAAGGCAGAGGACAGGTCGAGAAGGAGGGGGATAGAGAACTGTTAGCTTTGGCTGCAAGTCATTAGTAATTTTGGTCAGGGCAGTTTCAGTGGAGTGGTGGGGGCGGAAGTCAGATTGGAGGTTGTCAAGGAGAGAGTTAGATGAGAGGTGGGAGGAAAGTTGAGCATGGACATGCTGCTCAAGGAGTTTGGAAGCAAACGAAAGCAGTGATATAGGGCGATAGCTGGACATAGCAATTGGGTCAAGGTTAGGTTTTTTTGAGGATGGGTGTGATGGTGGCATGTTTGAAGGCAGAGGGGAAGATACCAGAAGATAGTGATAGGTTGAAGAGATGGGTTAGGGCTGGAATAAGTTAGTGAGGTTAGGGAGCAGGTGGGAAGGGAAGGGGTCAAGTGCACAGGTGGTGAAGTGTGAAATGGATAGGAGGTGAGTAAGCTCTCCTTCAGTGATGTTGGAGAGGGAGGTTAGGTATATGGAGTGGTTGGGGTGGTAGAACAGTAAAGGTTTGCCTTGTTTGGTCGATCTTATTTTTGAAGTAGGTGGCAAAGTCCTCGGCAGAGATTAGGGGAGTTGAAGGAGAGAGTTGAATGTGCTGAACAGTTGTTTTGGGTTGTAGGATAATGAAGATACAAGGTTTGTGAAATAGGTCTGTTTAGCAGAGGTGAGGGCTAATGTGAAGGCAAGTGTAGCTTGTTTTGAAAGCGGTGAAGTAGTCTGGCAGGCATGTTTGCTTCCAACGCCGCTCCGCGACCCTGGATGCTTGTCGAAGTTTTTTTGGGTTTCCTGGGGTTTTTTGGGGTTTCCTCCGGGTACTCCGGTTTCCTCCCACATTCAAAAGACATACTGATAGGGAATTTAGATTGTGAGCCCCAACAGGGACAGCGATGATAACATGTGCAAACTGTAAAGCGCTGTGGAATATGTTAGTGCTATATAAAATTTTTAAAAAAGATTAAAGATTATTAACCCCTTCATGACCCAGCCTCTTTTGACCTTAATTACCTGGCCGTTTTTTGCAATTCTGACCAATGTCCCTTTATGAGGTAATAACTCAGGAACGCTTCAACGGATCTTAGCGGTTTTGAGACTGTTTTTTCGTAACATATTGGGCTTCATGTTAATGGTAAATTTAGGTCGATAATTTTTGCGTTTATTTGTGAAAAAAATGGAAATTCGGTGAAAATTTAGAAAATGTCACAATCTTCAAATTTTTATTCTGTTAACCCCTTTCTGACATCGGACGGGATAGTATGTCCGAGGTCGGTGAGCCCGCATTCAAAGCCGGGACATGCCCGCTGTTTTGAACAGCTGACATGTGCCCGCTGTTTTGAACAGCTGACATGTGCCCGCAATAGCGGCCGGTGAAATCACGATTCACCGGCCGCTATTAACTAGTTAAATGCCGCTGTCAAACGCTGACAGCGGCATTTAACCGGCGCTTCCGGCCGGAAATGAGCGCATCTGACCCCCTGATCGGGGGTCAGCGATGCTTCTGCAAAGTAACCATAGGAGGTCCTTGAGACCTCTATGGTTACTGATCCCGGCTAGCTGTGAGCGCCAACCTGTGGTCGGCGCTCATAGCACACCTGCATTTCTGCTGCATAGCAGCGATCTGATGATCGCTGCCATGTAGCAGAGGCGATCGAGTGCAATGGAGGCTATTGAAGCATGGCAAAAGTAAAAAAAAAAAGTAAAAAAAATACATAACATGAAAGTTTAAATCACCCCCCCCTTTCGCCCCATTCAAAATAAATCAATAATAAAAAAAAATAAATAAATAAAAAAATCAAACCTACACATTTGGTATCGCCGCGTTCAGAATCGCCCGATCAATAAAAAAAAAGCATTAACCTGATCGCTAAACGGCGTAGCGAGAAAAAAATTCAGAACGCCAGAATTACGTTTTTTTGGTCACCGCGAGATTGCATTAAAATGCAGTAACGGGCGATCAAAAGAACGTATCTGCACCGAAATGGTATCATTAAAAAAGCCAGCTCGGCACACAAAAAATAAGCCCTCAACTGACCCCAGATCATGAAAAATGGAGACGCTACGGGTCATCGGAAAATGGCGCAATTTTTTTTTTAGCAAAGTTTGGAATTTTTCTTCACCACTTACCGGTAGATAAAAAATAACCTAGTCATGTTAGGTGTCTATGAACTCGTAATGACCTGGAGAATGATTATGGCAGGTCAGTTTTAGCATTTAGTGAACCTAGCAAAAAAGCCAAACAAAAAACAAGTGTGGGATTGCACTTTTTTTGCAATTTCACCGCACTTGGAATTTTTTTCCCCATTTTCTAGTACACGACATGCTAAAACCAATGATGTCGTTCAAAAGTACAACTTGTTTCGCAAACAATAAGCCCTTACATGGCCATATTGACGGAAATAGAACAAAAATTATGGCTCTGGGAAGGAGGGGAGTGAAAAACGAACAAGGTAAAACGGAAAATCCCAAGGTCATGAAGGGGTTAAACGAGAGAGTTAGGCGACAAAATTGTTAGTAAATAACATTACCCACATGTCTACTTTACATTAGCACAATTTTGGAAACAACATTTTTTTGCTAGGAAGTTATAAGGGTTAAAATTTGACTAGCGATTTCTCCTTTTTACAACGAAATTTACAAAACCATTTTTTTTTTTTTTTTAGGGACCACCTCATATTTGAAGTCAGTTTGAAGGGTCTATATGGCTGAAAATATCCAAAAGTGACACCATTCTAAAAACTGCACCCCTCAAGGTGCTCAAAACCACATTCAAAAAGTTTATTAACCCTTCAGGTGCTTCACAGCAGCAGAAGCAACATGGAAGGAAAAAATAGGCATTAGACCTACCGGTAATTGTTTCCAGGAGTCCATCCTGACAGCACCATGGAGGACGTCCTCCTCCCCCTTGCTGGGACAGGAAACACACGAGAGTTTAAAGGTCATATCCCACCCCCAAATCCTCAGTGTTGTAACAAGAACCGCCTCATGGAAAAGCAAATAATACTTAACAGAAACATTACATCATATGTCATAACATCAAAACAGGGAGGGAACGACCAGTGCTGTCAGGATGGACTCCTGGAAACATAATTACCGGTAGGTTTAATGCCTATTTTCCAGGACGTCCCTCCTGACAGCACCATGGAGAGTACCAAAGCACCTCCTTAGGGTGGGATGACCACTTGGAGAACTTTTCTCCCAAATGCAGTGTGTTGACCAGACAAGACTTCAAGTTTATAATGTTTACAAAAGGTATTCACACTTGCCCATGTTGCTGCCCTACAAATCTGCTCAAGAGAGGCGCCTGCCCTCTCAGTCCAGAAGGCAGATATCCCCCGTGTAGAGTGTGCATGTAGACCCACCGGCCGGGGGACCCCTTCAGACTGGTAGGCCTCGGAAATCACAGACGTGATCCAACAAGCGATAGAGGCCTTCTTTCTCCTATTTTTTCCCCAAAAAAGGATGAACAGGTTTGGATCTACCCGCCAGGAACTGGTGGCTGCTAGGTCATCTAAGACTGCCTGCCTGACATCAAGGGAATGAAGGGTTTTTTCCTTTGCGTTGGCAGGGTTATTACAAAATGAAGGTAATACGACCTCTTGATTTGTGTTTTTTGCCGAGCCTACTTTTGGAATAAATGAGGGATCGAGTTTTAGGATTAAACCATCCTCTCTAATCTGTAGATACGGATCCCTGGAACATAGGGCTTGGATTTCCCCCTACCCTCTTGGCTGTGGTGACTGCCACTAAAAATGCTGTCTTCCATGTGAGAATTGATATGGGCATATTATCAGCCAGGGCGTATGCGTCTTTACACAGGAATCTGAGGACTAGGTTGAGGTCCCAGGGAGGAGTCAACTGCCTAATGGTGGGGCGCAATCTCTGAGTAGCTCGGATAAATCCAACTACCCACGGGTGTGATGCTAGAGGATAGTCAAAGAAGGAGCCAAGTGCCGAGATCTGCACCTTCAAGGTGCTTGGTCTAAGGCCCTTGTTGAACTCAGCCTGCAGAAAGTTTCGGATTCTAGGCATGTCCGGAGTGTCTGCCGCAACGTCAGACCTGCCACCCTCCAGACAGAAACGTTTCCAAATCTTTAAGTAGATTGCCGATGTGACTGACTTCCTGCTGGCCTTGATAGTGGCTATCACCTGATCTGATAAGCCTCTAGCCTTCAGGGTATGTGCACACGTCAGGATTTCTTGCAGAAATTTCCTGAAGAAAACCGGAAATTTTCTGCCAGAAATCCGCAATTTTTTTTGCGTTTTTTTCCCTTTTTTTTAGCATTTTGCAAGCGTAATTAGCTTGCAGAATGCTAAAGTTTTCCAAGCGATCTGTAGCATCGCTTGGAAAACTGACTGACAGGTTGGTCACACTTGTCAAACATAGTGTTTGACAAGTGTGACCAACTTTTTACTATAGATGCTGCTTATGCAGCATCTATAGTAAAAGATTGAATGTTTAAAAATAATTAAAAAAATAAAAAAATGGTTATACTCACAATCTGCAGACAGCCGATATCCTCAGCGGCGTCCGTTCCTATAGATGGTGTGGTTCAGGACCTTCGATGACGTCGCGGTCACATGACCGGTCTCGCGACCAATCACAAGACCGCGACGTCATCGCAGGTCCTTCACCACACCATCTATAGGAACCGAAGCGGCAGCATGCAGCAGTGAGAGGCGGGAACACTCCGGGGGCCATCGAAGGCGAGTATATGACTATTTTTTATTTTAATTCTTTTATTTTGACCAATTATACGGTGCCCAGTCCGTGGAGGAGAGTCTCCTCTCCTCCACCCTGGGTACCAACCGCACATAATCTGCTTACTTCCCGCATGGTGTGCACAGCCCCGTGCGGGAAGTAAGCAGATCAATGCACTCCTAGGTGTGCGGAATCCCCGCAATTCCGCATTTTTAATGAACATGTTGCTTTTTTTTCCGCGATGCGATTTTTTCGCGGAAAAAAAATGCAACATTTGCACAAAAAATGCGGAATACACTGTAAATAATAGGAGGCATATGTTAGCTTTTTTCGCGTTTTTATCACGTTTTTATAGCGAAAAAACGCGAAAAAAACTGAACATGCACATGGCACATGTGCACATGGCCTCAAGATGTCCCCTTCAGGATCCATGCTGAGAGATGGAGTTTAAAAAAACACCATAAGGGTATGTGCACACGTCAGGATTTCTTGCAGAAATTTTCTGCAAGAAATCCGCATTTTTTTTTTTTTGCGTTTTTTTACCCTTTTTTTGCGTTTTTTTTTAGCATTTTGCAAGCGTAATTAGCTTGCAGAATGCGAGCGTTTTCCAAGCGATCTGTAGCATCGCTTGGAAAACTGATTGACAGGTTGGTCACACTTGTCAGTGTTTGACAACTGTGACCAACAATAATAACCAACAATTTACTATAGATGCAGCATCAATAGTAAAAGATAGAATGTTTAAAAATAATAAAAAAAATGGTTATACTCACCTGCAGACAGCCGATCTCCTCAGTGGCTTCCGTTCCTATAGATGGTGTGTGCAGGACCTTCGATGAGGTCGCGGTCACGTGACCGCGACGTCATCGCAGGTCCTTCACACACCAGCTATAGGAACGGAAGCGGCAGCATGCACCGCTGAGAGGCGGGAAGACTCCGGGGGCCATCGAAGGTGAGTATATGACACTTATTTTAAATTTTTTTTTTACCAATTATACGGTGCCCAGTCCGTGGAGGAGTCTCCTCTCCTCCACCCTGGGTACCAACCGCACATAATCTGCTTACTTCCCGCATGGTGGGCACAGCCCCGTGCGGGAAGTAAGCAGATCAATGCATTCCTAGGTGTGCGGAATCCCCGCAATTCCGCAAATTTAATGAACATGTTGCTTTTTTTTCCGCGATGTGATTTTTTTGCGGAAAAAAAATGCAACATTTGCACAAGAAATGCGGAATACACTGAAAATAATGGGAGGCATATGTAAGCTTTTTTTCGCGTTTTTATAGCGAAAAAACGCAAAAAAAACACACGAAAAATACTGAACGTGTGCACATGGCCTTAGAGGAAAGACCTCCACTATTCTAGACAAAAAAAACACCAGTACACAGGCAGAGATGCATACCTGTCCAAGGCCTCCAACAATTGCACCAACCAAGGTGCAGCGGACCCAAGTTAAGATGGCATCTTAACTTGGGTCCGCTGCACCTTGGTTAGTGCAATTGTTGGAGGCCTTGGACAGGTAAGCATCTCTGCCTGTGTACTGAGAGATGGAGTTTCCTTGGATTCGGGTGGTAAATCGGACCTTGATGAATTACATCCTCCCGGAGAGGAAGCTCTATTGGGTTCTCGATTGCCAGAGCCCCTAGCAGAGGGAACCAGCTCCTTCTTGGCCAGTATGGAACGATCAAAATGACCTGAGCTCGGTCTTCCTTGATCTTCCGGAGAACGGCTGGGATCAGTGCCAGAGGTGGGAACGCATAGGAGAGAGGTTCCACCCAATCTTGGCTCAGAGCGTCTACCCTGTCTGGGAAATCCAATGGGTTCAGAGAGAAGAATTTTGAGACCTTCGAGTTTCTTCTGTTTGCAAACAGATCTATTCTGGGAGTTCCCCAACAAAGACATAACTCCTGGAAGATATCCTCGTTGAGTTCCCACTCTGTTGGGCACACCCACCTTCTGCTCAGATAGTCTGCTATCACATTCTGAGAGCCCTCCAGGTGAGTTGCAGATACGGATAGGACCGAATCTTCTGCCCAGCAGAATATTCTTCCCGCCAGATCCTGGAGCGGACGGTGTCTTGGGCCCCCTTGATGTTTCAGGAATGAAAGAGTTGTCACATTGTCGGATAGTATCCTGACATGACGATTTGCGAGAGTGTGTCGGTTTCTTCTCAAGGCCTCCCAGACGGCATACAGCTCCTTGAAGTTGGAGGAGCTGTGATTGACGTGTGCTGGCCACCTGCCTTGTAGAATTTTGCCCTTTAGATCGGTTCCCCAGCCCCACGCGCTGGCATCCGTAGTGATCACTACATAAGGGGAAGTAGACCATAGCACTCTGACTCTTAGGTTCTCTGGCTGTGTCCACCAATGGAGAGACCTTCGTACTGGATTCGTTAGCTTCAAGGTACTGTCCAGTGAAGACTGGCGGCTATCCCAATTGGAGAGAATCAGTCTCTGCAGAGGTCTTGAATGTGACTGTGCCCATCTGACACATGGTATACAAGCCGTCATTAGACCTAACACTCATGGCCATCCTTATGGAAACTCTGTGTTCTAGTAGGTGCCTGATCTGGATTGCCTCCAGCTTGTCTGCGGGTAATAGGGATATTCTGCATCTGGAGTCTAGACACACTCCCAAGATCTTCCTGTGTTCCGGAATCAGGTCGGACTTCTGCCAGTTTATGACCCAGCCTAACTGTTCCATTACTGATATTGTCTGGCTTCTGTGAACTGATAGTGTCTCTGGCGATTTTGCCACGAGGAGAAAGTAGTCGAGATATGGAACTATTATGATACCCTGGTTTCTCAGGAAGGCGACATTCTCCAAAACCAGCTTTGTGAATATACGGGACGCTGAGGCAAGCCCGAAAGGAAGGCATTGAAACTGGTAGTGACAGGTTCGGGACGGCAGAGCTACAGTAAACCCCAGAAGCCTTTGAGATGAGGGATGGACAGGGACCTGATAATAGGCACTCTTCAGGTCAAGAGTGCACATTACAGCATCCCGATCTATGAGGCGAATTGCTGATCGTATGGATTCCATACGGAACCTTTTGTACCTGACCCAGGCGTTCAAAGGTTTTAGATTTATTATCGTGCGGGAGTCACCGGACAGTTTTGTGATGGAGAATAGGGAAGAGTAGTGTCCCTGGCCTACCTCTAATGGAGGGACCGGAATTATGACTGCCGAAGAGAGCATGTCTTGCAAGTCTACCAGCATGGCAGAGTCCTGAGTGACAACGGTAGGAGCGATGTATCTTTCTGGAGGAGGGGAGTAGAGCTCAATGCTGTATCCCTCTGCCACGTCTCGGAGGACCCACTGATTCTGAGTGATCTGGGCCCAGTTTTCTGTAAAGTGGCGAAGCCTCCCCCCCGATATATGTGGCGTCATTTTGTTTTGGATCTAGAGGATGGGCTGAAGAAGTTCCTGTTCTTATTGCCCTGGCTACGGGAACCCCTGTAGGATCCTCTATTGGACCTACCCCCTCTGAAATCATAGTTTCCTGAAGGGGAATCCTCTCCGAAAGGACGGAGACTTTTTAGGTTTGTCCTCTGGAAACCCCTTCTTTTTCTCAGAGGCAGATTCTAGAATAGTATCTAGAGAAGGCTAAAATACTCTTGACCCTGAAAAGGGGATTGAGCAGAGCTTGGTCTTGGAAGCATTATCTCCTGACCAGGATCTTAACCAAACCGCCCTTCTAGCCGCGTTAGATATAGAGCCGCTTCTGGCTGAAAATCTAACTGACTCCGCCGTCATATCAGATAGAAACACCATGGCTGATTTAATTATGGGAAGGGAACTCAAAATGTCAGACCTCGGGGTTTTATTGGACAGATGCTCTTCCAACTGCCCCATCCATAGGTACATAGATCTGGCCACCGAAGTGGCGGCTATGTTAGTCTTAATTAAGGCCGCAGAAGATTCCCAGGCCCTTTTAAGAAGTATGTCAGCCTTCCTGTCCATAGGATCGCGCAAGTTGGATGAGTCCTCAAAGGGACTGCCAGTCTTTTTGTCGACCTTTGCCACCGGAACATCTATCTTAGGTATTTCTTCCCATAGCTTGACTTCTTCAGGGTCGAATGGTAAGAGACCCTTAAAGTCACGAGACAATACCAGCCGGCGTTCCGCCTCCTTCCACTCTTCCAGTATCATAGCTTTAATATGTTCGCTAACGGGAAAAACTGTCTGTCTACGTGACAGTCCCCCAAAACATCAGGTCCTGTCTGGACTGCGGCTTGGATGTCTCCTCTATCTGCATCGTGCTTCTCACTGCCTGGACGAGTTCGTTCGTCTCCTCAGCCTGGAAGAGATATTTTCTATGGTGGTCTTGGCTCCCCTGAGGGGAGCTCCCCCTCTTCTTCTGAGACTGAGTCCTCTGGATCGGACCTGTCCTCAGAACTATACTCCGGCTCTCTGGTCTCGCTCCTGTCTGGCTATCTTGCGGCCAGGGATGGGGCTGGACTGCCCTGAAAGGCTGGACACAGAAGCCTGGACCTCTTCCCGGATTAGGGATCTCATTTCTGAGAGTAGTAAAGATTGTTCGTCCCTCTCAACCTTAGATGTGCAAGATGCACACAAGGGCTTGCCGTGGGAGTCCTGGAGTTTCATGTGGCATATGGGACAGATTTTGCAGAGACCTTGCCGGGTTTTTTTTTTTTTTTTTTAGCAGGAGCGGGGAGGGGGGGGGGGGGGGGGGGGACAGCGGGGGTTCCCTTATCCTAAATGACATAAGATAGGGAGTAAATAGGATAGGCCTGCATTTTCAGATGTGCAGGGAGGGTAGTCTGCGCTATGCGCACTTACCCCTCCATCGTCGGGCATGCCTCCTTCCATGGCCCCTTTGCGGCGGCAGTCAGAAGGCCCCAGTGACTCCAGATGCTGGGTAGGAGCGCCCGTACTGCTATGCGTTCCAACGCTGGAGCGCACGCACTTCCCCGCTTTTACGACGTCACCCGAAGTGACGATTACCGGATGTGGAGATACCGGAAGTGACGCGGTTCACTCGGAGTTCCGGAAGTCGCTCGGCAAGACGAGACACTGCGCTGGATGCCGCGACTCCCTGCAGCATGGAACCGCATCCCCAGCCGAGAGCCTCCCACCGGGAGGAGCGGCTGCAACCAGGAGCCTCGTCCTGCTCCTGGTCTTTGGAGCAGAGGGACTCCCCACCCGGGGAGTTTCAACCCTGAGCCTCTTGACAGGGGGAAGGGTATTGGCACGCTGCACGATCCCCCTGAGCTCCGGTAAGCCTGACCAGCTTCTCGTGCGTCCCTCCTTGCAGGGACAGGAAAAACACTGAGGATTTGGGGGTGGGACATGACCTTTAAACTCTCGTGTGTTTCCTGTCCCAGCAAGGGGGAGGAGGACGTCCTCCATGGTGCTGTCAGGAGGGACGTCCTGGAAAATGAACATTTAACTTTTTAGTCACAAAAATGATCTTTTTGCAACAATTTTTTTATTTTCCCAAGGGTAAAAAGAAACTGGACCCCAAAAGTTATTGTACAATTTATCCTAAGTACGCCGATACCCCATATGTGGGGGGGAACCACTGTTTGGGCGCCCGACAGGGCTCGGAAGGGTAGGAGCGCCATTTGACTTTTTCAATGAAAAATTTGCTCAAATCTTTAGCGGACACCATGTCGCGTTTGGAGAGCCCCTATGTGCCTAAACATTGGAGCTCCCCCACAAGTGACCCCATTTTGGAAACTAGACCTCCTATGGAACTAATCTAGATGTGCGGTGACCACTTTAAACCCCCAAGTGCTTCACAGAAGTTTATAACGCAGAGCCGTAAAAATAAAAAATCAGTTTTCTTTCCTCAAAAATTATGTTTTAGCAAGCAATTTTTTATTTTCACAAGGGTAACAGGAGAAATTGGACCCCAATAGTTGTTGCCCAGTTTGTCCTGAGTATGCTGGTACCCCATATGTGGGGGTAATCCACTGTTTCGGCGCACGTCAGGGCTCGGAAGGGAGGGAGCACCATTTGACTTTTTGAACGCAAGATTGGCTGGAATCAATGGTGGCGCTATATTGCGCTTGGAGACCCCTGATGTGCCTAAACAGTGGAAACCCCTCAATTCTAACTCCAACACTAACGCCAACACACCCCTAACCCTAATCCCAACTCTAGCTATAACCCTAATCACAACCCTAACACCAACACACCCCAAACCCTAATCCCAACCCTAATCCTAACCACAACACACCCCTAACCACAAGCCTAATCTTAACCCTTTTCCAACCCTAGCCCTAATTCCAACCCCAACCCTAAGGCTATGTGTCCACGTTGTGGATTCGTGTGAGATTTTTCCGCACCATTTTTGAAAAATCCGCAAGTAAAAGGCACTGCATTTTACCTGCAGATTTACCGCGGATTTCCAGTGTTTTTTGTGCGGATTTCACCTGCGGATTCCTATTGAGGAACAGGTGTAAAACGCTGCGGAATCCGCACAAAGAATTGACACGCTGCGGAAAATACAACGCAGCGTATGCGCGCAGTATTTTCCGCACCATGGTCACAGCGGATTTGGTTTTCCATAGGTTTACAACGGCCAATCCGCTGCGGATCCGCAGCCAAATCTGCACCGTGTGCACATAGCCTAATTCTAACCCTAACCCTAGTTCTAACCCTAATTCTAACCCTAGTGGAAAAATAAAAGTAAATATATTTTCTTTATTTTATTATTGTCCCTACCTATGGGGGTGATAAAAGGGGGGGGTCATTTACTATTTCTTTTATTTTGATCACTGTGATCCCACCTTTTGGGGGTGGGAGGGGAGCAGAGCACAGGACGGAGGACTGGGGAGGAGCTCGGTGGCGAGGGGCAGATCAGGGTTTCCAGCCATGGCCGATGATATTGCAGCATCGGTCATGGCTGGATTGTAATATTTCACCAGTTTTCATAGGTGAAATATTACAAATCGCTCTGATTGGCTGCTTCACTTTCAACAGCCAATCAGAGCGATCGTAGCCACGGGGGGGTTGGGGGGTGAACCCTGCAGATCAGGTGAAATTGGAGTTAACCCTTTCACCCGATCTGCAGGGACGCGATCCCTCCATGGCGCCACATAGGCGTCACAGTTCGGGAAGGGGTTAAAGATTTTATAGATGGATAAATCGATAAAATGAGAATTAACATTTTCAGCTCAAAACTTGGTCACCAAAAGGAAGACATTATTTCAAAATTAATTGGTAAAACTTTATTCTATTTTTCAATTTCATTTTTTGCCATTAAACAGAAAAAAAAAAAAAATATCAGAGCCAAGTTTTGTTTTTACAAATGTAAGAAGTCTTCAGCATAAGTAACCAGAAATGAAAAAGAGCAGTGAAGGGAAAAGCTTTATATATTTATAAAAAAAAATAAAAAAAAAAAAAAAAAAAGAAGAGAAGAAAGAAAAAGGAAGAAGGAACAAATGCCAATAACTTCCATCAACCCAGAGGAAAAAAAGAAAAAAAGAAAAAAAAAAAAAAAAAAAGTTCTTGATCTTCCTGGTTAACACTTAGGAAATAAATTACCTAACAGGCAAGGAGAAAAAAAAAAAATCAAAAGTAAAAAAAGACTACCCATGGTTGAGTGAGCAGCCTGCTTCAGGTAGTGGAAGGTAAAAAAAAAAAAAAAAAAAGGTACCAAGTTTGTATTTACCTTGATGCATACAGCAATGCAATTATTAACCGTATAATGAGTAGTTCCTGTAGACTTTTAGGAACGAAGGATATAAAAAAAAGAAAGAAAAAAAAGAATAGAAATTAACCACACAGTTCAGGCACATTTTCTTCCTTTTGAATTTCTACATTTTGTAGCTGCTGTGTCTTAGCAGCAAGAACACAAGAAAACAAAACAAACTGTGCGTTTTCAATTTTTTTTTTTTTTTAACCTTCACACTGATGGCACATGTCACCTCTGCGGATATCTGCATTTCCAAAGTCACTTGCTTACAAAAAAAAAAAAAAAAAAACACAAAGAAAAAAAATAAAATGCTTTTAGAATCTAACCGCTTTCGTTCATACATTTGAATTAAAATATTCAAATCTGATATATATATAAAAAAAAAAAACATTTGGCTGTCACTAGATGGAGAAAATGAGTGGCTGAATAGAACATATTCCACCATTACTATGTGGTCCTCTGACGGATGGGAAGAGAAAATAAAATCAAATCAAAGTTTGCAACTATCGGAGGTAGAATATATCCTAAACAGTATCAGGTACAAAGCTTTGAAGGGTAAAGTCATGAATTATTCTATTTGATAAGAAAGGGGAAGATGGGCATGGGTGAGGGAAAAAAAAAAAATGTTACTTTAAAGATGCAAAACTCAAATCAAGCTTCTTAAGACAAAAAAAAAAAAAAAAAACACAAAGGCTCCATCTTAACTCCTCACTTGCAAATGTGCATAATTTAAAAAGGATTTGTTCTGGATTTTCCCGACGAGTGCAAGATGGAATTTTTTATTTATTTATTTATTTTTTTAAAACGGATGTAACTAACAGAACACATTTTCTTGGGGGTGCAAATAGATTTTGCTCTTCAAAAACATCCCTCGATTTGATCACACTTTTAGGTAATGTGCTTTTTACCAGATGGGGAAAAACCAAAAGCAAGAAAATAAAGCAAATTAGTCGATGACACCAGCTTGACGGATCTTTCGCTCTATGTCGAATCCCTGTGAGACAAATGAGGAAAGCAATTAGGGGAAAAAAAAAAAAAACATCTTTATATTCAACTTTATTACATACCTGGAGTTTCAATACATTTTAATATCTTTGCTGCTTTTTTATGTAGAGACTAAATCCCTTAGATTTTGAAAATTGGCAGCTTTTCTGTAGTTCTGCATTTTAATATTTAACACTAGATTAGGCTTTGAACTAATATCATCACTTTCAAAAAGGATATTCAGAACTTACAGTGAGTTCAAAGGCGGGCAACTAGATTACTACAAGAGACGGAAGGTTGGAAACTGGGTTTGTTTAGCTTATAAATGAGATCTCCTGTGAAGCGTCTTTTTTTTCTATGTATAAATATGTATGGTCAGTACAGGAGGTTTGGCACATGACCGATTCCTCCCAAAGACCATACTAAGGACCAGGGGGCACTCATTACGGGTGGAAGAAAGGAGATTCTGGCAGCCAAACAGGAAAGGGTTCTTTACAGTTAGAGCAGTCAGACTGTGGAATGCCGACCACAAGAGGTAGTAATGGCAGACACTAACAGCTTTTAAAAAAAAAACTATAGAAACAGTGGGTTAAAAATAATTTAGTGATCAGAAAAAAAAAAAAAAAAAATGGTGTAGAAACCTTTTTTCAACCCATGTAACTGGCTTTTACAGTTACAATTGTCCTTCGGATCTTAATTTATGTAGCAAACAAATAAACTTACTTTTGTGTTATCTGGGCCTCTTGGCTGACGCACGACCATGAGACGAGGAGCACTGGCATCATCCAATGTTATACTCTTCAGACGACTCACTAATCTATCTGGGCGAGGAGCTGCCACCAGCTCGGGGCCTTTACTGCAAGAGGATGACAAAATATTCAAGTGTTTAACTGTTTTAAGTGACTTGAGGCCAACGTTTTAATGACACCCAAATCGACATGTTGGAGAAATTCTAAACTATGTTATTCAGACCTTGAGATGTCACCCAGTGAATGCCAACACTGCTCCCCTCCCCCAACCCAACTGACATTTGTACAGACCCTTTGATTTAAAGATTAACTTTGGGGGTTATAACCATTGTCAGATAACTTGTATAGGTGCACCCCCCAGGTATATCTAGCCTTCTTGAATCCTTGTACACCATCACTTAAACATGTAGGACTCATGATGAGTCATCATTTACCTGATCAGTGTAACATTACAACCACTGCATTTCCCAGTTCTCTGATTTAGAATAACGGAGAACTCCACCTCGTCCCCAGCCTGCAGCTCCACTCCATCTTGTATCTCTTTTACATGGAAAAAGAGTTTCTTGCTGTCACCAATTTCATAGTTAATGAACCCAAACTAAGAAAACAAAAATAGAAGTGATAGAAAAAAGTCAAAATTGCATTAACGCATCACACTCCTGCATTAAAAAAAAAAGAAAACGTGGAAGTCAAAGATGACAAAAATGCTAGCATTTCTATTACCCCCTCCCCTGTAAATGGGCAGCCTTTGCAGGGACGGTCCTCTGTCACTTTGATTGGTTTAGTTATTTTAATTGTACCTTATGCATTAACAGTACCCTGGTATTAAAGGCATAATAAAATAATGATTTCTTACTCCTCACCAGAGAATTAAGCTCAAGCCGTTAAGACCATACATGTGTAAAACGGTAAGGGCTAGCCCTGATGGGGCAGAATATTTTCCACCACAAGGCAGATATAGCAAGATCTGCAAAGAATAATGTAGTGTTTTGAAATCAACCACATGTAAAATGGTGGCTTCCACAGGATGCTGATGGAGTTTTCAAACCATCATCCAGCGATTTGAGTACTGTGCAGTGATCTGTGGCAAGTTTGCCTGCGCTACTTTAAGACAGTAGTGGTACAAGTTTGATATACATGATGGCTGCAATCAACAGCCACAGGTCTTAAATTGTAGATGTCAATTAAGTAAAATTCTGTGCAGCCCAGCGGTAACCAAAATGAATGTCTGTCTAAAGAGCTGTTTTAAATTGTTGAAGAGCCATCAATATTATAGACTACACTATTACGCGAGCTTATGGAGGAGAAAAAAAAAGGATATTCACCTGATCTTTAACACACTCAACAGTACCCCGGCGGAGGGGCTCAATGTTGCAGGCCATGGTCTGCCCATTCTGGCTTAGAACACAGAGCTGGAACTTGACGGTTTCACCTTTCTGTAGACAATCGGCTTTATTTACCATTCCCACGATGCCAAAGGGAAAAAGGCGTCCTTTCATGCTAGCTGAGACAATATAAAAAAGGTCAGCATCTGTACAATATTTTAGTAGGCAGCCAACAATTGCCATTGTTGCGAGTCCCACAACACAGTTCGGCATAAACGGGGTTGGTCCACTACTTGGCACTGGCTATCCTGGGGATCGCAGAACATGGTTATGTCTCGATATCCCTCGGACCAATCCGCTGGCTTCACTCTCCCCGACCTTGCAAGTAACACATTCATCCTTAGGAAGGATGTCCGTAGGCGGGGAGAGTGAAGTCAGCTCCGATTATCCAAAGGGATCACATGACAATGTTACACAAGCCCCAGGAAAGACTGAGCAGTCACCACTGGAACAGAGCCAGAGGAAGGTAGCTATCATTTTACAAGGAAAAAGGGGAGGGGGAGGAGGATGAGGTGCCAGGGACAAGGTGCGACACGGACCATACTTTTATTGAATAAAATTAAACACACATACAATATAATCAAAGCAGATGTCCAAAATGCAGGTGCAAAGACAATGTTGCACCTTGGTCCTGGCACTTTTTTCATATACTTCATATGTGCCTCATAGGAACCTTAACTATATAGTAAAATATAAACTTGGGCTATTTGAGATTTATTTGATTTTACTTTACAAGAGGAAAGGCGACTTGAGAATAGGTTGTTCAAGTAGTAACTCCTTTTATGATTTAATTTGATGAGCACATACCCATCTAATTTTTTGTTTCATTAACTATTATATTAATGGAAGGAATGTGTAATAGATGGGGCAGGACGCAGATTTGTGCCCTCCAATAACCACACTTTTTCCCCACAAGTATTTTAATTAGACATTTTATTAAACTCATTGACGCTCACTGTACTAATACTTAAATACTAAGACTTTAATGCCAAAGTCATTAAAAAGGTGCTGTCCCAAAAGAATAATATGTTCTTATTTACTTGACTGTTCCTGCAAATCCCCAAAAGCCACCAGGTTTGCTTGCCTTTGGGGTGCCAGAACTGATACCTTCATGGGTTAGGGGAGCACAGGCAGAAGGAAGACTGACCTTGCTTGTTGGTTTCAGTGCTGGCTTCAGCTTCTGCTTCCTCAGCTTGTTCAGGAGTCTCTTCTGCTATCTTTTGTTTGTCCACTACTATAAATCGAAGAAAAAAAAAAATAATAATAATAAATTTATTACATGAATAGATGAACCCCATTAACCAGAAAGACTATAACCTTTACTTAGAAAGGCTGCTAATTAGACTTCATTTACATTTGCCTAATAAGATAGGGAGTGATTTATAGACATGGAACACTATTGTTCTTCATGCTGTAGAGTTCATGTGAATTTCCATTTTCCTTCAATATTACAGATTACACACATTATTAATAATATTATTAATTTACATAGCGCCATTTATTCCATGGCGCTTTACATGTGAAAAGGGGCATATATAGACAAGCACAACATACATAAGCAATACAAGGCATACACAAATACAGGAGGAAGGAGGACCCTGCCTGCGAGGACTCACAGTCTACAGGGGATGGGTGAGGATACACTAGGAGAGGGTAGAGCTGGTCGTGCGGCGGTGGACTTCAGAATCTGGACTTTTAAGGCATATAATTGAACAATAAAGTATGTATATGGCAATGCATAGAACTTAAAGAGTTTTTGGCATGCAGAAAGACTTCTACAAAACCGGTATGGGCATAATTTCTTTAAAAAAAGAATAAAAAAAAAAATTTCCTCTGTATTAGGGGCTAAGTAAATGGAACTAAATCAAGTTACAAGTGTGAATGAGACTTTACTACTATAAGTCAGAAAGAATATACGGCTTCAGAACGCAAACAAGGAAAAGCTGTAACGGATACTTACCCTCTTCTAGAAGTTCTATCATACCCTGGTATTCAGTCTGTGTTGGATCTACACTTCGTAAGGGTCGGACTACTTTACCCCAGTACACTATTGGATCAACTTCATCAGTTGACCCGTTAACTAATGATAACAAAGAGAAAAGATATTAGACCACTCCTGGACAACAGTAATGCCTACAAGAGCAAGTTATTTTTTAGTCCTATCTATACATTGGTAGACAGCCAGAACAGCATGAAGAATCCAGATCCAGTCTTACCTTGGTGGACCTTGGTGACCCTTTCTGCACTGATCTTGTTTCCTTTTCCTTTGGACAAGCAGTACTCCACCCTATCTCCTAGCTCAAGCTTATCCACATCTCCAGAATACTCACTACAAATAAAAGAAATGCAAGCTTTATAGTGTTCAAGTGGACATTTTAGCACTGTAAGCCTTCCGGGTAAGAATTACCTGTAGTGAAAGAAGATTTCTTTATCGTGATTTGCAGTCTCAATGAATCCAAAGTTATCTTTTAGTGTGGCCACGTAACCATGAAACCTTTTACTGCTGGAACTCCGGCCGAGAACTTTCATGGTAACTGCGCTCTGCTGACCGGTCCTTTTTGTTTCACAAATGCTGAACTCTACCTGAAGAAAGAAAACCTGATGTGAAAAACTAGTCCAGATATTCCACAATGTTCCTTTTAATCTGCACAGAAATGCCACCATTAGATTATTCCTCAGTGCTTAATTTGAAGGGTTAAATGGCCAAGGATGAAGTTTTCTTTATAATGCTCCTCCCCGATTTGGCACCCCTACAGCGCGATACATTTTTACAGCAGAACTTCACAGTTGGATGGCGAAAATTACTGTCCCTTCAAATCCCCAAATAATCAGCCATTCGGGAGTGTGGGGGTTAATTTATACAACATGCACCAAGACTGTCTCATTATGAAGAAGCAGGGGGAGTTTAGCGCATCACTATTAAACATCTGTATGACAGCAGCAAAACGCTTTGAGAAACTTACCTTGTCTCCAACTTGCGGAGGAGGGGACCCTTCCAGATCTTTCAGGTGATAAGACACAGTAAGTCTTATACCACAGTCTTCATACGAGATGATCCCTTCCTCCCCTTCCTATGGAAGTAAAACACATTGCATTTATACATGAACCATGAATAAAGTTTTGCAGAACAAGTAAAACTATAGATTACTTGTTAGTCTGCTCCATTCCACAATAAAAACGTACTTCCTTAACAGCCCCTGAAACGCTTATTGTGTCACACAATGGGTTTTTCCACCGGCATTTTTAGCGTTGATGACCTGTATTCAATCTAGTCCAAACCAGCGTCATAAGCGGAGAACGTGTCACGATTACTACACGAGGGACAGGCAATAGTTATACGACTTATCAGGAGGGTGAAGGACCCAGGATCTGGACACATTTTGGTACGTTACTTTAATCCCAAATAATACCATACATTATGGCCGCCATTAACAAACAATATAGTCATTTTCTCCAGTGTGGTCACAGTCTAGCAAGCATGGTCGTCTGTCTAATGAAGACAAGTTGTTGACTGCAGAACACTGGTTCAGACATTTCCCACCAGCAGGAAAAATTGCATAGATGCCTTTTACAACAAATAGCTGCTCATGTAATGCACCGACGAGCTGGCAATTAGAAGGGACACTGAGCAGGAGACCCCACGTGGGATACCAGGACAGCGGTTGTCTTTACGACATAACCCCTTCACTTTGGGGTCTGCACGGCTCCTGTGGGACGCATGGTACCATAACCTCAAATTACAGTCAGCTACTACAAGTATGCACAGGTCATGGAACGCCGGAGCTTTGTGATATTAGTAGAGATCTCCTGAAAGATTTCCATGCAGTGAATACATTATATGCGGAGATAACCCATCAGACGCACAGGCCTTCGCTTCACATCAGTCTCCATTCACTTGAGTTATGGAAAACTGGATACAACACTAGGCAGCTCCAAAATATTTTATAGGGCCTCACTTATCAAGAGAGTCTAGAAGAAAAACCTATCTTGTACCCACACCAACCAACCAGAGATCAGCTTTTTTTTCTTTAAGCTGCTTTAGTAAAACGAGAATTGTGACGTGATTGGTTATTACATGCAACGCAGTTTTTGGTCTAGACACTCCATTGCGCTAACAGTTGTGAAACGGTCATGCTGTGAAAATGGGATCATCATCACCCTTTACAAGGGGGGAGCGGGATTTAAACATGCACCAAATTCTTGAGCTAGCCGTAATTAAGCATAGTAACCTTACGGCCGGCCACTTGTAGAAACTTCAGGTCACAAACCAATGAGAATGTGCCAAGTCAGTAAAATATGGGGTTCAGTTACTTTGTGAATTGGACTGTACCAATAATAGTAGTAGATTGGTGGGGTCCAGAGCACCCACCACTGATCTGACAAAAATAGGTAGTACCCAACAGCTAATAAGGTGCTCTTTAAAAAGGTGAACGGTCTCAAACATTACAGCTAAGGGTGGTCATACACAAGATGTCCGCCAAACATGAAGATTTTTGGAGGATGTGCCAACTAACACTTGTCCATAAATGCCTGTTTATTAATACAAAGTAGAGGTCGGGGGGATTGGTTGACCTAAAGTTACTAGGGCATATTCAAGTAAAAGATCTGACAATTTTGTAATTTTAAAAAGGATAACATCAGCAGACCATGCTGAACAAGTCACGGGCAGCATGGATCAGAGCCTGGCTGTGATTGCGGCCACATATACTTTTCTCTGAAACTCGCCAGTATATCCAAGAAAACAGTGGGAAGACCTGGCTAGAGACCCCAGCCAGAGACTGGACAAGTGTGACACTGCCCACGGCTGGCTTTCCCTGGCACTGCTAGAGGCGATTGACTGGTCTCTCCATATACACACTAATGCGCGCTTAAACACAGTCACTTGCAGAAACTTGCTACATATTAAAGGGAACCTGTCACCCCCAAAATCGAAGATAAGCTAAGCCCACCGGCATCAGGGTCTTATCTACAGCATTCTAGAATGCTGTAGATAAGCCTCCGATGTATCCATGTATCCTGAAAGATGAGAAAAAGGTTAGATTATACTCACTCAGGGGCGGTCCCCGCTGCGGTCCGGTCTGAGGCCCCCCATCTTCATAGGATGACGTCCTCTTCTTGTCTTAACTCTGCGGCTCCAAGGCACTTTGTCTACCCTGTTGAGGGCAGAGCAAAGAACTGCAGTGCGCAGGCGCCGGACCTCTCTGACCTTTCCCGGCGCCTGCGCACTGCAGTACTTTGCTCTGCCCTCAACAGGGAAGACAAGGTACGCCTGCACCGGAGCCGCAGAGTGAAGACAAGGAGAGGACGTCATCATAAGAAGATGGGCGTCGCGGTCCGGGTCCTCCCATCGGACCAGAACAGAACCAGGACCGCGCCTGAGTGAGTATAATCTAACCTTTTTCTCATCTTTCAGGATACAATCGGGGGCATTCTGTAGATAAGCCCCTGATGCCGGTGGGCTTACCTCATCTTCAATTTTGGGGGTGACAGGTTCCCTTAAAGGTTTTATGATCTTGGCTCAGGTAGTATAAGGGCACATCACAAATGTTATGCAAGACCACCGGTCACACCATGCTAAATCAACTTACCTTTTCTTTTTTCTATGACAAAAAAAATAAGATGACTATTAGCTGGAGTGATTTGACACAGAATAGACTATTGGCCCTTAATTATAGAACTATTGCCTTCAATCTCATGGATTATCGGGCAATCAAAGCATAAGGGGCTGATTAAAAAGGTGTCCAATTTGGTAAGAAAAATGTCAACCATGGTTTACTGATGAATAAAGAAAAAGGGAATCCAAACCAAAATTACCTTTTCCTTTCCTTTGTTTGGGCTGGAGGACTTGGCAGAGGCAGCAGTGGCTTCTTTTTCTATGATGCCAACGAAGCGATGATCGGACTGGGTGTGGAATGAGACGGTGCCTTTGGGGAGCTTTTTAATTCTGATAGCATGATTTCTCTGGGCAGAAAGCATGTCCTGTAAAACAGTTTCACTGGTTACAATTAGTAACATTTTCACCGGAGCTGAACGTGTTCCAACTAAAAAACCTCAGTCCAAGGCTTACAAGTTAAAGCACTAATTTATGTCCAACAAAGGTTTAAGGACAAAAAAAAAACAACAACAAAAAAAAAAAATATATCTTCTAAATTTCAGGACTCTGGAGGATGAAAACAGGATTGGGGGGAAAACATCTACTTACAGGGACAACAGTAAACTCCACTTCATCTGAAATATGAAGCTGGTTTCCATCCAGGACTTCACTGAAGTGAAAGAACATTCTTGCGTCCCGATCAACGCATTTTATAAAACCAAACCCATCCCTCATTGCCGCAATCACACCCTGTGAAAGGGAAACGGCGACATCAATGCAAGTCACCAGGTTCTCAGCCTACAGCTACATTGTCTACCTGGCCCTAACGCCCATGGCCCTTACGTGCTGTACATTAATAAAAAATAGCCACAGGAAATACTGCAAATACTCGGGAGTGGGAAGGGGGGGGGGGGGTAATAAAGAAAAACAAAACCACACAATCTGGCCTCAGCTCCTTTGCAAATCAATGTTTTAAGAGTTTAAAAAGAGAAAAATCCCTGTCACATTTCTGCCAATTTTCACTAATCTCCATTTAGTGGGTTAGCTAGACTTTGCAAAGTTGGGGAAAAGGACTGCAAAAAAAAAAAAAAAAAGTCAGACTACACAGTAATTTGTGCAGCTGGCTATCAGACTCCCGGGTCTGCGTCAAAGCTAAACATTTTGCAAAATCATTCATTTAAAAGCACTAGAACAAAAGAACTATTGCAGAGGTGGATAGACTAAAAAGGAGGTAAAAAAAGAAAGTCACCAGCCAGAAACCCTGGAACTTGGTTGTATCTTAAAGGACTATTCCAAATGTGAAGCAAGCATTAGTATAAACCACTTACCAACTTACAGACATTAGGAGGTTTTGTGCCAATGTCCTCCTCGGAGAAACAACACCCCTTCTCGGTATAGGTAATTTTTTTTTTCCCTGGTCCACAGCATGGCTGCTGAAGGAAGAGCACGAGATAAAGCCCAACAACAACCTCCACTAAACACAGCACAGCTCAGGACGATGGTGCTGGGAATGAAGTAGGATTAATCAAGATCAAACGGTATACAATCTTCAGCTTTATTTTTACACCATTACACATCCTCACATGCATCGTCAGTCCATAGAGAACACTGATGCATTTGTGGTGCACCAGCAGCGTGTTGATGTTCCTATCTATGGACTAACGATATATGTGAAGAGGTTTTAATCATGAAAAAATAAAGCCACATTTTTTTATACTGTTGATCTTGATTTGTTACGTCCTTCAGAGGAATTATACAAATGCAGTGACCGGACTCTTCCCAAGCTATTGCTGTGCTACTGACTGGCAATGGCTGAGGTCACATGCCCCTCCGTCAGTGGCCTCCAGTCAATAGCACTATGCACAGCACTAGCTTACCAACTCATGCAGTGTTCAGTGGAGGTTGTTGATGGGGTTTAACAGCGACCACTCCTTTGGCTGCCATGTTGTGGGTCCACAGTACCATGTGGATAGACTCCATTAAATAAGTGGAGCTTCTCAGAGGCAGATTGTGGAAATTAATGCGTTTTAACCGAGAGGGACTTGTCACCTGCAGGTAAAGAGTGTTTAAATCCTGTGTAGCCGACTTACTGGATCAGTGGCTAAAGGGAGAAACTGATGGTATTCTCTCTGCAGCAGCTCTCAGTCAGTCATTGGGGCGGTGCAGGAAGTGGTTACAGCTACTGCTCACTAGACTGAGTGCGGTGGTAATCACTCCCCAGCAATGACAGACAGGCAGCGCTGTACACACATAGGCTACAGAGCAGGCTATCAGTGTGCAGGGGAAGGATCAGCGAGCCGCTTAGTGAGCAGTGACTAATCACTTCCTGCACCGCCCTGATGACTGCAAGAGAGGGGGGCCGGCAGGATACACGTTCATTGACTAAACAGGGTTTAAACGCCATGAACCTGCAGATTACTCAAATATATCTGCAGGTAAATAGCGTTTTTTTGGAGGTAACAGGTTCCCTTTAAGTGGCTTATAATGCCGTTTCCAACACATTTGGCAAAAGAATGGTAAAGTGGCCAATCCCTATTAAGCCTTTTCTAACATATTACTTACAAAATTCTCTGTCACTTGATTTTAAAAACACAGCCAAATCATGCAGACTGCTTGTAGTTAATACTAACCATTTCTCTGGACTCATCCGTAAACTCGAAGGTATCTAGAAGAACTTCAATATTTGTGGCACGTTCCAATTTGTCCCGACGATCTGTAGAAATGTTGAATCGTACATGGTCGCCTTCAAGCAGGGTCACCTTGGATTTTGTATCTTTGTCTCCAAAAGGAAGTTCTTTAGGAATCACAAAGTCAACTTTTATACGTCCTGGTAAAGGATCATTCTAGGAAATCAAAACCGAATGTAGAAGAGAAATTAAAACAAATGCACTCTGATATTTTACTGCACAAAGTAACACAAGGGTACAAAGAACTTGCAGTAATTAGGCCTTAAATCGATTTCCAAAAGACCTATCCTCACCTGGTTTTTATTGGGTACTTTAGGGATAACTTTGGTAACCACACCTTCAAAGTGTTCTATGCTGATATCTTCAAAAATAACAGTTCCTGGAGCCAAGAGCCTCACATCAGTTGCAACCTCCTTACCCTGCAAAGTAAAGCTCAAATAACTTAGTGAGTGATGAGTTATTTGGGGTGTCAAAATAGCAAGCCCTAGGGGGTGGAGGGGAAACAACTTTAGAACAAGGCCAAAAACAGCTTTACACTTCACTTACATTGCGATCCTTGATTGTAAATTCCACATCATCTCCAGGTTGTAAGGCATCAATGTCTCCCTTAAATTCACTGTAGTGAAAGAAGATCTCTTTTACAACATCACCCCTTTCAATGAACCCAAAGGCTTCCTGTAGACAACAAAGTTGTTACAAGGTCAAACAAAATATTATCTACATTAAAAAAAAATAAAAAATAATAATTTCAAAGTCAAAAGAAAAAAGTAATTTACCTTCATGGCACAGACAACACCCTGACAACGCATTTGCTTCCTTTTCATAAGCAGCATGATGTTACGAGCACTTACTGCACCAGTGCTAAACAAAAAAAAAAGGTAGTAAGGGACAAGTCTACATCACAGTAGAACCCCCAGTCACTTCTAGTTCAGCTATCTCAATCTGTCTAGTTAGGAAGCACAAGCCATTGTGAACCGATTTCACCTGCTTTAGTGCAAACAAAAGTGACAACAGGTACACCAAAGAGAAAGAGACAACACCGACAAAAAGAATAGTTTTACAAGTTGTGACTCATAGTGACTATTTTTCATTAGTCTTCTTTAGGTTTGTGTTTTAGCAATGACAAGGACACCAGCACTAGTATGAGGCAGTACATACAACCTATTTAGGCTTCACAGATAGCCCAGCTTCTCCAGGATGGAGAAACTTAGTCTCAAGAAGGCTTTCTTGTGTCTCAAGAAGATACCAGGCCACGAGTACGAATAGTGGCAGACCATGCTGTAGAAGGCATTAACCCAGCAGCAGATACTGAATCTGCGCTTTAATTCAAAGAGCAGAGAGCCCTACAAAAGGACTTCCAGCAGGCTACTGGTTTGGAGTTGCTAAACAAAGACTTCAGGTTCTACTACAGGATGGTGGGCCTTCTTGATCTCACATCCCAACACTGCGCAGCTCAATTAGCATTCGCAAGAGAACTAAATTACCAGGTCTGCCAATTGGGGCCCATTCTCTTCACATATGAAAGCAAGTTCAGGGTATCTCAGTGGTAAGCACTGATGCTTTACAGCACTGGGATCCTGGCAAGTCCTGCCAAGGACAACATCTGCAAGGAGTTTGTTTGTTTGTTATCCCCATGTTTGCATGGGCGTCCTCCCACATTTTAGGATATGTGCACACGTCCGGATTTCTTGCAGAAATTTCCTGAATACCGGAAATTTTCTGCAAGAAATCCGCATTTTTTTATTTATTTTTTTTTGCGTTTTTTTTTTAGCATTCTGCAAGCGTAATTAGCTTGCAGAATGCTAAAGTTTTCCAAGCGATCTGTAGCATCGCTTGGAAAACTGACTGACAAGTCCGTGGAGGAGAGTCTCCTCTCCTCCACCCTGGGTACCAACCGCACATAATCTGCTTACTTCCCGCATGGTGGGCATAGCCCCGTGCGGGAAGTAAGCAAATCAATGCACTCCTAGGTGTGCGGAATCCCCGCAATTCCGCATTTTTAATGAACATGTTGCTTTTTTTTCCGCGACGCGATTTTTTCGCAGAAAAAAAATGCAACATTTGCACAAAAAATGCGGAATACCCTGTAAATAATAGGAGGCATATGTAAGCGTTTTTTTCGCGAAAAATCTCCTGAACGTGTGCACATGGCCTTAAAGACATACTGATAAGGAATCGAGATTGTGAGCCCCCATGGAGTCGGCGATAATGAGGTTTGTAAAGTGCTGGGGAATAGCAAGGCGCTATGCAAAGTGTAATGAATAAATTATGTTCAGACCACACATGTCAAAGTCTGTAGGTGACACAGTGAGTGTTATGGGGTTTACAATCATCATCCAGCATGTTTATTTGTGGGTCAACGATGATCCAGAAGCAGCATATTCATTGGTACTTTGCACCAACCTCAACAGGATAGCCAACCATGGCAGCTTTCAGGGCCTCTAAACTAGTCAACCTAGTACCCATCAGGCCTTAGGTTTCTGCAGTGGGCCCTGGGTTCCTTCTGGCGTATGACAAGGCCCGGCCTTATGATGGAAATTGCTGGATGATAAAAACCATTGATGTCATTGACTTGGTCCCACGTGCTCCAGACCTAGACCCAATTAAGACATTAGTACCAGTGCAGCCAAAATCATCAATATTTTTGGCTTGAATATTTCGTTAACCAAGATCTGATGTGATCTGTGTTTTGTTTTTCTTTAATCAGAGCATATTCAAATTGAAATAAACCAAATTACACACTTGTGATGTACCTAGTTCTCACTGCAGTGCCCATCCTGTAAGCCCACTGAAAGGGAGATTAACCACTTGATGATGCTGAGAAAAAATTTATATTATAGAAGTTTTTTTTTGCAGGCAAAGCAATAGTTTTCTTTTTGACCTTCTTCCTGACAAGCAAATTCAGAAATGAGGGAGAAAATTACACAAAGAAAACTACTACTTTGCTTGGGTAAAAAAAATCCTCACATAGTAACAATGTTGGTAAAGAAATGCTAGTCGTCTTTAAATGAATGTTGAGAAAAAAAACAAACAAAACACAACACATCGGGTGCGAACTTACTGTTTGTTAGTTTCAATAATAAAATTAATTTTGTCTCCAGTTTCAAGCTGAATATTTCCATCCACATCTTCTAGGGTATAGGTTAAATAAAATACTTCCTGCATTAAAAGAAAAAAAAAAAAGAAAAAAAATCAGCATCACAATCACGAAAGGGGGCAGGAATGTCTCCTCACCTGGCTGGGGCCATTTTACAGACAGCAGCCCCCCCCTTCATTTACAATGGAGAAGTAAAAAATAGCTCACTGGGTGGGTGTCTCAATCTCAGGCACAATGCTCCCCCCGCAATGGACTGCTAGGTTGCTGCAGACGCATAGCTATAACGGAATGGTGCCATCGAGGGACAAGGGTACACACAAAAATACTTCACCCACCAGGTACAGCAGTAGCTGACCTTTCTTTGCTGTCTTCAAAATGGCTGACGACAGGCCTGCTCTGCAGTCATGGCAATCTCAAGCAATTAAATGTAAAATGTTTTCCTAGGACAAAGGGATTTCAAGATTTATAAAATTGATTGGCCATCACAGATTGAAGAGTCGCACCCCACCGAAAAGACCTAGCAATGATTTATCTAAAAGCAGAGCAGCGTGCGACGGTGTGACGCGTTGTACACAAACGCAGGACTTACTCCATTACGCTCATAGCATACACTCCCTGAGGGACTCTGGCCAGGGGCAGCAGGGGATTTACTTTCCAAATTATGAGGCACTGCACAGACGACCTGTTAAGATACGAAAAGGAGAGTATTTGAAACATGTTTATTGATTGCATAACAGAACTGCAACCCCCCAAAAAAGCAATGTAAAAGCTATAAAATAAAAAAATAAGACTTAAAATATTTTTTTCAAGGCCAAGCCATGGTTTTTTTTTTTATGTTACACATTCATAATTTGCTATAGACTCCAAAAAAATAATTTGGCCACAGTACAGAAAAAAGGAGGACACAAACTCCCCCCTCAAACGAATATGCAGAAGATTAGAACAAGAAATCGAAAAATTGGTTAGGACAAGCAAAATCTGAAACTATACATAATGCCATGGTTAATCATGGCAGACAAGTGTAAGGGTCCCACAATGAGCTGCTGGGTATGGCTGAAAGCCATGCCAACCGGCGGAGGCAAGCACATGTCAGTGGTGACCAAGGCTTCACTGTGAACACTTGCATTTTTTTTTTTTTTAGCTGTCACAGATGGGATGGCCTTCTCAAAAAGCAGCAAGACCGTAAACTAAGGCAATTACGTATTCTGGTATAAAACACTCACATTTCCATTAATTCTTTCTTCTGGCATAATTTCAGTTTTGATCTTTAACAATTTAACGGCAATAGGTTTACCGGTCCGCCGGTCTGAGGACACTTCAAACTCCACATCATCTGTAGAAACATAGCTTTTTATTAAGGTTGTGAAGTCCGCTTACAATTTACCTAGATTTATAAAAACAGTAATCATTTTACTTCAATGCAAAAATAAGCTGATGATCACTACAAAATGCTGAAAGCCCAAGTGGCCATTGATGTAAGGAGCGGGTTAGAACATGGAGTTACCGAACCAATATAGAGCAAATAGGTGCGAAGGAACGGCACGCAGGCAAAAGCTCAGTAGTTACCTCCCACTTTAAGCTCTTGCAGGTTTCCATTGTATTGGGAGCAGTGGAAGAATAGTCTAGCTTGACGTTCTGAACACTGTATAAATCCATACGATGTTAGCAGTTTCTCAATCATGCCCGTTTCACGCAGTACGGAAGTACCGTTGGCGTACCCATTGTGTCCATTGTTGTGGAGAAGGTTGGGGTCAAAGCTCATCTAATAAAAAACAGACATTATTAGTTTCAATGACATTGAAAAATGTAATATTTTATTTTATTTTTTTAAAAAAGGTAACAAGTTAGATAAATAATTCAAAAAAACAAAAATCACTGGCAAAATAAAATGCGGAAATTAAGAAGCGACATTAAAAACAGAAACATGAAAAACATGATGTGAATGAAGGACTGCAGTTAAAGAAAATAAATAAAAAGTTTGCATTTTTCTGCCCGATGGGTCAAAATTAAAAAAGCCATTGTAATATATATTAAGCTGGTCAGACAAAAAATGGACAACACCTGCCAAAGTAGATCTGGTATAGGCACAACAAAGCCACACATGCAACAAGATCACGTGTCTAAACCGAAGAGACATCGCACGAGATGCCCAGAACTGGCCCAACCTCAGTCTCACAGAAGCCCAAATACTGTATTTAGTAGGTTAATGAAGACCTGGTGCTGGAAAATGCTCATGCTGCGGGCCCTGACTTACAGATCTCTGATACAGGGGGGTCCTCTTCTGCTTTTTAGGCCCACACGAGGTGGAAGTAGGACTTACAGGGAGGAGTGCAGCAGATGGTGGAAGAGGCTCTGACACAGTATAGAGCTTCTCCATCACATACAGCTAAGATAGACAATTAAAGGGAAAAATCAGAAGAAACTAACTTAAGACGTTATAGGGGTTGTCGACATCTGTGAACTTTTTTTTTATTCTTTTAAATGCATAAATTTGGTGCAAAAAAATAAACTTTAACAATTTGGTTCAAAAAATAAAATTTTGCATGGTTTGGCTTTGACACGCTTTATGTGTTGCTACATCCAACTTTGGTGTGGTCTGCTGTCAAATCAATTGGACTGTCAGCAAGGCTCACTGACAGATTCTCATTTAACCCATTCTGCAGCCAACAATGGCTATAGAATAAAACCCTCCTGTTTAAATGACATAGAATGCAAACACAGCACATTTTTAATTAAGCCCAACTACAAAATAGCTTTTTCTTTTCAGCCAATAATGCATGCATTTAAAGCGTAACCATCATTTTAATGCAACTTTGTAATTGATTTCTTAGAGAAATGGACTTGCTTCTCCTGCACGGATTCTCAATTTATGGGTGAAATGTTTTTACAGATTTTACCATTACAGAGATAGGAGATGACAGCTGGACAAGGACACGGTGGGGGCATCTAGGAGAGACTATCCTTACACTAGACCAGTAATGGTGCCAGACAAAGAGGCACCACATGGTGGCAAACATATCCATCACTACAAAGGGGCATCACAACTGTAACCGGATTTTGGCAATATTCTAACACTTATTCAGTGACAGCAAATAAAAATTCTGGAAATAGTAATGAACATGTACTGGAAACCCTGGGGAAGCATTATTTACCCATTGCTGGAAACCAGTTATACAGTATGACAGCAGTCACCCAACCTCACCGGAAACCAGACTGGTCAAAGCTCACGAAGGGAGATGCTATATGCGCTACTTCTAGCAAGGTCATGCCTAATGTATTCTATTGCAAAAGTAGAATCTGAACAGAAAAAAAAAGGAAGAAGTGATGTGACCCATAATATAAGAACGCTGACTCATTTCAGACGTCAGCATTGCGCCATTACTGGGTTATGTCCCAGGAAAATGTAGAAAGAAACGGACAAAAAGTGGGTTTGAGGTGGTGGGTGTCCCTACACAGCCCAAAATTGTCCAAATCAGTGAGGCCAAATTTCAAGAAGACGTAACATGAACAGTAAAGAGTTTAACCCCTTCCTGACAGCGAGTTTGTATTTGCGTTTTAATTTTCTCCTCCCTTTCTTCCAACAGCCATATATTTTATTTTTCCCCTCAACGATTTAGCTGTACGAGGGCTTGTTCTCTTCTTGGATAAGTTGCCCTTTTGAATAACACCACCACAATGCACTGGGAAAAAAAAAAAAAAAAAAAATCCAAATCTGCTAAAACTGATTAAAAAACAACAAGAAGAAAAAAAAAAAAAAAAAAAACACCACACCACACACGCTAATCTTGATTTTTACTGCATTCATTGTGTGGTAGAAAATGACTGGGCCCATTTACTTTTGTCCCTTTTCATCCGTACTGCCGGGAAAACATGGACACGTCTCCTTGTGTTTTCCACAGGCATATGGTCCGTGAAAATCATGGACAAGTGTACAGCTGCAAAGTTTGGGTAGGTTGGGTACGTGATGTATCCGGAAAGGAAAAAAAAAAAAAAAAAGTAGATTCAAGACTTATTAAACAATATGGATTTCTTACTGAGGCCCAAAGCAAATGTCTAATGTCAATGGCTTCTAGAAGTGAACCTCTTTAAATAAAGTGTCTCGCTTGTAAAATAAACAGCTACTCCTCTCCTGCATTGGCGCTGTCACGTGAGTCATCACTGGTACGGTGCAGGAGGAGAGCGCCTCACTGTAAGGCTACATTTCCACTGGCGAGAGACAAATCGGTCCGTAATCTGGACCGAAAAAAGGGATGTAGCGTATGCGATTGTCATGCGAGTGTAATGCGAGTGTAATGCGAGTTCAATGCGATTTTTAATCGCACCATCCGTTTTACATCCGTATGACATCCGTATGCAATCAGTTTTATTTCTCTGCAACTATTTTTCTACAGTCATTTACAGGACCATGGACAGTGTTCTAGGCCACAGAATGGTGATGTATCCGTAAAAACGGACGGAATACGGATGGTCCGTATTCCGTCCGTTTTTTTTCTCGCACCCATTGACTTGCATTGGCGAGTCTCGTCCGAGACTCGCAGCAAATCGCAACAGGCTGCGATTTTTTTCTCAGTCCGATTTCGGCTGAGAAAAAAAATCGCAAATGAAAATACACCTATTGAATAACATTGGTCCGAGTGCAATCCGATTTTTTATCGGATTGCACTCGTCCGTTTTCCTCGCCATTGGAAATGTACCCTTAGAATGAACTAGTCAGTCCCTCTTCTCAAATAAGAAATGGTTGTCCCAGTAGTGAACAATCACAATCCCTTTAAGCAGTTTTTTGATCAGCCATCTGAATACCACAGTGACTTCTGGCCTGCTGTTTGGCCATATCCTATAAGCCGCAATTGCCAAGGAGGAGGATCAACAGTGTACGTTTCGTTCAAAGTGTATGCCCACTGTGGAGGCTACATGAGCAAATTATTAAATGGCAAACACCCAACAGAATAACGCCACATTACTCCGTAGTCACAATATATGCAGTCACAAGCTACATTTTGAAGAAAAATAAATTAAATTAACATACGCATGTGACAGGATGTGAAGAGTAATGATGGAAATTAACTAAAATTAGTAAACGGTTTTGCACCAAAAATTCTACGTGGAAAAAGTTAAATTAACAAAAACCAAGCAGAATACAGAACGGAAAAAAGGAAGAAAAAAAAAAAAAATACGATGGGAAACAAATGGATAGATGGGCAGGGGATTAAAAAGCCACTGTGAAAGGCATGTGCCCCAAATCTATATGGGCTACAGCGAGTGGTTAATCATTACAACTAGTGAAAAAAAAAAAAAAAACACTTACTGATCGGCCATATGGTGATAAAGTCAGTCCGACTGGAGATGCATTGCCCAGGTTGGCACTAACGTATGCAGTAGGGGGAGAAGACGGCATGGAAAATTCAACAAATTCTTTCCAGGTGCTTGCCATATTCCTACTCCTGTTTCAACTTAATTTTACAATGCTGCATATAACAAAATCAGACAAGACAACCTTATCAATTCCAGTGAGGCTGTAAATGAGAGGCAGCTCATTGCAAGACGGCAGGCCTAGGAGGGGAAAACAGGTTAGAGGTCTAGGCTACGATGGAGAGCAATTCATGGAAAATCATCGACTGAGGTTATGGAAGGATGCAGGGTGACTGACAGCACAGACAAGACAGAAAAGGAGAAAACATTTACAAGTCCTCTGAAAGGTGGATTCTCCAGTGACCGCACATACCATGCATGGCGTGGAGAGGACACTGAGAAGGGAGCCAGGAGACCATCACTGATCTGGGCCATCTTGGAGAATTACTTTAAATTCATTCTCAAAAGGAAAAACACTGGGAAGCTTTCCACATAGCTTGGCGTTACATGCACCTGGCAGGAGTGGTCCAATACTAGGACACGTCCATCATTTCTCCTCTGACAGACACGTATGTTACATGGGAATCAGAAAGACAAGCTGCACAGGATACATTACGTGATGCTCAAAAGGGTGGTCCGGGCTGTGGGCAAAAGTCTGCAATAACTGAAGAGCCGCAGCAGTGTGTGATGTGCATACTGTCAGGATTCCTACTGTGAGCGGGTGGTCAGCTTTTCTGTACCTGGGGGGGGATTTCTTTGCTCCTGCGCCTCTGCCGCCTTGATACATGCATGCTCTTCAGTGTATGCAAATATAGTCGTTAGCCAAATGAGATTAATTCTCTACTCTTCTCTATTGGAGTCTCCTCGCACTGCGCCCAGGTGGCCAGCAAGTCTACATTTATACACAGCGAAGGGTGAGGGGCACAAATCTCTCAGGAACGGAGGTGTAGAAAAAAAATAAACATGCCAGATTCTGGAGAACAGTGCCCTTTACACCAGACCGAAAAGGGGGGGGGGGGACGACGACGACCCTTTATGTCCACACAAAGGAGTGTGCGTATATAAGGTCATGCGACAAGTAATGAGAACATGTATTTAAGGACTAGACGTGAGGCAAACTAAAAGACAGAAGGGCATATCAGACACAGGAACGGGATAAGCCTCAAGGTAGAGAAATAACGTGTGTGTGTGTGTGTGTGTGTGTGTGTGTGTGTGTGTGTGTGTGTGTGTGTGTGTGTGTGTGTGTGTGTGTGTGTGTGTGTGTGTGTGTGTGTGTGTGTGTTTAAAAAAAAGGAGGTGGACATAGGTTAAAAGGCGACATGTACAGCAGAAGAGCGCATCATAAATGTGGATCACATGAGTGCATGTAATACCACATAGGACAGTATGAGGGCAGTGCAATGTTATTGAAATATAAGCATATGCCGACAAATCGTAATACAGGTAAGTGTATTGCACATAACCAGAGATCACCTCTCCTGCTGCAATGGCGCAAGCAGACGGGCGTTTCTGCACAATGCGTCTGGGAGTCCTGGAAAGAGTGAAGGTGGTGGTCTTTGGCTGTTCTGCAGTCATTCAGGCCAGGAATTACTAATAGTTTTCAGGACTGAGGCCATTACACCTCGAATCACTGCGCATATGCTGGATGCCACTGGAGCTGGACTGTAGTTCCAGGCCTACAATGCCTCAGAGACTAGGACTTAAAGGAATCTGTCACCTATAGGACCTATCTAAACTATTTATAGACTGCTGAGTGTGATACACGTGTGCCTCATATCAGATGCCTTGTTGTGGAGAAATCATCTTTTATCACTTTATATAAATTACCTGTTCCAGGTTATACAGAGGACAGTGCCTGTAAGATAACTACCTCCAGGGCTTATTTTACATGAAGGGAGAGTTACCAGTGCGATATGTAAAGGCAGCTCTCTGCTCTCACTGCAGAGCTGTGTGTGGTTTATACCTGACATCTGCAGGTTCCATCTGACAGACAGGGTTACCATATTGTTGCCATACAGCAGAGCTCAGAGCTGGGGAAAAAATAAAATAAAAATAAAAATCTGTTTGTAAGGCTACTTTCACAATAGCATTCGGCAGTTCGGTGGATGAAAGCCTTCCTCCGTTAAGCCCTGCCCACTGCCACGCCTCTTCAGCTCCGCCTACGTCTGCATGCATCCCCCATCTTTAATGTGGACGGCTGATTTAGCAGGGACATGGCTTTCTGCCCAACGCAGAATCTTTGCCACCTGTACCATGACCTGCTTGCGGAGAGTCCCACCTTGGTGATTTATGTAAGCCACTGCTGTGGTGTTGTCGGACCGGCTTGCCTGTGAGAAGGGACTGCCTGTGGAGGAGGGCAAGAAGGATTGCCCTGATCTCCAAGAGATTGATTGGGAGAAGGGCTTCCTGAACATTCCAGCGACCGTGCGCTGCGAGATGGAGGTAGACTGCTCCCCAACCCTGAAGACTGGCGTCGGTGGTGATGACCTGCCATCGGAGGGGGAGAAATGACCTCCCGCGCAGGACAGAGGCGGATAGCGTCCACCAAGTGAAAGACTGCCTCACATTGAGAGGTAGGCAAACTGAATGATCCAGGGAAAGCGAGCTCCTGTCCCAGGTAGACAGGAGGGCCAGCTGGAGAGGGCGGGTGTGGAACTGGGCTTAAGGTACTGCTTTCCATGGAGGCGATCATCTTCCCCAGTACTCTCATGCAGACCCACAGGGGAAGAGGGACGGGAAGAGGGACAGGGCGCTTTAGGGCTTTGATTCCCTGCCAGAGAGAAGAACTTCTCCTTTGGAAGGAAGACTTGAGCTTGGATGGTGTCAAATTCCATGCCCAGGAATACAAGACGCCGAGTTGGGATCAGGGTCGACTTCTCTTTGTTGATTATCTAACCAAGACGGATCAATGTGTCCAGAGTGATCTGGAGGCTGTGGTCGCAGTCTTCGGAGACGGGCCCTTGACCAGGAGATCGTCGATATAAGGGATTATGAGAACCCCTTTTGAACGAAGGATGGCCATGACCGCTGCCATGACCTTCGTGAAGACCCTGGGAGCGGACGCCAGGCCGAACGGGAGTGCTGTGAACTGGTAATGGTGCTCCTGGATCGCAAAACGAAGGAACCTCTGATGCTGTACACAAACAGGAATGTGTAGGTACACATCCTGAATGTCCACAGAGCAAAGATATTCCCCCGGTTCCATGGAGGCGATCACCGAGCGCAAGGACTCCATTTTGAAGTGGCGAATTCGAAGGTGGCGATTCAACTGCTTGAGGTCCAAGATCGGGCGGAGTGAACCGTCATTTTTCGGGACTACGAACAGGTTTGAGTAAAAACCCAAAAACCGTTCGTGGTAAGGAACTGGTATGATCACCCCGGAGATGAGGAGGGAAGAGACTGCCTGGAGAAGTCCGTTTTGGTGGACGAGATAGGAAGAAATGTCTTCCTGGAAGCAAAGAAAATTCTATCTTGTAGCCGGATGTAACGATCTCCCTGACCCAGGCGTCGACCACCGATAACCAAGTCTTGCTGAAAAGCCGCCTGCCTCCCACCCTGGAAAGATTTCCAGGTGGGGGTGACCCGTCATTTAGAAGAGAATCTGTGACTGCGGGATCCAGAGGGCTTAGAGAGGCGGCTCTTGGGCCTCCAGTGAGGGGTAGGCTTGAAGGAAGGTTTCCTTCTTTCCCCTTGAGCGGAAGAACGGTCCTGCTGAGAGGAAAAGCCTGAGGAAGAGAAAGGCCGAACGAGACGAAAAGGCTGGGGTCCCTTTCTATTGAAGGGATGTCTTGGTCTGGATTGGGGCAGAGAGGTGCTTTTACCTCCAGTGGCATCCGAGATGATCTGGTCCAGCTTTGTCCCAAAAAGCCTGGAACGGTAGACCAGTGAAAGATTTTTTTTTAGATGCCGGGTCTGCATTCCACACCTTTAACCAAAGGACTCGGCGAATAGCAATGAAGTTGCAGTTTGCTCTTGCAGAGCATGCAGCCACATCCAAAAGGTATTTACCCGCATGGGCAATCTGGTCTGCTAAATCTGATAGATCCTCTGTAGGAGCCGCTGCCACGATGACCCTGCAAAGTATCTTGGCCCAGGCAGATTCGGCTTTCGCCATCCAAGTGGAGGCAAAATTAGGGCAGAGAGAAGGGCCAGACGCCTCAAAGGCCGATTTGGTTAAAGCCTCAATTCGTCTGCCCATAGCATCTTTGAGAGACGCCGCATCAGGAATGGACAGAACTGTCTGCGAGGATAAGCGCGACACCGGCAGATCCACCTTAAGGGATTCGGACCATTTGCTGACAAGATCTGAGCTAAATGGGTATAGAATGTCCAGTCGTTTTCTTTTCCCTGATCTGTCCCTGTGAAGGTCAGGTGCATGCGAATCACCGTGGGAGGCATTTGTGGCACTGGTGGGTGACGGTAGATAGATGCGGAATACGTTCCAAGACCTGTACCAGGGACTGCAATATTTTAGTCAGGTCTGAGACTGACAGACATGGCATCAGCCCACTCCGGAGGGGGGCATGCTCTCATCCCGGGCGTTAGGGTTCTCCTGAGGGGCAGACATGGTGGAAGGACTGCAGGATGGACAGAAGGGCGACGGCTGGCCTGAAGCCCACTTCCTCTTACAGCGGGCACAAGCGTAGCGAGTCACCGTAGGATTGTAGCCGGAGGCCCCAGTGGAGTTGGGCATAGGTAGAGACTGTGAGACAACTGCAGCAGGACACTATGAAGGCGATACTACTGAGGGGAGTTAAGCCAAAGTAAAGTGGCCAGGGATGGAAGTGTGCAGAGTCTACCAGACACCCAGCGATTATGCAGCGGCAGTGCAGGAAGCCGTTTCCCCCACTGGGTCACTGAGGAAGCTGCAGGAGCGCAGTTAGCTGTGTCTCCCCCAGATAGGTGAAAACGCTGCAGGAGCTCGGCTGCTAAGATGGACACGGTGCCCCCTGTGGACACACGACCCGCTGAAGCGAACGGTGGGCGGGGTTATTCTCCTGAGGAGACAGGGATGATAAGGCCTCCCTGTAATTGTAACACACAAGCAAGGGGGGCGTGCCCGGCGCTGGAAAATGAAAGTGTAGGGGTGATTGGCTAGGCCGGCAAGGGGGTGTGACCAGCATTGAGGATGTGCTGTGAATGAATGCCGTGACTGAAAAACCGCCAAGCGGGGCCGTCTGCGACCGAAGAGAACGCCGATAGGAGGAATGCCGGAGGGTGTGTGTGGCCTAAACGGAGAACAGCTGAGGGAGAAGGTGGCTGCAAGATGTCTGATACCACGCGCTTTAGAAGAAAAAAAAAGGCACAAAATTTGAAAAATAATGCTGGGAAGGAGAGGAAGGGGCTGCAGGGGCCTGTATACCGGGTGAGCGCTGCTGCGGGGAGTCATACTACCCGCTTGTGAATCCGGCTCCTCTTCATAGATGAGGATCACGTCAGAAGCCCTCGGGATAGAGAGGGTCCTGGGAGAGAAGATCCTCCTTCCTGCACCGTCTCCGGATGCAGCAGAAGACGGCGTCAACCCCTTACAAGGAGCGGGGAGGTCACCATCGGTGACCACTGTCTTCCTCTCAGCCCTCTCTCCGGGGAGAGGGGTGAGGAGGGAAAAGGTGAGGACTGACCACCAAGAGTCATCCTGAAGCACCCATAAGAGTGACAGAGGACAGAGTCCTGCCAGGGGGTCCGAGAGTGGGCGATGTGAGTAATATCACACTGCTCTCGGCCGTGTAAACGTGGGGAAAACAGGGTGAGAAACTGCACCCTTTTACCCGAAGTAATGAATCTTAAAGAGAAAGGGAAAATGATTAATAAACACAAAAACCCGGTAAAAGAAAATAATGCGGATCTGATGGTTAGATCCAGGTCCGCCTCCTACAGACACTAAGAAAAACTGAGTTGATTTGTGCCTGTCGGTTGGTGTATACTGCCTAGGACAGAGGTCCCCAACCGCCGGTCCGCGGACCAGGACCGGGCCGTTGGGGTTTTTCAGCCGGTCTGCGGCGCCGCTGACAGCTAGCTTCATTTCTCTAATCAGCGGTGCCGGTGACCGCTGACAGAGGAAGAGGCTGCGGCACCGAAGACCAGCTGTCCGGGGGAAGGAGCGGGACGCCGGGAGCAGGTAAGTATTACATATTCACCTGTCCTCGTTCCACCCGCCGGGCGTCGCACCATCTTCCCGGCGTCTCTCCGCACTGACTGTGCAGGTCAGAGGGCGCGATGACGCATATAGTGTGCGCGCCGCCCTCTGCCTGATCAGTCAGTGCGGAGAGACGCCGGGACCGGACGCTGAGGAGCTGCAAGCAAGACAGGTGAGTATGTGTTGTTTTTTTGTTTTATTGCAGCAGCAGCAATGGCACAGCTTTATGTGGAGTATCTATGGGGCAACGGTGCAGAGCACTATATATAAGGCACAGCTTTATATGGCACATCTATGGGGCAACGGTGCAGAGCACTATATATAAGGCACAGCTTTATGTGGAGCATCTATGGGGCAACGGTGCAGAGCACTATATATGGCACAGATTTATATGGCACATCTATGGGGCAACGGTGCAGAGCACTATATATAAGGCACAGCTTTATGTGGAGCATCTATGGGGCAACGGTGCAGAGCACTATATATAAGGCACAGCTTTATAGGTTTGAATCACATTCTCATTATAAATGTCATAATTATATGATAAGTATGCACTAAGCTCCATCCCTCCATAACCCCACCCCCATATGACCAAAGCCCCGCCTCTGCCCCACCCCCACCGGGCCATGGAAAACTGGTCTTGCTTAAAGCCGGTCCCTGGTGCAAAAAAGGTTGGGGACCTCTGGCCTAGGAGAAGCTATTTTTTCCTTATTTGCATAGTGTCAGCCTCCTAGCAATAGCAGCATACACCCATGGTAACCTGTGTCCCTCAATGAAGCGAGAAAGAAAATCTGTTATGACCTAAATGCCCATATAGACTGCTTAGGACAAATCCTACTGACATTCCGTTTAACTCACTCTAGGTAGCATTTTTTACTTTTTTTTTTTAAAGAAGCACTCAATTTTTTATCCTCATATATATTGCGATCATATTATAATAGCACTGTGCATCTACAATTTCTTATTTTGTCATTCCATCCAGTTTATTCTTCTGTTTTTTAGTAGGTCTATGACATCACGTGAATAAAAACTGACTAGCTGAATCAATCTAATCTCTATGTATAAACAGGAGGTCAAATTTCCCTGTATGATTCATAAATCACTGAAAAAGTCCCCAGCAGGGGGGAGGTGGGAGAAGCTGGGCCAGTGATGGAAGAAGGGAATGATTTGCATAGAGAAAAAAAAAAAAAGGAGATTTTTGTGTACTCACCGTAGAATCTCTCTCTTAGCCTCTAATTGGGGGACACAGGACCATGGGGTGTTATGCTGCTGTCCACTAGGAGGCGACACTATGCATAATCTGAAAAAGATTAACCGTGGCTCCTCCTCTGCAGTATACACCCCTGGACGGTGTCAGCCTTCTCCAGTTTTGTGCAAAAGCAGTAGGAGGAACTTAACATGAATAACATAACCATGCCTATAAGAAGGTAACTATGTACCAGCTCAAGAAAACAATATGAGAACTCAATAGTATCAATGGCCCGGAAAGGGCAACAGGGTGGAAGCTGTGTCCCCCAATTAAAGGCTAAGAGAAAGATTTTATGGTGAGTACACAAAAATCTCCTTTACTCTGTCGCCTCATTGGGGGACACAGGACCATGGGATGTCCCAAAGCAGTCCCTGGGTGGGAAGCAATGGGCGAATATTGTGCAGACAGGCCCCTATACTTGGGGGAACCGCCGCCTGCAGAACACATCTACCCAGGCTCACGTCCGCTGAGGACTGGGTATGAACCCTGTAGTGTTTAGTAAACGTGTGTAGGCTAGTCCAAGTGGCTGCCTTACACACTTGTTGTCCCGAAGCCTGGTGCCGAATGGCCTAGGAGGCCCCTACCGCCCGAGTGCCGTAATACCGGCTGGAAGAGGAGAATTCTTAAGGCGGTAGGCCTCTTGTATGGTGGATGTGATCCACCTGGCAAGGGTCGCTTTAGAAGCTGGCAGACCCTTGTGGCCACCTTCAAGAAGAAGGAAAAGAGAATCAGACCTCCGGAAGGACGCAGTCCTAGACACATACGCAATGCCCTGACAAGGTCAAGCGTATGCAGAGCCTTCTCCACTCTATGAACCGAGACCGGACAAAGGGAAGGCAGAGAAATTTCCTCATTGAGGTGGAAGTTGGACACAACCTTCGGAAGGAAGGATGGGACCGTACGGAGAACTACCTTGTCCTGGTGAAAAGCCAGGAAGGGCCATCTGCAGGAGAGTGCTGTCAGTTCAGACACCCTGCGTAGCGAGGTGATTGCCACCAGGAAAACCACCTTCTGGGAGAGAAGGCGGAGCAGGACCTCCTTAAGGGGTTCGAAGGGTGGTTCCTGCAATGCTGTCAGGACCAGGTTGAGGTCCCACGTTTCTAGTGGTCGTCTGTAGGGGGAACCAATCGGGAAACCCCCTGTAGAAAAGTCCTTACTTGCGGCTTGGTAGCAATGCGCCTTGGGAACTGCGGGTTCCCTCTTGGTGATTCACATATGCCACAGCCGTGGCACTGTCCAACTGTATTCTGATGTGAGAGGCTGCCAGTAAGTGATGGAAGGCCCTCAATGCCAGGAGGATGGCACGAATTTCCAGGATGTTGATGGGCATGGTCGCTTCCACTGGGGACCACTTGCCCTGTGGTGTAGGTGCACTGCACCCCAACCCGTCAGGCTCGCATCGGTGGTCAGAACCTTCCATTGACCTGTGAGAAAGGATTTCCCCTTTGCTACGGAGGTTGGCTTGATCCACCAGTGCAGGGACCTCCTGGTTGACGACGTTAGCCGGAACTCCCTGTCGAGAGAGAAAGGGTTCTTGTCCCAGGACTTGAGGATGGCTAGTTGGAGAGGCCTGAGGTGAAACTGGGCAGATGGGACCGCTTCTATTGCTGCCCCCATCCTGCCGAGGACTCTCATGGCAAACCGGAGCGATCGAGGGGGTTTGCGGAGGAGGGTGCAAACTCCTAGGCGGAGAGCCAGTGCCTTGTCCTTGGGAAGGAGCACTAGACCCCTGGAGGTGTTGAATAGCATTCCCAGGAAGGTCAGAGACTGACTCGGGGTTGGTGATGACTTTTGTAGGTTGACTAACCAGCCTATGCGACTCAGAGTGTCTATTGTGATTGAGATGCTGAGCTCGCAGTCCTTGAAGGTGGGAGCCTTGATGAGTAGATCGTCCAAGTATGGAACGACTACTATGCCTCTGGAGTGCAGGACGTCCATGGTGGCTGCCATGACTTTAGTAAACACTCCGGACTCGCCACGGCTCCCAAACGGGAGAGCCACGAACTGGTAGTGGTCCTGGTCGATTGCAAACCTGAGAAATCTCTGATGGGCGGGTGCAATCGGTATATGCAGGTATGCGTCTTGTATGTCTATGGAGGCGAGATAATCTCCCTTCTCCGTGGGCGCAATGATGGACCGAAGGGACTCCATGCGGAAGTGACAGACCCGTACACATTTGTTGAGTAGTTTTAGGTCCAGTATGGGCCACACGCTGCCTCCTTTCTTGGGGACTACGAATAGATTGGAGTAGAACCCTCGGAAGCGCTCGGCCGTGGGGACCGGTACTAGGACTCCTGCTTGAAAAAGCAAGGAGACCGCTTGTCGGAAGGCACGAGCCTTGGCTGGTGGTTTTGGGGGGACAGAGAGGAAGAATCTGTCTGGTGGGTGGAGGTGAACTCTATCTTGTATCCGGAAGACACTAGTTCCCTGACCCACCTGTCTTCTGTATTAGGCAGCCAGACTTGATGAAAGAACAAAAGTCGGCCGCTTACGGGTGTGGTGTCTTCCGGAGTCCATGAGTCATGATGAGACGAAAGTCTGAGATTTTCCTCCTCTGGGCTTAGACTGGCCTGCTTTTGACTGCTAGGTCTTGTCCGACCTTTGCGTTGATCGTGAGTTGTCCCTGCGTGGGGAACGGTTACGATTTTGTGCTGGACGCGAGACGGACCAGCCCGAGAAGTTCCGAAAAGATCGGAATCGCGTTTGGTTACGCTTCTTGTAAGTGTGTTTAGGCTTCAGTTGGGGAAGAGAGGTACTCTTACCCCCGGTGGCGTTGGATATCATCGTGTCCAACTGTTCACCGAAAAGTCGCCCACTGAGGTAGGGGAGGTGCGTGAGGAACTTTTGAGGCTGCGTCCGCTTTCCATTCCCGCAGCCAGAGGATACGCCGAATTGTGATGGCGTTTGATGCTATCCCCGCTACACCCCTTGCTGAATCCAGAGCTGCATGAAGCATGTAATCTGCTACGACTGCTATTTGAACCGCTTGGTCCGACAGCTCAGGAGCGGATGCTTGGAGGCCAGCTTGTAAATTTTTGGCCCAGGCCAGAATGGCCTTTGCAGCCCAAACTGAAGCGAACGCGGGAGCCAGGGATGCCCCTGCAGCCTCGAAAATTGAACGAGCCATGCGTTCTACCTGCCGGTCTGCTGCGTCCCTGAGGGTTGAGTTATCTGGCAGTGAAAGGAGGGTCTGAGCTGCTAGTCTAGAGACTGGGGGGTCCACTTCGGGTGGGTCTGTCCATTCCTTGGTATCCTTCTGCGGGAAGGGGTACCTCGCCTCCAGATATTTGCGATTAGCTAATTTTTTCTCAGGCTGTGAGAGCTACTTTTTAAGGATTGCCTTAAACTCTGGGTGGTTAGAGAAAACCTTAGGCGGCTTCAGAGGTCCTTCAAAGGAAATCGTGTGTTCTGGGGCCTCTGGTGGCGGATCAGAAATGTCCAGCACCCGATGGATGGAAGAGATTAAGGCTACGTTCACATTTGCGTTGTTGGGCGCAGCGTCGGCGACGCGACCAACAACGCATGTACACAACGCAGCGTTTTGCGACGCATGCGTTGTCATAAGATCCTACAGATCGGGACTTTCAGTGCAGGGAAAACGCTACAAGTAGCGTCCCCTGCGCCCTGTCTTGTGCGTCTATATGATGCATGCGTCGTAAAACGCAGTACAACGCATACCTGCGCATGTCCATGCGCCCCCCATGTTAAAGATAGTGGCGCATGACGACGCTGCGCCCAACAACGCAAATGTGAACGTAGCCTAAGTCCTCAACTAGCGCTGTATTGCTGGGGGGGGAAATTGGGATCAGGAACCCCTCCGTTTCCTTGTCTGAGTCGGAATCACAGATGCCTTCCGAATCCTGTGTACCACTGAGGCGTCCCCTGCTGGGTGAGCTGGGACGGAGGCCTTCACAGGTTGGGGATTGCGGAGATCTGCATTGTCTGCCCCTGAAAGGGGACGGTCTAGACGACCTGAAACTACAGTGTCTCTCCCTAGAGGGGGATGACTGTGTGCTATGGGATGACGCAGATGGACTTGACCTATGGGCCCGCTTGCGTCCTGACCTAGACGTGGATGTGCCAGGGTCGTCCTGTCCCCGAGTCAAGCTCTCTCTTTGCTGGGTAATGGTCATAGCCAAGGCATGACTCTGCAGAGCCTGAAACAATGTGGAGGTTAGGTTATCTATAGACTGCGTCATAGATTGCGACATCTGAGTGACCCATTCCGGCATGGCATTAGACACCGAAGCATTGGCAGGGGCTTCTTGGGGCTCTGACACAGTAGTCTGAGTGCAGTCCTGGCAGTGCGAGTACGTGCTGCTACTGGGGAGAGCGGTCCTGCAGGCTGTGCAGAATGCATAATAGCAGTCCTGCCTGGTTCTCTTGGATCTTGAGCCCGGCATAGTGCACAGAGTGCAGAAGGGCTGGCAATGCAGAGGACCTTACAGGGGTAGCTATGCAGAGGAACCTATAGGGGAGCCTTATAGGGAATATGGATTCACAGCCGAGTAAAACAACCCAGCTGTGATCTTACCCCACCAGTTTACCCCTAGGTCCAGCGCCGAAGATCCAGTCCTGTGCCCCCTGGAGACTGGCTGGCCTGGTCCTGCTGACCGAGAGATGCAGGGTTAATCCTTGCTGCAGTAGAAATGGCCACTGAGGAGAAGAGGAAGGGAGAGAAAGGGGCGGAGAGCTGAGAAAAAAAAAAAAGGCGGCAAAGCTGTGTAAAAACACGCCCTGTCTCGATCCACCCCTTCTACGATACTGTAGAGTGTCATATTTGTCATCCGGGGGGGCGGAGAGGAGGCGGCGGCTTCAGCTAGGCCGAAGCTGCGGCTTAAATTAGATGCCTGATGCCCAAAAAGGTTTCAGGCCGGCGCGAAAGTCCGGGAGGGGGTCGGATCTGAACCGGACCCTCAGATTTAAAAGCAGGATAGCGGTGGGGCTATAAGCGGAAGGGGGCTCCCCCTGAGGCAGTATAGAGCTGGTGCTGCCGCAGAGACAGGGGCACAGGGAGCCTGTGTCTCTATTGTGCCATGCCTGCCTGCACTCCCCCCGGCCCAGACAGGAGCCTGCAGCTGGGCTGGGGTCCCTGGATGAAGGCGCAGTGTGCTGGCAGAGTGCTGCCTGTACAGGCCCTACCTGAGGCGTCTCAACCTAATGCCCCCAGAGGGGGATTAGGGAGGGTGCTGCTGTCACCTTCAGGGGGCTTTATCCTCGCCTCGACCCAGAAACCAAAAGGAATTGGGGAAGGATCTCGACTTCGAACCAGCACCTGAGGGACTGGGAAAGGAAAGACATGGGGAATAGCCATCTCGACTTCAACCGGGCACCCTGTAATAGGGGGCCGAGGAAGAAGCCATGCCGGGAGTCTCACAGGAGACCCACTTTTCTTCATCTGTAATCCGTCGGAAAAAAAATGGAGTAAAAAAATTTTTTAGGTGTGCCTCGTACGCGACACTAAGCAAAAACTGGAGAAGGCCGACGCCGTCCAGGGGTGTATACTGCAGAGGAGGAGCCACGGTTAATCTTTTTCAGATTATGCATAGTGTCGCCTCCTAGTGGACAGCAGCATAATACCCCATGGTCCTGTAACCCCCAATGAGGCGACAGAGTAAAGCCTTCTGGTTTCTACATAGAGAAGAAAAGAATTATCTGGGTAGAAAGGCAAAATGAGCAAGTACACAGCGCTATATAATATGATTGCAATATATTAGGAGTATTAAAACTAATGGGAGGAGAGGTGCTTCTTTAACATTCCAAATCTACATCTTTACAGTTTCTCATCCAGTATAACTCTAGAAGCAATTTATGGACAATATTTTATGACAAGGCTCCCTATGAAGAGGTTAAGAAGTCTCACAAAGATAAGTGGATATAATGTCATTTGTAGGAGAAAATTAGTGTTAATGTACCTATGACAGCACTACTAGAAGATTATTGTTAGAAGCAATAGTAAGTTTAAATTTTGTTGTACACTACTAGGACAACCCCTGCTTAACCCCTTAAGGACCAGGGGTATTTTAGTTTTTGTGTTTATTTTTTTGCTCCTTCCCACGGCCATAACTTTTTTTATTTTTCCATCAATATGGTCATGTGAGGGCTTTGTTTTTTGTGGGACAAGTTGTACTTGTGAATAGCACCATTGATTTTACCATATGTACTGGAAAACGGGGAAAAATGTGGTGAAATTGCAAAAAAAAAAAAAGTGCAGTTTTTTGGATTTTTTTTTTACCATGTTCACTAAATGCTAAAACTGACCTGCCGTTATGATTCTCCAGGTCATTACGAGTTGACAGACACAACATTTTTAGGTTCTTTTTTTTATTTAAGTGATCAAAAAAAAAAAAAAAGTTTCCGAAGTTTGTAAAAAAAAAAAAAAAGTTGCCATTTTCTGATACCCGTAACGTATCTATTTTTCGTGGTCTCGGGTTGGGTGAGGGCTTATTTTTTGCATGGCGATCTGTCTTTTTTATGGATACCATTTTGGTGCAGATACGATCACCTGTTATTGCAATGTTGCAGCGACTAAAATAAATAAAAATTCTGGCATTTCAATTCTTTTTCCTCGCTACGCTGTTTACCAGTTGGATTAACTTTTTTTTTTTTTATTGATAGATCTGGCGATTCTAAACGCGGCGATACCAAATGTGTGTATATATAAAATAAGATCACCTGCATGTAGAAGAATACCTCACTTGCTATGAGCGTCGCTCATAGCTATCCGGCTATGACAACCACAGTGGATCTCCTGCTGACCCTGGGTTGCCATGCCAATCAATCGGCGACCTGCTGTCATGAGACACGAGCGCCGATGGGAGGAAGTAATGACGCACTTCCTGCACGTGCATGTTAAATGCCACTGTTAGAGCTTGAGAGCGGTATTAACACGTTAACAGCTGCGGGTGAATCGCGATTCCACCCGCAGCTGTTCTGGGCACATCGCCAGAGCCTGGACCGAACAAGGGTAGGCGTCCAATGACGGACTCTCTCTCTATATATATCTATCTCCGGCCAAACGTAACCAATACTTTCTCCAAATAGTAATAGTCTGAGCATTCAGAATATTGGGCACCCCCTGCCCATGAATGCTTGGTGTGCGAGCTGTTTGATCAGTATTTTGATGCCTGTGCTTCCTCCACCTTTTCATCACTGGTGCCTGCTGCACTCTATAGTGCATTAGCATTGTGACCAGTATTGGCAAGTGTGGCTGTTTTTTTTTTTTTTGCAGTGACTTTTTTTGGGATTTGATGTCAGTTTCAGTGAAATGATGCAATAAACCAAGTCAAGGTATATGCACACTGAGGGACCGATTCATGAAAGCACATAAGCGTTGAATAGTCGCAAAGCGAGGAAGCAGCAAAACTTAGTGATGTGGCGTTTACACCATTTTAACTCTGCTCCAACAACCAGGGCAGAGCTGGGGCAACCCCTGATCATCTTACAGGAGTAAGATTTGTGGCGAGGCAGTTGCACACCACTTTTCACAAGTGCCGGATTCAGGCACGGCAGTCTCCAGTACGCATCATCAAGAGAAATCTTTTTAAAAGCAGTTTTCAGAGCAGAAACTCCAAGGACATCAAGAGTATTTGGAGACGTTCTTCTACAATAACTTTGTACATACTCACAAATTTTTTTTTGTGAGTGCTGCTTTCATTCGTCTCTCCTGGGTTATTGGAGGCAACCCTCAGGAGGATTGCTCCCATTTCAGATTTATTGTACTGTGCCTTTTCCTTGCTTGAATCATTCCTTAGTATAAGAACATGCTTAATTTTACAGAAAAGCAGGTGTGTCCAGCAAGTGGTGAAGGTAAAATATAACTTTTAATGAAAATAAATTAAAAATATATCTATACATATGGTATCCGGCACTCAGTACACACTGGTTATACAACCTACTGACGATCTACGCGTTTCGACCTGGTGGTCTTAGTTATGATCTCTAAGCCCCCGATGTAACCTAAAAGATGAGAAATAAAGGTTAGATTATACTCACCAAGGGGCGTTTCCGCTGCGGTCCGGGTCCGATGGGCGTCGCAGTCCGGTCCAGCGCCTCCTATCTTCATACGAAGACATCCTCTTCTTGCCACGGCTCCTGCACAGGCGTACTTTGTCTGCACTGCAGTACACAGGTGCTGGGCCTCTCTGACCTTTCCCGGCGCCTGCGCACTGCAGTACTTTGCTCTGCCCTCAAAAGGGCAGACAAAGTACGCCTGCACCGGAGCAAGAAGACAAGAGGGCGTCATCATATGAAGATAGGAGGTGCTGGACCGGACCGCCCCTGGGTGAGTATAATATAACCTTTATTTCTCATCTTCAGGTTACATCGAGGGCTTATCTACAGCATTACAGAATGTTGTAGATAAGCCCCTGATGCCGAAGGCTGCAGCTCATATACGATTTTGGGGGTGACAGACTGCCTTTACCTATCTATTATCCGTGGATAAAAATTTAGAGTCCACACATGGTTGGGGGTTCTTTTGAAAAATTGTTCACAATCTTTAATAAAACCACATGTAAACCTCATCCCAAGCATTGCCAAGGATAAAAGTCAGCAGCTTCTCCATAACAGAGCAAGCATGCTCAGCTTTCAGCACATTTTGTTGAGATGTTGAAAACCACATCTACTTGTGTTGTACTATAAGTTGCTGTAAATTTGCTGTGCAGAAATCAAGACCAATACTGCAACAATTTTTAGTGGTCCAACATCTTTCTCTCTACATGCACATACGTTATATAGTTTCCTGAACTCCTGAAGTTAAACAGCTGCAAAGTCTCAAGGATGGCCACATTACTATGCAACTTATGTAGGCAGAAACAAGTTCACTTGATGTCAAGTCTGGCTATCCAAGTCCACGAAAATTAAAAAAATATATCTTAAAGGGGTCTCATTATTGATCTTCAGGAGCACGGCACCCGACCTGCCTGCTTGTCAGGGAACAGTGCGCTCCTGATGTCTGACAATTCAGACCAGAGGCAATGTTGGGCACACAGGTCCAAACTGGGCGATATTTGATGCTTCTGTAGTATTGGAGAAGTGCACAGGCATTGAAACATGCCGGATCCAGGCAGCCTTGAAAGTGCTAGACTCCTTACCTAGAAAGCCAGCTATTACCGACACTTCAGAGGTGGCCAGGCACCCAGGCAACGAGCAGCAAATTAGACTTCAGAGTCCCTCAGCTCTTTAAGAGGATTTTCAATAAGCAGCAAAGTGCAAAGATGAATGTTTTTGCAAGCACTTCACAAGTTTACACATTTGAGAAACGTTGGCTTGTCTAGTGAGTGCAAGAAACCTACATAACCTTCCCGAATGACAATCAGCCAAAACCTAAAGGGGTAGAGCGTAAAGACAAATCCTACTTAAGGCCATGCGCGAACATGAGTAATTTCTTGCAGAAATTTCTGCAAAGTTTCTGCATCTTTTGGCAGCAAAAACGCTGTGGAAAATTCTGCTGCATTTTTGGTGCGTTTTTGTCCTGTGCATTCAATGGGCCAAAAACTCACAAAGAATTGACATGCTGCAGATTTAAACAGACAGCAAACCATGAAAGGAAAAATACTGATCGTGTGCACAGCACTTCAGGATTCTCATGGACTTTGCTGGCATAAGGATTCCAGAGCTGTTTTGGGCCAATTCCGCGTGCAAAAAAACAAAAAAACAAACAAACACGCATTGTGTGCACACAGCCTAAAAATCTAAGCTAACCTGGCCAGTCAGCAGATCGCTATGGGTTTCTAAAACCATATCAAGTTAGTACTTAATTTACTTTTTTGGTTATGAAAATGTTTTATAGTGTTCCACCTTCTCTATTGAACTTGCAACTTCTTAACAGTAAAAAATAAATAAAATAATATGTATAATTTGAATTTGGGGTTCAGGAATCCCATCCAAGAGAGAAACCAGCAATGTAGTCTTTTTCAGGATATTACACAGAAAATTGGGGACACATCTGTCAAGAGTAGCAACACAAATTTAAAAATAGGTATTCCCATCTCCAAGATCGCATCCAAAATATGTAGTAGGTGTAATAACATTAACAAATACCTCTTTTCTCATGTGCAGGCACTGCAGGACCTTTGGTATCCATGGTTACGACCACTAGCAACATGCTAACTATATCAGTGGTGGTAACCATAAATACCTTAGTTTCTGCAATGCCTGCACATGAGGAAAGATATCGCGAATGAGAAGAACTATACTACATTTCTAATTAGAAGTATTTGAAAATATTACTACTACATATCCTGATGGGCTATTCCCATCAAGACCCTTTTAAGCCTCATACAGACACCTGTATGGACAGTAATGCATGGACTGATCACGGGAACATAGCCACTCAAGTTTGGGTCAGTAGATCCACAGCCAGTCCCATCCATGCATCAGCGTCCGTACACAAGCTGTGTTACATGGATATCTGAAAGAGGATTTAAGGCAGTTACTGAAAATCTCACAGGAAAAAAAAAAGAAAAAAATGAAATGAAGTTACCCGTTAACCACAAACTGCAATTAAATGGACATTTTTTAATGGAAACGGCAACAACACAGTACTCACCTTGCTGAGATATTCGGGTATTGCACTCAGTAGTATTACCGGCTGGTGTAGACAGCAGATGGTACAGAAGGTTGTCGGTTGCTAGTTTAAAAAGAGATAGTGAGAAAATGATCTACTGAGCTAAGAAAGACGACTCCCGCCACACAATGCGAGTGCAGAGTGCGGCGCTGAGAATAAAACAAAGACTAATAGCAGCGTTGGGAAGTGCTCTTGTGTAGCTGTTGAGTAGGCACAAACTTCTTGTTTCAGATCAAGCGTTGTGTCTTCAGCGCAAGTTCTCTTCTTTGGTCTTGTAGGTTACTATTGTGGCGGATGTTCCTTGACTGATCTGAACTTGAAGCAGCAGTTTCAGGTGGTAGTTTCTGTTCTGTTACACTTCATACTGAAAAACAAGACGACACTATGAATGAATTACAGGGGAAAAAAGCTCAGTCACTGGCAAACAGAATATGGTGCTTGCTCATGGTTTCACATTTTTAATCAGAACGTGAGCACATGCAGCAGAGAATTCAGCTGGATAACCACAGACCCCCTCACCACCGGTGCCAAAATGGGACTCTTATACCTGTAATACATACTCTATACCCAAAGGCTGCTGCTCCACCCTGCACCATGGGAGGAGGGGAAAGTGTGGTTCTCCTCACTCCATTGTGCTCCTCATTCCTATGATGCAACCATTTTAGGCAAAGCGGAGGAGCAGCAGCAAAGCACGGACCATTAGGTACCATGCCTATACGTTAGTAATGTACAGGATCTATACCTAGTCACATTTAAAATGGGGGTAGACCTTTAAGTGGTTGTCCACTACAAAAACCCTGCCTAATTAATTCGAAGTCCATTTCATAATAACAACGTATTGGCTGCAGCAATCACATGACACCATGTCTCAACACCCACCATTGACACCGTGAGAACAGAACTAATATTTTTTAATCTTCTATGAACCCTTGAATTGTTTAAGCAGGGGTTATGCTATGCAGAAGTGGACAAATCCCTTTAAGAGGTTGTCCAATACTTTAGCATTGATGATCTATCCTTAGGATAGGTCAGCAATGTCTGATCGGTCGGGGTCTGACACCCAGCACCCCCGCCAATCAGCCATCATCAGTGTCCGTAAACGCTCACTTGCAGAGTTTGCCGTCTTCTGGCACTGGCCGAGATCGGGTACTGAACATCTACCTCTTGTTCAGATCAATAGGAGGCAGATGTGTAGAACCCTACAGCAGCCACTGTCAGAAGACAGCCAGCTCCGCAAGTGAGGATTCCTGGCCAGCAGCATCAAAGATAACAAGCGATAAGCAGGTGCAGGGTGTCGGATCCTGACCGATCAGACATTGATCACCACCCTGCTTCCTCTCTCTCTGGCACTCTGGAATGCCAGCTCTGTCTGCAACAAGCTCCATGTGATCCACGATCTCTTTACTTCCCGCAACCTTTCCTTTCTGGCCCTCACAGACCCGGCTGACGCCCCCTGACACGGCCTCCCCTGCTGCACTGAGTTACGGTGGCCTCCACTTAACCCACTCCTCTTTCTGGCAACAGACATGGCAGAGGAGTGGGTTTCCTTCTTTCTAAAAACTGCTACTTCAACCCTATCCAACCCCCACCCTCCCCTCTTTCGAGGTTCACTCTGTCCTTATCTAATCTCCCTCTAATCTCCAAATGGCTGTCATACCGACTACCGGGCTCAGCCACTGCCTTCATTGACCAATTCTCCACCTGGCTTCTTCACCTTCTCTCTGCTGACATCCCCCATCATAATGGGTGACTTTAATATCCCTACTGACACCTGCCAGCAGCATCCAAGCTCCTGGTCCTTACTTCATCCTTTGGACTTACACAGTGGTCCTCCACAGCCACCCACGCAGACGGACATACACTAGACCTCATCTTCACCCGCCTCGGTTCCTTATCTAACCTCACAACCTCTCCCTTCCCCCTATCTGACCACCATCTACTCAACTTCTCATCCTTGTCCTCCTCACCTGCCCCCATGTCCAACAACTACCACATCCTTGCAGAAACCTTGCACACCTAGACATTCAGACTCTTCTACCCCTGTTCTCCATATCTTCACTCCACGACACGGACAGCGCCACCGCTTTCTACAACTCCACCCTCACATCAGCCATAGACTCAGTTGCCCCTCTCATGCATGGCAAAGAACTTTTACTCACCTTCTTTCCAAATCACACCACCTGAGCACTTGACCCCATCCCTTCCCACCTGCTCCCCAAATCTCACTAACATGCTCATTCCAGCCCTAACCCATCTCTTCAATCTATCGCTTTCTTCTGGTACTTTCCCCTCTGCCTTCAAACATGCCACCACCACACCCATCCCCAAAAAAGCTAACCTTGACCCAACTGCTATGCCCAGCTATCGCCCCATATCACTGCTCCCGTTTGCTTCCAAACTCCTTGAGCAGCATGTCCATGCTCAACTTTCCTCCCACCTCTCTTCTCTCTTCTTGACAACCTCCAATCTGGCTTCTACCCCCACCAAACCTGCTCTGACCAAAATTACTAATGACTTACAGCAAAAGCTAACAGACAGTCCTCCATCTTCCTCCTTCTCAACCTATCCTCTGCTTTCGACACAGTCGCCCACTGCCTACTGGTACAGATTCTTTCTTCCCTTGGCATCAAAGGCCTTGCCCTGTCCTGGATTGCTTCATACCTTTCCAACCGCACATTTAGCTTTTCCCACTCCCACACTACCTCCTCATCCCGCCCTCTCACTGTTGGGAGTCCCTCAAGGCTCTGCCCTAGGGCCCCTACTTTTTTCCCCATCTATACCCTTGCCCTAGGACAACTCAAACAGTGATGAGCGAATATACTCGTTACTCGAGATTTCTTTACATCTGTTAGCCAGCATAAGTACATGTGGGGATTCCCTAGCAACCAGGCAACCCCCACATGTACCTATGCTGGCTAACAAATGTAAATCATTCAGCTGCGGCAAGAAAAACTAAATCTCCGAGCACTAAAAAATACTCGGAGGACCCCCGAGAAATCTAGAGTAACGAGTATATTCGCTCATCACTACTCATACAGTCCCATGGCTTCCAGTACCACCCGTATGCAGACAACACTCAGATCTACCTCTCTGGCCCAGATGTCACCTCTTTGATGTCCAGAATCCCCGAGTGTATCAGCCATAACCTGTTATGACCCCAATGGCGAGGGTCTCAGAGGAACAAGTAAGTCTGCGAAGTACAAAAATCCAGCTCATAGGGTAGTGGTAACTGGGTTGACCATATATCTACTCCTAACGCCAACACTAGAAGTAGCCGGGGAACATGCCTACGTTGGTCGCTAGATGTCTCGCGCCAGCCGGAGGACTAACTACCCCTAGAAGAGGAAAACAAAGACCTCTCTTGCCTCCAGATAATAGACCCCAAAAGTTGGATACAAGCCCCCCACAAATAATAACGGTGAGGTAAGAGGAAATGACAAACACAGAGATGAACTAGGTTTAGCAAAGAGAGGCCCACTTACTAATAGCAGAATGTAGTAAGATAACTTATATGGTCAACAAAAACCCTATCAAAATTCCACACTGGAAATTCAAGAACCCCTGAACCGTCTAACGGCCCGGGGGGAGAACTCCAGCCTCCCTAGAGCTTCCAGCAAGGTTAGGATACAGATTATGTACAAGCTGGACAAAAATGCAAACAAAAACAAATAGCAAAAAGCAAGAAAGCAGACTTAGCTTAATCTAGCAGGAACCAGGATCAGTAGACAAGAGCACAACAGATTAGCTCTGATTACAACGTTGCCAGGCATTGAACTGAAGGTCCAGGGAGCTTATATAGCAACACCCCTGAACTAACGGCCCAGGTGAGCATACAAGGGATGACTGACATACCCAGAGTCAAATCACTAGTAACCACTAGAGGGAGCCAAAAAGCAAATTCACAACAGTACCCCCCCCTTAGTGAGGGGTCACCGAACCCTCACCAAGACCACCAGGATGAGCGGCATGAAAGGCACGAACCAAATCGGCCGCATGCACATCAGAGGCGACCACCCAGGAATTATCCTCCTGACCATAGCCCTTCCACTTGACCAGGTACTGAAGCCTCCGCCTGGAGAGACGAGAATCTAAGATCTTCTCCACCACGTACTCCAACTCGCCCTCAACCAACACCGGAGCAGGAGGCTCCGCAGAAGGGACCACAGGCACAACGTACCGCCGCAACAAGGACCTATGAAATACGTTGTGAATGGCAAACGACACCGGAAGATCCAGGCGAAAGGATACAGGATTAAGGATTTCCAATATCTTGTAAGGACCAATGAAGCGAGGCTTAAATTTGGGAGAGGAGACCTTCATAGGAACAAATCGAGAAGACAGCCATACCAAATCCCCAACGCGAAGTCGGGGACCCACACCGCGGCGGCGGTTGGCAAAACGCTGAGCCTTCTCCTGTGACAACTTCAAGTTGTCCACCACATGACTCCAGATCCGCTGCAACCTATCCACCACAGAATCCACCCCAGGACAGTCAGAAGGCTCCACATGTCCCGAGGAAAAACGAGGATGGAAACCAGAGTTGCAGAAAAATGGCGAAACCAAGGTGGCGGAACTAGCCCGATTATTAAGGGCAAATTCAGCCAACGGCAAGAAGGTCACCCAATCATCCTGATCAGAAGAGACAAAACACCTCAAATAAGCCTCCAGAGTCTGATTAGTTCGCTCCGTTTGTCCGTTAGTCTGGGGATGAAAAGCGGACGAAAACGACAAATCAATGCCCATCCTACCACAAAAGGATCGCCAGAACCTGGAAACAAACTGGGATCCTCTGTCCGACACAATATTCTCAGGAATGCCGTGCAAACGAACCACGTTCTGGAAGAACACAGGAGCCAGATCAGAAGAGGAGGGCAGCTTAGGCAAAGGAACCAAATGGACCATCTTGGAGAAACGATCACATATCACCCAGATGACAGACATGCCCTGAGACACCGGAAGATCAGAAATGAAATCCATAGAGATGTGTGTCCAAGGTCTCTTCGGGACAGGCAAGGGCAAGAGCAACCCGCTGGCACGAGAACAGCAAGGCTTAGCTCGAGCACAAGTTCCACAGGACTGCACAAATGACCGCACATCCCTTGACAAGGAAGGCCACCAAAAGGACCTGGCCACCAGATCTCTGGTGCCAAAAATTCCCGGGTGCCCTGCCAACACTGAGGAATGAACCTCGGAAATGACTCTGCTGGTCCATTTAGCAGGCACAAACAATCTGTCAGATGGACAAGAGTCAGGCCTACCAGCCTGAAATCTCTGCAACACACGCCGCAGATCAGGAGAAATAGCTGACAAGATAACTCCTTCCTTAAGAATACCCACAGGTTCAGCGACTCCAGGAGCATCAGGCACAAAGCTCCTAGAGAGAGCATCGGCCTTCACATTCTTAGAACCTGGTAAATACGAGACCACAAAGTCAAAACGGGAGAAAAACAATGACCAGCGGGCCTGTCTAGGATTCAGGCGTTTAGCAGACTCGAGATACATCAGGTTTTTGTGATCAGTCAAGACCACCACACGATGCTTAGCACCCTCGAGCCAATGACGCCACTCCTCAAATGCCCACTTCATGGCCAACAACTCCCGATTGCTCACATCATAATTTCGCTCTGCCGGCGAAAACTTCCTGGAGAAAAAGGCACAAGGTCTCATAGTAGAGCAACCAGGGCCTCTCTGCGACAAAACGGCCCCTGCCCCAATCTCCGAAGCATCCACCTCCACCTGAAAGGGAAGTGAGGTGTCAGGTTGGCACAAAACAGGCGCCGAAGTAAACCGGCGTTTCAACTCCTGGAAAGCCTCCACGGCAGCAGGAGCCCAGTTAGCTACATCAGAGCCTTTCTTGGTCATATCCGTCAATGGTTTAACAACGCTAGAAAAATTTGCGATAAAACGACGGTAGAAGTTAGCAAAACCCAAGAACTTCTGAAGACTCTTAACTGACGAGGGTTGAGTCCAATCATGAATAGCTCGGACCTTGACTGGGTCCATCTCCACAGCAGAAGGGGAAAAAATGAACCCCAAAAAGGGAACCCTCTGTACACCAAAGAGACACTTTGAGCCTTTAACAAAGAATTTTCACGCAAAATCTTAAAAACCATCCTGACCTGCTCCACATGCGAGTCCCAATCATCAGAAAAAACCAGAATATCATCCAGATAAACAATCAAAAATTTATCCAGATACTTCCGGAAAATGTCATGCATAAAGGACTGAAAAACTGAAGGGGCATTAGAGAGCCCAAAAGGAATCACCAAGTACTCAAAATGACCTTCGGGCGTATTGAATGCGGTTTTCCATTCATCGCCTTGCTTAATGCGCACAAGGTTGTACGCACCACGAAGGTCTATCTTGGTGAACCACTTGGCACCTTTAATCCGGGCAAACAAGTCTGACAACAGCGGCAAAGGATACTGAAATTTGACAGTGATCTTGTTTAAAAGCCGATAGTCAATACAAGGCCTCAAAGATCCGTCCTTTTTGGCCACAAAAAAGAATCCCGCACCAAGAGGGGAAGAAGAAGGACGGATATGCCCCTTCTCAAGAGACTCCTTGATATATGAACGCATCGCGGTATGTTCAGGTACCGACAAATTAAACAGTCTCCCCTTAGGAAACTTACTGCCAGGAATCAAATCTATTGCACAGTCACATTCCCTATGAGGAGGCAGTGCACTGGACTTAGACTCACTGAAGACATCCTGATAATCAGACAAATACGCCGGAACTTCCGAAGGCGTAGAAGAAGCAATAGACAAGGGCAGGGAATCACCATGAATTCCATGGCAGCCCCAACTTGACACCGACATTGCCTTCCAGTCCAAGACTGGATTATGGGTCTGTAACCATGGCAAACCCAAAACAACCAAATCATGCATCTTATGCAGAACAAGAAAACGTATCACCTCCCGATGTTCGGGAGTCATGCACATGGTAACCTGTGTCCAAAACTGCGGTTTATTTTTTGCCAAAGGCGTAGCATCAATACCCCTAAGAGGGATAGGATTTTCTAATGGCTCCAGAACAAAACCGCAGCGCTTGGCAAATGACAGATCCATCAGACTCAGGGCAGCACCTGAGTCTACAAACGCCATGACAGGATACGATGACAGTGAGCAAATCAAAGTTACAGATAGAATAAATTTAGGTTGCAAATTACCAATGGCGACAGGACTAACAACCCTAGTAAGACGTTTAGAGCATGCTGAGATAACATGTGTAGAATCACCACAGTAGTAACACAAGCCATTCTGGCGTCTATGAATTTTCCGCTCATTTCTAGTCAGGATTCTATCACATTGCATTAAATCAGGTGCCTGTTCAGACAACACCATGAGGGAATTTGCGGTTTTGCGCTCCCGCAACCGCCGGTCGATTTGAATTGCCAGGGCCATGGAATCATTCAGACCTGTGGGAATGGGAAAACCCACCATCACATTCTTAATGGCTTCAGAAAGGCCATTTCTGAAATTTGCAGCCAATGCACACTCGTTCCACTGGGTCAGCACGGACCATTTCCGAAATTTTTGGCAATACACTTCAGCCTCGTCCTGGCCCTGAGACATAGCCAGCAAGGCTTTTTCTGCCTGAATCTCAAGTTTGGGTTCCTCATAAAGCAAACCGAGCGCCAGAAAAAAACGCATCAATATCAGCCAATGCCGGATCTCCTGGCGCCAGCGAGAAGGCCCAATCCTGAGGGTCGCCCCGTAAAAAAGAAATAACAATTTTCACTTGCTGAGCGGAGTCTCCAGATGAACAGGGTCTCAGGGACAAAAACAATTTACAATTATTCCTGAAATTTCTAAATTTAAATCGGTCTCCGGAAAACAGTTCAGGAATCGGTATCTTAGGTTCTGACATAGGATTTCTGATAACATAATCTTGTATGCCCTGCACACGAGCAGTAAGCTGGTCCACACCTGTAATCAAGGTCTGGACATTCATGTCTGCAGCAAACACAAGCCACTCAGAGGTAAAGGGAAAAAGAAAAAAAAACTCAGAATTTTCTTTCTTATAATCCCGCTTCTGCAATGCATTTAACATTTAATACTGGCCTGGCAAACTGTTATGACCCCAATGGCGAGGGTCTCAGAGGAACAAGTAAGTCTGCGAAGTACAAAAATCCAGCTCATAGGGTAGTGGTAACTGGGTTGACCATATATCTACTCCTAACGCCAACACTAGAAGTAGCCGGGGAACATGCCTACGTTGGTCGCTAGATGTCTCGCGCCAGCCGGAGGACTAACTACCCCTAGAAGAGGAAAACAAAGACCTCTCTTGCCTCCAGATAATAGACCCCAAAAGTTGGATACAAGCCCCCCACAAATAATAACGGTGAGGTAAGAGGAAATGACAAACACAGAGATGAACTAGGTTTAGCAAAGAGAGGCCCACTTACTAATAGCAGAATGTAGTAAGATAACTTATATGGTCAACAAAAACCCTATCAAAATTCCACACTGGAAATTCAAGAACCCCCGAACCGTCTAACGGCCCGGGGGGAGAACTCCAGCCTCCCTAGAGCTTCCAGCAAGGTTAGGATACAGATTATGTACAAGCTGGACAAAAATGCAAACAAAAACAAATAGCAAAAAGCAAGAAAGCAGACTTAGCTTAATCTAGCAGGAACCAGGATCAGTAGACAAGAGCACAACAGATTAGCTCTGATTACAACGTTGCCAGGCATTGATCTGAAGGTCCAGGGAGCTTATATAGCAACACCCCTGAACTAACGGCCCAGGTGAGCATACAAGGGATGACTGACATACCCAGAGTCAAATCACTAGTAACCACTAGAGGGAGCCAAAAAGCAAATTCACAACATAACCTCCTTCTTCGACTCTCGCTTCCTAAAACTCAATGTAGACAAAACCGAACTCATCATCTCACCCCCCCCCCCCATCTCGCGTATCCCCCCCTACCTGATCTATTAGGCTGTATGCACACGTTCCGGATTTTTCACGTTTCTTTGGCTATAAAAACGAGATAAAAACGCATCCATTAAGCATCCTATTAATAGAATGCAATCCGCAATTTGTGCATATGTTGGTGGGGTTTTTCTGCGGAAGAAACGCATAGTGGAAAAAAAAAATGCAGCATGTTCATTAATTTGGCTGATTTTTCGCAGATTTCCCGCTATTTAATGCATTGGGAAGCTCCAGAAAAAAAAATGTGAAAAATCCGCACAAAAAAGGGCGAGAAAAACACATGCGGATTTCTTGCGGAAAAAGTCCGGTTTTATTCAGGAAATTTTTTGCAAACAATCATGATGTGTGCACATAGCGTGATGCAGTTTACCGTAAGGCTCTCTCCTGCACCTGAAATCCGCTGCCTCGGGGTAACTCAACTCTGCCCTGTCCTTCAAACCGCATGTCCAAATTTTTGCCACCTCCAACTCAAAAATATTGCCAGAGTCCGTCTCTTCCTCAGCCCACAATCTACTAAAACTCTTGTGCATGCCTTCATCTCCTGCCTCGATTACTGCAACACCCTCCTCTGTGGCCTCCCCGCTAACTCTCTTGCACCACTCCAGTCTGTCCTCAACTCTGCTGCCCGACAAATCCACCTTGCTACTCCCCTGGTTTCTCCCCTCTGCAAATCCCTCCACTGGCTCCCAATTCTCCAACGAATCCAGTTCAAACTACTAACACTGATCTACAAAGCCATCCACAACCTGTCCCCTCCCTATATCTCTGATCTAATCTCCCAATATCTACCCTCACATAATCTTCGATCCTCCCAAGACCTCCTACTCTCCTCTACACTTATTCGTTCCTCACACAACCGCCTCTAAGATTTCTCCCGAATATCCCCCATCCTCTGGAACTCCACGCCTCAACAAGTCCGATTATCCACCACCCTCGGATCCTTCAGACGGAACCTGAAAACCTATCTTTTCAGGAAAGCCTACAATAACCATTCTGCTGCCTCACCACCGCCACCAGAGCTGCAGCTCCCCCGACCTTCTGTCTCCTCTCCATTATCCCGTAGAATTTAAGTCCGCAAGGACAGGGTCCTCTCCCCTCTGTACCAGTCTGTCATTGTAAATTTGTTTACTGTAAAACTTATCTATAACCCTGTACGTAGCCCCTTTTCTCATGTACAGCACCATAATTAAATAATAATAAATCCTAAGGCAAAATGCTAAAGTAGTGGACAACCTCTTTAAATAAATCAACTGTGAACATGCACCAAATTGGGGACCATGATCCAAACACCACAAAGACAGGAAACAAAAACTGATTGTTCTTTATTGACCACATAAAACGGTGTCTGGTTTCGCCTATTAAATTAAACGCTCTACCGAGCACTTAAGTAAAGTTACTAAATGTTTAATTTCATTTTTACAAGTCCTGTGATGTGAATATAACGCCACACCTTCATTATTCCAAATGCTAGTCAAAAACCTGTCGCGCTGGCTAGATTACCGATGAGGTATGCTCTGAGCCAGTGGTCTGCTGAAGACCCCAAGCCTATCATGATGGTACTGGAGTTCACAAGAGACTATGATTTCTGACAATCGCAGGATCAGGTCCCCCCAAAGACGACGAAAATACAGTAAAATGTTTTGAACTTTCATAAATTGTAAATCCCGCACCTATGGATGTTTGGTATCGCCACATTCGTACTGGCCTGGAGAATTTTATTTATAGGTTAATTTTACTGTATAATAAAAAAAAAAAAAAAAAAAAAAAAAAAAAAAGTGGAATGGCCCCCTTTTTTTTTTACTATGCTCCCCCACTTCAGTACAATAAGTGATAAAATGAATGACTTCATTCAAAACTACACCTTGTCTAGAGAAAAAACAAGCCCTCACATGGCTATGTCAAAGGAATAATAAAAGATGTTGTGGCTCTTCGAAGGGGTGGAAACTGCACATTGACTTCTGCTAGTTCTCGTTCATTGGAAAAGTAGGAAAATATAATCTCTGCACTGACAATCTCGCATAGTCACTAATGTACCTAGTACTATAAGTGTACGTCTCTAGCAAATTTAGTAGCAGTTACAATTTCTGTAATTTGGAAATATCTAGACTTAACCAAGTGTCTAAAGTACAGGGACTGGCAATATTGACCCCAAGGGCAGAGACAGACTGCCATATTTCTCGTGAGAATCGCACCATAAACCTCGCACTGGCTGTCGGCTCTCCTGACCTGAGCTTGACAGCCGCATAATAATCCATCATACCGTTTGGCTCAGGTCAGGAGATATGCCGGCCAGCGCTTGCCATGCTATGCGATTCTCACACGAGAAATACGGCAGTCTGTCTCTGCCCATTCACTAGTCTACAGAAGCCTCCCTTGCCACTTCCCTGGCTACAGTTGGCATAAGCAAATTACAGACCAATTTCACATTACAACTGAGAAAGGAGGGCTTAGTATAAAGTAACATATCATTTATGATGTAAAATAGAGTTTATAAAAAGCATATATGTGGCCATATAATGGAGATTTATTATTTTTATATAGCGCTAACATATTCCACAGCGCTTTACAGTTTTTGCACACCATCATCACAGGACCATTCTGAGGAGGAGAAGGCCGTTTGGCTGACAACTACCCAATATGTATGGGGGCCTGAAGTGTATACTCCCAAAGTCTCCACTATAAATCTGCACTTCAGACAAACGTGAAATCACATCACTTACTAGACCAGAGCTGCTGGTCAAAAACGTTACACTTCAGCTCTAAAGGCTTGTTCAATGGGGAGAGGAAAGTTTCACTACAATTTTAGGAAGAGACTGCAAGAACAAAAGGTGAAAGTGCCACCACTATGAAATAGCTCCCAAGTGATGCACGGCTCTTTTTTGCAAATACGCCTTTAACAGCTGTTGTTCCATCTGAAAGAATTCCTCAGTAGTTGTTCCATGGCCCAACTAGTAACTATTAATAGGCTGTCAATTCGGGGTATTGTGTGCAGCAGCTGAGAGCCCAAGCCGCTTTATTCTGGCCATGTGGCTACAGCATCGCACATGTAAGTGATTGGGATACGGCCGAGATCAGCTCATGGAAACAGTGGAATAAGCCACTACTATAACAAGGCAGTACTCCGGTGACTGATCTAGATTTTACATTCTCGCACTACAGTCCCACAATAGTTAAAGAAAAAATAAAGCTTTCCAGTGATTTTATTTAAAGTGCTTTCAGCCATGACATTACCCTATTAGTTGTTCCATTCTATCTGAAAATTTCTCTGGAGTTGGATCGTGTGAATACATGGCGACACCCCCACAACACCTCTGCCCCTCAGACGTTACACGCCTTTATATTTTCTGGAGGCCCCTAGAAGTTGCATGGTACAGAGCATGTAGCTTGGAAGACCTATGACTGCTGCAGCTGATCGACGGCCAGTTCATTTTTTTTCCCCCCTTTGAAAAATCACTGATGGTAAAAACGGATACTCAGATGAAAATCTGATTCAAAACACTGAGGAGAAGTGATTTTTTTTCTGAAGAATTTCAGTGTAAGCAAGACATACAAATTTTAAAGTGAACTTGACTGATCCTTGGCCAACATATATCAGACTGGCTGGATGGCAACTAGTCGGACAGGCGGGTCCCCGGCAGCTTCTCCGCACTGGATTGACAGTTCCCTCCATATAGAGGGGTTGGACAAAATAATGGAAACACCTTATATTTTGGCATCATAATCTTCGAACATGTGATAAACATGCAAACCGTGACATATGGTAATGTTTTGTAGTTGATTTGTGTTATGTAATATGTGTACGTAAATTAACTGTTTGTTTTGCATAATTGTAAGAACATTGATGAGAACCTGATACCAATGGCAGACCTCTCGGATTTTCAAAGAGGCCAAATTGTTGGTGCTCGTATGGCAGGCGCTAGTGTAACAGAAAGTGCCCGAATGCTTGGCGTGTCAAGAGGTACTGTCTCCAAAGTAATGACTGCGTTTGAAAGAAGGAAAAACGTCCGCAGCAAAGCACAGGTCCGGCCGAAAGCCAAAGTTGACAGAGAGACCCTCGGACTCTAAAGCAAATTGTGAGAGAGGATCGCAAGACCACGGCTCCGAAAATCACTGCTGAGCTCAATGAACACCTACAGAACCCAATTTCCACGAAAACTGTTAGTCGGGAGCTGCACAAATCTGGATTCCACGGAAGAGCTGCAATTAGAAAACCGCTGCTCTCAATGACAAGTGTTTCCAAGCGTTTAGAGTGGCGTAGAAACCTCCAGAATTGGTCCCCCGAGCAATGGAAACATGTGATATTCTCAGACGAATCATCATTTACCCTATTTCCGACCTCTGGCTGAATGTACCTTTGGAGACAGCCAAAAGAAGCATTCCATCCAGACGGCCTTCTCCCAACCGTAAAACATGGCGGAGGTTCTGTGATGATCTGGGGTGCTATTTCATGGAGATCCGCCGGGCCAATGATATCCCTTCATGGAAGAATTAACAGCAGAGATTATTTAGGCATTTTGGGCGACCAAGTGCATCCAATGGTTCAATCATCTTTCAGGATGATAATGCACCAATTCATACAGCTAGAATCGTAAAGCATGGCACGGGGAACAGTCTAATGAAGTTGAGCATCTCATCTGGCCCCAACAATCCCCAGACCTCAATATTATTGAGCATTTATGGTCGATTTTAGAGATTCAAGTTAGACGTCGATTTCCGCCGCCATCGTCGCTCAGAGAACTGGAGGGTGTTTTAACTGCAGAATGGGCTAAAATTCCTTTGAAAACAATTCACACCTTGTATGAATCCATACTTCGGAGAATTGAGGCTGTAATTGCTGCAAAAGGTGGACCTACACCATATTAAACTAACTTTTGTTGGTGTTTCCATTATTTTGTCCAACTCCTGTACACACACATGTAAGGAGACACCTGGCACTCCAAGGTAGCAGGCAAGGAGAAGCGGCTGGGGACCCGCCTGTCTGACTAGTCTCCAGGGCGGCTCAGTCACCGGCAGCTTTTAAAGTCTGCTTAAGGGGAAAAAAATATACCTGGCTGAGATCACAATGCCCGCCACATGCAGATTGCTTCAGTAACTTTACTTTTAAGCTTCTTAAACTACAGTCTCTCTACTTAGCATTTCCCAAATATGCCTTCATTACAAAGAGAATGGGTTGGGGGAAGAAAGCCAGAGGTGACTGCATTGATTTTATGGCATGGTAAACTAAAGCAGCGACTACACACACCAGTGGCTGATCGTAGTTGTGGGGGAGGGCACTTTGTTGTGACCACCACGAACCTTGCTGTGTGGCTCTTACCCACTGAACATGAATACATCACCATTCACATTAATAAGGCGTCCGTACATCCAACAGTCAGCACCAAGATGTCAGTGTACAGGAGCCCACATAACGTAGCCGCTGTGCATCTAATGTAACGCCTGGGTATCCGAGAACAGTAATTTGGAAAGGGGGTGAGAACTTTGCGCATTGGGTCTCATCATACACAGCACTGTACCACTCCTATAGGTTAGGCCGCTTATTGCCAGATGCCCTCTTTGAAAAAGGCCCAAACTAATTTAGTACAACTTACTTTCCCCCAAGAAATAACAGGTTATTTTTGTGATAAGACTGCTGCACCATCCTGTGCGTTCCCATTCCCTCATCAATAGCTTATGGCAGCGCAGTCTGTAGGGATATCCCCGGCAGATGAGGCCAGGAGAACAGTGAGGGACGCCACGGCAGCGGGAAGGAGTGTCCGATGTGTGTGTGTGTACGGGGGGGGCGGGGGATTTTTACTTCAGGGCCGTAGTAGACCGTATTTGTAACCCAATAAACTGGAGCTTAAACCTGCTACATAGAAGCTACTATGCTTAGCTTATATAGCGCCATCATATGCCGCAGCGCTGTACAGATACCAGCATCACTGTCCCCATTGGGGCTCACAGTCTAGATTCCCTAGCAGTATGTCTTTGGAGTGTGGGAGGAAACCCGCGCAAACACGGGGAGAACATACAATCCTTGCAGATGTCGTCCTTGGTGGGAAGCTAGGCCATCATGCACACGAATGTATAATAAAGGAACCATTCAGGGTTTCTAGTGTTTGGAATCCCTACCCCTAATATTGTGCCATTACAGAGACATTCCCTCTAGATGTAGATTTTGGGGGGAACCATTTGTATCCTATGTATTTCAGAGGAACCTGCCCCGATTTATTGCCGGACAGAATACACTCGTGCACGGTGGGACCCATCAGTCACCAGCACAGCCCACACATTAGAGCCTTGCGGTGGGCTTTACGCAAACAGCTGATTCTGGAGAACCATTGCCCTACAGCCATCACATGTACAGATCGGTAAGAGCCCGGCACAGACTATGGAAACACCGCTCAGCGATGACCAGGCTACGGAAGCCACCTGGGGAGTCGCCTACTGACCACATCGGTGCTGGCTATGCACGAGTGGATTGCTAACGATCAGGCCTGCTCGGGCCCATGGCGCCACATCACGGATTCCTCTAGGCCGGGGATTGCGACACTCGGCTGAGTGGAAACAAGCACACTGCATTTCACAAACCACGTTCCTCATCGCCGGCGCTGTGCATTCTGGGACACGTAGTCCCGAGGCGCTGGCTATGAAAAGAGAGAGCCCGCTCAGGACTACAACTCCCATGTCCCCCCGCGGCGATCACCAGGAGACAGTCGGTTCGCACCCTGCCCGCCAGCTGCGGACTAGCCGCTCCACCCGCCGCCTGATTGGACGCCCAAACACCCGGTCCCCGCCCCCACCCTGCATTGTGAGGCTCTTTGTCCACCCGCTACACGCATCACTGCCATACGTAGGGGCACTGCCCAAGTCTCGGGTGATGCCGTACAGCCGGGAATCCGGTGCCACGTCCCGCTCTGAGAAGCCGCACTCAGATACCAGCCCCGGCCAGTACAGACACGAGACCTGCCCAGTAACGTCCCGCTGACGGGGCAAGGCATGACAAAGCAGCTCCGCCCGGGTCATACGGCGCCACTCACTGCCAGGAAGCACGCCTGTCACCCGCTAATCCCACACAGAAGCTAAACCGGCCATTCCCGGCCCCCGAAGCCAGAGAGAACCGCAAACTCACCCCAACAGCTCACAGCACTATCACCAGCGCCGCCATAAGCAGCACGGCACATTACGTAGGAATAAAACACTGACTTCTCGCGAGAACTTGTATTCCCATAGGAGGAGTCGGGTACAGTGCACATGCGCAGTCTGCTCCAGACAATGCGGAGCCGGCTGCGGCACCACGCATGCGCACTGGGCGCCTTGTAGGCGCGCTGGGATGATGTCATTTCATTGGCTCGGTCACCCCTGTGTTTCTCCCCTTGTCCTGACGGTAACTCCGCATTGCGGGACCCTCTGACCTCCGCCTTATTACGTTAGGCGGAAGCGACCCTCGTGAATGCCTGACTCCTCACTTTCTGTGCTTTAGGTACACTCATGGCTGATCCCTTATGTGCCATTTCCAAAATGTCTATGGGAATTGCTCCCAGCAATATGTGCTGGCGTATTTGCTTAGCCTCACCCACTTCCCATCAGACCACGCCCTATATATAATATACATATACACCTGGATGTTGGTGTCTGATCGTCTGCAGCGCTGACCACGTCATTAGAGCTGCAGTCAATCTAGTAAGCTAAGGCTACGTTCACATTTGCGTTGTTAGGCGCAGCGTCTGCACCGCAACGCAAAACGCATGCACAACGCGGCTTTTTGTGACTCATGCGTCCAATTTTGGCATGATTTTCGGCGCAAAAAAACTGCATCATGCAGCGTCCTCTGCGCCCTGACGCGCCAAAAATGACGCATGCGTCACAAAACTCAAGACAACGCATGTCCATGCGCCCCCCATGTGAAATATAGGGCCGCATGACGCATGCACCGCTATGTGTCGCCGAACCTGCGCCCGACGCAACGCAAATGTGAGCGTAGTCTAAGTGGCATGTGCCGTCAATTCAGGCAGTCACTGAGCTCACTGGATGCCGCACTATGAACGTGATGTCAGCGCTGCAGACGATCACAGGCACCAGGAACAGCGGCAGAGTAAGCATAGCGCCTGGGGCACCCCTCTAAGGTGGCAGAGTGTTGGCTTCATACATATTTAGGGGGCAAAGTGGATCCTTTTATGTACAGGGACATCGTGGTGGCACCATATATAATCTCGGGCGCAGTGATAATTTTGGGAGTACAACGGGCTGGCTGGCACTTTTCAGCCTGGGGGGGCAATCACAAGTCTGTGGCCCTCGAGTTGCAGTCGCCCACCTTTGCCCTACTTATCTCTGGCCACTGCATTAAAGCAACTGAGATAACATGCTTTAAAAACAGGCTTGTACATAGATATATAAATAGAACAGAGCTTGCTGCACAGATGTGGGAGCAGAACCAAGCTTACTGTAACAGAAGCAAGCTGACTACATAGACACCAGAAAGATGGATTACTACGTAGATAAGGAAGCAGAACCGAGCTTACTACAGAGACATGGGAGCAGAACCGAGCTTACTACAGAGATATGGGAGCAGAACCAAGCTTACTACAGAGATAAGGCAGCAGAACAGAGTTTACTACAGAGATAATGGAGCAGAACAGAATTTACTACAGAGATAATGGAGCAGAATGGAGCTTACTACAGAGATAAGGGAGCAGAACCTAGCTTACTACAGAGATATGGGAGCAGAACCGAGCTTACTACAGAGACATGGGAGCAGAACCGAGCTTATTACAGAGATATGGGAGCAGAACCAAGCTTACTACAGAGATAAGGCAGCAGAACAGAGTTTACTACAGAGATAATGGAGCAGAACAGAATTTACTACAGAGATAATGGAGCAGAATGGAGCTTACTACAGAGATAAGGGAGCAGAACCTAGCTTACTACAGAGATATGGGAGCAGAACCGAGCTTACTACAGAGATATGGGAGCAGAACCGAGCTTACTACAGAGATATGGGAGCAGAACCGAGCTTACTCCAGAGATATGGGAGCAGAACTGAGCTTACTACAGAGATATGGGAGCAGAACCAAGCTTACTACAGAGATATGGGAGCAGAACCGAGCTTACTACAGAGATATGGGAGCAGAACCGAGCTTACTACAGAGATATTGGAGCAGAACCGAGCTTACTACAGAGATAAGGCAGCAGAACAGAGTTTACTACAGCGATAAGGGAGCAGAACAGAGTTTACTATAGAGATAATGGAGCAGAACAGAATTTACTACAGAGATAATGGAGCAGAATGGAGTTTACTACAGAGATAAGGGAGCAGAATGGAGCTTACTACAGAGATAAGGGAGCAGAACCTAGCTTACTACAGAGATATGGGAGCAGAACCGAGCTTACTACAGAGATATGGGAGCAGAACCGAGCTTATTACAGAGATATGGGAGCAGAACCGAGCTTACTCCAGAGATGTGGGAGCAGAACCGAGCTTACTACAGAGATATGGGAGCAGAACCAAGCTTACTACAGAGATATGGGAGCAGAACCGAGCTTACTACAGAGATATGGGAGCAGAACCAAGCTTACTACAGAGATATGGGAGCAGAACCAAGCTTACTACAGAGATATGGGAGCAGAACCAAGCTTACTACAGAGATATGGGAGCAGAACCAAGCTTACTACAGAGATATGGGAGCAGAACCAAGCTTACTACAGAGATATGGGAGCAGAACCGAGCTTACTACAGAGATATGGGAGCAGAACCAAGCTTACTACAGAGATATGGGAGCAGAACCGAGCTTACTACAGAGATAAGGGAGCAGAACAGAGCTTACTACAGAGATATGGGAGCAGAACCAAGCTTACTACAGAGATGTGGGAGCAGAACCAAGCTTACTACAGAGATATGGGAGCAGAACCAAGCTTACTACAGAGATGTGGGAGCAGAACCAAGCTTACTACAGAGATATGGGAGCAGAACCGAGCTTACTACAGAGATATGGGAGCAGAACCAAGCTTACTACAGAGATATGGGAGCAGAACCGAGCTTACTACAGAGATATGGGAGCAGAACAGAGCTTACTACAGAGATATGGGAGCAGAACCAAGCTTACTACAGAGATATGGGAGCAGAACCAAGCTTACTACAGAGATATGGGAGCAGAACCGAGCTTACTACAGAGATATGGGAGCAGAACCAACCAAGCAGAACCAAGAGACCTGTCCCCCAGAACATAAATGTGAGTACTGTACAGTTATATATAGTAACTTACAGCTGACGATCTTTCTGATTTGGGCACTCACTTTTCCCGTCTTTTCCATCTCGCCCATACCTCCATTACCACTTCTCCAGCCACAACTTGTCTGCACAGATTACAACACAAACACATTTGACTTTTCACGTTTCTAGTGATGCCTCCATCTATTCCCAACCTACAAAAACTCCCCACTCTGCATGCACCTGAGGCATAGAATACTGACCCCAATATTTAAAAAACTGTGTCATTACTATGATTACTCCCTCCCCCAAAAATTAAAGTGTCCCATAGAAAGTATTAATACCCCCACTGTGCAAAGGCCTGTATGCTCCTTTGAAGGTTATAAGGCTGCTTTCACACATCAGTTTTTTGCCGTCAGTCACACTACAGCGAATTTAGAAAAAAACAGATCTGGCAAAAGTTGCCACCGGATCCTTTTTTTTCTCATAAACTTGTATTTGCGACAGATGGCCTCACGTTTCATCTGTTTTTCGCCGGATCCGTCGAAAATTGGTTTTCCGGCAGCCGGAGAAAACAGACATAGTAACGTTTTTTGTGTCCGTCGAAAAAACGAACAGCGACAGATCCGTTGCCGTCCATCGTTTGCTAGAATGGAACCTTATGGCGCCAGATCCATCAAATGACGTAATCCGGCAACGGATTCCGTTTTTTGTTAACTGAGCATGCTCCGATTTTATTTTTTATCCAATTAGCTGGATCAGCTAGTCGGATCGGTCGAAAAAACGGATCCGTCGCATCAGTTTTTCACAATGCGACAGTTTTTTCAACATTCAATGGATTGTGACTGATGGCAAAAACCTGATGTGTGAAAGCAGCCTAATATCCCATGTGTCCCCTTCCAGCAACAAATACCCTTGAGTGTCCTTTTCAAATTAACAATGTCTCCACCCCCCCAAAAAAAATACTGGACCCTGAGTGCCCCTATCAAAACTATTGATGTCCTTATTTATAACAATGTCCTGAGTGCCCACACAGCTCTGCATATACAGAGCCCCCAATATACACAGCTCCAATACACAATATGGTGGTCCCCAAAGCCCTTTATTATACTCTGAGGACCTCATAGCTCCCCATATAGTAAAATGGCTACATAGCTCCTATTTACAATGTGATGTCCCCACTGCCCCGTGTATAGAGTATGATGGGCCCCACTGCCCCCTCTATATAGTATCATTGTCCCCACTGCCCCTATATATGGCCTCAGTTTTCACCACATATATAGTATGATGGCCCTAGTTCTCCCATATATATAGAATAATGGCCCCAGTTCCCCATATGTAGTATGATGGCCCCATAGGCAGCCAGTACAAGTATAATGCACCCCCATAGGCAGCCAGTACAGTATAATGCACCCCCATAGGCAGCCAGTACAGTATAATGCACCCCCATAGGCAGCCAGTACAGTATAATGTACCCCATTAGGCAGCCTGTATAGTATATTACACCCCCATTAGGCAGCCAGTATAGTATAATGCACCCCCATTACGCAGTCTGTATAGTATAATGCACCCCCATTAGGCAGCCTGCATAGTATAATGCACCCACTTTAGGTAGCCAGTATAGTATAATGCACCCCCATTAGGCAGCCAATATAGTATAATGCACCCCCATTAGGCAGCCAGTACTGTATAATGCACCCCCATTAGGCAATCTGTATAGTATAATGCACCCCCATAGGCAGCTTGTATAGTATAATGCACCCCCATTAGGCAGCCTGTATAGTATAATGCACCCCCATTAGGCAGCCTGTATAGTATATTGCACCCCCATAGGCAGCCTTTATAGTATATTGCACCCCATAGGCAGCCAGTATAGTATAATGCACCCCCATTAGGCAGCCAGTTCAGTATAATGCACCCCCATTAGGTAGCCTGCATAGTATAATACACCCCTATTCGGCAGCCGTTATAGTATATTGCACCCCATTAGGCAGTCTGTATAGGTTAATGCACCCCCATTAGGCAACCTGTAAAGTATAATGCACCCCCATTAGGCAGCCAGTACTGTATAATGCACCCCAATTAGGCAGCCAGTATAGTATAATGCACCCCCATTAGGCAGCCTGCATAGTATAATGCACCCCCATTAGGCAGTCTGTATAGTTTAATACACCCCCATTAGGCAGCCTGTATAGTATAATGCACTCCAATTAGGCAGCCTGCATAGTATAATGCACCCCCATTAGGCAGCCTGCAGAGTATAATGCACCCCCATTAGGCAGCCAGTATTGTATAATGCACCCCCATTAGGCAGCCTGTATAGTATAATGCACCCCCATTAGGCAGCCTGCATAGTACAATGCACCCCCATTAGACAGTCTGTATAGCATAATGCACCCCCATTAGGCAGCCAGTACTGTATAATGCACCCCCATTAGGCACCCTGTATAGTATAAAAAACCCCATTAGGCAGCCTGTATAGTAAAATGCACCTCCATTAGGCAGTCTATATAGTATAATGCACCCCCATTACGCAGGCAGTATAATATAATGCACCCCCATTAGGCACCCAGTATAATATAATGCACCCCCATTAGGCACCCAGTATAATATAATGCATCCCCATTAGGCAGCCAATATAGTATAATGCACCCCCATTAGGCAGTCTGTACGTTATAATGCACCCACATTAGGTAGCCTGTATAGTATAATGCACCCCCATTAGGGAGCCTGTATAATATAGTGCACCCCCATTAGGCAGCCAGCATAGTATAATGCACCCCTATTCGGCAGCCTGTATAGTATATTGCACCCCATTAGGCAGTCTGTATAGGTTAATGCACCCCCATTAGGCAGTCTGTATAGTTTAATGCACCCCCATTAGGCAGCCTGTATAGTATAATGCACCCCCATTAGGCAGCCTGCATAGTATAATGCACCCCCATTAGACAGCCTGTACTGTATAATGCACCCCAATTAGGCAGCCAGTATAGTATAATGCACCCCCATTAGGCAGCCTGCATAGTATAATGCACCCCCATTAGGCAGTCTGTATAGTTTAATGCACCCCCATTAGGCAGCCTGTATAGTATAATGCACCCCCATTAGGCAGCCTGCATAGTATAATGCACCCCCATTAGACAGTCTGTATAGCATAATGCACCCCCATTAGGCAGCCAGTACTGTATAATGCACCCACATTAGGCAGCCTGTATAGTATAATGCACCCCCATTAGGCAGCCTGCATAGTACAATGCACCCCCATTAGACAGTCTGTATAGCATAATGCACCCCCATTAGGCAGCCAGTACTGTATAATGCACCCCCATTAGGCAGCCTGTATAGTATAATGCACCCCCATTAGGCAGTCTGTATAGTATAATGCACCCCCACTAGGCAGCCTGTATAGTAAAATGCACCTCCATTAGGCAGTCTATATAGTATAATGCACCCCCATTACGCAGGCAGTATAATATAATGCACCCCCATTAGGCACCCAGTATAATATAATGCACCCCATTAGGCAGCCAGTACTGTATAATGCACCCACATTAGGCAGCCTGTATAGTATAATGCACCCCCATTAGGCAGCCAGTACTGTATAATGCACCCCCATTAGGCAGCCTGTATAGTATAATGCACCCCCATTAGGCAGTCTGTATAGTATAATGCACCCCCACTAGGCAGCCAATATAGTATAATGCACCCCCATTAGGCAGCCTGTACGTTATAATGCACCCCCATTAGGCAGCCTGTATAGTATAATGCACCCCCATTAGGGAGCCTGTATAATATAGTGCACCCCCATTAGGCAGTCTGTATAGTGTAATGCACCCCGATAAAAAAAAAAAAATGCAATACTCACCTCTTTTCCTCCTTGTTCCCGTGGTGGTCTGAGCGCCTGCACGTCTCCAGACCGCGAGCGCCGAGTACTGACGTCATTGCGACCCCCTGTCGGCATCGGTGACGTCAGATGCTCACAGGGGGATGATGGGAGAGGGAGCTTAGCGCTCCTCCCATTATTGCGGTCAGCTGTATCGGCATCCAGCCAATACAGCTGACCCTGCGATGACAGGCGGGGGGCCCACTGCTGGCACAGGTCCCACGCCGCCTCCCCCAGGGGCCACATAGCGGCTGGGCGGCAGTGCAGGGAGATCGATTCTCCCTTCTCTACCACAGAATGTATCTGTGTCGGCCCAATGTGCTCGCCGATACAGTTACATAGGCGGCCGGCCCTGCACAGCTGCTGGGGTAGCCTCCCTGCCACCTGGGCCCATCCCGCCCCTGGGGTACAATGTGAGGAAGTTTTTATTTGGGTACATTTGGGGTCTATTTGTATTCAGGTGACAATGAAATTAATATTTTATTTAAAAGCACATTGCTAGATAAGTTTCCCCTGACTGCCGGCCGAGGCAGCGCTGGACGTTTTTGAAATGGGACAATTCCTTTAAGGGGTATGTGCACACGTTGCAGATTTGCCTGTGGAATTTTCTGCACAGATTCTGCATCTATTGGCAGAAAACACAGGTAAATGTTCTTGCGGATTTGATGCGTTTTTGCTGCAGATTTGATGCGTTTTTTTGTGTGGATTTTCATGCGTTTTTTCCTGCAGATTTTCATGCGTTTTTGTAACCTAAATAAAGATCTATTATTTAACAAAAAAAGAATTGTGATGTCATTTCTTTGTCCAACCTCTTATTTTACATACTCCATTGAAGAATAATGTTTACACACACACACAGACAGATATAGACAGACAGATAGATAGGAGATAGATAATTGATGGATAGATCTAAAGATAGATAATAGATAGATAGTGTAAGGAAATAGGAAGGAGTTCTGAATACCGTATATACTCGAGTATAAGCCGAGATTTTCAGCCCAAATTTTTGGGCTGAAAGTGCCCCTCTCGGCTTATACTCGAGTCACGGTCGACGGGTGAGGGGGAGAGGGCGCTGAGGCATACTCACCTGCTTCCGGGGCTCCTGGCACTGTCCCTGCAGTCCCACGGTCTCCCAGTGCCGCAGCTCTTCCCCTGTTCAGCGGTCACGTGGGACCGCTCATTAGAGAAATGAATATGGACTCCACTCCCATAGGGGCGGATCCGCATATTCGTTTCTCTAATGAGTGGTAACGGTGACCGCTGATAGAGGAAGATGCTGCGGCACCGAAGACCAGCTGTCCGGGGGAAAGAGCGGGACGCCGGGAGCAGGTATTACATATTCACCTGTCCACGTTCCACACGCCGGGCGCCGCTCCATCTTCCCGGCGTCTCTCCGCACTGACTGTGCAGGTCAGAGGGCGCGATGACGCATATAGTGTGCGCGCCGCCCTCTGCCTGATCAGTCAGTGCAGAGAGACGCCGGGACGGGATGCTGAGGAGCTGCAAGCAAGAGAGGTGAGTATGTCATTTTTTTTTTATTGCAGCAGCAGCAATGGCACAGCTTTCTATGGTACATCTATGGGGCAATAATGAACGGTGCAGAGCACTATATGGCACAGCTATGGGGCAATAATGAACGGTGCAGAGCACTATATGGCACAGCTATGGGGCAATAATGAACGGTGCAGAGCACTATATGGCACAGCTTTCTATGGTACAGCTATGGGGCATGTTGTGAATTAGACTTTTTGGCTCCCTCTTGTGGTCACTAGTGGTATGACTCTGGGATTGTCTTTTTTCTGTTTGGCACTCACCTGGGTCGTTAGTCCAGGGGTGTCGCTATATTAACTTCCTGGATCCTTAGTCCAGTGCCTGGCATCGTTGTAATCAGATCCTTCTGTTGCTCCTGTCTGCTGGTCCTGGCTCTTGCTAAATTAAGCTAAGTCTTGCTTCTTTGTTTTTTTAGTTACTTGCTTGCTACTATTTTTGTCCAGCTTGTACTAAATGTGATTTCTGACCTTGCTGGAAGCTCTAGGGGGCTGGTGTTCTCCCCCCGGCCATTAGACGGTTCGGGGGTTCTTGAATATCCAGTGTGGATATTTTAATAGGGTTTTTGCTGACCATATAAGTCATCTTACTATATTCTGCTATTAGCTAGTGGGCCTCTCTTTGCTAAATACCTAGCTCATTCTTTTGTTTGTCTTTTCCTCTTACCTCACCGTTATTATTTGTTGGGGGCTTGTATCCAACTTTTGGGGTCTTTTCTCTGGAGGCAAGAAAGGTCTTTCTTTTCCCTTCTAGGGTTAGTTAGTTCTCCGGCTGGCGCGAGACGTCTAGAACCAACGTAGGCACGTTCCCCGGCTACTTCTATTTGTGGTGCTAGGATTAGATATATGGTCAGCCCAGTTACCACTGCCCTATGAGCTGTTTTTTTGTGTTTGCAGACTTGGTATTGATTCCTGAGACCCTCTGCCATTGGGGTCATAACAGTATGCCAGGCCTACATTGAATGTTTAATGCATTGCAGAAGTGGGATAATAAGAAAGGAAATTCTGAGTTTTTTTTTTTTTTGTTTTTTTTTCTTTCCTCTCTTCCTCCCCTTTACCTCTGAGTGGCTTGAGCTTGCTGCAGACATGAATGTCCAGACCTTGATTACAAGTGTGGACCAGCTTGCTGCTCGTGTGCAAAGCATACAAGATTTTGTTACCAGTAGTTCTATGTCTGAACCTAAAATACCTATTCCTGAACTGTTTTCTGGAGACCGATTTAAGTTTAGGAATTTCAGGGATAATTGTAAATTGTTTCTATCTCTGAGACCCCGTTCATCTGGAGACTCAGCTCAGCAAGTTAAAATTGTTATCTCTTTTTTACGGGGCGACCCCCAGGATTGGGCTTTCTCACTAGCGCCAGGAGATCCGGCATTGGCAAATATTGATGCGTTTTTTCTGGCGCTCGGATTGCTTTACGAGGAACCCAATCTTGAGGTTCAGGCAGAAAAAGCCTTGCTGGCTATTTCTCAGGGCCAGGATGAAGCTGAAGTGTATTGCCAAAAATTTCGGAAATGGTCCGTGCTTACTCAGTGGAATGAGTGTGCTCTGGCCGCAAATTTCAGAAATGGCCTTTCTGAAGCCATTAAGAATGTGATGGTGGGTTTCTCCATTCCTACAAGTCTGAATGATTCCATGGCGCTGGCTATTCAAATTGACCGGCGTTTGCGGGAGCGCAAAACCGCTAATCCTCTGGTGGTGTTGTCTAAACAAACACCTGATTTGATGCAATGTGATAGAATTCAGACCAGAAATGAGCGGAAAAATCATAGACGTCAGAATGGGTTGTGTTTTTACTGTGGTGATTCTACACATGTTATATCAGCATGCTCTAAACGCCTAACAAGGGTTGTTAGTCCTGTCGCCATTGGTAATTTGCAACCTAAATTTATTTTGTCTGTGACTTTAATTTGCTCATTGTCCTCTTACCCTGTTATGGCGTTTGTGGATTCAGGTGCTGCCCTGAGTCTTATGGATCTGTCATTTGCCAAGCGCTGTGGTTTTGTTCTTGAGCCGTTGGTTAATCCTATCCCTCTGAGGGGTATTGATGCTACGCCATTGGCGGAAAATAAACCGCAGTTTTGGACACAGGTAACCATGTGCATGACTCCTGCACATCGGGAGGTGATTCGTTTTCTTGTTCTGCATAAAATGCATGATTTGGTCGTTTTGGGTTTGCCATGGTTACAGACTCATAATCCAGTCTTGGATTGGAAGGCAATGTCTGTGTCAAGTTGGGGCTGTCAGGGTATTCATGGTGATTCCCCGCCGGTGTCTATTGCTTCCTCTACTCCTTCGGAAGTTCCTGAGTATTTGTCTGATTATCAGGATGTGTTCAGCGAGTCCAGGTCCAGTGTTCTGCCTCCTCATAGGGACTGTGATTGTGCCATAGATTTGATTCCAGGTAGCAATTTTCCTAAGGGAAGACTATTTAATCTGTCTGTACCTGAGCATACCGCAATGCGTTCGTATGTCAAGGAATCTCTGGAGAAGGGGCATATCCGTCCTTCCTCTTCCCCTCTTGGTGCGGGATTCTTTTTTGTGGCCAAGAAGGACGGATCTTTGAGACCTTGTATTGACTATCGGCTTTTGAATAGAATCACTGTTAAATTTCAGTATCCTTTGCCTCTGTTGTCAGACTTGTTTGCCCGAATTAAAGGTGCCAAGTGGTTCACCAAGATAGATCTTCGTGGTGCGTACAACCTTGTGCGCATTAAGCGAGGAGATGAATGGAAAACCGCGTTTAATACGCCCGAAGGTCATTTTGAGTACTTGGTGATGCCTTTTGGGCTCTCTAATGCTCCTTCAGTGTTTCAGTCCTTTATGCATGATATTTTCCGGAAGTATCTGGATAAATTTATGATCGTTTATCTGGATGATATTCTGTTTTTTTCTGATGACTGGGACTCGCATGTAGAGCAGGTCAGGATGGTGTTTCAGGTTTTGCGTGAGAATGCTTTATTTGTTAAGGGCTCAAAGTGTCTCTTTGGAGTACAGAAGGTTCCCTTTTTGGGGTTTATTTTTTCCCCTTCTGCGGTGGAGATGGACCCAGTCAAGGTCCGTGCTATTCATGATTGGACTCAACCCACGTCAGTTAAGAGTCTTCAGAAGTTCTTGGGTTTTGCTAACTTCTACCGTCGTTTTATTGCTAATTTTTCTAGCATTGCTAAACCTTTGACGGATATGACCAAGAAAGGTTCTGATGTTGCTAACTGGGCTTCTGCAGCCGTGGAGGCTTTCCAGGAGTTGAAGTGCCGGTTTACTTCGGCGCCTGTTTTGTGCCAGCCTGATGTCTCACTTCCCTTTCAGGTTGAAGTGGATGCTTCTGAGATTGGGGCAGGGGCCGTTTTGTCGCAGAGAGGCCCTGGTTGCTCTGTGATGAGACCTTGTGCCTTTTTCTCGAGGAAGTTTTCGCCTGCTGAGCGGAATTATGATGTTGGCAATCGGGAGTTGTTGGCCATGAAGTGGGCATTTGAGGAGTGGCGTCATTGGCTCGAGGGTGCTAAGCATCGTGTGGTGGTCTTGACTGATCACAAAAAATTTGATGTATCTCGAGTCTGCTAAACGCCTGAATCCTAGACAGGCCCGCTGGTCATTGTTTTTCTCCCGTTTTGACTTTGTGGTCTCGTATTTACCAGGTTCAAAGAATGTGAAGGCTGATGCTCTTTCAAGGAGCTTTGTGCCTGACTCTCCGGGAGTCGCAGAACCAGTTGGTATTCTTAAAGAGGGAGTTATCTTGTCAGCCATTTCTCCGGATTTGCGACGTGTGTTGCAGAGATTTCAGGCTGGTAAACCTGACTCTTGTCCACCTGACAGACTGTTTGTTCCTGATAAGTGGACCAGCAGAGTCATTTCCGAGGTTCATTCCTCGGTGTTGGCAGGGCATCCGGGAATTTTTGGCACCAGAGATCTGGTGGCTAGGTCCTTTTGGTGGCCTTCCTTGTCACGGGATGTGCGGTCGTTTGTGCAGTCCTGTGGGACTTGTGCTCGAGCTAAGCCTTGCTGTTCGCGTGCCAGCGGGTTGCTCTTGCCCTTGCCTGTCCCGAAGAGGCCTTGGACACACATTTCCATGGATTTCATTTCAGATCTCCCGGTGTCTCAGGGCATGTCTGTCATCTGGGTGGTATGTGATCGCTTTTCTAAGATGGTCCATTTGGTACCTTTGCCTAAGCTGCCTTCCTCTTCCGATCTGGTTCCTGTGTTCTTTCAGAATGTGGTTCGTTTACACGGCATTCCTGAGAATATTGTGTCTGACAGAGGATCCCAGTTTGTTTCCAGGTTCTGGCGATCCTTTTGTGCTAGGATGGGCATTGAGTTGTCGTTTTCGTCTGCCTTTCATCCTCAGACTAATGGACAAACGGAGCGAACTAATCAGACTCTGGAGGCTTATTTGAGGTGTTTTGTTTCTGCGGATCAGGATGATTGGGTGACCTTCTTGCCGTTGGCTGAGTTTGCCCTTAATAATCGGGCTAGTTCCGCTACATTGGTTTCGCCATTTTTCTGCAACTCTGGTTTCCATCCTCGTTTTTCCTCGGGACATGTGGAGCCTTCTGACTGTCCTGGGGTAGATTCTGTGGTGGATAGGTTGCAGCAGATCTGGAATCATGTGGTGGACAACTTAAAGTTGTCACAAGAGAAGGCTCAGCGTTTTGCCAACCGCCGCCGCGGTGTGGGTCCCCGACTTCGTGTTGGGGATTTGGTATGGCTGTCTTCTCGATTTGTTCCTATGAAGGTCTCCTCTCCTAAATTTAAGCCTCGCTTCATCGGTCCTTACAAGATATTGGAAATCCTTAATCCTGTGTCCTTTCGCTTGGATCTTCCTGTGTCGTTTGCCATTCACAACGTGTTCCATAGGTCTTTGTTGCGGCGGTACGTTGTACCTGTGGTTCCTTCTGTTGAGCCTCCTGCTCCGGTGTTGGTTGAGGGCGAGTTGGAGTACGTGGTGGAGAAGATATTGGATTCTCGTCTCTCCAGGCGGAGGCTTCAGTATCTGGTCAAGTGGAAGGGCTATGGTCAGGAGGATAATTCCTGGGTGGTTGCCTCTGATGTGCATGCGGCCGATTTAGTTCGTGCCTTTCACGCTGCTCATCCTGATCGCCCTGGTGGTCTTGGTGAGGGTTCGGTGACCCCTCCTTAAGGGGGGGGTACTGTTGTGAATTAGACTTTTTGGCTCCCTCTTGTGGTCACTAGTGGTATGACTCTGGGATTGTCTCTTTTCTGTTTGGCACTCACCTGGGTCGTTAGTCCAGGGGTGTCGCTATATTAACTTCCTGGATCCTTAGTCCAGTGCCTGGCATCGTTGTAATCAGATCCTTCTGTTGCTCCTGTCTGCTGGTCCTGGCTCTTGCTAAATTAAGCTAAGTCTTGCTTCTTTGTTTTTTGAGTTACTTGCTTGCTACTATTTTTGTCCAGCTTGTACTAAATGTGATTTCTGACCTTGCTGGAAGCTCTAGGGGGCTGGTGTTCTCCCCCCGGCCGTTAGACGGTTCGGGGGTTCTTGAATATCCAGTGTGGATATTTTAATAGGGTTTTTGCTGACCATATAAGTCATCTTACTATATTCTGCTATTAGCTAGTGGGCCTCTCTTTGCTAAATACCTAGCTCATTCTTTTGTTTGTCTTTTCCTCTTACCTCACCGTTATTATTTGTTGGGGGCTTGTATCCAACTTTTGGGGTCTTTTCTCTGGAGGCAAGAAAGGTCTTTCTTTTCCCTTCTAGGGTTAGTTAGTTCTCCGGCTGGCGCGAGACGTCTAGAACCAACGTAGGCACGTTCCCCGGCTACTTCTATTTGTGGTGCTAGGATTAGATATATGGTCAGCCCAGTTACCACTGCCCTATGAGCTGTTTTTTTGTGTTTGCAGACTTGGTATTGATTCCTGAGACCCTCTGCCATTGGGGTCATAACAGGGGCAATAATGAACGGTGCAGAGCACTATATGGCACAGCTTTCTATGGTACATCTATGGGGCAATAATGAACGGTGCAGAGCACTATATGGCACAGCTATGGGGCAATAATGAACGGTGCAGAGCACTATATGGCACAGCTATGGGGCAATAATGAACGGTGCAGAGCACTATACGGCACAGCTATGGGGCAATAATGAACGGTGCAGAGCACTATATGGCACAGCTATGGGGCAATAATGAATGGTGCAGAGCACTATATGGCACAGCTTTCTATGGTACAGCTATGGGGCAATAATGAACGGTGCAGAGCACTATGTGGCACAGCTTTCTATGGTACAGCTATGGGGCAATAATGAATGGTGCAGAGCACTATATGGCACAGCTATGGGGCAATAATGAACGGTGCAGAGCACTATATGACACAGCTATGGGGCGATAATGAATGGTGCAGAGCACTATATGGCACAGCTATGGGGCAATAATGAATGGTGCAGAGCACTATATGGCACAGCTATGGGGCAATAATGAACGGTGCAGAGCACTATATGGCACAGCTATGGGGCGATAATGAACGGTGCAGAGCACTATATGACACAGCTATGGGGCGATAATGAACGGTGCAGAGCACTATATGGCACAGCTATGGGGCAATAATGAACGGTGCAGAGCACTATATGGCACAGCTATGGGGCAATAATAAACGGTGCAGAGCACTATATGGCACAGCTTTCTATGGTACATCTATGGGGCAATAATGAATGGTGCAGAGCACTATATGGCACAGCTATGGGGCCATAATGAACGGTATGGAGCATCTATTTTTATTTTTGAAATTCACCGGTAGCTGCTGCATTTTCCACCCTAGGCTTATACTCGAGTCAATAAGTTTTCCCTGTTTTTTTGTGGCAAAATTAGGGGGGTCGGCTTATACTCGGGACGGCTTATACTCGAGTATATACGGTACTTCAATTAAACATACGGAGCTCTCAGCTGCAGTTTCCTGTGCCTGCGTGTGTAATCCTAAACCCCTCATTTCCCCCTCCTTCAGGAATGTTTGTGGCTTTGAGCTGCAAAAGCCAGACTCTGTGTAAAACCCCTCATCCCCCCTCCCACCTGATACTGGCTGAAACTGGTACAGCAAGCATAGAATTCTTTGTTCTGGTAAAGCTAGGTATATTGGCACCGATCCGGGCTAGAGATATAAGGATTATATAGTCTGGTTGTCCATCGAGAGATTTATAGCTCATGAAAATCGCTAGGAGCTAAACCCAACGAGGGCAAGGAGTGCGTTTCTCCGTAAACGGTTCATGTAACTATGCCATGTTTACACTTAAAAGATTCCCCCCGATGTGGTGCACATCCTGATCATTGTGTCGTTCGTATAAGAGGTTCATACAGCGAGCTATGTATAAAATTGGTTTGTCACAGCTATAAGGGGAGGATTCAGCCCTGAGTGAGGTTACCACAGGGGGAGTGCCTTGGTTTTAGGCTGGAAAATAAGTGAGTGAAGTCTTCCAGTGTCTTTTGTCCGAGGTCTAGCTGCTATACAGATGTGTGATATGCTTCTTGATGTGTCCCCCTGAGCACATGGTCAGCCATGAGATGAAATGATCTGAACGCCATGTAAGTGTTCTCTTCAACTTTAATCCCGTTATTTGTAATTGTACTGTACATACGATACTTGTCTTTTTTATAATTCCTTTTTATACATCTGTAAACACTGCCTACCTTTTTTGGAGTAAAATATAAAATTACTAGCTTTGTCTCTCCTTGCTCTATAACGTACGGTCACGTCCTCTGAGGCGAATTACGCTACTAATCTGGGTTGACTCCGACCCGTTAATAATTAAGAAATCGGAGCTGGTGGCAGCGGATTTGTGCTGTGCGTTTGGGAGGCTTTGTAGCGACAACGGTGTTGATAATTATTGTTCCCACCTGAGTGGGAGTAGTTATATCACCCTCGCTGCAGGGTGCCCATTAGCCAGTACAAAGTAAGGCAGCCTTTCTGGTGAATAATTATCCTAGGTGCAGTACCCGGTCAGACCTGAAGGTAATGGGGGCGCCAGAGAGCTGCAAGTTCCAAATCGGATCTGGGAAGTGGGATATAGATAAAACCCCTTCAGAAAGAACCAGGGGCAACCAAACCCCCAGTTCATGACAAATTGGTGTGAGTGGTGGGGATGATAAGGGTATGGTCCCCGTGATCCATGACATATTGTTGGCAGAGGTGGAATAATAGAGCATTAGTGATGTGGTTTGAGCAATCATTCCTTTCACTAAAAACTTGCACTGTTCTGGAGAGAACTCTGCGCAAATAAGTTTTGGAGAACAAGCTCAGTGGTTACTAGTCCTGAGACGGTACCGTGCATACTTGCGATTACCCCCTCCCTTTCTCTTTGTTTTTCTATCCTATCTTTTATTTGGCAACCATGGCTTTGCTGGGAGAAACCTTTTATTGGAAGCAGACAGTCTTGCTGTCTTGTGCATGTCGAAGGAGATTGACTCTGCGGGCAAAAACAAAAGCCAACTGGTTGCGGATCTGGTGCAATGGGAAGCCGCCCAAAACCGCTTTCAGAGCCCAGTGGTCGCAGAAGCCAGCACAAGCGAAAATGGTGCTGCAGCAGAGGTCCAACCACTGAATGCTGGCCCTACTTGCAACCAGGGTGGATTGGACCCCAACCCGCTGGGGGCCTTGGAACAACTCCCCGCTGACGACCGTGATGGACGTCTACAGCTAACCCAGCAATACCACGAGAGAGCCGAGTGGCAAGCGGAGCGGGAGTACCAGCTGGAGTTAGCCCAACTTCAGGTGCTGAGATCGTCCCAGTCCAGCGGTGATCCCAACAGCGCTCAGTTCCCAAAACCCCGGCCAGAGCACTTTCCTGTGATGGAAAAGGATGGGGACTTGGACACTTTCTGCAGGCCTTTGAGAAAGCCTGCCAACAGTACCCGATACCTGACCCCAGGGCTAAAAGGCAAAGCTCTGGAGGCATTTGCTTCTCTTCCGCCAGACCAAGATGAAGATTATGAGGCCATCAAGCAGGCCATGTTAACAAAGTACCAGCTTACACCTGAGGTTTACCGTAGAAAGTTCCAGAACCTCCAACGTGGCCCACACGACAGCTATGGCGATGTGGCGCATGGACTCGGGACCCACTTTGACCAGTGGACCCAACAACTGTCAGTGACCACCTTTGCACAGCTGCAGGACCTGATGATCAAAGACTAGTTTTTACATCTTTGCCCAGCTGAGGTGCGACAGTTTGTAATGGACAGAAAGCCCAAAGATATGACTAAAGCAGCGCAGATTGCCGATGCCTATGAGGCCAACCATAAATCGGAAGTGCGGAAGCCAGTCATCGCCAGCTCGAGAAGGGGTAAGCCTGTAACCAACGCCAGTACCCCTGTCCCCATTGCCAACAGCATCAGACCTACCACTGACCTTCGCCAGTGTTTTTCCTGCAAACGGAGTGGTTATATGAGCGCCAACTGTCCAGAGAAGCAGAGGAACCCCCCAGCCAAAGCCCCAGGGCCTAATGCAGCAGTTCTTTTGGTGGGTGCGGCGGTTGGGAGAGTGTATGACAACATGCAGCACGTCACTGTGGGGGGGGGGGCCATGTCGCTCAAGGCCTCAAGGACACCGGGGCTGAACACACCCTCATCCGACCCGAACTGGCGGCCCCTGAAGAGATTATTCCAGGGAAAACCCTGACTGTCTCCGGGATTGGGGGCATCAGCTGTCCCCTGCCAATGGCCTGGGTGCATATAGATTGGGGTGACAGGAGCGGGGGGAAGGAAGTGGGGCTGTCCAATAACTTGCCACCTGATGTTTTATTGGGGACTGATTTGGGCGGATAGTTGCATATTATGTCCCTGACTCCTCTCCCCGATCGAATGCTGATGATAGCGATGGGAAATTTGTATGTGTTACCTGACAATGCTTTACCGATTAATGATGTGCCTGAAGACCCTTTTTCTGAAAATTCCAAGGGTAATACTGATGATGCTGATGATGAAAATGTGCATGTGTTACCTGCTAACCATTTATTTCCTAAGAATGATGTGTTCACATGTGCAGGAGTTCTCAGCCACAACCCGCTGCGGGATGGGATGGCTGAGGAACCCCTAACAGGAGCAAGCGATGGCGCTCAGGGAGATGGGAGATGCATGGGAACCGTGAGGAAGGTGATGCCGTGCAACTGACCAGTGCCACAGAGGAAGGTAACTGCCCCATAAGTAGCACTGCTCCTGAAATGTTGGGGGTAGCTGGGCAGGTAGTACCCATAGCAGCGCCGGCTGATAGTTTGTGGAAATCCCTGGGGAGACAGCCTACGTAGCTGCTGTCACCGGCAGTCAGAGTGCCCGGAATGAAGATAATGTTCTGCCTTCTGGACCCTCCTCAGTCACAGGGGTGACTGAACCAGAGATGGACCCAGAGCAGGTCCCAGAGGGTTCCCATGGGGAAGGGACCCTGACGTCGCTTCTGGATGCCCCTAGCCAGGAGTTCCAGGCCGCCCTGCACTCAGATGCGAGCCTGGAGAATTTGAGACACCTCGCCGAGACGCCTACCTCCGTGACTGATAAGGAGGGGGGTTGTACCGGGAGACAGTACCCGGAAAATCCCAAAAGGAGTGGTTGAGGGAAAGACAGCTGGTCATCCCGCACCAATTCAGGGGTGAGTTATTGCGGATTACCCATGAGATCCCGCTTGCTGGACACTTGGGGATCAGCAAAACTGAGGCCCGGCTGTCTCAACACTTCTATTGGCCCAAGATGAGGACAGGCGTGACAAACCACTGCCGCTCCTATATCACCTGCTCTTAAGGCTTCCCTGATCCCTTTGCCAGTGATAGAGGAGCCTTTCCAGAGGATTGCAGTGGACATTGTGGGCCTGCTGGCCGTCCCCACTGGAAAGCAATACGTCCTTATTGTGGTAGACTACGCTACCCGGTACCCAGAGGCAGTGGCTCTGTCCTCAACCAGGGCGGATAAGATGGCAGATGCACTGTTGGCCATCTTTTCACTGGTAGGATTTCCCAGGGAGATGCTTACCGATCAAGAGACCCAATTCATGTCCTACCTAATGGAGGCTCTCTGTAAGAATGGAGGTGAAGTGTATGGTATCGAGTGCGTATCACCCACAGACCAATGGCTTGTGTGAGCGCTTCAACGGTACCCTCAAACAGATGCAATGCATGCTGGTTGAGACCCAAGGATGCGACTGGGAGCGGTATCTCCCACACCTGCTATTCGCTTACCGAGAGCTTCACCGGCCTCGGCGGGTTTCTCCCCCTTCGAGCTCCTGTACGGCAGGCAAGTCCAGGGACCCCTTGGGTTGGTAAGGGAATCCTGGGAAGAGGAGCCGAACCCTTCTGAAGTGTCCATAGTGGAGTATGTCATGCGCTTCTGTGACAAAATGCAGACCTTGACGCAGTTGGTGTATGACAACATGACGCAGGCTCAGGCTGATCAGAAGCACTGGTTTGACCAGAACGCCTGGGAGCGGACCTACCAGGTGGGTCAAAAAGTGTGGGTACTGGTCCCCGTACCAAAGGATAAGCTTTAGACAGCCTGGAAAGGCCCATACGTCGTCCACCAACAGCTCAACCTGGTCACCCACGTGGTCACACTTGACCACACTCGGGTAGGCGGAAGGCCTTTCACGTCAATGTGATGAAGGCTCATCTCGAACGTGAAGCCTACTTCCTACCGGTCTGCAGCCTGCCCGAAGATGGGGAGAAGACTCCTTCCTGGATATGCTGGCCCAATCCAAGGCCGGTGGGTCCATCGAGGACATGGAGGTAAGCACCTTGTTAACCGAACCCCAGCGGTCGCAGTTGCAGACCACGCTGGAACCCTTCCGGGCTGTGTTCTCCAACTGACCTGGAAGGACTGAGCGGTCCACGAGGTGGACACCGGAAATCATGCCCCACTATGGCGAACACCCTATCGGATCTCCAACGAGATGCAGCAGGTTATGCGCCAGGAGAACGATGAGATGTTACAGCTGTGGGTGATTCAATCGTCAAAGAGTGCGTGGGCCTCACCTGTAGTTCTCATGCCAAAGAAGGATCGGACTACCCGGTTCTATGTGGACTACAGGGGGCTCAATGCCATCACAGCCTCTAACGCGCATCGAGGAGCAGCTTGAGCGGTTAGCTGACGCAGAATATCTGACCATAATGGATCTGAGTCGAGGATACTGGCAGATTCCCCTGAGCCCCAAGGTGCAGGAAAAGTCTGCCTTTATCACACCCTTCGGACTGTACCCGTCCACGGTCATGCAGTGTTATCACTGAGGGTTCAATAGCCTCTCACTTTACGGCACTGCTGCGTGATAATTTTCCCATGCAGCGGTGCCGCAAGTGACAGTATGAACTATATTGTACTCACAGCGGCAGAGGGATACAGTGCGGAATGATACCTTCCGTCCTTGTATCCCGGAGCCCCTGGAGAGTGGTCGCATCTTCCGATGTGACAGCTCTCTATGGGAGATCATCGTGGGACACTTGTTATTAAATGGATTACATCGGATCAGGGAGTATACTGTTGGTTTATTATTTTTTAATTTTTTACAGGTGATCGAGGGCTTCGAGGATTAGCTGTATGGTGAGCATGCACTGTATGTCTCTATGTATGTACTGCATGTGTGTATGTGGTTTTTTTTTTTACACTTGAACACAGTAGCCGGGTGATGGGACTACTAGTAGTCCCATTGGACGATGCCTGCCTACACACAGACCCGCACGCACACATACAGCCCCGCACACCCACGCACACACACAGATACACACAGCCCCACACAACCCCGCAGACACACACAAACACCTGCACTCAGCCCCGCACATCTCCACAGTGTCTGCACACACACCGTCTCCGCCCACACATACAGTATCCACCCACACACTCTCCCCTCTTGGCAGGGTGTGTGGACTTGTTCTACGAGGGTGTTATGCCCATGCTAGCCCCATGTAACCGGTGTTGCTGGTTTGCCAGGACCATATATTTCACAGGTCAATGAAGGAGACCACCATTCAGAAATAAACTTTTTACTAAATGGGAACTTGGTATGGAATATATATACAGGAGATAGCGGGCTCACAGTCTTATGAACGTTTCCTTCACAACTTGGAGCATTTTCCACACAGTTTCTTTCCTCTTTACTTTCTTGTCTTCTGTTTTCACCTTCCCTCTTTACTCTCCTTGTTTGTCGTCTATATTCACTGTTTCTCACTACTTCACCACAACCCATCTCGACACTCCACTACAGTTCTGTTTAGCAAGAGTATTTTACTCAACTGGCAGTTCCACGTCGTCTCTCCCCTTAAGAGAGCTATGGAGCCAGTATGGCCGATGCTTATCTTCTCTAGTGCTGACGCTCTGGAACTCCCTACCCCGGGACACTCTATTTGTCTCACATACTCACGTATTCAGTCCTGTCTAGTCCCGTTACCTCATGGAGTTACACTATAAACTCTGGGCCTTACTGCTAGACGTACTCTCCCAAGACCCTTCTTTGGAAAATATCTCTCAGTCACTTCTTCTAGATCACGCTATCCTTTTTCTTTCAGTCTCCTCTCACTCAGGGACACCCAACAATGAGGCTCTGCTCACTCTGGACCTTGAGTCTATCTCTACACACTCCAGGCCCTATCTGACATTCTAGAAGGAAACAGTCACTGTCCCTTCCACTAGCCCCTTGGTTTTAAGCAGAGCTTGATCCTACCTGCCCATATAATTGTAGGCTTTCAGCCCGGGAGAGGTATCATGTTACGCTAGGGTCCCAGCAGAGGAGGTCGCCTTGTTTGCTGCACGGCAGACATAAATTGGCCAAGTATATTCATTTTCAAATTATTTTCTATAGCAGTAATGCAATTCTAATATCATATATCATATCTTCTCATATATTTCATGTTTACATACTATAGCGTTACAGAGTTCAGCTTTATTTTGTTAGTTACATACAGAGTGGCTCTATTAGCTTGCACCTGTTCACATTTGTCTTTCTGTTTGGAAGTTACAGTCAGTCTTTTTTCAGTGAGAAGTAACTTTATTGGTGAAGTCTACCAAAGCCATTTATGCTGGGTTCTGGCAGAAACAATATTGTTCATTTGTCACAGTGGTGGGAGAGGAGGCAGAAGTCTTCTCTGTCACCGACCACACGTGTTAGCGAGATTATTTATATATTCTGACATGCTTAAACCGACAGCAAATGTAGGTCAATGACTTGAGGAAACATACCATTGGTTGTAGGTTATATACAGGAAGTTTCTGGCTGCTAGACTCTGGTGTGCAGATCTGGATTCTGATGTGCTCAGTATGTAACTGCTGGGACTGGTTTTGTGTATGTTGTCCGTAAAGCATTTAATTGTTCTGATTTCTCCCAGCACAAAGACAAGAAAACCATGCCCTTTACCCAGGTTGCAAAAAGCATTCTTTATTCATGACTTGTTCAGAGTTGAAATTAAAGTTTAACCTAAATTTCCCTACCCAGTAATTTTTCTAATGGCCCATGTAGACTGGCCAATCCCGTCAGTGTTTTGTTTTTTTGGATTTATTGCTGGCTTTTTTAGACAAGCCAAAAGTTGGGAGCCAGCATTCCTGAGAACACTCCTTTGTTGATTATTGTCTTATCTATATGGTCTATAACTGGCCAGTCACTTTTCTTATAAGAACTGACTGTGTGTTCCAAAATGTGCACCCCTACAACTATGAGTTGGGGGGCTTTTTCCTGACTATAGCTTTTCCGCTACAGTAGTGTAGCCTACAACACTACAGTGTTAGACGATAATTATGGACACTGACGGAGAAAGGTCAAACATACTCCAAAGTATCATATTTTTAGAGCCTGTTTGCCTCATCGATGTCAATGGTTAGGTTAGCGGACCGTCAGAATACCATTGTTCAGGTCTTCAGATGGAAACTCCAGTAGGACTGCTGAATGGGGACGCACAACAATGAAGTAAGCCAAGCCTAATCTTCATTAAAAGTTGGAAGACTTTGTAAATATATTACATTACTTATTTTGCACTGACGCACAAGCCTTTTCAAGCCCAAGACTGTGTTTGTAATTCTTGTGGCTTCAGAGCTGGAACCTTGGGTTTCTTTGGTTTATCTATGACAACACAAAGAAGAAACTGAACGGTCCACTAGATTTTAAGCTGGTGTAGTATCTACAATATAATTGTCTAAGGGTCACTTCCATCTTTCTGTCTGTCCTTCTGTCTTTCTGTCTGTCTTTTTGGCTGTCACAGATATTCATTGGTCGCGGCCTCTGTCTGTCATGGAAATCCAAGTCGCTGATTGTTTGCGGTAAAACGGCCACGACCAATCAGTGATGGGCACAGTCCGGCGGCAAAATGGCCGCTCCTTCCTCCCCGCAGTCAGTGCCCGCTCCATAATCCCCTCCAGTCAGTGCTCATACAGGGTTAATGGCAGCGGTAACGGACCGCGTTATGCCGCGGGTAACGCACTCCATTACTGCTGCTATTAACCCTGTGTGACCAACTTTTTACTATTGATGCTGCCTATGCGGCATCAATAGTTAAAAGATCTAATGTTAAAAATAATTTAAAAAAAAATAAATCGTTATATACTCGCGAGACCGCTACGTCATCATCTCGCGAGACCGCAATGCACTCTTGGGACCGGAGCACGCGAGGAGCGTCGGTAACTGCTTCGCCTGGATCCGGGGCCAACGGAAGGTGAGTATATAACTATTTTTTATTTTAATTATTTTTTTTAACAGGGATATGATGCCCACATTGCTATATACTGCGTGGGCTGTGCAATATACTACGTGGGCTGTGCAATATAATACGTGGGCTGTGCAATGTACTACATGGGCTGTGCAATGTACTGCATGGGCTGTGCAATATACTACATGGGCTGTGCAATATACTACATGGGCCGTGCAATATACTACGTGGGCCGTGCAATATACTACGTGGGCTGTGCTATATACTACATGGGCTGTGCAATATACTACAAGGGCTGTGCTATATACTACGTGGGCTGTGCAATATACTGCGTGGGCTGTGCTATATACTACGTGAGCTGTGCAATATACTACGTGGGCTGTGTTATACACTATGTGGCCTGTGTTATACACTACGTGGGCTGTGTTATACACTATGTGGCCTGTGTTATACACTACGTGGCCTGTGTTATACACTACGTGGCCTGTATACACTACGTGGGTGTAATAATTATAGGGGATAACTCAGGAGACTCTTTGCGTGGAACAAGACAACTACAGGACACAGTTTTATAAGTGGTAAAGTCTATATTATCACACGGTGATTCAAACAGGTGCAGAGAGAAACTCAAGTCCACAACACTTGGAGTAAATAATAAATGCAGCTTAGCAGTCTATAGGAAACTTCAGAGGAAAATGCAATCACGCAGAAAGTCTATGAAGCACAATTATTCTTGAGGATACTTGACACGAATAAGTCCTTGCTTAGTCCAAAACACAAATAGATATGCTTATAAGGCAGTTCAAATAATATCTTAGCTCAACCAGGGAGGCCTGGGTAATAGTCTCAGGTTCTTGCACAGCTGCAACAGCTTACATGTCCAGCAAATGCAGATGGAAGTAAACATGAGCAGCAGATGAAGGCGGATTACTGGAACTGGTGTATGCAGCAGGAACTCAGAGCAGAGTAGCAGGATAACCCCACAGGTTCACAGGAGCAGGTATATAGCCAGGGAGTCACCAGAGGTCAGGAGCTGGATGCAAGGCAGAATACTCTAGCACAGACTGAAGGCTGGGGTGGAGTTTTATAGCAGGAAGACACAGTGCACATGAGACCAAAGACGCCATCTTGGAAAAGGGCAGTAATGCACAAAAGGTAATAAAAAATGTTCAGAGTCCTGACATTACTCCCTCCTTAGAAGCGGCCTCAGGACGATCCGGGACCTGGTTTCTCTGGGAGTCTCTGATGAAAACGAGAAATCTTCTGTTGGGCATTGATGTTTTCCACAGGTTCCCAAGAGTCTTCCTCAGGGGGATATCCCTGCCATCTTATCAGATATTGGAGCCGATTCCTGCGAATCCTGGAATCAACAATTTCCTCTACCACAAATTGTTCTTGCCCATCAATCACCACAGGCTGCAGAGGTGGCACAACACGTCCCTGGAAGGTATTAGAAGATACAGGCTTTAGTAAAGATACATGAAAAACTAGGTGTACCTTCATAGTCCTCGGCAGCTTCAGCCGGCAGGCCACAGAGCTCACAATACCATTTATCTTGAAAGGGCCAATGAATTTCTGTCCAAGTTTTTGTGAAGGAACGTTTAACTTCAGATTCTTAGTTGCTAACCACACGGAATCTCCTACCTTGAACATGGGTGCAGGTTTACGGAATCTATCAGCCGATCTCTTATAACGTTCTTGAGCTGTGGTCAGGGATTCCTTCAGAACCTCCAGATTTTGCCTCATCGCAGTCAGCTTTTCCTCCACTGCCGGAACCGGAGAATTAATTGGAGACCTAGGTAAGATACACGGATGATAACCCAGATTGGCAAAGAAAGGTGTAAATTTAGTGGAGGCGCTGTGAGAATTGTTATATGAAAATTCGGCTAACGGCAGCAACTCCAACCAATCATCCTGGAGATGGCTGACATAGCATCTTAGATACTGTTCCAGCGTCTGGTTGGTACGCTCAGTCTGACCATTTGTCTGGGGATGGTAAGCAGAAGAGAGACAGACATTAATATTGAGTGCAGAGCAAAACCCCTTCCAGAATCTTGAAGTGAACTGCACTCCACGGTCAGAGATGATCTCATCCGGAACCCCATGCAACCGAAAGACATTCTGTATAACCAAGTTCACTGTATCTTTAGCTGAGGGGAGGCCGGTGCATGGAACAAAATGAGCAGCTTTAGTCAGGCGATCAACTAAACCATGATTGTATTCATGCCCCCCATTGTAGGCAGCTCCACAATAAAGTCCATTGATATAGACCCCCAAGGGCGGGACGGAACAGGTAATGGTTGTAGAAGACCTGTAGGTGCCACATGAGGAGTCTTGTAACGAGCACATACCTTGCAAGAGAGAATATAGTCCTTGATATCCTTCAGGCAAGTTGGCCACCAGAAGAATCGGCTCAGGAACTCTTGTGTCTTCTGTACCCCCCTAATACAAAAATGAACAGCACTCCACCCAGGTGTAGAAATCATCAAGCAACGCTTTATTAAGCCATAGTGTAAACAGCGACGTTTCGACCAAAAGCTGGTCTTTATCAAGCATACATTACAACATAAAGGGCTGTCTTAAGTAGAGTGGATGCCACACAGTGCAGCAATCACCACCAAGTACCACATAATTAACACATATTACATACAAAATAGACATCAGATATACACATACCCCATTATATCCACATAACTACCCATTAAAAAATCACAATATTCACAATAAATCAGAAGATCTTCCCGTGTTTTGTTCACAATCGGTGTATCCACTTCTTGTATCTTCATCTCCATGGGGACCATCGGCCAACCGGTAATCTCGTAGTCATAACATCATTCATGTTACAATATCCAATCTAAGATCATGGCGCCAAACAAGGAAATATCCTATCACCGCACCCAATACAAAACCACCCCACGATTTCACCCAATCCACAGAAGCCCTTTATCTAGGATTAAATCCCATACTGAATGCCTACATAACATTACTGGGTCACCAAAGTTCAGCCATGGCGTCACAGGGGAGCGCAGGCGCACGGAACACAGGACGAGCCTCCACCACATGACCGCAGCAGAGGACCGCCCCCACCGCGTCGCGCGCACCCGCCAACCCACGGCCGCCCATACAGGCACCCAAGGGAAGCGCAAGCGCACGAGACACGGGGAATGCCCCCACCACATGACTGCAGCAAGGGCCCGCCCCCGTTCCATAGCGTGCACGCGCCACCACTTAGCCACTCCAGAATATATTAAATAGCCCATATCAAAAGTAGGGTGGAGCTATCATCCAGCAGCGCACGCACGCCATACCCCAGACAAAACCTAACAAAGTAAGGCTTCGTCATGAAGGCAAACGCGCATGCGCAACCAACATGAAGCTCAACCCAACCCTATGTGTACAGGGAACATATCAGGCTGATACATCCATAACAGCAGATCATGTAGAAAAAATTCTAGACCCAAATATACTCAGGCATAACACATAAACCTATATTACAAAAAAAAGTATATATAAATCAAACAGAAAACCCACCATAGTAAACAGAAAAAAAAGAATAAAAACAGTCAAAATGGCGGTACACTGAGACAGTCGGAACGCAAGGGAGGAAAAAAGACAAAAATCCATTTATCATCAATTTATATAGCATAAAGTACAAATCCACTAACAATTCAATCCATCCAGCCAACGACTGTCCCAGAGTGCCCTACAAAAAAATAAAATAAAACATTAACAAAACATTTACAATTCCAATGTCATTAAAAACAATAATACACCGACGATGCATCTGCTCTGAGGGGTATGAATCACATCACGTACAGAACTGTAAATTGAAGTCCAAATTTAAACCTTTGGGTTGTAAAGACCCCAATGTATATATCCATCTCATCTCTTTAGTTTTGAGCATCTGTACCCTATCACCCCCTCTCCTCAAGGTAGGAACACTATCGATAACCCTGAAACGTAATTGATTTACAGAGTGTCTTTTTTCCAAAAAATGTTTGGGAATTGGTAAATCCGTTAGGTCTGTCCTAATGGTACTCTTGTGTTTACTAATGCGGGCCTTTACCTCCATGGTAGTCTCACCCACATATGTCAAGCCACATGGGCATATAATCATATACACCACGTAGCTTGACAAGCAGGTATATCTCTTTCAAAAAAATCTTTCTACCAGTGTGGGGGTGATAAAAAAATTCACCTTTGAGCATATTGTTGCAACACGCACAGCCCAAGCAAGGAAAATTACCATGCCTGGCTGTGCTCAAAACCCGCTGTGTTAAAGTCTTCTCTGTACCACTGTCAGATTTCACTAATTTATCCTTCAGATTTCGTCCCCTCCTAAATGACATCATTGGATAAGACCTGAAACCCAAAACAGACTGGAGCCCCCGTTGCAGAAAAGCCCAATGTTTTTTCAAAACCCTGCCACTCTGATTACTGGCAGAGTTGTAAGTTGACATAAAGGGGATGTCTCACAGACTATTCCGAATACTCGCACGTGACAAATCGCGAGCCCTATTCCTAAATCTATCCACCTCCACTCTTGGATATCCCCTTTCAAGAATTTAACACACATCTCATCGAGCCGTGAATCAACCCTCCCCTCGTCTGACACTATCCGTCGAACCCGCAACAGTTGACTCCAAGGCAAGGAGCCAACCATCTTTCTTGGATGATTACTGTCAAACAATAAAAGGCTATTTCTGTCTGTCTCCTTAACGTAGATATCAGTCTTCAATTCCATCCCGTCTTTGTATACCAAGGTATCCGAAAACTGTATCTGAGTTGTTGACTGGGTAAAGGTAAACTAACTCTGGATAGATACTATTAAGGTCACCCCAAAACTCCTCCAGTTCCTTAAGGTCACCATCCCAAATCACAAAAACGTCATCAATGTAACGCCACCAGGCTCTGACGTGGCGCCATAAGTTGGAATTGTACACAAACCTGTCCTCGAATACCGCCATGTAGATGTTAGCATACGTGGGGGCGACATTGGACCCCATAGCGGTACCCCTCAACTGCAGGAAGTAATCATCCCCAAAGAGGAAATAATTCCTCCTGAGGATGAACTCCAGCAGCGCGAGGACAAGCTGTGCACACTCTGGGGCCACGTCAGAGCCCAATAGCGCACATGACACTGCCTCAAGGCCCTTCTTGTGTTCAATTGACGTGTACAATGACACCACGTCAAATATAGCCAAAATAGTAGTTTCAGAGATTATTACATCATTGATTTTGTCAAGAAAGTCACTTGTGTCTTTAATATATGACCGTGCCATTACAGCATAAGGGCGTAACACTTTGTCCAAGAAAATCGCAGTCTTGTTAAAGAGAGAGCCCCTGCCAGACACGATTGGTCTACCCGGCGGGTTAAACAAATCCTTGTGAATCTTAGGTAACACGTAAATCACAGGAACAATTGGTGCATCCACAATCAAATATTCAAACAACTTCTGGTCAATGAGTCCCGTGGTCAGGGAGTCACTTGTCCATAAGTTGCAACTCTCTCTGGAAACGAGGAGTAGGGTTACATGACAGTTTCTCATATATTAGTTGGTCTCCCAACTGGCGTTGTATTTCCGCCTTATTTCCATCACTACCACCGCCCCACCCTTATCGGCTGGTTTGATCGTTAAAGCAGTATTATTTGCCAATGTATCGAGAGCTGATTTCTCCAAAGTAGTCATATTATACCTAGGCTTAGGTTTAAAGGTAGTCTTTATTCTATCAATGTCTCTCTGAACTAATTCAATATAGGACTCCACAAAGTGGTTCCTATTCGGTGGTTGAAATTTGCTCTTATTATACAATCCAATCTTCTGGAAGGAAAAGCCACATGTTGATTCCTCAACTGCAGCTTTATTGTCAATCATCTTATCAGAGAAAAAAGATGACAACCTCAGTCTCCTAAAAAATGCCTGCAAATCGATCTCGATACCAAACCAGTCTGGGTTGTTAGTAGGACAAAATGACAAACCCTTCGACAACACCTTAAGTTCAACTTCCGATAATATAACAGATGAGATATTTACCACCAACTTGTCCTCATTCATTAGTTGTCCCTCATATTCCTTGTTCTCATCGTGGTATTCCGCACTTGGCGCTGTTCTTTCGATGTTCCTTTGTTTCCTGTGCTTACGACCCCCTCGGCGGCCACGCCTCCTGGTGTTGTCTTGTCCACTCTTTCCAACCCTAAAAAATGGGTTGCTCTAGTGCCGCTCCCTGTTGTAGATTCATCTGTAGAATCCGACTCAGCTGTAGTGAAACCAAAATTAGATTGTTTCCTTCACTGCTGTCTCTTATAAGTAATGGGTCTGCCACGCCCATTACCGGGATTCTGATTTGATCTCATTTGCCAAGAAAAGACCCGGCCCACTCGATAGTCTTCTGCGTCTCGGAACCACTTATTCCTCTTAGTGGTCTCAATATAATTTCTAAATTTCACGAGGTTTTCCTCGATCTTAGTTTTAAGGGGGCCCCAGACCTGTGCTGTCAGCTGTGCTTTAATCTGTTCCTCCAAGTCAATGACATTTTTCCTAATCAACTCCATCTCCCTTTTCAGGAATTCAATATATATTTTGTATATTATAATTTAATATATTCTGGAGTGGCTAAGTGGTGGCGCGTGCCCGCCATGGAAAGGGGGCGGGCCCTTGCTGCAGTCATGTGGTGGGGGCATTCCCCGTGTCTCGTGCGCTTGCGCTTCCCTTGGGTGCCTGTATGGGCAGCCGTGGGTTGGCGCGTGCGCGCGACGCGGTGGGGACGGTCCTCTGCTGCGGTCATGTGGTGGAGGCTCGTCCTGTGTTCCGTGCGCCTGCTCTCCCCTGTGATGCCATGGCTGAACTTTGGTGACCCGGTAATGTTATGTAGGCATTCAGTATGGGATTTAATCCTAGATAAAGGGCTTTTGTGGATTGGGTGAAATCGTGGGGTGGTTTTGTATTGGGTGGGCTGATAGGATATTTCCTTGTTTGGCGCCATGATCCTAGATTGGATATTGTAACATGAATGACGTTATGACTACGAGATTATCGGTTGGCCGATGGTCCCCATGGAGATGAAGATACAGGAAGTGGATACACCGATTGTGAACAAAACACGGGAAAATTTTGAATGAAGCGTCTGTAGAAATTTTCAAAACCAATAAAACGTTGGACCTCCTTAACGTTCTTGGGTACCGGCCAGTCAAGGATAGCCTGAATCTTACCAGATTCCATGTTCAGCCCCTGGGGAGAGATGATATAACCTAAGAACTGTATCTCAGAATGATGGAACTCGCATTTCTCTGGCTTAATATACAGATGGTTCTCTTTCAGACGTCTTAAAACAGTTTTGACATGTTCTTCATGTTCCTGTTGAGACTCAGAAAAGATTTGCAAGGTGTTGAAACGTTGCAGGGGCGTTACAAAGCCCGAAGGGCATCACAAGAGATTCAAAGTGTCCATACCGGCATCTGAATGCTGTCTTCCACTCATCTCCTGGACGAATACGCACCAAATTATAAGCCCCACGAAGATCCAGTTTACAGAACACCTTAGCATGGCGGACTCTTTCCAGTAATTCGGGAATCAGAGGCAAAGGGTAACGGTTTCGTACGGTTACTTTATTGAGTTCCCGATAGTCAACACAGGGTCTCAGGGTCCCATCCTTCTTCTTTACAAAAAAGATAGGTGCCCCTGCTGGTGAGGAAGAAGGACGTATGAAGCCTTTGGCCAGATTTTCATCAATATACTCCTTTAAGGCTTGAAGCTCAGGTGCCGCCAAAGGGTATACGTTACCAAAAGGAATAGCTGCCCCAGGAAGCAACTCAATGGGACAGTCATAATGCCTGTGTGGAGGAAGCTGATCTGCATTCTTCTTGTTACAGATGTCAGAGAACTCTTTATATGCTGGAGGTAAAGAAAATACCTGTACATGTGGTTCCGTAGCCGTGGACTCAGGGACAGCTTCTGTTAACGCTGAGTTGCTCCTTGTTGGAAAGATAATCTCCTTGGTCTCCCAGTTGATAATTGGGTTCTGAGAACGCAACCAAGGAATGCCTAAAATCACAGGAAAATGAGGAGAAGAAATTAGCAAGAAAGAAAGTTGCTCCTGATGATTAGGCTCCAACAAAATTTCAAGGGGTACGGTCTCCTGATCCACAGGCCCAGAGATTAAAGGTGACCCATCCACTGTTTCTATGGTAATTGGAGAGGCTCTTTGCTGAATTTCAATACCATGTTCCTTGGCAAATGCGATATCCATGAAATTGCCACCTGCACCAGAGTCAATCATAGCTGCACTGGAAATCCACTGTCCTGAACACAGGATCTTAATAGGGAGAGAACAGTGAGAGTTCTTTTCCTTAAGCTCCTTGGGGGGTGAAGTCATAGAAAGTGAATGGAATACAGCGTTTAAAGGCAGGCTACATTCAGAGATGTCAGATTCATCATCACTGTTGTCATACTCCCCTACTGCTGCTAGCACCTTGTTAGGCCATCTAGGACACTTAGGACAATTGATCAAGAAGTGGTCAGACTGGCCGCAGTAGAAACATAGACTTTCACGAAGGCGATGCTCCCAGCGCTCATTGATCTCGCGCCTCTGAACGGAATCAATTTGCATGGGCACCTCCTCCACCTCGCGAGATGTTTTACCTGCAGGCTCTTTGGAAGGAAGGGAAAAGTTAGAAATACGGTTATATGCAGCAAACTTCTCCTGCCTACGCTCAGTAAGGCGAATGTCAATGCACACACAATGTGTAATAATTATAGGGGATAACTCAGGAGACTCTGCGTGGAACAAGACAACTACAGGACACAGTTTTATAAGTGGTAAAGTCTATATTATCACACGATGATTGAAACAGGTGCAGAGAGAAACTCAAGTCCACAACACTTGGAGTAAATATTAAATGCAGCTTAGCAGTCTATAGGAAACTTCAGAGGAAAATGCAATCACGCAGAAAGTCTATGCAGCACAATTATTCTTGAGGATACTTGACACGAATAAGTCCTTGCTTAGTCCAAAACACAAATAGATATGCTTATAAGGCAGTTCAAATAATATCTTAGCTCAACCAGGGAGGCCTGGGTAATAGTCTCAGGTTCTTGCAGAGCAGCAACAGCTTACATGTCCAGAAAATGCAGATGGAAGTAAACACGAGCAGCAGATGAAGGCGGATTACTGGAACTGGTGTATACAGCAGGAACTCAGAGCAAAGTAGCAGGATAACCCCACAGGTTCACAGGAGCAGGTATATAGCCAGGGAGTCACCAGAGGTCAGGAGCTGGATGCAAGGCAGAATACTCTAGCACAGACTGAAGGCTGGGGTGGAGTTTTATAGCAGGAAGACACAGTGCACATGAGACCAAAGACGCCATCTTGGAAAAGGGCAGTAATGCGCAAAAGGTAATAAGAAATGTTCAGAGTCCTGACAGTGGGCTGTGTTATACACTACGTGGGCTGTGTTATATACTGCGTGTGTGGGCTACTATAAACTACGTGGCTGTGTTATATGCTATGTGGGCTGTTATACACTCCGTAGGCTGTGCTATATCTACTATTATGATCCTAGTGGTAGAGGATCTCAGGAGTTCCAGCTAAGTCTGCAAACACAAAAACCAGCTCATAGGGAGGTGGTAACTTGGCTGACCGCATACCTGATCCTGGCACAACAACTAGAAGCAGCCGGGGAACGTACCTACGTTGATTCTAGACGTCTCGCGCTAGCCGGAGAACTAACTAACCCTTTCAGAGAAAATAAGACCTCACTTGCCTCCAGAGAAAAGACCCCAAAGTTAAAATACAAGCCCCCAACAAATAATAACGGTGAGGTAAGAAGAAAAGACAAACGTAAGAATGAACTAGATTTAGCAAAGAGAGGCCCACTAATTAATAGCAGAAAATAGGAAGCGGACTTATGCGGTCAGCAAAAACCCTACAAAAATATCCACGCTGAATATCCAAGAACCCCCGCACCGACTAACGGTGTGGGGGGAGAATATCAGCCCCCTAGAGCTTCCAGCAAAACAGAGATCACATATTGAACAAGCTGGAACAAGATAAGAGCAAATGCAAATGAACAAAAATAAGAAAGCAGAACTTAGCTTATCTTGCAAAAATCAGGAGACCAGGAGTCAGGAGAAAACAGGCATAGACTGATTACATCGATTCCAGGCACAAGACTGAGTTTCCAGGAAGTCTAAATAGGAACACCCAAGGCCTAACGAACCAGGTGGGTACCAACCTGAGGAAAGACAATCCAAGTGCCATACTGCTAATGACCACAAGAGGGAGCCAAAAAATATAGTTCACAACAGTACCCCCCCTTTAAGGAGGGGTCACCGAACCCTCACCAAGACCACCAGGGCGATCAGGATGAGCAGCGTGAAAGGCACGAACCAAATCGGCCACATGAACATCAGAGGCGACCACCCAGGAATTGTCCTCCTGAACATAGCCCTTCCATTTGACCAGATACTGAAGCCTCCGTCTAGAGAGACGAGAGTCCAAGATCTTCTCCACCACGTACTCCAACTCGCCCTCAACCAACACCGGAGCAGGAGGCTCAACAGCAGGAACCATAGGCACAACGTACCGCCGCAACAAAGACCTATGGAACACATTGTGAATGGCAAATGACACAGGAAGATCCAAACGAAAAGACACCGGATTAAGGACTTCCAAAATTTTATAAGAACCAATAAAGCGAGGCTTAAACTTAGGAGAGGAAACCTTCAGAGGGACAAACCGAGAAGACAACCAAACCAAATCCCCAACACGAAGTCGGGGACCCACACCGCGGCGGCGGTTGGCAAAACGCTGAGCCTTCTCCTGTGACAACTTTACGTTGTCCACCACATGATTCCAAATCCGCTGCAACCTATCCACCACGGAATCCACCCCAGGATAGTCAGAAGGTTCAACATGACCCGAGGAAAAACGCGGATGAAAACCAGAGTTGCAGAAAAATGGAGAAACCAAAGTAGCGGAACTAGCCCGATTATTGAGGGCAAACTCAGCCAATGGCAAGAAGGTCACCCAATCATCCTGATCCGCAGAAACAAAATATCTCAAATAAGCCTCCAGCGTCTGATTAGTTCGCTCCGTTTGGCCATTAGTCTGAGGATGAAAGGCAGATGAAAATGACAAATCAATGCCCATCTTAGCACAAAAAGATCGCCAGAATCTGGACACAAACTGGGATCCTCTGTCTGACATGATATTCTCAGGAATGCCGTGCAAACGAACCACATTCTGAAAGAACAAAGGAACCAGATCGGAAGAGGAAGGCAACTTAGGCAAGGGCACCAAATGGACCATCTTGGAAAAACGATCACACACCACCCAGATGACAGACATTCCTTGAGACACCGGAAGATCTGAAATGAAATCCATGGAAATGTGCGTCCAAGGCCTCTTCGGGACGGGCAAGGGCAAAAGCAACCCGCTGGCACGAGAACAGCAAGGCTTAGCCCGAGCACAAATCCCACAGGACTGCACAAAAGAACGCACATCCCGCGACAGGGAAGGCCACCAAAAGGACCTAGCCACCAAATCTCTGGTACCAAAAATCCCAGGATGCCCTGCCAACACCGAGGAATGAACCTCAGAGATAACTCTGCTGGTCCATTTATCAGGAACAAACAATCTATCAGGTGGGCAAGGGTCAGGTCTACCAGCCTGAAATCTCTGCAACACACGTCGCAAATCAGGAGAAATGGCCGACAAGATTACTCCCTCTTTAAGAATACCAGCTGGCTCTGAGACGCCAGGAGAGTCAGGCACAAAGCTCCTAGAAAGAGCATCAGCCTACACATTCTTTGAACCAGGCAGGTACGAGACCACAAAGTCAAAACGGGAGAAAAACAACGACCAACGAGCCTGTCTAGGATTCAGGCGCTTAGCAGACTCGAGATACATCAGATTTTTGTGATCAGTCAAGACCACCACACGATGCTTAGCTCCCTCGAGCCAATGACGCCACTCCTCAAATGCCCACTTCATGGCCAACAACTCCCGATTACCAACATCATAGTTCCGCTCAGCAGGCAAAAATTTCCTAGAGAAAAAAGCACATGGTCTCATCACAGAGCAACCAGAGCCTTTCTGCGACAAAACAGCTCCGGCACCGATCTCAGAAGCATCCACTTCAACCTGAAAGGGAAGTGAGACATCAGGCTGGCACAAAACAGGCGCCGAAGTAAACCGGCGCTTCAGCTCCCGAAAAGCCTCCACGGCTGCAGGAGCCCAATTAGCAACATCAGAACCTTTCTTGCTCATATCCGTCAAAGGTTTAACAACGCTAGAAAAATTAGCAATAAAACGACGGTAGAAATTAGCAAACCCCAAGAACTTCTGAAGACTCTTAACAGACGTGGGTTGAGTCCAATCATGAATAGCTCGGACCTTGACTGGGTCCATCTCCACAGTAGAAGGGGAGAAAATAAAACCCAAAAAGGAAACCTTCTGCACTCCAAGGAGACACTTGGAACCCTTCACAAACAAAGCATTATCACGCAAAACCTGAAACACCATCCTGACCTGCTTTACATGAGAATCCCAATCATCAGAAAAAAACAGAATATCATCCAGATAAACAATCATAAATTTATCTAGATACTTCCGGAAGATGTCATGCATAAAGGACTGAAACACTGAAGGAGCATTAGAGAGCCCAAAAGGCATCACCAAGTACTCAAAATGACCTTCGGGCGTATTGAACGCAGTTTTCCATTCATCTCCCTGCTTAATGCGCACAAGGTTGTACGCACCACGAAGATCTATCTTGGTGAACCAACTGGCACCCTTAATCCGAGCAAACAAGTCCGACAATAGTGGCAAAGGATACTGAAATTTGACCGTGATATTATTCAGAAGCCGATAGTCAATACATGGTCTCAAAGACCCGTCTTTCTTGGCCACAAAAAAGAATCCCGCACCAAGAGGGGAAGAGGATGGATGAATATGTCCCTTCTCCAAAGACTCCTTTATATAAGAACGCATTGCGGCATGCTCGGGTACAGACAGATTAAATAATCGTCCCTTAGGAAATTTACTACCAGGAATCAAATCTATAGCGCAGTCACAGTCCCTATGAGGAGGAAGGGCACTGGACCTGGACTCACTGAATACATCCTGATAGTCCAATAAATACTCCGGAACTTCAGAAGGAGTAGAAGAAGCAATAGGCAACGGCGGGGAATCGCAATGAATTCCCTGACAACCCCAACTTGACACAGACATAGCCTTCCAATCCAAAACTGGATTATGGGTCAGTAACCATGGCAGACCCAAAACGACCAAATCATGCATTTTATGCAGAACAAGAAAACAAATCACCTCCCGATGTTCAGGAGTCATGCACATGGTCACTTGAGTCCAATACTGCGGTTTATTCTCCGCCAATGGCGTAGCATCAATTCCTCTAAGAGGAATAGGATTTTTTAAAGGCTCCAGGACAAAACCACAGCGCTTGGCAAACGACAAGTCCATAAGACTCAGGGCAGCACCAGAATCCACAAATGCCATAACAGGGAAGGAAGACAATGAGCAAATTAAAGTCACGGACAAAATAAACTTAGGCTGAAAATTACCAATGGCGACAGGACTAACAACCTTTGTTAGGCGTTTAGAGCATGCTGAGATAACATGTGTAGAGTCACCGCAGTAAAAACACAACCCATTCTGACGTCTATGATTTTGTCGTTCAGTTTTAGTCTGAATTCTATCACATTGCATTGAGTCAGGTGTCCGTTCAGACAATACTGCCGGAGGATTAGCAGATTTGCGCTCCCGCAAACGCCGATCAATCTGAATGGCAAGAGTCATAGAATCATTCAGACTTGTAGGGATGGGAAAACCCACCATCACATTCTTAATGGCCTCAGAAAGGCCATTTCTGAAATTTGCGGCCAGAGCACACTCATTCCATTGAGTAAGCACGGACCATTTCCGAAATGTTTGGCAATACACTTCAGCTTCATCCTGGTCCTGAGAGATAGCCAGCAACGCTTTTTCTGCCTGAATTTCAAGATTAGGCTCCTCATAAAGCAATCCGAGCGCCAGAAAAAACGCATCAATATTTGTCAATGCAGGATCTCCTGGCGCCAATGAGAAAGCCCAATCCTGAGGGTCGCCCCGCAAGAAGGAGATAACAATTTTAACTTGCTGGGCTGAGTCTCCAGACGAACGAGGTCTCAAAGATAGAAACAATTTACAATTATTCCTAAAATTCCTAAATTTAAATCGATCTCCAGAGAACAGCTCAGGAATAGGTATCTTAGGCTCTGACATAGGACTACAAGTAACAAAATCCTGAATGCCCTGCACTCGTGCAGCAAGCTGATCCACACTAGTAATCAGAGTCTGAACATTCATGTCTGCAGCAGAGCTTCAAGCCACTCAGAGAAAAAGGGGAAGAAGAAAAAAAAACAAAAACTCAGAACTTCTTTTCTTTTAATCCCGCTTCTGAAATGCATTAAATATTCACTTTTTGGACTGGAATACTGTTATGATCCTAGTGGTAGAGGATCTCAGGAGTTCCAGCTAAGTCTGCAAACACAAAAACCAGCTCATAGGGAGGTGGTAACTTGGCTGACCGCATACCTGATCCTGGCACAGCAACTAGAAGCAGCCGGGGAACGTACCTACGTTGATTCTAGACGTCTCGCGCCAGCCGGAGAACTAACTAACCCTTTCAGAGAAAATAAGACCTCACTTGCCTCCAGAGAAAAGACCCCAAAGTTAAAATACAAGCCCCCAACAAATAATAACGGTGAGGTAAGAAGAAAAGACAAACGTAAGAATGAACTAGATTTAGCAAAGAGAGGCCCACTAATTAATAGCAGAAAATAGGAAGCGGACTTATGCGGTCAGCAAAAACCCTACAAAAATATCCACGCTGAATATCCAAGAACCCCCGCACCGACTAACGGTGTGGGGGGAGAATATCAGCCCCCTAGAGCTTCCAGCAAAACAGAGATCACATATTGAACAAGCTGGAACAAGATAAGAGCAAATGCAAATGAACAAAAATAAGAAAGCAGAACTTAGCTTATCTTGCAAAAATCAGGAGACCAGGAGTCAGGAGAAAACAGGCATAGACTGATTACATCGATTCCAGGCACAAGACTGAGTTTCCAGGAAGTCTAAATAGGAACACCCAAGGCCTAACGAACCAGGTGGGTACCAACCTGGGGAAAGACAATCCAAGTGCCATACTGCTAATGACCACAAGAGGGAGCCAAAAAATATAGTTCACAACAATCTACGTGGCTGTGCTATATACTCCGTGGGCTGTGCTATGTACTCCGTGGGCTGTGCTATATACTCCATGGGCTGTGCTATATACTATGTGACTGTGCTATATACTACGTGGCTGTGCTATTTACTACGTGGGCTGTTATATACTACATGGCTGGCCGCGAACAATCAGCGACAGGATAATCCTGTGTATTCAATGTATTATTCTAAAATCTTCATAAATAAACTACATAGTATATAACTATTTTTTATTTTAATTCTTTTTTTTAACAGGGATATGATGCCCACATTGCTATATATTGCATGGGCTGTGCAATATACTACGTGGCCTGTGCAATATAATACGTGGGCTGTGTAATATAATACGTGGGCTGTGCAATGTACTTCGTGGGCTGTGCAATGTACTGCGTGGGCTGTGCAATATACTACGTGGGCTGTGCAATATACTACATGGGCTGTGCAATATGCATAGTGGGCTCTGCAATATACTGCGTGGGCTGTGCAATATACTGCGTGGGCTGTGCAATATACTGCGTGGGCTGTGCTATATACTACGTGGGCTGTGCAATATACTACGTGGGCTGTGTTATATACTACGTGGCCTGTGTTATACACTACGTGGGCTGTGTTATACACTACGTGGCCTGTGTCATACACTACGTGGGCTGTGTTATACACTACGTGGGCTGTGTTATATACTGCGTGCATGGGCTGTTATATACTACGTGAGCTGTTTTATATGCTACGTGGGCTGTTATAAACTACGTGGCTGTGTTATATGCTATGTGGGCTGTTATACACTCCATGGGCTGTGCTATATACTACGTGGCTGTGCTATATACTCTGTGGGCTGCGACAGGTGCAGTCCGGCCGCGAATTGGCGCGGGATTTGAACCACGCTTCGTTAATTGGTCGCGGCCGGCCGAATCCTGTGTATTCAATGTATAATTCTAAAATCTTCATAAATAAATTACATACATATTCTAGAATACCCGTTGCATTAGAATCGGGCCACCATCTATTTATTACATAACAGGAAGAAGAATTTTGAATGCGTCTTGAGGGTACAATACAGACGAACTCAGGATCAGTACAGTATCAGTAATGCAATGTATTTTCAAAGTATATGAGTGTTTGGGGTCCACTTTCCTTTACTGGTCTGCTTTGTAGGTGCATGATAGTCAGCAGGATGTACAGTGTTGGACTGGAGTGCCAAGGGCCCACCAATAACCAACTCCACTGCCCCACTTTTCTGCTACATGCAAATGTGACATTATCCTCAATTACGAATTTATATAACAATGACCTGTGTAGATTGTTAAATTAATACGATGCTGCCTTTGTCTATACACAGGGCCGGACTGGCCATCTGGCAATTCTGGCAAATGCCAGAACGGCCTGTCTGGTCATGGGCTGCATTGTCTGCTACGTTGTTAGCAGAATCGGTGTTCTCAAGACACCTATACTGTTAAAAGTTGTGATGGAGCACAAAATAGCTGACTCTGTCATTTACCTCAGCAGGTCACAAGTATCATTAGAAATATTGGTCTTGTAGTAAATCTTGCTTTCCTCCATCCGGGGTAATATTAGAAATATATTCCATCTGGATCATGGGGACGGGGACAACATGGGCCTGTGTGATTTCAAATGCCAGGGCTGAATTTCAGCCCCAGTCCGTACCTGTCTGTACATATAGATTCAATATATTGTGCCACAAATACTGCTCATATGTTGGGGGCCATGCGCTGTCAAGAACTGAATTGCACTATGACTTTAAGAGACAATGCTTCCCTCTGATTTGTGTGCACCTCGACTAGTCCTGTCTCCCCTGAAGCTTGCTGTGTGTTGGCTTGAACAAGAAGCAATTAACTTTATCTGTCCAAGCAAAGTGGATGTGATTTCTTGAAAACTGCGTCCACAATTAGAATTCAACAAACAGTATTGTACATTATTTCAAAGTTAGTATTTATATACTTGTCTTTCCATCTGTTTTACAGGTGTTCTTCCTTTCCCTTTTCTTTCCTTGACTTTCCCATTCCTTTTCTTCTGCCTCTTAAATATTTTATATATATATATTGATATATATATATACAGTCATGGCCAAAAGTATTCATACCCCTGCAATTCTGTCAGATAATACTCAGTTTCTTCCTGAAAATGATTGCAAACACAAATTCTTTGGTATTATTATCTTCATTTAATTTGTCTTAAATGAAAAAACACAAAAAGGACTGTCCCAAAGCCAAATTGGATATAATTCCGCACCAAACATAAAAAAGGGAGAGGACAAAAGTATTGGCACTGTTCGAAAAATCATGTGATGCTTCTCTAATGTGTGTAATTAACAGAACCTGTAACTTACCTGTGGCACCTAACAGGTGTTGGCAATAACTAAATCACACTTGAAGCCAGTTGACATGGATTAAAGTTGACTCAACCTCTGTCCTGTGTCCTTGTGTGGAATACATTGAGCATGGAGAAAAGAAAGAAGACCAAAGAACTGTCTGAGGACTTGAGAAACCAAATTGTGAGGAAGCATAAGCAATCTCAAGGCTACAAGTCCATCTCCAAAGACCTGAATGTTCCTGTGTCTACCGTGCGCAGTGTCATCAAGAAGTTTAAAGCCCATGGCACTGTGGCTAACCTCCCTAGATGTGGACGGAAAAAAATAAAATTGACAAGAGATTTCAACACAAGATTGTGCGGATGTTGGATAAAGAACCTCGACTAACATCCAAACAAGTTCAAGCTGCCCTGCAGTCCGAGGGTACGACAGTGTCAACCCGTACTATCTGTCGGCGTCTGAATGAAAAGGACTGTATGGTAGGAGACCCAGGAAGACCCCACTTCTTACACCGAGACATAAAAAAGCCAGGCTGGAGTTTGCCAAAACTTACCTGAAAAAGCCTAAAACGTTTTGGAAGAATGTTCTCTGGTCAGATGAGACAAAAGTAGAGCTTTTTTGGCAAAGGCATCAACATAGAGTTTACAGGAGAAAAAAAGAGGCATTCAAAGAAAAGAACACGGTCCCTACAGTCAAACATGGTGGAGGTTCCCTGATGTTTTGGGGTTGCTTTGCTGCCTCTGGCACTGGACTGCTTGACCGTGTGCATGGCATTATGAAGTCTGAAGACTACCAATAAATTTTGCAGCATAATGTAGGGCCCAGTGTGAGAAAGCTGGGTCTCCCTCAGAGGTCATGGGTCTTCCAGCAGGACAATGACCCAAAACACACTTCAAAAAGCACTAGAAAATGGTTTGAGAGACAGCACTGGAGACTTCAAAGGTGGCCAGCAATGAGTCCAGACCTGAATCCCATAGAACACCTGTTGAGAGATCTAAAAATGGCAGTTTGGAGAAGGCACCCTTCAAATATCAGTGACCTGGAGCAGTTTGCTAAAGAAGAATGGTCTAAAATTCCAGCAGAGCATTGTAGGAAACTCATTGATGGTTACTGGAAGCGGTTGGTCGCAGTTATTTTGGCTAAAGGTTGTGCAAACAAGTATTAGGCTTTGGGTGCCAATACTTTTGTCTGGCCCATTTTTGGAGTTTTGTGTGAAATGATCAATGTTTTGCTTTTGCTTCATTCTCTTTTGTGTTTTTTCATTTAACCCCTTCATGACCGTGGGATTTTTCGTTTTTCCGTGTTCGTTTTTCACTCCCCTCCTTCCCAGAGCCATAACTTTTTTATTTTTCCGTCAATTTGGCCATGTGAGGGCTTATTTTTTGCGGGACGAGTTGTACTTTTGAACTACATCATTGGTTTTACCATGTCATGTACTAGAAAACGGGAAAAAAATTCCCAGTGCGGTGAAATTGCAAAAAAAGTGCAATCCCACACTTGTTTTTTGCTTGGCTTTTTTGCTAGGTTCAATAAATGCTAAAACTGACCTGCCATTATGATTCTCCAGGTCATTACGAGTTCATAGACACCTAACATGACTAAGTTATTTTTTACCTAAGTGGTGAAAAAAAATTCCAAACTTTGCTAAAAAAAAATAAAAATTGCGCCATTTTCCGATACTCGTAGCGTCTCCATTTTTCATGATCTGGGGTCGGTTGAGGGCTTATTTTTTGCGTGACGAGCTGGCGTTTTTAATGATTCCAATTCGGTGCAGATACATTCTTTTGATCGCTCGTTATTGCATTTTAATGCAATGTCGCGGCGACCAAAAAAAGGTAATTCTGGCGTTTCGATTTTTTTCTCGTTACGCCGTTTAGCGATCAGGTTAATGCTTTTTTTTTTATTGATAGATCGGGCGATTCTGAACGTGGCGATACCAAATATGTGTAGATTTGATTTTTTTTTATTGATTTATTTTGATTGGGGCGAAAGGGGGGTGATTTAAACTTTTATATTTTTTTTATTTTTTTCACATTTTTTTTAAACTTTTTTTTTTTTACTTTTGCCATGCTTCATGCAGAAGCAGGCACAGCACGATCGCCTCTGCTACATAGCAGCGATCTGCTGTTCCCTGCTATGTAGCAGAAATGCAGGTGTGCTGTGAGCGCCGACCACAGGGTGGCGCTCACAGCTACCGGCGATCAGTAACCATAGAGGTCTCAAGGACCTCTATGGTTACAATGGAGAAGCATCGCCGACCTCCGATCATGTGACGGGGGTCGGCGATGCGCTCATATCCGGCCGCCCGGCCGGATGCAGTAGTTAAATGCCGCTGTCTGCGTTTGACAGCGGCATTTAACTAGTTAATAGCGGCGGGTGAATCGCGATTTCACCCGCCGCTATTACGGGCACATGTCAGCTGTTCAAAACAGCTGACATGTCCCGGCTTTGATGCGGGCTCACCGCGGAGCCCTGCATCAAAGCAGGGGAGCTGACATCGGACGTACTATCCCGTCCGATGTCAGTAAGGGGTTAAGATAAATTAAATAAAGATAATAATACCAAAGAATTTGTGTTTGCAATCATTTTCAGGAAGAAACTGAGTATTATCTGACAGAATTGCAGGGGTGTGAATACTTTTGGCCATGACTGTATATATGTATATATATTATATATATTTTATATATATATATATATATATATATATATATATATATATATATATATATATATATATATACAGTGGGGCAAAAAAGTATTTAGTCAGTCAGCAATAGTGCAAGTTCCACCACTTAAAAAGATGAGAGGCGTCTGTAATTTACATCATAGGTAGACCTCAACTATGGGAGACAAACTGAGAAAAAAAAATCCAGAAAATCACATTGTCTGTTTTTTTATCATTTTATTTGCATATTATGGTGGAAAATAAGTATTTGGTCAGAAACAAAATTTCATCTCAATACTTTGTTATATGTCCTTTGTTGGCAATGACAGAGGTCAAACGTTTTCTGTAAGTCTTCACAAGGTTGCCACACACTGTTGTTGGTATGTTGGCCCATTCCTCCATGCAGATCTCCTCTAGAGCAGTGATGTTTTTGGCTTTTCGCTTGGCAACACGGACTTTCAACTCTCTCCAAAGGTTTTCTATAGGGTTGAGATCTGGAGACTGGCTAGGCCACTCCAGGACCTTGAAATGCTTCTTACGAAGCCACTCCTTCGTTGCCCTGGCGGTGTGCTTTGGATCATTGTACAAGTATAGAAATGGCTAGCACACGATCACGGGAAATAAGGTGCTAGTGAACGGGAAGTGATCCCAACAACATATATAAGTCTCTAATCACTGCACACTTTACAACAAGATTTATGCTTCAAAATCATGTGTATTTTATTATGAATGAAGAGGCGACAAGTATAGACGTTTCGGCCACTCTGTGACCTTGATCACTGTGTCGCTGGAAAAGATAGAAAACAAATATACATAAGGCATATAACATACATACAGTATTTGCAATATTTACAAAAGATATACAATATATCAAGTATCGTGGGGAGTAGAGGTCATGTCAGAGTGGCCTCTGACAGGGTCCTAGAATAAGATTGGAACATACTTAAGAGACATAAGAGAGAGATAGATGTACCAGCGAAAAGACCTCCTAGATATATTAGAGGTCTAATAAGCTATGGGTAGGGAGACAAGAGCTACAGATTCTAGAAAAGAAAAGAGACATACCGTAGTGATGTGTCGCTGAGTAATGCTCGAACGTCCTGGATTAGTCTGGGTCAAAGTCTGGATAACCTGGTGAGAGTTAGTCATAGTGAGTCCTATGTCATATAGTGGTTTTAAAGGAGCTACCCCGTAATATTATTGGGACCATGTATAAAGGGTACTAGGATACAGGTGTAATATGGCCAGAGGAGCGTGTGACTGTATATCATTGGTGGCGCGTGATATGGAAAAAAGGCATAATTACCCCTGGTAATAAACTGTACCAGTCCAAGTAGTAAGTGTGTCCTCCTTTGAGCAGCTGCTCGAGCTGTATGAGCCCAAAATGATATAGAAGCCGCTGTAATAGGATTCAATATACGGAAATAATTAATCTAACGCAATGGGCAACATATGACGGGGACAGAGGTGTGTACTTACACCAGGCAATGTGGTGGATGCGCTTTCCTTGGTTAAATGCACTAGTAGAGCTGTATGAGCCCAGGTTGTGTAGATGCCACTAAAATGGGATTAGATATATGGAAGTAAATAATGTGACAAAAATGGAAAAAGTATAAGAGGGGTAGAGGTGTGTACTTACACCAGCAATTATGGTGAGTGTGCTCTCTTTGGTGAGGCGTAATCCTAGAGCTATATGAGCCCAGATAATGTGGATGCCACTAAATAGGGGGAAATCGAATACATAAAGGTAAGTGACCTGACATGATGGGTAATATACAACTGTGGCATCAAGGTGTACTTACACCGGTAAAAATAGTAGGTGCGCCTTCTTGGTTGTAGCGCAACACTGGAGCTGTGTGAGCCCAGATTCCGGGTTATGCAGACGCCACTGAAAAGAGAGTTTACCGTGAGAGCTAAAATGTAATAGGCAAATAGTGTTTGTAGCCCAGGTGTGTACTTACATGTGAACAGGTTTGAAGAGGTGCTGGCACATCCGTGCCTTAGCAATGGGACGCCTGGAAGAGAGCGGGCTGAGCGCTCATAAATAGCGCTCATAGGTCAGGTGACCGGAAGTGGGGAGGACCGCAGACGCATGCGCTGTGCGGTAATCCAAGCTTGTTTGGGGGTTGCCTGGCAACGTCGGCATAGGCGCATTGTCTCTGAGGGCAAACCTAGTGAGGAACGTCGGCGCTTGCGCAATTTGCGGTGGGCGTACCTGCTGTATAGATGATGTAAACTACGGTAATGTCAAAGAGAAGGGAATGGAATGAGTAAAGTGTGTAGTAGAGCTGTAATTGAACAGAGAAGTAAATTCATATGCATGGGACCTGAACTAGATCGTCTATTGCTGGATATATATGGGAGGAAGAAGTGATGAATACAATCATAATCATCCAGGTGGTGGCTGTTGTCATATGAGTGAAAAAGCAGTCCAGAATACGGCAGTGTTAAAGGCAATTGCGATGGTAAACATATATGTAATATGAGGTAATTATGAAGATGGTATATATAAGTCATACATATAGTGTGACGTTATGGGAGTCAGTGGAGAATAATACACCATAACAGAGCTAAGGGATGGTAAATACAGAGTAGATCATAAATACAGTATGACGTTATGGGAGTCAGTAGAGAATAATAAACCATGAAAGTAACACAAACAGAACGTAAAATATAAGGTGAATACAATAAATCATAAACGTATTAAAATATTATAGGAGTCCAAACCATAAAAATAATAAACATAGAAATTAATATAAATGGAGCTAGAACGCAAAATATAGGATAAATATAATAAATCATAAACGTAATATAATGTTGTAGGAGTCCAAACCATAAAAAAGTAAAGTATGAAATTAATACAGACGGATCTGGAACATAAAATGTATAGGATAAATGTAATGAATCATACACGTAATGTGATATCTGTAGGAGTCCAAACCATAAAAATTGAGAGACAAATGACGGAAGAAAGGAAAAGAGAACAAAGAAAAAAGAAAAAAAGCGAAAAGAAAAGAAAAATCTGAAGTTCAGTCTTACCCAGTCAGAGTTATTTGCAAGAGTACGTAGGTTAGGGAGAATTAGTTCATCTATGGAGAGAAGACAAGGTATTAGACTAGCCAATCTATATCGCGGTTAAGGCCTTTAGGGTGGAGTGTGTCAAGAGTGTAGATCCAATATGTTTCTCGCTGCTTCAACATTTGGATGTGGTTACCACCCCTCCTTGGTCTGGTGACTCTTTCAATAACTTGAAATCTAAGTTGGGCTACATTGTGCTTGGCCTCTTTGAAGTGTGCTGGTAAGGGCAACCACGTTTTTTCACACCTGATGGTGGATTTATGAGCAGAGATTCGGTCCCTGATGGCCTGGGTCGTTTCACCTACATATAATAGGCCACAGGGACATTTAACAATGTAAACCACAAAGTTCGACTCGCAGGTGTAGTAATCCTTAATCGGATATGATTTCCCTGTTCTTGGGTGAACCACTTCATTTCCTTTGATTATGTTGGAGCAGCACATACAACTGAGACAAGGAAATGTGCCTGTTCTTGTCTGACCACTCAAGGTTCTGGTACCCAACATCCTTCCTGGTCCTAGGTCAGCTCGGACTACCCTGTCCCTAATATTTTTAGGGCGTCTTGTGCACATTAATGGAGGATTGCTGAAGATGTTGATGTTAGGATATGCCCTATGTAGAAGGGGCCAGTGTCTCCGAATTAGGTTGTGGACCCTAAGCATGGAGGGATGATGATAGTGGACAAAAGGTATCCTAGGAGTTTTATTAGTCATAGTTGGGCTGGTTGTGTTTTCATTAAGTGTTCTCGTGTATTCTGTTTCCAGTAATTGTACTGGATAATCCCGGGCCCTGAATTTTTTCGACATTTCATTCAGTCTCGTTTCCCTTGTGATAGGGTCAGAGACTATCCTGGAGACCCTCTTAAATTGGGACCTAGGGAGGCTGTTTTTGGTGGCTCTAGGGTGACAACTGCTGTATAGAAGTAAGCTGTTGCAGTCTGTGGGTTTGATGTAGATGTCAGTGCTTAAAGTGCCCATATGGTCCTTGATGACCTTGGTGTCTAGAAATGCGACCGTATCCGTCTGGTAGGTGATAGTGAATGATAATTCAGGTCTGATGGAATTTATATGGTTGTAGAATTCGAGAAGGCTTTTTTGGTCCCCTCGCCAAATGCAAAAAATGTCATCAATATAACGGTACCAGGCTAATGCCTGGTCCTGAAAGGTGGTATTACAATAGATATGATCTCTTTCAAACCGATCCATGTACAGGTTGGCGTACGCTGGAGCTACGTTGGATCCCATGGCGGTCCCGCAGCATTGTACATAGAAATCATCCTCAAAAAGGAAATAATTTTCCCTCAGGACAAGGTTCAGGAGTTCTAGGCACAGTTGTTGTGTTCCACTGTCAATCTCAGCTTCCTCTAGGGTAAGCCTTACAGCATCAATGCCCTTGTCGTGTGTGATCGATGTGTACAGACTATTTACATCCATGGTACATAGGATGCTGTCGGGCGGGACCTGGTTAATAGCATGTAGTTTCTGTAAGAAGTCTCCTGTGTCTAAGAGAAAGGATTTGGTGTCCCGAGTGTATGGTGTAAGAATTTTCTCCAGAAAGATTGAGAGAGGATTGAGGATAGAGTCCGTAGAAGCAACAATCGGGCGGCCTGGTGGGTTTTGAAGGTTTTTGTGTATTTTGGGGAGTATGTATATCACAGGTGTGACCGGATGGTGGTTTATTAAATAGGTCCTTGTTTTGTTGTCAATGGTCTTGAGATCAATGTGTCTGTCTAGGACTGACGTGATTTTGTGTCGAATGGTGAATGTAGGATCATTCTGTATCCTCTTATATGTGTTGGTATCAGACAGTTGTCTTTTGATTTCTGATACATAGTAACTCCTGTTCATGATCACAATGGCACCCCCCTTGTCCGCTGGTTTTATAACAATGTTTTTGTTGTCCCTGAGAGATTCTAGGGCTTGTTTCTCGGTAGAATTAAGATTGTGGCGGACAGGGAGGAAGCCAAGGCGATGGTCGTGGATGGTCTGTTTGATGTCTCTATCGAGGAGGTTGATGAATGTCTCAACCGCATGGTTGGTTTTAGGTTACATTGTTTGGACTCCTACCTTGGTGCCGGATTGGGAGGTGGTATTGAAGTGGACTTTAAGTCTGATATTTCTATAGAAGCGATGGAGATCTTTCTCAAGTTGGAAAGAATCCCACCTAGGTGTGGGGCAAAAGGACAGGCCCATGTTTAGCACTTTAAGTCCTGCAGCCGAAACGTGCGAAATTTCAAAGAGATACAGAGGACTATCTAAATAATCGTGTGTACAAATGGGAGGACCCGATCCCCAGACGACAACGGTCAAGATTCCGCCGACCAGCAGGAAGCAACCATCCCTCAGGGGGCTCCTCGGCTGCAGGGGACTCGTCACCAGGCTCAGGCAGCGACGCTGGTGGTCCCCACACCACGAGATCCTCGGCTTTTTTAGGAGCAAACGCACGCCAGTACGGAGGGCAAAGAAAAAAGGACGCAGATCATCAGATGACACTCCGGTCCAAGGTAGGAGTCCAAACAATGTAATTAATATCTCTGACTACTCTCTTTCTCCCACTGAACTTAAAGTGCTAAACATGGGCCTGTCCTTTTGCCCCACACCTAGGTGGGATTCTTTCCAACTTGAGAAAGATCTCCATCGCTTCTATAGAAATATCAGACTTAAAGTCCACTTCAATACCACCTCCCAATCCGGCACCAACACATTAGGTACAGTACCTAACCGTGGCGCAGATCCCAAGATCACCATAGGGACCCTGGGACTACGTACCCCGAGTAATTTCATGCCACCTAAAACCAACCATGCGGTTGAGACATTCATCAACCTCCTCGATAGAGACATCAAACAGACCATCCACGACCATCGCCTTGGCTTCCTCCCTGTCCGCCACAATCTTAATTCTACCGAGAAACAAGCCCTAGAATCTCTCAGGGACAACAAAAACATTGTTATAAAACCAGCGGACAAGGGGGGTGCCATTGTGATCATGAACAGGAGTTACTATGTATCAGAAATCAAAAGACAACTGTCTGATACCAACACATATAAGAGGATACAGAATGATCCTACATTCACCATTCGACACAAAATCACGTCAGTCCTAGACAGACACATTGATCTCAAGACCATTGACAACAAAACAAGGACCTATTTAATAAACCACCATCCGGTCACACCTGTGATATACATACTCCCCAAAATACACAAAAACCTTCAAAACCCACCAGGCCGCCCGATTGTTGCTTCTACGGACTCTATCCTCAATCCTCTCTCAATCTTTCTGGAGAAAATTCTTACACCATACACTCGGGACACCAAATCCTTTCTCTTAGACACAGGAGACTTCTTACAGAAACTACATGCTATTAACCAGGTCCCGCCCGACAGCATCCTATGTACCATGGATGTAAATAGTCTGTACACATCGATCACACACGACAAGGGCATTGATGCTGTAAGGCTTACCCTAGAGGAAGCTGAGATTGACAGTGGAACACAACAACTGTGCCTAGAACTCCTGAACCTTGTCCTGAGGGAAAATTATTTCCTTTTTGAGGATGATTTCTATGTACAATGCTGCGGGACCGCCATGGGATCCAACGTAGCTCCAGCGTACGCCAACCTGTACATGGATCGGTTTGAAAGAGATCATATCTATTGTAATACCACCTTTCAGGACCAGGCATTAGCCTGGTACCGTTATATTGATGACATTTTTTGCATTTGGCGAGGGGACCAAAAAAGCCTTCTCGAATTCTACAACCATATGAATTCCATCAGACCTGAATTATCATTCACTATCACCTACCAGACGGATACGGTCGCATTTCTAGACACCAAGGTCATCAAGGACCATATGGGCACTTTAAGCACTGACATCTACATCAAACCCACAGACTGCAACAGCTTACTTCTATACAGCAGTTGTCACCCTAGAGCCACCAAAAACAGCCTCCCTAGGTCCCAATTTAAGAGGGTCTCCAGGATAGTCTCTGACCCTATCACAAGGGAAACGAGACTGAATGAAATGTCGAAAAAATTCAGGGCCCGGGATTATCCAGTACAATTACTGGAAACAGAATACACGAGAACACTTAATGAAAACACAACCAGCCCAACTATGACTAATAAAACTCCTAGGATACCTTTTGTCCACTATCATCATCCCTCCATGCTTAGGGTCCACAACCTAATTCGGAGACACTGGCCCCTTCTACATAGGGCATATCCTAACATCAACATCTTCAGCAATCCTCCATTAATGTGCACAAGACGCCCTAAAAATATTAGGGACAGGGTAGTCCGAGCTGACCTAGGACCAGGAAGGATGTTGGGTACCAGAACCTTGAGTGGTCAGACAAGAACAGGCACATTTCCTTGTCTCAGTTGTATGTGCTGCTCCAACATAATCAAAGGAAATGAAGTGGTTCACCCAAGAACAGGGAAATCATATCCGATTAAGGATTACTACACCTGCGAGTCGAACTTTGTGGTTTACATTGTTAAATGTCCCTGTGGCCTATTATATGTAGGTGAAACGACCCAGGCCATCAGGGACCGAATCTCTGCTCATAAATCCACCATCAGGTGTGAAAAAACGTGGTTGCCCTTACCAGCACACTTCAAAGAGGCCAAGCACAATGTAGCCCAACTTAGATTTCAAGTTATTGAAAGAGTCACCAGACCAAGGAGGGGTGGTAACCACATCCAAATGTTGAAGCAGCGAGAAACATATTGGATCTACACTCTTGACACACTCCACCCTAAAGGCCTTAACCGCGATATAGATTGGCTAGTCTAATACCTTGTCTTCTCTCCATAGATGAACTAATTCTCCCTAACCTACGTACTCTTGCAAATAACTCTGACTGGGTAAGACTGAACTTCAGATTTTTCTTTTCTTTTCGCTTTTTTTCTTTTTTCTTTGTTCTCTTTTCCTTTCTTCCGTCATTTGTCTCTCAATTTTTATGGTTTGGACTCCTACAGATATCACATTACGTGTATGATTCATTACATTTATCCTATACATTTTATGTTCCAGATCCGTCTGTATTAATTTCATACTTTACTTTTTTATGGTTTGGACTCCTACAACATTATATTACGTTTATGATTTATTATATTTATCCTATATTTTGCGTTCTAGCTCCATTTATATTAATTTCTATGTTTATTATTTTTATGGTTTGGACTCCTATAATATTTTAATACGTTTATGATTTATTGTATTCACCTTATATTTTACGTTCTGTTTGTGTTACTTTCATGGTTTATTATTCTCTACTGACTCCCATAACGTCATACTGTATTTATGATCTACTCTGTATTTACCATCCCTTAGCTCTGTTATGGTGTATTATTCTCCACTGACTCCCATAACGTCACACTATATGTATGACTTATATATACCATCTTCATAATTACCTCATATTACATATATGTTTACCATCGCAATTGCCTTTAACACTGCCGTATTCTGGACTGCTTTTTCACTCATATGACAACAGCCACCACCTGGATGATTATGATTGTATTCATCACTTCTTCCTCCCATATATATCCAGCAATAGACGATCTAGTTCAGGTCCCATGCATATGAATTTACTTCTCTGTTCAATTACAGCTCTACTACACACTTTACTCATTCCATTCCCTTCTCTTTGACATTACCGTAGTTTACATCATCTATACAGCAGGTACGCCCACCGCAAATTGCGCAAGCGCCGACGTTCCTCACTAGGTTTGCCCTCAGAGACAATGCGCCTATGCCGACGTTGCCAGGCAACCCCCAAACAAGCTTGGATTACCGCACAGCGCATGCGTCTGCGGTCCTCCCCACTTCCGGTCACCTGACCTATGAGCGCTATTTATGAGCGCTCAGCCCGCTCTCTTCCAGGCGTCCCATTGCTAAGGCACGGATGTGCCAGCACCTCTTCAAACCTGTTCACATGTAAGTACACACCTGGGCTACAAACACTATTTGCCTATTACATTTTAGCTCTCACGGTAAACTCTCTTTTCAGTGGCGTCTGCATAACCCGGAATCTGGGCTCACACAGCTCCAGTGTTGCGCTACAACCAAGAAGGCGCACCTACTATTTTTACCGGTGTAAGTACACCTTGATGCCACAGTTGTATATTACCCATCATGTCAGGTCACTTACCTTTATGTATTCGATTTCCCCCTATTTAGTGGCATCCACATTATCTGGGCTCATATAGCTCTAGGATTACGCCTCACCAAAGAGAGCACACTCACCATAATTGCTGGTGTAAGTACACACCTCTACCCCTCTTATACTTTTTCCATTTTTGTCACATTATTTACTTCCATATATCTAATCCCATTTTAGTGGCATCTACACAACCTGGGCTCATACAGCTCTACTAGTGCATTTAACCAAGGAAAGCGCATCCACCACATTGCCTGGTGTAAGTACACACCTCTGTCCCCGTCATATGTTGCCCATTGCGTTAGATTAATTATTTCCGTATATTGAATCCTATTACAGCGGCTTCTATATCATTTTGGGCTCATACAGCTCGAGCAGCTGCTCAAAGGAGGACACACTTACTACTTGGACTGGTACAGTTTATTACCAGGGGTAATTATGCCTTTTTTCCATATCACGCGCCACCAATGATATACAGTCACACGCTCCTCTGGCCATATTACACCTGTATCCTAGTACCCTTTATACATGGTCCCAATAATATTACGGGGTAGCTCCTTTAAAACCACTATATGACATAGGACTCACTATGACTAACTCTCACCAGGTTATCCAGACTTTGACCCAGACTAATCCAGGACGTTCGAGCATTACTCAGCGACACATCACTACGGTATGTCTCTTTTCTTTTCTAGAATCTGTAGCTCTTGTCTCCCTACCCATAGCTTATTAGACCTCTAATATATCTAGGAGGTCTTTTCGCTGGTACATCTATCTCTCTCTTATGTCTCTTAAGTATGTTCCAATCTTATTCTAGGACCCTGTCAGAGGCCACTCTGACATGACCTCTACTCCCCACGATACTTGATATATTGTATATCTTTTGTAAATATTGTAAATACTGTATGTATGTTATATGCCTTATGTATATTTGTTTTCTATCTTTTCCAGCGACACAGTGATCAAGGCCACAGAGTGGCCGAAACGTCTATACTTGTCGCCTCTTCATTCATAATAAAATACACATGATTTTGAAGCATAAATCTTGTTGTAAAGTGTGCAGTGATTAGAGACTTATATATGTTGTTGGGATCACTTCCCGTTCACTAGCACCTTATTTCCCGTGATCGTGTGCTAGCCATTTCTATACTTGTACATTGAACCAATTTTGGCTTTAAGCACCGATAGAACCGATGTCAGCAGAAACCTACGCCTACGATGACGCCACGGGGTCCACAATTCTATCAAGAATAAGGAAAGGAACCGACTTTCTCCACGTACCCAGTAAGGACATCAAAACAAGGGACTGGGAAAGAGAGAAGAAGAAACTCATCTCCTTTGATTTACACTGTGCCACCCTTGGGGAGTACCATAGACAAGGCAAGATTCCCCGTGGTCTACGTAGCCACCTACGACCTACACTCTTCTCAGAGAATGACCAATACTGCGCCACTTTTCAAAAGATTTTGAACAAATGTTCGTTGGACATTATTTTATTAACAATCGAATACCTACAAGAAGCAATTAAAGAGACGGAGGTGAAGATTACCAACATTGAAACCCAACTCACCACAACTTTGAATGATACTGAATTTACTACACTCAAAAATAAGGTTGACTCTATACTATCCACACACCAAAAAAATCTGGAAGAGAGGAAACGTGCGAAATTTCAAAGAGATACAGAGGACTATCTAAATAATCGTGTGTACAAATGGGAGGACCCGATCCCCAGACGACAACGGTCAAGATTCCGCCGACCAGCAGGAAGCAACCATCCCTCAGGGGGCTCCTCGGCTGCAGGGGACTCGTCACCAGGCTCAGGCAGCGACGCTGGTGGTCCCCACACCACGAGATCCTCGGCTTTTTTAGGAGCAAACGCACGCCAGTACGGAGGGCAAAGAAAAAAGGACGCAGATCATCAGATGACACTCCGGTCCAAGGTAGGAGTCCAAACAATGTAATTAATATCTCTGACTACTCTCTTTCTCCCACTGAACTTAAAGTGCTAAACATGGGCCTGTCCTTTTGCCCCACACCTAGGTGGGATTCTTTCCAACTTGAGAAAGATCTCCATCGCTTCTATAGAAATATCAGACTTAAAGTCCACTTCAATACCACCTCCCAATCCGGCACCAACACATTAGGTACAGTACCTAACCGTGGCGCAGATCCCAAGATCACCATAGGGACCCTGGGACTACGTACCCCGAGTAATTTCATGCCACCTAAAACCAACCATGCGGTTGAGACATTCATCAACCTCCTCGATAGAGACATCAAACAGACCATCCACGACCATCGCCTTGGCTTCCTCCCTGTCCGCCACAATCTTAATTCTACCGAGAAACAAGCCCTAGAATCTCTCAGGGACAACAAAAACATTGTTATAAAACCAGCGGACAAGGGGGGTGCCATTGTGATCATGAACAGGAGTTACTATGTATCAGAAATCAAAAGACAACTGTCTGATACCAACACATATAAGAGGATACAGAATGATCCTACATTCACCATTCGACACAAAATCACGTCAGTCCTAGACAGACACATTGATCTCAAGACCATTGACAACAAAACAAGGACCTATTTAATAAACCACCATCCGGTCACACCTGTGATATACATACTCCCCAAAATACACAAAAACCTTCAAAACCCACCAGGCCGCCCGATTGTTGCTTCTACGGACTCTATCCTCAATCCTCTCTCAATCTTTCTGGAGAAAATTCTTACACCATACACTCGGGACACCAAATCCTTTCTCTTAGACACAGGAGACTTCTTACAGAAACTACATGCTATTAACCAGGTCCCGCCCGACAGCATCCTATGTACCATGGATGTAAATAGTCTGTACACATCGATCACACACGACAAGGGCATTGATGCTGTAAGGCTTACCCTAGAGGAAGCTGAGATTGACAGTGGAACACAACAACTGTGCCTAGAACTCCTGAACCTTGTCCTGAGGGAAAATTATTTCCTTTTTGAGGATGATTTCTATGTACAATGCTGCGGGACCGCCATGGGATCCAACGTAGCTCCAGCGTACGCCAACCTGTACATGGATCGGTTTGAAAGAGATCATATCTATTGTAATACCACCTTTCAGGACCAGGCATTAGCCTGGTACCGTTATATTGATGACATTTTTTGCATTTGGCGAGGGGACCAAAAAAGCCTTCTCGAATTCTACAACCATATGAATTCCATCAGACCTGAATTATCATTCACTATCACCTACCAGACGGATACGGTCGCATTTCTAGACACCAAGGTCATCAAGGACCATATGGGCACTTTAAGCACTGACATCTACATCAAACCCACAGACTGCAACAGCTTACTTCTATACAGCAGTTGTCACCCTAGAGCCACCAAAAACAGCCTCCCTAGGTCCCAATTTAAGAGGGTCTCCAGGATAGTCTCTGACCCTATCACAAGGGAAACGAGACTGAATGAAATGTCGAAAAAATTCAGGGCCCGGGATTATCCAGTACAATTACTGGAAACAGAATACACGAGAACACTTAATGAAAACACAACCAGCCCAACTATGACTAATAAAACTCCTAGGATACCTTTTGTCCACTATCATCATCCCTCCATGCTTAGGGTCCACAACCTAATTCGGAGACACTGGCCCCTTCTACATAGGGCATATCCTAACATCAACATCTTCAGCAATCCTCCATTAATGTGCACAAGACGCCCTAAAAATATTAGGGACAGGGTAGTCCGAGCTGACCTAGGACCAGGAAGGATGTTGGGTACCAGAACCTTGAGTGGTCAGACAAGAACAGGCACATTTCCTTGTCTCAGTTGTATGTGCTGCTCCAACATAATCAAAGGAAATGAAGTGGTTCACCCAAGAACAGGGAAATCATATCCGATTAAGGATTACTACACCTGCGAGTCGAACTTTGTGGTTTACATTGTTAAATGTCCCTGTGGCCTATTATATGTAGGTGAAACGACCCAGGCCATCAGGGACCGAATCTCTGCTCATAAATCCACCATCAGGTGTGAAAAAACGTGGTTGCCCTTACCAGCACACTTCAAAGAGGCCAAGCACAATGTAGCCCAACTTAGATTTCAAGTTATTGAAAGAGTCACCAGACCAAGGAGGGGTGGTAACCACATCCAAATGTTGAAGCAGCGAGAAACATATTGGATCTACACTCTTGACACACTCCACCCTAAAGGCCTTAACCGCGATATAGATTGGCTAGTCTAATACCTTGTCTTCTCTCCATAGATGAACTAATTCTCCCTAACCTACGTACTCTTGCAAATAACTCTGACTGGGTAAGACTGAACTTCAGATTTTTCTTTTCTTTTCGCTTTTTTTCTTTTTTCTTTGTTCTCTTTTCCTTTCTTCCGTCATTTGTCTCTCAATTTTTATGGTTTGGACTCCTACAGATATCACATTACGTGTATGATTCATTACATTTATCCTATACATTTTATGTTCCAGATCCGTCTGTATTAATTTCATACTTTACTTTTTTATGGTTTGGACTCCTACAACATTATATTACGTTTATGATTTATTATATTTATCCTATATTTTGCGTTCTAGCTCCATTTATATTAATTTCTATGTTTATTATTTTTATGGTTTGGACTCCTATAATATTTTAATACGTTTATGATTTATTGTATTCACCTTATATTTTACGTTCTGTTTGTGTTACTTTCATGGTTTATTATTCTCTACTGACTCCCATAACGTCATACTGTATTTATGATCTACTCTGTATTTACCATCCCTTAGCTCTGTTATGGTGTATTATTCTCCACTGACTCCCATAACGTCACACTATATGTATGACTTATATATACCATCTTCATAATTACCTCATATTACATATATGTTTACCATCGCAATTGCCTTTAACACTGCCGTATTCTGGACTGCTTTTTCACTCATATGACAACAGCCACCACCTGGATGATTATGATTGTATTCATCACTTCTTCCTCCCATATATATCCAGCAATAGACGATCTAGTTCAGGTCCCATGCATATGAATTTACTTCTCTGTTCAATTACAGCTCTACTACACACTTTACTCATTCCATTCCCTTCTCTTTGACATTACCGTAGTTTACATCATCTATACAGCAGGTACGCCCACCGCAAATTGCGCAAGCGCCGACGTTCCTCACTAGGTTTGCCCTCAGAGACAATGCGCCTATGCCGACGTTGCCAGGCAACCCCCAAACAAGCTTGGATTACCGCACAGCGCATGCGTCTGCGGTCCTCCCCACTTCCGGTCACCTGACCTATGAGCGCTATTTATGAGCGCTCAGCCCGCTCTCTTCCAGGCGTCCCATTGCTAAGGCACGGATGTGCCAGCACCTCTTCAAACCTGTTCACATGTAAGTACACACCTGGGCTACAAACACTATTTGCCTATTACATTTTAGCTCTCACGGTAAACTCTCTTTTCAGTGGCGTCTGCATAACCCGGAATCTGGGCTCACACAGCTCCAGTGTTGCGCTACAACCAAGAAGGCGCACCTACTATTTTTACCGGTGTAAGTACACCTTGATGCCACAGTTGTATATTACCCATCATGTCAGGTCACTTACCTTTATGTATTCGATTTCCCCCTATTTAGTGGCATCCACATTATCTGGGCTCATATAGCTCTAGGATTACGCCTCACCAAAGAGAGCACACTCACCATAATTGCTGGTGTAAGTACACACCTCTACCCCTCTTATACTTTTTCCATTTTTGTCACATTATTTACTTCCATATATCTAATCCCATTTTAGTGGCATCTACACAACCTGGGCTCATACAGCTCTACTAGTGCATTTAACCAAGGAAAGCGCATCCACCACATTGCCTGGTGTAAGTACACACCTCTGTCCCCGTCATATGTTGCCCATTGCGTTAGATTAATTATTTCCGTATATTGAATCCTATTACAGCGGCTTCTATATCATTTTGGGCTCATACAGCTCGAGCAGCTGCTCAAAGGAGGACACACTTACTACTTGGACTGGTACAGTTTATTACCAGGGGTAATTATGCCTTTTTTCCATATCACGCGCCACCAATGATATACAGTCACACGCTCCTCTGGCCATATTACACCTGTATCCTAGTACCCTTTATACATGGTCCCAATAATATTACGGGGTAGCTCCTTTAAAACCACTATATGACATAGGACTCACTATGACTAACTCTCACCAGGTTATCCAGACTTTGACCCAGACTAATCCAGGACGTTCGAGCATTACTCAGCGACACATCACTACGGTATGTCTCTTTTCTTTTCTAGAATCTGTAGCTCTTGTCTCCCTACCCATAGCTTATTAGACCTCTAATATATCTAGGAGGTCTTTTCGCTGGTACATCTATCTCTCTCTTATGTCTCTTAAGTATGTTCCAATCTTATTCTAGGACCCTGTCAGAGGCCACTCTGACATGACCTCTACTCCCCACGATACTTGATATATTGTATATCTTTTGTAAATATTGTAAATACTGTATGTATGTTATATGCCTTATGTATATTTGTTTTCTATCTTTTCCAGCGACACAGTGATCAAGGCCACAGAGTGGCCGAAACGTCTATACTTGTCGCCTCTTCATTCATAATAAAATACACATGATTTTGAAGCATAAATCTTGTTGTAAAGTGTGCAGTGATTAGAGACTTATATATGCTTTGGATCATTGTCATGTTGAAAGACCCAGCCACGTTTCATCTTCAATGCCCTTGCTGATGGAAGGAGGTTTGCACTCAAAATCTCACGATACATGGCCCCATTCATTCTTTCATGTACCCGGATCAGTCGTCCTGGCCCCTTTGCAGAGAAACAGCCCCAAAGCTTGATGTTTCCACCACCATGCTTTACAGTAGGTATGGTGTTTGATGGATGCAACTCAGTATTCTTTTTCCTCCAAACACGACAAGTTGTGTTTCTACCAAACAGTTCCAGTTTGGTTTCATCAGACCATAGGACATTCTCCCAAAACTCCTCTGGATCATCCAAATGCTCTCTAGCAAACTTCAGACGGGCCCGGACATGTACTGGCTTAAGCAGTGGGACACGTCTGGCACTGCAGGATCTGAGTCCATGGTGGCGTAGTGTGTTACTTATGGTAGGCCTTGTTACATTGGTCCCAGCTCTCTGCAGTTCATTCACTAGGTCCCCCCGCGTGGTTCTGGGATTTTTGCTCACCGTTCTTGTGATCATTCTGACCCCACGGGGTGGGATTTTGCGTGGAACCCCAGATCGAGGGAGATTATCAGTGGTCTTGAATGTCTTCCATTTTCTAATTATTGCTCCCACTGTTGATTTCTTCACTCCAAGCTGGTTGGCTATTGCAGATTCAGTCTTCCCAGCCTGGTGCAGGGCTCCAATTTTGTTTCTGGTGTCCTTTGACAGCTCTTTGGTCTTCACCATAGTGGAGTTTGGAGTCAGACTGTTTGAGGGTGTGCACAGGTGTCTTTTTATACTGATAACAAGTTTAAACAGGTGCCATTACTACAGGTAATGAGTGGAGGAAAGAGGAGACTCTTAAAGAAGAAGTTACAGGTGTGTGAGAGCCAGAAATCTTGATTGTTTGTTTCTGACCAAATACTTATTTTCCACCATAATATGCAAATAAAATGATAAAAAAACAGACAATGTGATTTTCTGGATTTTTTTTTCTCAGTTTGTCTCCCATAGTTGAGGTCTACCTATGATGTAAATTACAGACGCCTCTCATCTTTTTAAGTGGTGGAACTTGCACTATTGCTGACTGACTAAATACTTTTTTGCCCCACTGTATATATATATATATATATATATATATATATATATATATATATGTGTGTTTATATGCATTGTCAGGATTGAAACCCAGCAGCTCTTGTGCACCAGGCAGTTGCTCTTCCCTCTGAGCTATTCAGTTCGCTGGACAGTTCCTTGCTATATCAGATACTACTACCTGTGTTGTTCCTGATGTCCACCCCAAGTTCCTGATTGGCTTACCCTGTCAACTCCTGATGAACACCCTTCTTAAACCTGGCACTGCACTTCCTTCATTGTGAGAATATTGAGCTCCCAGTCTTTAGTCTAGCTTCTTCCCACCTGCTGCTTATCCTCAAGATGCTACTGCTACTCTGTGTACAGACCTCTGGCTATATCCTGACTATGTTACCTGCTTATCCTCCCAACTATACTGCAGCTCCGTGTACTGGCCTCTGGCTATATCCTGACTACGTTACCTGCTTATTCTCCCAACTATACTGCTGCTCCATGTGCTGACCTCTGGCTTTTCCTAACTATGTTACCTGTTTATCCTCCCAACTATGCTGCTGTTCCGTGTACCGACCTCTGGCTATATCCTGACCACGATTCCTGCTTATCCTTCCAATTACACTGATGCTCCGTGTACCGACCTCTAGCTATATCCTAATTATGCTGCCCCTAGTGATTGCAATATCACTACTCCAACGCAGGTCAGTCCTTAACACTTATGTGTATCGTAAACCCTTTTCTTTGCCTATCCTGTACATACCAATCTTTTTCATTTTCCTTCTATCCCTTACATTTTTTCTTTTACCCTATTTTCCTTAATAAACCATATTTTTCCTTCTCCCTTCTCATCCTTAACCCTTTCCACTATTTATTTTCCCTATATCTTTCATCTCTTTAAATGTCGCTTTTTTGCTTTTATTTTGTTATTCTATGCGTCTATACTACTGTGTATTTATAATATGTCTCTTCCCTTTTTCTTTAGTCTATGTGCACACATTGCGGATTAGGCTTAGGAATTTCTGGTGCGGATTCTGTCTCTCCTGGCAGAAAACGCACCTGCGGTTTTTTGTGCAGTTCCGCAGCGGGTTTTTTTGTGCGTTTTTGCTGCGGTTTTCTTGCGGATTTGCTGCGTTTTTACCCCTGCGGTTTTCTATAATGGAATGGGTACAAAAACGCTGCAGATTCACAAAAAAAAGTGACATGCTACTTCTTTTAAACCGCAGCGTTTCCACAGCGGATTTTCCGCAAAGTGTGCACAGCATTTTTTTTTCCTCATTGATTTACATTGTACTGTAAATCAATTGCGGATCTGCAGCGTTTCTGCACTGCAAAAAACGCTGCAGATCCGCAGATAATCCGCAACGTGTGCACATACCCACCCCATTTATGTAAAAAAAATCCTTAATAAGAACTACTTTAACCAAAAAGGCTCCCCCTGTGCGTTTTTTCTAGATGCTTCTATGCGGAGCCTAAAAAAATGCATGTAAATAGCTGCAGTTACTTTATTAAATGCAGAATCAAAGCTTTTCTGTACTATAAAAAAAAAAATTAAAAATGCGACTTCACATCTGCAGAAAAATTGGGTTAGAAGATTGTTATTGTGTAGTTTGGTGCGGATCCTGCAGGAAACAAAAACGCTATTTCTGTAAAGTGTGAACATGCCTTACAGACAAAAAAAAAGCTAGATGTATAGTGAAGCTACATCAAGATGAGAGAGTTCTGGCGGCCCCAACTGTGAATGAAGGAACAAAAAATAATTTACAGGTCCCAACTACAGATGAGCAGGATGCACAGATGATGTTGCACCAGTCCGGGCTAATCAAAAGCTGCTTAGGGGACGCCGAATGGTAAGAGATTCAAGGCCTCCCTTCCAGCCACCAGGGACCACTGATCTGCACACTGGACCAAAGACCCGTGAATCCATCCGCTCATCTCTAGTCCCTACTGTCCTGGATACAGCGGATAGCCCCAGATTTGTGTCTACGCCCTGCAGTCTTGGGCGTCTGCTGAATGTTCCTCACTGCCACTGCTCCTCTGACATCTCCTCCTGCCAGGATAGAAAGAAATGGTAAATGGGCGTGCATTGGGGTGTGGACAAAATTTGCTGTGCGATGCACCACATTGTCTGTCATACTCTCTGTTCTTCAAAAGTTGGGAGGTATGCTGTCCTGTGAATAATTTAGCTCAACTCTACACTCCTCCCTTCAGCGTCTTCCAGCATACATTTGCATGTTACAAAAAAGCACTCCTGTCTTGGGGTAGCCCTTCTGTATACAGCCCTTCCCTGCAGTAGATTATATCTGTCAGTCCCTCTGTATACAGCGCCCTTCTGTAGTACATCACTGCTCTCGGCCCTTCTCTGTACACCTCCGTCCTGTGACATCGTTCCTCTCAGCCCTTCTGCATACCCCTTCAGTACATTGCTCCTCTCTGATCCTCAGTATATAACCACATCCTCCTCCTGATATGAGGTGTACATTGGAGGCTCTGGCAAACAATAACGTAAAGTCATCGCACTGGCTAACATCCCTTGTGTTACCCTGGCCTCCAGCAGGCCAGAAGCAGACTGTGTCTTGCAGTAGTAAGGGGTGAAGCAGTGAACAGAGGATCAAGATTACAAATCCTGCAGGTTGATCCAGCCCACTGCTAGACCAGCCCATGTGGCATTTGCAAGATGGTTAGTCTGGCCCTGTTCCCTAGCCCCAACCATTCTGAAATTCCAAATGTCTGGGTGGTAAGAATAATTTGCATGGATTATTCAATTAATTCCTCCTCTTTCTACTTCAAAAGTTTGTGGAGACCTGACGTTTACCCTCAATAAAACAAATGGCTCTCAAATCTTCCATCAAACAATACCACAAGAAGAAAATCTTGGAGGACCTTCCCACCTTTGGCATTCTAGCAGTTAATTTGCTGAGGTAATCTGGAGAAATTTCATCCCATGCTTCCAGAAGCCCCTCCCACAAGTTGGTTTGGCTTGATGGGCACTTTTTGTGTACCATACGGTCAAGCTACTATCACAACAGCTCAATGGGGTTGAGATCTGATGATTGCACTGGCCACTCCATTACAGATAGAATACCAGCTGCCTGCTTCTTCCCTAAATGGTTTTTGCATAATTTGGAGGTGTGATTTAGGTCATTGTCCTGTTGTAGGATGAAATTGGCTCCAATCAAGCGCTGCCACAGGGTATGGCATTGCAAAATGGAGTGATGGCCTTCCTTATTCAAAATCTGTTTTACCTTGTACAAATCTCCTACTTTACCAGCACCAATGCAACCCCAGACCATCACATTACCTCCACCATGCTTGACAGATGGCATCAGGCACTCTTCCAGCATCTTTTCAGTTGTTCTGCGTCTCACAAATGTTCTTCTGTGGGATCCAAACACCTCAAACTTGGATTAGTCTGTCCATAACACTTTTTACCAATCTTCCTCTGTCCGATGTCTGTGTTCTTTTGCCCATATTAATCTTTTCCTTTTATTAGCCAGTGTCAGATGTGGCTTCTTCTTTGCCACTCTGCCCTGAAGGCCAGCATCCCAGAGTCGCCTCTTCACTGTAGACGTTGACACTGGCGTTTTGCGTGTACTATTTAATGAAGCTGCCAGTTGAGGTGTCGATTTCTTGTCTTGTTGCTCAGTTGTGCAGCTGGGTCTCCCACTTCTCTTTCTACTCTGGATAGAGCCTGTTTGTGCTCTTCTCTGAAGGGGGTAGTACACACCGTTGTAGGAAATCTTCAGTTTCTTGGCAACTTCTAGCATGGAATAGCCTATATTTCTAAGAACAAGAATAGACTGTCGAGTTTCACATGAAAGTTCTTTTTTTCTGGGCATTTCAAAAGTTTAATGGAACCAACAAATGCAATGCTCCAGATTCTTAACTAGCTCAAAGGAAGGGCAGGTTTATAGGTTCTCTAATCAGCCAAACTGTTTTCAGCTGTGCTAACATACTTGCACAAGGGTTTTCAAGGGTATTCTAACCATCCATTAGCCTTCTTACACAGTTAGCAAACACAAAGTACCATAAGAACACTGGAGTGATGGTTGTTGGAAATGGGCCTCTATACATCTATGAAGATATTGCATTACAAACCAGACGTTTGCAGCTAGAATAGTCATTTACCACATTAACAATGTATAGAGTGTATTTCTGAATCATTTAATGTTAGCTTCATTGGAAAAAACAGTGCTTTTCTTTCAAAAATAAGGAAATTTCTAAGTGACCCTAAACTTTTAAACGGTAGTGTTAACCCTGAGCACCAATTAGAGCTGGCGTCATTAATCCTTTGGACAAATTAAATATCAAGAGGAAGTCTGAGAGAAGCCGCAGCCCTGACTTCTTGTTGATGTTCCATACATCTGAAAACAGGGATCCTGAAGTTGACGCTGAATGGGCGCAGGGTAGACATGACATAACAACCTCATGTGAGCCCTGGGAAGGCGAGTGCTGACACTGCTGGAACAGCGCCAGCACCGTAGGTGAGTATAGGTGTTTTTATTTTAACGGAGCGAAACATGAGGAACGAGAAGGCGTTGTCCTAGTAGTGAACAACCACTTTAAGGGTGATTGACAATCTTGAGAGGACAATCTCAATGAGCAAGCAATTATTGGGGAAAGCATGAAGAAGTGGGTCAGCATGAGCAGGTAAGCCTATTTAATGCCATAATCTCATCTATTTTCTATTATACTTTAATTAAAAAGTCCCTGCCATTCCCTCACTACACTAACTGTTTTATTTATTTTTTTACTACTTAGTTTTTGATGACTCTTCGTTTTGAGAATCTCAGTGCACGCTTGGATACTCAAACAAAGCATCATCATGGGACAGAGGCTGTGGTCACTGCCGCGATCTCTGTCTCCTCCCTGAAATGAAGCATGCACGGGACTTTCAAGTGAAGAGTCATCAAAAACAAAGTAGTAAAAAAATAAGCAGTTAGATACTGTAGTGAGAGAATGGTAGGGACTTTTTAATTAAAGTATATTAGAAAATAAATTAGATGATGGCATTAAATAGATAGGAATTAAGGATTAAAATTAACTTGTGATTTGGACCACCCCTTTAATGTATGGGGGAGTGAAAATGGATCTTTGAAAGAAAAGGCTGCTACTGTTTCTGTACTTCTAATTAAAATTGCCAAATTATGTGAAGATACAAGGGTGACAGTCTCAGAAATGGCCACTCTAGTGGATACTGCTACCCCTAACAGCTTGGAAAACAACCAAGCTAGTAGCGGAGGGGGTGGTTGGGAGCTAGGGGAGGGTAATATAGGTATTTTTTAAGACAGTTCATGGTTATAGGGGGGATTATATAATTAGAAAGACGGATAGAATAATTTATCACCAAGACCACCTCAACAAATGGTTTGCAGTCTCCTTATCGCAGAACTAGTTAAAGGGACTTGGAATAGAATGACTGTGCAAACCAAGCACAGGAGCTCCGTGCATCATCGTGCACCCAAACATTTTAGTGTACCTTCCGACCTGCTTGTTTTCCATCTATCCATTCTCTGGCTCTTTGAGGCCAGAGCTGGCAATCAAAGAAGAGGTGAGGTGGTGATAGATGGAAAACAAGTAAATGGGGAGGTGCACTAAGTATTTGGCCTGCCACAGTGCACCGAGCACCTGCTGTACGTGGTTTGAATAGTGATTCTGTGTTTACAGAGTCCCTTTAATAAATTATTGCTGTGTGCTGGTAATGATTCACCTGTCGTGGTCCACGTGGGAACCATTGCCAGTGACGGCAAAAGTGGTGGGTGGAGGATCCTTAGGAATAATTTTAAAGAAATAGGGTGCAAGCTGAAGGAAAGGACTTCCACAGTACTATTCTCTGGAATACTGCTTGTGCGATGCTCAATGCAGCGCCCCAGAGTCCTGGTCGTTGCAGTACTGTGGCTCCGCCACTAAGGGGAGCCATGGTGCGTTCGATGGCACTGAAGGAGTTCCTCCAATCAGGTATCACAGACACCAATATGTTTCACAGCTGGGCCTCCGGGGGGAGCTAAGGGTGCTATTCATTAGGCCACTCCCCACCATAGTGGGTAAACTGGGGGTCAGGCAGGAAGTTAGTGAAGAAAGCTGACTGGATCGAACGAAGCAACACCTAGTGAGAGAGGGTGTTGTGGAGGAAGAGACAGTAGGGTCTCTGCCAGGGGTGGGATCCTGGCAGAGGCTTGGCATTGAAAGAACGTAACGGGACCGTGCCTGCTCAGGATAGCGGCGGTGCCCTAAGAAAGGATTAGAAGCGAGATAGATTGTGCTGAGTGAGAAACGAAATCAAGCAGAAGGAGAATACCAGCAGGGGTTTTGTTGAAAGAGGCAGCACCTTGCTGAGGCGCATTACCGGTGGCCGGAACGCCGAGGGAGTGGAATAAGATACAGCTTTAAGCCATACTCCAAACAGCGGCAGGACAGTCAGTCTCAGGCGGGCTGTCTACCACATATCACCTATGAAGTCTTGGGGGGCAATTGCGGGAGAGGGGCGTCTCTAGGGTCCCGGAAGAACTCCAGGCCTACCTGACAAACGGGTGCCGTTCTTACTGTAACATCAGGAAGGGACGGAAGATTAGCAGAAGATCAGTTAATCGAGTTGTGAGGGAACTTAAGAAACAGACACAACAGTTGTGGGGTACTTTCCGTAAGCACAGCAGGGAAGGACTATAACACAAAGCGCTAAGAAGGAAGGCACTGATTTCCACTTGTGAGGAGAACTCTGGAAGTGCCATTGGACCGGCCGGACTTGCGCAGCCTGGTGGACCGGATTCTGGACTGAGGACCGAGAGATCTCCAGTAAAGAGGTAAAGAGACTGCAACCTGGTGTCCTTGTTATTTACTGCGACCTGCACCCCACAACTGCACCGCTATACCACCGTTAACAGTACCTATTTGCAACGGACGTCCCCCACTGACAGACAGGGCCACGGACCGGGTCTAGCCACCGTGACAACCCCAGGACTGAGATCCCCGAGGCCCGGCTCCGGGTACCCCTCGGCCCTGCGGCGGTGTGGGGGCGCTCCAAATCTTGGCGTCACGAACAGGATCTACTTAAGCCTGAAGAATCAGGTCATGTGTGCCTAGAGACTGTGATTTGTTGTGCATGAACTGTAGCTTTATTGAGAGACTGTGTGCTACCACTGACCAATAGAAGTTCCCGCCAAAAGCCGCCGCCATTGCTACTTTGGAGAAGAAGGAGGGCGTGCTATGGGAGGAGACTACCAGAATGGCGCGAGAAATGGATACCGCCCTCTGCGTTTCGGGCTGCAAGGAGATGACCTGCCCCAAAGCAGAAGACAACCTCCTGATTTGCAACGGCGGGAAGCAGGAGATGGAGAAGCCCGACCTCGGAGAAATGGCGGAGTCAGGTGCATGCACTGCCACCGACTATCAGGCAGCGATGATGAACAGCAAGTGCCTGAGCGAGGAAGATGCGACTCCGGCTTGCCCCTCTTCACCGGAGACGGACTTATGTCCCCTGCAGCCGGAGGACCTGAAACTCCTGGAACAGATAGCAGAGCTGAGTCCACCAACCCTGACCTTGGAGTCCGTGGAGGAGGAACCACAGCGAGCGGAGCAGCGTTCGGGGGCCGCATCGGAAGAGCCGCGGTCCGAGCAGCAGCCGACTCCAGCGTTCTTGTCAGCGGACCGGATCGACATCGGTGGAACCACATCAGGCGTAGGTACGGAAGACGCCCCTGCTCCCCCTCACGAGTCCGCTTCCACGACCCACCTCCATCTCAGTAAAGGTCGACCCTTCTCGGCAGGGTTAATGGTGTTATCCCCTGGTGACCTGGGGAGGATGGTGCCACCGCTGTCGACTAGAGTGGGAGAGCCCGTGGATGTGAGTCTAGATGGAGTAGTTCTTCGGTGGGACAGCCCCTGGGTTGGGACAGATGGATCCCAGGAGAACGGGTCCACTCTTGCGGTGCTTACGTGGGAACAATATAGACAGTGCTTGATTCTACAGTGGAAAGGCCGGAAAGAGGCCGAGCCGATGGGTCCATCGAAAATACAACAATCCCCTCCGGCATGGGATGACAGAGACGTGATAAGGCGGGGCACTGTGTTGGCCTACCATGCAAGAAGGGGGTGGGGCCTCATACACGAGCCGGGATTGGATACTGACGTTTTTGTTGCGCACTGTAACGTGAGGGCTCCCTGCTGTGGCCGAAGTGGAGAACCATTGCAAAAGGGGGATCAGGTGACCTACAGCCGCCACCAGAACCCGCTCGGGTGGTATGCACGGAATGTTCGGCGGTGTATGTTTGGAGCCGCGACCCTTACCACCTCGGACCTGGTCCCAGGAGCACCCGACCTTGTCACCATCGCGACAGTGCGCCTGGTAGCGGCCACCGAGTTGGCCAGTCGAGTTCATCTGCACGTTCGAACCGCGGACACTGGCACCACAGTGGCCGGGGGGCAGGAGCCCAAGCCACCTGAGCAAGAGTAAACCTCGGAAACCTGAAAATGTAAATAGTTACTGTTTGTTCTTTAAGTTGCTGCTAAACCCGTCCAGGGTAAACTTTAAGAAAGGTGACCCCTTTGTTGACCCGGGGTCACTATTGTTGTTTTCTTGAAGTTTTGCACAAAGTTACACAAACTGCGAAATCATGGACTGTGCATGATTTGAACTTTCTTGTAAATAGTTTGCACCTTCTTAAAGGTGCTTCCTACTGGTTTTGTTTAAAGACATTTTGCGAAGATACCATTCCGGAGCCTTTGCATGGACTGGTAGGCTGAGAAGAAGAGCTACCTCAGAAAGACTTGATCTCCTCTTAAAGGGGAGGTTAGAATTGAACTTGAAAGTGATATTGTTTTAGAACAGTAATGTCAAGATAATGCTTTGAAGGAAATGTAACTGTTTTTCATGGAAAAGTTATGTGTGTTTAATTTGTTTAAAATGTGAAACCTAGATAATGTTCTTTGAAGAGAAAGATGTAGAAAGCCCGTAGGGGTAGATGTAGAGTTCCGTTTAACTAAAAGTAAAGAAGTAATAACGAAGGTGAGGATAGAAGGTAAACCCTGCGTCCCCATAGAAAGTTAGTTCGTTACTAAGGACAGAAAGTAGACCCGTAGGGGTTAGTGAGTGAGTCCTTATAGGAGCCAAGCAGAGTGGGCTCCATGCTCTCAAATTGAAAGGAATGTTATGTCTACACTATGTATAGTAGAGAAAGGCAGTAGGCCCTGGCTGAACGGGGCGGTCCTGTAAAAGAAAGGAGAGGCAGTAGGTCTGGTGCCATAGGGACAGGCGGTCCTGCAGGTTCAAAGTAGGAGAATGTGAAGTTACCTTGCCCTGTAATGTGATTATAGGAAGGCCTTTGGTAAACTAAGAGTGTATGTTTCCTAAAGGCAATGTTAATTTATTGTTCCAGCATTTGCACTTAGTAGAATACCCGGTTGGGTAATGAGAGTTAATTGTAGCCTGTTGCTATGATATTTGATTATGTTTTGTAACGTTAAAGTGTCCTCACCTCCCATAAAGGGAAGCCTGTTCAAGTATGCTTATTGTTTTGCACTCAACAAATTTGTATGTCTTTTTGCTAACCTGTATTGTTGTTTTCTTCCCAGTCCCGGAGTACTGTGTTTAACCAGGGGGGAGTGCAGCGCCCCAGAGTCCTGGTCGTTGCAGTACTGTGGCTCCGCCACTAAGGGGAGCCATGGTGCGTTCGATGGCACTGAAGGAGTTCCTCCAATCAGGTATCACAGACACCAATATGTTTCACAGCTGGGCCTCCGGGGGGAGCTAAGGGTGCTATTCATTAGGCCACTCCCCACCATAGTGGGTAAACTGGGGGTCAGGCAGGAAGTTAGTGAAGAAAGCTGACTGGATCGAACGAAGCAACACCTAGTGAGAGAGGGTGTTGTGGAGGAAGAGACAGTAGGGTCTCTGCCAGGGGTGGGATCCTGGCAGAGGCTTGGCATTGAAAGAACGTAACGGGACCGTGCCTGCTCAGGATAGCGGCGGTGCCCTAAGAAAGGATTAGAAGCGAGATAGATTGTGCTGAGTGAGAAACGAAATCAAGCAGAAGGAGAATACCAGCAGGGGTTTTGTTGAAAGAGGCAGCACCTTGCTGAGGCGCATTACCGGTGGCCGGAACGCCGAGGGAGTGGAATAAGATACAGCTTTAAGCCATACTCCAAACAGCGGCAGGACAGTCAGTCTCAGGCGGGCTGTCTACCACATATCACCTATGAAGTCTTGAGGGGCAATTGCGGGAGAGGGGCGTCTCTAGGGTCCCGGAAGAACTCCAGGCCTACCTGACAAACGGGTGCCGTTCTTACTGTAACATCAGGAAGGGACGGAAGATTAGCAGAAGATCAGTTAATCGAGTTGTGAGGGAACTTAAGAAACAGACACAACAGTTGTGGGGTACTTTCCGTAAGCACAGCAGGGAAGGACTACAACACAAAGCGCTAAGAAGGAAGGCACTGATTTCCACTTGTGAGGAGAACTCTGGAAGTGCCATTGGACCGGCCGGACTTGCGCAGCCTGGTGGACCGGATTCTGGACTGAGGACCGAGAGATCTCCAGTAAAGAGGTAAAGAGACTGCAACCTGGTGTCCTTGTTATTTACCGCGACCTGCACCCCACAACTGCACCGCTATACCACCGTTAACAGTACCTATTTGCAACGGACGTCCCCCACTGACAGACAGGGCCACGGACCGGGTCTAGCCACCGTGACAACCCCAGGACTGAGATCCCCGAGGCCCGGCTCCGGGTACCCCTCGGCCCTGCGGCGGTGTGGGGGCGCTCCACTCAACATAGAAGAGGCAGTGAGAACTTGGGGAGTTATATACATGGCGTACGTTTTGCTGTGGAGCAGGATTGGGGTCCTAGAGCCCTGGGCTGACTTTTCCTTGGGGTACAATCTGTATTCCGTGGGTAAATTGCACCTGGATGTAAGTACTGTAGGTCTGCTGTGCTGCGGGAGAGAATTTTAGCAGAGGTGCAGAGCATTTAACCTAGCGACAAGGAGGAGCACAATGCAGAAAATAAAGGACTAGGTAGACAGTGGTCAGGTATTATTGGAGGATAGAGAAGTGGACTGTAGTGGAGGATTAGGTCAATTTATCAACCCTCGAACATCACTGTTGGGTAGGCTTGCTAACGCAATTATTTTTTCAATAAAGCTTCTCAAAAAATCACTGACATCTAACTTTTTTTAGGGATACATTAGATGACCATAAAAAAACATTAAAGCACCACTCCAGAGTTATTTTTTATTCTACTGCTGGAATGGTGCTTCCAATCTAAGGTCCTTGACCCTACTGTTATACTCACTGGTCACTATCTTCACCTTTTATCACCGCTGCTCCCGTCGGTCTCTGGCACTTTGTGACCTGCCAGATCGCTCCTGTGTTTCATTTAGCGCATCGGAGGTCACTTTTCAATATACCTCTATGGGATCCTCATTCTGGCTTTCATAGACTTTCACTGAGAGCTTGTGACGTAACTTCTGATTTCCAGCCATTCAGAAGTTGTGGTCACAAGATGGCGCTGCGGGACCGAAGTGGCGCTGAAAAAAGATAAAGATGCCAGAGTGTAAGTATAGACCGGGGCAGAGGTCTTACAGTAAAACTATAAGTAATATATATCTATACCATAAATCCTACATTAGATGCCTTCACTGTGAACTGTAAATTGGTGATACATACAGTCATAAAAATGTGGTTAGCTCTCATCAGCTTTTAAAAAAAATCACAAACGCATCAAAAAAATTTTTACGGACACATGAAAAAAAGTGTCCAATTTTTACAGACTGGCCAGGAATTTCTGGACAGTTGGCAACCCTGCTATGTAGTTGGAAAATTAGAGGCATATTCAGGTGGTGTGGACTGCTCAGGCTGCTAGAGTAGAGATTATGGGTGATTTTAACTACCCAAATATTAACTGGAGTCTTGGTTCTGCTTTAACTGCAAAGGGGAGAAAATCCCTCAGCTTGTTTCAGGATAATTTTTTGGGCCCACACATGAACACCTGACAATAGGTGATGCAATGCTAAACCTGGTTATTTCTAACAATGCAGAGCTTATTAGAAATGTCATTCTTCTCTATTGATAACAATAGAATTTCATTTTGCTTACACAGTAAAAAAACATATTCCTGCGGGGAGGGAAAAAACCCCACTTAATTTAAAAAAAGCCAATCTCCGTAGGTTGAAGGTTCACTTCAGGACATGGACTGCAAGCACCTACTGTCACATAGTGACCATCATACAAATGATAAATCTAAGTACTTTAAAACTATATTGGTCACTCAGATTGCAAAATGTATGTAAGGGAGCTTTCACACTGCATTTTAACCCTCATTCATTGATCCCGTTGGGGCTTAAGTCTAAACTTCCTGCAAAATGTGATTCGGGCGTATGCGCTCATGGGGGCCTGTGACAAAGTCACTGGCAGAGTGCTGGAGGAAAGATATGTCTAATTGAGGCTATTAGCTTTAGTGATTTGAAACCCAGAAGTTTGCTCCAGCACCCTATGTGTTGAGAGGGGTTAATTGGCCATTTTAAGGGCTTAGTTTTTGTGGACAACCATAGAGCAGGTGGGAGGCTGTCCACCCTATCTCCATCCCAGGGTGTGGTCTGGGGTTTAAATAGTCGGTCTCCTGAAGCATTTACTGTTCAGTGTATTTGGATAGGCTAACTCCACAGAAGTGTTCCTGCTTGGGCTAAATTCAACCATGTGTTTTGCTAAACTCTGAGCGGGCGGATCCCCGCTACTATAAAGACTGTGCTTTATGTTACCTCTTTGTTTTCCCCTTTTTTTCCCAAAAGGGCCGTGTTTATTACCACTTCACTATGATTTGTGCTGTATATATAATAAACCAGTGAATATCTTAGGGTATGTGTCCACGGTCAGTAAACGCTGCGTGTTTGACGCTGCAGCGTCAAACACGCAGCGTCCAGATGTTCCAGCATAGTGGAGGGGATTTTTTTAAATCCCGTGTCCACTATGCGTGGAAACCCGCACGCGGCGGGCCTGCGACTCCGGACATGCTGCGCGTCTTTTCAGATCGCAGCATGTCCGTACACCTTGCGGGGACGCAGCGTCCCCGCAAGGCATAACACAGGGCGCTATGGGAGGGGGGCGATGATCCCGGATGTGTACACATCCGGCATCATCGCGTCCAAATAGGGGGCGGGGCATAGCGCCGAGCGGCTTCACCGCTCCGGCGATACCGCCGGCCATCCTGAACGTGGACACGCAGCCTTAAAGAGAAAACCACAAAAAGAGGAAAAAAATCCTCCAATATTCAAGAAAAAACAAAAACAGGCAGAGATGCTTAGCTGTCTAACTGGGCCTCAATACAATTGCACTGACAGGGTGCAGTGGACCCAAGTAAAATGGCAACTGCACAGGTGCAATACCAGATGAAACAGCCAGCCTTCAATCAGGGATTGGCCGTGTGGCACACCAATGCAAAAAAAAAATAAATACTCTGTATGTGGCAATGTTCACACAAGGAATGCAGAGCATCTGGTTCTCAGCCTATTAATGACGCCCTATGGTGGGCTGCCCAGTGCTAACTATAATGCATCCTGTGTGAACAGAGGTATTGGTTGATATTCTGGCCATAATATGGAAGCTGGCAACCCACGTCAAGTGTCCTTACGTTTGCCTTTCCTATTCTAACATGAAAACCACAAAAAGAGGAAAAAAATCTTTCAATATTCAAGAAAAGTTGCCATTTTACTTGGGTCCGCTGCACCCTGTCAGTGCAATTGTATTGAGGCCCAGTTAGACAGGTAAGCATCTCTGCCTGTTTTTGTTTTTTTCCTAAGATCTTAAAGAGACAGTTTTCCCGTGCCTACCTCTGTGTACAGCTGATTAAGCCGATCTACCACTGGTGGTGTTTCAAATGCAGGCATCGTTCCAGGAACACATGTGCAGCGCCCCAGAGTCCTGGTCGTTGCAGTATTGTCGCTCTTCCACCAGGGGGAGTGATGGTACGTCTGATGGCACTAAAGGAGTTCACCTGACCAGGTATCACAGTCACACACTACACTTCACACTCCGACCACCAGGGGGAGCAAAAGGTTCTATCTATTAGGCCACTCCTCACACTCGGGTAAAACTGGGGGTTGGATAGGAAGTTAGGGAGAAAGCTGCTGGGTGAGATCCAGGAAAGACCTGTCAGGCAGACAGGGAGAGAAGGAGGAACATCTGAGCTGCAGACAGAGGTCCCTGTCAGGGGTGGGATCCTGACAGAGACTTAGCACGAGATAGAACGTTACGGAGCTGCGTCTGCACCCCATTGCGGCAGCATCCTAAGAAAGGACAATAAGCGGAGTATATTGTGGAGAAGTGAGAAACGAGATCACAGCACAAGGAGATAATACCGGGAGGAGTTCTGCCTTAAGATCGGCAACATCCTTCTGAGGCGCGTAGCCGGTGGCCGGAACACCGAGGGAGTAATAGGCTCTACGCATTACTTCAAACTATGGCAGGACAGTTAATTCCAAGTTGGCTGCCCAACCTTTAACCTAATGAAGACAACGGAGGCAAATTCTGGGAGACGGGCGTCTCTAGGGTCCCTATAAAATAGCTCCAGGCCTACCCCGTCATACGGGTTGTCCTATCCATACCATCTGGGGGACGGAGAGAGAGAATATCAGAAACATACACAACAGTTGTTGTGAGGACTATCCCGTGGTGCTCAGCAGGGAAGTACTACAACACACAGGCACTAGTAGGAAGGCTACTGATTTCCACCTGCAAAGGGAACTCTGGATGTGCCTTCAGACCGTCCGGATTCAGCCAGCCCTGTTAGCAGTGCTCTGGATTGTGGACGCTGAAGTCTACAGTAAAAGGTAAAGAGACTGCAACCCTGTGTCCTCGTTATTTACTGCGACCTACGCCATCATCATCTACCTTACTGGGAAGCCCTGGGGACATACTTCACCTGTGGGAAGGTATTCCATCTAGCTGCCATAACATCACCCCAGTGGACCCCTAAGCAGCGTCGGTCACCCTGACCAAACACCACAGGTGGCGTCACGAACACTTGACAAACTTCACCCTTTGATTGGGCGCCCCTTAGCAGGGCCACGGACCGGGTTGGGCCACCGTGACATCCCCAGAACCGAGACAGAGGGACCCGGTACCGAGTACCCCACTGCCCTGCGCCTGGGGGCGATCCACATGTAGTGGCTGTGGACAAACCACATGTCCTGGTTAAAGGCGGCCACAAGCCAGGAGATGACGACAGACACCATGGAGGTGCTTATCAAGCACCTGGTCCAGGTCCAACAACAGCAGCAACAAGTAAGTCAACAACAGCAGCTTGGTGCAGCAGCTCCAAAAGCAGCAGCAGCGACAGCACCAGGCCATTCATGGGAGGATGGCAGCCCCTTCTCCAAGACCAAGTGATGACTCGTACATCCGGAAAGCAGTAAGACGAGCCATGCAAGATTACCCCAGGGGATAATGTAGAAGCATTTTTGACTGTTATTGAGCGGGTAGCAGACAGTGAGAAACTACCGCCAGGGCAGTGTGCTGAGGTGCTGGCTCCCTATCTAACTGGTGAGCCCCAAAAGGTTTAATATAATTTGGCGTTACAGGATGCACCGAAGTATGCCAAATTAAAACTGACATTTTGGGAGTGACTATGTCGGTCATCAAGGGTTCATCACTGGGCACATTATAGAGACAACCCCCTGCTCTCAAATGTTTGACTTACTGCACCTTGTACAAAAGTGGTTGCAGCTGGAGTCTTCCACTCCAGCACAGATGGTTGAGTGGGTTGTCATGGACAGATTTGTTCACTTCCTTCCTAGGCCGGTGCAGACCTGGGTTGCCCAGGGAGAACTCCGGAATATTGATGAACTGGTGGGCCTAGTGGAATAGTACAAGGTGGTCGAGAGGTCCTTAAGGAAGCCGGGTGGTGTTGCATCCCCATACTGGGGTACCCTGAAGGAGACCAAGTGTAAGAGGGATGGTAGAGCCACCGAGGTCTCAAGGAGTGGCTGAGGGGTTGCCAAAGGCCACTGGTAAAGACCTGGTCTGCTGGAGATGCCATGGTCCTGGACACATAGCCCCCATTGTCCTATGTCCTCCAAGCAGATGGACTGCAGCCTAGGGGGGCGCTGTTCATACTATGCCTATCCTGCCTGCAGAGTGGACTATCAGCCCAGGGAGAGGCCGCAGTCATGTCCTGTGACAATAAATAGCGTACTTGTGTCGGGACTCTTCGACTCAGGAAATTTGGTGACTCTGGTAAAGGCCACACTTTACCACCAGTTGATCCCTGGAAAAAACATGGACATCTGTTGTATTCACGGGGACGCCAAGGACTACCAGAGTGATTATAAAAACGAACTGTGGGGCTGAGTCGCATGAGGTCGGGGTGGTTAAGGACCTGCTACACCCAGTGATAATAGGATGTGACTTTAGCCTGTTTTTGGAAGTACCAAGTCGGTACCTCCATGATGAATTCCCTTCGCAGGCGGTGGATAAATTCCCCCTTTGTGTCCTTGCTGGTGATGAGGACGAGATGGGGACCAATGATACCGAGGTTCCTGAGTTGGGGGTTTATGGGTGGAATTTTGGGACTGCCCAAATGCAAGATCATACTTTGAAAGGATCTTTTGATAATGTGACTGTGATAAATGGGGTTGCGCAAGAGACGTGGGCTGACACCAGGTTTCCTTAGTTTACTTTAAAAGAGGAGCTGCTTTATCGGGTCACTAAACCAAGAGGGGAAATGATAGAGCAGTAGTTGGTGTCGGGTCCCTATAGGCATAGGGTATTAGAACTGGCCTATTCTCATGTCTTGGGTGGACATCTGGGAGTAGACAAAACTCAAGAGCGCGTCCTTCAGAGGTTCTACTGGCCTAGGTGTCATTAGGACATTGTTAATTTCTGCAGATCCTGCCCTACCTGTCAGCGAGCTGCTCCGACATAAGTAAGTCCCCTAGTGCCACTGCCGATAATAGAAGTTCTATTTGACCGGATTGCCATGGACCTTGTCGGGCCTTTAGTTAAGTCCGCCAGGGGTCACCAATACATCCTGGTGGTAATGGACTATGCTACACAGTACCCAGAGGCGGTACCACTAAGAAACTTCTCCAGCAGGAGTATAGCGCTAGAGCTAGTCCATATTTTGTCCCGGACGGGCCTGCCAAATGAGATTCTGATGAACCAAGGGACTCCTTTTATGTCCAAAGTTATGAGGGAGCTGTGTAAGGCTCTCCAGATTATTCAACTCCATACGTCAGTGCACCACCCGCAGACAGACGGCCTGGTGGAGAGGTTCAACAAGACCTTGAAATCTATGCCTAAGAAGGTCATGGAGAAGGATGGTTGCAACTGGGATTGCCTACTACCGTACTTACTGTTTTCTGTTAGAGAAGTCCCACAGGTCTCTACAGAGTTTTCACCGTTCAAGCTGCTATACGGATGGCACCCACCGGGACTTCTGAACATTGCAAAAGAAACCTGGGAAGCAGAGGCAACACCCCACTGAAGCGTCATCAAACATGTTGCCCAGATGCAGGACAGGATCACAAGGGTGATGCGGATTGTGAGGGAGAGCCTCCTTCAAGCACCAGAGGCCCAGACTAGGGTCTACAATCGGTCAGGGAACTGAGACAGTTTAGCGCTGGAGACCAGGTGTTGGTGTTGATCTCCATGGTGGAAAGTAAGTTCCTGGCCAAGTGGCAAGGGCCATAGGAAGTCTTCGAAAAGTTGAGTGACGTTAACTACAAGGTAAACCAACCAGGGAGAAGAAAGCTGTACCAGGTGTACCCCATTAACCTGCTCAAACCATGGTAAGACAGGGAACAGGTGGAACCTATGTGCCTAGGGGTCAATTCTGGAGCCAGTGTCGAGGATGTCACAGTGGCAGAGACACTATCACCGGCCCAGAAGCAACAGTGCTGAGAGTTACTTCAGCTGAACCAGGACCTAATTTCGGAGTTGCCAGGTATACGCAGGTTGTGGAGCATGAAATCAGATTCCTGAAGCCCGCTGCAAGGTGATCTCCAAGGAGGTGAGAAGAATGTTGAGCTTGGGCATCATTGAGGAGTCAAAAAGCACCTGGTCCAACCCCCTTGTCATTGTGCCAAAGCTGGATGGAGAGTGGTGTTTTTGTAATGACTACAGGAAGTTGAACGAGGTGTCCAAGTTCGACTCATATCCGATGCCCCCCAGGTCGATGAGTTCATTGAAAAGCTAGGGTCAGCCAGGTATATCACCACCCTGGACCTAATGAAATGGTACTGGCAAATTCTACTGTCCCCAAGTGCCAAGGAGAAGATGGCCTTCTCTACGCCTGACGGGTGCTTCCAGTACACCAGGATGCCGTTCAATCCCCAGGGAGCCCCAGCTAACTTCCAGAGAGCAATGGACTGGATCTTAGCCTCTCACAGCTGACCTGTACGACATTGTGATCTTCAGCCCAGATAAAGGAAGTCATCTGCAGAAAGTCCATGCAGTGCTGGATGTGCTGAGGAAGACAGGGTTTACCATAAACCCAAAGAAGTGCACCATGGGGAAAGAAGAGGCGAAATACTTAGGACATGCAGAATATATAAATCTGAGGGGGTCTACTCTAGCATATACTGTAAAAACTATATAGCGCTCATCATAATCTGTAAAAACATAATAAAATCAGCAAAGTAGAAAATAAACAACAAGTAGCCAAAGCAAGCAAGATAAATCCAAAGAAATTATTTTAATAAATAAAAAATAAGGTTTGCACAGGAGGGTCCCCTAAATAATGGTAATTAATGGAGTTGGTCACTGAGGATCAAGGCAGAATTACGAAACAAGTTCTGTAGCTCTGTGTGTGGCAAAGAAGAGAAAGTGATCAATCCAGGTGGTTTTAATACGGCTACGAATATACTCAGTTAGTTAAACATAGATATTTTAAGTTAACTAAAGTCAATGTGAACAGGGGCCCAGGACCCAGATGGACTGCACCCCAGTGTTCTTAAGGTACTCAGCTCAGTTATTTTTAGATACTCTCTACTGACTGGTACCAAGTGACAGGCACAAAATCAATATTGTACACATTTTTTAAAAAGAATCCCAGGTCTTTCTCAGGTAATTAAGGACTAGTAAGCTTAACATCCATTATGGGAAAAATATTCCAGTGATCAATAAGTGATTATACAGGATGTATGTATTAGGAAATAATATTATTAGTGATAGTCAGCATGTATTTTTTTTTAAGAACTAATGTTGTCAAATTAACCTGACAAACTTTTATGAAGAGGTGAGTGGAAAACTGGACAGTGTTAGCTGTGTATGTAATGTTTTTAGAGTTTGCAAGGACATTTGACACTGTCCCACACACAGGTGCCTAATTGGTAAATTAAGGTCTATAGATTAAGAAAGTTAGGGTACCGTCACACAGTGGCACTTTTGTCGCTACGACGGTACGATCCGTGACGTTCCAGCGATATCCATACGATATCGCTGTGTCTGACACGCAGCAGCGATCAGGGACCCTGCTGAGAATCGTACGTCGTAGCAGATCGTTTGGAACTTTCTTTCATCGCTGGATCTCCCGCTGTCATCGCTGGATCGTTGTGTGTGACAGCGATCCAGCGATGCGTTCGCTTGTAACCAGGGTAAACATCGGGTTACTAAGCGCAGGGCCGCGCTTAGTAACCCGATGTTTACCGTGGTTACCAGCGTAAAAGTAAAAAAAACCAAACAGTACATACTCACATTCCGGTGTCTGTCCCCCGGCGTTCTGCTTCTCTGCACTGTGAGCGCCGGCCGGCCGGAAAGCGAGCACAGCGGTGACGTCACCGCTGTGCTTTCCGGCTGGCACAGACACAGTGGAGAGAAGCAGAACGCCGGGGGACAGACACCGGAATGTGAGTATGTACTGTTTTTTTTTTTTTACTTTTACGCTGGTAACCACGGTAAACATCGGGTTACTAAGCGCGGCCCTGCGCTTAGTAACCTGATGTTTACCCTGGTTACCCGGGGCCTTCGGCATCGTTGGTCGCTGGAGAGCGGTCTGTGTGACAGCTCCCCAGCGACCACACAACCACTTACCAACGATCACGGCCAGGTCGTATCGCTGGTCGTGATCGTTGGTAAATCGTTATGTGAGACGGTACCCTAAGATTTAGAATTGGAACGAAAACTGGCTCAAAGACCGGCTCCAGAGGGTTGTGATGAATGGCTGCTACTCTGAATGGTTTTTATTTCAGGTTCTTGCACTCAGTGCACATAGGGGTGTGACCTCATTAACGACACAGAAGATATTATTAATAATGTTCTTTCTATATTTGCAGTCTATGGAAGATGTTTATAAGCTACAGTCTGATGTGGACAAACTGGTGTGTTTGGGAATCCACTTGGCACCTAAGGATAAAATGGAAAAAAAACTATACACCTTGGCACTATTAACCCCTTAGTGACCGAGCCAATTTTGACCTTGATGACAAGCCAAATTTTTTAATTTTGACATCTGTCACTTTATGTAGTTATTACTCTGGAACGCTTCAATGGATCCCACTGATTCTGAGATTGTTTTTTTTCGTGACATACTGTACTTCATTACAGTGGTAACATTTCTTCTACATGACTTGGGTTTATTTGTGAAAATATCGCAAAATTGACGAAACATTTGAAAATTTTGCAATTTTTTAAACTTTTAATTCTTACGCCCTTAAATCAGAGAGTTTATCCTCACAAAATAGTTAATAAATAACATTCCCCACATGAATAAATAAAATTCCCCACATGTTTACTTTACATCAGCACAATTTTTTAAACATATTTTTTTAGGAAGCTATAATGGTTATAAGTTGACCAGCGATTTCTCATTTTTACAACAAAATTTACAAAACCATTCTTTTTAGGGACCACCTCACATTTAAAATGACTTTGGGGGCCTATATGACAGAAAATACCCAAAAGTGACACCATTCTAAAAACTGCATCCCCCAAGGTGCTCAAAACCACATTCAAAAATTTTATTAACCCTTCCGATGCTTCACAGGAGCTAAAGCAATATGGAAGGAATAAAAAGAACATTTAACTTTTTTCACAAAAATTTAACTTTAGCTCCAAATTTGTTATTTTCACAAGTGTAACAGGAGAAAATGAATTTGTTGTGCAATTTCTCTCGAGTATGCCAATGCCACATATGTGGGGGGAATCTACTGTTTGGGCGCATGGGAAGGAGAACTGTTTGACTTTTCGAATGCAAAAACGTCTGGAAATGATAGTGGACCCTTGTCGCGTCTGAAGAGTCCCTGATATGTTTAAACAGTGGAAAACCCCCACAACTGACCCCATTTTGGAAACTAGAGCCCTTAGGGAACTCATCTAGATGTCTCATGAGCATCTTGAACCCCAGGTACTTCACAGAAGTTTATAACGTAGAGCTGTGAAAATAAAAAAAAATCGCATATTACCTACAAAAATGTATTTTTAGCCTCAATTTTTTTATTTTCACAAGGCTAACAGGAGAAAATGAACCAAAAAAAGTGTTGTGCAATTTCTTCTGAGTAAACGTATACCCCACATGTGGAGGAAAACCACTGTTTTTGCTGTTAAGCGCATGGTAGGGCTTGGAAAGGAATGAGTGACGTTTTGGAATGCAGACTTTGATGGAATGGTCTGCGGGTGTCGTGTCGCATTTGGAGAACCCCTGATGAGCCTAAATAGTGGAAACCCCCTACAACTGACCCCATTTTGGAAATTACTGCCCTCAAGGATTTTATCCAGGGGTACAGTGAGCCTTTTGGACCCACAGGTACTACACAGAATTTGATAACATTAGGTAGTCATATTGGAAATTTTCATTTTTTTCACAAAAATGTTGTTTTAGCCCCAAATTTGTAATTTTCAGAATGAATAATAGGAGAAAACGGACCCCATAATTTGGTGCGCAATTTGTCCTGAATCTGACTATACCCCATATGTGGTCAAAAACTTTTGCTTGGGCACATGGCAGGGCTAGGAAAGGAAAGAGCGCTATTTGCCTGGTATAGATTGTGGATGCTATGTCGCATTCAAAGAGCACCGGACATGTGAAAACAGCAGAAATTCCCCACAAGTGACCCCATTTTGGAAACTAGACCCCTCAAGGAATTCATGTAGGGGTGTAGTGAGTATTTTGAACCCATAGGTACCTCACAGAATTTGATGACATTGAGACGTAGAAATATGAGATTTTAGTGATAAAAATTTAATTTTTGTATTTGCTGCAAATTTGTCAGGTACACAAGGGTTAATAGATAATACTAGACCCCATAATTTCTTGAGCAATTACCTTGTACAAGTACATAAATGGCCAGCAAAAACTATGGTCAAAAATGGTTTCATGTAAAGCCCCATCAAAAGACAACAGGGCATGACTTTCTGTAGAAAGAAATGTTCGATCTCCAGAGGAGACAAGGCTTCTTTACCATAATAACTATTAATCTGTGGAGCAGAGCAGCCTACCTCGAGAGCTGGTTACAGTGGGAACCATATATGGTTTTAAAAAAGTTGGGTTTTTTAGAATTAAAAAAATACCTTATATAAGTTTTTTTCTAAATGTTTAGTGCACTAGATCAGCAATTGGAATCAGGAGGAAAAGATTAGCTCTTCTGAGGGAGACTGCATCATGCTGGATTTCCCATCCCTTAGTTGAACTTGATGGACATTTGTCTTTTTTCAACCATATTAGCTATGCTACTATCTGCTTGCCTATTTTTCCTCCTCATTGGAGGTTTTTTAGGCTAGGTCCACACTAATACAATACCCTTTGGTCAGCACTGTGCCTGGGTATCTGTTGATTTCCTGACATAGCCATTCCCTTCAATGAAGTCAACTGAGGACACTGTCTGGCCTCTACTCTCGCAGTATTCATCTTTTTCAGACTTGTACAAAAAAGTTGTCTGCTACAGAAGCAGTACCTTAGGCTCATACAATTTGGGGCCTCTACAAATAGAAGCAGCCCCTTGGGCTTGAATACAAACTGCTATTTTTTCAAGTTCATTAGTCATTATTGTGGTCGCGACATGGGAAAGATGGGAATTCCATGGTTAAACCTCATTGAACTCGGTTTACCATGGATGCATCCCAGAAGGGCTGGGATGCCAACATTCTAGAATCGAAGTTTCAATGCTCTTGGAGTCCTCTAAAGAGCCACATTTGCTCAAATCTGAGGGACGCAATAAATTCATTATGTGCTCTTTTACATTTTGCCCCTCTTCTGTGAGGAATAGCTATCATTGTATGTTCAGATAATATTACATCTGTGATTTATTTCTACAAATAGGAAGGCACTCAATCACACCTTCTTCTGTAAATTAGAAAGATCCTTTCTTAAATGGATTTATTTCATATGCAGATAAGTGCCATGCATGTCTGCACTAGCAATGATGGAGCTAAAAAGGCACACACAGACAATGCGAGCACACTCTCCTCTCTTCTGTCTGCTGCACCCGCTCACTGCACAAAGAATCCGTATCTGCGCAACGCACATTATTATCTTGAAGACACTTTGGAGTTAAAATAGTCACTACACCTTTTGATACATTCCTCTTTTAGGAGTATTGTTTCAATTTTGGGGTGTTTCCTATTGAATACCTCAGGGGCTCTGCAATAGCATTCTGATGCTCAAAAATCTATCCTTCTGAGTCCAAACAGCAGACCACATATAGGGTATTTCTAGAAGAAAAGAGATTCTTTATTAATGGTTAAAATCCAGTGACATAATAGATCCTTGCTGTAGTACAAATGTGGGGGCACAGAGCCCATGCAACGCGTTTCGATCGCTGCCGATCTTAATCAATGCATGCTTCAACAAAGAAACAGTGATTATTTTATAAAATAATGAACCAATACAATGCTGAGTTCAGATCACATGACTTATACCACAGATTTGGCAAATGAAATAGTCCTGCTCAAGCAATGCAACAATGGAACATTCATATAACTTTATAAAACATTAAATACATGAAACATTGTACGATTTAAAAGAAGAAAGAAAGAAGAAGAGAAGAAAAAAAAAAACACTTTAAAAAAAAAAAAAACACACAGAAAAAAGAAAAGAAAAAAGGGAAATGGAAAGTTAGCAATAATGGTACATAATTTTGTTTTTTCTGTTTAAACCACCAGGGTGTCTCGTTTGTAAATTATACACCCAAAATGCTTCCCTAGTTAGCAGACGTCTTTTAATGTCTCCACCTCGTTGTGGTAAACTAACTTTCTCAATTCCCTGAATAGTCATGTTGGACACATTACCAGAGTGATATACATTAAAATGTTTGGCAACAGCTGAAGTATTTCTATTTATGGCGTTACTACTGGTGAGATCCCTTAAATGCTCCGTTATTCTGGTTTTTAATTTTCTTGTAGTGCATCCAATATAGGATACATTACATACAGTGCAGTCTACTTTATAGACAACATTGCTGGTATGGCAGTTAATGAAATCTTTAATTTGATAAGTTTTTGTTTTTTCTTTATTTTGAAAATTATTTTTAGTTAGCGCATGACGGCATGTGCTACATGCGGAAACGCCACATTTGTAGAAGCCTCTACATTCTAACCAGGTTTTCGAAAGCGATTTTGATGGAAGAGAGCTGGGAGACAGGGAGCTGCCAATAGTTGGCGCTCTTCTGGCTACCACATTAAGGCCATCTTTTAAAATTTCAGAAAGTGCATCATCTTCTCGCAAAATAGGCAACCTGTTGTGTATTATCTTTTTAATTTCATTAAATTCGGTACTGAATTGAAAACAAATATATGGCTTTTGTTTAGTTCTCTCTTTTTTGTTTTTATTTTCCGGATTAAATGTTAGCAAACTGTCTCTTGGTTTATCATTTACTATTTTATGTGCTCTCTTTAATGTCCAGTTTGGATATTTTCTTTCTTTTAATCTAGCTTCTAATCTTTCGAATTCGAGATCCCTGAATTCAGTCTCACTACAATTTCTTTTAAGCCTTGTATATTCGCCTACTGGAATCGATTTGATGGTGTGCCTAGGATGGCTACTTTTTGCATGTAATACTGTGTTCCCACTGAGGGGTTTTACATGCGTTTTGCTTCTTATGATTTAATTTTCCAGGCCCAAAAGAGCTAGATCCAAAAAGGATATCTCATTATGATTCCATTTATAGGTGAATTTAATTCCATAAGTATTGGCATTAATGTATTCAATAAAATCCGGTACGGCAGATACATCACCCCCCCAAATTATCAGGGTGTCATCTATGTATCTGCCGTACCAGATCAAGGACTCGCAAAATGGATTGTCTGTGGAATAAATATATTTATGTTCCCAAAAGGCCATCGTAAGGTTTGCCATTGAGGGGGAATATTTCGCCCCCATTGGAACACCGTTTTTTTGTCGGTATATTTCGTTTTCAAATGAAAAAATATTATGTTCCAATAAAAAAAACGCAACCTGTAAAACAAAATTTATGAGATCCTGAGTACATGCGCTATGATGTTCTAAATGAAATTGTAAAGCTTCCATGGCTAGCGTGTGTGGTATGCAGGTGTAAAGTGACACCACATCACAGCATAGCCATGAAAAGTTTTTTTGCCATAATTTGTTAGAAAAAATTCTTAGTACTTCTCTGGAATCCTTTATATAACCAGGCAATCTAATTACTAGTGGTTGGAGAATAGAATCCAACCACTCGCACAGATGTTCGTTCATAGAGCCAATTCCGGCCACAATGGGCCTCATAGCAGGCAAACCTTCTCCTTTGTGTACTTTTGGTAATCCATAAAGTATGGGCATTTTTGGACACGGAACATACAGATATTCAGCCTGTTTTTTATTCAAAACACCCAGACTGAGACCTTCATCAATGATACTTTGAATTATTTTATTATAATCTTTAAAGGGATTTCCCTTCAATTTTTCATAAGTTTCATTGTCGTTCAAAAGTTCCAGCATTTTTTCTATGTAATCTTTTTTGCCCATGACCACTATCATGCCCCCTTTATCACTTTTTTTGAAAACAATTTCTTTCATATTTTTTAACTCTTTAAGGGCTTTTCTCTGCTATGATGTAAGATTTTGATTTCCTTTCTCTTTATTATTCATTTTTTTTATCTTTTAATGTTTTTAAATCCTTCTCTATTAACTCTTGGAATTTATCCATACAATCTACCCTAGATTGTATCGGATAGAAGTAAGGATTTTTCGTTTTCAGAGTTGTTGATTGATTTTCACATGCATTACTCATTGCACCCTGTGTAGACAGATCTTGTAAACACAGGAGCGCTAATTGTTCCTTAAAATCCATATTAGTGAATTCATTCATTTGTTGTTTTGTAATGTTTTCACTAAATTCATCCTCATTTTTAAGAAAATGTTTTTTTATAGTAATGTTACGAATAAATTTATTGACATCTAAGATAGTCATGAACAAATCAAATTCTACATCTGGCACAAAGTTCAATCCTAAAGACAAAACATCCAACTGGTCACTCGTTAATTTTGTAGATGAAAGATTGACCACAGTGCATTTAGTTATTTCTTTTGCTTGCCCCTGTATCTGGTTACCATTTTCGGAGTGTTTTTTATGTTTTCTCCCACTCCTTCTTTTCCGTTTTTTGGCAGTCTGTATGTTTTTCTCCTGTTCTCCCACGTGTTACTCTCCACAGAAATATCTGATGTACTTGCATTTGCATCTGAGGACTCTGCATCTGATGAAAAAAATCCAACCTGCGGTTTTTTGATCGGTTTTTTATGAGCTGAACCATTTTTTAAAATAGATCTCGGGGATTTGTAGATTTTGTCCCACTGGCCCCATTCATAAACCTTATCTGAGGCATAGTCTTTAAGATCCCTCTCAAACTTGCGTTTCTTTCGCTCCATGATTTCTGTTTCCAATAAACCAACATTGTCCTTAATGGTTTTCATTGTGAGCTCAAATTGAGGTAGATCTTTATGTTGTTCAATGGCGCTCATAATTTCCTTGATACTATTTTCAGTCTCTTTCAATTTTGTTTCTTCATTTTTTATCAGTAATCTCATCAGATTAAGGGAACAATTCGTTAAGATTTGATTCCACTCTTTTGTGAAGTTATCTGAATAAGTTGTAGTAGAAATTTTCTTTATTCTGAGACCTCGTGGGATCATATCTTTCATAAGGTAATTTTGTAAGGTGGTATTATTCCACCAAATCTTCATTTCTTGTTTAGACAATTTTTCCAAGTCTGACATATAGTTTGAGAGCTCTGTGTTTTCAGAAGCAACATTATTCACGTTACCGAAAACTTGTGCAGCTTTTGCTGATCTCTCATTAGTGTCCATAATGACTATACAATGCTCACAGTACCCCCAACATAAGAAATTGATTATAAAGCAGGATATAGTAGATCAGGAGATCACGGCAATAGTCCAAATGTGTATACAAAAACAAAATAAGATGATGGCTAAAAAGAGAGAACTAAACAAAAGCCATATATTTGTTTTCAATTCAGTACCGAATTTAATGAAATTAAAAAGATAATACACAACAGGTTGCCTATTTTGCGAGAAGATGATGCACTTTCTGAAATTTTAAAAGATGGCCTTAATGTGGTAGCCAGAAGAGCGCCAACTATTGGCAGCTCCCTGTCTCCCAGCTCTCTTCCATCAAAATCGCTTTCAAAAACCTGGTTAGAATGTAGAGGCTTCTACAAATGTGGCGTTACCGCATGTAGCACATGCCGTCATGCGCTAACTAAAAATAATTTTCAAAATAAAGAAAAAACAAAAACTTATCAAATTAAAGATTTCATTAACTGCCATACCAGCAATGTTGTCTATAAAGTAGACTGCACTGTATGTAATGTATCCTATATTGGATGCACTACAAGAAAATTAAAAACCAGAATAACGGAGCATTTAAGGGATCTCACCAGTAGTAACGCCATAAATAGAAATACTTCAGCTGTTGCCAAACATTTTAATGTATATCACTCTGGTAATGTGTCCAACATGACTATTCAGGGAATTGAGAAAGTTAGTTTACCACAACGAGGTGGAGACATTAAAAGACGTCTGCTAACTAGGGAAGCGTTTTGGGTGTATAATTTACAAACGAGACACCCTGGTGGTTTAAACAGAAAAAACGAAATTATGTACCATTATTGCTAACTTTCCATTTCCCTTTTTTCTTTTCTTTTCTTTTTTCTGTGTGTTTTTTTTTTTTTTTTTTTTAAAGTGTTTTTTTTTTTTCTCTTCTTCTTTCTTTCTTCTTTTAAATCGTACAATGTTTCATGTATTTAATGTTTTATAAAGTTATATGAATGTTCCATTGTTGCATTGCTTGAGCAGGACTATTTCATTTGCCAAATCTGTGGTATAAGTCATGTGATCTGAACTCAGCATTGTATTGGTTCATTATTTTATAAAATAATCACTGTTTCTTTGTTGAAGCATGCATTGATTAAGATCGGCAGCGATCGAAACGCGTTGCATGGGCTCTGTACCCCCACATTTGTACTACAGCAAGGATCTATTATGTCACTGGATTTTAACCATTAATAAAGAATCTCTTTTATTGGAGCTGGAGCACCTTCTGTTTCTACTTTGTAATTATCCCTCGTCTGGATCCGAGACGAAGCTCCGTGCGCCTGCAAGGATCGGTGAGCTGGCCATGGCTTTTTAGCCATCATCTTATTTTGTTTTTGTATACACATTTGGACTATTGCCGTGATCTCCTGATCTACTATATCCTGCTTTATAATCAATTTCTTATGTTGGGGGTACTGTGAGCATTGTATAGTCATTATGGACACTAATGAGAGATCAGCAAAAGCTGCACAAGTTTTCGGTAACGTGAATAATGTTGCTTCTGAAAACACAGAGCTCTCAAACTATATGTCAGACTTGGAAAAATTGTCTAAACAAGAAATGAAGATTTGGTGGAATAATACTGCAGCGCCCCAGAGTCCTGGTCGTTGCAGTAGCATGGTTCAGCCACTAAGGGGGGCCATGCTGCGTTCGATGGCACGGAAGGAGTTCTCTGAGCAGGTATCACAGTCACCAATACATTTCACAGCTGGGCCTCCGGGGGGAGCTAAGGGTGCTATTCATTAGGCCACTCCCCACCATAGTGGGTAAACTGGGGGTCAGGCAGGAAGTTAGAGAGAACGCTGACGGGATTGAACGGAGCAACACCCTGTGGCAGGGGGTGTTGTGAAGGGAGAGACTGTAGGGTCTCTGCCAGGGGTGGGATCCTGGCAGAGGCTTGGCATTGAAAGAACGTAACGGGTCCGCGCAGGCTCCTGGAAGCGGCGGGACTCAAGAAAGGACTAAGAAGCGAGATAGATTGTGCTGAGTGAGAAACGAAATCAAGCGAAAGGAGATACCAGTGAGGGTTGTGCTGAAAGAGGCAGCACCTTACTGAGGCGCACTACCGGTGGCCGGAACGCCGAGGAGGTAAAGAGTTTCAAGCCATACCTCAGACCTACGGCAGGGCAGTTAGCTTTAGGCGGACTGTCTCACGCATCACCCAGGAAGGCAAAAGGGGGGTACCAACAGGAGAGGGGCGCAGACAGAGTCCCGGAAGATCTCCGAGCCTCCCCGTCATACGGGTGCGTTCCTACCATAGTATCTGGAGGGACGAGGAAGATCATTGCGAATTAAGTTGTTGTGAGGGAACACGAGAAACAGACACAACAGTTGTGGGGTACTTTCCGTAAGCACAGCAGGGAAGGACTGCAACACATAGCGCTAGAAGGAAGGCACCGATTTCCACCTGCAAGGAGAGCTCTGGAAGTGCCATTGGACCGGCCGGACTTGCGCAGCCTGGTGAGCCGTATTCCGGACTGAGGACCCAGAGAGCTTCAGTAAAGAGGTAAAGAGACTGCAACCTGGTGTCCTCGTTATTTACCGCGACCTGCACCCCACAACCGCACCGCTACACCGTTACTACACCACTTATTGCACCGGACGTCCCCCACTGACAGACAGGGCCACGGACCGGGTCTAGCCACCGTGACAACCCCAGGACTGAGACCTAGAGGCCCGGCTCCGGGTACCCCTCGGCCCTGCGGCGGTGTGGGGGCGCTCCAACTTGGCGTCACGAACAGGATCTACTTAAGCCTGAAGAATCAGGTCATGTGTGCCTAGAGACTGTGATTTACTGTGCTTGGACTGTACTTTATTGCAAGACTGTGCGCTGTGCCATTTGCCGCCAAAATCCGCCGCCATTGCAGCGCTGAGGAGAGCGCAGGAAGAGAAGAGGGGCGTGGAGTGGGCGTAGCCGAGCTGGAGAGCGCGAACAGTAATGGCCGCCCAGTCTAAATATTTCTGTGCAGTGAGGACGTGTCCGTCAGCAGCAGAGATCCGCCTCCTAATCCTTAATGGGGGGCGGAGGCAGAGAAAACGAAACTGCTCACGCAGGAGAGAGCGGGAAAAAGACCAGGAAGCGACCCACGTGGAGGACGCTATGGCTAGCAGCTCCGAACCCGACAGCGGGGTTGAAGTGGAAGTCTCCCCTGACTACCCGGATGAGCCCAGCAGCTTGTCCTCCGTGGATAACACCAAATTCCTGAGAGCCGAGATGGAGGATTTATATAACCAGCTCCTCCAACTGCATGTGAGAGTCCAGGCCCCGCATCAGGTAGGACCGGCAGTGGATTCCCGGACATTGGAAGAACCAACGGGACCTGTCGCAGAAGGTGGAATCGTACCAGTGGGTGAGTCCGCCGATCCTACCCCACTAGCAGAGGGTGTGTTAGTGGGTCCCGTAGCAGCACCACCTCTCCCGGGGACCCATAGACTTCAGCGCCTGTTACCATGGGAGGAAGCCACGGGCATGGAACACCGTATGCGAGCCCCAATCACCCCTACTCCCTTGCCGTGTGAGGTCAGCGCGGAGCGCACGGTGTGCCGCTGGGTGAACCCTGGATCCAATCTCATGGGGTTCCCCGGGGTGGAGACCCAGAAGGGAGAAATGGTACAGGCCCTAAGCTGGGAGGAATACCAGATCCAGCTAGAACAGCGGTGGCGAGAGGAAGAGAAAGCACATCAGGCTAAACGGGAGGCCTACCATCAAAAAGATTTGGCGGTCAAGGACCGGGCCCGTAAGGACCCCACCACTCACCAGGCCCCGCGTAGGCAGGGTATCGTCACTGTCTTTAAACTCCAAGGAGGCTGGGGCTTCATTAAAGAACCGGGGCTATACGCGGAGGTCTTTGTTAATCGACGGGATGTTGAGTCACACCTTAGAGAGGGACACCCCGATCGAGACCTCTATCCGGGAGACAGTGTTACTTACACCCGGCATTTTGGGGAAAAGGGGTGGTTCGCCCTGAACGTCTACAAGAAAGAGAAACCAGCCCCTGTAGCCAAAGTGCCGCCGTGTGACCGACCTGTAACCACCCTGGTCGCCTCCACCTGCCCAACCACCGAACTAGCGATCTGCCGCCCGATCGCCGCAACCACCGTAGTGGCTAAAGAAGTTCCTCTGCGGGCGATCAATGTCCCTGATGTGCCAGCACAGAGAGAAATGGGAACACAGACCTTGATCGCCGCGCACGACCTGGTCGTGCAACAGACCCGAACCCATGGGGTGTATCTGGCAGCGGGAGTGGACCTGAAACCTGGATTGCAGGGGTCCGCCCGCCAGGAGGCGCCTCATGGAAACTTCTGAGAGAAGAGTCACTTTATGAAAATGTAAATAGTTACTGTTTGTCTTTTATTCCTTTAAGTTGCTGCTAAACCCGCCCAGGGTTAATGGATCCCTCTGTTCACCCGGGATCCTCTTTGTTTGTGTTCCTTTTCTGAAGATGTTGCACAAAAGTTATACAAACTGCAGAAATCATGGACTGTGCATGATTCGAACTTCCCTTGTAAATAGTTTGCACCTTCTTAAAGGTGCTCCCTACTGGTTTTAGCCAAAGACACTTTGCGAAGATGTTTGCCCTATTTGTTTGAGCCAAAGACACTTTGTGAAGATACCTTTCCTACCGGTTCTAGTTAAAGACACTTTGCGAAGATACCATGCCGGAACCTTTGCATGGGCCGGTAGGCTGAGAAGACGAGCTACCTCAGAGAGACTTGGTCTCCTCTTAAAGGGGATGTGAGAAACTGAACTTGAGAGAGATACTGTTGCAGAACAGTAATGCCATAATGATGCCTTGAAAAGAAATGTAACTGTTTTACATGCTAAGTTATATGTGTTGAAGTTGTTGAAATGTGAAATCTGAATAATGTTTTGTAGAAAGGAAAGATGCAGAGAGCCCGTAGGGGTAGATGTAGAAGCCTGCATAGTTGAAAGTAAGAGAAGTAATAATGAGGGTGAGGATAGAAGGTAAACCCTGCGTCCCCATTGAAAAGTTACTTTATTGCTAAGGACAGAGAGTGAACCCGTAGGGGTTAGAGAGTGAGTCCTTAAAGGGGCCGAGTAGAGCTGGCTCAGAGTTCTTCAACCGAAAGGAATGTTATGTCTATACTGTGTATAGTAGCGAAAGGCAGTAGGCCCTGGCTGAACAGGGCGGTCCTGTAAAAGAAAGGAGAGGCAGTAGGCCTGGTGCCGTAGGGACAGGCGATCCTGCAGGTTCACAAGAAGGAGAATGTAAAGTTGAAATGCCTTATAATGTGATTATAGGAAGGCCTTTGATAGACTAAGAGTGTGAGTTTCTTAAAGGCAATGTTAAGTTATTGTTCTAAAAATTGCACTAAGTAGAATACCCGGTTGGGTAACAGAAGTTATTTATGTTCTGTAAATTATAAGGTTAATTATGTTTGTAACGTTACAAGTGTCCTCACCTCCCATAAAGGGAAGCCTGTTCAAGTATGCTTATTGTTTTACACTCAACAAAATTGTATGTCTTTTTGCTAACCTGTATTGTTGTTTTTCTTCCCAGTCCCGGAGTACTGTGTTTAACCAGGGGGGAGTGCAGCGCCCCAGAGTCCTGGTCGTTGCAGTAGCATGGTTCAGCCACTAAGGGGGGCCATGCTGCGTTCGATGGCACGGAAGGAGTTCTCTGAGCAGGTATCACAGTCACCAATACATTTCACAGCTGGGCCTCCGGGGGGAGCTAAGGGTGCTATTCATTAGGCCACTCCCCACCATAGTGGGTAAACTGGGGGTCAGGCAGGAAGTTAGAGAGAACGCTGACGGGATTGAACGGAGCAACACCCTGTGGCAGGGGGTGTTGTGAAGGGAGAGACTGTAGGGTCTCTGCCAGGGGTGGGATCCTGGCAGAGGCTTGGCATTGAAAGAACGTAACGGGTCCGCGCAGGCTCCTGGAAGCGGCGGGACTCAAGAAAGGACTAAGAAGCGAGATAGATTGTGCTGAGTGAGAAACGAAATCAAGCGAAAGGAGATACCAGTGAGGGTTGTGCTGAAAGAGGCAGCACCTTACTGAGGCGCACTACCGGTGGCCGGAACGCCGAGGAGGTAAAGAGTTTCAAGCCATACCTCAGACCTACGGCAGGGCAGTTAGCTTTAGGCGGACTGTCTCACGCATCACCCAGGAAGGCAAAAGGGGGGTACCAACAGGAGAGGGGCGCAGACAGAGTCCCGGAAGATCTCCGAGCCTCCCCGTCATACGGGTGCGTTCCTACCATAGTATCTGGAGGGACGAGGAAGATCATTGCGAATTAAGCTGTTGTGAGGGAACACGAGAAACAGACACAACAGTTGTGGGGTACTTTCCGTAAGCACAGCAGGGAAGGACTGCAACACATAGCGCTAGAAGGAAGGCACCGATTTCCACCTGCAAGGAGAGCTCTGGAAGTGCCATTGGACCGGCCGGACTTGCGCAGCCTGGTGAGCCGTATTCCGGACTGAGGACCCAGAGAGCTTCAGTAAAGAGGTAAAGAGACTGCAACCTGGTGTCCTCGTTATTTACCGCGACCTGCACCCCACAACCGCACCGCTACACCGTTACTACACCACTTATTGCACCGGACGTCCCCCACTGACAGACAGGGCCACGGACCGGGTCTAGCCACCGTGACAACCCCAGGACTGAGACCTAGAGGCCCGGCTCCGGGTACCCCTCGGCCCTGCGGCGGTGTGGGGGCGCTCCAATACCACCTTACAAAATTACCTTATGAAAGATATGATCCCACGAGGTCTCAGAATAAAGAAAATTTCTACTACAACTTATTCAGATAACTTCACAAAAGAGTGGAATCAAATCTTAACGAATTGTTCCCTTAATCTGATGAGATTACTGATAAAAAATGAAGAAACAAAATTGAAAGAGACTGAAAATAGTATCAAGGAAATTATGAGCGCCATTGAACAACATAAAGATCTACCTCAATTTGAGCTCACAATGAAAACCATTAAGGACAATGTTGGCTTATTGGAAACAGAAATCATGGAGTGAAAGAAACGCAAGTTTGAGAGGGATCTTAAAGACTATGCCTCAGATAAGGTTTATGAATGGGGCCAGTGGGACAAAATCTACAAATCCCCGAGATCTATTTTAAAAAATGGTTCAGCTCATAAAAAACCGATCAAAAAACCGCAGGTTGGATTTTTTTCATCAGATGCAGAGTCCTCAGATGCAAATGCAAGTACATCAGATATTTCTGTGGAGAGTAACACGTGGGAGAACAGGAGAAAAACATACAGACTGCCAAAAAACGGAAAAGAAGGAGTGGGAGAAAACATAAAAAACACTCCGAAAATGGTAACCAGATACAGGGGCAAGCAAAAGAAATAACTAAATGCACTGTGGTCAATCTTTCATCTACAAAATTAACGAGTGACCAGTTGGATGTTTTGTCTTTAGGATTGAACTTTGTGCCAGATGTAGAATTTGATTTGTTCATGACTATCTTAGATGTCAATAAATTTATTCGTAACATTACTATAAAAAAACATTTTCTTAAAAATGAGGATGAATTTAGTGAAAACATTACAAAACAACAAATGAATGAATTCACTAATATGGATTTTAAGGAACAATTAGCGCTCCTGTGTTTACAAGATCTGTCTACACAGGGTGCAATGAGTAATGCATGTGAAAATCAATCAACAACTCTGAAAACGAAAAATCCTTACTTCTATCCGATACAATCTAGGGTAGATTGTATGGATAAATTCCAAGAGTTAATAGAGAAGGATTTAAAAACATTAAAAGATAAAAAAATGAATAATAAAGAGAAAGGAAATCAAAATCTTACATCAAAGCAGAGAAAAGCCCTTAACCCCTTCACCCCCAAGGGTGGTTTGCACGTTAATGACCGGGCCAATTTTTACAATTCTGACCACTGTCCATTTATGAGGTTATTAGTCTGGAACGCTTTGACGGATCTTGGCGATTCTGACATTGTTTTCTCGTGACATATTGTACTTCATGTTAGTGGTAAAATTTCTTCGATATAACTTGCGTTTATTTGTGAAAAAAACGAATATTTGGCGAAAATTTTGAAAATTTCGCAATTTTCCAACTTTTAATTTTTATGCCCTTAAATCACAGACATATGTCACACAAAATACTTAATAAATAACATTTCCCACATGTCTACTTTACATCAGCACAATTTTGGAACCAAAATTTTTTTTTTTGACGGAGTTATAAGGGTTAAAAGTTGACCAGCAATTTCTCATTTTTACAACACCATTTTTTTTTAGGGACCACATCTCATTTGAAGTCATTTTGACGGGTCTATATGATAGAAAATACCCAAGTGTGACACCATTCTAAAAACTGCACCCCTCAAGGTACTCAAAACCACTTTCAAGAAGTTTATTAACCCTTCAGGTGTTTCACAGGAATTTTTGGAATGTTTAAATAAAAATGAACATTTAACTTTTTTTCACACAAAATTTATTTCAGCTCCAATTTGTTTTATTTTACCAAGGGTAACAGGAGAAAATAGACCCCAAAAGTTGTTGTACAATTTGTCCTGAGTACGCTGATACCCCATATGTGGGGGTAAACCACAGTTTGGGCGCATGGCAGAGCTTGGAAGCAAAGGAGCGCCATTTGACTTTTCAATGCAAAATTGACTGGAATTGAGATGGGACGCCATGTTGCATTTGGAGAGCCCCTGATGTGCCTAAACATTGAAACCCCTAACAAGTGACACCATTTTGGAAAGTAGACCCCCTAAGGAACTTATCTAGATGTGTGGTGAGCACTTTGACCCAACAAGTGCTTTACAGAAGTTTATAATGCAGAGCCGTAAAAATAAAAAATCATATTTTTTCACAAAAATGATCTTTTCACCCCCAATTTTTTATTTTCCCAAGGGTGAGAGAAGAAATTGGACCCCAAAAATTGTTGTGCAATTTGTCCTGAGTACGCTGATACCCCATATGTGGGTGTAAACCATTGTTTGGGCGCAGGGCAGAGCTCGGAAGGGAAGGAGCGCCATTTGACTTTTCAATGCAAAATTGACTGGAATTGAGATGGGACGCCATGTTGCATTTAGAGAGCCCTTGATGTGCCTAAACATTGAAACCCCTAACAAGTGACACCATTTTGGAAAGTAGACCCCCTAAGGAACTTATCTAGATGTGTGGTGAGCACTTTGACCCAACAAGTGCTTTACAGAAGTTTATAATGCAGAGCCGTAAAAATAAAAAATCATATTTTTTCACAAAAATGATCTTTTCACCCCCAATTTTTTATTTTCCCAAGGGTAAGAGAAGAAATTGGACCCCAAAAATTGTTGTGCAATTTGTCCTGAGTACACTGATATCCCATATGTGGGTGTAAACCATTGTTTGGGCGCAGGGCAGAGCTCAGAAGGGAAGGAGCGCCATTTGACTTTTCAATGCAAAATTGACTGGAATTGAGATGGGACGCCATGTTGCGTTTGGGGAGCCCCTAATGTGCCTAAACATTGAAACCCCCCACGAGTGACACCATTTTGGAAAGTAGACCCCTTAAGGAACTTATCTAGATGTGTGTTGAGCACTTTGACCCAACAAGTGCTTCACAGAAGTTTATAATGCAGAGCCGTAAAAATAAAAAATCATATTTTTTCACAAAAATGATCTTTTCACCCCCATTTTTTTATTTCCCCAAGGGTAAGAGAAGAAATTAGACCACAAAAGTTGTTGTGCAATTTGTCCTGAGTACGACGATACCCCATATGTGGGTGTAAACCATTGTTTGGGCGCATAGCAGAGCTCAGAAGGGAAGAAGCGCTATTTTACTTTTCAATGCAAAATTGACTGGAATTAAGATGGGATGCCATGTTGCGTTTGGAGAGCCCCTGATGTGCCTAAACATTAAACCCCCCCACAAGTGACACCATTTTGGAAAGTAGACCCCCTAAGGAACTTATCTAGATGTGTTTTGAGAGCTTTGAACCCCCAAGTGTTTCACTACAGTTTATAACGCAGAGCCGTGAAAATAAAAAATTTTTTTTTTTTTCACAAAAATGATTTTTTAGCCCCCAGTTTTGTATTTTCACAAGGGTATCAGGATAAATTGGACCCTAAAAGTTGTTGTCCAATTTGTCCTGAGTACGCTGATACCCCCTATGTGGGGGGGAACCACTGTTTGGGCGCATGACAGAGCTCGGAAGGGAAGGAGCGCCATTTGGAATGCAGACTTAAATGGATTGGTCTGCAGGCGTCACGTTGCATTTGCAGAGCCCCTGATGTACCCAAACAGTACAAACCCCCCACAAGTGACCCCATATTGGAAACTAGACCCCCCAAGGAACTTATCTAGATGTGTTGTGAGAACTTTGAACCCCCAAGTGTTTCACTGCAGTTTATAACGCAGAGCCGTGAAAATAAAAATTATTTTTTTTTTTCACAAAAATGATTTTTTAGCCCCCAGTTTTGTATTTTCACAAGGGTATCAGGATAAATTGGACCCTAAAAGTTGTTGTCCAATTTGTCCTGAGTACGCTGATACCCCCTATGTGGGGGGGAACCACTGTTTGGGCGCATGACAGAGCTCGGAAGGGAAGGAGCGCCATTTGGAATGCAGACTTAAATGGATTGGTCTGCAGGCGTCACGTTGCATTTGCAGAGCCCCTGATGTACCCAAACAGTACAAACCCCCCACAAGTGACCCCATATTGGAAACTAGACCCCCCAAGGAACTTATCTAGATGTGTTGTGAGAACTTTGAACCCCCAAGTGTTTCACTACAGTTTATAACGCAGAGCTGTGAAAATAAAAATTATTTTTTTTTTTCACAAAAATGATTTTTTAGCCCCCAGTTTTGTATTTTCACAAGGGTATCAGGATAAATTGGACCCTAAAAGTTGTTGTCCAATTTGTCCTGAGTACGCTGATACCCCCTATGTGGGGGGGAACCACTGTTTGGGCGCATGACAGAGCTTGGAAGGGAAGGAGCGCCATTTGGAATGCAGACTTAAATGGATTGGTCTGCAGGCGTCACGTTGCATTTGCAGAGCCCCTGATGTACCCAAATAGTACAAACCCCCCACAAGTGACCCCATATTGGAAACTAGACCTCCCAAGGAACTTATCTAGATGTGTTGTGAGAACTTTGAACCCCCAAGTGTTTCACTACAGTTTACAACGCAGAGCCGTGAAAATAAAACATATTTTTTTTCCCACAAAAATGATTTTTAGCCCCCCAAATTTTTATTTTCCCAAGGATAACAAGAGAACTTGGACCCCAGAAGTTGTTGTTCAATTTGTCCCTAGTACGCTGATACCCCATATGTTGGGGTAAACCCCTTTTTGGATGCACCGGAGAGCTCGGAAGGGAAGGAGCACTGTTTTACTTTTTCAACGCAGAATTGGCTGGAATTGAGATTGGACGCCATGTCGCGTTTGGAGAGCCCCTGATGTGCCTGAACAGTGGAAACTCCCCAATTCTACCTGAAACCCTACCCCTAACCTCACCCCTAACCGTTTACTGAACATTTTCTGACAGTCATAAGTGCCACGTATATAAGTGCCACGTATATAAGTGCCACGTATATAAGTGCCACGTATTTCAGTGCCACGATATTTCAGTGCCACGTATTTCAGTGCCACGTATTTCAGTGCCACGTATTTCAGGCACTGAAAAATACGTGGCACGTAAATACTTCAGTGCCACGATATTTCAGTGCCACGATATTTCAGTGCCACGATATTTCAGTGCCACGTATTTCAGTGCCACGTATTTCAGGCACTGAAAAATACGTGGCACGTAAATACGTGGCACGTAAATACGTGGCACTGAAATACGTGGCACTGAAATACGTGGCACTTAAATACGTGGCACTTAAATACGTGGCACTTAAATACGTGGCACTTAAATACGTGGCACTTATATACGTGGCCACTGAAATATCGTGGCACTTATATACGTATATACGTATACTAGACTGTGGCCCGATTCTAACGCATCGGGTATTCTAGAATATGCATGTCCCCGTAGTATATGGACAATGATGATTCCAGAATTCGCGGCAGACTGTACCCGTCTCTGATTGGTCGAGGCAACCTTTATGACATCATCGTCGCCATGGCAACCATTAAGACATCTACGTCATAGAACTTAACACAATTGAATGAAATTATGAAACAGATCATCCAAATATATAAACCACATTACATGAACTGTAACTGTATTTAAATAAATCATCGGACAAAAGAAGGACATTGACACTATAATATATTTATTAACAATATCAAGCCAAAATATTTTTGTACACCACATTTCTTGTGAATACCTTTGTACTACCTATAAGCAACTTTCCTTGTAAAGGGGTAGGAAGAACTTGCACCTTGACGTTGGATCTCATTTTAACTCTTGAAAATGCAACGTAGAGTTGTCCATGACCAAAAACGGGCTGCGGTAGATATATGCCAACACGGTGTAGAGTTTGACCTTGGGACTTGTTTATTGTCATGGCAAAAGCTGGTTTTAGTGGAAACTGTCGACGCCGAAGCCTAAATGGAAGACCGGTGTCTGAAGGACATAAATCAATGCGTGGAATGAACACTTCATCTCCTTTTGCTGATCCAGTGATCACTCTTGCTTGAATGACGTGAGAATGGAGTCCAGTAACAATAAGGCGAGTTCCATTACATAGACCATTTTTCGTATTTAGATTCCGCAGCAACATTATGATTGTTCCAACTTTCAGTTGAAGTCTATGGGATGGCATTCCTGATGGCGTAAGACTATTTAAAAATTCAACTGGATAATGCTCTCGTTCATCTTCATTGTCTACATCCACTGAATCATCACTTTTATACAACTTATAGTCACCAGGCATTCTATCCATCACCTGGGAATTTAGCAGAGCCACGTCATCATTCTTCGGACAGAGAATTGCATGAGAAGAGGCCCTCTCAACACTGCTTTGGTCATTCACATCAATTTCAATGCATTGTCCAAAAACATCAGTTACGATGCAGTCAGTGCACAACATGTCTTCTGGTATTTCAATAATATCTTCTCCAAGGTTGTATTCGTTGCTAAGTTCACCGTTGCCAAGTTTAAGAAGCCAGTTGCTATACTCTGGGTCCGAAGATCGCATATTGTTAATTAGTTGGAGTTTATTGAACTGTTTCCAAAGGTCAGACATTTTTAAGCTGGACTCGATAACATCTGTTCTTGTTCCATTTGGTATGACTGGAAGGCATTGCCTAAAATCTCCGCCGATGACAAACAGATCTGAGTAGTGAGGTCTCGGTAGCATAACTTTTCCTTTTTGGCAGCATTGAGTAAACTGATTGTCAGATGGTTTTTCATCAATGAAATTCAGAGAGTCGCATTTAGAGCAAACTGCATTCATATTCCCACAGTAGTGTTCATGAATTGTACTTTCATTGTCTGTTACGTAATGTGCAAGTTGTTGAATATTGTCCTGTTCGTGCCTTAGTTGGTAGAGCATTCGTTTTTTATGAATTTGGCGATCATGTTGTTCCTGTCGTACAACAGTTTGTTGTGGTGTCTCCTGTTGGCGAAATTGTCTGTGAGATTCCGCATCCTGGGCTTGTCTGGCGGCGGTTTGTTGTGGTGTCTCCTGTTGGCGACATTGTCTGTGAGATTCCACATCCTTGGCTTGTCTGGCGGTGGTTTGTTGTGGTGTCTCCTGTTGGCGACATTGTCTGTGAGATTCCACATCCTGGGCTTGTCTGGCGGCGGTTTGTTGTGGTGTCTCCTGTTGGCGACATTGTCTGTGAGATTCCACATCCTGGGCTTGTCTGGCGGCGGTTTGTTGTGGTGTCTCCTGTTGGCGACATTGTCTGTGAGATTCCACATCCTGGGCTTGTCTGGCGGCGGTTTGTTGTGGTGTCTCCTGTTGGCGACATTGTCTGTGAGATTCCACATCCTGGGCTTGTCTGGCGGCGGTTTGTTGTGGTGTCTCCTGTTGGCGACATTGTCTGTGAGATTCCACATCCTGGGCTTGTCTGGCGGCGGTTTGTTGTGGTGTCTCCTGTTGGCGAAATTGTCTGTGAGATTCCACATCCTGGGCTTGTCTGGCGGCGGTTTGTTGTGGTGTCTCCTGTTGGCGAAATTGTCTGTGAGATTCCACATCCTGGGCTTGTCTGGCGGCGGTTTGTTGTGGTGTCTCCTGTTGGCGACATTGTCTGTGAGATTCCACATCCTGGGCTTGTCTGGCGGCGGTTTGTTGTGGTGTCTCCTGTTGGCGACATTGTCTATGAGATTCCACATCCTGGGCTTGTCTGGCGGCGGTTTGTTGTGGTGTCTCCTGTTGGCGACATTGTCTGTGAGATTCCACATCCTGGGCTTGTCTGGCGGCGGTTTGTTGTGGTGTCTCCTGTTGGCGACATTGTCTGTGAGATTCCACATCCTGGGCTTGTCTGGCGGCGGTTTGTTGTGGTGTCTCCTGTTGGCGACATTGTCTGTGAGATTCCACATCCTGGGCTTGTCTGGCGGCGGTTTGTTGTGGTGTCTCCTGTTGGCGAAATTGTCTGTGAGATTCCACATCCTGGGCTTGTCTGGCGGCGGTTTGTTGTGGTGTCTCCTGTTGGCGAAATTGTCTGTGAGATTCCACATCCTGGACTTGTCTGGCGGCGGTTTGTTGTGGTGTCTCCTGTTGGCGAAATTGTCTGTGAGATTCCACATCCTGGGCTTGTCTGGCGGCGGTTTGTTGTGGTGTCTCCTGTTGGCGACATTGTCTGTGAGATTCCACATCCTGGGCTTGTCTGGCGGCGGTTTGTTGTGGTGTCTCCTGTTGGCGACATTGTCTGTGAGATTCCACATCCTGGGCTTGTCTGGCGGCGGTTTGTTGTGGTGTCTCCTGTTGGCGACATTGTCTGTGAGATTCCACATCCTGGGCTTGTCTGGCGGCAGTTTGTTGTGGTGTCTCCTGTTCCCGATGTTGTCGTTTTCTTGCTGCTGCTGCTCCTTTTCTGTCATCCTCATTGGCGTATTTTCGTTTACGACCCATTCTAAGATAGAAACACAGGGAGATGCCGCCTATCCAGGCACTTGACAGCAGTGGAGGACAATGATGACTGTGCCCGTCGCTGATTGGTCGAGGCAACCTTTATGACATCATCGTCGCCATGGCAACCATTATGACATATAGGTCGATACTGTGCCTGTCGCTGATTGGTCGATTCTAAAGCATCGGGTATTCTAGAATATGCATGTCCCCGTAGTATGTGATTCGTGGCAGACTGTGCCCGTCGCTGATTGGTCGAGGCAACCTTTATGACATCATCGTCGCCATGGCACCTATAAGGTATGGACCTTATATGGCTATAGGTCCATACCTTATATGGCTATAGGTCCATACCTTATATGGCTACAGGTCCATACCTTAGGGCTATGCGTCCATACATTATATGGCTATAGGTCCATGCCTTATATGGCTATGCGTCCATACCTTATATGGCTATAGGTCCATACCTTATATGGCTACAGGTCCATACCTTAGGGCTATGCGTCCATACATTATATGGCTATAGGTCCATGCCTTATATGGCTATGCGTCCATACCTTATATGGCTATAGGTCCATACCTTATATGGCTATGCGTCCATACCTTATATGGCTATGCGTCCATACCTTATATGGCTACAGGTCCATACCTTATATGGCTACAGGTCCATACCTTATATGGCTATAGGTCCATGCCTTATATGGCTATGCGTCCATACCTTATATGGCTATAGGTCCATACCTTATATGGCTATGCGTCCATACCTTATATGGCTACAGGTCCATACCTTATATGGCTACAGGTCCATACCTTATACGGGATTTCCAGGACAGACAGACAGACAGACAGACAGACAGACAGAAAGACAGACAGACAGACAGACAGACAGAAAGACAGACAGACAGACAGACAGACGGAAAAACCCTTAGACAATTATATATATAGATAAACGTATATTTCAGTGCCACGTATTTCAGTGCCACGTATTTCAGGTTAGGGGTAGGGTTAGGGGTAGGGTTAGGGTTTTTTTCTTGTTTTCTTGTGTTTTTCTATAAAAACGCATGCGTTTTACCGCGTTTACATGCATTTTTTCACACATGTGGTTTTTTTAAAAAACGCATGCAGATAAAAACGCAAGTGTGAAACCAGACTAAAAGACGCTTTTTATAGCAAAAAAGTTTTTGCGTCTCCACATTTTGAGACCTATAATTTTTCCACATTTTGGTCCACAGAGTCATGTGAGGTCTTGTTTTTTGCGGGACGAGTTGACGTTTTTATTGGTAACATTTTTGGACACGTGACCATTTTTTATCACTTTTTATTCCGATTTTTGTGAGGCAGAATAACCAAAAACCAGCTATTCATGAATTTCTTTTGGGAGAGGCGTTTATACCGTTCTGCGCTTGGTAAAATTGATAAAGCAGTTTTATTCGTCGGGTCAGTACGATTACAGCGATACCTCATTTATATCATTTTTTTATGTTTTGGCGCTTTTATACGATAAAAACTATTTTATAGAAAAAATAATTATTTTGGTATCGCTTTATTCTGAGGACTATAACTTTTTTATTTTTTTGCTGATGATGCTGTATGGCGGCTCGTTTTTTGCGGGACAAGATGACGTTTTCAGCGGTACCATGGTTATTTATATCCGTCTTTTTGATCGCGTGTTATTCCACTTTTTGTTTGGCGGTATGGTAATAAAGCGTTGTTTTTTGCCTCGTTTTTTTTTTTTTTTTCTTACGGTGTTTACTGAAGGGGTTAACTAGTGGGCCAGTTTTATAGGTTGTGTCGTTACGGACGCGGCGATACTAAATATGTGTACTTTTATTGTTTTTGTTTGTTTTTTTTAGATAAAGAAATGTATTTATGGGAATAATATTTTTTTTTTATTATTATTTATTTAGGAATTATTATTTTTTTTTTTTACACATGTGGAAATTTTTTTTTTTTACTTTTTTACTTTGTCCCAGGGGGGGACATCACAGATCGCAGATCTGATAGTGTGCACAGCACTCTATCAGATCCGCGATCATACTTTCATCGGAGCAGGCTGCAGCTTTCATCTGCAGCCTGCTCCGACCCGGAAGTGCTCCCTGCAGGACCCGGATACAGCCCCTCGGCCATTTTGGATCCGGGGCCTGCAGGGAGAAGACGTTTGGTACGAGGTGAGTACATCACCTTGTACCGATCGTCTCAGGGAAGCACGCAGGGAGCCCCCTCCCTGCGCGATGCTTCCCTGTACCGCCGGTACACCGCGATCATGTTTGATCGCGGTGTGCCGGGGGTTAATGTGCCGGGGGCGGTCCGTGACCGCTCCTGGCACATAGTGCCGGATGTCAGCTGCGATATGCAGCCGACACCCGGCCGCGATCGGCCGTGCTCCCCCCGTGAGCGCGGCCGATCGCGTATGACGTACTATCCCGTCGGCGGTCATGGGGGCCCACCCCACCTCGACGGGATAGTACGTCTGATGTCAGGAAGGGGTTAAAGAGTTAAAAAATATGAAAGAAATTGTTTTCAAAAAAAGTGATAAAGGGGGCATGATAGTGGTCATGGGCAAAAAAGATTACATAGAAAAAATGCTGGAACTTTTGAACGACAATGAAACTTATGAAAAATTGAAGGGAAATCCCTTTAAAGATTATAATAAAATAATTCAAAGTATCATTGATGAAGGTCTCAGTCTGGGTGTTTTGAATAAAAAACAGGCTGAATATCTGTATGTTCCGTGTCCAAAAATGCCCATACTTTATGGATTACCAAAAGTACACAAAGGAGAAGGTTTGCCTGCTATGAGGCCCATTGTGGCCGGAATTGGCTCTATGAACGAACATCTGTGCGAGTGGTTGGATTCTATTCTCCAACCACTAGTAATTAGATTGCCTGGTTATATAAAGGATTCCAGAGAAGTACTAAGAATTTTTTCTAACAAATTATGGCAAAAAAACTTTTCATGGCTATGCTGTGATGTGGTGTCACTTTACACCTGCATACCACACACGCTAGCCATGGAAGCTTTACAATTTCATTTAGAACATCATAGCGCATGTACTCAGGATCTCATAAATTTTGTTTTACAGGTTGCGTTTTTTTTATTGGAACATAATATTTTTTCATTTGAAAACGAAATATACCGACAAAAAACCGGTGTTCCAATGGGGGCGAAATATTCCCCCTCAATGGCAAACCTTACGATGGCCCTTTGGGAACATAAATATATTTATTCCACAGACAATCCATTTTGCGAGTCCTTGATCTGGTACGGCAGATACATAGATGACACCCTGATAATTTGGGGGGGTGATGTATCTGCCGTACCGGATTTTATTGAATACATTAATGCCAATACTTATGGAATTAAATTCACCTATAAATGGAATCATAATGAGATATCCTTTTTGGATCTAGCTCTTTTGGGCCTGGAAAATGAAATCATAAGAAGCAAAACGCATGTAAAACCCCTCAGTGGGAACACAGTATTACATGCAAAAAGTAGCCATCCTAGGCACACCATCAAATCGATTCCAGTAGGCGAATATACAAGGCTTAAAAGAAATTGTAGTGAGACTGAATTCAGGGATCTCAAATTCGAAAGATTAGAAGCTAGATTAAAAGAAAGAAAATATCCAAACTGGACATTAAAGAGAGCACATAAAATAGTAAATGATAAACCAAGAGACAGTTTGCTAACATTTAATCCGGAAAATAAAAACAAAAAAGAGAGAACTAAACAAAAGCCATATATTTGTTTTCAATTCAGTACCGAATTTAATGAAATTAAAAAGATAATACACAACAGGTTGCCTATTTTGCGAGAAGATGATGCACTTTCTGAAATTTTAAAAGATGGCCTTAATGTGGTAGCCAGAAGAGCGCCAACTATTGGCAGCTCCCTGTCTCCCAGCTCTCTTCCATCAAAATCGCTTTCGAAAACCTGGTTAGAATGTAGAGGCTTCTACAAATGTGGCGTTACCGCATGTAGCACATGCCGTCATGCGCTAACTAAAAATAATTTTCAAAATAAAGAAAAAACAAAAACTTATCAAATTAAAGATTTCATTAACTGCCATACCAGCAATGTTGTCTATAAAGTAGACTGCACTGTATGTAATGTATCCTATATTGGATGCACTACAAGAAAATTAAAAACCAGAATAACGGAGCATTTAAGGGATCTCACCAGTAGTAACGCCATAAATAGAAATACTTCAGCTGTTGCCAAACATTTTAATGTATATCACTCTGGTAATGTGTCCAACATGACTATTTAGGGAATTGAGAAAGTTAGTTTACCACAACGAGGTGGAGACATTAAAAGACGTCTGCTAACTAGGGAAGCGTTTTGGGTGTATAATTTACAAACGAGACACCCTGGTGGTTTAAACAGAAAAAACGAAATTATGTACCATTATTGCTAACTTTCCATTTCCCTTTTTTCTTTTCTTTTCTTTTTTCTGTGTGTTTTTTTTTTTTTTTTGAAAGTGTTTTTTTTTTTTCTCTTCTTCTTTCTTTCTTCTTTTAAATCGTACAATGTTTCATGTATTTAATGTTTTATAAAGTTATATGAATGTTCCATTGTTGCATTGCTTGAGCAGGACTATTTCATTTGCCAAATCTGTGGTATAAGTCATGTGATCTGAACTCAGCATTGTATTGGTTCATTATTTTATAAAATAATCACTGTTTCTTTGTTGAAGCATGCATTGATTAAGATCGGCAGCGATCGAAACGCGTTGCATGGGCTCTGTACCCCCACATTTGTACTACAGCAAGGATCTATTATGTCACTGGATTTTAACCATTAATAAAGAATCTCTTTTATTGGAGCTGGAGCACCTTCTGTTTCTACTTTGTAATTATCCCTCGTCTGGATCCGAGACGAAGCTCCGTGCGCCTGCAAGGATCGGTGAGCTGGCCATGGCTTTTTAGGCCATGTTCACACAGTGCGTTTTTTACCGCGGAACCGCGGCGGTTTTGCCGCTGCGGTTCCGCAGCTGTTTTCCATGCAGGGTACAGTACACTGTACCCTATGGAAAACAGGACACACTGTGCACATGGTCCGGAAATTTTAAAAAAAAGCCGTGCTGAATAGCTCCCGGAAAAAAGAAGGAGCATGTCAATTCTTCTTCCTGAACCGCAGCGGTTCTGCACCCATAGACCTCCATTGTGAGGTCAAAATCGCAGTAAAACACGCAGATCAAAAATATATCTGCGTGTTTTACTGCGGTTTGATGTGCAGAACCGCTGCAGCAGGAAGTGCGGGGAAGCCGGCGGAAGTGCGGGGCCGGAAGTGCGTGGGCGGAGAGACATGGAGGCATAGCGTCGCATGGGGATCGTGTCGGCCGTTTGATTGATTTGGTATGTGTGTGTGTGTGTGTGTGTGTGTGTGTGTGTGTGTGTGTGTGTGTGTGTGTCCCCATGCGACGATAGTGCCTCCATTGTGCTAAGTCGCCGTATGGGACTACTACTCCCATCCGGTATTAGGATGGGAGAGTTGTCCCTGTGTCCGGCGACTTAGCACAATAGTAAAGTTTACACCAAACACCTACACACAATACACATACATGACACACAGTACAGTACATACAACACATAACACAGAGTATATACTCACCAACAGCACACTTGTAGGCGAAGCCCTCGATCCTCCAGGAAAAAATCCAAAAATAATAAACCAAATTCATACTCCCTGTCCGCAGAATCCATAAAACGAGTGTCCCACGCCGATCGGCTGCTCTCCGGCGATACACTGCCAGGAGCGAAGCTCCTAGCAGTGTATCGCGTACTGTTCCGGAGTTCAATGGCGCCGGCGTCTCAGTTAACAGCAGTACAGCTGCGTTGAACTTTCCCACGCAGCACTGCCGTTAAGCGAGAGTGCCGGGGTCAATGACCGCCGGTAAACTCGCTCGCGCATGCGCAGTGACACACCGACAGGAACTATGGCTCCTGTCAGTGTGTTGCTGCATCCGTGGAGAGCAGACATATCTCTGGATGTGTCTGTTCTCCATGGAAAATCTTCGTGGGATACGTGGATACTTAAATACGTGACACGTGTCACTTAAATACGTGATACGTGGCACTGAAATACGTGGCACGTGGCACTTAAATACGTGGCACGTGGCACTTAAATACGTGGCACGTGGCACTGAAATACGTGGCACGTGGCACTTAAATACGTGGCACGTGGCACTTAAATACGTGGCACTTAAATACGTGGCACGTGGCACTGAAATACGTGGCACGTGGCACTTAAATACGTGGCACGTGGCACTTAAATACGTGGCACTTAAATACGTGGCACGTGGCACTGAAATACGTGGCACGTGGCACTTAAATACGTGATACGTGGCACTGAAACACGTGGCACGTGGCACTTAAATACGTGGCACTTAAATACGTGGCACGTGGCACTGAAATACGTGGCACGTGGCACTGAAATACGTGGCACGTGGCACTTAAATACGTGGCACGTGGCACTGAAATACGTGGCACGTGGCACTTAAATACGTGATACGTGGCACTGAAATACGTGGCACGTGGCACTTAAATACGTGATACGTGGCACTGAAATACGTGGCACGTGCACTTAAATACGTGGCACTTAAATACGTGATACGTGGCACTGAAATACGTGGCACGTGGCACTTAAATACGTGGCACGTGGCACTTAAATACGTGGCACGTGGCACTTAAATACGTGGCACTTAAATACGTGGCACGTGGCACTGAAATACGTGGCACGTGGCACTTAAATACGTGATACGTGGCACTGAAATACGTGGCACGTGGCACTTAAATACGTGGCACGTGGCACTTAAATACGTGATACGTGGCACTGAAATACGTGGCACGTGGCACTTAAATACGTGGCACGTGGCACTGAAATACGTGGCACGTGGCACTGAAATACGTGGCACTTAGGCTATGTTCACATTTGCGTTGTGCGCCGCAGCGTCGGCGCCGCAACACACAACGCAAAGTAAAACGCAGCAAAACGCATGCACAACGCTGCGTTTTGCGCCGCATGCGTCCTTTTTTTGATTGATTTTGGACGCAGCAAAAATGCAACTTGCTGCGTCCTCTGCGCCCGGATGCGTGCGCTGCAGTGACGCATGCGGCGCAAAACGCGGAGCGCTGTCATTCAAAACACGTCCACTCATTTTGGTGTTTAGTCCCAAAATGGAGGATGGAAGAAGAAAAGGGTTGGACAAGGAAATGACATCATTTTTTTTTTTTTTTTTCCCCCACTGCAGTAAACTTTATTTCTGTCAAACACAGACAATCTGCAGACAAAACTGCATCAAAAAACGCACTAAAAAACGCACCAAAAAACGCACCAAAAACGCACCAAAAACGCACCAAAAAACGCACCTGCGTTTTCTGCAGAGACCTGCAGTTTCAGTCAGGAAAAAAAAAGGATGGAAATCCTGAACGTGTGAACATAGCCTTAGCCATCATCTTATTTTGTTTTTGTATTTCTAGAAGAAATTGTGTCAAAATGTTTACAGTGTGTTTTTTTTTACTCCTCTTAGAAATGGAAAATGTCTGACTAAAACTCTTAAAAATGAAAAAATGAAAAATTTCTGACTAAATTTATATTTTATTGGAAAAATGTAATTTTTAATTTATTCATTTAACTTTCGTTAGGTCATGTGAAGCACCTGAAAGGTCAACAAACTCACGAAACCCTATTTTGAATACCATACGGGATGCACTTTTTTAAAATTATATAATGTAAAGGCCTCTCATCTGAGAACTGAATTGGCCCTACAAAAAAGGGCTTTTGACAGTTTCTTCGCAATATGAAAGATCGCTGCTCAGCTTATAAGCCATCTAATGTCCCCAAAATAAAGAGGTGTTTAAATCATGATGTTGATATTAAGTAGACGTATGGGACATGTCATTTATTAACTATATTTTGTGGCATGACTATCTGTTTTTCAGTGTTTTTGAAAAATGTCACTCTTTAATTTTACAAATTTAAAACAAACAGATCTAAATTTACTATTAATGAACTGTTCATTGTGTCAAGAATAAACAGTCTCAGAACCAAGGAAACATGTAAAGGCATTCCACAGTCATCACTATGTATATGTCACGGGGATACCGCAGATGTTCTGATGAAGAAGTCTGTAGTTCTTTGAAACGCATTGACTAAATAAAGAAAAAAACGCATTTACTTTCTGTCTGGACTTGGATTTATTATAAGGGATACGAGCAGTGCAGATTATCTGCAAATCCTCCTTATCTGTGTTTTCCCAGTCTGATAACACATTGGACCTGCAGCATCTGGAAGTAGCAGTGATTGTAATGTTGTGTATACACAACTAAATCAGGTTAGTATAACCTTAAGGTACCGTTACACTAAACGACTTACCAACGATCACGACCAGCGATACGACCTGGCCGTGATCGTTGGTAAGTCGTTGTGTGGTCGTTGTGTGGTCGCTGGGGAGCTGTCACACAGACAGCTCTCTCCAGCGACCAACGATCAGGGGAATGACTTCGGCATCATTGAAACTGTCTTCAATGATGCCGAAGTCCCCCTGCAGCACCCGGGTAACCAGGGTAAACATCGGATTACTTAGCGCAGGGCTGCACTTAGTAACCCGATATTTACCCTGGTTACCATTGTAAAAGTAAAAAAAAAAACACTACATACTCACCTTCTGATGTCTGTCACGTCCCCTGGCGTCCACAGGGTTACGCGCTGCTGCCGAGAGCTTCCTGCACTGAATGTGTCAGCGCCGGCAATAAAGCAGAGCACAGCGGTGACGTCACCGCTGTGCTCTGCTTTACGGCCGGCGCTGACACAGTCAGTGCAGGAAGCTCTGAGCAGCAGCGCGTAACACTGTGGACACCGGGGGACATGACAGACATCAGAATGTGAGTATGTACTGGTTTTTTTTTTACTTTTACAATGGTAACCAGGGTAAATATCGGGTTATTAAGCGCAGCCCTGCGCTTAGTAACCCGATACTTACCCTGGTTACAAGTGAACACATCGCTGGATCGGCGTCACACATGTCGATCCAGCGATGGACAGCGGGTGATCAGCGACGAAATAAAGTTCTGGACTTCTAGCTCCGACCAGCGATATCACAGCGGGATCCAGATCGCTGCTGCGTGTCAAACACAACGAGATCGCTATCCAGGACGCTGCAACGTCATGGATCGTCGTCGTTCTCGCTGCAAAGCCGCTTAGTGTGAAGGTACCTTTATTTAAAACTTTTATCTCCCTTGGATAAAACCCTATTGCGCTGTCTTTTCCCTCCTATTTTTTTTTCTGTTACAGGAATAACATGACAGAGATTGTCAGAAGATCGTGGTGTCTGGCTACACGTGCACCTGCACTGGTTGGATCTGCTTTGCCTTCCAGTTAGCTGTGTAGATTTGCCTTGATCTGTTGTTGCAAGGGCTAAGCAGTTCTGTTTGTCTCCTATAGCTCTCGGGCCTGAGTTGTCTCAGCTCTTCTGATTTCTCCACTCCCCTCTGTTATAAATATTCATCTTAGCTTGGGTAGGTTTGGAGCTGGAGGTGTGAGCTATGTGAAAGAAAGGTCATCTAGGCGTTGTCTCTGGAGATATGTGTTTGGAATTTTGTTTGAGTGTCTTCCTTTACCTTATCTCCTATTTGGTTAGCCTTAACTTTTCCTTCCTCTATGTCTGGAGGAGGGAGACCTGCATTCTATGACATTGCAGCGCCCACCTCTGACCCCGGGATTAACGATTGTTGTTCCAGGGCAACTGCCATCTGAGCCTAGACTGGCTTTGCCGGATAGGTTCTCTGGAGTTCAGGACAAGTTTGTGGTTTTTAGGGAGACCTGCAAACTGTACTTTAGGTTGCGACCGCATTCCTCGGGTACTGAGGAGCAGCGGGTGGTAATAGTCATCTCCCGTCTCCAGAGGAACCCCAAGCCTGAACTTTTTCCCTTCCGTCCAGTTCCCAAATCTCATCTGTGTTGCTCTGGCTGAATCCAAGTTACGTCAACTTCAGCAGGGAGACCGGCCAGCTGAGGAGTTCTGCTCTGGGTCCCGCAAATGCTCCATGGACACCAGGTGTAATGATCCCGCCCTTTGGAGTTAATTTTGTCAAGGTCTTTGTGAGACAGTGAAAAATTATTTTGTCCTGTATGAGACCCCTGTTTCTCAGGAGGCTGCCATGTCTCTAGTAATCTGTAGGAACCGCCATCTCAGAAAAAGACAAAAGGAGACACCACTATTTACTGGGGATATTCTGCCTAATGAACCTAGGTCTGAGTCCACTGATTAACCCATAGTGGGTATAACTCATTGCATTGGTTCACAAGCGGTTGGGCGCAAGAGGGGAGTTTTTTTGTGGCCGAAAGGGTCTTTTTTTTAGGTTCCTGCCTCTCAATACGTAACTGCAAACAGCCGCCAGATAACTAAAAAGACCGGGTTGCATGGAGGATAGCAACCTGGGGGTACATATCTCCTCCACTGGTAAGCCGCAATTTCTTCTGCTTGCCCACATTCCATAAGGCAGAAGAAAGGTGTTAATTCCTGCCTTTTTGGATAGTGGGTGTAGGGATTAATCAGGCTGATGCCCAGTTCATCCAGGCCCAAGGCTTAACTGATCCTAAATTACCTAAGCCTATTCCCATAATCGCTATAGATTCTGCACCCCTGAGTCACGGGTATATTACTCAGGATCAGGACATTCAGGATTTATATACTACATGTAGGGACCATGCACATTTAATCCATCAAATGTTATGTATTAAAGGTTTTGCCCTCTTCAGTGGTTCTTCCTTGGCAGACATTCCACAATCCTGTAGAGGATAGGCAGGCATGGTAGGTAGTGAGGTGGAGCAATTACTGTCTAAATAACTGTATGAGCACCAATATATCCATTGTGCTACCAGGTCCCAGTGGGAGTATTTGTCTGATTTCAAGGATTTTTTTTCCGGAACAAGGGGGTCAGGATCTGCCACCTCACCGCTCATATGATTGCTCAATCAATTAAATTCCTGGTGCCAAGTTGCCAAAGAGCAGGCTATATAATATTTCAGGTCCTGAGAGGCAGGTCATGAAAGATATTACAGAGAGCCTTCCTAAAGGACAGATCAGATCCTCCTCATCTCCCGTGGCAGCAGGGTTTTTCTTTGTTAAGAAAAAAAGATGGGGGGCTGTGGCCCTGCTTGGACTTTTGCATACATAATCTGATCAGTGTTCGGGATCCATATCACCTACCTTTAATTCCGGATCTTTTTAATCAGATTGTCAGGGCTAAATTGTTTTCCAAACTGGATCTGGGTGGGAGGGGACTGTAATCTTATCTGTATTACGGAGGGGAATGAGTGGAAGCCTGCCCTCAATACCTAAGAGGGGCATTTTGAAAACCTTGTCATGCCATTTGGGTTGACCAGTGCCCCTGCCGTTTTTCAGCATTTTGCAAATGCCATTTTCTGACATCTGGAAGGTAGATTTGTGCTAGTCTATTTAGATGACATATTAATTTATTCGCCTGACCTTGAGTCACACCAGGTACATGTAAGGCAGGTTTTACAAGTACTTAGGGAGATGTTTGCTGTTCAGAGATTCCATTTCTGGGGTATCCACTGGTAATTGTATGGATCTTGCAAAAGTCTGGGCTGTACTGGATTGGAATCTTTCTGAAAATTTGAAGGTTTTACAGCAGTTTCTGGGTTTTGACAATTATTACCGTAGGTTCATCATGGACTTTTCAGTAGTGGCTAAACCACTAACGAATATGACCAGGAAAGGGACATACTTTTCAAGGTGGTCTAATCCGGCCCATGAAGCATTTGCTTCTTTGAAGAAATGTTTTGCTTCTGCTTCAATCTTCATACTGTCTGACTTTACTAAACTGCTCATTGTGGAGATAGATGTATCAGAGGTAAGTGTAGGGGCTGTATTGTCACAGGGTTCGTCACCATGTAAATGGCATCTGTGTGCCTTTTTCTCTAAAAAATGGTCACCCACTGAAAGGAATTATGATATCGGCAATAAGGAACTCTTGGCAATAAAGTTGACTTTTGAGGAATGTCGCCATTTTTTGGAAGGGGCAGTATATCCGCTCATGGTCATCATGGATCATAAAAAATGTATTATATCTGGAATCGGCTAAATAACTTTCACCTAGACAGGGAAGTTGGTCTTTTTCACCAGATTTAACTTTTTTGTGGCTTATTAACCGGGGGCTAAAAATTTTAAAGCTGATGCATTGTCGTTCTGCAGCCTTCGGTTATTTCTCGTGGACCATGAACTCATCTGTCAGTAGATTTTATCACTGATCTGTCAGTATCCACAGCTTACACAATAATATTAGTGGTAATGGATAGATTTAGTGAAATGATTCATTTTATTGCATTACCTGCACTTCCAAATGCTAAAACTTTGGCATAAGTTTTCATTAATGAGATTGTGAAACTTAATGGGATCCCCTCTGATATTGTTTCTGATCATGAGACCCAATTTATATAGAAGTTGTGGAAGGCATTGTGTGATCATTTAGGGATACATCTCTAATTTTCATCCTCCTTTCATCCACAATCTAATGGGCAGACTAAACAGGTGAATCAGAATCTTGAGATGTACCTAATGTGTTTTGTTTCTGAAAATCAGGAGGATTGGGTATCTTATTTACTTCTAGATGAGTTCGGTGTGAATAACCATCATTATTAATCTAATGGCAAGTTCTCGTTTTTTGGAGCATATGGTTTTCATCCTCAATTCTGCACCTTTAATGGAAATCGTTCTCTAGTAGTGCCTGATGAGTGGTTTTCTTCATCTATTACCTTTGCATAGAGGGGTGTTCTTAATAATTTAAGGATGATGGCTTCCTATTATAAGAGTATGGCTGATCAGAAACGCTTAGATGGTCTGGACTGATGTATTAGTGATTTGGTGTGGCTTTCTACCAAGAACATGAAGTTGGAAGTTCCTTCTTGGAAACTGGGACCCAGGTTCATCGGCCCCTATAAGATAGTTGCCGTAATCAATCCGGTAGCAATTTACCTTGTCTTGCCACATACTTTCAAAATTCATAATGTATTTCACCTATAACTTCTCAAAAAATATACTGCATCCTCAGAACCAGCTCTACTGCCACCTTCCCAGGTCATTGTTAATGGGAATCCAGAGTACCAGATAGCTAAGATTATCTATTGCCGCTTTGTACGCCGGTGAATTCAGTATTTGGTACCTTTGAATGGTCATGGTCCAGAGGAGAGAATGTGGGTACCAGCCACCTGGTAACGAGGGTTTGGAGTCCCCTATTAGAAGAGGGGGGTACTGTCATAGGATTACCGCAACAGAGAAGGGCCATCTGGCATCTGCTTTGTCTTCCAGCTGTGTAGATTTCCCTTGCTCTGTTGTTGCAAGGGTTAAACAGTTCTGTTTGTCTCCTAGAGCTCTCAGTCCAGGACTATCTCGGCTGTTCTGATTTGTCCACTCCCCTCTGGTATAAATAATCACCTCTTAGCTTGAGTAGTTGCCAGTGATAGCTTGTTATAACCTGGTTTGGAGCTGGAGATGTGAAGAGAGATTGTCTAGGAGTTGTCTCTGGAGATATATTTTTGGAAGTTTGCTTGTGTGTCTTCCTTTACAATATCTCCAGTTTGGTTAGCCTCACTTTTTCTTTCCACTTTCTGTAGTCTTTCTGAATTATTGCAGTTTCGTTTATCCTTGTCCTTTTCCCTTTGTGTCTTTATGTTAGAACAGGACTAGTGTTCCTCCTGCCCTATGTACTGGTCAGGTTTGTTCTCTGCGTAAGACAGGGATAGGAACGTGATCGCCGCACAGGGTGAAAGAACCCGTCTAGGGATGTTAGGGTGCTTAGGGTTGCACAGAGCAAAAGTCAAGGGTGCCCCGCTTTAATCTTTCCCTAGTTGCAGAGCCAGGACCAAGTATTTTGGTTCCCTAAGCAGTTGAAGTCAATGGGGTCTCCCAACCCCAAAGCAAAGGAATGGGTCAGAGACTAAGATAACAGCACCCTAATGTACACCCCTTCCCCATCTGATGGGTTAGGTAGCAAACTCTGATGACTACTTCAACTAAAATTGTTATCTTTTCTACAAAAAAGTCATCAAAAGTAAAAAAAAAAAAAGTGGTGTACTTTAGGGATGGGACTTAACAGGAAGTGCAATTTCAAAGATAGATTCAGAATCAATCATTTTTGCAGACCATTTACCCAATACAGGGTAAAAAATAGCAATATTCATCCCTGACGTACTATAGTTTAAATGTAGAATCCAAGTATAGTTATGGAAACTCAAAAAGCGTAACTATAATAGGGGCCATCTGGTTTCAATTAAGGCTACTTTCACACTAGCGTCGTACGACGCACGACAAATTGCGACGTTGCGGCGCACCGACGCTACCAGTGAATGCGCCGCACAACGGGGTCAGCGGATGCTGTTTTTCAACGGATCCGCTGCCCTATTGTGAGGTGCGGGGAGGAGGGGGCGGAGTTCCGGCCACGCATGCGCGGTCGGAAATGCTGGACACGACGCACCAAAAAACGTTGCATGCAACTTTTTTTGGTGGCGACGGTCCGACGTAACACGACGCAACCGCTAATGCTAGTCTATGGAGAAAAAACGCATCCTGCAAGCACTTTTGCAGGATGCGTTTTTTCTACAAAACGACGCATAGCGACGTGCAGTGCACGACGCTAGTGTGAAAGTAGCCTAAGGTGTCCAGCATTTAGCAGATACAGTAATGGTAAACAAACAGATCCACATTATAGATAAAGGGGTGTATCTGATTTTTTTTTTTGTCTGTCATGCGAGAAATACAGCTTGCACAAAACTGATGGTAGTTCTGGTGATGTATTCCGCTTCTGGTGACATATTCATGTAGCGATGGTACTTGTAGTGCTAGTGAACATATAATCCCTTTAAAAACAGCTTTTAACAATGTTTTATTTATTTTTTTTAAACACCTACCCAGTGAAAGAATAGTTAAATACCATCAATAAATATTGACCAAAATCCTACAAGAACCCTACAATCGACCTATCTTATGCCTGCCTTACTGTGGAGGTTGGCATCCTAAAAGACGATTTTTTGGCGCCCCCACTAACCGAGGACTGTCCCTCACCCCTCTGTTAATTCCCTATCAATATAGGTGGGAAAACAATATTATAATAGAACAGAGATGAAAGAAAAGCCCATCATAAAAAATAATAATGTAAACCCAATAGATACTTTTCTGCAGGTTAATTGTAGACAGATAAATAACAAAAAGATAATCAAAAGAATTTTTTTTTTCATATCCAATATCATGACAAGAATTCACAAAACTGCAGAGTAATGCACAATAAACCCGCCCCAATAATTAGAACAGGACAAAATGAAGTATTTATAATCATTCATAAGCCAAATATGGAAAATAAAGCAGGAGTGACTTATTATGAGCCAGAATAACCTTGACGCATTTCCCCGCTGTCGCGGTTCATCAGGAGGTCTAAAAGATAATGTGGATGTTCAAAATACCGGATGCCATGATGATGGATGACCATGCTGCACTCATGTGATAAGGATTCTGGTGATATATTCATCACCAGAGCCATCATCAGTACATGAGTACATCAATAGACCCACCCTCAGTAGTTGACTAAGTCACCAGAACCACCATAAGTACATGAATTCATCACCAGATCCACCATAAGTATATGAATAGATGACCAGAACCTAAAGTACTTGAATACAAGAACCAAGCTTAGAACAACAATCAATTGTAATATCAAATCAGCTCCATAAACAATTGTATTGCATGAACCTTGAACACTACAACTCCCAGTATGTTAACAATGGCATGGAAATAGATCAATGGCTGCACTCAATTTTACTGTACTAAAGCAAGGAAATGTGCGATACATGAAATGTGAATAGCATAATGGCTTATGAAATCTATGAAAAAACACATGAGATGCTTAGCACAAGATTTGGCCAAAAATTGTGAGCCCATCCACCAAACGTCAAGGTAATCTCAGATCGGATAGGTACCTGACCTGTCTGCCTAGTGTGAACACTTACCTATGGCTAATAACATGGTAAAGCCTGCATTTATAGGAAGGTCTGAACCAACTGTGTTTGGATGTAATTAAAATCACAGCATGGTGAAGGGCGGGGCGTTCAAGTCAGAAAAAAATAGTACATAGTAAATATAGGAAAACTGACTGAACAGCAATGTAGTCTGAACTGGTGCATAACCAAAAAAGACTTATATAAAACCTATCTGATCTGAGATTACCTTAACGTTTGGTGGATGGGCTCACAATTTTTGGCCAAATCTTGTGCTAAGCATCTCATGTGTTTTTTCATAGATTTCACAAGCCATTATGCTATTCACATTTCATGTATCACACATTTCCTTGCTTTAGTACAGTAAAATTGAGTGCAGCCATTGATCTATTTGCTATATAAGTCTTTTTTGGTTATGCACCAGTTCAGACTAGATTGCTGTTCAGTCAGTTTTCCTATATTAACAATGGTATGGAGATACTGGGAGTTATTAATAGCCATCATCAGACTGCAGGCCATACAGGAACCACAGTACTGATGAGAATTAGTCAGTATCAGAAATAAACATTTACATCCAGGTACCTTATAGATTATATCTTCTCTGCAGCGTCTCTTTCTTTTTATCTCCATATTGCATACATGGCATGATGACTTTTCACATCCACAACTACGTAGTATCTGCAGACCTCTGTCTTCTCTGGTGTTTGGCTGTACATCCCCACATGTAGCCCTTAAAAATAAGAGTGTTATTTATTAACCCCTTTCTGACATTAGATGTAATAATCCATCCATATGCCCTGGGCCTATTTGACCAGGGATGGATTATTATGTCATTGCACACTCCTGGTGTGCGCGGGCGATCGCCACTGGGTGTCAACTGATTCTAACAGCTGACCCCCGGCACTAAGTGCCAGGAGCGGTCACATACCACTCTCGGCGCTTTAACCCCCAAAATGCTGTGATTGAACACGATCACAGCATTCCAGGAGCTGGCATAGGGCTGACAACCCCTCTGCCTTTGGATTGGAGATGCGGGATCCCGATTGTTGCCATGGTGACCCGATGTCATCATCACGACATCCGAGTTACCAGAGCTAGGAAACGTGCTGATAAATAGTATGTCTACAACAGCCCCAATGTATTACTTTGATGGCCCCTACAGCACCACATGCAGTATTATGGCCCACAAAAAGCACCTCAAACAGTATGATATTCACCACAGCTCCCCCAGTATGGTTACCTCAGTCCCCAGTATAATGTCCTCAACAACCCTATGTACGGTATGGTCACCTCAGCTCCTCATATATTTTGCTGTCAACCCGCAAAGCCCCTCATTTCATTGCCCAAACATACAGCCCATCATTTTATTCCCCCCTTCACAGCCCCTCATTTCATGGCCCAAACACATACATAGCCCATCATTTTATGCCCCCTGCACAGCCTCCCATTTTATTTCCCCCTTCACAGCCCCTCATTTTATGCCCCAAACTCCGCTTTGCAGCATTGGTCGCTGACGTCAGTCCATCGTTCCACTGAACATCCTCTGCGTGCACCCTCTCCAACAAAGCGCAGGCTGGAAGTGGCCTGTGTCTTGGCAGAGATCCCTGCAGAGCAGGGGAGATTAAAGCTTCTCTGCACCTGTCCCAGGCGGCGCTGACATCAATTGTATTCACATCTGACAGGCTCAAATACAATTGAGTGCAGGCAGAGAGAGGGGTGAACGGTGTCAGTGACTAATGCTGCTCCCCGAAGGGCCCAGGCCGTTACTGTGCTGAATGTCTGAGGCCGGAGGATGGTGCTGGGCAATTCAGCAATTTGTTTTTCAAAGTGTGCCCCCCTCAGGTAGGCAAGTGGTAACACATTAGGCAGATACCTACCTTGCCGACCCCTTGTCCAGGCCCTGGGCAGTGCTCCCCTTCCCTTCTGTCTCACCGTGCGCCATCTTGCTTCTGACAGAAGTGTGACAGTAAAGTGACACATGCAAGATTTTGTAATCATATTCAGATTTGTAATTATTTAGATATATAAAATGATGACTCTGCACGTGCGCTGCGCTGTAAGTTCGAAGGGCAGCGCAACTGCACATGCCCAAAAAAAAATAACAGGGCAGGCGCCGGGGACGCTAATGAAGGAAGAGGAGGCGGCGCCCGGTGCGCAGAGGCCAAGAGTGACGGCTGTGGTACGTCTGTGTCAGGGGGGAAAAGACCTGCCCCTGGGACGATTTCAAGGTATAAGGGACAAATTTCAAAAGCAATTATTTCAGCAATGCCAGGAACAAGAACTAAAAGAGCCACCTTGTCAGAATGCAGCATTAGTGCAGCACAAGTGGCTCTTTTAGTTACAAACGCCTGGGGGGGTGACAGGTTCCCTTTAAGGGGATATCTAAATGCGGCATCTCATTTTTTGTTTCTGTCATAATTTTAGCCTGAAATATTATTTTTATCTGTATTTCATTATTTTTTTTTATATACAAAAAACTAACTTTAATGCATAATTTCATAACGTTGCCTGCATGTAGATATTGCTGTGTGGCATTTTGACAATGTGCCAGGACTTGCAGAAAACATATAGGTTTTGGGGTTACTATCAATTTATGGCTTTGTAATTTCGGATTTATTTTACACTTCAAGAAATGCATCAATTGTTCTGGTTACCAGAGCTCTAAGAACAGAAAGACGTTGCGAGACGGATTCAGAACATCCAGTTGCGGAGATCACAATACAACAAACTGTGGAGCAAACAAGTGCTGCCTCGTCCAGGAAGATTTCATTTGCACTAATAAAATGACAGCGAATGTTTCCTAGTTACTCTCTAAACACTGACAACTGCCCGGGCTTTCCACATGGTAAACACAGTCATGTGAAGCTGCTCTAAAAGTAGACTTCAGCAGTCCCATGACTATTACACCCATTCTGTGCTGTTACAAAACAAGACTTCCTTACTGCGAACATAAATAGTACAATGCAGAACACAAAAATAAAAAATATTTATATACATATAAATATTTGCATATATTGATATAAAAAAATACAGCCCTAAGGAATGTAGCATCTGTTTTTCATGATAAAACAAATTGGTAACTAACTGCCTTTAAAGGGGTCTTTCCTTTTTATTTTTTTCCCTTTTTTTTTTTTCACTCTTAATACATTTAGGAGGCCGTAATGGCACAATGTAAATAAAATACGTAGAGTAGGACTGCCCCATTATGAGAATGCCGTGAAGTGGCGGGGTAGCTCAAAGAATTGATCAATTGTTTGCTAAATGTCTCATATTTGAAATACAGATAGAATTTAGTATGTGCATGTGCACCTTATGTATTGTGTCCTGACCATAAGCAGTGCTGGCTTCTCCTCTTTTTTGTCTTTACATTGGTAAGTGGCTGACCACCACTGTTGCCGCGCACGCTGGGTTAGGTACGCCTTTCTTTCTGTGTTCTCTGTGATTGATAGGCTGCTGTTCACACACACAGCGGCCCTGCCCTGCCCTGCCTCGGGCTCTAGTTAATTGTGCACCTGTGTCTCAGCCTGTCTCACCCTTTAACTTTGGTGCTGGTTTGGGAGTGTGGAAGCCAGATCTGAAATGTCCGCACAGGACCTGATCGGCTTTTACCTGCGCTTGCCCTTCCCGGCACCAGGGGAGTGATTATGAAATGCTCCAGGTACAGCTTGCATGTTATGGTAATGTTATATAATGTGGTCTTTCCCCCTTTTTTTTTTTTCCCCACTCTTAATACATTTAGGAGGCCGTAATGGCACAATGTAAATAAAATACGTAGAGTAGGACTGCCCCATTATGAGAATGCCGTGAAGTGGCGGGGTAGCTTAAAGAATTGATCAATTGTTTGCTAAATGTCTCATATTTGAAATACAGATAGAATTTAGTATGTACACGTGCACCTTATGTATTGTGTCCTGACCGTAAGCAGTGCTTTTTTGCCTTTAAAGGGGTTTGTTATTTTAAAGCAGTTGTCCAATTCTTTATCATTGCTGACCTATCCTTAGGCATGCTTTTTTTTTCCTGTCCGATCAGAGCACGAAAAAGAAAATGCAACTGAAAATGGAACCATGGGATTAAATTGGTACGAATGCAATCCAATATTTAATCGGCTTGCATTCATCCGATTTAATCGCAAGTGGGAGCGAGGCCTTATGGTGAGAATGCAGGTTTTCTTCTGATGACTCTTCCCATGAAGGCCATATTTGTGTTCACCTGGCCTTTCCTAACGATGATGGTGAATAAGCCATAACCCCAAGAGACTAATTAAGGTCTGAAATGTGTCATCTTTAACTTTAGCCCTTTCAGAGATCATTTCATCTTCAACTTCCTTAACTTTAATTGTTTAAAAATAACTTCAATTTTGACCAGGGTGCACAATCTTTTACATGCCACAGCATATACTGTAGTCTCTTTGTATACTATGTGATGTATATATAGCAGTCAGTGTTTTCTATGTGATGTTAAAAGCAGTCTCAGGGTCTCCAATGTGATGCATACAGCAGTCTCAGGGTCTCCAATGTGATGTATGCCGCAGTCTCAGGGTCTCCAATGTGATGCATACAGCAGTCTCGGGGTCTCCAATATGATGTATACAGCAGTCTCAGGGTCTCCTATGTTATGTATACAGAAGATCTCCCACTGCTTGGGTTCTAACAACGTTTTGTAAGTGATGTATTTCCCACTAGTGTTTGCAGTTCTTTATAAAATTTATCATCGCAAAGAGTTGATGGTGCTCCAGAACGAAGCAAACCAGGAAGAGCAGTTGCAAGAAGCAACATCATGAGTACCGCTTAACTTCACAGTCGCAACAAATGAAGCAGCTCCAACTGTCACATTAAACGGAATCTGTCAACCCCTGGAACGTACACTCACTGGCCACTTTATTAGGTACACCTGTCCAACTTCTTGTTAACACTTAATTTCTAATCAGCCAATCACATGGCGGCAACTCAGTGCATTTAGGCATGTAGACATGGTCAAGACAATCTCCTGCAGTTCAAACCGAGCATCAGTATGGGGAAGAAAGGTGATTTGAGTGCCTTTGAACGTGGCATGGTTGTTGGTGCCAGAAGGGCTGGTCTGAGTATTTCAGAAACTGCTGATCTACTGGGATTTTCACGCACAACCATCTCTAGGGTTTACAGAGAATGGTCCGAAAAAGAAAAAAAATCCAGTGAGCGGCAGTTCTGTGGGCGGAAATGCCTTGTTGATGCCAGAGGTCAGAGGAGAATGGGCAGACTGGTTCGAGCTGATAGAAAGGCAACAGTGACTCAAATCGCCACCCGTTACAACCAAGGTAGGCCTAAGAGCATCTCTGAACGCACAGTGCGTCGAACTTTGAGGCAGATGGGCTACAGCAGCAGAAGACCACACCGGGTACCACTCCTTTCAGCTAAGAACAGGAAACTGAGGCTACAATTTGTACAAGCTCATCGAAATTGGACAGTAGAAGATTGGAAAAACGTTGCTTGGTCTGATGAGTCTCGATTTCTGCTGCGACATTCGGATGGTAGGGTCAGAATTTGGCGTAAACAACATGAAAGCATGGATCCATCCTGCCTTGTATGGAGCTTCTTTGGGATGTGCAGCCGACAAATCTGCGGCAACTGTGTGATGCCATCATGTCAATATGGACCAAAATCTCTGAGGAATGCTTCCAGCACCTTGTTGAATCTATGCCACGAAGAATTGAGGCAGTTCTGAAGGCAAAAGGAGGTCCAACCCGTTACTAGCATGGTGTACCTAATAAAGTGGCCGGTGAGTGTATATAACCTATTACTATGGGCATACAGGAGATAGAGCTGTTAAAACAGTCCTACCTGTATGCCTCATAGCTGCTGTCTTGCTGTGGAGAAATAGACTTTTAATCTTTTATGTTAATTAGTTCTTCCAGGCTCTGGGGCGTGCGGTGCCTGGAAGAAATCTCTGCCTCCGACGTTAATTTGCATACCACCCAACTCCCATGCACGCCACAGTGCCATGTGACGTGCAGTTGTGGCGTTGTAACCCCGGACCTGTGCCCTGCACTCGCATGATTATGTGTACCTTTTCCCGCCCCGCTATGGGCAGTGTCTTCATTGTTCTTCTTCACAGGCAAATCACTGATACTGAAGTAGCAGTGACTCTTCGGGCCTGCGCAGAAGAACGGTGAGTACACTGCCCATAGAACTAATTAACATAAAAGATTAAAAGTTTATTTCTTAGCAACAAGACAGCAGCTATGAGACATACAGGTAGGACAATTCTACCACCTGTATAACCATAGTAATAGGTTACATACCACCCAGGGGTGACAGATTCCCTTTAAGAGTGTTAATTAAATGTTTGACCAAGTATAGCAGGGTAATTTTTAAGTTTATCATTTTGTCTGGCTTCACATCTTTCGGTAATACCTAGCCCTAGGTTTGCATCATCTGGCTAGATTATTTATTCATATTATCTTGGGATTTGCCATATGTCTATGCTCTGGATACCCTCCAACAACACACGATGCAGCAAAAATAAATGTCTCTTGCTAAATGGATTTATGAAGGAATAGAAAAATATACAAGGTAGCCAGTTGAAAAAGAATCCGCCATTAAGATGCAGTCCAGAGCCTCTATTGGCTGATTTGATGGAAGCAATAGCTGTTACTGCGATTTGTCAGCTTTGTGACCTACAATATAATATAAAGGTGAAGTTTCGCCCCCAAGGATGTTTGCTTAATACCAGCACAGTATCAACCCATCATATTTTTTTTGCAGTGGCTGGTTTTTATACCACTTATCCATCACGTTTTAGTGTATGGCATATTTTTGCAAAGGCATATAGAGAACGACGCTATTAGCGACTCAAAAATGCCTGTGAAAGCTTACCATTCACCTAAATTTATAGCTCTTAGGCTGGAGTCACACTCAGCGTAAGACAATACGGTCTGTTTTTTACGGCCGTAATACGGAGAAATGTTCCCAAAATAGTGATCCGTATGTCCTCCGTAGGCAGGGTGTGGCAGTGTATTTTGCGCATGGCATCCTCCGTATGTAATCCGTATGGCATCCGTACTGCGAGATTGTCTCGCAGGCTTGCAAAACCGACATCTAATGGATTTATGGGCTCAAATGTTCGGGAAAACATATATACAGTATATATATATATATATATATGTCATTGAGACACATATACAGTTAGGTCCATATATATTTGGACAGAGACAACATTTTTCTAATTTTGGTTATAGCCATTACCACAATGAATTTTAAACAAAACAATTCAGATGCAGTTGAAGTTCAGACTTTCAGCTTTCATTTGAGGGTATCCACATTAAAATTGGATGAAGGGTTTAGGAGTTTCAGATCCTTAACATGTACCACCCTGTTTTTAAAGGGACCAAAAGTAATTGGACAGATTCAATAATTTTAAATAAAATGTTAATTTTTAGTACTTGGTTGAAAACCCTTTGTTGCCAATGACTGCCTAAAATCTTGAACTCATGGACAAGGAGTTTCCTCCTTTTTGATGCTCTGCCAGGCCTTCACTGCTGTGGTTTTCAGATGCTGTTTGTTTGTGGGCCTTTCTGTCTGAAGTTTAGTCTTTAACAAGTGAAATGCATGCTCAATTGGGTTGAGATCAGGTGACTGACTTGGCCATGCAAGAATATTCCACTTCTTTGCTTTAATAAACTCCTGAGTTGCTTTGGCTTTATGTTTTGGGTCATTGTCCATCTGTAGTATGAAACGACGACCAATCAGTTTTGCTTCATTTGGCTGGATCTGAGCACACAGTATGGCTCTGAATACCTCAGAATTCATTCTGCTGCTTCTGTCCTGTGTCACATCATCAATAAACACTAGTGACCCAGTGCCACTGGCAGCCATGCATGCCCAAGCCATCACACTGCCTCCGCCGTGTTTTACAGATGATGTGGTATGCTTAGGATCATGAGCTGTACCCCGCCTTCACCATACTTTTCTCTTTCCATCATTCTGGTAGAGGTTGATCTTGGATTCATCTGTCCAAAGAATGTTCTTCCAGAACTGTGCTGGCTTTTTTAGATGTTTTTTAGCAAAGTCCAGTCTAGCCTTTTTATTCTTGATGCTTATGAGTGGCTTGCACCATGGAGTGAACCCTCTGCATTTATTTTGATGTAGTCTTCTCTTTATGGTAGATTTGGATATTGATACGCCGACCTCCTGGAGAGTGTTGGTCACTTGGTTGGCTGTTGTGTAGGGGTTTCTCTTCACCATGGAGCTTATTCTGCGATCATCCACCACTGTTGTCTTCCGTGGGCGCCCAGATCTTTTTGCATTGATGAGTTCACCAGTGCTTTCTTTCTTTCTCAGGATGTACCAAATTGTAGATTTTGCCACTCCTAATATTGTAGCAATTTATCCGATGGGTTTTTTCTGTTTTCGCAGCTTAAGGATGGCTTGTTTCACCTGCATGGAGAACTCCTGTTTACTTCACAGCAAAACCTTACAAATGCAAGCACCACACCTCAAATCAACTCCAGGCCTTTTATCTGCTTAATTGAGAATGACATAATGAAGGGATTGCCCACACCTGTCCATGAAATAGCCTTGGAGTCAATTGTCCAATTACTTTTGGTCCCTTTAAAAACAGGGTGGCACATGTTAAGGAGCTGAAACTCCTAAACCCTTCATCCAATTTTATTGTGGATACCCTCAAATAAAAGCTGAAAGTCTGAACTTCAACTTCATTTGAATTGTTTTGTTTAAAATTAATTGTGGTAATGTCTATAAGCAAAATTAGAAAAATGTTGCCTCTGTCCAAATATATATGGTCCTGTGTGTATATATATATATATATATATCTCTATATATATAATTGTCTAAGGGTTTTTCCGTCTGTCTGTCTGTCTGTCTGTCTGTCTGTCTGTCTGTCTTTCTGTCTGTCTGTCTGTCTGTCTGTCTGTCTGTCCTGGAAATCCCGTATAAGGTATGGACCTGTAGCCATATAAGGTATGGACCTGTAGCCATATAAGGTATGGACGCATAGCCATATAAGGTATGGACCTATAGCCATATAAGGTATGGACGCATAGCCATATAAGGCATGGACCTATAGCCATATAAGGTATGGACCTGTAGCCATATAAGGTATGGACCTGTAGCCATATAAGGTATGGACGCATAGCCATATAAGGTATGGACGCATAGCCATATAAGGTATGGACCTATAGCCATATAAGGTATGGACGCATAGCCATATAAGGCATGGACCTATAGCCATATAATGTATGGACGCATAGCCCTAAGGTATGGACCTGTAGCCATATAAGGTATGGACCTATAGCCATATAAGGTATGGACGCATAGCCATATAAGGCATGGACCTATAGCCATATAATGTATGGACGCATAGCCCTAAGGTATGGACCTGTAGCCATATAAGGTATGGACCTATAGCCATATAAGGTATGGACCTATAGCCATATAAGGTCCATACCTTATAGGTGCCATGGCGACGATGATGTCATAAAGGTTGCCTCGACCAATCAGCGACGGGCACAGTCTGCCACGAATCACATACTACGGGGACATGCATATTCTAGAATACCCGATGCTTTAGAATCGACCAATCAGCGACAGGCACAGTATCGACCTATATGTCATAATGGTTGCCATGGCGACGATGATGTCATAAAGGTTGCCTCGACCAATCAGCGACGGGCACAGTCATCATTGTCCTCCACTGCTGTCAAGTGCCTGGATAGGCGGCATCTCCCTGTGTTTCTATCTTAGAATGGGTCGTAAACGAAAATACGCCAATGAGGATGACAGAAAAGGAGCAGCAGCAGCAAGAAAACGACAACATCGGGAACAGGAGACACCACAACAAACTGCCGCCAGACAAGCCCAGGATGTGGAATCTCACAGACAATGTCGCCAACAGGAGACACCACAACAAACCGCCGCCAGACAAGCCCAGGATGTGGAATCTCACAGACAATGTCGCCAACAGGAGACACCACAACAAACCGCCGCCAGACAAGCCCAGGATGTGGAATCTCACAGACAATTTCGCCAACAGGAGACACCACAACAAACCGCCGCCAGACAAGTCCAGGATGTGGAATCTCACAGACAATTTCGCCAACAGGAGACACCACAACAAACCGCCGCCAGACAAGCCCAGGATGTGGAATCTCACAGACAATTTCGCCAACAGGAGACACCACAACAAACCGCCGCCAGACAAGCCCAGGATGTGGAATCTCACAGACAATGTCGCCAACAGGAGACACCACAACAAACCGCCGCCAGACAAGCCCAGGATGTGGAATCTCACAGACAATGTCGCCAACAGGAGACACCACAACAAACCGCCGCCAGACAAGCCCAGGATGTGGAATCTCACAGACAATGTCGCCAACAGGAGACACCACAACAAACCGCCGCCAGACAAGCCCAGGATGTGGAATCTCATAGACAATGTCGCCAACAGGAGACACCACAACAAACCGCCGCCAGACAAGCCCAGGATGTGGAATCTCACAGACAATGTCGCCAACAGGAGACACCACAACAAACCGCCGCCAGACAAGCCCAGGATGTGGAATCTCACAGACAATTTCGCCAACAGGAGACACCACAACAAACCGCCGCCAGACAAGCCCAGGATGTGGAATCTCACAGACAATTTCGCCAACAGGAGACACCACAACAAACCGCCGCCAGACAAGCCCAGGATGTGGAATCTCACAGACAATGTCGCCAACAGGAGACACCACAACAAACCGCCGCCAGACAAGCCCAGGATGTGGAATCTCACAGACAATGTCGCCAACAGGAGACACCACAACAAACCGCCGCCAGACAAGCCCAGGATGTGGAATCTCACAGACAATGTCGCCAACAGGAGACACCACAACAAACCGCCGCCAGACAAGCCCAGGATGTGGAATCTCACAGACAATGTCGCCAACAGGAGACACCACAACAAACCGCCGCCAGACAAGCCCAGGATGTGGAATCTCACAGACAATGTCGCCAACAGGAGACACCACAACAAACCACCGCCAGACAAGCCAAGGATGTGGAATCTCACAGACAATGTCGCCAACAGGAGACACCACAACAAACCGCCGCCAGACAAGCCCAGGATGCGGAATCTCACAGACAATTTCGCCAACAGGAGACACCACAACAAACTGTTGTACGACAGGAACAACATGATCGCCAAATTCATAAAAAACGAATGCTCTACCAACTAAGGCACGAACAGGACAATATTCAACAACTTGCACATTACGTAACAGACAATGAAAGTACAATTCATGAACACTACTGTGGGAATATGAATGCAGTTTGCTCTAAATGCGACTCTCTGAATTTCATTGATGAAAAACCATCTGACAATCAGTTTACTCAATGCTGCCAAAAAGGAAAAGTTATGCTACCGAGACCTCACTACTCAGATCTGTTTGTCATCGGCGGAGATTTTAGGCAATGCCTTCCAGTCATACCAAATGGAACAAGAACAGATGTTATCGAGTCCAGCTTAAAAATGTCTGACCTTTGGAAACAGTTCAATAAACTCCAACTAATTAACAATATGCGATCTTCGGACCCAGAGTATAGCAACTGGCTTCTTAAACTTGGCAACGGTGAACTTAGCAACGAATACAACCTTGGAGAAGATATTATTGAAATGCCAGAAGACATGTTGTGCACTGACTGCATCGTAACTGAAGTTTTTGGACAATGCATTGAAATTGATGTGAATGACCAAAGCAGTGTTGAGAGGGCCTCTTCTCATGCAATTCTCTGTCCGAAGAATGATGACGTGGCTCTGCTAAATTCCCAGGTGATGGATAGAATGCCTGGTGACTATAAGTTGTATAAAAGTGATGATTCAGTGGATGTAGACAATGAAGATGAACGAGAGCATTATCCAGTTGAATTTTTAAATAGTCTTACGCCATCAGGAATGCCATCCCATAGACTTCAACTGAAAGTTGGAACAATCATAATGTTGCTGCGGAATCTAAATACGAAAAATGGTCTATGTAATGGAACTCGCCTTATTGTTACTGGACTCCATTCTCACGTCATTCAAGCAAGAGTGATCACTGGATCAGCAAAAGGAGATGAAGTGTTCATTCCACGCATTGATTTATGTCCTTCAGACACCGGTCTTCCATTTAGGCTTCGGCGTCGACAGTTTCCACTAAAACCAGCTTTTGCCATGACAATAAACAAGTCCCAAGGTCAAACTCTACACCGTGTTGGCATATATCTACCGCAGCCCGTTTTTGGTCATGGACAACTCTACGTTGCATTTTCAAGAGTTAAAATGAGATCCAACATCAAGGTGCAAGTTCTTCCTACCCCTTTACAAGGAAAGTTGCTTATAGGTAGTACAAAGGTATTCACAAGAAATGTGGTGTACAAAAATATTTTGGCTTGATATTGTTAATAAATATATTATAGTGTCAATGTCCTTCTTTTGTCCGATGATTTATTTAAATACAGTTACAGTTCATGTAATGTGGTTTATATATTTGGATGATCTGTTTCATAATTTCATTCAATTGTGTTAAGTTCTATGACGTAGATGTCTTAATGGTTGCCATGGCGACGATGATGTCATAAAGGTTGCCTCGACCAATCAGAGACGGGTACAGTCTGCCGCGAATTCTGGAATCATCATTGTCCATATACTACGGGGACATGCATATTCTAGAATACCCGATGCGTTAGAATCGGGCCACAGTCTAGTAATATATAATTGCCTAGAATACTACTTCCTGCAATTTGTGCCAACTTCCGTGGCTTTGTCCGGAGCTAATGTCCAGAGATAATGTCCGGAGCTAATGTCCGGAGCTAATGTCCGGAGATAAGTGACGTCACCAGTGTCCTACACCCAGGCAGAGCACAGGGGCCCCAGGCAGCATATGGGGCCCCAGGCAGAGCACAGGGGCCCCAGGCAGCATATGGGGCCCCAGGCAGAGCACAGTGGCCCCAGGCAGAGCACAGGGGCCCCAGGCAGAACATGGGGCCCCAGGCAGAGCACAGGGGCCCCAGGCAGCATATGGGGCCCCAGGCAGAGCACAGTGGTCCCAGGTAGAGCACAGGGGCCCCAGGCAGCCTATGGGGCCCCAGGCAGAGCACAGGGGCCCCAGGCAGCATATGGGGCCCCAGGCAGAGCACAGGGGCCCCAGGCAGCATATGGGGCCCCAGGCAGAGCACAGTGGCCCCAGGCAGAGCACAGGGGCCCCAGGCAGAACATGGGGCCCCAGGCAGAGCACAGGGGCCCCAGGCAGAGCACAGGGGCCCCAGGCAGCATATGGGGCCCCAGGCAGAGCACAGGGGCCCCAGGCAGCATATGGGGCCCCAGGCAGAGCACAGCGATATTTTGGACCACTGTGCGGTGTTTCAGACCCCCTGTGTGATGTCTGGGGCCCCGTTCTTAAGTATATTAAAGATTAAAGTAACGTATATTAAAGTATATTATAGATCAAATTTGACACGTTTATGAGCACCATTGAGTGATATACTCAAGAATGACATAATTTTTCAACATTTTATGGTTTCAAACTGTAATCACTCAGAGTTTTTTTTACTTCAACCAGAAAACCTTAACGGTTCATAAAAAACTTGACTGTTCAGGATATGCTAAAAGTCATAGTATTCTGAATCTTTAACTTATAAAGATACCTTTACATGGGGTGATTATTGGTTCCAGAGAGGCTTTCGGCCGATAATCGTACACATGGCTGGTGACAGGACAATACAATATAAACGTTCAAAGGTAAACACTGATAACATTAAAATCTAATATATAATTGCCTAGAATACTACTTCCGGCAATTTGTGCCAACTTCCGTGGCTTTGTCCGGAGCTAATGTCCGGAGCTAATGTCCGGAGCTAATGTCCGGAGCTAATGTCCGGAGCTAATGTCCGGAGATAAGTGACGTCACCAGTGTCCTACACCCAGGCAGAGCACAGGGGCCCCAGGCAGCATATGGGGCCCCAGGCAGAGCACAGTGGCCCCAGGCAGAGCACAGGGGCCCCAGGCAGCATATGGGGCCCCAGGCAGAGCACAGTGGTCCCAGGCAGAGCACAGGGGCCCCAGGCAGCCTATGGGGCCCCAGGCAGAGCACAGTGGCCCCAGGCAGAGCACAGGGGCCCCAGGCAGAGCACAGGGGCCCCAGGCAGAGCACAGGGGCCCCAGGCAGCATATGGGGCCCCAGGCAGAGCACAGTGGCCCCAGGCAGAGCACAGGGGCCCCAGGCAGAACATGGGGCCCCAGGCAGAGCACAGGGGCCCCAGGCAGAGCACAGGGGCCCCAGGCAGCATATGGGGCCCCAGGCAGAGCACAGGGGCCCCAGGCAGCATATGGGGCCCCAGGCAGAGCACAGGGGCCCCAGGCAGCATATGGGGCCCCAGGCAGAGCACAGTGGCCCCAGGCAGAGCACAGTGGCCCCAGGCAGAACATGGGGCCCCAGGCAGAGCACAGGGGCCCCAGGCAGCATATGGGGCACCAGGCAGAGCACAGGGGCCCCAGGCAGCATATGGGGCCCCAGGCAGAGCACAGTGGCCCCAGGCAGCATATGGGGCCCCAGGCAGAGCACGGGGCCCCAGGCAGAGAACAGGGGCCCCAGGCAGCATATGGGGCCCCAGGCAGAGCACAGTGGTCCCAGGCAGAGCACAGAGGCCCCAGGCAGCTTATGGGGCCCCAGGCAGAACATGGGGCCCCAGGCAGTGCACAGTGGCCCCAGGCAGAGCACAGGGGCCCCAGGCAGAACATGGGGCCCCAGGCAGAGCACAGGGGCCCCAGGCAGCATATGGGGCCCCAGGCAGAGCACAGGGGCCCAAGGCAGCATATGGGGCCCCAGGCAGAGCACAGTGGCCCCAGGCAGAGCACACACCAAATCGGAGGCCGAGGGGCCCCGCCAACCAAATCGGAGGCCGAGGGGCCCCGCCAACCAAATCGGAGGCCGAGGAGCCCTGCCCACCAAATCGAAGGCCGAGTGGCCCCGCCCACCAAAGCGGAGGCCGAGGGGCCAGGCCCCGCCCACCAAAGCGGAGGCCGAGGGGCCCCGACCACCACATCGGAGGCCGAGGGGCCCCGCCCACCAAATCGGAGGCCGAGGGTCCCCGCCCACCAAATCGGAGGCCGAGGGTCCCCGCCCACCAAATCGGAGGCCGAGGGGCCCCGCCAACCAAATCGGAGGCCGAGGGGCCCTGCCCACCAAATCGGAGGCTGAGGGGCCCCGCCCACCAAATCGGAGGCCGAGGGGCCCCGCCCACCAAATCGGAGGATAAGGGGCCCCGCCTACCAAATTGGAGGCCGAGGGGCCCCACCAACCAAATCGGAGGCCGAAGAGCCCCGCCCACCAGATCGAAGGCCGAGCGGCCCCGCCCACCAAAGCGGAGGCAGAGGGACCCCGCCCACCAAAGCGGAGGCCGTGGGGCCCCACCAACCAAATCAGAGGCCGAGGGTCCCCGCCCACCAAATTATTCTTACATTTGAATAAATAAAGTATATATGGATTCTAGACTCCCGATTCTTTAGAATCGGGCTGCCATCTAGTATTTATATATTCTGTATTTATGTGTATTTATGTTTAATTCAGCGCGAGATATGTGAAAAGCCGGTAATTCAATTGCCGGCTTTTCATTTCTCCTTCACAAACCCGACAGGATATGAGACATGGTTTACATACAGTAAACCATCTCATATCCCCCTTTTTTTGCATATTCCACACTACTAATGTTAGTACTGTGTATGTGCAAAATTTGGGCGCTGTAGCTGCTAAAATAAAGGGTTAAATGGCGGAAAAAATTGGCGTGGGCTCCCGCCCAGTTTTCTCCGCCAGAGTGGTAAAGCCAGTGACTGAGGGCAGATATTAATAGCCTAGAGAGGGTCCATGGTTATTGTCCCCCCCTGGCTACAAACATCTGCCCCCAGCCACCCCCGAAAAGGCACATCTGGAAGATGCGCCTATTCTGGCACTTGGCCACTCTCTTCCCACTCCCGTGTAGCGGTGGGATATGGGGTAATGAAGGGTTAATGCCACCTTGCTATTGTAAGGTGACATTAAGCCAGATTAATAATGGAGAGGCGTCAATTATGACACCTATCCATTATTAATCCAATTGTCTGAAAGGGTTAAAAAACACACATTATTTCATTAAAATAATTTTTAATAGACACACTGGTTGTTTTAGTATTTTATTGCTCTCTCAATCCACCTGAAGACCCTCGCTTGGCAAAATAATAAACCCATAATACACATACCATCCGAGGATCTGTCAGGTCCCACGATGTAAATCCTTCTGAAGGGGTTAAATCAATTTACAGGCAGGAGCTGCGCTAAAGCACTCGCTCGTGCCTGTAATCCCCGGGTGCTGAAAGGAAAGCTGAGTGATCTGTACTTATATTGAGTCGCGGTGAGGCGCCCTCTGGTGGATGAACTCATATGAACTCGAGCGTGGGAACTTTTCCAAGGCTCCAGTTCACGAGAACATCCACCAGAGGGCGCCTCACCGCAACTCAATGTAAGTACAGATCACTCAGCTTTCCTTTCATCACCCGGGGATTACAGACACGAGCGAGTGCATTAGCGCAGCTCCTGCCTGTAAAATGATTTAACCCCTTCAGATGGATTTACTTCGTGGGACGTGACAGAGCCTCGGATGGTATGTATATTGTGGGTTTATTATTTTTCCAAGCGAGGGTCTTCAGGTGGATTGAGAGAGCAATAAAATACTAAAACAACCGGTGTGTTTATTTCATTAAAATAATTTTTAATAATGTGTGTTTTTAACCCTTTCAGACAATTGGATTAATAATGGATAGGTGTCATAATTGACGCCTCTCCATTATTAATCTGGCTTAATGTCACCTTACAATAGCAAGGTGGCATTAACCCTTCATTACCCCATATCCCACCGCTACACGGGAGTGGGAAGAGAGAAGCCAAGTGCCAGAATAGGCGCATCTTCCAGATGTGCCTTTTCTGGGGTGGCTGGGGGCAGATGTTTTTAGCCACGGGGGGGCCAATAACCATGGACCCTCTCCTGGCTATTAATATCTGCCCTCAGTCACTGGCTTTACCACTCTGGCGGAGAAAATTGCGCGGGAGCCCACGCCAATTTTTTCCGCCATTTAACCCTTTATTTTAGCAGCTACAGCGGCCAAATTTTGCACATACACACTACTAACATTAGTAGTGTGGAATATGCAAAAAAAAAGGGGATATGAGATGGTTTACTGTATGTAAACCATGTCTCATATCATGTCGGGTTTGTGAAGGAGAAATGAAAAGCCGGCAATTGAATTACCGGCTTTTCACTAACACCGCTGCGTATTTCTCGCAAGTCACACTGCTGGTCCGTGTGGAATCCGTATTTTTCTCGCACCCATAGACTTTCATTGGCGTTTTTTTGCACAATACGCTGACAAACGCAGCATGCTGCGATTTTGTACGGCCGTAGAAAGCCGTATAACACTGAACCATAATATACGGCTAATAGGAGCAGCCCCATTGAGAATAATTGTGCCGTTTGTTTGGCGAGTTTTACGGACGTATTTTCTGCGCTCTTACGTCCGTAAAACTCGCTAGTGTGACTCCAGCCTTACACTGTAAACACCTACCATCAAATTCCATACGGGTACGTGCACACAACGTCTGTTCCAAGTGGGCGAACCCACCAGTTTTGTCAAGAGGAAGATGCTGGTGTTTTTCTTTTTCCTTGGAGCGCCATTTTTAGTGGTTTGTTTTGGCATTTTCCTGGGCACTTTTTCGAAGTCTTTGGCTAGTAGATATTTCTTTTAGTGTTTTTGGGGCATCTGGAGTTTTTTCATTAACTACATTCAACATTGTATCAACCACTAGTTGTTTTTCAAGCAAAAATGCTCAAAACATCACCCTTTTGAGAGTCCATTTTGACTTGTATTGCCAAATATAGAGCGTCATCCAAGAGGAAACCTTGTGAATGATCATCTCACTTCTTTTAACTGCATGGAGTCTTTGGAAAGACTGAACATACGAACAATAATTTTTACATAGAAATGCAGATGTTCCTACTTTTGAGCATTTATTTAATGCTTTTTCAGAGGTTTTTTTTTTTTTTAGAGCAGATCCACTGAAAAAAAGACATTGTGTGCCAATACTTAAACTGATTGCCTAGCTTATCTACCTTTTTTTTGGGCAAATCTGACTTCTCTTTCAGGCATTCAATATCCAAAATTATGACCTTTCCTCTGAAACGCTCCAATGAGATGCATGGATCGAAGAAAGAGTTATTGGACTCTGAATTTGTTGAACATTGCTTCTTGGCTGGATATTCACGATTCAGTTTTCTCATCCTTTTAGTTCCAGCTCTGTCCAATGGTAACTCCTGTGTGACATTACTTGGAATCAACTTTATCCATTTATTTTCTCCTAAATGTGGCAAGGGTATAAGAACACAACGTCTATTTCAGGTGGATTACGCTTGGCGAGGGCTCGAAAAAAGCGCCACAAAAAGTGAATATAATGCACAGCAATGAAAAAACACTTTGCTGTGAACATGTTCAGTTTTTGGTTACTTAACGGCTTCAGAGTTAGGAATCCATGAGGTGGTTAAAAAAGTGGATTGTTCATTCTTCAGGCAGCTTCTGCTAGGAAGACGTTTGCTAGTTGTAGCTTAAATTAGAGAAAAAAAAAAGATGTTGGTGGCAGAGTCGCATCAATAACAATGACAAAATCGGCAGCAAAGTCACTTCAGAAAAAGACTATCGACTTTTTCCTGAACAGTTTCATCTAGGAAAATCTCAAGACGTTGTGTTCACATATCCTAAAAGTGACCACAGACACAATAGGCTGGAAGCTGATCCGTCTGTATATAGACCAAGTATAAAAGCCAGTACATAATGTAACACAAAACTAACTACTTAGGCCCTGAAACATCAAGGCAATTTTGCCAGAATTACGGTGTAAATTGCTTTAAACTGATCATTTTGGTGCAACGTGGAGTTGCCCAAACATTCAGTGACCTTTTTTCATTTTTACACGTTTCTTCCAGGTCTGCCAAAATGAGCAAAGCTCATGGTGTGACGCCATAGCTCGTCTAGTTCATGACGACCTACGCCACAAGTCTAACTCCAGTCAGGGACTGGAGTAAGATTTCTGGAATGGGACATGGAGGCCTTCAAGAATGGTTCTTCTTGACTCCACTACGCTCTCGTCAAGACCAGCGAGAAAATCACCAGGCTTGATAAATCAGGGGGCACAAAGCAATTTATTATTGTATTTGAGCCTGGTTTTGTGGCCTTTTTATGTTTGCTCAGTATTCAGCTTTCAGTTTTTACATTTTTTAAAGTCTATTTTATGTGTCTCCTTGTTTTTCTATGTTTGCCACTGAATGAAGAGTTTAGGATTTCCAGATATTTTCACCTAATTCTTTGCAAGCTTTAACACAAATGTACTCTAGCCCCGTCTGGAATGATTATATATGCCAGATATTTCAGCACAATCTTTGCATTAGTTAGTGAAATGTGCGAGTTAAAAACTGTGCTAAAAATAAAACTTCAAGACAAAAATAAACCATTATGGTCTTTGCACAAAATTCATAAACAGCATGTGCCATTTTGAAGAATCTGGCACAAAAAAACAGCAATAAATACCAAAATACAGAAAAAAGAAAAATGGAAATGATGATCAGGGGCCAAAGTAAGCAGCCATATTAGAAGTATGGTCAAAGAGGAAGAAATGTGGTTATGGACTGACAGTAATAACAAACAACTCGTAGTATCTTTTATTTATAGCTAGACTTCTCTCTTTCTGCATATATTTAAATAAAACCTCTATTCTTGTCATTGTCACCGTGCTCTAAGTCCAAGACGTACGCCGGAAGTCACTTTCTGGCGTTCACATAAACAAGCAATTTCTTCATCTCCTCCCACTCGTCAGTACAAAACATTCACTTTCAAGGCAGTGGCCCAGTCTTACTGGTGCAAGCTTATATATACGTGTAGGATCAGGGACAGCCTTCTTGCATCACTTCTGAAGGTCCAGCCAAACATTTAGATGAATGTCTTACAATCTGGAAGAGATCACTGTGATTTCTCTGGTGAGCTCCATTCTTCATTTTTACCAGAATGTAAAGACTCCTTGCTCACCGACAGAACCGCTCGAAGCTCCTTGTTCTCCAGCTGACAATATTAAAAAAAAAAAAAGGAAAAAAAATCAACAGTATTATACAAAACATGTCATAACCCCTAGTGCATATAATACATGTACACAAAATTACATTATATTTATACGTAAATGTTTAAAGATATTGTCATTTTTACACAGCCGAGAAGGGTCCTGTGTGGAGCAGATCCTGAGCATGTCCCACATACCCTGACCCACTGCATGACATATAGAAGTGTCAAATAACATGAATGGGCGATCAACATCACCCATAAATTGTGTAGGCTCCCAGAGTGTCGCCAAAACATTTCTAACCAGTCAAGGTATGGATAAAATCTCTGAAAAGGTCCTTGGCATCTGACACCAAAATATTAAAGGCAAATCTTTTACAGGGACGGTCAGCAAAGAATGACTGCTCAAAGTATAAGCGCTCAATACACCTCTGACGTGGCCAAACATTTAATTTTATTTAAAATAAGCTCTGACGCAGATTCTTAGGAGGGTTGATGGTACTGACAGATTCCCTTTTAAAGGGAATCTGTCACCCCATTTTAGACCTATAAGCTAAGACCACCACCATCAGGGGCTTATCTAGAGCATTCTATAATGCTGTAGATAAGCCCCCGATGTAACCTGAAAGATAAAAAAAAACCAGTTGGATTATACTCACCCAGGGAGGTCCCGGTTCGGTCCGATGGGCGTCGCGGTCGGGTACAGCACCTCCCATCTTCTTATGATGACGTCCTCTTCTTTGCTTCCTGCCGCGGCTCCTGTGCAGGCATACTTTGTCCTGTTGAGGGCACAGCAAAGTACTGCAGTGCGCAGGCAAAGGTCAAAGAGGCCCGGCTCCTGCGCACTGCAGTACTTTACGCTGCCCTCAACAGGGCAGACAAAGTACGCCTGCGCCGGAGCCGCGACAGGAAGCAAGGAAGAGGACATCATGGCATGAAGTTGGGAGGCGCTGGACCCGGACCGCGACGCCCATCGGACCGGACCGCAGCGGGACCACCCCGAGTATAATCTAACTTGTTTTTCTTATCTTTCAGGTTACATCGGGGGCTTATCTACAGAATTATAGAATGCTGTAGATAAGCCTCTGATGGCGGTGGTCTTAGCTTATAGGCCTAAAATGGGGTGACAGATTCTCTTTAAAAAGGGAATCTGTCAGTACCATCAACCCTCCTAAGAATCTGCCTTCAGAGATTATTATAAATAAAAGGGAGCTTTACCAGTGTGATGGGTAATGGCCACTCTCTGCTTTCCTGATCTCACTGCAAAGCTGTGTGTGGTTATAACGAATATATCTGCAGGTTCCTCTTGTCTTCAGCTCCCATCTCACAGAGAGAACAGGGATGTAATATTATTGCAATACAATAGAGCTGTGAGAGCTGGATCTGTTAACATGTTTGTTATGAGACAAAGTTCAGTTCTACTGTTCTGTGTTAGTTCCATGCCTCACACTGGTAACTCCCCCTTTCATTTTAAAATAAGGTATGGAGACAGACTCATGTAGATCTGTGTCCAGCCCATAGTCCTGAACAGCTCACTTGCATATAAGAAAAACATCTTGATAGTATATCTAGTACACCAGTGGTTAGTATCTATGACCCAGTCTCGCCACTAATTAGATCCTTACACTTGCCCATTTTTCCTGCTATGAACACATCAATATCAAGATCTGACTATTCACATGCTATCTTAAGGTACCGTCACATTTAGCGACGCTGCAGCGATCTAGACAACGATCCCGATCGCTGCAGCGTCGCTGTGTGGTCGCTGGAGAGCTGTCACACAGACAGCTATCCAGCGACCAACCATGCGAAGTCCCCTGGTAACCAGGGTAAACATCGGGTTACTAAGCGCAGGGCCGCGCTTAGTAACCCGATGTTTACCCTGGTTACCAGCGTAAACGTAAAAAAAACAAACACTACATACCGTATTTTTCCGACCATAAGGCGCACTTTTTTTCCTCCAAATTTGGGAGGAAAGTGTGGGTGCGTCTTATGGTACGGATGTAGCATGTGGGGAGGGGGGCAGCAGTGAGTGGGATCGCACGGTTATCCCACTTCAGGATGTCCCCGCTGCCTGGAATCAGCGCTGGGAAAACCATGTGGTCCCGATGATTAAGTGCAGTGAATATTCATTAGCGGCTCCCCGCCCACCGATCAGCTGAGCGGGGAGCAGCAAATGAATACTGCACTTAAGCAGGGACACACATGGCTTCCTCAGCGCTGATTGCTGCAGCAGCTGGGGAGATCCATGTGTCCGGGGGAGGAGGCAGCAGCAGCAGCAGGGGCCAGGAGTGAGGAGATCGCTGCATACCTGCCTGCCATGCCTGGATGCCGAGTGCTGTGCACAAACAGGACCTGTGTGATGTCAGGAGTGGGCGGGCTGGAGCATCACATGGCAGCTCAGAGCCCTCCCTCTTCTTGACATCATCACAGGTCCTCAGGCTCTCCACTAGAATCTGCAGGCTTCCTTAAAACCTGTGCTGTGGAAAGGCAACAAGAGGGAGGGCTCTGTGTGCAGTCATGGGATGCTTTTACCTCACCACAGTGGCTGGCTGGCTGCCACAAATAAGAGGTTAGTCTTTACAATACACAATAAAGCACTCTGCCACTCCTGTGGTGAACTATAACTCCCAGCATGTCATAGGATCTGCAGGACATGCTGGGAGTTATAGTTCTCCCATGGCATTTTAAAGCAGCACTCCAGTGCTATTTTGCAGTGCTGGAGTGGTGCTTTCAATATCAGCCCTGTGCCCCCATTCTTATACTCACCCTCCAGCATCTTCATATAGTACTGTACAGACACCACACTGGTCCCGCAGCTTCCAACATAATAACATACTATTATATGTAATAACACCACATATAATAGTATGTTATTTATGTTATTAAATATTTTACCACATTTTTTTGCTTCAAATATTTTTTTTCCCTATTTTCCACCTCTAAAACCTGGGTGCGCCTTATAGTCCGGTGCGTCTTATAGTCCGAAAAATACGGTACTTACATTCCGGTGTCTGTCCCCCGGCGCTGTGCTTCTCTGCACTGTGTAAGCGCCAGCCGGAAAGCACAGCGGTGACGTCACCGCTGTAATCTGCTTTCCGGCCGGCCGGCGCTTACACAGTGCAGGGAAGCGGACGCCGGGGGACAGACATCGGAATGTAAGTATGTAGTGTTTGGTTTTTTTACGTTTACGCTGGTAACCAGGGTAAACATCGGGTTACTAAGCGAGGCCCTGCGCTTAGTAACCCGATGTTTACCCTGGTTACCAGTGAAGACATCGCTGGATCGGTGTCACACACGCCGATTCAGCGATGTCTACGGGAGATCCAGAGACGAAATAAAGTTCTGGCCTTTCTGCTCCGACCAACGATGGCACAGCAGGATCCTGATCGCTGCTGCCTGTCAAACTCAACGATATCGCTATCCAGGACGCTGCAACGTCACGGATCGCTAGCGATATCGTTTAGTGTGAAGGTACCTTTACAGTCATAGCTGAAAGTGTTGGCACCTTTGAAATTGTTCCAGAAAATTAAGTATTTCTCCCATAAAATTATTGCAATTACACATGTTTTGTTATACACGTTTTTTTTCTTTGTGTGTATTGGAACAACACAAAAAAAAGAGAAAAAATAGCAAGTTGGATATGATTTCATGTAAAACTCCCAAAATGGATCAGGCAATTGTTGGCACCTTTCCAGAATTCTGGGTCAACAACTTTGTTTCAAGCATGTGATGCTTGTACAAGCTCACCTGTGGCAAGTAACATGTATGGGCAATATAAAAATCACACCTGAAACCAGATAAAAAAGGGGAGAAGTTGAGTCAATCTTTGCATTGTGTGTGTTTGTTGATATTCTTCAACAATTTTGCTCAATCTCAACGTTACAAGTTCACCTCTAGAGTTCTTGATGTTCCTTTGTCGACAGTGCACAACATAATCAAAAACTTGACAACAACTCAAGGCACTGTAGCTAATCCCCCTGGACGTGGACAGCGGAGAAATATTCATGAAAGGTTACAACGCAGGATAGTTCGGATGGTGGATATGCAGCCCCAACCAAGTTCCAAAGAAATTCAAGCTGTCCTCTAGGCTCAGAGTGCATCAGTGTCAGTGCTAACTATCTGTCGACATTTGAATAAAATGAAAGGCTATGGCAGGAGTTCCAGGAGGACCGCACTGCTGACACAGACATAAAAATGCTAGACTGTAGTTTGCCAAAATGTACGTAAGCCAAAATCCTTCTGGGAAAGAGTCTTCTGGACAGAAGAGACCAAGAAAGAAAAGCTTTTTGGTAAAGCACATCATTCTATTGTTTACTGAAAACGGAATGAGGCCTACAAAGAAAAGAAAAAAGTATGTAAAGTCAAATATAGTGGAGGTTCAAAGATGTTTTGGGGTTGTTTTGCTGCCTGTGGCACTGAATGCCTTGACTGTGCAAGACATCATGAAATCTGAAGATTACCAAAAGGATTTTGGGTCACAATGTAGTGCTCAGTGTCAGAAAGCTGGGTTTGCACCTTAGGTCATGGGTCTTCCAGCAGTACTATGACCCCAAACATACTTCAAGATGCACCCAGAAATTGATGGAAACAAAGCACTGTAGAGTTTAAGTGGCAGCAATGAGTACGGATCTAAATACCATTGAACACCTGTGGAGAGATCTTAAAATTTCTGTTGGGAGAAGGCGCCCTCTGAATATGAGAGACACGGAAGAGAAGAGTGGTCCAAAATTCCAGTAGAGAGATGGAATTATTGATGATTGTAAAAAGTGCAGTTATTTATTCGAAAGCTTGTGCAACCAAATGTTGAGGGTGCCAACAATTTTGTCCAGCCCATTTTCGGGGTTTTGCGTGAAATGATGTCTAATTTGCTATTTTTCTGTGTTATTCCAATACACACAAAATGAAATAAACATATGTAATTGCAATAATTTTCTGGGAGAAATATTTAATTTACTGGAACAATTTCAAGGGTGCCAATAATTTCAGCCATGACTGTATATATGTCACCCCTAAACAGAATCAATGACTTTACCTGTAAATTGTTTTAATGTCATAGCAGATTGGTATACAACACACAAACTGGTTATTTCATTACACATAACAGTACACGTGCTCTAATATGGCTGTGTCCCATGAACACAGACTTCAGTGGTCTGTAACCGTGCTGCATTTCTTTGCACGTTATTTAGTTGGGACCTCAGCGCCGCTCAGGTCTTACCTCTAATTGGGCGAGTCTCTCCTGAATATTATAGGCATGCTCCTCATCTACTTGAATGGCTTTTTTCATCACTTCCCCCATGGAACAGATTCTGTCAATATAACTTTCTACTTCCTTTAACAAAAGTATAAGATAGTTCACAATTAAACACAACCTCACATATCTGTATTAGCGGCATTTTGCATTTATTCATTTAGATTAAAAAAATAAATAATTTGTGCAACAGTTCAATAAAATACTGCGAAACATGCAGCCGATTCCAGGTACGGCACAAGTACTTAGAGCTGCAGAATGCCGAATGTTGCGGATTTTTGCTGCAGATTTCACCCACAATAGCGGAAATCTGCAACAGACATTATATCGCCACATGCAGAACTCATGGCTGATCTTAAGGCTTGATCAACAGCTACATTTCACACTACGTGAGCCTGAAATTAAGAGAAAACATCCCCTAATGATATAATACACGCTGAGTAACTACTTTCTTCATATAAAATATGGTGCATGTGGTTTATAGGTTTAGTGTACAGTAGGAATAAAATAGACCGGATTCAGGATTAAATCACGTAATAAACAGTGGACACATGAAGTATAACCCAGATATGTGCCTGTGCAGTCCATTTTGGATTGTATATGCCATAGAACTCCGGGACATTTTTTAATCAATTTATTAAAACACTTAATGGAAATCTGTCACCAGGTTTTTTTCACCCCTAATCTAAAAATCAGCATAATTTAGAAACAGAAGCCCTGATTCCAACAATGTGTCACTTGCCAGGCTGCTTGCTGTACTTTTGATAAAATCACGGTTTTATCAGCAGAAGATTATCACTAAAGGACTAGTAAACCTGCTGCCAGGTAGTCATCCATAGTCATGAGCTCTGTATAACCCCGCCTCTAGCACCGATTGGCAGCTTTCTGCCTATGCACAGTGTACACAGAAAGCTGCCAATCCGTGATGAGAGCAGGGTTATACAGAGACGCAGCATTCAGAGAACTGGTACATTTGCAGGGATACAAAATGACAGCCAGTAAGTGACACATTGCTGGAATCAGGGTATCTGCCCCTACATTGTGCTGCTCTCAGATGGGTAGCAGAAACTTGATGAAAGATTCCCTTTAACACAAAATAAATAATAAAAAAACAATTACTATGTTACAAAGATAATAAAAATAATATAAGATACCCAAACATCTTAGGGAAAACATAGCTAATCCCGGTAATTTTGGCGAGATCAGATGGCAATCTAATGTGTATGGGGCGGATATACCCTCCTACAATGGCAGATGTCAGGGAAAGAAAGATCGAGCAAGGTTGATGCTTTGTGCAAGAAACGTATCCATCAGCGGTTTATTCCCTTTTCCTTAGTGAGATGAACATGAAGCTGGACGAGCGTGCCTAATAATGATGGGTGGAAGAAGTAGCTGTCAACTGGGAATACAAGTTCATTGTAACACAGTACCATTACATTAACCGTGCGCAAGACACATAAAAACTTATTTACATGGGGTTAAATCTTTAATGCAATTTATGGCACACAAAAACATAAAAAGCTTAAAAAAAGTTCACAAATATATGTATAATGTTATGTAAAAATTGTATGTTAAAGAAAGTACAAAATTAGCTTTGTTCATTGCTTTGCAATCTCACTCCCTCTCTCCTACCCTCAAAAAAAATAAAATGGAATAGTAAGTGATCATGGAGCCCTATGTACCTCAAGGTGGCACCAACAAAAACTGACACTCACCCCGCCAACAGCAAGCGCTCATATAAGCTATGACAGCAGAAAAGTAAAAAAGGTGTGGCTCTTCAAATGGAGGTTTAAATTACAAAAAGAGTATTAGAAAAGTAATTAACAAAACTTATTAATATACTCTTCATGAGCCGTGAGAGAAGGGATATGACTTAGGTTACATCACTGAGGCGGTCTCCCGGCCCCCCATCCAGCACGTAACCAGTGATGTGCCAACACCGGGATGCGCTCCTTTCCTGTAATAAAGGGGTATTACATAGAATGCTCACATGAGAAAAAACCCCAAGAAAAAAATAGAATTATTCTTACCGTTAATTCGGTTTCTAGGAACCTTCCACGACGGCATATGGAGGTTGTCTCTTTGCCCTAATGGGGAACAGGAAACAGAGGTTAAAAGGCCCTCCCACCTCCCACTTGCCAGTGACTTACAACTGAGACCATAGCACCGGTTTACCTTCTGAATCCCAGAATTAATCCAGGAATATATAGAGGGCGGGAATTAGCGCCGTCGTGGAAGGTTCCTAGAAACCGAATTAACGGTAAGAATAATTCTATTTTCTCTAGTCACCTTCCACGACGGCATATGGAGGAATACCAACTAATTTGATACTAGGGAGGGACAACGGCCTGAAGAACCTTGCGGCCGAAGACCAAATCCTTATTGGATAACACATCCAACCTATAATGTTTGGAGAAGGTGTGAAGTGAGGACCATGTAGCTGCCCTGCAGATCTGCTCCGGAGATGCGCCTGCTCTTTCTGCCCAGGAAACTGACGTAGATCTGGTTGAGTGGGCCTTGATCCCTACCGGAGGAATTTTATTTTGAGCAAGGTAGGATTCTGTTATAGCTTTTTTAATCCATGTAGCAATGGTATTTTTGGCTACCTTTTTCCCCTTATTTTGTCCTGAGGAATGGACAAAAAGGTTATGATCAATTCTAAGATCTCGAGTTTGATCCAGGTAATGAAGCAGGATACGACGAACGTCCAGAGTGTTAAATTTCCTTTCCTCTGAGTTTGCAGGTTTGTTGCAAAAGGTAGGTAGAACGATTTCTTGAGAACGATGAAATTCAGAGACCACTTTAGGAAGGAAAGAAGGATCCAAACGGAGTATTATTGAGTCATCTCTAACCAGTAAATAAGGTTCTCTTATTGATAAGGCCTGTAATTCACCCACTCTTCTGGCTGAAGTTATAGCCACCAAAAAAACAGTTTTGTAAGCAAGATTTTGTGGGGAACAGGAAGACAGAGGTTCAAAGGGTGGACCCGTAAGACCTTGAAGTACAATGTTAAGATCCCATGGAGGAACTATGATTTGTTGCCTAGGGTTCATTCTGATTGCTGAGGTCATGAATCTTTTGATCCAGCGATGGCCTGCTAGATCTTGATCGAACATAGAACTGAGCGCAGAAATCTGGACCTTCAGGGTACTGGGTTTCAGGCCCATTTCCAAGCCTTTCTGTAAGAAATCTAATATCTTAGGTATATCCGGCCTGAGAGGTTCTGGAAGAATAGGTAGGCAAAAAGATGAAAACTTTTTCCAAATTTTATTGTAAATGGCGTTTGTTACTGGCTTCCTGGATTTTTGTAAGGTGGCTATGACAGGGATTGATAGCCCCTTTGCTCTCAAAACCTGGGCTTCAGAAACCACGCCGCTAAATTCCATTTCTGAGGGTCTGAGTGGAGAACTGGCCCCTGAGAGAGGAGATTGTCTTTTATTGGTAACATAACCGGCCCGTCCACTTGTAGTTGGATGATCAAGTTGAACCAACTTCTTTTGGGCCAAAAAGGAGCAATCAGAATAGTTGGAGTCCCTTCCATCCGAATTTTCCTCAGCACCTTTGCAAGGATTGGGATTGGTGGGAATGCGTAGGCCAGATGAAAGTGCCAATCTTGAACTAGAGCATCCACTGCTCTGGGATTGCCTGTTGGGTTCAGGGAAAAAAATGTTTCGACTTTTGCATTTTGATGGGAGGCAAAGAGGTCGACATCCGGGAGACCCCACCTGCTTACTAAAAGATTGAACGTTTGAGGATCCAGACTCCATTCGCCCGGGTGGATATCTCGCCGGCTCAGATAATCTGCCTGAATATTGGCAGTACCTTTTAGGTGAGTTGCCGTCAGGGACAGCAAGTGATTTTCGGCCCAAGCAAAGATTCGGGCAGAGACCTTCTTTAGGCTGGCGAATTTTGTGCTGCCCTGGTGTTTGATATGAGCCACCGTGGTCATGTTGTCTGAGTGAATCAGAACGTGTTGGCCAGAAATCTGACGATCTGCTGCTAAGAGGGCTTATTCCACCGCTTTGAGTTCCCGGAAATTCGAAGATCTCCCTCTGATCGTTTGGTTCCAGAGACCGTGATAGGGAACATGATTTATCATGGCTCCCCAGACCCTCTTGCTGGCATCTGTCTTGATTGTAGTTATTGGGGACTGAACCCAACTCACACCTCTGAGAAGATTTTTCGATCTCATCCATCAGGTTAAGGATGCTTTCACCCGACCTGGTGTGCGAATCCTTTTGGTCAGTGAGCTGGGACGACCATCCCAATTGTCTAAGACATGGGTTTGAAGAATTCTTGAGTGGGCTTGAGCCCAAGCCACCGACTGAATGCAGGCTGTCATGGAGCCTAACAGCGACATTCCGTCTCGGAGTGTAGGAGATCTCATCTCCTTGTATTTCCTGATCTTTACTACTAATGGTAGTCTGTGATCGTCTGGAAGAAAGGACATTTGTTTTACCGAGTCCAGAACCACTCCTAAAAACTTTCTGGTTTTTGAGGGTTGAAGCTGAGATTTCTTTATATTCGGAATCCAACCCAGAGATTTCAGTATCTCTAATGTTGCTGACACATGGGACATCAGGGTTGCCTCGGTGGGAGCTACTATCAGCAGATCGTCCAAATAGGGCACTATACAAACCCCTTGTCTCCGGATAAAGGACACTGCCTCTGCCATCACTTTGGAGAACACCCTCGGGGCTGATGAAATGCCGAATGGGAGGACTCCAAACTGATAGTGCTCCACCTGGTGATTTCCCTGTATCGCAAACCTGAGATATTTCCTGTGTCTCCGGTGGATAGGAATGTGGAAATACGCATCCTTTAGATCGATAGTTGCCATAAAGGAGTGTTGATTTATTAAAGGGATGGCTGATTTTACAGACTCCATCTTGAATCTTCGATATTTCACGTACTGATTCAGACCCTTTAAATTTATAAGAATCCGAACTTCCCCCGATGGTTTGGGTACCAGGAATAATCGGGAATAATGTCCCAGACCTTGTTCTGACTGTGGAACCGGGGAAATCACGTTTGATCTCAGAAGATCTCTGAGACCCAAAGTTAACAAATTGTGATGTCTTGCCGGAAGGGAAGTAATTTTTAGACCCTGAGGGGGGGGAGAAATTAACTCGATCAAAAGGCCCTGCTTGATAACATTGAGGACCCAGTGGGAACTGGTGATGTTTTCCCACTGATCCACATATTTTGAGAGTCTTCCCCCCACCGGGTCGGAGTCATTGTTTATCTTGTTGGGATGACTGCTGCTGCTGTTGTTGTTGAGGGACAAAAATATTTTTCCCTCTCCCTTTTGCATAGCTCCACCTGCCGGTCTTGCCTTTACCCCTCGGTTGAGAGGACTGCGACATTGGGGCACGGAAAAAACGTTTTTTCGGTTGCTTTTGCTCCGGGAGCGCCTTTTTCTTGTCAGTCGCTTTGTCAAGAATGTCGTCTAATGCTGGGCCAAACACATAGTCTCCTTTAAAGGGAATGGCGCACAATTTAGCTTTAGAGGTGATATCGCCACTCCATAGTTTGAGCCAGAGAGCCCTTCTGGCAGAGTTGGAGAGTACTAGAGACCTGGCAGCAATCCTAACGGATTCCAGGGAAGCATCCGCTAGGAAACCAGTAGCTCTAAGTAGTATAGGAAGTGAATCTAACATTTCACCTCTAGGGGTACCCTGCGATATGTGAGACTCCAGTTTTTCTAGCCAACAGGAGAGGGCCCTGGCTACGCAGGTAGAGGCGATATTAGCCTTCAGGACAGACGTAGAGGATTCCCAAGACTTCTTCAGGAGACTCTCAATCTTCCTGTCCATAGGATCTCTCAATTTTGAAGAGTCCTCAAAAGGGAGTGCTGTTTTTTTGGCGACTCTGGCTACTTGCACGTCAACTTTGGGAATGTCATGTTTGACAAAATCACCTTCTAGAGGAAATCTATGTTTCATCTCTGAAGACATGCTAAAGCGCTTTTCAGGGAGTTCCCATTCTTACTCAATCATGTTAACCACATTAGCGTGAACGGGAAACCCTGTTTTCTTCTCCGATCTGAGCCCACCGAACATATGATCCTGTATGGACTGAGGTACAGGCTCCTCTTCAAGTCCCATCGTGTTACGTACAGCAGAGACCAGGTCCTCAATATACTCTGAGGAAAAGAGGTATTTCCTGACCTCAGCTTTAGGGGATGCAGGATCTTCCCAGCCAACAGATGAAGTTTGAGAGTGGTCTGAATCAGAGTCCGATTCAATGACCTGTATCTTCCTTTTATTAGCTGGGGAGTGTGGTGGCGGAGGTGGAGGTGTGAAAGCTGCCAAGGAAGATTGTACCTCCTGTTTAACGAGAGAGCGAATCTCATCTAGTAGCGATGGTTGCTCCGCTTTAATTATCTTGTCAGTGCATGGCTGACAGAGCTTTTTATCCCATTTAGGAGGGAATTTAGCAGCACAGACCGGGCACTTCTTCCTATAGTTAGCTTTAGGGGTAGACCTTTCTCCCTAAAATAAAGAGGGAGAGAGGAGTGAGGAGCTAAACCCCCTAAGGGAACTACCTCCCGGATCCCGTCCCTGCGTACTCACAGTAGCAGGGGCAGCGCTGGGCTCTGCAGACGCAGGGCATAAGGAACCGTCCATACTGAAGAATTTTGGTCTTACCTCAGTGGTGGTTCAGCAGGCTTTTATGGAGAGCACTCCCAGCACCTGCCTCCAGCGGCCGAATCTCCCCCTCCCCCTCCGGTATCCATGTGTGGGACGCCATTGCTCCGACAACGCCGGCCCGCGAAACCCGGAAGTACCGGCTTCAGGGAGCATATGAAAACCGGAAGTGACGCACGCGCGCGCGACGCTGACGTCACTTCCGGAACGCCGAGCCGAGCCGCATGGAGGGGAAGAAGCCGGGAAGCTCAAAGAGGATCCCGGCTGGGGATCCAGGCCTGCTTTACCCTCGTGGGGGCGCAGGAAGGCCTGGAGGGGGTCCCGAGGTACCTGGAGTACAGGACGACGGGAGCAGCATAAGGGGAGGCACGGAGCGACACCAGCTGCCCGGCTAAGCAGGTAAAACCTGTTAAAAACACTGCAGTTCACCGGCCACTACAGCATATGAAAAAAACTTCTCCTTGTCCCAAGGGGAACAGGAAAGACACTGGCAAGTGGGAGGTAGGAGGTCCTTTTAACCTCTCTGTTTCCTGTTCCCCATTAGGGCAAAGAGACAACCTCCATATGCCGTCGTGGAAGGTGACTAGAGAAATATTAATAAAATGTAACTTTTAATATAACCTTTAAAAACGGGACATACAACAAATACAAAGAAAAACCCTATAAATAAACCCTGGTCTGTATGCCTGCCTGTCTGCGGAGGTTGGCACCCTATTTACACCCCCACGAGAATGGCGCCCCCGCTCAACGGCGGCTGACCCTGTTCTCCTATTGTGCCCTATTGGTAAGTGCCCACTGATGCTAACCCTAGAAAACCCTGCGGATATCCAGATTTACAAAATTCCAGAAGTTACAGTGACTCTCCGGGACCTGTGCAGAACAAAAAAGAAGCCACAGAAGGGCGGAACAGTAAGGAGGGGCGACAGCAGTCAGAAGGTGCAGGTGCGGGATTTCCAGATGTGTACCGGACGTCACAGGGACACAGTGACGATGTGGGGGGAGAAAGATGGTATAAAGAAGTGAGGAGGCAGAGGACACCCCATTGCCTGGAAAAGGTCATTTATAGAAAGTGATAAAAGATGATTTATGCCAGTTCTCATACTTTGCACTGACGAAGGACAATAAGCCAAAACACTGTCTGCAAACAGAGATTCTGATTTGGCTTTTATCCCAAGTCATATTGTAAGACTAGTAAGACAGTCGATAGTGACTTGTAGGATTGCTGCTTCCAACAGGTGGCGCTATAGAGTTCAAGTCCTCTTCCTCTCTGAAGAGTTCACAACAAGGCATCTGGAATGAGACATACAGGGATCACGCTCCTCAGCAGTCTACAACCTGTATGCCCATATTGATAGGTTGGATCGCTCACATGTGCTGACAGATTCTCTTCAAGCACATTTCTAAAGTTTTTATCTGGACAGGCAGCCGTTTAGCACTTTGAATTTTACAGTTTAAAGGGAATTTGTTGACAGGTTTTTTCCATGAAATCTTTTGAGAGGAGTATAATTTAGGGTCTGAGACCCTGTTTCCAGTGATGTGTCCCTTATTAGGCGGTATATTGCTGTTTCAATATCAATGCTTTTATCATCAGGAGATGATCACTCCAGGACTAGGTGTCTTATGCCTCCTAGTCAAATGCTCTGTGTAATCCCACCCCCACTTAGCAGCTGTCTATCAATGTACAGTGTGTGAGCTGCTTTATACAGGGGACTGCTAGATAGGAGTAGCAGAGAATACAGTGATTATATGAAAATGACAGCATACAGACCAGCAAGTGACACATCACTGGAATCAGAGTCTCTGCCACTACACCATGCTGCTCTCAGATCTCATAATGAAAACCTGCTGACAGATTCAGTTTAAGTAACAATACAACATGAGGATATGTAGGACTTACCGAGGAGTAGGTCTCATGAGCTCCCAGCACTGGCTCTGGCGGGACAGGCTTTTTATTTGCTATTAGCTGTAGCATCTGCCTCCTGTATTTGCTCATTATCAGTTCTAGTGCATACTGATGTTCCTCCAAAGACAACCAGAGCTCTGAAAAAGATGAAAATACATTATGTCTAGAATGTAACATATCGTTGGAGATGTGACTACGTCCCACAGACTCCCCAGCCATCTCCCATCCCAGTCCTGCTAGTGGCAAAATGTAACAGTGAGAACGGCAGACCCCTATTCTAGAGTGTGTGTTGAAGATCAAGAAGATCAGACCAACACTTGACTAACATACCATCAATTCCATGGGAAAACAGATTTCCTAAAAATAAATGCTAACATTGAAACAATCATTCTTGCTATGAAGTATCCAGAAAAGGACAAACGCCGGCTCTAGTGGTCCCAGTGACTGATCAGAAGATGGATTCTAGTGGCAGCATGAAGATAATTGGACTTTCTGGATGTCCTAGTAAAATCGGTCATTGTAACAGGTCGATTTACACCACCCCCGGGTTAGCCCCCCCTTATTCAGAATTTGGGTAAAAAATGATTCCATTTGTTAGATCTTTGTTAGATCTGGTTTGATCAACCAAAACTAATGTTAGAGCTCCCCTACAAAATGAGATATTTACGATCTTTTTCAGGGGGAGCTAACCAGTAGCTAACCCCCCTACTTTGAAATTTGCCGTTTTTGGATGGATTCTGATAGATATTCGTTAGATCCGGTTTGATCAGCCAAAAAAAGTTAGATCTCCTTTCGTTCCCGAGATATTGGGGGTGTCAGGTGGGGGGTTAGCACCCCCCCCCCCCTTACTTACTTTGAAAGTTGACGTTTTTTGGATGGATTCGGATAGATAATCGTTGGGGGAGACCAACAGAGAGAGAGTGAAGTGAGGAGGTAGTGAGTGAGTGGGACAATCTGAAAGTTCGGTCAGTGAGTCATTCTCGTCCCCCGTGATGCCTACAGGCCCGCCTCTTCACAATCATCGTAGCACACTGCCCCCCTTCCCCGCCACGACACATCGCCAGTGAAGTCCTGAAGCTGCCCACAACTGGCCCCCGCCGAAGAGGCCGCTGCTCAAACGGATCTAACGAATATATCAGAATCCATAAAAAAAGCGGCAAATTTCAATGTAGGGGGGGCTAACCCATAGCTAACACCCCCAATATCTTGGGAACGAAAGGAGATCTAACGTTATTTTTTGCTGATCAAACCGGATCTAACAAATATCCATCAGAATCCATCTAAAAGACGTCAAGTTTCAAAGTAGGGGGGGTTAGCTACGGGTTAGCCTCCCCTGAAAAATATAGTAAATATCTCATTTTGTAGGGGAGATCTAACGTTAGTTTTGGTTGATCAAACCGAATCTAACAAAGATCTAACGAATGGTATCATTTTTTACCCAAATTCTCAATAAGGAGGGGCTAACCCGGGGGTGGTTCGATTTACCTGTAGTGAAGCTTTCTATAGCAGTCTGTGTGTGCACCCCAAATATTTTGTTATCTTAGCAGGTAATAAAAAGCACATTGTCCCTTTTAGGGTATGTGCACACGTCTGGATTTCTTGCAGAAATTTCCTGAAGAAAACCGGAAATTTTCTGCATGAAATCCGCATTTTTTTTTTCTGCGTTTTTTTCGCGTTTTTTTAGCATTCTGCAAGCGTAATTAGCTTGCAGAATGCTAAAGTTTTCCAAGGGATCTGTAGCATCGCTTGGAAAACTGACTGACAGGTTGGTCACACTTGTCAAACATTGACAAGTGTGACCAACTTATTAATATAGATGCTGCTTATGCAGCATCTATAGTAAAAGATAGAATGCTTAAAAATAATTAAAAAAATGGTTATACTCACCTGCAGGCGTCCGTTCCTATAGATGCCGGTGTGGTTCAGGACCTTCCATGATGTCGCGGTCACGTGAGCGGTCTCGACCAATCACAAGACCGTGACGTCATCGCAGGTCCTTCACCGCACATCAGCTATAGGAACCGAAGCGGCAGCATGCAGCGGAGAGGCGGGAAGACATCGAAGGTGAGTATAGGACTATTTTTTATTTTAATTCTTTTTTTTTTTGACCAATTATATGGTGCCCAGTCTCCTCTCCTCCACCCTGGGTACCAACCGCACATAATCTGCTTACTTCCCGCATGGTGTGCACAGCCCCGTGTGGGAAGTAAGCGGATCAATGCACTCCTAGGTGTGCGGAATCCCCGCAATTCCGCATTTTAATGAACATGTTGCTTTTTTTTTCCACGATGCGATTTTTTCGCGGAAAAAAAGGCTACATTTACACAAAAAAATGCGGAATACACTGAAAATAATGGGAGGCATATGTAAGCGGTTTTTTCGCGTTTTTATAGCGAAAAAACGCGAAAAAAATGCGAAAAATACTGAACGTGTGCACATGGCCTTACTGAGGTTTTTGGTATAGAGGCCTCAGCCGTCTCCAGGCCTCAGCTCATATTCACCTTTATTTTCTTGCTGTAGGTCTCTAATCTGAGTGTTTTCCTGACATAATAGCACATGAGGTTTGTATTTTGATGTGTCCTTTATTTCTGCCAAGTCTTCTTGGTACTGAAAAACAAGTAGGGGAATAGTTAAGAAAAGAAATAGCCAAAATGTACTTTATATTCAACACACTAGAGGGACTAGGATCTCCCACACTAGTGATCTCCATCAGCCCAACAGTGAGACCCACTGATATTCCTGCTGATAAACGCTACCAACTGGAATATTCTTTTGAAACACAGTACCTACCTTTTCTGGCAGAGTCGTTCCAACCTCCTTCATGGCTTCAACATGCTTATGTAGCGAGCTGGACTGTTCAATTAGGGATTCTGCAGCGTTGTCATGATCCTTAAGTCTCTCTAACAGAGTCTTGGCGTCCTGTAAGATCTTGTCAATGGTGCACGCCATGGCTGCAACTGAAAAGTATTAGAAATAAATCTCTGTGGAATATATTCTATACACCTATATACATACTAGATGGTGGCCCGATTCTAACGCATCGGGTATTCTAGAATATGCATGTCCACGTAGTATATTGCCCAGCCCACGTAGTATATTGCCCAGCCCACGTAGTATATTGTCCAGCCCACGTAGTATATTGCCCAGCCCACGTAGTATATTGCCCAGCCCACGTAGTATATTGCCCAGCCCACGTAGTATATTGCCCAGTGACGTAGTATATTGCACAGCCACGTAGTATATTGCCCAGCCATGTAGTATATTGCCCAGTGATGTAGTATACAGCACAGAGCCACGTAGTATATTGCCCAGCCACATATGTCACAGGTTAAAAAATAAACATACTCACCTTCCGATCCGAGGGCGTCTTGTAGTTCTGTCGCCTGTGCGCGGTGCAGGCGGCAGCTTCCGGTCCCAGGGTGTGATGACGTCGCGGTCACATGACCGTGACGTCATGGCAGGTCCTTCTCCCGTACCATCGTTGGCACCAGAACCTGCCGCTTTCATGGAGAGGTCACCGGAGCGTCGCGAGGAGCGGGAAAGGTGAGTATATAATAATTTTGTATTTTTTTTAAATTATTTTTAACATTAGATCCTTTTACTATTGACCCTGCGTAGGCATCGTCAATAGTAAAAACTTGGTCACACAGGGTTAATAGCGGCGGTAACGGAGTGAGTTACCCGCGGCATAACGCGGTCCGTTACCGCTGGCATCAACCCCGTGTGAGTGGTGACTGCGGGGAGTATGGAGCGGGCACTGACTGCAGGGGAGTAGGGAGGGACTAATCGGACTGTGGCCGTCGCTGATTGGTCGCGGCAGCCATGACAGGCAGCTGCCGAGACCAATCAGCGAATGAATATCCGTGACGGACAGACAGAAGGACAGACAGAAGGACAGACAGAAGGACAGACAGAAGGACAGACAGAAGGACGGAAGTGACCCTTAGATAATTATATAGTAGATATCTCACACCTCCATGTCCAACAGAACACACAGGCATGTCCATAGTCAGCAGTCGGATTCCCATGGCTTTATTTGGTGTAACTATTTGCATGTATGGTTAAAAACATTGTTAGATAACTATGACCAAGGTTTCAGACCTTAGTCAGCCTGTTATGGCTTGTTCACCATCTTCGTTAGGAAAGGCCAGGTGATGAAAATTTCCCAGATTTATAAAAACTCTGCCTCCTCTAAACTTGTGCCAATAAACAGCAGCCATGGGTTCTTCTAAGCAGAGTTCTTCCAAACCTCAAATATATCTACAGACAAAGTAACCGTTTATATATTGTGCATACATACAGTGGCTTACGAAAGTATTTTCGTGTTTTGCTACCTACCTCACAACCTAGAATTTTCACCTTTTTTGAGAGTTTGCATCAGTTCATGTAAAGAACATGCCTACAACTGTGTTTCACAATAAAAAGAAAACCAAATGTCCAAACAACAAATAGGACAAAATAACTGAAAACTTCAGTGTGCATAACTATTCACCCCCTTAAAGTCAGTACTGTGTAGAGCCTCATTTTGCAGCAATTACAGCTACAAGTCACTTTGTATAAGTCTCTATGAGCTTTCCACGTCTTGCCACTGGGATTTTTGCCCATTCCTCCAGGTAAAACTGCTCCAGCTTCTTCAAGTTAGATGGTTTCCTCTAGTAAAGTCTGACCACAGATTCTCAATTGGATTAAGGTCTGAGTTTTGACTAGGCCCCTCCAAAGCATTTACATGTTTCCCCGTAAACCACTCGAGTGTTGATTTACCAGTATGCTTTGGGTCATTGTCTTGTTGAAAGGTGAACCTCCGTCCCAGTCTGAAATCACGGACAGACTGAAACAGATTTTGCTCAAGAATATCCCTGTAGTTTTCACCATCCATCTTGCCCTCGACTTGGACCATTTTCCCTGTCCCTGCTGCCGAAAACATCCCCAAAGCATGATGCTGCCACCATCATGTTTTACTGTGGGGATGGTGTTCTCTGATGAGCTGTGTTGGTTTATTACCAGACATAACATTTACATTGGTGGCCAAAAAGTTTAATTTTGGTCTCACCTGACCACAGCACCATCCTCCATACATTTGGGGAGTCTCTCACATATCTTTTGGCAAACTCAAAATGAGCCTTACAATTTTTGTGTGTAAGTAAAGGTTGTATTCTTCCCACTCTTCCATAAAGGCCTCCTCTATGGAGTGTAGGGCTTATTGTGGTCGTATGCACAGATACTTCAGTCTCTGCTTGGGAACTCTGAAGCTCCTATGAGACCTATGGTCTCTGTGCTGCCTCTCTGATTAATGCCCTCCTTGCCTGGGCTGAGAATTTTGATTGGCGGCCCTTTCTTGGCAGGTTTGCTGCGGTACCATGTTCTTTCCATTTGACAATAATGGATTTGATGCTGCTCATCAAATGGGGGATCATCCGAGAATGGGATATCTTTTTTTTTTACCCAACCCCGACTTGTACTTCACTACTTTGCCCCTTAGGCTACTTTCACACTTCCGTCGGTACGGGGCCGTCGCAAACTGTCAGCTCGACGTACCGACGGACGTTGTGCTAAATTTAGCACAACGTGGGCGGCGGATGCAATTTTACAATGCATCCGCTGCCCATTGTGATGAGCGGGGAGGAGGGGGCGGACTTCCTGCCGCACATGCGCGGTCGGAAATGACGGTCACGTCGCACAAAAAAAAGTTACATTGAACGTTTTTTTGCGCGTCGCGTCCGCCAAAACACGATGGATCCGTCGCACGATGGATGCGACGTGTGCCCATCCGTTGCGATCCGTCGCTAATACAAGTCTATTGGCAAAAAACGCACCCTGCAAGCACATTTGCAAAATCCGTTTTTTGCCCATAACGACGGATTGCGACGGAGCCCAGAAGACGGAAGTGTGAAAGTAGCCTTACGTGTTGCAGCCTTTCAGAAAAGGTGTGTATATACTGACAGACCATGTGACACAGATTGCACACAGGTGCACTTCCTGTCACTAAGCATGTGACTTATGTAGGTAATTGCTTGCACCAGAAATTTTTAGGGGCTTTATAACAAAAGGGTGAATACATATGCACATGCCAATTTTTAGTTAATTTAATGTATGCCTATATTTTTCTCACTTCACCAACTTAAAACTATTAAGTGCTGACGCATCACACACAAAATCAGATTACAAAAACATTTAATCACAGGATGTAACGCAACAAAATAGATAATATGCCAAGGGGGGGTGCATACTTTTGCAAGCCACTGATTATATATTATACATGGTATATAAGCAGCGGATGCTTTGCTATGTATGGCAGGGATTAGCTCTGGAAAGCCTCAGGCTTATACTCGATGGAGAAAATACTATTCCAGTTACTTTGCTGACTGTGGACATAGCTACATGTTCTGTAGAAACACTGCACAGACCTCTGTCAATCACTGCACTCTCCAGGGTCCACAAGCAGCCAAAGCCTGTGACATGAAAGTCCACTGAAGACTAGAACACCATCCATTACAGGGGATAAAGGCAGATTACTTCGTAAGGTAACAAATGCCTTTATCCCCGGTGGTTGCAGGCCGCTCCGGGTGGTCTCTGCCAGGACTGGAAGCCATGTGCTCCTGGTCTGTAGTCACCTGACTGCTGAGGCAAGTGGCTGGGTGGGAATCCGCTGACTGGAGCACCACAGAGCGGCCTGTGATGGAGCGTTGGGGAGTTAAAGCCGTTGGTGCTTTAGGACTCGTGCAGACGACCAGATCATCAGTCCAAGTGTGATCCGACAAAACATCATATTGCACCCAGACCAATGTTACTCTGTGAGGACGAGTCCAATGTTTTTTCTAGGACAGAGCTGGTCCAGGGGACAAAAATGCAGCATGTTTGAGTTTGATCTAATAGTTGACTTACAGTCCGATTTCCATAGACTGACAACATTTAGATTTTTTTTTACTCCATCTTCTCCACATCTGAGCGACCACACTCTGACAACCATAATTGGCCTGATTCTCTCGTGGGGATGTTAGGCTACGTTCACATTTGCGTTGGTCGACGCATACCGACGCATGTGTCCCTATCTTTAACATGGGGGGCGCCTGGACATGCGCAGGTATGCGTTGTACTGCGTTTTACGACGCATGCGTCATATAGACGCACAAGACAGGGCGCAGGGGACGCTACTTGTAGCGTTTTCCCTGCGCCGAAAGTCCCGATCTGTAGGATCTTATGACAACGCATGCGTCGCAAAACGCTGCGTTGTGTACATGCGTTGTTGGTTGTGTCGCCGACGCTGCGCCCAACAACGCAAATGTGAACGTAGCCTTAGAAAGCAAAACATGGCCGGGATGCTGAGCTTTTTTTTTTTTTTTTTTTTAAATAAATGGTATTTAACCCCTTCCCAAGGGATGTCACACATTAGGATAGGTGATAACTTCTAGATCTGTGGGATCTGACCGCTGGGTTCCCCCAGATCTGCACTTTTACCCCTGTTGGGACGGTGTGGCTGTGTGATCACTGCTCCATTCATGCTTTATGGGGGTGCCAGATATATATATAAGACTTCAGAGCTCGGAAATCTCATTGAGCACGTGCACTGTCCAAAGTAATGGGGAGAAAGATGCTGTGCCGATCTGTGATGTCTCAGTGGTTGTCGGACCCCACGAACAATACGTTATCACCTGTGGATAAATGAGAACTTTGCTTCACCGTGTTCACATGTCAGTGCCACTGAGAAAGAAAAGGGCCAATACATGAGTGATGTGCCCCTAATTATATACAGGAATACCAAGAGACACAACATGCGCATAAGAAAACCATCGACAGACGCTGGAGGACACTAACCACAGCCCCCCGGGTGCAGGACAGACCAGAGGGAGCAGCGGCTGATCCTGCATATGACTGGGCACCATCTCCATTACCAAGCCCACTGATCCCTATGAAGTGCAGACCACCAGAAGGCTGATGGAGGTGCCGCATCCAATAAGTGCTGCTGGATTCTCTCCCATCGGACTGCCACAATGAGCTCGCTGACAGATTCACAGTTAACCCATTCTGCAGCCAGCGATAGGCAATGCAGGGGCCATAGAAGGCAAAAGGTGCAGCTCTTTAATGAGACCCAATTGTAAAAAAAAAATAATCTTAGCCCCTTATACATTAATTCAAGTACAATAATTGTCTTTAAAAGGCGGACAACCCCTTTAAGGAAGTAGAGCCAGCTACTGTGCAGGCGGCAGTCCCACCAGTACCTCACCTGTAGGCAGAGCTCTGATGGCAGCACAGGACGATCAATAGCCACGAGCGGCCCGGCATCACTGCCCCTGAGCCCGGAGGACAGCACACCAGTCACACAGAGCGCTGCTGCCGCCCACCGACACTCACCTGTCAAACCTGCCCGGCCGGCGCTCCACCGGCCCAGCAACTTCCGCCTCCAGTCACCGGAAGTCACAAACAAGCGCTCTGATTGGCGGCATCTCCCTGATGTCATTTACATGGCTACAATAACGTTGTGTATTCGGACGGCCATGTTTTAACCTGGCAACTTCCAGATGATTCATTATGAAGTTATATTCTGGGGGGTTTATACCACGGTGGAGCCGACGCTTATGTGAGAACCATGTCTGCTGCGTTTTATCAATTTCGTTCTATCATGATAATATTGTTTTATACTGTGCCCTCTAGTGGCCCCTTAGGGGAATGCAGCGCCTCCTGTACTGTTTGTGTCACGTGCACACACATTACAGGGAAGACGAGCCCCTTCTGTCAGACCGATAGTGGGGTCTACTCCATGTAGCACAATAACACCCACCAGGGTGATGATGGGGGAGAGTGAATCAATGTTATAAATTTGTACAAAACGTTACGTTTTGATGCCAAACTGCATGGAGGGTCCCATGAGCGCGGTCGGCTTGGTGAGCTTTCCACTATGTGCCCAATGTGACAGTTATCATAAACTTCATTTTTTAATTATTTTACCAATTTTTATTTTCCAATGTTTACAAATTCCCAATATAAATAACAATAGCTATCTACTAACCTGATACCCTTCAGGATAACAATGAATGACGTGAGATCCTATGATTTACTTTATTGCACTACTACATGTTGCTTACCCGAACCCGCAACAGATGTCCTTGACAAGGACCGCTCCCGCTTGACACGTTGGATCACATCTGGTTTTGACTCCTTGCTGGATCAGAATAATTTTTCGCTGCAGCAAGACCTACAGTGTATTTTTTTTTGTGGTGCTGAGGTTCCTACCTCTATAATCGGGGTCATTTGTTTTCAGTTAAGATGTCTAGCATTTGGCAAATACCGTAATGAAAACTAAAAAGACCCTCATTATAAATAAAGGGATACGTCTGATGGTTTTTGCCTTCGTCGTGCCACAAATACAGCTTGCACGAAACTGATGGTTGTTCTGGTGCTGTATTCATGTAGTCATGCTGATTCTAGTGATATAGTCACAGTTATGTGCATACCACCGGTACAGATGCCATGCAGTCTGCAAAGTATTTCAATCTGACGCATTATGGTGGGTGGTTCCATCACGGGCTTCGTCTGAATCACATTTTTCTGGGATTTACATGGAAATCGCGATGTAGTTGCTCAGCGTAGAACACGAGAATGTGATCCCAGCCTTATACTAGAAACAATCAAAAAATATTATGTATCCCAAAATGATACTTCTAAAACCCCTAACTTATCACACACAAATCCAGCCCCCACTCAGGTCCGTCACCTGTCACTGGAAATATAGGGGGTTTCCTATGTTACTGGTAGAACAAAGACTCTGGAAAGTGACACAGCTCCCACCCCTCCAATAAACTCCAGTGAATCCTGCGTTCTCAAATCCAATTGCCCTCTCCTTCTGAGCCCTACTGTGCCTAAACTGCAGTAAGCGACCACATGTTTGGCATTATTGTAGTGGGGACAGCCAAATTAATATTTTAGGGGGTGTGTGTCTCCAGAAGCACAAGCTTGGCACTATGTATGGGGACGCTGCAATATATGGGGGATCTACACTTTATGGGAGCACAATGTATGGGTACTAGACTGGCAGATTTGCAATGCTCCAGAATAAAACATGTTGTGGATGTTATAAAATGGTCGCTGCAGTCATAGATGGATTCATTGAAAGGTGCAGTTTCTATAATGGGGTCACTTTTGTTTTTGTTCTGCTGTCCTGGCACCTAAGCGGTTCCGGAAAGGTCGCTCACAAACTATTCTAGTGCTCCAAAAGCCAAATTGTGCTCCTTCCTTCTCAGCACCGACGTGTGGCCAAACGATACAGTAGTTTCTTATTATATATACAGTAGGGCCTCACCATATTTGGGAGAAATTGCACCATAAATTATGGGGTCGAGTTTCACCTATTAACCATTTGTAAGTGACAAATTTGCAGCCAAAAAAATTACATTTTTACCATTAAAATGTTATATTTCCATGTCCCAATGCTATAACATTCTGTGATGCACCTGTGGTTTTAAAATAATCACTACACCCCTAGATGAATTCCTTAAGCAGTGAAGTTTCCAATATGGGGCCACTTGTGGGGATTTCTGCTGATCTGACACCTCAGGGGCTCGCCTAATAGGGCTCACAATCTATTCAAACAATCAGCATTCTAAAAGCCAAGTATTACTCCTTCCCATTTGATCCCATGTATGTGTGAGCAAACAGTAGTGTACAACCATATATGGGGTACTGCCTAGGTTCAGTAAAAATTGCATAACAAATTATGGGGTCCATTTTCTCCTGTTACCCTCAGTGTAAATTATAAATTTGATGCTAAGCCAGTATTTTATTTGAAAACGTAATTTTTTGTTTTTACATCTGTGAGGCAGTGTCCGGTTTTATATGCGAGGGTCGCTATGTGTCCCACAGGATGTTCAAAGAAGCATATGGAGGCCGCGGGAGTACATTGCAGTCACAGGCCTAGCTGTGATTGCAATGTAGAATAAATGTGAGTGTTAGGCTTGGGCAAGCTATTTGTCCAAGGCAGATTTAGGAAAACCTGTCATGGGCTTTTATTTTTTAAATAGACTATAGGTAGGTAGTGGGGCTGTCCATTTCCTCCTCCGGCCCGGGTTTTCCATGTAGCCTGTGGCCACAAGTTCTTTGGTAAAAACCCTTGCAGGAGAGTGTTGGGTGTGTCAGTGTGGAGTTTGCAAGGTGCAGATCAGATGGCTCTGCAAGAGCTCAGCCGTGTGAGGGAACACAGAACCAAGCAGAGCGAACTCCTAGCACCCCGTGGCATAGTACGCTGGTGCAGTCGCCCTCGGCAACAGGATGCATTTACTGTCTTGTTTCCTGGCTGCAATCCATAGGATACTATTTTGTTTTGGTGGTAAGTTTGGACATTAAAACTACGTTTGCTTTGATCTTTCCTGGGTCACTGCCTCATCACTGCACAGTGAGGACACCGCTGCACTACACTTCCAAATGTTATAAAGATTTAGGATTCACCTGTAGGTTAAAAATGCTCAGTACGCCACTAGATGAATTCCTTGAGGGGTTCAGTTTCCAAAATGGGGTCACTTTTGGGGGGTTTATGCTGTTTTGGCATGTCAGGGGCTCGGCAACTGCGTTATGGAATCCACAATGTAGTTCAGACAAATTTAAGCTCCAAAAATCAAAAATCTCTCTTTCCTTTCCTAGCCCTGCCATGTGCCCAGCTGCAGTTTTTGACTACATATGGGGTGTAGTGGGAGAAATTGCAAAACAATCCATTTTCTCCTTTTAACCATTGTGAAAATTACGTATTTGGGCCTAAAACATTATTTTAGAGGAAAAAACGATTTTTTCTTTTTGACTTTAACATTTTAAAATGTTTTGTGAAGCACCTATGGGTTCAACAAGCTAAACACACCCCTAGATGAATTTCTCCATGGGTCTATTTTCCAAAAAAAGGTCACGTGTGTGGGTTTCTGCTGTTTTGATACCTCAGGGGCTCTGCAAATGGTGTCTTCAATCTACTCCAGCCAAATTTACAATGGAAATATGAAATTAAGCTTCTTCCCTTCTGAGCCTTGCTGTGTGTCCAAACAAAACATTTTCACACATGCGCTGTATCGCCGCGCTCAGAAGAAAATGGGTAACAAACTGTGGTGTCCGTGTTTCTGTGTTACCGCTGGCAAAAGTGAAAAATTTGGGGATAAAGCAACATTTTCGTTAAAAATGACAATATGATGACATAATTTTAGCAAATATTGTGTATTACCTGTGGATCAAAATGCTCACTTTACCCCTGGATAAAATCCTTGAGGAGTGTATTTATGCATCTTAGAGGCCTTTCAAATGTGACATGCCACTAACAATCTATTTCAGCCAAATTTATCTTCCAAAATTCAAATGGTGATCTTTCCCTTCCAAGCCCTGCTGATTATCCAAGCAGAGGTTTCTGACTACATGTGTGGCATACAGGTGCTTCTCACAAAATTAGTGCAGCGCCCCAGAGTCCTGGTCATTGCAGTACTGATGCTCCGCCGCTAAGGGGGGCTATGGTACGTCTGATGGCACTGAAGGAGTTCACCTGACCAGGTATCACAGACACCAATACACTTCACAGTCTGGCCTCCAGGGGGAGCTAAGGGTGCTATGTATTAGGCCACTCCTCACAATCTGGTAAAACTGGGGGTCAATAGGAAGTTAGTCAGAAGCTGACTGGGTTGGAACCAGGCAACATCCTGTGGCAGAGGGTGTTGCAGGGGAAGATTCAGGGGGGTCCCTGTCAGGGGTGGGATCCTGACAGAGGCCTAGCAAACAGAAAGAACGTTTCGGGACCGCGCCTGCACTTCATCGCGGCGGTACCCCAAGAAAGGACAAGAAGCGAGGTTTATTGTGCTGAGTGAGAAACGAGATCAACGCAACAAGGAGAAATACCAGTAGGAGTCGTGCTGTAAGACGAGGCAACATCCTACTGAGGCGCGTAGCCGGTGGCCGGAAATGCCGAGGAAGTATTGAGCTCCAGGCCTTACTTCAAACCTACGGCAGGACAGTCAGTTATAGGCGGGCTGTCTCACTCAAATCACCTAAGAAGTCATAGGGGGCAACATTTGGAGAGGGGCGACTCTAGGGTCCCGGAAGAGCTCCGAGCCTACCCGTCATACGGGTGTGTCCTAGCCATATCATCTGGGGGGACGACGAAGAACATCATAATCGAGTTGTGAGGGAACTTCAGAAACAGGCACAACAGTTGTGGGGCCTCTCCCGTAAGCACAGCAGGGAAGGACCACAACACACAAGCGCTAGAAGGTAGGCACAAATTTCCACCTGCAAAGGGAACTCTGGAGGTGCCATTGGACCGGCCGGACTCAGATAGCCCAGTTAACCGTATTGCGGACTGAGGATCCTGAAGCCTTCAGTAAAGAGGTAAAGAGACTGCAACCTGGTGTCCTCGTTATTCACCGCGACCTGCACCACAACATCATCACATCCTCAACTTTCACTGGACGCCCCTCAGCAGGGTCACGGACCGGGCCTAGCCACCGTGACAACCCCAGAACCGAGACACAGAGGCCCGGTACCGGGTGCCCCTCGGCCCTGCGGCAGTGGGGGCGCTCCATTAGAATATCATCAAAAAGTTTATTTCAGTTCTTCAATACAAAAAGTGAAACTCACATAGAGTCATTACAGCGTGATCTATTTCAAGTGTTTATTTCTGTTTACATTGATGATTATGACTTACAGCCAATGAAAACCCAAAAGTCATTATCTCAGTAAATTATAATACTTTACAATCCAAAATGTTGGCCTACTCAAATGTACGGTGGGTATGGAAAGTATTCAGAACCTTTTTCATTTTTCACGCTTTGTTTCATTGCAGCCATTTGGTAAATTTAAAACAGTTCATTTTTTTCACATTAATGTACACTCTGCACCCCATCTTGAATGAAAAAGAAAACAGAAATGTAGACATTTTTGCAAATTCAGTAAAAAATTCCTTGTGATTCTCCTTGAGATGATTCTACTCCTTAAGTGGAGTCCACCTATGTTTAATTAAACTGATAGGACTTGGTTTGGAAAGGCACACACCTGTCCATATAAGACCTCACAGCTTACAGTGCATGTCAGACCAAATGAGAATCATGAGGTCAAAGGAACTGGCCAATGAGCTCAAAAACAGATTTGTGGCAAGGCACATATCTGGCCAAGGTTACAACAGGATTTCTGCAGTACTCAAGGTTCCTTAGAGCACAGTGACCTCCATAATCCTTAAATGGAAGAAGTTTGGGACCACCAGAAGTCTTCCTAGACCTGGCCATCCAGCCAAACTGAGCAATCGTGGGAAAAGCGCCTTTGTGAGAGAGGTAAAGAAGAACCCCAAGATCACTGTGGCTGAGCTCCAGAGATGCAGTAAGGAGATGAGAGAAAGTTCCACAAAGTCAACTATCACTGCAGCCCTCCACCAGTCGGGCCTTTATGGCAGAGTGGCCAGACGGAAGCCTCTCCTCAGTGCAAGACATATGAAAGCCCGCATAGAGTTTGCTTAAAACCAGGTTCTCGGGGCCGGTGAGACGTAGATAGACCTTTTTGGTGATAATCCTAAGCAGTATGTATGGATAAAACCAGGCACTGCTCATCACCTGCCCAATACAATCCCAACAGTGAAACGTAGTGGTGGCAGCATCATGCTATGGGGGTGATTTTCAGCTGCAGGAACAGGATGATTGGTTCATTGAAAGAAGCATGAATACGGCCAAGTACAGAGATATCCTGGACGAAAACCTCTTCCAGAGTTCTCTGGACCTCAGACTTGGCTGAAGGTTCACCTTCCAACAAGACAATGACCCTAAGCACACAGCTAACATAACAAAGGAGTGGCTTCAGAACAACTCTGTGACCATTCTTAACTGGCCCAGCCAGATCTGGAGAGATCTGAAAATGGCGGTCCACCATCGTTCACCATTCAACCTGCCGGAACTGGAGAGGATCTGCAAGGAAGAATGGCAGAGGATCCCCAAATCCAGGTGTGAAAAACTTGTTGCATCAATCCTAAGAAGACTCATGGCTGTACTAGCTCAAAAGGTGCTTCTACTCAATACTGAGCAAAGGGTCTGAATACTTATGACCATGTGATATTTCAGTTTTTCTTTTTTAATAAATTTGCAAAAATTACTACATTTCTGTTTTTTTCAGTCAAGATGTGGTGCAGAGTGTGCATTAATGAGAAAAAAATAACTTTTTTGAATTTACCAAATGGCTGCAATGAAACAAAGAGTGAAAAATGTAAAGCGGTCTGAATACTTTCTGTACCCAGTCAGTTGGTATCCATCTTTAACCCCTTTACCCCCCCCCCCCCCAGGTGGTTTGAACGTTAATGACCAGGCCAATTTTTACAATTCTGACCACTGTCACTTTATGAGGTCAAAACTCTGGAACGCTTCAAAGGATCTGATTCTGAGACTGATTCTCATGACATATTGTACTTTATGATAGTGGTAAAATTTCTTTGATATGACTTACGTTTATTTGTGAAAAAACGGAAATTTGGCGAAAATGTTGAAAATTTTGCAATTTTCAAACTTTTAATTTTTATGCTCTTAAATCAGAGAGTCGTATCGCACAAAATAGTTAATAAATAACATTTCCCATCAGCAAAATTTTGGGAATTTTTTTTGAAAGGAAGTTATAAGGGTTAAAAGTTGACAAGCGATTTCTCATTTTACCAACAAAATTTACAAAACCATTTTTTAGGAACAACAACGCATTTGAAGTGACTTTGAGGGGTCTATATGATAGAAAGTACCTAAATGTGACACCATTCTAAAAACTGCACCCCTCAAGGTGCTCAAAACAACATTCAGGAAGTTTAACCCTTCAGGTGATTAACAGGAATTTTTGGAATGTGGAAAAAAAAGAACATTTACTTTTTGTTACAAAATTTTTTACTTTAGACCTATTTTTTTCATTTCACAAGGGTAACAGAAAAAGTAGACCACAAAACGTATTGTGCCATTTCTCCTGAGTACGCCGATACCCCATATGTGGGGTAAAACCACTGTTTGGGCACAAAGCAGAGCTCGGATGGGAAGGAGCGCCATTTGACTTTTTGAATGCAAAATTTGCTAGAGCAATTAGCGAACGCCATGTTGCATTTTGAGAGCCCCTGATGTGCCTAAACAGTGAAAATTCCTCACAAGTGACATCATTTTGGAAACTAGACCCCTCAAGGAATGTATTTAGACGTTGCTTCACAGAAGTTTATAATGTTGAGTCTTGAAAATGAAAAAAATCACAAAATTTTATTTTAGCCCCAAATTTTTCATTTTCATAAGGGTAACAGGAGAATTTGCACCATACAATTTGTTGTCCAATTCCTTCTGAGTATGCAGATAAAACAAACGTGAAGAAATACTACTTTTGAGGTACAGTGCAAAGCTCAGAAAGGAAGAGGCGCCATATCAGAGTTCAAATTTTGCTGGGATGGTTTGAGGGTGCCATGTCACATTAGCAAAGCCCCTGAGGTGCCAGAACAACAGAAACCCCCTATATGTGAACTCTTTTTACAAACTACATTCTCTAATGAATTCACCTAGGGGTGCAGTGATCATACTGATGCAGCGCCCCAGAGTCCTGGTCGTTGCAGTACTGTGGCTCCGCCACTAAGGGGAGCTATGGTACGTCTGATGGCACTGAAGGAGTTCATCTGACCAGGTATCACAGACACCAATACATTTCACCGCCGGGCCTCCAGGGGGAGCTAAGGGTTCTATTTACTAGGCCACTCTCCACACACTGGTAAAACTGGGGGTCAGGCAGGAAGTTAGACAGAAAGCTGACTGGGTTGGAGCCAGGCAACACCTTGTGGCAGAGGGTGTTGCAGGAGAAGATTCAGTAGGGTCCCTGTCAGGGATGGGATCCTGACAGAGGCTTGGCAACTTGAGCGAACGTAACGGGACCGTGCCTGCTCAGTATAGCGGCGGTGCCCAAGGAGGGATTGGAAGCGAGATAGATTGTGCTGAGTGAGAAACGAGATCAAAGCAACAAGGAGAATACCAGTAGGGGTCGTGCTGTAAGACCGAGGCAACATCCTACTGAGGCGCATAACCGGCGGCCGGAACGCCGAGGGAGTATTACAATATTCAGCTTCAAGCAATACTCTAAACCAACGGCAGGACAGTCAGTCAAAGGCGGGCTGTCTCATCTAAATCACCTATGCAGTCTTGGGGGGCAACCTGTGGAGAGGGGCGACTCTAGGGTCCCGGAAGAGCTCCGAGCCTACCCGTCATACGGGTGCCGTTCTAACCGTAACATCAGGGAGGGACGGAGGATTAGCAGAACATCATCTAATCGAGTTGTGAGGGAACTTAAGAAACGGACACAACAGTTGTGGGGACTTTCCGTAAGCACAGCAGGGAAGGACCGCAACACCTAGCGCTAGAAGGAAGGCACAGATTTCCACCTGTTAAGAGAACTCCGGAGATGCCATTGGACCAGCCGGACTTGCGCAGCCTGGTTATCCGGATTCCAGACTGAGGACCTAGAGATCTTCAGTAAAGAGGTAAAGAGACTGCTACTTGGTGTCCTCGTTATTTACTGCACCGCACCACTACAGCATCACCACATCCTTCTATCATTATCATCAGATACTGTGCGCCCCTCGGCAGGGTCACGGACCGGGGCCTAGCCACCGTGACAACCCCAGAGCAGAGACTCAGAGGCCCGGTACCGGGTACCCCTCGGCCCTGCGGCAGCGGGGGCGCTGCACTGACACCACGTGTGCCTTACAGAACTTGATACCATTTAGTCCCAAGATTTTATTTTTTCTAAGGGTTAATAGGAATTTTTTTTAAACAAAAAACTGAGGTCAATTTTTTCCTGAGTGCACCAATACCCTACATGTAATCATGAAATATTTTTCAGGCACAGTGCAAAGATCCAAATGGAAGGTACGCCATACTATAAAGCAGAGTTTACTATCATGGTTTGCGGGTGCCATGACCCACTGGTAGAGTCCCTGAGTTGCCAGAACAGCAGAATCCCCAAAAGTGACTCCACTTTACAAACTACACCTGTCAATAAATTTAACTAGGGGTGCAGTGATCATATGGACACCACAGATGGGTAACAGAATTTTATACTGTTGGCCAGTGAAGAAAAAATAACTAAATTTTTATCAACAAAATTTTGTTTTAGCCCCAGATTTTACATTTTCACACGTGAAGTGGGTAAAAATGTCACCATAACTTGTACCACAATTTCTACTGAATGTGACAGTACTGTACATTACTACTTAGTAGTGTTGAGCGATACCGTCCGATACTTGAAAGTATCGGTATCGGAAAGTATCGGCTGATACCGGCAAAGTATCGGATCTAATCCGATACCGATACCCGATACCAATACAAGTCAATGGGACACCAAGTATCGGACGGTATCCTGTATGGTTCCCAGGGTCTGAAGGAGAGGAAACTCTCCTTCAGGCCCTGGGATCCATATCAATGTGTAAAAGAAAGAATTAAAATAAAAAATAGGGATATACTCACCTCTCCGGCAGCCCCTGGACTTTACCGCCGTAACCGGGAGCCGTTGTACCTAAGAATGCGCGCTTGAAGGGCCTTAGATGACGTCACGGCGCTCTGATTGGTCCGTAGCGGTCGCGTGACCGCTACGCGACCAATCACAAAGCCGTGACGTCACCTTAAGGTCTTTCAAGCACTTGAAATACCTTAGAAGACGTCCGCAGCTTCTGATTCGTCGCGTAGCGGTCACGTGACCGCTACGCGACCAATCACAAAGCCGTGACATCACCTAAGGTCTTTCAAGCGCTTGAAAGACCTTAAGGTGACGTCACGGCTTTGTGATTGGTCGCGTAGCGGTCACACGACCGCTACGGACCAATCAGAGCGCCGTGACGTCATCTAAGGCCCTTCAAGCGCGCATTCTTAGGTACAACGGCTCCCGGTTACGGCAGTAAAGTCCAGGGGCCGCCGGAGAGGTGAGTATATCCCTATTTTTTATTTTAATTCTTTCTTTTACACATTGATATTAATCCCGATACCGATTCCCGATACCACAAAAGTATCGGATCTCGGCATCGGAATTCCGATACCGCAAGTATCGGCCGATACCCGATACTTGTGCAGCGCCCCAGAGTCCTGGTCGTTGCAGTACTGGAGCTCCGCTGCTAAGGGGGGCTATGGTACGACTGATGGCACTGAAGGAGTTCTTCTGACCAGGTATCACAGTCACCAATACACTTCACAGTCTGGCCTCCAGGGGGAGCTAAGGGTTCTATGTATTAGGCCACTCCTCACAATCTGGTAAAACTGGGGGTTAGGCAGAAAGTTAGATCAGAAAGCTGACTGGGTTGGAACCAGGCAACACCTTGTGGCAGAGGGTGTTGTTGGGGAAGATTCAGAGGGGTCCCTGTCAGGGGTGGGATCCTGACAGAGGCCTAGCAAACAGAGAAGAACGTTACGGGACTGCGCCTGCACGATATAGCGGCGGTACCCCAAGAAAGGATAAGAAGCGAGGTTCATTGTGCTGAGTGAGAAACGAGATCAACGCAACAAGGAGAATACCAGTAGGAGTCGTGCTGTAAGACGAGGCAACATCCTATTGAGGCGCATAACCGGTGGCCGGAACGCCGAGGAAGTATAGAGCTCCAGGCCAAACTTCAAACCTACAGCAGGACAGTCAGTTATAGGCGGGCTGTCTCACCCAATTGACCTAGGAAGACACAGGGGGGTAACAACAGGAGTGGGGCGACGCTAGAGTCCCGGAAGAGCTCCGAGCCTCCCCGTCATACGGGTGCGTCCTAACCATAAGATCTGGGGGACGTGGAAGAACATCAGAATCGAGTTGTGAGGGAACACGAGAAACAGACACAACAGTTGTGAGGACTATCCCGTGGTGCTTAGCAGGGAAGGACTACAACACACAAGCGCTAGAAGGTAGGCACAGATTTCCACCTGCAAAGGGAGCTCTGGATGTGCCATCGGACCAACCAGGCTTGCGCAGCCCGGCTAACCGTATTCCGGATTGAGGATCCTGAAGCCTTCAGTAAAGAGGTAAAGAGACTGCAACCTGGTGTCCTCGTTATTTACTGCAACTTGCACCGCACCACCACAACAAACATCACCATTCCCTCCACCTTCATTGTACGCCCCTCAGCAGGGTCACGGACCGGGTCTAGCCACCGTGACAACCCCAGAACAGAGACTCAGAGGCCCGGTACCGGGTACCCCTCGGCCCTGCGGCAGTGGGGGCGCTACACTTGCGGTATCGGAATGCTCAACACTACTACTTAGCCATATCGAGAGACTCGGGAGGGATGGAGCGCTATTTGCCTCCTGGAGCACAGATTTTCCTAGAATAGTTTGCAGACTCCATATACAGAGCCTCTAATGGCTAGAAGAGCAGAATCCCCCCCTCAAGTGGCCTCATTTTGGAAATTAAACCCTTTTGGGAATTTATCTACAGGTGTAGTGATGATTTTGACTCAATATTTTCCAGAAACAATAGATATGGACCCCTAAGTTAGGCGGGCCATCATCGTTTCAGAAATGCCAAACATGTGGATGCTATATGTGGTTTAGGTAAACTGTGGGGCTCAGAAGGGAGAGGGGCGTTTGGATTTGGGAGCTCAGAATTTGCTGAATTTCTTTTGAGGGGCAATAAGCCATTTTGCTTTTTCAGAGCCTGTGTGCTACCAGTAACATGGAAGCCCCCTATATTTCCGTTAACTCATGACAGACCTGAGTGGGGCTTGCTTTTTTTGTGGATTGATTTGAAGCTTTTATTGGGAACATTTTACATAACATTTAGGATCACGGTTATCCGGCGCTCTACGCTAAGCACTTTGGGGTTTCCATCTAAATCTCTGAGTGACATGACAGATGAAACCCAAGAGGCATCCAATCACTATAATGAGGCAGCAGAGTTACTCTGGACTCCGATTGGCCTCTGTTCAGCGGTATCCTTTTTTCAGAAGTGCCACAAAACTGTGGCCGACTGCAGTTTTATGCAATCCTAAAAAGATGGAGACCACAGGATCGCAGGTCCTATGGTGTCCACAGTGCCTGCATCTGCCTCATTATAGGGAATCTTCCGCCGGGGATTCCATCTGAATCACGTATTTCAAAGATTTACATGGAAACCCCGGTGTAAGTGTTCAGCGCAGAGCGCAAGATCTTTGGGAGGCAGAATGAACAAAACAGGTGAAGAATTATTTTTTATTTTTTTAACACGGTTCCTCATGTAGTATAAGTGACTAGACGACTTTATTCTCTGGGTCAGTGCGATTACAGTGATACCATATTTATATCGGATTTTTATGTTTGTCTGCTGTCATACACTAAAAGACGCTTTTTATTTGTCACGGGGATACAAGGAGGGTGAGAGCTAATAACCCGGGCCCCTGCAATTTCCCTCAGACTAGGGAAACCCTGTCTGACCCTCTACCTGAAGTTTACACTGAAGGTGTGCATGTTCAGGCCTCCACCCTCACCCTGACTCCTGATTCAGCCCTAGACTGAATACCACCGCCCACCACCCAGTGAATGCAATAGACCAATACCCACAGTTATAACAAACAAGGATAAAGGAAAATATACACCACGCCGCAGTCAATCAGGAATACACTATAACGGTGCAGGGCAAAATAAATACAAATATAGGAAGGAGTAAATAAGACAAGGAAAATACACCACCAGCAACGATTCTCCAACAACCAGCTCTCCACTCCGGACCGAGATAACTACGGATAAGACAGAAGCTATAATCGGCGACGCCCAAAGATCAGGAGAACCATTTAAAGGAAATGGGCATGGCCCAGCTTCCAATCCGAGGATCAGATAAATTAACCCCGGAGCAGCCAGACGAAAACTAGCCGACGCCAATGAGCAAACAGTGGTCAAACGCGGAATTACCGCTGTCTGTCAGACGACCTGGTCTGAACAGTGTCCGACATGACATTATTGCAAAAACTAGTTTTTGCACCCCATATATTGAGAACTACAATTTTTCGATATTTCAGCCAACAGAGTCATGTGAGGGCTTGTTTTTTGCAGGACGAGTTGACTTTTTTTTTGTACCATTTTCAGACATGTGACATTTTTTGATCGCTTTCTATTCCAATTTTTGTGAGTCAGAGTGAACAAAGACCAGCAATTCAGGAATTTTTGGGCATTTTTTTTAATGTTGTTCGACTTGTGGTAACATTGATAAGGCAGCTTTATTCTTTGGGTCAAATTGATTGCAGCAATACCGGAGTTTTATCTTGTTTTTGTTTGTGGTACTTTTACACAATAAAAACTATTTTCAGGCCGTTAAACGAGCATGATCGACAATATTGAAGTCATTCAACTCTTGTTTTCCAGCCTGTTTACACCTGCTGAGGAAGAATGACGGGCACAGAACGATGACTGGTAGATCAATCTGCCAGTGTCATATCAGCAGCATAGCTGCAGTTTTCACTGGGCGATATGCTGCTGAGAAAAATGATTTTTGTTCCGGCATAAACAGTCCAATCACTCGATGAATAGGCAGCATTTTGCTCGTTAGTATAATGCAACCCATAGTCCTCCGCATAGTATAATGCACAGCTCATAGTCCTCCATATAGTATAATGTGCTCCATATTCCTCCATATAGTACAACGTGTACCATAGTCCTCCACATAGTACAATGTGCCTTATAATCCTCCCCCTAGAACAATACACTCCCCATAGTCCTCCATATAGTATAATGCACACCCCATAGTTCTCCATATAGTATAACATTCCCCATAGTCCTTTATATAGTATAATGTGACCCACAGTCCTCCACATAGTATAATGTGCCCCATAGTTCTCCACATAGTATAATACACTCCCCATAGTCCTCTATATAGTATAAGACACTCCCCATAGTCCTCAATATCGTATAATGCATTCTCCATATTGTATAATGTATCTTCAATAGTCCTCCATACAGTACAATGCAATCCCCATAGTATAATGCATTTCCTATAGTTCTTCATACAGTATAATGCACTCCCCATAGACTTCAATACAATATAATGCACTCCATAGTCCTCGTTCGAATATAATGCAGCCCCCATATACCGTAGTATGTATATACAGTATAATACACATATCATAACAATAGAAAATCCCCTGCCATAACCAGAGCACAAAAAACTGACTAATGTTAAGTCGCCACAAAAGAGAATCCAGTATACTGTGCCAAGTTAAAAATACAATTTTTATTGGAGTAAACCAAACAGAATTTATACATAAATAATTCAGAATAAATCAAGAATCAGTAAATATCACAATTCAGGTCACTACTTAACCTATAGTGGGGAAATGTACCAACATAAACCTCACCTACATCCCATAAATGCAGTGCTTAATGCAATCTCATCTCATGGTCCTATAGAATATATTATCTCCGCTGTAAATTACGTGCTCATGAGACCATAGTAAAATCAATTAACCAATGACACTTACATTTGGGGTGGTCCGTTATATGTGGTTGTCCCCTAGCGCCCCAATGCGCATTTCGTCCCTTTGTCAGGAGGCAAACGCTGGAGGGGAGGGGTGAGTACCTTAAATACTAAGGGTAGCCAATGAGGAGCCTGGTTTCGTTTTGTATCGACGTGCTTGTTATCATACAAAGTTCACATCCGGTATAATTCGCGCGTGCGCCGCTGGTATCATCCAACTATACGACACCATGGTTTGCGGCCGTGGAACGCAAGCTCAACCCGGGCCGTCATGGAGACGGCGCAGGCGTCCTGCCTCCAATGCCCACTCCCCATAGCGCCAATGGACTAGCAGCAGAGCACACATCATACCGGAAGGAACAAGAATCTCAGCGTAATCACTAACAATTTAAATGAATGAAAAAAAGAAAGTGCCCAGTGCATAATAAAGTACTAATTAGTAAAATCTATTACAGTGTCACATTACACTATGGTGCAGGAAGGAAAAACTGTAAACAATATAACCAATAACTTCTATAATATCCCAAGTCCTGTATCCCAGGGATATAATAATGGGATATGTGAAAAAAGTGCTAAAAAGCTCCTATCTATATGTTCAATAGATGTCATTATTAGGGTTGAGCGACTTTCATTTTTTTAAGGTCGAGTCGGGTTTTGTGAAACCCGACTTTGTCCAGAGTCGAGTCGAGTGCAGTCGGCCGATTATCGCTAAAAGTCGGGGATCGACCGAAACACGAAACCCAATGCAAGTCAATGGGGAAGCATAGTCGGCAGTGAGTGGAGGCCAGGAAAACACCTACAGTGCCCATTTTAATGCCAAAAACATCCATTCTTGTTTCTGAAGCTTGTCAATCTTAATTAACTTTATAATAATAGTTGTTCAATGGAACTTGGGGGTCATTTGGCAAATTTGTGGGGGGTAGGGCTGGTTCAAGGTTTTAGTGGGCCCAGGAATCGTGGACTACGTCACGGCGGTGGAGCAGGGAGAGGAAAGTATTTCAACGTTGCAAGTGCTGTGATCCTGAGCAAGCAGGGGGGCACACTTGTTCGCATTGGCACTGGCACAGGGCCCCTCAAAGTACAGCGGTGTGTTTGCACGGCGGGGGCGCCTCCCACCAGCAGCGACACTTTTGCGTACTCTGAGGGGCCCTGTGCCAGTGACGTCGCCAACGAGTATGCCCCCCCACCTGATGAAGGAACCTGCACTTTCATCTGCACCTTCCTCTTTGTCCCTGTGTAAGGTGGTATAACATGCGGGAAGGGGAACCTTACTTTCAGCAGGGTCAGATTCTGGCTGTGTAGAGTGCAAGGGGAATGTAGTGGTCTAGGTCAATGTACCAGCAGACTCATCTAGCAGTGGCTGGGCAATGGGCAGGATGAGGAGGAAACAGATATAGGGCCAAAGAATAAAGTAGGCTAAATGCAGTTCAAAATTGGTAACAGGACAGGACTAAACAGGCGGCATTGCTTTGTTCAGTGGAGTAGCAAACCCAGGAGCAGCAGACACTGTTTTAAGGGCCCAACCACACTAGTAGGCCAAATGCAGTTTAATATCTGATACTATAGGCCCAAAGCCAGAAGGTTGAAGCTCAGCTTTATTCAGTTGAGGGCAAACACCAGGGAGGGGCAGACACCGTTAGTAGGCCCTAACCACCAATTTTTGAAAACACAGCACTTAATGAGAGCCAGAAGGATAAAGCTCAGCTTTATTCAGTTGAGGACAAACACCAGGCAGGGGCAGACACCGATAGTAGGCCGTAACCAAAGTTGAAGGCCAAATGCAGTTTAATATCTGATACTATAGGCCCAAAGCCAGAAGGTTGAAGCTCAGCTTTATTCAGTTGAGGGCAAACACCAAGGAGGGGCAGACACCGTTAGTAGGCCCTAACCACCGATTTTTAAAATAACAGCACTTAATGAGAGCCAGAAGGTTGAAGCTCAGCTTTATTCAGTTGAGGAAAAACACCAGGCAGGGGCAGACACCGTTAGTAGGCCCTAACCACCAATTTTTGAAAACATAGCACTTAATGAGAGCCAGAAGGATGAAGCTCAGCTTTATTCAGTTGAGGACAAACACCAGGCAGGGGCAGACACCGTTATTAGGCCCTAACCACCAATTTTTAAAATAACAGCACTTAATGAGAGCCAGAAGGTTGAAGCTCAGCTTTATTCAGTTGAGGAAAAACACCAGTCAGGGGCAGACACCGTTAGTAGGCCGTAACCAAAGTTGAAGGCCAAATGCAGTTTAATATCTGATACTATAGGCCCAAAGCCAGAAGGTTGAAGCTCAGCTTTATTCAGTTGAGGGCAAACACCAGGCAGGGGCAGACACCGTTAGTAGGCCCTAACCACCAATTTTTAAAATAACAGCACTTAATGAGAGCCAGAAGGTTGAAGCTCAGCTTTATTCAGTTGAGGAAAAACACCAGGCAGGGGCAGACACCGTTAGTAGGCCCTAACCACCAATTTTTAAAATAACAGCACTTAATGAGAGCCAGAAGGTTGAAGCTCAGCTTTATTCAGTTGAGGAAAAACACCAGGCAGGGGCAGACACCGTTAGTAGGCCCTAACCACCAATTTTTAAAATAACAGCACTTAATGAGAGCCAGAAGGTTGAAGCTCAGCTTTATTCAGTTGAGGAAAAACACCAGGCAGGGGCAGACACCGTTAGTAGGCCCTAACCACCAATTTTTAAAATAACAGCACTTAATGAGAGCCAGAAGGTTGAAGCTCAGCTTTATTCAGTTGAGGAAAAACACCAGGGAGGGGCAGACACCGTTAGTAGGCCCTAACCAAAGTTGAAGGCCAAATGCAGTTTAATTTCTGATACTATAGGCCGAAAGCCAGAAGGCATCTGACATCTTTTACATTGTGTCACTTTTAAGCACCTATTAATATTATGGCCAGATATATGTACCTCACGTTTATAATGTGAATTTGTCTTTGTTCTTCTGACATGTAATTAATACGCTATGTATATATATATATATATATATATATATATATATATATATAGATCTGACTTTTACTTCTTGTGCTGCCTATAGTGATGCTGTCAATGTTTCACCTGCTGTATATGTTACACGCCTCCAAAATCACAGGCGGTTGTGCGCGTCCGCGGTGCTGTCTCCGGGCTCGGCATAGCGGCGGGCGTCTCCATGGCTTCCTTCGCTTGCTTGCGCATGCGCTGTGACTCCAGACACCTTGTTGCTGTGCCGACATCCGGGATCCGCACTGCGCATGCGCCATCACTACCGCAACGTGATTGGTGAAAAACACATCACGTGATGTGTCACCATGGCAATTTAAGGTCCTTGCCCATACGTGCAGAATATACCCCTTGAGGAAGTGTCCAGCGTGGACACGAAACGCGCGTCGGATCATCCACCATCATATACAGGTCTGCTGCGCACATTGTGGTAAGCTATGCCGTACTTTCTCCTTACTTTAGGTCCTGGTGAGGCTTTATTATAATGTCGGCTCAACATTTGTCAGAGTAAGACCGAACCAGTCTCTCTACAGGCCTTCGTTGCTGAGCTTTTTAGCCCACAGTATTACTTGTCTGTATTACTCATTACTGTGACAAGCTCTTGCCTCACCAATAGCAACACATTTGTGCGCACTTTGCCCGTTACTGCCTTTTCCTGAATATACCTGATTTTTCATTGTTTGTACTGTTTTTAATAGTGTCTTAATAAAAGTTGTATTTTATTACATTCTATAAATTCGAGTTGACTCCACTATTTCCTCTTCATTCTAAAGTATTCATGGAGTTCGAATTAAACTACACCAGGTGGTTGGCTACTTAGCATTCCCACCTTACGATGTTCATGATGTACCTGGGTTTCTTTGTTTGTACAATTATTAAAATAACAGCACTTAATGAGAGCCAGAAGGTTGAAGCTCAGCTTTATTCAGTTGAGGAAAAACACCAGGGAGGGTCAGACACCGTTAGTAGGCCCTAACCACCAATTTTTAAAATAACAGCACTTAATGAGAGCCAGAAGGTTGAAGCTTAGCTTTATTCAGTTGAGGACAAACACCAGGCAGGGGCAGACACCTTTATTAGGCCCTAACCACCAATTTTTAAAATAACAGCACTTAATGAGAGCCAGAAGGTTGAAGCTCAGCTTTATTCAGTTGAGGACAAACACCAGGCAGGGGCAGACACCGTTATTAGGCCCTAACCACCAATTTTTAAAATAACAGCACTTAATGAGAGCCAGAAGGTTGAAGCTCAGCTTTTTTCAGTTGAGGAAAAACACTAGGCAGGGGCAGACACCGTTAGTAGGCCGTAACCAAAGTTGAAGGCCAAATGCAGTTTAATATCTGATACTATAGGCCCAAAGTCAGAAGGTTGAAGCTCAGCTTTATTCAGTTGAGGGCAAACACCAGGGAGGGGCAGACACCGTTAGTAGGCCCTAACCACCAATTTTTAAAATAACAGCACTTAATGAGAGCCAGAAGGTTGAAGCTCAGCTTTATTCAGTTGAGGGCAAACACCAGGGAGGGGCAGACACCGTTAGTAGGCCCTAACCACCAATTTTTTTAAATAACAGCACTTAATGAGAGCCAGAAGGTTGAAGCTCAGCTTTATTCAGTTGAGGAAAAACACCAGGCAGGGGCAGACACCGTTAGTAGGCCCTAACCACCAATTTTTAAAATAACAGCACTTAATGAGAGCCAGAAGGTTGAAGCTCAGCTTTATTCAGATGAGGAAAAACACCAGGGAGGGGCAGACACCGTTAGTAGGCCCTAACCACCAATTTTTGAAAACACAGCACTTAATGAGAGCCAGAAGGATGAAGCTCAGCTTTATTCAGTTGAGGACAAACACCAGGCAGGGGCAGACACCGTTATTAGGCCCTAACCACCAATTTTTATAATAACAGCACTTAATGAGAGCCAGAAGGTTGAAGCTCAGCTTTATTCAGTTGAGGAAAAACACCAGGCAGGGGCAGACACAGTTAGTAGGCCCTAACCACCAATTTTTGAAAACACAGCACTTAATGAGAGCCAGAAGGATGAAGCTCAGCTTTATTCAGTTGAGGACAAACACCAGGGAGGGGCAGACACTGTTAGTAGGCCCTAACCACCAATTTTTAAAATAACAGCACTTAATGAGAGCCAGAAGGTTGAAGCTCAGCTTTATTCAGTTGAGGAAAAACACCAGGCAGGGGCAGACACCGTTAGTAGGCCCTAACCACCAATGTTTGAAAACACAGCACTTAATGAGAGCCAGAAGGATGAAGCTCAGCTTTATTCAGTTGAGGACAAACACCAGGCAGGGGCAGACACCGTTAGTAGGCCGTAACCAAAGTTGAAGGCCAAATGCAGTTTAATATCTGATACTATAGGCCCAAAGCCAGAAGGTTGAAGCTCAGCTTTATTCAGTTGAGGGCAAACACCAGGGAGGGGCAGACACCGTTAGTAGGCCCTAACCACCAATTTTTAAAAACACAGCACTTAATGAGAGCCAGAAGGTTGAAGCTCAGCTTTATTCAGTTGAGGAAAAACACCAGGGAGGGGCAGACACCGTTAGTAGGCCCTAACCACCAATTTTTGAAAACACAGCACTTAATGAGAGCCAGAAGGATGAAGCTCAGCTTTATTCAGTTGAGGACAAACACCAGGCAGGGGCAGACACCGTTAGTAGGCTGTAACCAAAGTTGAAGGCCAAATGCAGTTTAATATCTGATACTATAGGCCCAAAGCCAGAAGGTTGAAGCTCAGCTTTATTCAGTTGAGGGCAAACACCAGGGAGGGGCAGACACCGTTAGTAGGCCCTAACCACCAATTTTTGAAAACACAGCACTTAATGAGAGCCAGAAGGTTGAAGCTCAGCTTTATTCAGTTGAGGAAAAACACCAGGCAGGGGCAGACACCGTTAGTAGGCCCTAACCACCAATTTTTAAAATAACAGCACTTAATGAGAGCCAGAAGGTTGAAGCTCAGCTTTATTCAGTTGAGGAAAAACACCAGGGAGGGGCAGACACCGTTAGTAGGCCCTAACCAAAGTTGAAGGCCAAATGCAGTTTAATTTCTGATACTATAGGCCGAAAGCCAGAAGGTGGAAGCTCCGATTTAGACAGTGGAGGACAATTTGAATTAGGGACTGCAGACAGACTTAGTAGGCTGTCCCCTGTGGACCATGCATCCAACACATTAACCCATTGCGCCGTAATGGACACGTAATCTTCCGTGGCCATGCCTACAGGTCCATGCGTCTGTTGTCAAGTGCACCTTTGTACTCACAGATTGCCAGAGTGCATGGACAATGCGGTCTTTTACATGCTGGTGGAGGGTTGGGATGGCTTTTCTCGCAAAAGAAGTGTCGACTGGTTAGCTTGTAGCGTGGTACAGCGTAGTCCATCATGGCCTTATTAATAGTAAATAAAATATATAACTAGGCTCTATGAACTTTTAAATAGGTTCCAGGGGTACACGGGCAGCATTGGTGTGGTCAGTGGAGGAGTATTGCAAGTAGGGGCTGCAGACAGGCTCACAAAGGCCTAAAATAACAAACAGTAGGCAGTCATGGCAGTTTTACATCGGTTACATGGATACACAGGCAGGCACTCCAGGCAGCATTGTGGTCAGTGGAGGAGTATTGCAAGTAGGGGCCGCAGACAGGCTCACAAAGGCCTAAAATAACAAACAGTAGGCTGTCATGGCAGTTTTACATCGGTTACATGGATACACAGGCAGGCAGCATTGTGGTCAGTGGAGGAGTATTGCAAGTAGGGGCCGCAGACAGGCTCACAAAGGCCTAAAATAACAAACAGTAGGCAGTCATGGCAGTTTTACATCGGTTACATGGATACACAGGCAGGCACTCCAGGCAGCATTGTGGTCAGTGGAGGAGTATTGCAAGTAGGGGCCGCAGACAGGCTCACAAAGGCCTAAAATAACAAACAGTAGGCAGTCATGGCAGTTTTACATCGGTTACATGGATACACAGGCAGGCACTCCAGGCAGCATTGTGGTCAGTGGAGGAGTATTGCAAGTAGGGGCCGCAGACAGGCTCACAAAGGCCTAAAATAACAAACAGTAGGCAGTCATGGCAGTTTTACATCGGTTACATGGATACACAGGCAGGCAGCATTGTGGTCAGTGGAGGAGTATTGCAAGTAGGGGCCCGCAGACAGGCTCACAAAGGCCTAAAATAACAAACAGTAGGCAGTCATGGCAGTTTTACATCGGTTACATGGATACACAGGCAGGCACTCCAGGCAGCATTGTGGTCAGTGGAGGAGTATTGCAAGTAGGGGCCGCAGACAGGCTCACAAAGGCCTAAAATAACAAACAGTAGGCAGTCATGGCAGTTTTACATCGGTTACATGGATACACAGGCAGGCAGCATTGTGGTCAGTGGAGGAGTATTGCAAGTAGGGGCCGCAGACAGGCTCACAAAGGCCTAAAATAACAAACAGTAGGCAGTCATGGCAGTTTTACATCGGTTACATGGATACACAGGCAGGCAGCATTGTGGTCAGTGGAGGAGTATTGCAAGTAGGGGCCGCCGACAGGCTATCAAAGGCCTAAAATAACAAACAATAGGCTCATGGCAGTTTTACATCGGTTACATGGATGCACAGGCAGGCAGCATTGTGGTCAGTGGAGGAGTAATGCAAGTAGGGACGGCAGACAGGCTATCAAAGGCCTAAAATAACAAACAATAGGCTCATGGCAGTTTTACATCGGTTACATGGATACACAGGCAGGCACTCCAGGCAGCACTGTGGTCAGTGGAGGAGTATTGCAAGTAGGGGCCGCAGACAGGCTCACAAAGGCCTAAAATAACAAACAGTAGGCAGTCATGGCAGTTTGAAATCGGTTACATGGATACACAGGCAGGCAGCATTGTGGTCAGTGGAGGAGTAATGCAAGTAGGGACGGCAGACAGGCTATCAAAGGCCTAAAATAACAAACAATAGGCTCATGGCAGTTTTACATCGGTTACATGGATACACAGGCAGGCACTCCAGGCAGCACTGTGGTCAGTGGAGGAGTATTGCAAGTAGGGGCCGCAGACAGGCTCACAAAGGCCTAAAATAACAAACAGTAGGCAGTCATGGCAGTTTGAAATCGGTTACATGGATACACAGGCAGGCAGCATTGTGGTCAGTGGAGGAGTATTGCAAGTAGGGGCCGCAGACAGGCTATCAAAGGCCTAAAATAACAAACAATAGGCTCATGGCAGTTTTACATCGGTTACATGGATGCACAGGCAGGCAGCATTGTGGTCAGTGGAGGAGTAATGCAAGTAGGGACGCCAGACAGGCTATCAAAGGCCTAAAATAACAAACAATAGGCTCATGGCAGTTTTACATCGGTTACATGGATACACAGGCAGGCAGCATTGTGGTCAGTGGAGGAGTATTGCAAGGAGTGTCTGACACAGTTAGTACTCCAAAAAAATAAATAGATGTTAATGTCTCGCAAAACAACTATAAGTAAAAAAAGGGTGGCATGCTTAGGTACAGGGGTGGGCTCATCTGCAGAGTTTATGACAAAGTAATTTGGCAGTAAATTAGTATTTACTGGTGTCAATATAGGACACTGACCCAGACTACTTTAACTAGCATCATAGATGCAAACAAATTGGTATTGTTTGTCAGTGCCAGGCATTGAATGATGTCAGTGCATAGACTAAACATTGGTGGAGCTGTGCGAGATAATTTTGCACGTGGTAGAGCACAGTTTGAGCTGGGGGGGAACTCTCTTGTGGCCGGCGGTACCGCCCCAGGGCCCCTCATGTTACAACGGTGTGTCTGACGTTGGGTGCGCACCACCACCGCCAGAGACACTACATTGTACTATGAGGGACCCAGTGGCAATGCCGTCAACCAAAAGCGGGCACACCCGCCTCCTCAGACAATCAGCACTGTAACGGGTGCTTGCGCCAAGTGGCGAGACAACGGCCCCGTGGGGGGATTTTTCCCATTGGGGGAGGTGTAAACATGTCGTATGCTGGACAAACAGCTGCTGCAAATTAACAGATTGGAACACTCAGTAAGACCAGTCCACAAGCAAGACCTTTTTATAGGAAAGCTAGGTGTCAGCCGGGAAACGTGGGGCAAAATAATTTGAAATCCAGGAGTGGTTCATTTTAATGAAGGTGAGATCATCCACATTTTGGGTAGCCAGACGAGTCCTTTTTTCGGTTAATATTGAACCAGCAGCACTGAATACTCTTTCTGATAGCACACTAGCTGCTGGGCAAGCAAGCTCCTGGAATGCATATTCTGCCAATTCAGGCCAGGTGTCTGATTTTGATGCCCAGTAATCAAATGGGAATGACGGTTGAGGGAGAACATCGATAAGGGAAGAAAAATAGTTAGTAACCATACTGGACAAATGTTGTCTCCTGTCACTTTGAATAGATGCTGCAGTACCTGTCCTGTCTGCGGTCATTGCGAAATCACTCCACAACCTGGTCAGAAAACCCCTCTGTCCAATGCCACTTCTGATCTGTGCACCTCTAACACCTCTGCCATGTAGCCCCCTGCAGCTTGTGTGAGAACCATCACCGGCGCTGTGTGCTGGGAATGCCTGAATCAAACGGTCTACAAGAGTAGCTTGTTTGGTTGCTAAGATTTGTTCGAGGTTCTCATGTGGCATAATATTTTGCAATTTGCCTTTATAGCGAGGGTCAAGGATGCAGGCCAACCAGTAATCGTCATCGCTCATCATTTTAGTAATGCGTGGGTCCTTTTTGAGGATACGTAAGGCATAATCCGCCATGTGGGCCAAAGTTCCTGTTGGTAAATCTGCGGTTGTGCTGGTTTGAGGGGCAGTTACAGGCAAATCTACGTCACTTGTCTCCCTTAAAAAAACAGAACCCGGCCTTGCAACGCCACTAATTTCTGTTGGCCCAGGAGAAGCTTCCTCATTAAAAAAGTACTCATCCCCATCATCCTCCTCGTCCTCCTCCTCCTCTTCGCCAGCTACCGCGTCCTCTACACGGCCCTGACCAGACAATGGCTGACTGTCATCAAGGCTTTCCTCTTCCTCTGCTGCAGACGCCTGCTCCTTTATGTGCGTCAAACTTTGCATCAGCAGACGCATTAGGGGGATGCTCATGCTTATTATGGCGTTGTCTGCACTAACCAGCCGTGTGCATTCCTCAAAACACTGAAGGACTTGACAGAGGTCTTGTACCTTCGACCACTGCACACCTGACAACTCCATGTCTGCCATCCAACTGCCTGCCCGTGTATGTGTATCCTTCCACAAAAACATAACAGCACGCCTCTGTTCGCACAGTCTCTGAAGCATGTGCAGTGTGGAGTTCCACCTTGTTGAAATGTCGATGATTAGGCGATGCTGGGGAAGGTTCAAAGACCGCTGATAGTTCTGCATACGGCTGGAGTGTACGGGCGAACGGCGGATATGCGAGCAAAGTCTGCGCACTTTGAGGAGCAGGTCGGGTAACCCCGGGTAACTTTTCAGGAAGCACTGCACCACCAGGTTTAAGGTGTGAGCCAGGCAAGGAATGTGTTTCAGTTGGGAAAGGGCTATGGCAGCCATGAAATTCCTTCCGTTATCACTCACAACCTTGCCTGCCTCAAGATGTACAGTGCCCAGCCATGACTGAGTTTCATTCTGCAAGAACTCTGACAGAACTTCCGCGGTGTGTCTGTTGTCGCCCAAACACTTCATTGCCAATACAGCCTGCTGACGCTTGCCACTAGCTGTCCCATAATGGCACACCTGGTGTGCAACAGTGGCAGCTGCGGATGGAGTGGATGTGTGACTGCGGTGTGTGGACGAGCTCTCGCTTCTGCATGAGGAGGAGGAAGAGGAGGAGGGGGGGCGAACGCCTACAGCCAACTCTTTCCTTGACCGTGGACTAGGCAAAACTGTCCCAATATTGCTGTCCCCTGTGGACCCTGCATCCACCACATTCACCCAGTGTGCCGTGATGGACATGTAACGTCCCTGGCCATGCCTACTGGTCCAGGCATCTGTTGTCAGGTGCACCTTTGTAGTCACAGACTGCCTGAGTGCATGGACGATGCGGTCTTTAACATGCTGTTGGAGGGCTGGGATGGCTTTTCTAGAAAAGAAGTGCCGACTGGGTAGTTCGTAGCGTGGTACAGCGTAGTCCATCAGCGCTTTCAAAGCTTCGCTTTCAACTAACCGTTAGGGCATCATCTCTAATGAGATTAGTCTAGCAATGTGGGCGTTCAAACCCTGTGTACGCGGATGCGAGGATGAGTACTTCCTTTTCCTAACAAGAGTCTCATGTAGGGTGAGCTGGACTGGAGAGCTGGAGATCGTGGAACTAGCGGTGGTGCCGGTGGACATGGGTGACTGAGAGAGGGTTGGAGATGGTATTCTTGCCGGTGCCCTACATGCAGTGTTTCCTACTACTAACCTGGTGATTCCCTGACTGCTTTGGCCTGGCGACGAAAGCTGCACAGATACTGCAGGTGGTGTGGGAAATGGTCGGCTTACAGGGAGGGAAGGGATGTAGCGTTGCTGACTAGCTTCATTGGCCGAGGGTGCTGCAACCTTTAGGGACGTTTGGTAGTTAGTCCAGGCTTGCAAATGCATGGTGGATAAATGTCTATGCATGCAACTTGTATTTAGACTTTTAAGATTCTGACCTCTGCTTAAGGTTGTTGAACATTTTTGACAGATGACTTTGCGCTGATCATTTGGATGTTGTTTAAAAAAATGCCAGACTGCACTCTTTCTACTATCGGATACCTTTTCAGGCATTGCAGACTGAGCTTCTTTAACCGGATGGCCACGCTGTCCTCCAACTGGTTTTGGTTTTGCCACGCGTTTTTGGCCAGATACGGGCCCGGTAGATGGAACCTGTTGTGATGTTGATGCCTGCTGCGGCTCCTCCTCCTCCGCTTCAGAACTACTGCCGCCTGCACCCTGTTCCCCCAATGGCTGCCAATCGGGGTCCACAACTGGGTCATCTATGACCTCCTCTTCTATGTCGTGTGCGATTTCGTCTGTGTCACCGTGTAAGCCGGTGGTATAGCGTCCGTGACGGGGCACCATAGTCTCCGCTGGGTTTGATTCTGCCTCAGTACACTGCGAGGGCAATGTTCTGGTCTGAGTCAAAGGAACAGCATAGTAATCTGGCTGTGGCTGTGCATCTGTGCACTCCATGTCCGATTCAACTTCTAATGGACATGGCCTGTTAACTGTTTCACTGTCTAACCCAGGAACGGTATGTGTAAAGAGCTCCATGGAGTAACCCGTTGTGTCTCCTGACGCATCCTTCTCTCTTGTTCTGGGTGAAGAAGACAAGGAAGCGACTTGTCCCTGACCGGGAGCATCCACTGACGATGCACTGCTCTGACATTTGGCACTTTGCGAGGAGGAGGCGAAAGAGCTAGAGGCAGAGTCAGCAATGAAAGCCAATACTTGTTCCTGCTGCTCCGGCTTCAAAAGTGGTTTTCCTACTCCCAGAAAAGAGAGCGTTCGAGGCCTTGTGTAGCCAGACAACGAACCTGGCTCAACAACTCGAGACTTAGGTGCTGTACTGCTTTTACCACGACCACCTGATGCTCCACCACCACTACCATCATTACCAGCTGACAATGACCACCCACGGCCACGACCTCTTCCACTAGACTTCCTCATTGCTTGCAAAACGTAACCAAAGTAACACTATTTGTTACTGTAAAACAACTTATAAGGTGAACTCAAACTTCTGTAGGATTTATATATACCTTTATAGGTGCCTGACACTGAAAGGAAAATCAGGCCCAATGTTACACACTAGGTTTTCTGTGGCCCAATAATTTGAGACAGATGGCACACACAGGCCCAGCACTCAAGCAGAAATGCCAATCTTATTCTCCCACTATTTTTTTTTTTTCTGGGAGAATTTACCCTAAAAAAAAAAAAAAAAAAAAAAAGGCCCAGTATTACACAGTGTTTTCAGTGGCACACAATGAGAGAGAGATGCCACACACAGCAATGGCACGGAGGCAGACTTGACAATATTTATCTCCCACTAATTTTTTTTTGGAAAAGGGAGAATTTAGAAAAAAAAAAAAAAAAGGCCAAGTATTACACAGTGTTTTCGTTGCCACACAATGAGAGAGAGATGCCACACACAGCAATGGCACGGAGGCAGACTTGCCAATATTTATCTCCCAATAATTTTTTTTTTTTTTTAAAGGGAGAATGTACCCCCCCCAAAAAAAAATGGCCAACTATTACACAGTGTTTTCAGTGCCACACAATGAGAGAGAGATGCCACACACAGCAATGGCACGGAGGCAGACTTGACAATATTTATCTCCCACTAATTTTTTTTTTGGAAAAGGGAGAATTTAGAAAAAAAAAAAAAAAAAAAGGCCAAGTATTACACAGTGTTTTCGGTGCCACACAATGAGAGAGAGATGACACACACAGCAATGGCACGGAGGCAGACTTGACAATATTTATCTCCCACTAATTTTTTTTTTTGGAAAAGGGAGAATTTAGGAAAAAAAAAAAAAAAGGCCAAGTATTACACAGTGTTTTCGGTGCCACACAATGAGAGAGAGATGCCACACACAGCAATGGCACGGAGGCAGACTTGCCAATATTTATCTCCCAATAATTTTTTTTTTTTTTAAAAGGGAGAATGTACCCCCCCCCCAAAAAAATGGCCAACTATTACACAGTGTTTTCAGTGCCACACAATGAGAGAGAGATGCCACACATAGCAATGGCACGGAGGCAGACTTGACAATATTTATCTCCCACTAATTTTTTTTTGGAAAAGGGAGAATTTAGAAAAAAAAAAAAAAAAAAGGCCAAGTATTACACAGTGTTTTCGGTGCCACACAATGAGAGAGAGATGCCACACACAGCAATGGCACGGAGGCAGACTTGCCAATATTTATCTCCCAATATTATTTTTTTTTTTTAAAGGGAGAATGTACCCCCCCCCAAAAAAAATGGCCAACTATTACACAGTGTTTTCAGTGCCACACAATGAGAGAGAGAGATGCCACACACAGCAATGGCACGGAGGCAGACTTGACAATATTTATCTCCCACTAATTTTTTTTTGGGAAAAGGGAGAATTTAGAAAAAAAAAAAAAAAAAAAAGGCCAAGTATTACACAGTGTTTTCGGTGCCACACAATGAGAGAGAGATGCCACACACAGCAATGGCACGGAGGCAGACTTGACAATATTTATCTCCCAATAATTTTTTTTTTTTTTTAAAGGGAGAATGTACCCCCCCCCAAAAAAAAATGGCCAACTATTACACAGTGTTTTCAGTGCCACACAATGAGAGAGAGATGCCACACACAGCAATGGCACGGAGGCAGACTTGACAATATTTATCTCCCACTAATTTTTTTTTTGGAAAAGGGAGAATTTAGAAAAAAAAAAAAAAAAAAAGGCCAAGTATTACACAGTGTTTTCGGTGCCACACAATGAGAGAGAGATGCCACACACAGCAATGGCACGGAGGCAGACTTGCCAATATTTATCTCCCAATAATTTTTTTTTTTTTTTTAAAGGGAGAATGTACCCCCCCCAAAAAAAAATGGCCAACTATTACACAGTGTTTTCAGTGCCACACAATGAGAGAGAGATGCCACACATAGCAATGGCACGGAGGCAGACTTGACAATATTTATCTCCCACTAATTTTTTTTTTGGAAAAGGGAGAATTTAGAAAAAAAAAAAGGCCAAGTATTACAGTGTTTTCGGTGCCACACAATGAGAGAGAGATGCCACACACAGCAATGGCACGGAGGCAGACTTGCCAATATTTATCTCCCAATAATTTTTTTTTTTTTTAAAAGGGAGAATGTACCCCCCCCAAAAAAAATGGCCAACTATTACACAGTGTTTTCAGTGCCACACAATGAGAGAGAGATGCCACACACAGCAATGGCACGGAGGCAGACTTGACAATATTTATCTCCCAATAATTTTTTTTTTTTTTTAAAGGGAGAATGTACCCCCCCCCCAAAAAAAATGGCCAACTATTACACAGTGTTTTCAGTGCCACACAATGAGAGAGAGATGCCACACACAGCAATGGCACGGAGGCAGACTTGACAATATTTATCTCCCACCAATTTTTTTTTGGAAAAGGGAGAATTTAGAAAAAAAAAAAAAAAAAAAGGCCAAGTATTACACAGTGTTTTTGGTGCCACACAATGAGAGAGAGAGATGCCACACACAGCAATGGCACGGAGGCAGACTTGCCAATATTTATCTCCCAATAATTTTTTTTTTTTTTTAAAGGGAGAATGTACCCCCCCAAAAAAAATGGCCAACTATTACACAGTGTTTTCAGTGCCACACAATGAGAGAGAGATGCCACACATAGCAATGGCACGGAGGCAGACTTGACAATATTTATCTCCCACTAATTTTTTTTTTGGAAAAGGGAGAATTTAGAAAAAAAAAAGGCCAAGTATTACAGTGTTTTCGGTGCCACACAATGAGAGAGAGATGCCACACACAGCAATGGCACGGAGGCAGACTTGCCAATATTTATCTCCCAATAATTTTTTTTTTTTTTAAAAGGGAGAATGTACCCCCCCCAAAAAAAATGGCCAACTATTACACAGTGTTTTCGGTGCCACACAATGAGAGAGAGATGCCACACACAGCAATGGCACGGAGGCAGACTTGCCAATATTTATCTCCCAATAATTTTTTTTTTTTTTTAAAAGGGAGAATGTACCCCCCCCAAAAAAATGGCCAACTATTACACAGTGTTTTCAGTGCCACACAATGAGAGAGAGATGCCACACACAGCAATGGCACGGAGGCAGACTTGACAATATGTATCTCCCACTAATTTTTTTTTTGGAAAAGGGAGAATTTAGAAAAAAAAAAAAAAAAGGCCAAGTATTACACAGTGTTTTCGGTGCCACACAATGAGAGACAGATGCCACACACAGCACTGGCACGGAGGCAGACTTGCCAATCTTTATCTCCCTGCAGTAATCTCAGGAAAATATGGCAGGCAGCTATAAAAAGGACTGCTGCACACAAAAGTGGGGACAAACACACAAGATAGCTGTGCAGAAAGGAAGGAAAAACAGGATTTGTGCTTTGAAAAAAGCAGTTGGTTTACACAGCGGCGTACACACACAGCAACGCAGCTATCAGGGAGCCTTCTAGGGCAGCCCAATGAGCTACAGCGCTGAGGAAAAAAAAATGTAGCTTCCACTGTCCTGCAAACAAAAGGTGGTATTGGACAGTGGAAATCGCTACAGCACAAGCGGTTTGGGGGTGAATGTACCCTGCCTATCACTATCCCTGCTTCCGAAGAAGCTGCAGCAACCTCTCCCTACGCTCAGATCAGCAGCAGTAAGATGGCGGTCGGCGGGAACGCCCCTTTATAGCCCCTGTGACGCCGCAGAAAGCAAGCCAATCACTGCAATGCCCTTCTCTAAGATGGTGGGGACTGAGATCTATGTAATCACACTGCCCACACTCTGCGTCCACCTTCATTGGCTGAGAAATGGCACTTTTAGCGTCATTGAAACGCGACTTTGGCGCGAAAGTCGCGTACCGCATGGCAGACCCCACACAGGGATCGGCTCGGTTTCATGAGACGCCGACTTTGCCAAAAGTCGGCGACTTATGAAAATGAACGATCCGTTTCGCTCAACCCTAGTCATTATCCTTTAATAAAATATCATAACAGTATGTTTTTTGCTTTTTGCTTTTTTTCAATTATATCTATACACTCACCGGCCACTTTATTAGGTACACCATGCTAGTAACGGGTTGGACCCCCTTTTGCCTTCAGAACTGCCTCAATTCTTCGTGGCATAGATTCAACAAGGTGCTGGAAGCATTCCTCAGAGATTTTGGTCCATTTTGACTTGATGGCATCACACAGTTGCCGCAGATTTGTCGGCTGCACATCCCAAAGATGCTCCATACAAGGCAGGATGGATCCATGCTTTCATGTTGTTTACGCCAAATTCTGACCCTACCATCCGAATGTCGCAGCAGAAATCGAGACTCATCAGACCAAGCAACGTTTTTCCAATCTTCTACTGTCCAATTTCGATGAGCTTGTGCAAATTGTAGCCTCAGTTTCCTGTTCTTAGCTGAAAGGAGTGGTACCCGGTGTGGTCTTCTGCTGCTGTAGCCCATCTGCCTCAAAGTTCGACGCACTGTGCGTTCAGAGATGCTCTTAGGCCTACCTTGGTTGTAACGGGTGGCGATTTGAGTCACTGTTGCCTTTCTATCAGCTCGAACCAGTCTGCCCATTCTCCTCTGACCTTTGGCATCAACAAGGCATTTCCGCCCACAGAACTGCCGCTCACTGGATTTTTTTTTCTTTTTCAGACCATTCTCTGTAAACCCTAGAGATGGTTGTGCGTGAAAATCCCAGTAGATCAGCAGTTTCTGAAATACTCAGACCAGCCCTTCTGGCACCAACAACCATGCCACGTTCAAAGGCACTCAAATCACCTTTCTTCCCCATACTGATGCTCGGTTTGAACTGCAGGAGATTGTCTTGACCATGTCTACATGCCTAAATGCACTGAGTTGCCGCCATGTGATTGGCTGATTAGAAATTAAGTGTTAACAAGAAGTTGGACAGGTGTACCTAATAAAGTGGCCAGTGAGTGTATATAAGTGCATATCCTAAAAATCCTAATAGTGCAATATTATTGTAAAGTGCATAATGCTTATATAGTGCGCAATCAGCAATAAGAAAACCACATTGATTAGAAGCATTCAAGTTAAAAAAGTCCATATGATCACAAATGATACTCCAGATGTCAGGGAGCAATAGCTGGATTGTACAACACTCAGATGAAAAGCTGGTCCTTGAGGTTAATTTCTTTCTCATATATCTGTTCAGAATCCCCTGAGCCGTTATCAGATCCCGTATATCAGCACTAGTCCAGACAAGACAAAAGCTACCCAGCCCAAAGAAAAGAACCTGTGATACAATGAATATATATAGTTAAAATTAAACTAAATAAAATAAGGAAATTTAAAAACATCATGCAGTCAGGAATAGATCTCGACTGCATGCCCTTAGAAAACACCCCAAACCCAACCCTTATTAAAAGATACCAATACCATTACAAAAAAGAACTAAACCCAAAATTTTCATTAAGCCCTAATGGGCTTGTTCCTTCCGGTATGATGTGTGCTCTGCTGCTACGTTCATTGGCGCTATGGGGAGCGGGCATCGGAGGCAGGACGCCTGCGCTGTCTCCATGATGGCCTGGGTTGAGCTTGCATTCCACGGCCGTAAACCATGGTGTCGTATAGTTGGATGATACCAGTGACGCACGCGCGGAATATACCAGATGTGAACTTTGTATGATAACAAGCATGTCGATACAAAACGAAACCAGGCTCCTCATTGGCTACCCTTACTATTTAAGGTACTCACCTCTCCCCTCCAGCGTTCGCCTCCTGACGAAGGGACGAAACGCGCGTTGGGGCGCTAGGGGACAACCACATATAACGGACCACCCCAAATGTAAGTGTCATTGGTTAATTGATTTTACTATGGTCTCATGAGCACGTAATTTACAGCAGAGATAATATATCCTATGGTACCATGAGATGAGATTGCATTAAGCACTGCATTTATGGGATGTAGGTCAGGTTTATGTTGGTACATTTCCCCACTATAGGTTACCTGAATTGTGATATTTACTGATTCTTGATTTATTCTGAATTATTTATGTATAAATTCTGTTTGGTTTACTCCAATAAAAATTGTATTTTTAACTTGGCACAGTATACAGTATAATACACAGCCTATAGTCCTTGACAGAGTATAATGCAGCCCCCATATAGTATAATGCAGCCCCCATATAGTATAAAGCAGCCCCCATATAGTACACATAGTATAATGCAGTCCCCATATAGTATAAAGCAGCTCCCATATTGTATAATGCAGTTCCCATATAGTACATATATGTCAGGACTCTGAACATTTTTTATTACCTTTTGTGCATTACTGCCCTTTTCCAAGATGGCGTCTTTGGTCTCATGTGCACTGTGTCTTCCTGATACAAAACTCCACCCTAGCCTTCAGTCTGTGCTAGAGTATTCTGCCTTGCATCCAGCTCCTGACTCTGGTGACTCCCTGGCTATATACCTGCTCCTGTGAACCTGTGTGGTGATCCTGCTACTCTGCTCTGAGTTCCTGCTGCATACACCAGTTTCCAGTAATCCTACTTCATCTGCTGCTCGTGTTTACTTCCATCTGCATTTGCTGGACATGTAAGCTGTTGCTGCTCTGCAAAAACCTGAGACTATTACCCAGGCCTCACTGGTTGAGCTAAGATATTATTTGAACTGCCTTATAATAATATCTATCTGTGTTTGGACTAAGCATGGACTTATTCTTGTCAAGTATCCTCAAGAATAACTGTGCTTCATAGACTTTCTGCGTGATTGCATTTTCCTCTGAAGTTCCCTATAGACTGCTAAGCTGCATTTAATATTTACACCAAGTGTTGTGGACTTGAGTTTCTCTCTGCACCTGTTTGAATCACCGTGTGATAATATAGACTTTACCACTTATAAAACTGTGTCCTGTAGTTGTCTTGTTCCACGCAAAGAGTCTCCTGAGTTATCCCCTATAATTATTACAATATAGTATAATGCAGCCCCCATATAGTATAGTGCAGCCCCAATATAGGATATATAGTATAATCCACTCCCCATAGCACTCAACAGAGTAAAAGGCAGCCTCAATATAGTACATATAGTATAATGCACTCCCCATAGTCCTCAATATTGTATAATGCAGTCCCCGTACAGTATACTGTATATAGTATAATGCACTCACCATAGTCCTTGATAGAGTATAATACAGCCCCCATATAGTATATATAGTATAATGCAGCTCCATTGAGTATAATGCAGCCCTATAGAGTGTAATGTAGCCCCATAGAGTATAATGCAGGCTCATAGAATATAATGCAGACCCATAGAGTAGATATAGTATGGTGCACACAAGCATAGTCCTCCAGAGTCCAGTATGGTCACCATGTACTCACTGATTTCAAAAATAAAAATTACATACCTCTGCTCGTTCTCTGCTGCTCCGGTCTCTGTAGCGCATCTACTTGGCAGCTCCACTGCCTGGCACAGCATGGTGTGTAATGAAGTGACGTCATTGAACCTGCTGAGTCAGACATCAGACGCAGAAGGGGAAGGATGGAAGAGGGAGGGAGCATTACCTGATGCTCTCTTGTCCATCATTGCTTTCAACTGTATTGGCATCTTTGATTTGAATGCTGTGCCCCCTTGACTCATGGGTGCCATAGTGACCCTGTAGTGTGCCGCTATTAGCGGCACGCTACTTGCTGGTGACCCCTGGGGGAGTGGAGGCCCTAGGCAAATGCCTGGTTTGTCTCAGCTATCCAATAGGCTAAGCACACAGAGGCCACAATCGTCTTTCACTCTGCAGGACTGGGCAGATCCCTGCATGATGCAGACAGGTGAACACAATGCTTAATTTGCACTATGGAGCATTGGAAAGAAATTAAACACTTGCATTCAGTTTTCCATGCAGACTATAACCGATCAAAGCAGATCTTTGCAGTATAAACCGTATGTTCAACATATTTTTGTGAATGTTACTACTGGTTAATAAGAGCAACCTGTGGTTTCAGCACTCGTCTCCTTTGAATCTAAAAATCGCTTTAATACAGGAAAACTTTAGTCAAGTATTTTTGAATTTTTTGGCATAAACTAAGTTGCACAATTTGCAGGTTGCGCAAAAAAAAACTTACAAAAAGTCAGAATTGCAACATTTTTGTATTTCTGCTTTATGCTCACTAAAAGTTGAAAAAGTAACCGTGGAGTGCCTGGCAAGGAAGTGGCCAACATCTTTGAGACATGTTTAAGCTTTACATCGAAACTCTTTTGCACCAAGTTTTTTTTTACAACAAATTTTAGAGCAAATATACTCTAGCTTATTGGAAATGTAGATTTAATTTTCTGGCCTTAAGACAGTCTAAAATAAAAAAAACACCCACCAGCACCTACAAACAAAATAAAGGCAAGTGTGAACAGGTGCAAGCCGTCACGACTATTCAAAATAACATTGAATATATTCTTTGTTTGCATATTATAGCATTTCAGAATGCAGCTGTATTTTCTTGGTCACATAAAACTGAGCTAAGTTAATTAAGAGGCATGTACTTTTTAAAAAATTTGGTGCAATTTATGCCAATTTTATTTGTTTGGCGTGAAAAACGCATCTTTTATTAAATTTAGTCCAATTTTTGTTTTCATTTATAACAGAGGCTATGGGGTGGCTACAATGTGCACACGTTCCACTGTTCTAAATGACTCGCTAATTGGAGAGACAAGACTCCGGTGAGTGTTCTGGCTGTCTCCCGGTATGTTGAGCAGTAGTCCATCACTGGCAGATTGTCCAGTATTTGCTCTTGGCTCATCCTTGACCTAAGGTGATCTTGTCTTATCTAAGCAAATGCCCCTCTCGATAAGTTTTGGAAGGGATTTGTAGATCTGTTGCCTTATCTGCAGTTTGTCTGTTTTACAGTAAACATCCTCCACTTTAGCTGATGTGGACCTGACTCCTTTTTCTGTGTTAGTAATTTGTTCAGCAACCTTTAAGTAAATCAAACAAACTCATCCACCTATCCAAGATTGTACTTGAAGCTCCACATACCAATGTTATGTCAGGTATTTACCAGCAATGGGAAATGACTGCCCAAAATAAATTGCAGTTTGTCTTTCTTACATCCTAGAAAATGAAAGAAAATTCAACCTTTATTTTTAAAGGGAACTTGTCACGTCGGAAAACGCTATTATCCTGCAGATATAGGGTTAATCTGCAGGCTAATAGCATTATGAAGGTGCCATAACCTGACAAACAAGCATTTTGATTGTTCGTCAGATGATTGGCAGTCTGTTAAAACTGCCTAGGAATGCTCGTGGTTTATAATCTGTGAGTGTAAATCCAGCTTTACATTGAAATCAGTGAATTTTCAGAGCACCTATTCATTTAATTGGAGAGATTCCAAGCAAATTCATCTACTATCCTCATCAAAGGTGAGGCGGGAACCCCATTGTTGCCCATCTCGATGAGTGTCCCAACACCAATCTTGCACTTATCACATGAGCAGGCAAGCCTTAAATGGAACGCTTAAATTCGGGATGGGAAAAAGGTAAAGAAAAGAGATGTGAATAAGTTAAAACACAAAATGTATTATTGTCCTTTCATGTGTTTCGCCATAGAACTTCGGCTTCTTCCTAGGGACGAAAGTTAGATACAGGAGGTGTCTTGAAGCTGCCATCACTAATCAAGGCATTTGTATGAATTATTAAATACATTTCACTGTTTTCAATATAATAAACATGTAACTTAATGTATGGACATCTATGGCTTAATTTCATTGCCTGTGTGGATTGGGTGGGTTGTTACTGACATCTTATCTTGTGAGAATTTCATGTCAATAGCACCTTTAGAATTATATTTACTTAGACAACTTTTGACACATTCAATACTTATTTCACTCGCTGTATCTGATGCAAGGGCCACATGACTGGAGTCCTGCCTGCACATACACTGCTGTCTGTATTCACCTCTATGGAGGTTCTGAAAACTGTCTTGTGCGTGTGTTCTGAAGCTGAAGTTATCAGCTTCCTGCTCCAGCCAATCGGAGAGCACCATACCCTACTAAGGCTTCCAGCTTGCTGCCGAAAGCTGCCAGATATAGCTTTGTGCTTCCCTGGTTAGCTGTTTGTCTTCTGCTCCTGTTTGGTTTTAGTGTTTTCCTGTTTTGATCTCGGCTTATGTTTCTGACTATTCTTGCAAATCCTGATTTTGTTTTTGAGGTGACCTCTTTGCTCTGACCCTGGTTGGCAACCATTCCTGCCTTTGGTCTTAAGCCCTTCCATGGTAGCATTCCACTTATTCCTGTTGTAAAACCAGATTCCTGTACCTGGGTTTAAGGGTATTGGGATTTCTCTGGAATATGCCAGAGAGTGGCGTGTGCAAACATCTGTCTGAGGCAGCCTTTTGAGCCAGTAGCCTCAGAGAGATGTTACACAAGGACTAGGTGTCTCGTGCCTCCTAGTCAACTGCATTGTTCAGCCCCACTCTCACCACTGAATATCAGCTTTCTGTCAATGTACAGTCTACACAAAAAAACAGCCAATCAGAGGTGTAGGTGGGGTACACAGGGCTCAGCATTCTGAGCCCAGCTAGATCTGCTGCAGAGAAAACTGTGATTGTATCAAAATAACAGCACATGGGCTAGCAAGTGACACATCTGTAGAGTCAGGGTCTCTGCCCCTGCATCATGCTGCTCTCAGATTACAAAGGACAAACCCGATGACAGATGCCCTTTAAAAAAGCATTCCATTATACTTTTTATTACCTGATCCTGTTTAATTATGTAGTGTAGTGTAAGTGCAGTAATATACTCACCGATTGCAAACTCCAGAGTATCAGAACAAGGCTCCAGAGCCTTACATTGTAATTAAAGTAAAAATTTGTGGACATCCCTTTCAAATTGGGGCTGAGTTGTAATAGGAAAAGTCTCTGTTTGTATATTATTTCATTTATAAAAAAAACTGCATTACCAAAGTATTTTTGTTTCCACTTTGGTAGTGTTCCCCAACAGGTAGCTCTTTAGCTCAGGACATGATGGTAGCTGTAGTTTTTCATCAATTCGAGAGTCACGAGTTGGGAAATACTGATTTCCAGTATGTGCTCAGGAGCTACGAGATCCTCGTGTTACGGCAAATACCACATCCTAAACATTGGGCACTATCTCTCATCCATGTGCTTCACTCAATCCTTCTGACAATTGCTTTACCAACCTTTGCCACTAAGCACAGCCATTGTGTATCTCCCAGATTAAATCCACTTACAGACGTCTAATGTACAGAGTAAAAAATGAGGTCACTAAGGGTTAATGTTCTAATGCTTTTAATACCAAACTACTGTTGTCAGTGGGAGGATAGCCTGTTTGCCATAAGAAGTGACTGATGTTTCTAGAACATCTCAGCGAAATATTTGAGTGCTGTCTCTCGAGTAGAACAATTCATATTAATGGATGCGCTATACTTATAAGTGTAGCCTAACTACCCGAATTAGTATTTGTTTACTGTCAAGAAAAGTTTCCTGTTATTTTTTATATAAAGCGGTCTTGTTATTTTTTCTTAAAAAAAATATATATATTTTTTTTTAATATGCTGTATAAGACAATTCTAAGTAATAGAAGTCATCTGAGAAAGTTCTAATAATGTATGTTATACATGTGCTCATGTAACGTAGAGACTAATATATACGGAGGCATAAAATGATGACGTACCTGCATGATGCCTACCGAAAATACTTAGCCCTCTGCTCTTATGGCAAAGCACAGCTGGCATTTTTTCTTGATTGAGGTTGTTTTAGGGTCACAACTCTGCACCACTCAGTTTTGAAGCTAAACTTCTACACTTTAAGGAGACTTTTTCATCTTATTTTATTCCCATTGCTCCCTTGATTCTGCCTTTTTTTTTTTTTTTAAATCCGCCATGAGTTTCCATTGATATGGCTTTTATATTTAGTACAATTGTTTATGGTCTTTACCAAGAGAGACATGTTCTGTGTAATTACAAAAAAGGCAAATATCTCCAGCACTATTTAGCAAAATAAATGAAAAAAATACAGGACACTCAGGAAAGCAGTGGGAATAACAGAAGAGCAAAAAATGGCAACTTCACCTGTGATGGTTATTTTTTCTGGTTTGCAGATTTATAGGACTTGGCTGCAGTATGAGGCACAGCCACAACAATATCTAACAATCTTTGTCATTCTTTTTGGAGACAAGGTGACCGAAAAAAAAGCCCCACAATTTGATGGTCTGATTCTTGAACTATTTACAGTTTGGGTTAAATAATTTTATATTTAATTTATTTTTTTTCATCATCCTTTATTAAAGTTTAGATGTACAAATTCCTCCTCGTACCCACTCTTTACCCAGGATGCAGGAGAGAAAATAAAAGAAAAAAAACGTAGTCAAAATTCAAAAAGAAAAATTTACATCTCCATTGGCCCGGTGTGTTCAATTAACATTAATTTCTTTTGTTACCCTTTGAAATAGTTCTAATTTTTCCTCTTTTGTGTCACCCATTACTCTTTTCTCATTGCAATACAGTGGGGAAAAAAGTATTTAGTCAGCCACCAATTGTGTGAGTTCTCCCACTTAAAAAGATGAGAGAGGCCTGTAATTTACATCATAGGTAGACTATAACTATGAGAGTCAAAATGAGAAAACAAATCCAGAAAATCACCGTGTCTGATTTGGCAATATATATTTTGCAAAATATGGTGGGAAATAAGTATTTAAACACCTAAAAACATGCAAGATGTCTGGCTCTGACAGACCTGTAACTTCTTCTTTAAGAGGCTCCTCTGTCCTCCACTCATTACCTGTAGTAATGGCACCTGTTTGACCTTGTTATCAGCATGAAAGACACCGGTGCACAACCTCAAACAGTCACACTCCAAACTCCACTTTGGTGAAGACCAAAGAGCTGTCGAAGGACACCAGAAACAAAATTGTAGCCCTGCACCAGGGTAATCTGCAGGGTAATCAATACGGAGGAGGACAATTTTATATTACAGGATGATTTATGTAAACTAGAAGTGATATGGAAATTTGGGTTGGATAAATTTATCCCTGTGTGTGCTGCGGCCGCTCCCAATAAGACTGAGTATTTTGAGCGCTCAAGGAATGAGACTGCAACATCATTGTGTCAATAACATTCCATCAATACTGATACTTTATTGTACATACATTGTTTTTATGATAGCATATAGAAAGGAGTGGTTAGGGGTTGTTAGGGGTGGTTAGTTAATTACCATATTGTCTAGCTCCTCTGTCATTGGTTATCTAAACATATATGGGATATTATGATTAATGCACATATGACTGCTGATTAAGCAATTAAACTTGAGCTCTGCATCTAGGACAAAGTTGAGACATTTGATCAGCAGTTAATACATCTGACACTGTTCCGCTTTTGGGATGGAAAACCCCATACAATCTGTCTGGCTTATATCAGTTCATGTCAGCCATTTTAAAGTATATGAGTATATATGATTATAGAGGAGTATACATGCAAGTGAGATCTACATGATATATATATTTCTATCACAAGCCCCCCTTAGATATCACTTGCCCTAATCCTAGCCTCCTGTCCCAAAGCGCTGCAACTCTTTTGTGCTGTCGGTGAACTGACACAAGCCTAATGCCTGTGCCCCACTCCGTACAGACTTTTCGCAAATGGGCGGTCAGGAGATCTGTCCCTAACGGGGGTTCGTTGCTATCAGTCTCTTAGTCAATAGCATGTGTAGTGAGGGATGTGTAGTCTTTATCAGGTAGGTCATCTATTCGGTCAGGCCACAACATCATTCTGGCTTGGATGTCATCTTCAGGTAGGGCAGCTTTCTTGCAATGTGATGAGTGGATCCAAGTGGGTCTTCCTTCCAGTTTCACAGAGTTTGGTGTCATCAGCAGCACTTGAACAGGACCATCAAATCTGGGATCGAGTGGTGTTCTCCTTACAAACTTTTTTTCACCAACTCCCAGTCTCCTGGCTTCTAGGAGTGCGTACCGGATACTGAATCTGGATCTGGCAATGAAGAAAAAAACTCGAGAATGGATGTTAGCAAGTTTCTTGGTGAGTTCAATTACATAAGCAGACAAAGTATCATATTACATCATCAGCTGCTGAGGGAAAGGATACCCCTAATCTGGGGCTAGACCCAAACAAAATTTCATACGGTGACAGCTTTCCTGGGCCTCTGGAAGTGTGCCTAACACTGAGTAGTGTGATTGGGAGTGTGTAGGCCTAAGTCTGACCCTACTGCTGACTAGATCTCTCGTGTGAGACTTGCTGTGAATGCGGATCCCTGGTCACTCTCTATCACTTCTGGGACCCCATATCTGCATATCTCATCTCTGAGAGTAGCTTCTTTGCAGTAGTCTTTGCTGACTGGTTCCTCACTGGGAAAGCTTCTGGCCATCCTGAGAACACGTCCACGACCACAAGGGCATATTCGAAACCTCCACTTGGCGGTATCTGGATGTGGTCTATCTGGATCCTCTGGAAGGGGTACAGTGGTCTGGCAAGACGATGTGTGGGAACTTTCTCCATTCTTCCAGGGTTGCATTTGCCGCAGGTCAGACAGCTGCTAGTGAACTTGGCTGTTAGGGTGGGGATCCCTGGAGTGAATCAGTAAGCACCAATCGGATCATTCATCTGTGTCTTTAATCTGTGTGTGGGCCCATGTGCCCACTGGACCACCATAGGGTACATGCTTCGGGTAAATAGGGTTTGTAGTCCATTGAGTATACCCTTCCTTCTTCATGTGTTGCTCACTTCTGCATCCACCATTCCTTTTTGTCCTTTGGGGCTTGCTCTTGCAGCTTTTTTGAGCAGGTCACAGGACGTCATTTGGTCAGGTTTCTTGTCTTCAGTCGTCATGTAGTAGCCGTCAGGCTCTACGACCTCTCCCACTTTTCCATATTGTCTTCCTTTGACTGCTTATTTGGCTGCCATATCTGCCATGTTGTTGCCTCGTGCCTCTACTGTGTTTAGTTTTCCATGCGCTTTGACTTTTAGTACTGCCACCACTTTTGGAAGTTGAAGTGCGTTCAGCAGGTCCTTAATGGCTCCATGATGCTTCACGGTTGTTCCCCTTGCTGTGATGAAGTCCCTTGCAGCCCAGATGGGTCCAAAGTCATGTGCTATGTCATGCGAGTACCTTGAATCGGTATACATTTTCTCAGTCTTGTCTCCTGCCATCTGGTAGGCCTTCATCAGCGCTATCAGTTCTGCTTCCTGGGCTGACAGACTGGGCGGCAGACTTCTGGACCACAGGATCTCTTGATGGCTGGTCACTGCACATCCCGTGTGGAATCTTCCTTCATCATCTGCAAATCTGGAGCCATCCACATAGAGGATCAACTCTGGGTTGGTCAGTGGCTCTTCTGTCACCTTGGGTAGTCCTGCTGTTTCCTGTTGCATGATGCTGAAGCAATCATGGTCATCCGTCCGGAGCAAATTCAGATCCCTGCAGAAGGTATCATGCAGATTTTGATCAGACTTTTTATCTGAGGGTCCATATCTGTATCCCCCCTTGGGAGTGGGAGTAGAGTGGATGGGTTGAGGACTGTGCATCTGGAGATGGTGACATTGTCGGGCAGGAGTAGAGAGCACTGGAGGCGAAGATGCCTGGCGGTGGAGAGATGTTTTAGCTGGGTTTGGTTGAGGATTGCTGAGATGTCATGCAGAGCCAGGATTTCCAATGGTTTTTCCACTGATGTCAGTAGTCCTGTCCAGGAGGGCGTGTGCTGCAACTGCTGCTCTCAAGCGGGAGGAAGAGGCTCCCCTTGCAACTGGATCCAGGCGAGCTGAAAAGTAGTCCAAAAGTCTCTGCTTTCCCCCCTGAAGCTGCGTCAGGACTCCAGTAGAAAGACCTTCTTTTCTCATCAAGTAGAGACAGAATGGCTTCTCGTAGTCAGATAGGCCTAGTGCTGGCGCTGAGACTACAGAGCCTTTTAACTTCTTGAACGACCTGAAGGCCACATCTGTCTGGAGGAACGGGGTCACGCTGACGTATTCACACAGAGGCTGCATTAGGACGGAAGCATCAGGGATCCAGGCTCTGCAATACGAAACTAGACCAAGGAAGGCCTGTAGCATCCTTGGAGTTGTTGGAGGAACCATCTTCTCCACTGTGGTCTTCCGGTCATCTGTCAGGTGTTTCGCCTGGTGAGCAATACAGTGTCTCTGGAACGTAACTCGCTTCAGACACCAATGGACTTTGTTCTTTGAGATCTTGCAGTGCTGCTCCTCCAGGTAGAGTAGGAGATACAAGAAATGGGCTTTACACGTGTCAAAGTCAATTGCACAAAGGAGTAAATCGTCCATGTATTGTAGCAGGGTTACTTCTGCTTGTTCTGTGACCCAGTTGGTGAGGACTGTGGACATTGCTTTGGTGAACTGTGAAGGGCTGTTCTGGGCCCACTGTGGCATCACTGTCCATGTGTGGTGTCCCCCCTGGTGTGTTAAGGCAAACAGGAACTGGTCATCCGGGTGAAGGGGAACACTGCAGAAAACATTAGCCAGGTCGGTCACTGTGAACACTTTTGCTGTGGCAGGCAGATTTGAGAGCAGAGTGTGCGGATTCGGCACAATTGGAGTTTCAAACACCGTGACGTCATTCACAGCTCTCAGGTCATGTAATATTCTGAACTTTGCTGGCTCTCCTTTTACAGTCTTTTTCTTGACGTTGGAAAGCAGAGGATTGCAAGGCGATGTGCAAGGAACAATGATTCCTATTTCCAGGTAGACCTTCAGTTGGTCAGAGGCAGCTTGACTCTAGGCCTGGCCTGGGCCTTACGAGGGTACGGTGTACCTGGTTTGAGTGACACCCATACTGGGGCAACTTAAGGTTTTTCTCACGTCCTGGGGTCCCTTAGACCATAGACTTTCTGGTACTACGTCCAATACCTCCTTGAGTAGGCCTCATCGGTTGTTTAATGTTCTTGTAGGGCCGCCAGCATGACTCTTCTTGGGTCAGGGATGAAGAAAGTGTCACTGTCCCATCTTCCTAGAACACTGTGGTTGCCTTCAGCTTCTGCAATAGGTTTGCTCCCAGCAGGTTGAGTGGAAGGTCCTTGACACCACAAACTGGGACAGGATAGAGTGTCCTGGCTGAGTGCACATGCTCAGTGACTTTGTAAGCTCAGAATGTCTGACTTGACCATCAATGCCCATGCGAGACACAGAGGATTCTGATAGGCAGGTGGGATCAGCGAGTTCCGCAGGTGTCATCACACATCTGGCTGCACCACGTTGGATCTGACAACGCCATCCATTTTAAGGGTAATTTGAGGTATTGGTCTTGCAGATGAAGTTTTACATGTCAGGAGCGTAGTGTCTTGCGGACCTGGCTTGCTTGCCTCTGTCCTATGGACAGGGTACTTCACTGCTTTCTGCACTTCTTCCTTGACCTGTTTCTCTGGACCAACTCTTGGATTGCATGGCTCCAGTCTCTTCGGGGTGTGGGTGCTTTGCACTGGTTCTGGTAATGGCCAAACTTGCCACAGATGTAACACTTGACACTTCTTCTGTCTTTGTAGAGTGGTTGCGCTTCCAGGTTAGTAGTCACCATGAGAGGGGCCATCCTCTGCACTCCTGGTTGGGACTCGGTCCCTTTGGCTACTGTGGACAATGGCATGATGGGCACTGTAGCGGCAGCGGGGTCCGGCCTGCTGATTGAAGCTGCGGTGGTAAGATGGGGCCTGCAGGTGCATCTGTGACGAGGCCCGGGGGTGCCATGAGACCGGCGGCTGCATCCAACCCAAAGTCTTGGGGCATTACAGGGGCTGTGGCTGCATCTGTCATAACTTCTTCCCCCTGCTCCGACATAGCTTCTCCCCTTTGCTAACCTTATTGAGGTCAGTGTCTCCTCTCTGGAGTCTGCAGCGGTTCTTCCGGTGTGTTGATCGGCACTTTGCAGCATCTTCACCTCTGGCTCCCCTTCCGGCATCTCAGCAGCACGGCACCCGTTTCCTTCTTCGCGCTCTTTGTGGTGCTATAATGGCGGCAGTTTTGGTGACAATCAGCAATAAACAGTCTCCTAGGCGCACATAAAACATTTTGCTGGGTCAGTCCATTGCCACTGACCTGTTCTCAGGCCTAGCCACTATCAGTGGTTTCCTAATTGGCTTTCTCAGTCCATGCACAAAGGCCTGTGCCAACATTTGCCTGTGTATCTGGTCATGAATGGTGAAGACCAAGTCTTGGAATACTTGCATTACTCTGCCATGAAACTTCTTTACAGACTCTGTCTTATCTTGGCTCTTGGTTTTGGCTTGTCCTGCCAATCTGCCTTTGGCCCACTCTCTGAGCTGTTATATTAGCTGTGGCCCTGACTCCCAAGCGTGTACATCTAATTCTGCTGGAAGTTTGAATTGTTCCTTCATGATTGGCCAGAGTGCATCACCTGCTTATATTTCCATGTATGGCCCAGAGATCATTCCAGGTGGCTGCATATGTTCGCTGGTTCTGCTACATTCTTCGGTAAAATGGCATGGGATGCATCCCTGGGTCTGGAAGATTGTCATCTGACTTGAAGTGCAGTGCACATAGTGTAATGGTGGTGCCTGTGGGTTTCTTTTTCTAGTACTGGACAGCATGTATGATGTTCCCTCTTCATCTTCATCAGAGGAATAGTTGTGATAGCTTGTACTGGGGTCATACACTGGCTGATTTTGGACTTAGAAGTTGCTTTTTTTTTTTTCATGTGAGGATGTCTCCCCCCTTGCTGAAGCTATGATGGATTAGGCTTATAGTTCTATGTTGGTGTGAATGTAGGCAGCTCTGACCGGTGCTGCAGTTGTACATTATCAATACATGGTGATATCATTCCTCCCCCCTCTGCACCCAGGGTTGAGCTGTCTGCTGCCTGATATGTCTGGGGGTTGCCTACTGCATTGTGTGTAGTGGGATTTTCACCTTCTTTCCCCGATATCACAACTGGCAATGGCTGGACTGTGCCAGGGGCATAGAAGGGAAACCTTGTGCTGTAAGCACCACATTGTTTGAATTGGGCGTTGGCCCAGCCGGCAACGAAGAGAAAGAAAGAGGAAGAAGAAGGAGGCGGGGTTGATGAGTGAGAAAAAGGAATAGAAGGAGGGGAGAGAGAAATGTGGAGATGAGTGAAGAAGGAGGAAAGAGGTGTGGTGGGGGAGAATGAGGAGATAGAGGGAGACAGAAAGGTGTGGTGAAGAGAAACGGGGAGAATCAGGGTGTGCAGAAGGAGGTGGAGAGAGAGAGTGAGGAGAAGAGGGAGGAGAAGATGGGAGGTGTGGAAGAGAGAGAGGGAGGAGAAGAGAGGAGTGGAGAAGGAGGGGAGAGAGAGGGTGAGGAGAAGGAAAAGAAGGAGGAGAATGGTGTGGTGGGGGAGATGTGGGAGTGGAGAAGGAGGGAGGAGAAGATGGAAGGTGTGGAGGAGAGAGATAGAGAGAGGGAGAGAGAGAAGAGAAAAGTGTGGAGAAAGAGGAGAGGAAAGGAGAGTGAGAGAGAAGAATGAGGAGAGAAAGAGTGACAGAGAAAAGGAGGATAGAGAAGAATGAGAACAATAGAGTGGAGCAATGATGCCTTCTCCCTGTAGGGAGGGACGGGGTGCACCACACACTGTGCAAAAAAACCCAAAACCTCCCTATACCATGGATTCTGCTAAAAGCAGACTGCACAGATCCAATATTTCCCGTCTTATACACACAAAAAAACACTTCCTGGTTTGCTCAGATAACTTTCTGTACCACCTAAACGATGTAAGCTCTGCTGCCACTTCATACCATGTATTAGTATTCAGCAATCTAACATCAGCTAACTTCCCTTATTTTCCTTTCTATGTCATGCCATTCCGCAGCTTGAAATCTGCCATTCTTATGAATTTCACATACTTTATACCTTCCAAAATTCTTCACATACTTAACACCTTCGTGTTCTGCCACTATCTGGGGGCTGTTTTTTCTCATCAGGAAGTAAAAGGCTTTCCTGTTGCTTGGCCACCTTATTCCCCATGGCAAAAACAAAAATGAAAAACACAAAAAGGAAAAAGAAAACAACACCAAAAAACTTCTAAAAATGAGTATATAAAAACTACAAAAAAAAACAAAAAACAAAACGATAAAACCGTCAAAAACTTAGTTCACAACCAAAAACTCAAAATTTTGATACAAAAGAAAAAACTTTTAAAAAAAAAAACATAAAGAGACAGAAAGGATAACTTTGGAAAACTTAAAAAACTTAAAAAAAACTTAAAAATATGAAAAAAACAGAATAAAGACCTTCAAAAGAGTAAAAAAACTATATATATATTTTCCTTCTCCCCTCTCTCCGCGCTCAACGCAGTCAGAGACACACACTTCCCCTTTTCTTATGCTATTGTATCCAATGTCACTAAAATCACGTATCTGAAAACACGTATGTCGCATCAAAAATAATAGATACAATTTGTTTCACTTCTTCACAAATAGCTACACATAGCTAGCATTTGCAGAAACAGCCAGAAAAAAAACAGATGTGACAGTGTGATTTACAATGCATATATCGCTGCTACAGCAGCTGCTGGAAAAGAGGAAGTTCAGGAGAAAGAGAAAAAAACCAAAACTTTCTTTACAATTGTATGCTTCTTAAAGCAGCAATACATGAATCGAACCAAACAGAAACAGATACAGATAGACAATCCGGGAGATGCCCTTTTTTATTCTGTGACACGTGCAGGCCGTTCTGGGAACAGACAACTATCAATCGCACTGGGCACGCATATGCCGGGTTCTACCACCCTCCGCTCCGGTCGTCCTGACTGGCCGCCGGCTACGGGAATCTGTGGCAGCCCTCAAAGCTATCACCATCCGAGCCTGGATCATGGAACTGCCTGTCCCGAGACCTCCTGTCTCTCCTATTGCACGGGAATCTGTGATAGCTTATTCAGCGATTTGACCTCCTGCTGTCTGTTACCCAGCCACCACAAACAAAAGTCACTATTCCTTCCTTCTCCCGGATTTTACACAAACACAGAACACATACACGGCACACAGCAGACACACAGCAGACACCTCCCAGTGTTTGGATTCAGGCTTTGGACTTTTTACACTACCTGGGAAATGCGGTGGTGACCACACCTGACTGGCAAGAGGTATAGACCTGGACTGGGCACAGGGGACTTTCAGGTAAGATGATAACATTTTCTTACCTTACTTATGGAGCTGCGCAGTCTCCGTCCCGTGAACCAAGGCCGTGGCTAGTGCAGCGCCCCAGAGTCCTGGTCGTTGCAGTACTGTGGCTCCGCCACTATGGGGAGCTACGGTGCGTCTGATGGCACTGAAGGAGTTCATCTGATCAGGTATCACAGACACCAATACATTTCACAGCTGGGCCTCCGGGAGGAGCTAAGGGTGCTATTCATTAGGCCACTCCCCACCATAGTGGGTAAACTGGGGGTCAGGCAGGAAGTTAGATCAGAAAGCTGACTGGGTTGGAACCAGGCAACACCTTGTGGCAGAGGGTGTTGCGGGGGAAGATACAGTAGGGTCTCTGTCGGGGGTGGGATCCTGACAGAGGCTTGGCAACAAGAACGAACGTAACGGGACCGTGCCTGCTCCGGGTAGCGGCGGTGCCCAAGAAAGGATTAGAAGAGAGATAGATTGTGCTGAGTGAGAAACGAGATCACGCAAAGGAGAAATACCAGTAGGAGTCGTGCTGTAAGACCGGAGCAACATCCTACTGAGGCGCACTACCGGTGGCCGGAACGCCGAGGGAGTAGAATAACATTCAGCTTCAAGCAATACTCCAAACAGCGGCAGGACAGTCAGTTTAAGGCGGGCTGTCTAACACATATCACCTATGCAGTCTTGGGGGGCAACTTGTGGAGAGGGGCGACTCTAGGGTCCCGGAAGAGCTCCGAGCCTACCCGTCAAACGGGTGCCGTCCCAACCAGAACATCAGGGAGGGACGGAGGATTAGAAGAACATCATTTAATCGAGTTGTGAGGGAACTTAAGAAACAGACACAACAGTTGTGGGGACTTTCCGTAAGCACAGCAGGGAAGGACCACAACACATAGCGCTAGAAGGAAGGCACCGATTTCCACCTGTGAGGAGAACTCTGGAGGTGCCATCGGACCGGCCGGACTTGCGCAGCCTGGTGAACCGTATTCTGGACTCTGGAGGTGCCATCAGACCGGCCGGACTTGCGCAGCCTGGTGAACCGTATTCTGGACTGTGGACTCAGAGATCTTCAGTAAAGAGGTAAAGAGACTGCAACCTGGTGTCCTCGTTATTTACTGCACCGCACCACCACTACCATCATCCACACCTATCATTCACCGTGCGCCCCACGGCAGGGTCACGGACCGAGGCCTAGCCGCCGTGACAACCCCAGAGCAGAGACTTAGAGGCCCGGTACCGGGTACCCCTCGGCCCTGCGGCAGTGGGGGCGCTACAACTTGGCGTCACGAACAGGATCTACTTAAGCCTGAAGAATCAGGTCATGTGTGCCTTGGAACTGTGATTTATTGTGCTTGGACTGTACTTTATTGCAAAGACTGTGCTGTGTCACTTGCCGCCAAAAGTTCGCGCCAAAACCGCTGCCATTACAGCGCTAAGGAGAGCGCAGGAGAAGAAGAAGGGCGTGGAAGTGGGCGTGAACAAGCTGAAGAGCGCGAAAGACAATGGCCGCCCAGTCTAAATATCTCGGCCCCTTGAGGACGTGTCCGTCAGCAGCTGAGATCCGCCTCCTGATCCTTAATGGTGGGCAGAGACAGAGAAAACGAAACCGCCCACGAAGGAGAGAGCGGGAAAAGGACCAGGAAGATGGGAGTGAGCGACATGGAGGACGCCATGGCGAGCCGCCCGGAGCCGGAGCGTGGGGTCGGAGCAGAGGACTCCCCCAGCCACCCGGAGGGGCACCGCAACCAGGCCTCCACCGCTGATGCTGAATTCCTGCAGGCCGGAGTGGACGAGCTCAGCGACCGACCCCGGCGGACGCAGCTGAGCACTGAGGCCGGGTGGAAGAAGGCCATCATCAGGAGCCTCACCAGACATCTGTCGGCAGCCTCATCTGGTCCGGAGCAGGGAAGAAGTTCCAGCGCTTTGAAGCCGGAAAGCGGGACACTGCAAGCAGAGATGACAACGTCGCAGCACGAGGCCCTGCAGCCAGCATTCCAGACCCCAGCGGAGGCAGAGCAGACCGGCACCGGAGGGACCGCATCTGAAGCAGGTATGAAGGACGACCCTGCCCTGACAACTGACACCACTCCAGTGACTGCTAGTGCCACGGCTGCTGACTCCGTTCCAGTGACTGATCTTGCAGCAGCCGCTACCTCTGCTGCAGCAAATGTCCATACTCGAGCTGCGCAGATCTCCATCGCTGCGCCCGATTTAACAGTACATGCAAGACGGATTAACGGCGTTTGTCCAGCACTGGGTGTAACCCTGGACCTCACTCTTCCCAGGCCAAGAAGGGTTAAGTGCCAGGTGCAGCCCTGGAAGCCGTCCAACTAAACCTCGGAAACCTGAAACTGTACATAGTTAACTGTTTGTTTCCCTGCTTTTTGCTACTTTAAACCCGACCTGGGTTATTCTTAAAGGGATCCCTTTGTTTACCCGGGATCCCTTCTTCTGCTTTTTGTTTTTGTTTGTTTTTTTCCTGAAGTTTTTGCACAAGTTTATAGTTGAAAAGAACTGCTGAAATCATGAACAGTGCATGATCCGAACTTCTTGTATATAGTTTGCACCTTATTAAAGGCGCTCCCTACTGGTTTTACTTAAAGAAGGACTCTTTGTGAAGATACCACACTGGAACCTTTGCTGAGTACGGACTGGTAGCTTGAGAAGGTGTGCTACCTCATAGAGATTTGGTCCCCTCTTAAAGGGGATGTTCATTTGTTGCGCTTAAACCGTGATATTGCTTTAAGATAGGAAGCAATAATGTCTTGACCAAAGAAAGTGATGATAATGTTTACATGAGAAAGTTATATGTATTTAATAAGTTAATTGTGAAGAAATACTGATGATGTTCTCTGAGAAGAAAAAGGTGAAAGATAGAAGAAGGATGCAGTGGGCCCGTAGGGATAGACGTGGTGTCCAGCATGCATGATAGAGAGAAAGATAATGAGAAAGCTTAATGTTCAATAGAAAATGTTTTGATAACGTTGATAGAAAGTTAGGATAGAAGGTAAACCCTGAGTCCTCATAGGAGTCATGCAGAGATGGCTCAGTGCTCTTAAACTGAAAGTAATGTTATGTTCTATACTGTGTATAGTAGTTGAAAAGGCAGTAGGCCCTGGCTGAACGGGGCGGTCCTGTAACCGAAAGGAGAGGCAGAAGGTCTGGTGCCGATAGGACAGGCGGTCCTGCAGATTTAAAGAAGGAGAATGAAAAAGTTAAATTACCTTATAATGTGATTATAGGAAGGTCTTTAGTGGATTTAGAGTGTATGTCCTTAAAGGCAATGTTAAATTATTGTTCAACAATTTTGCACTTAGTAGAATACCCGGTTGGGTAAGAAGAGTTATTTATAGCATGTTGCTATGATATTTAACCATGTTTGTAATGTTCAAGTGTCCTCACCTCCCATAAAGGGAAGCCTGTTCAAGTATACTTATTGTTATTGCACTCAACCAAACTGTATGTCTTTTTGCTAACTTGTATTGTTGTTTTTCTTCCCAGTCCCGGAGTACTGTGTTTAACCAGGGGGGAGTGCAGCGCCCCAGAGTCCTGGTCGTTGCAGTACTGTGGCTCCGCCACTATGGGGAGCTACGGTGCGTCTGATGGCACTGAAGGAGTTCATCTGATCAGGTATCACAGACACCAATACATTTCACAGCTGGGCCTCCGGGAGGAGCTAAGGGTGCTATTCATTAGGCCACTCCCCACCATAGTGGGTAAACTGGGGGTCAGGCAGGAAGTTAGATCAGAAAGCTGACTGGGTTGGAACCAGGCAACACCTTGTGGCAGAGGGTGTTGCGGGGGAAGATACAGTAGGGTCTCTGTCGGGGGTGGGATCCTGACAGAGGCTTGGCAACAAGAACGAACGTAACGGGACCGTGCCTGCTCCGGGTAGCGGCGGTGCCCAAGAAAGGATTAGAAGAGAGATAGATTGTGCTGAGTGAGAAACGAGATCACGCAAAGGAGAAATACCAGTAGGAGTCGTGCTGTAAGACCGGAGCAACATCCTACTGAGGCGCACTACCGGTGGCCGGAACGCCGAGGGAGTAGAATAACATTCAGCTTCAAGCAATACTCCAAACAGCGGCAGGACAGTCAGTTTAAGGCGGGCTGTCTAACACATATCACCTATGCAGTCTTGGGGGGCAACTTGTGGAGAGGGGCGACTCTAGGGTCCCGGAAGAGCTCCGAGCCTACCCGTCAAACGGGTGCCGTCCCAACCAGAACATCAGGGAGGGACGGAGGATTAGAAGAACATCATTTAATCGAGTTGTGAGGGAACTTAAGAAACAGACACAACAGTTGTGGGGACTTTCCGTAAGCACAGCAGGGAAGGACCACAACACATAGCGCTAGAAGGAAGGCACCGATTTCCACCTGTGAGGAGAACTCTGGAGGTGCCATCGGACCGGCCGGACTTGCGCAGCCTGGTGAACCGTATTCTGGACTGTGGACTCAGAGATCTTCAGTAAAGAGGTAAAGAGACTGCAACCTGGTGTCCTCGTTATTTACTGCACCGCACCACCACTACCATCCTCCACACCTATCATTCACCGTGCGCCCCACGGCAGGGTCACGGACCGGGGCCTAGCCGCCGTGACAACCCCAGAGCAGAGACTTAGAGGCCCGGTACCGGGTACCCCTCGGCCCTGCGGCAGTGGGGGCGCTACACTAACACCTCCGTATCTCCGGTCAGAAGGATCCCGTGCGTTTCATCCATGCCCCACGTTGGGCGCCATTTGATATGGAAATTTGGGTTGGATAAATTTATCCCTGTGTGTTCTGCGGCCGCTCCCAATAAGACTGAGTATTTTGAGTGCTCAAGGAATGAGACTGCAACATCATTGTGTCAATAACATTCCATCAATACTGATACTTTATTGTACATACATTGTTTTTATGATAGCATATAGAAAGGAGTGGTTAGGGGTTGTTAGGGGTGGTTAGTTAATTTCCATATTGTCTAGCTCCTCTGTCATTGGTTATCTAAACATATATGGAATATTATGATTAATGCACATATGACTGCTGATTAAGCAACTAAACTTGAGCTCTGCATCTAGGACAAAGTTGAGACATTTGATCAGCAGTTAATACATCTGACACTGTTCCGCTTTTGGGATGGAAAACCCCATACAATATGTCTGGCTTATATCAGTTCATGTCAGCCATTTTAAACCATTGATTATAATGTATATATTAGCTGTGAGTATATGAGTATATATGATTATAGAGGATATAAATGGCAAATGAGGTTTAATGGGGATAAATGTAAGGTCATGCACTTGGGTAGAAGTAATAAGATGTATAACTATGTGCTTAATTCTAAAACTCTGGGCAAAACCGTCAATGAAAAAGACCTAGGTGTATGGATGGATCACAAACTCATATTCAGTGGCCAGTGTCAGGCAGCTGCTACAAAGGCAAATAAAATAATGGGATGCATTAAAAGAGGCATAGATGTGTAGCGCCCCCACTGCCGCAGGGCCGAGGGGTACCCGGTACCGGGCCCCTGAGTCTCTGCTCTGGGGTTGTCACGGTGGCTAGACCCGGTCCGTGACCCTGCTGAGGGGCGTACAATGAAGGTGTTGGTAGGGGTGATGTTATGGTGCGGTGCGGGTCGCAGTAATTAACGAGGACACCAGGTTGCAGTCTCTTTACCTCTTTACTGAAGGCTTCAGGATCCTCAGTCCGGAATACGGTTAACCGGGCTGCGCAAGTCCGGCCGGTCCGATGGCACCTCCAGAGTTCCCTTTGTGGTCCTCCCCTGCTGTGCTTAAGGGATAGTCCCCACAACTGTTGTGTCTGTTTCTGAAGTTCCCTCACAACTCGATTCTGATGTTCTTCTTCGTCCCCCAGATGATATGGCTAGGACACACCCGTATGACGGGTAGGCTCGGAGCTCTTTCTGGACCCTAGTGTCGCCCTTCTCCTGTTGTTGCCCCCTGTGTCTTCATAGGTGATTTGTGTGAGACAGCCCGCCTATAACTGACTGTCCTGCCGTAGGTTTGAAGTTAGGCCTGGAGCTCTATACTTCCTCGGCGTTCCGGCCACCGGCTGCGCGCCTCAGTAGGATGTTGCCTCGTCTTACAGCACGACTCCTACTGGTGTTTCTCCTTGTTGCGTTGATCTCGTTTCTCACTCAGCACAATAACCTCACTTCTTGTCCTTTCTTAGGGTACCGCCGCGATCAGGTGCAGGCGCGGTCCCGTAACGTTCTCTCAGTTCGCTAGGCCTCTGTCAGGATCCCACCCCTGACAGGGACCCCCCTGAGTCTCTCCCCGCAACACCCTCTGCCACAGGATGTTGCCTGTTCGATTCCCAGTCAGCTTCTGACTAACTTCCTGCCTAACCCCCAGTTTTACCAGATTGTGAGGAGTGGCCTAATACATAGCACCCTTAGCTCCCCCTGGAGGCCAGACTGTGAAGTGTATTGGTGTCTGTGATACCTGGTCAGGTGGACTCCTTCAGTGCCATCAGACGTACCATAGCCCCCCTTAGCGGCGGAGCATCAGTACTGCAACGACCAGGACTCTGGGGCGCTGCAGATGCTCATGAGGAGAACATAATTTTACCTCTATACAAGTCACTAGTGCGACCACACTTAGAATACTGTGTACAGTTCTGGTCTCCAGTGTATAAGAAAGACGTAGCTGAACTAGAGCGGGTGCAGAGAAGAGCAACCAAGGTTATTAGAGGACTGGGGGGTCTGCAATACAAAGATAGATTATTACACTTGGGGCTATTTAGTTTGGAAAAACGAAGACTAAGGGGTGATCTTATTTTAATGTATAAATATATGAGGGGACAGTACAAAGACCTTTCTGATGATCTTTTTAATCATAGACCTGAGACAGGGACAAGGGGGCATCCTCTACGTCTGGAGGAAAGAAGGTTTAAGCATAATAACAGACGCAGATTCTTTACTGTAAGAGCAGTGAGACTATGGAACTCTCTGCCGTATGATGTTGTAATGAGTGATTCATTACTTAAATTTAAGAGGGGACTGGATGCCTTTCTTGAAAAGTATAATGTTACAGGTTACATATACTAGATTCCTTGATAGGGTGTTGATCCAGGGAACTAGTCTGATTGCCGTATGTGTGTGATGTCGGGAAGAGATTTTTTTTCCCCAATGTGGAGCTTACTCTTTGCCACATGTTTTTTTTTTGCCTTCCTCTGGATCAACATGTTAGGGCATGTTAGGTTAGGCTATGGGTTGAACTAGATGGACTTAAAGTCTTCCTTCAACCTTAATAACTATGTATGTACTGTATACTATATATAGCCAGTCTCCAGATCTCAACCCCATAGAAAACCTTTGGAGGGAGTTGTTGCCCAGTGACAGGCCCAAAACATCACTGCTCTAGAGGAGATCTGCTTGGAGGAATAGGCCAACATACCACGAACAGTATGTGCCAACCTTGTGAAGACTTACAGAAAACATTTGACCTTTGTCATTGCCAACAAAGGATATATAACAAAATATTGAGATGAACTTTTGTTAATTAACAAATACTTATTTTCCACCATAATTTGCTAAATAAATCTTGCCAAATCAGACAAGGTGATTTTCTGGATTTGTTTTCTCATTTTGACTCTCATAGTTGTGGTCTACCTATGATGTAAATTACAGGCCTCTTTCATCTTTTTAACTGGGAGAACTTTCACAATTGGTGGCTGGCTAAATACTTTTTACCCCACTGTATATTGAAATATAAATAATTTCTTATTCAAATATTTAATAAAATGTGTCCTATATTTAAAAAAAAAATTATGTACAGTGGAAATAAAAAGTCTACACACCCCTGTTAAAATGCCAGGATTTTGTTATGTAAAAAGAAAATCATGCTATGAAGAATCATTTCTAGTGATGAGCGAATATACTCATTACTCGAGATCTCCCGAGTACCCTAGGGGGTCCTCCGAGTATTTTTTAGTTTTTATTGCTGCAGCTGAATGATTTACATTTGTTAGCCAGCATAAGTGCATGTGGGGGTTCCCTAGCAACCAGGCAACCCCCACATGTACTTATGCTGGCTAACAGATGTAAATCATTCAGCTGCAGCAATAAAAACTAAATCGCTATACACACAATTGTCTCAGGACTAGCAAAGACTGAGTTCGTTCTCCAAAACATTTTGCGCAGTCCTATCAAGAACTGTGCAAGTTTTTAGTGAAAGAAATGATTGCTCAAACCAGATCACTAATGCTCTATGATCCTACCGCTGCAACCAATATGTCATGGTTCATGGGGAGGATACCCTTATCATCCCCAACACTCACACAAATTTGTCATAAACAGGGGTTGTTTGGTTGCCCCTGGTTCTTTTTGAAGGGGATTTAGCTATATTCCTTATCTTTATCTCACTTTCCAGTTCCGGTTTGGAACTTGCAGCTCTCTGGCGCCCCCCTTACCCTTAGGTCAGACCTGGTACTGCACTTAGGATAATTAGTAGCCAGAAAGACTGCCTCACTTTATACTGGCTAATGGGCACACTGCAGCGAAGGTGATATGCAAAAAGAAGAAAAATCCAGCTCCGGAATAAAAGTAATAGAATTTATTTCGACATTTTAAAACTGTCCCCTGTACTCAGTGCCCCCTCCATACTCCCCCCCAGTCAGCGCCCACCACCCACATAGCATTGTTAAACCGACTGCGTTACACCGCGGCATAACGCGGTGTAACGCAGTCTGTTAATGCTGCTATTAACCCTATGTGACAAACTTTTTACTATTGATGCTGCCTATGCAGCATCAATAGTAAAAAAATCTAATGTTAAAAATAATATAAAAAATCGTGCTATTTGCACTGAAAAATACTTGGAGGACACCCGAGCGTGCTCGGGAAATCTAGAGTAACGAGTATATTCGCTCATCACTAATCATTTCTGAACTTTTTCCACCTTTAATGTCACCTATAATCTGCAGAATTCAACTGAGCTAAAATAATATTTTTGCATAAATATGCACACCCTCAAACTAATTCTTTGTTGAAGTACCCTTTCAATTTATGACAGCATTAATTCTTTTTGGCTATAGTCAATCAGCATGGCACATGTAGAATTGGCAATCTTTGCCCACTTGAGATAACGCACTAAATATGTCAGATTGTGAAGGCATCTCCTGTGTTCGGCATCCTCTTCTAGTCAACCTATAGATTTTCAATTGTGTTCAGGTTTGGGCTCTGACTGGGCCATTCCAAAACTTTGATTTTCTTCTGGCAATGCCATCCTATTCTTGAGTTGGAGGTATGCTTAGTGTTATTGTCATGACGAAAGGTGAAATTCTTCTTCATCTTCAGCTTGTTAGCATAGACCTGAATTTTTAGTTGCAAAATTGACTGATATTTGGAACTATTCATAATTACCAGTACCTTAAATAAAGCCCCAGTTCCAGCTGCTGAAAAACATCCCCAAATGCTGCCCCCAACTTTGTTCACTGAGAGTATGGTGTTCTTTTGGTGATGCATAATGCTGGCTTTAAAATCCAATCTTGATCTCCTCAGACCAGGACACACTTTCCACACAGTTTTGGCAGACTTGATGTACATTTTGGCAAAGTATAACCAAGCTTGATGTTTTTCTTTGTAAGAAAAGGGTTCCGCCTTGCCACCCTACCTCACAGGCAAGACATGAAGAATATGGAAGAATATTGCCAAATATAGTACACAACCAATACTTGCTAGAAATAGATGCAGCTCCTTTAACACTGCCGTGTGTTGACCTCTCGCCAGCCACCTAGACCAATTTTTTTTAATCAATTTTTGAGAAGCGTCCAGTTCCCGGCAATGTCACTGTTGTGCCAAATTTGAGCAACTTCTTCATGACAGTCTTCATAATGTTACATCTTATAATATCTGATGCCTTGGAAATTTTTTGTACCCTTCTTCTGACTGATAACTTTAAAAAACGATATCCCTTTGCTGTGTTGTAAGCTATTTATGAACTATGACTTTTGCTGTAAAATGCAACTAACAAAATGTTAGGAAAATCCAATAAGAACAGCTAAGCTTTATATGGGATTAATGAGAATCACAGTAAATGATGAGAGCTGTGTATTGACTACTATTAAACTTGAGGTTAAATTTGATTGGCTAATTCTGATCATAGCCACATCCCCAATTATAAGAGGGTGTTCTTTTCCACACTTATCTGACCACATTATTTTAGTTTTGTTATTTTTATTTCCCCCTCCCAAAATATATTTTAGTTTGTTTCTCATTGGATTTGTACAGATTATGAGTGACATTAAAGGTGGAAAGAGTGCTGAAATGATTCTTCTTGGTAAGATTTTTTTACATGACAAAAGTGTGGCATTTTAATGGGGGGTGTAGACTTTTTATGTCCACTGACTATATCTTAAATTAAATCTATGCTAATAATTGCCCTCTTCACTTTTGGTTATTTAAAGGGAACCTGTCACCCCGTTTTTTCCGTATGAGATAAAAATACTGTTAAATAGGGCCTGAGCTGTGCATTACAATAGCGTATTTTGTGGACCCCGATTCCCCACCTATGCTGCCGAAATACGTTACCAAAGTAGTCGTTTTCGCCTGTCAATCAGGCTGGTCTGGTCAGATGGGCGTGGTGTCTTCCTCCAGATCTTGCTTAGTTTTCCGTTGGTGGCGTAGTGGTGTGCGCATGCCCAAGTCCAGAATCCACTGCACAGGGGAGGGAAAAGAGCGCGATCTGCGCTATTCCCCTGGTGATCGGTGGGGGCGGCCATCTTCCTGTGGCCGCGCGTGCGCAGATCGAGCGCTCTTCTGCCCGGGGCTTCAGAAAAATGGCCGCGGGATGCCGCGCGTGTGCAGATGGAGATCGCGGCGGCCATTTTTCTGAAGCAGAGTTCGCATCTCGGCTTCAGGAAAATGGCCGCCGCGATCTCCATCTGCGCACACGTGGCATCCCGCGGCCATTTTCCTGAAGCCCCGGGCAGAAGAGCGCTCGATCTGCGCACGCGCGGCCACAGGAAGATGGTTGCCCCCACCGATCACCAGGGGAATAACGCAGATCGCGCTCTTTTCCCTCCCCTGTGCAGTGGATTCTGGACTTGGGCATGCGCACACCACTACGCCACCAACGGAAAACTAAGCAAGATCTGGGGGAAGACACCACGCCCATCTGACCAGACCAGCCTGATTGACAGGCGAAAACGGCTACTTTGGTAACGTATTTCGGCAGCATAGGTGGGGAATCGGGGTCCACAAAATACGCTATTGTAATGCACAGCTCAGGCCCTATTTAACAGTATTTTTATCTCATACAGAAAAAACGGGGTGACAGGTTCTCTTTAATTTAATATCTTTCTCTCAATTTTTCCCTCAAATGCAAGAATTGTTTTATCAAATCTAGGACGTCACTATCTTTATGGATAAGGAAGGTGACCCTAGCCCTGGGATATCAAACTACAGTCTTGTGACAAGGTTATATGTTCATTTTTTGGTGTCTTAAGTTTTGTCTGTTTAATGTCCAGTGTGAACATACTCTATTTTGCATGCATACCAACTTATACTCCAGTTAATTTTTTGGTTAAATTTCACGTCTCTGCATTTAGTGCAGGTAAGGGTGTGATCTCCCTTTCTTTGAGCTGGACATTACAATTATATAACTTTCCATTTGCTAGGTATGCATATTTGGGACCCGGTCCTGCTCGGCCCTTAAGGTACCGTCACATTAAGTGACGCTGCAGCGATATAGACAACGATGCCGATCGCTGCAGCGTCGCTGTTTCGTCGTTGTGTGGTCGCTGGAGAGCTGTCACACAGACAGCTCTCCAGCGACCAACGATGCCGAAGTCCCCGGGTAACCAGGGTAAACATCAGGTTACTAAGCACAGGGCCGCGCTTAGTAACCCGATGTTTACCCTGGTTACCAGTGTAAATGTAAAAAAAACCCAAAACAGTACATACTTACATTCCGGTGCCTGTCGCGTCCCCCGGCGTCCGCTTCCCTGCACTGTGTAAGCGCCGGCCCTAAAGCATAGCGGTGACATCACCGCTGTTCTTTGCTTTACGGCCGGCCGGCGCTGACACAGTGCAGGAAGCTCTGAGCAGCAGCGCGGACGCCGGGGTACGTGACAGACATCAGGTGACTATGTACTGTTTTTTTTTTTACTTTTACAATGGTAACCAGGGTAAATATCGGGTTACTAAGCGCGGCCCTGCGCTTAGTAACCCGATATTTACCCTGGTTACCATTGTCACGGATCGCTATCGTTATCGTTGGAAAGTTGGTCAGTGTGAAGGTACCTTTATTCCCATTTATGTCACTTTGAATCATGATAAGGTTTTAATACTAGAGGTTATTAGGACCATTCTGATTTGTGTACACCTTTGTGCTGATGGGATGGCTTTTACGCAATTTTGTTTAAAAACTGTGTTAAATAAGTAACCTTTGTTAGTTATATGCGCTACTGCTTTTACTTATTTATTTAGAACAGGGTATATGTTCATTTTGTTCCTCACGTAGGTTTTATGCATTGTTTTAACATTAATGAGGTATCTGATGGGCTCCAAATTTGTTTTACAGCAAGCCCTTGACCCCAAACATACAGAAATGTTACTAAAAACTATCTTCTATGTAAAGAAAAATAAGGAGTCCTGGAAATGATGACATGGCCCTCACAGAGCCCTGATCCCAACATCATCAAGTTTGTCTAGGATTACATGTAAAGATAGCCTCTTTAAAGAGGAATAGGACTTGAACTCTAGCACCACCTATTGGATGTAACAATTCTAAAAGTTAATATTGACTCTTTAACCCCTTCACCCCCGGAGCTTTTTCCGTTTTTTCATTTTCGTTTATCGCTCCCCTCCATCCCAGCGCAATAACTTTTTTTATTTCGCCGTCCATATGGCCATGTGAGGGCTTATTTTTTGCGGGACGAGATGTACTTTTGAACGATACCTTTGGTTTTACCATACCGTGTAACAGAAAATGGTAAAAAAATTCCAGATGTGATGAAATTGCAAAAAAAGTGCAATCTCACACTTGTTTTTTGTTTGGCTTTTTTGCTAGGTTCACTAAATGCTAAAACTGACCTGCCATTATGATTCTCCAGGTCATTACGAGTTCTTAGACACCTAACATGTCTAGGTTATTTTTTATCTAAGTGGTAAAAAAAAAATTCCAAAGTTTGCTAAAAAAAAAAAAAAAAAAAAAAAATTGCGCGATTTTCCGATACCCGTAGCGTCTCCAATTTTCATGATCTGGGGTCGGGTGAGGGCTTATTTTTTGCGTGCCAAGCTGGCATTTCTAATGATACCATTTTGGTGTAGATACGTTCTTTTGATCGCCCGTTATTGCATTTTAATGCAATATCGCGGCGACCGAAAAAACGTAATTTTGGCGTTTTGATTTTTTTCTCACTACGCCATTTAGCGGTCAGGTTAATCCTTTGTTTTTATTGATAGATCGGGCGATTCTGAACGCGGCAATACCAAATATGTGTAGGTTTGATTTTTTTTTTTTATAGTTTTATTTTGATTGGGGCGAAAGGGGGGGGGTGATTTGAACTTTTATATATTTTTTATTTTTTTTATATTTTTAACCACTTTTTTTTTTTAATTTTGGCATGCTTCAATAGCCTCCATAGGAGGCTAAGAAGCATGCACAACTCGATCGGCTCTGCTACATAGAGGTAACATACAGATCACCTCTATGTAGCAGAAAGGCAGGTGTACTTTGAGCGCCGACCACTGGGTGGCGCTCAAAGCAATCGGCCATCAACAACCATAGAGGTCTCAAGGAGACCTCTGGTTGTTATGGCGATGCACTGCTGACCCCCGATCATGTGACGGGGGTCAGCAGTGCGAGCACTTCCGGCCGCGCGGCCGGGAGCGCTAGTTAAATGCCGCTGTCAGCGCTTGATGGCGGCATTTAACTAGTTGATGGGCGCGGGCGGATCGCGATTCGGCTCGCGCTCATTGCGGCTTTAAGGTGGGCTCGCCGCCGGAGCCCACCTTAAAGCAGGGGATCTGCCAGCTGACGTACTATTCCGTCAGCTGGCAGAAAGGGGTTAAGGAGCCAATCCACATGACTTAGGATAATAAACCAATCCTGAAACTCCATTTGCAGACACATTTTTAAGAGGTGATTTCACCTCAGTGCAAAGCAGGTTATCTGATTTGACTAGGTTATAGGCCTCTGACTGGGGGGTTGAGGGCGCATGTTTCTCCTCGTCGAGAGTTCCAAGCAAGCAAAAGGAGACCTATAGGCCATGCAATGCTCTTCTAGGAAGTTAAAAATGCAAATTTAGAGGGGAAGAGAACCTGAAGTCTAGCTCTACCTATTGGATGTAGAAATCCTAAAAGTCAATATCAACCGTTTAATGACCCTTGCCAAATTACTTAGGATAAGTAGCATTGATGAGCAGAAGTGCTTGGATAACGTGTGTTTTATCCGAGTATCATGGGCGTGCTAGGATAATATGTTTGAGTCCCGGCGGCTGCATGTTTTGCAGATGTTAGACAGTCACAACACATGTGGGGATTACCTAACAAACAGTTATAACAAACGGTATCCAAACTCGTTCGCTCATCATTAATAAGTAGCCAAACTTCAAACTCTATTTGCAGACACGTGTTTCAGGGTGTTTGCCCCTCCTCAGCGCAAAGTAGGAGATCTGATTTGGCTAGGGTGGGATTACATGAAGAGACAGAAGGATTTGCAGAAGCCTAAATCCACAGCAGATATGTGGGTAGTGTAAGGCAGCTACCGGACACATGGTTGATGTGAGGTATGTATCACAGAGATGGTTGTCATCTGTGATGTAATCCTGAAGTATTGCTCTAGTGCAGATAGCACTAAGAGGTTTGTTTGGTGTATCTGAACCAGGTTTTATGGGCAAATTTGGGTTGACAATGGCGCTAGCGTATGAAAGGGGAAAATAAAACTGCTGCAAATATTAAAACAACACCACCTGGTTGTCCAACACTAAATGAAAGTTAAAAATATATAAATATCTGCGCTGAGTATATACCCCTAGGAATGAATAAGGCTTTTCCTCGCAATTGCTCACAGAATAAAGTGTTGTGGATGACAAACAGATAGTTAGGTTACCTTGTGTAGCAGAAGTGGAGGTTTGGCTCAACGTTCAATCTTTCGTTGATCCTGGGTCCGGGGTAGGGTGAAGATCTCTCAAGAATATTTACCAGTTGCGGTTCAGGAAGTCTTCAGGAGCGCTGTTCCGGCTGGTGACAGGTGCTCCTCTTGCTTCGCTGGTAGATTCTTACATGAGCGATGAGCGCTCGTGGCAGAAGGTAGCAGAAGACGGCAACGCACGTCCCTGATGAAGGAATCCGTGCATTCCGAAACGCATAGGAAATTGGCCACACGGAGCTATGTACACCTTCACGTACCCGATCACTTGATCAGTGACGTCACGCAAGGTCCTGCTTGCAGATCACCGGCTTACCGCGCGTTGCCGTCTTCTGCTACCTTCTGCCACAAGCGCTCATCGCTTGTGTAAGAATCCACCAGCGAAGCAAGAGGAGCACCTGTCACCGGCTGGGACAGCGCTCCTGAAAACTTCCTGAACCGCAACTGGTAAATATTCTTGAGCGGTTTTATGGGCAGCCTGAGAGATGCAAGGGACTGGCTGCCCACATACCTCACCTCTGGGTGTGGTTAACATGTTAAAATGGTGTCCGTTGTTTGACAAATGGTTGTGTGTGAAGGGAGAAGGCCTCCTGTGGGGTATATCCAAACCGAACTGGTGTACTGCACGCTATCCAGCCTGTGTGACCAGGACTGACTCTCAAGAAACTTAATCAAATGTAATTAAAAGGGAAATGCTTCCTGTTTTGCCTCCCAATAAATCAAACTGAGTAACATTCCTACTGTAGTTATACCTGATTTTACCTGTTTAGTCGTGTCTGACTATTGGATACAGTGGCTTACAAAAGTATTCACACCTTTGCTTTTTACCTACTTTGTTACATTACAATCTTTGTTTACATATTTTTGTAATCCAATTTGTGTGTGAGGCATCAGCGCTAAGTAGTCTAAGTTAGCGAAGTGAGAAAACTAAATTAAATTTATGGGATCAAATAACTAAAAATTGGCATGTACAGATTTTTTCCCCCCTTTGCTATGAGACCTCCCAAAAATTTCTGGTGCAAGCAATTACCTTCATAAGTCACATGCTTAGTGAAAGGAAGTCCACATGTGTGAAATCTAGGGCCCCCTTCACGTCTGTTTTTTATTTCCATATGCAGACCATTTTTAACCCCTTCGTGCCATGCGCCGTACTAGTACGGCGCTGCCGGCACTGCATTAGTGCCAGCCGCAGTACTAGTACGGCGCCCCGATCACCGCGGTCTCACGCTGAGCGCCGCGGTGATCGGGTGCGGGTGTCAGCTGTATATGACAGCTGACACCCCGCAGCAATGCCCACGATCGGCGCTGTCGCCGATCGCGGGCATTTAACCCCTCTGATGCCGCTGTCAATAGTGACAGCGGCATAGAGGGGGATCGCGCAGGGACGGGGGCTCCCTGCGCTCTCCCACCGGAGCAACGCGATGAGATCGCGCTGCTCCGGTGACCTGGAAGGAGTCCCCGGATCCAAGATGGCCGCGGGACTCCTTCCGGGTCATAAGATGACCCTGCTTGCCGGCGTCTGCTGAGAATCCTCATAGCAGGCGCCGGCAAGCCTGTGGAACGTGCCTGTCACATCGGTGATCAGACCGAGTGCTATGCACACGGTCTGATCACCGATCTGTGATGTCCCCTCCTGGGACAAAGTAAAAAAGTAAAAAAAAAAATTTTCCAAATGTGTAAAAAAAAAAAAAAAAAAATTCCTAAATAAAGAAAAAAAAATATATATATTCCCATAAATACATTTCTTTATCTAAATAAAAAAAACACCACACAATAAAAGTACACATATTTAGTATCGCCGCATCCGTAACAACCCCACCTATAAAACTATATCACTAGTTAACCCCTTCAGTGAACACCGTAAAAAAAAAAAAAAAAAAACGAGGCAAAAAACAACGCTTTATTCTCATACCGCCAAACAAAAAGTGGAATAACACGCGATCAAAAAGACGGATATAAATAACCATGGTACCGCTGAAAACGTCATCTTGTCCCGCAAAAAAAAAGCCGCCATACAGCATCATCAGCAGAAAAATAAAAAAGTTATAGCTCTCAGAATAAAGCGATGCAAAAACAATTATTTTTTATATAAAATAGTTTTTATTGTGTAAAAGCGCCAAAACATAAAAAAATTATATAAATGAGTTATCGCTGTAATCGTACTGACCCGAAGAATAAAACTGCTTTATCCTTTTTACCAAACGCGGAACGGTATAAACGCACCCCCTAAAAGAATTTCAGGAATTGCTGGTTTTTGTTCATTCCGCCTCCCAAAAATCGGAATAAAAAGCGATCAAAAAATGTCATGTACCCGAAAATGGTACCAGCAAAAACGTCAACTCGTCCCGCAAAAAACAAGATCTCACATGACTCTGTGGACCAAAATATGGAAAAATTATAGCTCTCAAAATGTGGTGATGCAAAAACTATTGTTTGCAATAAAAAGCGTCTTTTAGTGTGTGACGGCTGCCAATCATAAAAATCCGCCCAAAAAACGCTATATAAGTAAATCAAATCCCCCTTCATCACCCCCTTAGTTAGGAAAAATAATAAAATTTTTAAAAATATATTTATTTCCATTTTCCCGTTAGGCTACTTTCACACTAGCGTCGGTACGGGGCCGTCGCGCTGCGTCGGCCCGACATACCGACGCATACTGTGCAAGCGCCGCACAACGGGGGCAGCGGATGCTGTTTTTCCACGCATCCGCTGCCCCATTGTGAGGTGCGGGGAGGTGGGGGCGGAGTTCCAGCCGCGCATGCGCGGTCGGAAATGGTGGACCGTCGGCACAAAAAAAGTTACATGTAACGTTTGTTGCTGCCGGCGGTCCGCCACAACACGACGCAACCGTCGCACGACGCTTGCGACGTGTGTCAATACGTCGCTAATGTTAGTCTATGGGGAAAAAACGCATCCTGCAGATGACTTTGCAGGATGCGTTTTTTCGCCAAAACGACGCATTGCGACGTATGCAAAAAAACGCTAGTGTGAAAGTAGCGCTAGGGTTAGGACTAGGGTTTGGGCTAGGGTTAGGGTTAGGGCTGGGGTTAGGGTTGGGGTTTCAGTTAGAATTGGGGAGTTTTCACTGTTTAGGCACATCAGGGGCTCTCCAAACGCGACATGGCGTCCGATCTCAACGCGTTTGTTTGCGTTAAAAACGCATGCGTTTTTATAGAAAAAAAACAGAACACACTGAAAAGTCACCCACCACCATCAAGGTGATAAAGGGATCCAAACCCTAACCCTAACCCTACCCCTAAACTCATCCCTAACCGTTTAATGAACATTTTCTGACAGTCATAGTGCCACGTATTTCAGTGCCACGTATTTCAGTGCCACGTATTTCAGTGCCACGTATTTCAGTGCCACGTATTTCAGTGCCACATATTTCAGTGCCACATATTTCAGTGCCACGATATTTCAGTGCCACGATATTTCAGTGCCACGATATTTCAGTGCCACGTATTTAAGTGCTACGGTATTTCAGTGAAATACGTGGCACTGAAATATCGTGGCATTTACGTGAAATACGTGGCACTTAAATACGTGGCACTTAAATACGTGGCACCTTAATACGTGGCACTTAAATACGTGGCACTTAAATACGTGGCACTTAAATACGTGGCACTTATATACGTGGCACTTAAATATCGTGGCATGTACATGAAATACATGGCACTTATATACGTGGCACTTATATACGTGGCACTTATATACGTGGCACTTATATACGTGGCCACTGAAATATCGTGGCACTTATATACGTATATACGTATATAAACGTATTTCAGTGCCACGTATTTCAGTGCCACGTATTTCAGGTTAGGGGTAGGGGTAGGGTTAGGGGTAGGGTTAGGGTTTTTTGGTTTTTTCTTGTTTTCTTGTGTTTTTCTATAAAAACGCATGCGTCTAAAAAACGCATGCGTTTTACCGCGATTACATGCGTTTTTTCACACATGCGTTTTTAAAAAAAACGCAAGTGTGAAACCAGCCTTACCCTTGGGAAAATAAAAACATGGGGGCTAAAATATAATTTTCGTGGAAAAAAATATATTTTTTATTTTCGCGGCTCTGCGTTATAAACTGTAGTGAAGCACTTGGGGGTTCAAAGTTCTCACAACACATCTAGATAAGTTCCGTGGGGGGTCTAGTTTCCAATATGGGGTCACTTGTGGGGGGTTTCTACTGTTTAGGTACATCAGGGGCTCTGCAAATGCAACATGACACCTGCAGACCAATCCATCTAAGTCTGCATTTCAAACGGCGCTCCTTCCCTTCCGAGCTCTGCCGTGCACCCAAACGGTGGTTTATCCCCATATATGAAGTATCAGCGTACTCAGGACAAATTGGACAACAACTTTTGTTGTCCAATTTCTCCTGTTACCCTTGGGAAAATAAAAATGTGGGGGCTAAAATATAATTTTCGTGGAAAAAAAAATATTTTTTATTTTCATGGCTCTGCGTGATAAACTGTAGTGAAACACTTGTTGGTTCAAAGTTCTCACAACACATCTAGATAAGTTCCGTGGGGGGTCTAGTTTCCAATATGGGGTCACTTGTGGGGGGTTTCTACTGTTTAGGTACATCAGGGGCTCTGCAAATGCAACATGACACCTGCAGACCAATCCATCTAAGTCTGCATTTCAAACGGCGCTCCTTCCCTTCCGAGCTCTGCCGTGCGCCCAAACAGTGGTTCCCCCCCAATGTATGGGGTATCAGCGTACTCAGGACAAATTGGACAATAACTTTTGTGGTCCAATTTCTCCTGTTACCCTTGGGGGAAAAAAAATTGCGGGCTAAAACATCATTTTGTGGAAAGAAAAAATGATATTTTGATTTTCACAGCGCTACATTCTAAACTTTAGTGAAACAACTGGGGGTTAAAAGTGCTCACCACACATCTAAATAAGTTCCTTAGGGGGTCTTCTTTCCAAAATGGTGTCACTTGTGGGGGTTTCCACTGTTTAGGCACGTCAGGGGCTCTCCAAACACGACATGGGTTCCGATCTCAATTCCAGCCAATTTTGCATTGAAAAGTCAAATGGCGCTCCTTCCCTTCCGAGCTCTGCCATGCGCCCAAACAGTGGTTTATCCCCATATATGAAGTATCAGCGTACTCAGGACAAATTGCACAACAACTTTTGGGGTCCAATTTATCCTGCTACCCTTGGGAAAATAAAAAATTTGGGGCAAAAATATCATTTTTTGTGAAAATTAATATTAATTTTTTTTTACGGCTCTACATTATAAACTTCTGTGAAGCACTTGGAGGTTCAAAGTGCTCACCACACATCTAGATTAGTTCCTTAGAGGGTCTACTTTCCAAAATGGTGTCATTTGTGGGGGTTTCCACTGTTTAGGCACATCAGGGGCTCTCCAAACACGACATGGGTTCCGATCTCAATTCCAGCCAATTTTGCATTGAAAAGTCAAATGGCGCTCCTTCCCTTCCGAGCTCTGCCATGCGCCCAAACAGTGGTTTATCCCCATATATGAAGTATCAGCGTACTCAGGACAAATTGCACAACAACTTTTGGGGTCCAATTTATCCTGCTACCCTTGGGAAAATAAAAAATTTGGGGCAAAAAGATCTTTTTTGTGAAAATTAATATTAATTTTTTTTACGGCTCCACATTATAAACTTCTGTGAAGCACTTGGAGGTTCAAAGTGCTCACCACACATCTAGATTAGTTCCTTAGAGGGTCTACTTTCCAAAATGGTGTCACTTGTGGGGGTTTCCACTGTTTAGGCACGTCAGGGGCTCTCCAAACACGACATGGGTTCCGATCTCAATTCCAGCCAATTTTGCATTGAAAAGTCAAATGGCGCTCCTTCCCTTCCGAGCTCTGCCATGTGCCCAATCAATGGTTTACCCCAACATGTGGGGTATCGGCGTACTCAGGACAAATTGTACAACAACTTTTTTGGTCCAATTTCTCCTGTTACCCTTGGTAAAATAAAACAAATTGGATCTGAAGTAAAAATTTTGTGAAAAAAAAGTTAAATGTTCAATTTTTTTTAAACATTCCAAAAATTCCTGTGAAGCACCTGAAGGGTTAATAAACTTTTTGAATGTGGTTTAGAGTACCTTGAGGGGTGCAGTTTTTAGAATGGTGTCACTTTTGGACATTTTCTGTCATATAGACCCCTCAAAGTCACTTCAAGTGTGAGGTGGTCCGTAAAAAAAATGGTTTTGCAAATTTTGTTGCAAAAATGAAAAATCGCTGGTCAACTTTTAACCCTTATAACTCCCTAACAAAAAAAAATTATGTTTCCAAAATTGTGCTGATGTAAAGCAGACATGTGGGAAATGTTGTTTATTAACTATATTATGTGATATAACTCTCTAATTTAAGGGCATAAAAACGAAAAATTTGAAAATTGCTAAATTTTCATAATTTTCGACAAATTTCTGTTTTTTTCACAAATAAATGCAAGTCATATCGAAGAAGTTTTACCACTATCATAAAGTACAATATGTCATGAGAAAACAATCTCAGAATCACCAGGATCCGTTGAAGCGTTTCAGAGTTATGACCTCATAAAGTGACAGTGGTCAGAATTGTAAAAATTGGCCGTGTCACTTAGGTGAAAACAGGCTTTGGGGTGAAGGGGTTAAGGACTGCAAATACGGACACACGCACACCCATTGTATTCAATCGTGGTGCACACATGTCAGGTTTTTCACACGGACTGTGAGTCCTTGTGAAAAACGTCAGAAATGTCCCTTTTTGTAACGTACCACAGACGAAATGCGCACTGCATATGTGCACACTGATGACACAGAGATGACATCCGTGTGTCATTAGTGTGACATGTAGCGGCGACAGTGTAACAGTACAATTAGTGCTGTTCCCAGGCGCCGGGTGCTGCATGCAGCTCTCATCATTGTTGTCTGGTCTACCTGGAATCAGTGAGATCAGGCAATGCTGATGAGACTTTATAATATACACCAACCTTGCGGATATATTTTTTATTATTATCCCTTCTACCCCGTGTGCCCATTGCACACAATTGGGAAGGGAGAAAGGGAGGGCAAAACTCCCACATAATATACTAAATAAATTCAAGAGAGCATAATGCCCCAAAGCAGGAAATACACAGCATAATCAATTTGTTATGCAAAAGTATAGATTTATTAACATAGTACAAAACAAGATAACACTGGTATTTTGAGGGTGAGGTGTATGACTCATAAGTACACCAGCATAGGAATATGCACATCAAATCATGTGACAAGGGTAGAATGATAGAACCGCAGTTAATGTGTGTAATACCGCAGAGAAACGGGCAAAAAAGTGCAAATTGGGGATGTATAACTATGGGTAGAAAAAGGGGAGCAAGAGAAATCTATTTTTAATGGCACAATGGCCAGTCCACAAAAACCGGAGGAAAAGCCCCAATAACCAACTACCCACCCTCTATTGCAATATGCCCGGAAGAAAAAGTATGGCTAAGCCATAACCCATAAGCAAAGCTTACCCATGCTGATGAGACTTGTAGTCAGCACCCACTGTGTAGCGTGTTTTAAATAAATAAAAAAACAACATGGCGCGTAATTTTGATAACCAGCTAAGGAAAAGCTATGGGCTAGTGGCCAAAAGCCAAAAACGTTCCTAGGCTTGTAATATCAGCTCACAGCTGTTTGCTTACCCTTTACTGGTTCATATAGGGGAGATCCCTCCTAAAAAATGTCATGGGGTCCCCCTATTTTTACTAACCAACAAAGGCTAAACAGCCAGTTGCTGGTTAATATTAACCCCTACACGACTTGCACTGTACATGTACTGCTCATATCGTATCTCTCCCTTTCATGTGGTCTCTGGCACTGAGCACACATCTTTCCTGGCACATGTCAGCTGTTTTGAACAGCTGACATGTGCTCCTAACAGCTGCGGGTGGAATTGCAATTCACCCGTGGCTATTAACCTCTTAAATGCCACTGTCAATCTCTGACAGCAGCATTTAATGTGATCGTGCCGGAAGAGCATCACTAATCCCACCCATTGGAGCCCTTGTCACATGACCGCGGGTTGCCGATGGGTTGGCATGGCAACCCGGAGTATGCAACAGACCCCTGTGGTTGTTATTGTCGGATTGCTATGAGTGCCTCCCAGGGGTTGGCTATCGTAGCAAGTGAACACTTCTGCCACATAGAGGCAATCTGATCATTGCCTGTGTGTAGCAGAGGCGATCAGAAGATCGCAGCTTTCAGTCTCCCATGGAGACTATTGAAGCAAGTGAAAAGTAAAAATAAATGCTTTTAAAAATATTAAAAAATAAAAAAATATAAAAGTTCAAATTACCCCCCTTTCGCTCCATTCAAAATAAAGCAATTAAAAAATAACAACACATATTTGGTATCGCCACATTCAGAATTGCCCGATCTATCGAGATATAAAAAGAATTAACCCCTTCATGACCCAGCCTATTTTGGCCTTAATGACCTTGCCGTTTTTTGAAATTCTGACCAGTGTCCCTTTATGAGGTAATAACTCAGGAACGCTTCAACGGATCCTAACGATTCTGAGATTGTTTTTTCGTGACATATTGGGCTTCATGTTAGTGGTAAATTTAGGTCAATAATTTCTGAGTTTATTTGTGAAAAAAACGGAAATTTGGCAAAAAATTTGAAAATTTCGCAATTTTCACATTTTGAATTTTTATTCTGTTAAACCAGAGAGTTATGTGACACAAAATAGTTAATAAATAACGTTTCCCACATGTCTACTTTACATCAGCACAATTTTGGAAACAATTTTTTTTTTTGCTAGGAAGTTATAAGGGTTAAAATTTGACCAGTGATTTCTCATTTTTACAACAAAATTTACAAAACCATTTTTTTTAGGGACCACCTCACATTTGAAGTCATTTTGAGGGTTCTATATGGCTGAAAATACCCAAAAGTGACACCATTCTAAAAACTGCACCCCTCAAGGTGCTCAAAACCACATTCAAGAAGTTTATTAACCCTTCAGGTGTTTCACAGCAGCAGAAGCAACATGGAAGTAAAAAATGAACATTTAACTTTTTAGTCACAAAAATGATCTTTTAGCAACAATTTTTTTATTTTCCCAAGGGTAAAAGGAGAAACTGGAACAGGAACGTTGTTGTCCAATTTGTCCTGAGTACGCTGATACCTCATATGTGGGGGTAAACCACTGTTTGGGCGCACAGCAGGGCTCGGAAGGGAAGGAGCGCCATTTGACTTTTTGAATGAAAAATTGGCTCCAATCTTTAGCGGACACCATGTCGCGTTTGGAGAGCCCCCGTGTGCCTAAACATTGGAGCTCCCCCACAAGTGACCACATTTTGGAAACTAGACCCCCCAAGGAACTTATCTAGAAGCATAGTGAGCACTTTAAACCCCCAGGTGCTTCACAAATTGATCTGTAAAAATTAAAAAGTACTTTTTTTTCACAAAAAAATTATTTTAGCCTCAATTTTTTCATTTTCACATGGGCAACAGGATAAAATGGATCCTAAATTTTGTTGGGCAATTTCTCCTGAGTACACCAATACCTCACATGTGGGGGTAAACCACTGTTTGGGCACATGGTAAGGCTCGGAAGGGATGGAGCGCCATTTGACTTTTTGAATGAAAAATTATCTCCATCGTTAGCGGACACCATGCCGCGTTTGGAAAGCCCCTGTGTGCCTAAACATTGGAGCTCCTCCACAAGTGACCCCATTTTGGAAACTAGACCCCCCAAGGAACTCATCTAGAGGCATAGTGAGCACTTTAAACCCCCAGGTGCTTCACAAATTGATCCGCAAAAATGAAAAAGTACTTTTTTTTTCACACACAATTTCTTTTAGCCTCAATTCTTTCATTTTCACATGGGCAACAGGATAAAATGGATCCTAAAATTTGTTGGGCAATTTCTCCTGAGTATGCCGATACCTCATATGTGGGGGTAAACCACTGTTTGGGTGCACGGCAAGGCTCGGAAGGGGAGGCGTGCCATTTGACTTTTTGAATGGAAAATTAGCTCCAATCGTTAGCGGACACCATGTCGCATTTGGAGAGCCCCTGTGTGCCTAAACATTGGAGCTCCCCTACAAGTGACCCCATTTTGGAAACTAGACCCCCCAAGGAACTTATCTAGATGCATAGTGAGCACTTATAACCCCCAGGTGCTTCACAGAAGTTTATAACACAGAGCCGTGAAAATAAAAAAATAATTTTTCTTTCCTCAAAAATGATTTTTAGCCCAGAATTTTTTATTTTCCCAAGGGTAATAGGAGCAATTGGACCCCAAATGTTGTTGTCCAGTTTGTCCTGAGTACGATGATACCCCATATGTGGGGGTAAACCACTGTTTGGGCGCACGGCAGGGCTCGGAAGGGAAGGCACGCCATTTGGCTTTTTGAATGGAAAATTAGCTCCAATCATTAGCGGACACCATGTCGCGTTTGGAGAGCCCCTGTGTGCCTAAACAGTAGGAACTCCCCACAAGTGACTCCATTTTGGAAACTAGACCCCCAAGGGAACTTATTTAGATGTGTGGTGAGCACTTTGAACCCCCAAGTGCTTCACAGAAGTTTATAACGCAGAGCCGTGAAAATAATAAATGTGTTTCCTTTCCTCAAAAATATTTTTTTAGCCCAGAATTTTTTATTTTTGCAAGAGTAACAGGAGAAATTGGACCCCAAAAGTTGTTGTCCAGTTTCTCCTGAGTACGCTGATACCCCATATGTGGGGGTAAACCACTGTTTTGGCACACGTCGGGGTTCGGAAGGGAAGTAGTGACGTTTTGAAATGCAGACTTTGATGGAATGCTCTGCGGGCATCAGGTTGAGTTTGCAGAGCCCCTGATGTGCCTAAACAGTAGGAACTCCCCACAAGTGACTCCATTTTGGAAACTAGACCCCCAAGGGAACTTATCTAGATGTGTGGTGAGCACTTTGAACCCCCAAGTGCTTCACAGAAGTTTATAACGCAGAGCCGTGAAAATAATAAATGTGTTTCCTTTCCTCAAAAATATTTTTTTAGCCCAGAATTTTTTATTTTTGCAAGAGTAACAGGAGAAATTGGACCCCAAAAGTTGTTGTCCAGTTTCTCCTGAGTACGCTGATACCCCATATGTGGGGGTAAACCACTGTTTGGGCACATGCCGGGGCTCGGAAGGGAAGTAGTAACGTTTTGGAATGCAGACTTTGATGGAATGGTCTGCGGGCATCATGTTACGTTTGCAGAGCCCCTGATATGCCTAAACAGTAGAAACCCCCCACAAGTGACCCGATTTTGGAATCTAGACCCCCCAAGGAACTTATCTAGATGTGTGGTGAGCACGTTCAACCCCCAAGTGCTTCACAGAAGTTTACAACGCAGAGCCGTGAAAATAAAAAATCATTTTTCTTTCCTCAAAAAAGATGTTTTAGCAAGCAATTTTTTATTTTCACAAGGGTAACAGGAGAATTTGGACCCCAATATTTGTTGCCCAGTTTGTTTTGAGTACGCTGATACCCCATATGTGGGGGTAAACCACTGTTTGGGCGCACGTCAGGGCTCGGAAGGGAAGTAGTGACATTTGAAATGCAGACTTTGATGGAATGGTCTGCGGGCGTCCCATTGCATTTGCAGAGCCCCTGATGTGCCTAAACAGTAGAAACACCCCACAAGTGACCCCATTTTGGAAACTAGACCCCCGAAGGAACTTATCTAGATGTGTGGTGAGCACTTTCAACCCCCAAGTGCTTCACAGAAGTTTATAACGCAGAGCCGTGAAAATAAAAAATAATTGTTCTTTCCTCAAAAATTATGTTTTAGCAAGTAATTTTTTATTTTTGCAAGGGTAACAGGAGAAATTGGACCCCAACAGTTGTTGCCCAGTTTGTCCTGAGTACGCTGGTACCCCAAATGTGGGGGTAAACCACTGTTTGGGCGCACGTCGGGGCTTGGAAGGGCGGGAGCACCATTTGACTTTTTGAACGCAAGATTGGCTGGAATCAATGGTGGCGCCATGTTGCGTTTGGAGACCCCTGATGTGCCTAAACAGTGGAAACCCCTCAATTCTAACTTCAACACTAACCCCAACACACCCCTAATCCTAATCCCAACTGTAGCCATAACCCTAATCACAACCCTAACCCCAACACACCCCTAACCACAACCCTAACCGCAACACACCCGTAATCCTAATTCCAACCCTAATCCTAACCCTAATCCCAACCGTAACCCTAATCCCAACCCTAACCACAACTGTAACCCCAACACACCCCTAACCCTATCCGTAACCCTAACCACAAGCCTAATCTTAACCCTATTTCAAACCCTAGCCCTAATTCCAACCCTAACTCTAATTCCAACCCTAACCCTAAGGCTATGTGCCCACGTTGCGGATTCGTGTGAGATTTTTCCGCACGATTTTTGAAAAATCTGCAGGTAAAAGGCACTGCGTTTTACCTGCGGATTTACAGCAGATTTCCAGTGTTTTTTTGTGCGGATTTCACCTGCGGATTCCTATTGAGGAACAGGTGTAAAATGCTGCGGAATCCGCACAAAGAATTGACATGCTGCAGAAAATACAACGCAGCGTTTCTGCACGGAATTTTCCGCACCATGGGCACAGCGGATTTGGTTTTCCTTAGGTGTACATGGTACTGTAAACCTGATGGAAAACTGCTTCGAATTCGCAGCGGCCAATCCGCTGCGGATCCGCGGCCAATCCGCTGCGGATCCGCGGCCAATCCGCTGCCGATCCGCTGCGGATCCGCGGCCGATCCGCTGCGGATCCGCTGCGGATCCGCTGTGTATCCGCTGCCGATCTGCGGCCGATCCGCTGCGGATCCGCTGCGGATCCGCTGCCGATCCGCGGCCGATCCGCTGCGGATCCGCTGCGGATCCGCTGCCGATCCGCTGCGGATCCGCTGTGTATCCGCTGCCGATCCGCGGCCGATCCGCTGCGGATCCGCTGTGTATCCGCTGCGGATCCGCGGCCGATCCGCTGCGGATCCGCGGCCAAATCCGCACTGTGTGCACATGCCATAACCCTAACCCTAACCCTACCCCTAGTTCTAGTTCTAACCCTAGTTCTAACCCTAACCCAAGTGGAAAAAAATATATATATATTTTCTTTATTTTATTATTGTCCCTACCTATGGGGGTGATAAAGGGGGGGGTTTATTTATTATTTTTTTATTTTGATCGCTGTGATAGAACCTACCACAGCGATCAAAATGTACTTTGCCGGCCGGCAGATGCGGCGGGCGCACTGCGCATGCGCCCGCCATTTTGGAAGATGGCGGCACCCAGGGAGAAGACGGACCGACTTCGGGAGGCTCGGTAAGTATGAGGGGGTGGTGGGGGGGTGGATCGGAGCACAGGGGGGGGGATCGGAGGACCGGGGGAGCGGACAGGAGCACGGGGGAGCGGACAGGAGCACGGGGGAGCGGACAGGGGGACGGAGGGGGGTACCGGAGAGAACGGAGGACTGGGGAGGAGATCGGGGGCGGTGGGGGGGGGGCAGAACATGATTTCCAGCCATGGCAGATGCTATTGCAGCATCGGCCATGGCTGGATTGCAATATTTCACCATTTTCATAGGTGAAATATTGCAAATTGCTCTGATTGGCTGTTGCACTTTCAACAGCCAATCAGAGCGATCGTAGCCACGTGGGGGCAAAGCCACCCCCCCTGGGCTGAAGTACAACTCCCCCTCTCCCTGCAGATCGGGTAAAATAGGAGTTAACCCTTTCACCCGATCTGCAGGGATGCGATCATTCCATGACGCCACATAGGCGTCATGGGTCGGATTGGCACCGACTTTCATGACGCCTACGTGGCGTCAAAGGTCGGGAAGGGGTTAATCAGATCGGTGAACAACGTAGCGAAAAAAAAGTCAAAATGCCAGAATTACGTTTTTTTGGTCGTCACAACATTGCATTAAAATGCAAAAATGGTCGATCAAAAGATCGTATCCACACCAAAATGGTTAAAAACTTCAGCTCAGCATGCAAAAAATAAGCCCTCACCCAGCCCCAGATTACAATAAATGGAGACGCTCGGAAAATGACAATTTTTAAACAAACTTTGGATTTTTTTTCACCTCTTGAAAAAGAACCTATACATGTTTGGTATCTACAAACACATAATGACCTGAATCATAATGGACAGTCAATTTTAGTATTTGGTGAACATGGTGAAAAAAAAACCTGTTGTGGAATTGCACTTTTTTGCAATTTCACCTCACTTGGATTTTTTTTCCCTGTTTCCCAGTACATGATATGGTAAAACCAATGGTGTTCAAAAGTACAACTCGTCCTGCAAAAAACAAGCCCTCACATGGCCATATTGTAAAAAAGTTATGGAAAGCAGGGGAGCAAAAAACAGAAACGCAAAAACGGAAATGGGCTGCGGCATGAAGGAGTTAATAACCTAGGAAGGGGCCATGGATACTGGCCCCTTCCAAGACTAAAAACTTCAGTCCTCAGCCTCCCCAGAAATGGCGCATCTATTAGATGAGCCAAATCTGTCACTTACCCTTCACTCTTCCCACTTGCCCTGGTGTTGTGGCAAGTGTGGTCATACAGGTGCTTCTCAAAAAATTTGAATATCATCAAAAAGTTAATTTGTTTCAGTTCTTCAATACAAAAAATGAGACTCATACAGTGGGGGAAAAAAAGATTGGCAAGATGTATGTCTTGTATGTCTTCCATTTTCTTATTATTGTTCCCACAGTTGATTTCATCACACCAAGCTGCTTGCCTATTGCAGATTCAGTCTTCCCAGCCTGGTGCAGGGCTACAATTTTGTTTCTGGTGTCCTTCGACAGCTCTTTGGTCTTCTTCACCATAGTGGAGTTTGGAGTGTGACAGTTTGAAGTTGTGGACAGGTGTCTTTTATACTGATAACAAATTCAAACAAGTGACATTATTACAGTTAATGAGTGGAGGACAGAGGAACCTCTTAAAGAAGAAGTTACATGTCTGTGAGAGACAGAAATCTAAGTGCTAAGTACCATATATGCTGGTGTATAAGCCAAGATTTTCAGCACATTTTTTTGTGCTGAAAACGCCCCTCTAGGCTTATACACGAGTCATTGTCGGCGGAAGAGGAGGGGTGGGGGAGCAGAAGACATCATACTCACCCTCCTGGTGTCATAGCTGCATATCAGTCCCTGCATCTTGGGCGCCGGCATCTCTCTTCCTGTCTTCCTTTCTGTGCTGAGCGGTCACGTGGTACCGCTCATAGGTGTGGAGCACATATTCATTACTTTAATGTGCGGTATCACTGACTGCTCAGCACAGGAAGGAAGACCGGAAGAGAGATGCCGGCGCCCAAGATCCAGGGACTGATATGCAGTGCCAGGAGGGTGAGCAGGACTGGAGGAGGGTGAGCCATGCAATATTTACCTGTCCTCTCGCTGTGACATTCAGGTGAGAGGGCGCGATGGCTTGGTTAGTGCGCGCCCTCTGCCTGAACAGTCACTGCAGAGAGCAGGCGACGCTGAGGAGCAGCGGGCAGTGGCGAGAGGTGAGTATGTCAGGTTTTTTTTAAATCTCTGCAGCGACATTATATGGGGCATTATACGCTGCAATGCTATCCACTGGGCCACCGTGCTACCCTGTTAATGATGGCCCCATAAGATGCTCCATACAAAAATATGCCCCATATAATGGTGCATAAAAGTTAATGATGGCCCCATAAGATGCTCCATACAAAAATATGCCCCATATAATGCTGGATAAAGGTTAATGATGGCCTCATAAGATGCTCCATATTAAAATAGCACCGATCGTGGGCACTGCTGTGAGGAGTCAGCTGTCACATACAGCTGACACCCGCACGCAATCGCTGCGGCGCTTACCGTGAGACCGCGGTGATTGCAGCGCCGTACTAGTACTGCTTGTGGCACAAATGCAGTTGCCCCAGAGCAGTATTAGTATGGCGCATGTCGCTAAGGGGTTAAGTGGGAGAACTTGCACAATTGGTGGCTGACTAAATACGTTTTTCCCCAGTGTATATAGAGTAATTACAAACAGAGTGATCTGTTTAAAGTGTTTATTTCTGTTAATGTTGATGATTATGGCTTACAGCCAATGAAAACCCAAAAGTCATTATCTCAGTAAATTAGAATACTTTATAACAACAGCTTGAAAAATGATTTTAAAATCCGAAATGTTGGCCTACTGAAATGTATGTTCAGTAAATGCACTCAGCACTTGGTCGGGGCTGTATCAATGTGATGTGGCATGGAGGCGATCAGCCTGTGGCACTACTGAGGTGTTATGGAAGCCTAGGTTGCTTTGATAGCAACCTTTAGCTCGTTTGCATTGTTGGGTCTGGTGTCTCTCATCTTCTTCTTGACAATACCCCATAGATTCTCTGTGGGGTTAAGGTCAGGCGACTTTGCTGGCCAATCAAGCACAGTGATACTGTTGTTTTTAAACCAGGTATTGGTACTTTTGGCAGTGTGGACAGGTGCCAAGTCCTGCTGGAGAATTAAATTTCCATCTCCAAAAAGCTTGTCAGCACAGGGAAGCATGAAGTGCTCTCAAATTTCCTGGTAGATGGCTGTGCTGACGTTAGTCTTGATAAAACAGTGGACCTACACCAGCAGATGACATGGCTCCCAAAACCATCACTGATTGTGGAAACTTCACACTAGACCTCAAGCAGCTTGGATTGTGTGCCTCTCCACTCTCCTTCCAGACTCTGGGACCTTGATTTGCAACTGAAATGCAAAATTTACTTTCATCTGAAAACAACACCTTGAACCACTGAGAAACAGTCCAGTTCTTTTTCTCCTTGGCCCAGGTAAGATGCTTCTGACATTGTCTTCTGGTCATAAGTGGCTTGACACAAGGAAAGCGACACTTGTTGCCCACATCCTGGATACGTCTGTGTGTGGTGGCTCTTGAAGCAATGACTCCAGCAGCAGTCCACTCCTTGACAATTTCCCCAAATATTTGAATGACCTTTTCTTAACAATCCTTTCAAAGCTGCAGTTATCCTGATTGGTTGTGCACCTTTTTCTACCACAGTTTTTCCTTCCACTCAACTTTCCATTAATTTAATAATGATTGGATACAGCACTTTGTGAACAGCCAGCTTCTTTAGCAATGACCTTTTGTGGCTTACCCTCCTTGGAGTGTCAATGACTGCCTTCTGGACATCTGTCAAGTCAGCGGTCTTCCCCATGATTGTGAAGCCTACTGAAACAGACTAAGAGACCTTTTAAAATGCTTAGGAAGCCTTTGCAGTTTTTTTTGTTAATTATTCTAATTTACTGAGATAATGACTTGCGGGTTTTCATTGGCTGTAAGCCATAATCATCAACATTAACAGAAACACTTGAAATAGATCACTATGTTTGTAATGACTCTTTATAATATATGACTTTCACTTTTTGTATTGAAGAACTGAAATAAATTAACTTCAGTCTGTCCATGATTTGAGACTGGGATGGATGTTCACCTTCCAACATGACAATGACCCAAAGCATACTGCTAAAGCAACACTCGATTGGTCTAAGGTGAAAAGTGCAAATATTTTGAAGTGGTCTACTCATTGTCCAGACCTTAATCCAATTGAGAATCTGTAGTCAGACTTAAAAATTGGTGTTCACCAGAAGAAAACATCTAACTTGAAGGAGCTGGAACAGTTTTGTCTCGAGGGGAGAACAAAAATCCCACTGATGTGGAAAGCTCATAAAGACTTATCCAAAATGACTTGCAGCTGTAGTTGCCGCAAAAGGAGGCTCTACTCAGTACTGACTTTAGGGATGTGAACAGTTATGCACGCTGAAGTTTTCAATTATTTTGTCTGATTTGTTGTTTGCTTCAAAATAAAAAGAAAACCAAATGTTCACAGTTGTTGGCATGTTCTTTACATGAACTGAAGCAAACCCTAAAAAAACAGTTACATTCCAGGTTCTGAGGTAGCAAAACACATAAAATGCCAAAGGATTGAATACTTTTGCAAGCCACTGTATGCTCTAGGCCATTTCTCATCATGCTTCCCTGTTTTCCCTGGCTTTCTTCAATTGCTTGATATTCATTCCTGTGCTACTATTTACTGTGTCCAGCCAAAGTGCATAAGTAAACATAAGTATTATATAAGTGTGTCTATGTAATCATATGTTCTTGAATTACAAAATCCTGCAAATGTTCTGATCAAAACCATGCCAAAGTTAAACTGACCTAAATACCCATAGTAACCGATTAAGATTTTTTTTTCTGTTCAGGGTAGTTTAAGAATTGTGAGATTAGCTCTCACTAGTTGCAACATAGTCAGTTTTTCTTTTTACACATAAGGCCAGCTGCTTTTTAGAGGTCATGGAAAACAAAAGATTTCCTAAATATAACTTTATAAATCTTCCAAAAGATTCCATTTTATTTTGCAAATTGGAACACTATATGTAGTTTCGTTACTCCTTTGGACACAAATCTTCCACAATTATAGTAAATGGTCCATAATGAGTAAAAGAGAGGAAAAGTAATGAGTAGCTTAATGCTTTAATTCATCTATCATCCTAATTAACAACATTTGACAAACTATGAAGATACGCCAATGACACCACACAATTTCTGTTTATGCATCTGGGCAATATATTCTGGTCTTTACATAAACTTCCACTGGACAAAGGCCAGAGAGTGTGAGAGAAAGGATTGTGTATCTGACAGTTTCATTTGTTACATCTTGGCTATGCCTTTGTGATTATGCCTAAATTCTACTAATCACTATTTGTAGTTGATAAATATGTGGATGGTAGACCTCCACGATGTCTTTAGTCCTCAAATTAAGGTTTATTTTTACTAATTAGTAATTAGTCTAATTAGTTTGTGTAACAATATAATACTCATGAATAACCATACAAAAGTTGAAGCAGTTACCAAACAATAGGTGTTATTAGCAGGGGTTTGCTGTTGGATCCCAGAACTAGACCATGGCTTTTAAAGAGGTCCTGTCACCTCCAGGGAAACTTGATGATGCAAAATGAGACCAAACTAAAACCTTTTGTCGAAGAAAGATAATTAGGAAAACTAAACAATGCCCTTACTAATTTATTATACTAGCTGTGGCCTTTTAAGAGAGGGAGGTTGAAGCCAGGCACTGCCTCCCTATTTTGACAGCTATATGAGAGCTCCTGTTTCTGAGCTGCAGGGTGCCATTTTATTGAGGGACACTGCATTGCATATACAGACAGGAGATCCTGGTTGCTGTTCATGCTTGGTATATTGATATGCAAAGCAATGAGAGATGTATTATTGTGTAATATGGAGCAAGAGAAGGAAGAGACTAAAAGAAACAACTATAGAGGCGAAGGCTGACACAGCTACTACTCTGTGTGTCTGCTGTGGGCTACTTGTGTGTGTAGTGAGAGATTTAGAAAAAACCTTCAGAAGCAGCTACGTCCTCCTCCAATAGAAGAATCGGCGCCCTCTTCAAAGTTGGCATCTCTCAGAGAAAAGAATCTCACCACATCTTGCACTCTCTGGTAAAACGAAAGCAAAACCTGTGTCCCTGTGGTACTGATGTTATTATTCTGATTTGCTAATGACATGCATTTTTCAAAAACCATAGCAAAAAAAGAAATGTGATTTTACCACAATCACAATTTAAAAATTGACCCTAGCTGCATTATGTGAACGCAGCCTAAGGGTATGTGCACACATTGCGGATTTGGCTGCGTACCATGTAAACCTATGGAAACAAAAATTGCTGTGCAATGCTGCGGAAAATTCCGCGCAGAAACGTAGTGGTTTATCTTCCACAGCATGTTAATTCTTTGTGCGGAAACGCAGCGTTTCTGCACCCATTACTATACATTGAGTAAGGCAAATCCGCACATCAAAAAATGCAAGACAATAAGCAACAAATCCGCATCAATTCCGCATTAAATCCGCAACCATTTTGGCCTGTGTTTTCTGCCAAGAGATGCGGATTCTGTGTGGAAAAATCCGCATTCAAACATGTGCACATACCCTAATAAGTTCATCAGACGTTTGTATTTTTCTCAAATTATGGAACCTTTTTATGGGTAGTCCATTAATGGTGCTTTGAGCATTCGGTAGGTCTTCCTACTAAAGAACTGTTAGTTCCTATTTCTTCAAAAGGTTGATTCTCATGTGAATTCTTACCAGTAATCATGATGTCTGATGTTTCTTTTGTCTTTTGTAGGTGTCTGAAGAAAATATTGCTAGGCAGAATGTGACTGTATAGTTGCATATTAACAATCAGGGATTGCATTGTGCGACAAATCCAAGCTGTGAGGCATGATGCGTAATCATATACACCATCCAAAAAATCTTACTTGTCTTATTTTTTCAACCTGTTAATTATTTGTTGATACAGTAGCACGTTGCGATCCATCATTGTACTTCTCATCATCTTTTTACATACTGTAGCTACTATTGCTATTGCCATCCAGTTATTACTGCCCTTCCTGCAGCGTGTTGGAACTTACACAATGCCTAGGACTTGCATGCTACTGCACAAAGCACATTCTGCAGCCTCTCCTGTGCCTTTTTCTTTGCTTTACATCTGTTTTTACTAACGATTTAGAATTATCTACTGTATATCAATGCTTCTCAAACTGTGAGGTTTTTGGTGAGAGACATTGTTGAGGGTTCACTTTTTACATAGTTGAATATATAGTTGATGTAAAACGTCTTCACAACCCTGTTAGGGTATGTTTCCGCGTTCAGTGTTTGCAGCGCTTTGGACGCAGCTCCGTTCAAAGCGCTGCCGGCGTTTGTACGCGCGGTGATTCCGCATGTGTTCATTGAACCATGCGGAATCACCACATCCTATACATAGACTGTGATATTTATCTTGTGAAGATAAATGGACATGCTACAGTCTATAAAGATGCGCCACATGTCCGGTTACGCAGGTCTGCCACCTGCGTCTTTGAACGCATAGTGGAGATGGGATTTCATAAAATCCCCTCCACTATGCTGTAACATCTGGCCGCTGCGGATTGGACGGCAGTACGCAGCGTCCAATCCGCAGCAAATACTGAACGTGGAAACATACCCTTAAAGTTCCAGGTTTTTGTCAAGTAAAAGAACCATATCAAGAAGAATAAGTTGAGAACTTTTTCCAACTTTAATGTCACCCATAATCTGTACAATTCAATTGAAAAAAACCCGAAATCTTTTCTGGTGGAAAAAGAAAAATAAAGAATTAAAGTGGTTGCATAAATATGCACAAATAAAATATACTATGTTGACATACCCTTTGAATTTATGACAGAATTTAGTCTTTTTGGGTTGCAGTCTATCATCCCAGCACATCCAAGCATGCAAAAAAGAAACAATGTATTGGGCACCATGTGTGTAATAATGGACTACTAGACAAATTCTGTGTAAAACAAATGTAATTCAAAAGAAAAAATAGACTGGTACCAAAAAACAGTTGCACTTCCTACATTTGAACAATGTAAACCTTTATTAGATAACGAACACAAAATCCAAGACAAGACAAATAAAAACATTTAAAATCGTGCCAGAACCTTTTTCTTAGGCCAAAAATTAGCAGTGGTATACAACCATATGTCTGACATGATAATCAATAGAGCCATGTAAATATATAGGATATCTGAGATTAGTATAAATGGAGACTACCCCTAAAGTGATGTCAAATAGTGTCCTGTAAAGAAAACAGGTGCAATGCATATGTACAGGCAGTAAATAATACAGTATCAAAGATTTCCCCTGACCCACTTCCTCTGGACTGAGCAATGAAACTTGGCACAGTTATTAGTCCTTCTCTACATAGGTGCCAGCTAGGGACACACACTACCCCTGTCTCTTTAAGCAACTGTAAACACCTCGCTTGTAGAAGTTGACGACAGGTTGTTCCAAAAGCCTCAATGTGACTTCGGAAATCAAAGTCTTATCATCTGGAAAATGCTTGCCCTTCAAAAATAACTTCATTGTTGGAAAGAGTTGGAAGTCCGATGGTGCGAGGTCAGGTGAATTACGAGGATGCGGTAGAATCTGAAAGCCACCGGAGCATGCTTCCATTTGGGCAACATGTGAGTTGTTAACGTGCAGAAGGCAGATATCTCTGGTGAGCATGCCACGTCTCTTGGTTTTGATGGCCTCCCGCAATTTCCGCAGCAGTGAAACATAGTATGCCCCAGTGATCTCATCTCCCGAGAGCATGGTGCCGAGATCTCCATCTGCGCATGCGCTCCCCCCGGCCGGCAGCTATTTTCCCTGAGTCCAGTCAACAACATAGGAAACCATGTCACTGCGGGAGGCTCTGGGCTTTCACAAGATGTCGGCAGAGCCCCCACAGCAGCGGACACCATCAGCACAGGACACCAGCAGCACCGAACACCTGCAGCGGTGCGCCAAACCACACATCCGAATACCCTCTCATCCCAGCCTGTGGTCTGCAGCAATGCTCCACTCTTGCCTCCTCCAGTGGCGACCCTGGAACCCTACTTCACCACAGCCACCATCCCCAGTAAGCAATAAGACGCATAGATATAAAAAGCACCACCATTTTATTAAAAAAGGTTTTTTTTCCTACTTTTCTCCTCAAAACTTGGGGGTGCGTCTTATAATCTGGTGCGTCTTACAATCCGCAAAATACGGTATATATTGCTTTGATAAAAAAAAGCTAAAAAGAAAAAAATAGGAAAAACATCTAGAATTGCCAGTCTTTGCCCACTGTTCCTTACAGTAGTGCTCCAAATCTGTCAGATTGTAAGGGCATTACCTGTGTACAGGGCCCTCTTCAAGTTCCCCACAGATTTTCAGTTGGGTCAGGTCTGGGCTTTGGTTTGGCCATTTCAAAACTATGATCTTTTTTTGGCAAATCCATTGTTTTGTTGATTTGGATGTATGCTAATGGTTGTTGAGATGTTGAAAGGTCTAATTCAGAAAGTGGAAATTCCTCTTCCTCTTCAGCTTTGTTTTGTAGACGTCTGAAGATTTTGTTTGTTGCAAAACTGATAGATACCATATTTGAAACTGTTCACATTTTCCTCCACTTTGATTAACTCTCCAGTTCCAGCTGTGAAAAACAGATCCAAAGCATAATGCTGTCTTTACCATGCTTCACTGTGTGTATGTTGTTCTTTTGGTGATGTGCCCAGTGTTGTCTTTGCACTAAACTCACCTTTTGAAATTATTGCCAAAAAGCTCAACCTTGGTATCTTTAGACCATACAACGTTTTCCCACATGCTTTTAGCAGACGTGATGTAGGTTGGGGCAAAACAGACAGGCTTATATATTTTTCTTTGTTAGAAAAGGCTTCCATCTGGCTACCCTGTCCCACAGGCTGTACATATGAAAAATGTGCTAGATTGTTGTCACATGCAGTACACGATTAATATTTGTCAGAAATTCCTGCAGCTCCTTTAATGTTGCTGTACACCTCTTGGCAGCCACCCAGACCAATTTTCTTCTTGTCTTTTCATCAATTTTTGAGCGACGTTTAGTTTTAGATAATGTCACTGCTGTGTCAAATGTAAACTTGAGGTACAAACAATATCAAATATTTTAGTAAAAAATAGGTTATTTTTGTGTATAACTTTTTACATTTTTTTAAAGTTACCTTTTTTGTCTTTGACTAAGATAATGATGACCTTAGGATAGGTCATCATTATCAAATTGGTGGGGATACAATATTTGGCATTCCTCTAATCTACTCTTACGAGGTCCTGCAAATGACGGAAGTAAACAGGGAAGGAAGTTGGAAATCATAGCTCCAGAAATAGTGTAGGTGCTGTTCTCTTGCACTACATCTCAGTTCCCATTCATTTTAACAGGAAATGAGCTGCAGACATAGGCTACTAAACAGTGTACAGAGCTGTAGTTTTCTGAATTAATACACTATGTACTTGTACTGGGTTGTGAGACCAGACAACTGATCGGTGGGTGCGATAGGTGTCAGACACCTACCAATAAACTTTTGTTCATATTAGTTTTGGCACATTTGGCAGCACTGTGATAGAGTAATATATTGTTATTTGGGTGTTGGATTTCCTTGTTCACTATTTTTGTGATTATACTGGTTTGTTTTGTATTCAACTTGTTTTTATTGCACTATTGCACTTTATTATAAATTGAATAATTGATTGTTGCACACAAAGGGGGAGTGTGTGTATATATGGGTATACATACATATTATCCACAAATTTATTTGATTTATTTTTATCACATAATATATTATTAAAATATTATTTGCTGCAATATATTTATTTAATTTTTATACTGATCAGTTTGTATTTGCCTTGTCCTGCACATACGGGATTTATATTCTATCAATCCCTAGAAAACCTCGATTGGAGGAGTTACATAATATTAATATCTTTAATTGTACGTTTTATATTCTTAATAAAGAAATATTTGTTGGATATTGTTTTTAAATATTTTTAATAATAAAATTTCCATATATTTTGGTGATGTTTTTCTGTGATTGCAATTAATTTTAAAATAAAAATATATTTTATGTAATAATTTCTGGTCTGATGGAATTTTTTAAGGGTTAACCTACCAATATGATCAGAGGCGGATACAGATAGAAGAGGGCCTCTGTGCAAGTACAGTATATGGGCCCAATGTGGTCCAATAATAATGCAAAATTCTATTTTTTTGGTTGAAATCAGCCCTCTTACCTCTTGGGCCCTGTGTAGCTGCACATGCTGCACTAATTGTATGTCCGCCCCTGAATCTGATTTAAACTATCTTAAGTATAGGTCATCAGTATCTTATTCCTGAACAACCCATTTAACAATTTTATCTCAATGATACTTGAGCATTCAAAATCATAGTTGCCTTTCGGTGATATACTAAAAGGCAATCTCCAGGGTGATGGCCTATTAGGAATGTCCTTACATACTAGCCAGGAGTCACAATTTTTCCAGGACAATCCTGCTGCTAAAGGACTGGGATTATACAACTGTGCATATTTCCTAGCATTTAAGAATGTTTTAGGGCATAGCCGTTTTGCTCTTGAGGTGGTCTTACATGTGTCAGTTCTTGGCTTCAAAAGATGGATTAATATGCTCCTATGACTGGTCAGGGGGCCGTTGTTATGCTCTTGAAATGCCATGATATTCTTTTGACACTCCACCCAAACTACTCAGGTGTCATTGATACTATTGATTATGTTGTCAAGGGGTAAAATGGCCAGAATCACAGTTACCTCTAATCCTAGTTCTTAGAGTGGAATATTGGCTATATTATGTAGCACAGACAGGTAGGGCAGGGTTATATCCTAGCACTGCAGGTCTTGATTAGATAAACATGACTTGCTTCTGCTAAGAACAAGGGCCTGGGTTCACTTTGGTGAGTCAGTCTGCTGGATGTTTAGCTGAGTTGAGTGTGCTGGTAGTAATTGAGCATCCAAAATGTGAACTGTAGCTTGGAGAGAGACAAACGACGTGGAAGCTGCATCCTGTCCAGTGTGAGTTGTGCATGTACTTGAATACTTCTGTTTGGTGCTGGAAAATGCTGGAGCTCAGATTGAAGGTGATAATGAGGCTGGTGCCTAATCTGTGTATGAAGTTTGCTCCAGGAGAGTGGACTGAATTCTATTTGCGTGAGCCTGCATTAACATATGTGCCTAAATGAACTGTTTATCAGCTGTGATACCTTTGTGCCTAGAAGAGGCTGCTTTTGGTTTTGAATCCCTTGGAGTTTTTTGAAAGCAAGAAAACTATACCTGTTTGGACCAAACCGCAGTGCCTGAAGGCTGATTTTGTCAGTCTGGGAGGGAACCAATTTCCATGACCCCTTCCTAGGCTATTAATATCAGCCCACAGCTGTCTTGTTTAGCCTTTACTGGTTAGTAAATATAGTGGGGACCCCACTTCTTTTTTTGGGTGGGTGCCACTTATAATAACAAGTAAAGACTAAGCAAACAGGTGTGACCTGATATTAATAGCCTGAGAACCTTAAGGACTATTGGCCTCTTCCCAGAATATTAATATCAGCCCCCAGTTGTCAGCTTTCCCTCACCTGGTTATGAATATTAAGGGGGACCCCACGCCGCTTTATCTATCTATCTATCTATCTATCTATCTATCTATCTATCTATCTATCTATCTATCTATCTATCTACATGGATGTCACACGAATGTCACACAGACACGGACCACTGATCTCACCAGGAGTGTTTTTTTCCAGTACAGGAATCACCAGGACCTATAAAGGGGGCTTAAACTGTTTATAAAAAACTATACCAACTAGCTCAGTAAGCTAAATAGTGTGACCTGTGTGAACAATGCCAGTCTTGATGAATCGGGCCCTCTCTCTTTACATAATGCTCCCCTCAGGTAAGGTAGCAAAAACCTAGGGTAGTGCAGTGGTAGCACATTGTGCAGTGACAAGGCTGTGACCCAGTAAAGTTAAAAACAAAATTAATCAATTTACTTCACAGCGTTAATGTCCAACTCACAGCATTAATGTTCAACTCACAGCATTAATGTCCAACTCACCAAAACACAGCACATGATATCCTTCGGATTGCAACAGGGAACCATATCCTCTGGATTGCAGCTGATAAACACGCCAGTCCACCTCTGAGATCAGTTGCCGTGGGTGACTGCACCACTGTGTGCTTTGTGAGTGCCAGACTTCTCAGCTCCCTTGGCTGTTTGGCTTTGCTGGCCTGTGTTGCCTCACACAAGTTGAGCTCTGCAAGGCCGACTGCTCTGCACACTAGCAAAAGCCAAACTGACTCTGGCCCTCACACACCCAACCCTCTGCTTAAAGGGACTCTGTCACCTGAATTTGGAGGGAACAATTTTCAGCCATAGGGGCGGGGTTTTCGGGTGTTTGATTCACCCTTTCCTTACCCGCTGGCTGCATGCTGGCTGTAATATTGGATTGAAGTTCATTCTCTGTCCTCCATAGTACACGCCTGCGTAAGGCAAGATTGCCTTGTGCAGGCATGTACTACGGAGGACAGAGAATGAACTTCAATCCAATATTGCAGCCAGCATGCAGCCAGCGGGTAAGGAAAGGGTGAATCAAACACCCGAAAACCCCGCTCCTATGGCTGAAAATTGTTCCCTCCAAATTCAGGTGACAGAGTCCCTTTAAGGGTTTTTTACAAGCAACCTGTGGCCTTCAGCCACATGGAAAACTTGGCTAGGAAGGAAACGTACTGCACGACTACCATCCTGTAGTTTGTTTAAAAACACAAAAGCCCAAAAGGTTTTCTTAAATCTGTCCTGGACAAATAGCTTGTCCAGAACTAACACTTTCTTTTAATTTCACATTGCAATCACAGCTACTCCTGTGACTGCAATGCACTCCCATGGCCTCAATACGCCTCCGTGCGCATCCTGGGGGGAAAATACAGTGACCACTACATGTAACACCAGTCACTGCCTCACACAAGTGACAGATTCCCTTTAAAAGAATTTTACCAAATTTTTCTGAATTTCTGTTCTTAGTTCCAGTTTGAAAGCCTGTGTGGGATGATAGCTTCCATGATTTGTGATTAATCTGAAGTTTTCCTCTTTACCTACGGAAATCAAGTGTATTTCAATTCTCTTACATACTACAAACTATGATATCCTAGCTATAGTTTGTGTGTTAATGTCAGTTCAAGAGATTACAATTAAGCTAAGATCAAACGAGCATTTAAAAATTAGTCTATTTTAATTCAGAAAACTTGGATGATTTTCATCCATATTGTCATCATATTGTCATATGCAATTTATGTACCATCCGTGTGTCCGTTTGTTACGTCCGTGCTACGTCCGCACAGCATCTGTTTTTATACTTCAGCATTTTAAAATGTACATTATCAAATTCAGCTTCCTTTATTAAGAAATGCAATGCAGTGACAGACACTGATAGCTTGGGACCCTTTTGCAAGAAATATGCCTGGGCCCCTTCCCTGCCCGGAATGCTGCTTATGATGAGGACAAGCTGGCCATGGGAACCACGGAGCCTTGGGCTCTGAGCAACAGGCCAAATTGCCCTCATTATCACCGCCCTGCAAGTAGGGGCGTACATAGAGTTCACAGCGCACTATAGCGAAAGTTCTATTTGGGCTCCCCACCTCTAAAATATATATATATTTATATTTTTGTACTATTTGGTGAACAATCCTTTAAAGAGCCAGGCTGATTTTCCTTTTCTTTACAATTGCAGTATCATACACGAACCAAAAACAAATATGTTCATACATACAGTTCTGGCAAAAATTAAGAGACCACTGCAAAATTTTCAGTTTGTCTGATTTTTCTCTTTATAGGTATATTTTTTAGTAAAATGTAAATTGTTCTTTTATTCTATAAACTATTGATAACATGTCTCCGAAGTTCTAAGCAATAAATTTTGTATTTTCCGAAAATTAGAAATGGTCAAAATAACAAAAAAATGCATTGCTTGCAGACCTCAAATAATGCAAAAAAAAAAAACAAGTTCATAATCATTTAGAAACAACAATACTAATGTTTTAACTCAGGAAGAGTTCAGAAATCAATATTTTGTGGAATAACCATGATTTTTAAATCACAGCTTTCATGAGTCTTGACATGCTTTCCACCAGTCTTTCCCAGTGCTTTTGGGTGACCTTATGCCACTCCTAGTACAAAAATGAAATCAGTTCTTCTTTTTTTGATGGCTTTTGACTATCTGTCTTCCTCTTGATTACATTCCAGAGGTTTTCAATGGGGTTCAGGTCTGGACATTGGGCTGGCCATGACAGGAATTTGATGTGGTGGTCCTTCATCCACACCTTGATTGAGCTAGCTGTGTGGCATGGCTCATTGTCCTGCTGGATAAAACAGTCCTCAGAGTTGGGGAACATTGCCTGAGCAGAAGGAATCTGTCATGATCCTATGGTAGGATTTGAGCAGGAGCCTCGGGGGTTAATGGTGGTGGCCTCCCTTTTGTTAGGGGAGGGCTCTTTATATCTGCTGGAGGCTTGCATTCTTGTCAGTTATACTTCTAACCTCAGCTGAGTTAAGTGACCCCTGTAGGCGTGTGTGTTTGTGCCTTGTACTTGCCTTGTGAGTTTTCATCCCGTTTTGACCCGACCTGTCCCCCACGTCGCAATTGCCTGTCTTTTATGTTCTGTCTGTGGAATATCTTGCTCTCTGACCTTTGCTTGGTTTCTGACTTCCCTTTTGGTTGTTCCTTCGGCTCTGGTAATACCCGCTCGGTTTCCTGACTCCCGCTTGTACCCGGTTACTCTTCTGTTTACATGCTTGTCGGTGCCCCTACCGGTCACCCTCTGGTTGTACCCTCGGTGCTCCACTGATCGCTCTGGGAGCTTCGGCGGCTGGCCCTGCCCTAGCCCCTCTTCCTGTGATCACATGCCGCAGATCCTGCTCGCCTGCGACTGTGCCATTCTGTGTCTGTAGGTGCTATCTACCCATTCTGCGCAATGCGGGACTCATGTCCGGACCTGGACAGGTTGGTCACGGGGTCCCTGACATTATAACTGACCGCAACAGTAACCTTCTGTGGTTAGGGTGCAGTATGGACCCTGTCTGAGCAGGTGACGCACCTGTCTCAGATGCTGCAGAAATTAAACCTAGAGCAACAAGCCCTGGCCCAGTCCCAACAGCAGATGACAGATGCGGTTCAGGGGGCTCTGTCCTCGGAAATTCAGGGGGGCAGGAGCTAGAGAAGTCGCTCTGTTCCTCCCTGAACCCCCGGCTAAGTTACTTGATACGTTTTCCGGTAAAAAAAAATAATTTAGAGTCTTTAAGGAGGGATGCAGGCCCTTCTTCTCCTTAAGACCCTGCTCCTCTGGAGATGAAAGTCAGAGGTGGACATTGTCATGTCTGTGCTTAGGGGGGCTCCGCAAGCCTGGGAGTTTTCTCTTCCCTCTACGGCCCCTGAGAGAGTGTCGGTGGATGCAGTTTTTGATGCCCTAGGGCACATTTACGATGGGCCTGATTGAGTGCATCTGGCAGAGGATATGGTGATAAGTGTTTGTCAGTGAAAGCACTCGGCTGAGTGGTTATGCTCGGAATTCAGACGTTGGGCTGCGGAGAGTTCGTGTGATGATGCCGCTCTCCAGGGCTTGTTCCATAGAGTTCTTTCCGAACATCTGAAGGATGCCCTGGTGCTTCATCCTCCACCTGATTCCCTGGAAGATGCCATTACCCAATCGGTTCATATGGATCGCAGATTACGGACAAGAGGTGTTCTGCAACTGGAAACATCATTGTTCCCCAGTGGAGACAAAGCCGTGGCTACTTTTGAGGCTATGGAGGTGGGGGCTATCACTTTGAAAGAGAAAGAGAGAAGATGTCATCGTGAGACGCAGCTGTGCCTCTATTGTGGAGAGTCGGTACACTGGAAGAGGTATTGCCATTCCTGCCCTTCACCATTCAAGACGGTGGGAAATGACTTGGTCTGGGTGGTGGTCAAGGAAGCCATCCAGACCCTCAGGTATACTTTTCCTCATTTGCTAAAGTTTTGCTACCAGTGGAACTGTTGGTGGACGGCTGTCCTTATTATTCTACAGCTTTTGTGGACTGTGGTTCGTCCATCAACTTGGTCAGTCCTCACTTGTTTTAACAATGCAAGATAGGGACAGTTAGACTCCAGACTCCGATGAAAATGGTGGCCATTGACTCCTCTCCCCTCACTAAAGAAGGAATTTGTTACGTCTCAGAGGTCTTTTCCTTCAAAGTAAGCTCTGATCATGTTGAAGAGATAAGTTGTTTTGTCTTGGGGAACTTGCCTGCTGGGTTGGTATTGGGAATGCCCTAGTTGCAACGACATAACCCTATCTTCAATTGGATGACTGGGGAGATTGTTCAATGGGGTTCTAATTGTGTGAACCATGGTTGTGAATGTGAATTATTATCTGAACCCGTTAAGTCTGTCTGTGTCATCTGTCGGTCTGGAGGGTATTCTGGAGTACCTGAAGGACTTCGAAGACGTGTTCTCCGAAAGTGAGGCTGAGGTTTTACTGCTACATAGAGTGCCTTGCGAAAGTATTCAGCTCCCTGGAACTTTTCAACCTTTTCCCACATGTCATGCTTCAAACATAAAGATACCAAATGTAAATTTTCGGTGAAGAATCAACAACAAGTTGAATACAATTGTGAAGTTGAACAAAATGTATTGGTTATTTAAAATTTTTGTGGAAATTAAAAAACTGAAAAGTGGGGCGTGCAATATTATTCGGCCCCTTTAACTTAATACTTTGTTGCACCACCTTTTGCTGCGATTACAGCTGCAAGTCGCTTGGGGTATGTCTCTATCAGTTTTGTACATCGAGAGACTGAAATTCTCAGCCCATTCTTCCTTAGCAAACAAATCTAGCTCAGTGAGGTTTGATGGAGATCATTTGTGAACAGGAGTTTTCAGCTCTTTCCACAGAAGGTGGAAAGGTCTGGACTTTGACTTGGCCATTCTAGCACCTGGATACATTTATTTGTGAACCATTCCATTGTAGATTTTGCTTTATGTTTGGTATCATTGTCTTGTTGGAAGACAAATCTCCGTCCCAGTCTCAGGTCTTTTGCAGACTCCAACAGGTTTTCTTCAAGAATGGTCCTGTATTTGGCTCCATCCATCTTCCTATCAATTTTAACCATCTTCCCTGTCCCTGCTGAAGAATAGCAGGCCCAAACCATGATGCTGCCACCACCATGTTTGACAGTGGGGATGGTGTGTTCAGGATGATGAGCCGTGTTGCCTTTACGCCAAACATATCGTTTGGCATTGTTGCCAAAAAGTTTTATTTTGGTTTCATCTGACCAGAGCACCTTCTTCCATATGTTTGGTGTGTCTCCCAGATGGCTTGTTGCAAACTTTAGATGACACTTTTTATGGATATCTTTGAGAAATGGGCTTCTTCTTGCCACTTTTCCATAAAGGCCAGAATTGTGCAGAGTACGACTGATTGTTGTCCAATGGACAGACTGTCCCACCTAAGCTGTAGATCTCTGTAGTTCATCCATAGTGATCATGGGCCTGTTGCCCATCTCTGATCAGTCTTCTCCTTGTTTTAGATGAAAGTTTAGAGGGATGGCCGGATCTTGGTAGATTTGCAGTGGTATGATACTCCTTCCATTTCAATATTATCACTTGCACAGTGCTCCTTGGGATGTTTAAAGTTTTGGAAATCATTTTGTATCCAAATCTGGCTTTAAACTTCTCTACAACAGTATCACGGACCTGCATGTTGTGTTCCTTGGTCTTCATGATGCTCTCTGTGCTTCAAACAGAACCCTGAGACTGTCACAGAGCAGGTGCATTTATACGGAGACTTGATTACACACAGGTGGATTATATTTATTATCATTAGGCATTTAGGACAACATTGGATCATTCAGAGATCCATAATGAACTTTTGGAGTGAGTTTGCTGCACTGAAAGTAAAGGGGCCGAATAATATTGCACGCCCCACTTTTTAATTTTTGCATTTCCTTACAAAAATTTAAAATAACCAATAAATTTCATTCAACTTCACAATTGTGTTCCACTTGTTGTTGATTCTTCACCAAAAATTTACGTTTGGTATCTTTATGTTTGAAGCATGATATGTGGGAAAAGGTTGAAAAGTTCCAGGGAGACGAATACTTTCGCAAGGCACTTTATTATCGTAAATTTATGAATGCGTTTTCGCAGGTGGTTAAATCCCTTACAGATCTTACCCGCAAGGGAGCAGATGTAAAAGATTGGTCAGAGGCCGCCAAGGAGTCTTTTTTGGCATTAAAAAATGTTTCAAGTCCGCTCCGATTTTGGTACAACCAGATTCGTCCAAACATTTTATTGTGGAGGTGGACGCTTCTGACATGGTGGTTGGAACAGTGTTGTCCCAGGGACCTGCCACTTTGACTAATATCAAGCCAAGTGCCTTCTTTTCCAAGAAGTTCTCTTCCACCGAGAGAAATAATGATGTGGGCAATAGAGAACTTTTTGCAGTCAAGTTGACATTCGAATAATGGAGGCACTTTTTGGAAGGGCCGGCTCACCCGATTACTGTGATCACAGATCATAAAAATTTGGCATATATTGAGTTGGCGAAAAGATTGACCCCTAGACAAGCTCGTTGGTTGCTTTTTTTACCTGGATTCAATTTTCTATTACTTTTTGTCCTGGTTCTAAGAACGTTAAAGCCTATGCCTTGTCCCAAAGTTTTGAGCCTGTGTTTCCCCCCGAGCCGCCGTCCTCCATTCTTTGTCCTGGGGTGGTGGTAGCAGGGATCACATGTGAGTTGGAATGAGAGATTGTGGGGGCTCAGTCTTTGGCCCCTGCTTGTGTGTTTGTGCCTTGTGCTTGCCTTGTGAGTTTTCATCCCGTTTTGACCTGACCTGTCCCCCACATTGCACTTGCCTGTCTTTTAGGTTCTGTCTGTGGATTATCTGGTTCTCTGACCCCAGCTTGGTTTCTGACTTCCCGCTTGTTCCCTCGGCTCTGGTAATACCCACTCGGTTTCATGACACCCGCTTGTACCCGATTACTCTTCTGTTTACAGGCTTGTCGGTGCCCCAGACGGTCATCCCCCGGTTGTACCCTCAGTGCTCTGCTGATCACTTCGGGAGCTCCGGTGGCTGTCCCCGACCCTACTCCTGCGATCACCTGCTGCAGGTCCTGCTCACCTGCGACAGTGCCCTTCTGTGTCTGTAGGTGCTGTCTATCCGTCCTGTTCTGTGGAGCGTGGGACTCGTGTCCGGACTTGGACAGGTCGGTCACGGGGTCCCTGACAGAATCAACTGTTTTCCAGGATAACCTTGTATGCAGCTTGATTCATATGTCATTCGCAAAGAACAACCTACCCGATTCCAGCCTTGCTGAAGCATCCCCAGATCATCACCGATCCTCCACCAAATTTCACAGTGAGTACAATACATTGTGGCTTGTACGCCTCTCCAGGTCTCCGTCTAACCATTAGACAACCAGTTGTTGATCTGGGGATGCTTCAGCAAGGCTGGAATTGGGCAGGTTGTTCTTTGCGAAGGACGTATGAATCAAGCCGCATACAAGGCTATCCTGGAAAAACAGTTGATTCCTTCTGCTCAGGCGATGTTCCCCAACTCTGAAGACTGTTTTTTTCCAGCAGAACAATGCACCATGCCACACAGCTTGGTCAATCAAGGTGTGGATGAAGGACCACCACATCAAATTCCTGTCATGGCCTGCCCAATCTCCAGACCTGAACCCCATTGAAAACCTCTGACTATCCATCTTCCTCTTGATTTACATTCCAAACAAAGAAGAACTGCTTACATTTTTGTACCAGGAGTGACATAAGGTCAGCCAAAAGCAGTGTGAAAGACTGGTGGAAAGAATGCCAAGATGCATGAAAGCTGTGATTAAAAATCATGGTTATTCCACAAAATATTGATTTCTGAACTCTTCCTGAGTTAAAACATTAGTATTGTTGTTTCTAAATGTTTATGAGAAGTTGTTTTTTCTTTTTTGCATTATTTGAGGTCTGCAAGCAATGCATTTTTTTGTTAATTTGGACTATTTCTCATATTAAGAAAATTTATACAAAATGTATTGCTTTGAACTTCGGAGATATGTTATCAGTAGTTTATAAAATAAAAGAACAATTTACATTTTACTCAAAAAATATAACTATAAAGGGGAAAATCAGACAAACTGAAAATTTTGCAGTGGTCTCTTAATTTTTGCCAGAGCTGTATATGCAAACACACGCACGCGCATTCACTCATATGCACATAGATACATACCCACATATATACACATGCATACACACACACATATACATACACACATACACACATAAACACATGCACAGACAGACACACAGGGCCGGCTCCAGGTTTTTGTGGGCCCAGGAGAAAGAGGCTCAGTGGGCCCCTTTAACACATACTGCAGTTCATTATGCATAGATAAGACATATAAATATAGGTATTTATTTTTCTTTCTTTATTATGCTTTGCCTATATAGCGCTATCGTATTCCGCAGCGCTTTACATAGATTATCATTGCTGTCCCCGTTGAGGCTCAAAATCTAAATTCCCTATTTGGAATGTGGGAGGAAACCAGAGTTCCCAGAGGAAACCCACGCGGGAGAACATATAAACGTCTTGCAGATGTTGTCATTGGTGGAATTTGAACCCAAGACCCCAGCTCTGTAAGGCTGCAGTGCTAACCACTGAGGCACCATTCTGGCCTTATTATAGTACAATGCCAAAAATTTCACATATCGTACTTCTTACATTACATGAGTGATAGCTATTGTAAATTCTACAATATCATACAGCAGAGGGGATTCAGGTGATTGAGGGTCCACAGGTTTCAAGGGTTTTGTAGTATTAGAAGTAAATTGTATATTGACAAATGTACCCCAGCAGTAAGAACTGTCCTTAGCAGTGTACTCTTTACAAAAGTCAATTTCCTCATATATAGTCCTCCATATAGTATTTTGGGCACCACATAGTGCTCCATACAATATTATGGGCACCACATTATGTTCCATACATCATTATGGGCATAGTGCTCCATACAGTATAATGTACCCCATATATTACTTCATTCAGTATAATGAGCCCCATATAGTGCTTCATACAGTATAATGAGCCCCATATAGTGCTCCATACAGTATAATGAGCCCCATATATTGCTTCATACAGAATAATGGGCCCCATGTAATGCTCTATAAAAAATAATGGATCTATATAATGTTCCATACAGAATAATGGACCCCATATAATGCTCTATACAGTTTAATGTACCTCATATAATGCAGAATAATGGGCCCCAATGCCTCATATATGGCTCCATGCAGAATGGACCCCACATAATGCTCCATTCAGCATGGGCCCCATATAATGGTCTACACAGAATAATGGGCCCCATATATTGCTCTATACAGTATAATGGGCCCCAATGCCTCACATAATACTTCATACAGCATAATTTGCCCCATATAATGCTCCATACAGAATGGACCCCATATAATGCTTCTTACATAATGGGCTGCATGCAATGCTCCATGCATAAAAAATAAAATATTTACATATCCCTTTTCCCTCGCTGCTGCAGTCTTCTCTTCTGACTCTCAGCACTGCTCAGCGCAGAGGGCGCACTGTAATGACATCTTCGCACCCTCTACCGTAAGAGAGCCACAATATGTGGAAGATATCGAATCTGTAGAGGAACAGGGAGAGGTAAGTATATCAAACAGTTTAAAGCATGGGGGGGGAGTCATGTGTCCCTTAGTAAGCTAGTATCCCTAATGGCGAGGGATCCCCAGCACACGCCAGGTGGTGACACCGGCCCTGCCTGAAAGGGCCCCCTCCAACTCCGGGCCTCAGTGCAGCTGCCTCGCCTGCATCAGCGGTATGTCCTGACTTTTATTAATGTAACAAACTAAATTCACCCAAAAATGTGCAAAGCAAATTATAAACTTCCCCCCAACATTTGTAGCTGCTCTTTTTTTTGGTTACCAGAGAATTACTTTTAATGAGGACCCCCAAATATTAACTTAGAATTATCTGACATGGTATTAAAGATACTTTTATTGTATTTGTGTGTAATTTTATATTGTAGATTTTTTTGTACATGGCTTTGTCAATCTTGGTTTGTCAATGTCGCTACCATCCTGACTATCAGTAAAATAAACATTTGTTCCTTGGAAATCAATATCAGTACTTAGATTATCAATGCATTCTTTTGTCAGAATACGTTCTGGACTCTGGGTCACTTTCAGATGTCCGTTTTTCATGTACGTGTCCTGTCTTTGTTTTTCATGGATACTTTATGGTGGTGGTCCCATGCCAGTGTTTTTTTTTTGTGGACATGCCATGTTTGATAATCTGTGTTTTTAATGTAATGTGTTGGAATAATGCTTATTACTGTATATATTGCATTTACTACTATTTGATAGTGCATGAGTTTCTTTCTCCAGCAATAGTGTTTTATTGCCAATAAAGCATTGTAGAAAAGAAAAAGGAACCAGGAAGTTCCTGTTCCCTGTGTGTATAGGTGAAGCTCAGTTTTACTTTCAATTTGCAAGTTAGCAGACAAGATTCTAATATCCTAAGCTATAAGAAATACCAGTTGTAAGTTGTGTCATCTTTGTACCTGGATAAATGTATATTCATTGTTGAATGGCTGGATAGTACAGAGATTAATACGCTGCCAACAGATTATGAGCACAGTAACCCAAAGACCCTGAGAACAGCCCAGAGGAGAGAGAACAACAGTGTGCTAAAAAGAAGAAACAAAGATGGCCGCCAGCAGCAACTCTGTGAAGTTCACAGTGTCAAATCTGACTAACCAGAACTACCAATTCTGGAAATTCAAGGCAAAGATGCTGCTGATAAAAGAAGGTACGTGGAAATACACACAGGAGTTTAGACCTGACCCACTACCAGCAGACAGGGTAGAGAAGGATCAAAAGGCACAGAGCCCTTCCTCATTATAGATGATGATCATATTGTGCATGTATATAAATGTGAAACCACCAAAGAAATGTGGGAACAGCTACAGAAAGTGCATGAAAGGACAAATCTCAGCAAAAAGCTCTATTTAATGATAAAGCTATATCAGTGTAAGCTAAATAAGGGCCAAGATATTGTGGAGCACCTGCAGTTCATTGGTAATGATCTAAAAGGTTTCCATATTGCTGCACAATTACTAAGCGGTCTGCCAGAAAGCTATGACACACATGTAACTGCACTAGATGCGCACTCAGATTATGATCTTACATTGGAGTATGTCAGAGAAAAGCGTGTAGAAGAGTATAAGGAGAAAGACAGAGAGTGTAAGCAGCAGTGAGGTATCCAAAGCAGAATTTGCTTTAAAAACCAACGATATACCCAAAAATAAAAGAAAGTACATGTACTAAGTACATGTATGCTGTGTGTGTCTATGTGACTATATGAGGTGTATGTAATGAGCATGTTTTGTCTAGCATGTGTGCTGTGTACTTGTATATAATGTGTTTCTAAGTGTGTAGATTTCTATGTTTATACATTATACATTTGACGCTGAATCACCTCTCATGGACAAGCCGTGAAATGGAATAGTCAAGGAGTCCATGGTCAGAAGCTAGGAGGGTATGTCATAAACAGAAGGAAGAGATAAAGGCGTAGTCAGGTAACATTCTGAGGTCAGAATATCAGGAAATAGCGGATCAGAACAGAAAGGATTAAACAGACAAATGGTCAGATCGAGGTCCAAGGTCAGGCAATGAAAGATCTACAAACAGAACACAAGGCACAGAGACTACAAACCACACAGTAGCTTAATGTGTGTCTGGCAGAGGTCTGGGAGAACCAGCCCAGTTAAGTAGCCTGGCAATCACCTTGGTCAATGAACACCCAGAGACAGCCAGCACCTCCCAGTCTATGGCTGGACGGCCGAGCTGCCCATCCACACACAGACAGCCCAGCATGACCCTGCACTAGACTGGATGACTGAGCTGTCAATCAAAGTACTGACAGCTGCAGTACGCCCCTGTACAAGATTGGATGGCAAAGCTGTCAGTAACTACATCCCAGACACACTGAGAGGTGGAACCATGACAATCCAATATTCAAAATTTGTATGTGATTTAATGGTGCAGTATATGGCATTGTTAGGGAATAAAGACACATAGGTCCCCGACTCATCAAAGTGTGTTCAGCCAGATATCTGGCTTAAAATTCTTTGATAAGTCACAAAATTTTTGCACAGCTCAAGATTGCCTAAAGTTGCAAAATGTTTGCACATTTTCACACTAGTTTAATCTAGCTCTGCTAAAGTAGGCAGAGCTTAGGTGAAAATGGGGCAAGATGCTGCATCTCATCTATTTTGTAATGTTTTTATTGTTATTTTGTTATGTTATATGTTATGGTCCATGGACGTGCACATCACTTTTATGACGCACCATGATAAAATAAGACGTGTAATGAATCCAGCACTTCTCATCAAGCCTTGAATGAACAGCACCTGTCTTGGGACTTGATGAATCATGGCCATAGTAGCTGCCGTCTTGCCTTTAAGGGGTTGTTCAATATTCGGACAACCCCTTCTCAATCCCTATGTTTCCCCCAGCACAATAATATCACCTATTGTCACCTCCAGCGGTGTCTGCACGTGATCTCCAGGGTCTCAAGTGACATTGTTATATCATTCAATCCGGGCCCAGACCAATCAGCTCTGGCTTTGCTCTCCTACGAGCATAATTGATATCCTGAGGAAGTGACAGGGCAGTCAAAGATTTCACTTCCTCTTGATGTCTGAGCAAAGCCTGTGCAGATTGTGTGCAGGGATCACGTGTCATAACAAGGTCACATGATACTCCGGAAATCCAGTGGTGACACTGCTGGAATGGCACCAGCGCTGGAGGTGACTATAGGTGATATTATTGTACTGAAGGAAACAGGGATTCAGAAGGGTTTTGTCATGTCGGACACTGTTCAGACCAGGTCGTCTGACAGACAGCGGTAATTCCGCGTTTGACCACTGTTTGCTCATTGGCGTCGGCTAGTTTTCGTCTGGCTGCTCCGGGGTTAATTTATCTGATCCTCGGATTGGAAGCTGGGCCATGCCCATTTCCTTTAAATGGTTCTCCTGATCTTTGGGCGTCGCCGATTATAGCTTCTGTCTTATCCGTAGTTATCTCGGTCCGGAGTGGAGAGCTGGTTGTTGGAGAATCGTTGCTGGTGGTGTATTTTCGTTTGTCTTATTTACTCCTTCCTATATTTGTATTTATTTTGCCCTGCACATTTATAGTGTATTCCTGATTGACTGCGGCGTGGTGTATATTTTCCTTTATCCTTGTTTGTTATAACTGTGGGTATTGGTCTATTGCATTCACTGGGTGGTGGGCGGTGGTGTTCAGTCTAGGGCTGAATCAGGAGTCAGGGTGAGGGTGGAGGCCTGAACATGCACACCTTCAGTGTAAACTTCAGGTAGAGGGTCAGACAGGGTTTCCCTAGTCTGAGGGAAATTGCAGGGGCCCGGGTTATTAGCTCTCGCCCTCCTTGTATCCCCGTGACATTATAATCGGCCCAACAACAAAAAAAAAAAGGGGGGTTCCTTTATTTTTTTTTTCTTCTCTGTGTTTTGTCATGGATCCCATGACTTCCATAACCCGCCAGTTGGAGGCGCTGTCCCTACAGGTCACTGAGTTGAGGGGAGCAGTGCAGCAACAGGGACTAGCAGTATCTAATATACAGGCTGGAGCTACAGGAGGAGTTAATGAGCCCAAGTTTCCTTTGCCTGAAAAATTTGCTGGGGAACGCAGTAAATTTGTTTCTTTTCGTGAAGCTTGCAAACTGTATTTCCGTATGCGCCCGATCTCCTCTGGTAATGAGGCTCAACGTGTTGGCCTGGTGTTGTCATTATTAAGCGGGGATCCCCAAGCATGGGCATTTTCGTTGCCGTCTGATTCTGCTGCATTTAACTCAGTGGAGGGTTTCTTTTCTGCTCTAGAACACATTTACGACGATCCAGACAGAATGGCTCTAGCAGAATCTAAGTTACGCACTAATTTGCCAGGGGGAGCGTGTTGCAGAGGATTACTGTTCTGAATTTCGCCGCTGGGCGGTTGACACTCAGTGGAATGAGCCAGCATTGCGGAGTCAATTTATTCATGGAGTTTCTAATAGGGTTAAAAAAGCCCTCCTGATGTACGAGACTCCTGCTTCACTAGATTCCGCTATGAGTCTTGTTGTCCGCATTGATCGCCGTTTGTGTCAGGGGAATCATGAGACGCCGCCTGTGGGTGAAGGTTTAGGTTCACGTGAGGTTGCTGCAGGTGAGCCCACGGAATCTATGCAAATCGCAGGTGTGTCACATGTTAAGAATCGTACCCCTGTACTCAGGAAGCAGGGAGCCTGTTTTTTCTGCGGTAAAACTGGTCATTTTATTAATATCTGTCCTCTGCTGTTAAAGAAAAATGCAATGGCGGAAAACTTCTGAGCTCAGAGGGTGTGGAGGAGTCCAATCTGAGCTTATGTATATCCTCCATGATGATTTCTCAGTGCATGCTCCCTGCCAAAGTTGTTGTCTCTGGCAGAGAGATACCAATCACTATTTTTGTGGATAGTGGTTCCGCCACAAATCTCATTGATGAGGAGTTTGCGCGCACTGCTGGTTTTAAGATTGAAAAACTGCCTCATCCTATCCGTGTGGTCACCATCAATTCTGCTCCTCTTCCACAGGGGGAGATTACTGAGTTCGTGGCTGAGGTTAAACTCCACATTGGGGTTCTTCATTTTGAGCAGGTCACATGTAAGGTGCTCAAGAGTCTTCCGGCACAATTGGTTCTGGGTTTTCCATGGTTGTCTACACACAACCCAGTGATTGACTGGAAAACTCAGGACATAATCCAGTGGAGTGATTTCTGTCAGGAGAATTGCCTGGCCACATGTGTGTCCGCTGTGACTTCAAGCGTTCCTGAGTCACTTCAGGATTATGCGGATGTGTTCTCTGAGAAGGGTTGTTCAGAGTTGCCGCCACACCGCTCCTATGACTGTTCTATCAGGTTTAAACCAGGGGCCAAGGTGCCTAAAGCAAGGATGTTCAACATCTCCGGTCCGGAGAGACAAGCGCTCAAGGATTACATTTCTGAAAGTTTGAGCAAAGCGCACATCAGGCCGTCATCTGTTATGATCCTTAGTGGTTGAGGATCACGAATTACTCCAGCTAAGTAACAAACATAGGACAAGCTCTAGGGAGGTGGCAAACTGGACTGACCGCAAATCTGAACCTATCCAAACACACTAGAGGCAGCCGGTGAACGTGCCCAAAAATCCTAGACGTCTCGAGCCAGCCTGAGGAACTAACTACCCCCAGAGAGAAAGAAAGACCTCTCCTGCCCCCAGAGAAATAATCCCCAAAGATATAGAAGCCCCCAACAAATAACAACGGTGAGGTAAGAGGAAGGCACATACACAGGGGTGAAAACAGATTCAGCAAATGAGGCCCACTAATACTAGATAGCAGAAAATAGTAAAGGGGTCTGTGTGGTCAGTAAAAAACCCTTACAAAATATCCACACTGAGATTTCAAGAACCCCCGCACCAACTAACGGTGTGGGGGGAGAAACTCAGTCCCCTAGAGCAACCAGCAAGCGAGGAGATCACATCTTAGCAAGCTGGACGAGAAACATGATGAATGCTGATAATCAAAAAATGAACGGACAAAAACTTAGCTTGTCTTGGAGAGGCTGGGAGCAAGGTAATCACAAGGAATCTGAAGAGCACTGAATACATTGATAGCAGGCAAGGAACTGAGTATCCAGGTGAGCTAAATAGGAAACCAACCAAGGATAACGAACCAGCTGATGCAGCCAACCTGCATAAAGACAACACTACACAGTACCGCCTGTGACCACTAGAGGGAGCCCAAAAATAGAGTTCACAACAGTACCCCCCCCTTGAGGAGGGGTCACCGAACCCTCATCAAGACCCCCAGGGCGATCAGGATGAGCCGCGTGAAAGGCACGAACCAAATCGGCCGCATGAACATCAGAGGCGACAACCCAGGAATTATCCTCCTGACCATAGCCCTTCCACTTCACCAAATACTGAAGCCTCCGTCTAGAGATACGAGAATCCAAAATCTTCTCCACCACGTACTCCAATTCTCCCTCGACCAGCACCGGAGCAGGAGGCTCAAAAGAAGGAACCACAGGTACCACATACCTCCGCAACAAAGACCTATGGAACACATTATGAATGGCAAACGATGCTGGGAGATCCAAACGAAAAGACACCGGGTTAAGGATTTCCAAGATCTTCTAAGGACCGATGAAGCGAGGCTTGAATTTCGGAGAGGAGACCTTCATAGGAACATACCGAGAAGACAGCCACACCAAATCCCCAACACGAAGTCGGGGACCCACACCGCGGCGGCGGTTGGCAAAGCGCTGAGCCTTCTCCTGTGACAACCTCAAATTGTCCACCACATGGTTCCAAATCTGCTGCAACCTATCCACCACAGAATCCACCCCAGGACAGTCAGAAGACTCAACCTGACCCGAGGAAAAACGAGGATGGAAACCAGAATTGCAGAAAAAAGGCGAAACCAAAGTAGCAGAACTAGCCCGATTATTAAGGGCAAACTCGGCCAATGGCAAAAAAGTCACCCAATCATCCTGATCAGCAGAAACAAAACATCTCAAATAAGTTTCCAACGACTGATTAGTTCGCTCGGTTTGGCCATTAGTCTGAGGATGGAAGGCCGACGAAAAAGATAAATCAATGCCCATCTTAGCACAAAAAGTCCGCCAAAACCTGGACACAAACTGGGATCCTCTATCAGACACAATATTTTCAGGAATGCCGTGCAAGCGAACCACATTCTGAAAAAATAGAGGAATCAAATCGGAGGAGGAAGGCAACTTAGGCAAGGGCACCAAATGGACCATCTTGGAAAAACGATCACACACCACCCAGATGACAGACATTTTCTGAGATACTGGAAGATCCAAAATAAAATCCATGGAAATGTGCGTCCAAGGCCTTTTCGGGACAGGCAAAGGCAAAAGCAAACCGCTGGCACGAGAACAGCAAGGCTTAGCCCGAGCACAAATCCCACAAGACTGCACAAAGGAACGCACATCCCGCGACAAGGAAGGCCACCAGAAGGACCTAGCCACCAAATCTCTGGTACCAAAAATCCCAGGATAACCCGCCAACACCGAAGAATGAACCTCGGAAATAACTCTGCTGGTCCATCTATCCGGGACAAACAGTCTCTCTGGTGGACAACGGTCAGGTCTATCCACCTGAAATTTCTGCAACACTCGTCGCAAATCTGGGGAAATGGCAGACAAAATCACTCCCTCTCTGAGAATACCAGCCGGCTCAGAAACTCCCGGAGAGTCAGGCACAAAACTCCTAGAAAGTGCATCAGCCTTCACGTTCTTCGAACCAGGCAGGTATGAGACCACGAAGTTGAAACGGGAGAAAAACAGCGACCAACGAGCCTGTCTAGGATTCAGGCGCTTGGCAGATTCGAGGTAAATCAGGTTTTTGTGATCAGTCAAGACCACCACACGATGTTTAGCTCCTTCGAGCCAATGTCGCCACTCCTCAAATGCCCACTTCATAGCCAACAACTCCCGATTACCAACATCATAATTCCGCTCGGCAGGCGAAAACTTTCTTGAAAAGAAAGCACATGGCTTCATCACAGAGCCATCAGAGCTTCTCTGCGACAAAACAGCCCCTGCTCCAATCTCAGAAGCATCAACCTCGACCTGGAAGGGGAGAGAGACATCTGGTTGACATAAGACTGGAGCTGAAGAAAACCGGTGCTTCAGTTCCCGAAAGGCCTCCACGGCCGCAGGAGACCAATTAGTCACATCAGAACCCTTCTTGGTCAAATCCGTCAAAGGTTTAACAACGCTAGAAAAATTAGCGATGAAACGACGGTAAAAATTAGCAAAACCCAAGAACTTCTGAAGACTCTTAACAGACGTAGGCTGAGTCCAGTCATGAATAGCCTGGACCTTGACTGGGTCCATCTCCACAGTAGAAGGAGAAAAAATAAAACCCAAAAAGGAGACCTTCTGTACTCCGAAGAGGCATTTTGAGCCCTTCACAAATAAAGCATTAGCACGCAGGACCTGAAACACCATCCTGACCTGCTTCACATGGGACTCCCAATCATCAGAAAAGACCAAAATGTCATCCAGATAAACAATCATAAATTTATCCAGATATTCTCGGAAGATGTCATGCATGAAGGACTGAAACACAGAAGGAGCATTAGAGAGTCCAAAAGGCATCACTAAGTACTCAAAATGGCCTTCGGGCGTATTAAATGCTGTTTTCCATTCATCTCCCTGCTTAATGCGCACAAGGTTATACGCACCACGGAGATCTATCTTAGTGAACCAACTGGCCCCCTTATTCCGAGCAAACAAATCATACAATAGTGGCAAAGGATACTGAAATTTGACTGTGATTTTATTCAGAAGACGATAATCTATACAAGGTCTCAAAGAACCGTCCTTCTTGGCCACAAAAAAAAATCCTGCACCAAGAGGGGAAGAGGATGGGCGAATATGTCCCTTCTCCAAAGACTCCTTTATATAACTCCGCATCGCGGCATGCTCTCGTATAGACAAATTAAAAAGTCGTCCCTTAGGGAATTTACTACCAGGAATTAAATTTATAGCACAGTCACAATCCCTATGAGGGGGCAGGGCACTGGACCTGGGCTCATCAAATACATCCTGGTAGTCAGACAAAAACTCAGGGACCTCAGAAGGAGTGGAAGCAGCAATAGACACCAACGGAGTATCGCCATGAATTCCCTGACAACCCCAACTTGACACAGACATAGCTTTCCAATCTAAAACTGGATTATGAGCCTGCAGCCATGGCAGACCCAAAACAACAACATCATGCAAATTATGCAGAACAAGAAAGCGAATCACCTCCTGATGTACGGGAGTCATGCACATGGTCATTTGCGTCCAATACTGAGGCTTATTCTCAGCCAATGGCATAGCATCAATTCCCCTCAGAGGAATAGGAAATTCCAAAGGCTCCAGGACAAAACCACAGCGCCTGGTGTTGTGAATTATACTTTTTGGCTCCCTCTTGTGGTTACTAGTGATATGACTCTGGGATTTTCTTCCCTCAGTTTGCACCCAGCTGGGTCGTTAGTTCAGGGGTGTTGCTATATAAACCTCCTGGAACCTTAGTCCAGTGCCTGGCATCGTTGTAATCAGACACATTCTGTTTGCTCCTATCTGCTGGTCCTGGTTCGTGCAAAATTAATCTAAGTCCTGCTTCTTTGTTTTTTGGGTTATTTGCTTGCTCTCATTTTTGTCCAGCTTGTACTAAATGTGATTCCTGACCTTGCTGGAAGCTCTAGGGGGCTGGTGTTCTCCCCCCGGGCCGTTAGACGGTTCGGGGGTTCTTGAATTTCCAGTGTGGATATTTTTGATAGGGTTTTTTGCTGACCATATAAGTTATCTATATATATAATTGTCTAAGGGTTTTTCCGTCTGTCTGTCTGTCTGTCTGTCTTTCTGTCTGTCTGTCTTTCTGTCTGTCTGTCTGTCTTTCTGTCTGTCTGTCTGTCTGTCCTGGAAATCCCGCGTCTCTGATTGGTCGAGGCCGCCAGGCCTCGACCAATCAGAGACGGGCACAGCATGGCGACGATGATGTCATAATGGAAATCCCACGTCTCTGATTGGTCGAGGCCTAGCAGCCTCGACCAATCAGCGATGGGCACAGTATCGACGTAGATGTCATAATGGTTGCCATGGCGACGATGTCATAAAGGTTGCCTCGACCAATCAACGACGGGCACAGTCTGCCGCGAATTCTGGAATCATCATTGTCCATATACTACGGAGACATGCATATTCTCTATATATATATGCCTGGCGGCCTCGACCAATCAGCGAGGGGCACAGTATCGACGTAGATGTCATAATGGTTGCCATGGCGACGATGATGTCATAAAGGTTGCCTCGACCAATCAGCGACGGGCACAGTCTGCCGCGAATCACATACTACGGGGACATGCATATTCTAGAATACCCGATGCGTTAGAATCGGGCCACAGTCTAGTCTTTCTATATTCTGCTATTAGCTAGTGGGCCTCTCTTTGCTAAATACCTAGCTCATTCTTATGTTTGTCTTTTCCTCTTACCTCACTGTTATTATTTGTTGGGGGCTTCTATCCAACTTTTGGGGTATTTTCTCTGGAGGCAAGAAAGGTCTTTCTTTTCCCTTCTAGGGTTAGTTAGTTCTCCGACTGGCGCGAGACGTCTAGGATCAACGTAGGAACGTTCCCCGGCTGCTGGTATTTGTGGTGCTAGGATTAGATATATTGTCAGCCCAGTTACCACTGCCCTATGAGCTGGTTTTCTGTGTTTGCAGACTTAGCAATTATTCCTGAGACCCTCTGCCATTGGGGTCATAGCCTGGCAAACGACAAATCCATCAGATTCAGGGCAGCACCCGAATCCACAAAAGCCATAACCGGGTAGGACGACAAAGAACAAATCAAAGTAACAGACAAAATAAATTTAGGCTGTATCGTACCAATGGTGACAGGTTTAGCGATTTTTTTTAAACGTTTAGAGCATGCTGAGATAACATGAGTAGAATCACCACAGTAAAAGCACAACCCATTTTGACGTATATGACTTTGTCGCTCAATTCTGGTCAGAGTTCGGTCACATTGCATAGACTCAGGTCTCTGTTCAGAAAATACCGCCAAAGGATGAGCAGATTTGCGCTCCCGCAAACGCCGATCAACCTGAATGGCTAAAGCCATAGAATCACTCAGACTTGTAGGGGTGTGAAACCCCACCATAACATTCTTAACGGCCTCAGAAAGACCTTCTCTGAAATTTGCAGCCAGGGCACACTCATTCCATTGAGTAAGCACCGACCATTTCCGAAATTTTTGACAATACGCCTCTGCTTCATCCTGACCTTGAGAGATAGCCAGCAACGCTTTTTCTGCCTGATTCTCAAGATTAGGCTCCTCATAAAGCAGTCCAAGAGCCAGAAAAATGCATCTACATTAAGCAATGCAGGATCTCCTGGCGCCAGAGAGAATGCCCAATCTTGAGGGTCACCACGCAACAAGGAAATAATAATTTTAACTTGCTGAGCGGAATCACCAGAGGAACGAGGTCTCAGAGACAGAAATAACTTACAATTATTCTTAAAATTCTGAAACCTAGATCTATCTCCAGAAAACAACTCAGGAATGGGTATCTTTGGTTCTGACATATGGCTATGAATAACAAAATCCTGAATACTTTGCACCCGTGCAGTAAGATGATCCACACTAGAAGTCAGAGTCTGAACATTCATGTCTGCAGCTGAGCTCAAAACCACCCAGAGTTCAAGGGGATGAAAGAAGCTAAACAGACTGCAGCAAAGGAAAAGCGGGAGGAAAAAAAAAAAAATGTACTCAGGTCTTCTTTTTATCCCACTTCTGCGATGCATTAACCACTTTTTGGCCCTGCTATACTGTTATGATCCTTAGTGGTTGAGGATCACGAATTACTCCAGCTAAGTAACAAACATAGGACAAGCTCTAGGGAGGTGGCAAACTGGACTGACCGCAAATCTGAACCTATCCAAACACACTAGAGGCAGCCGGTGAACGTGCCCAAAAATCCTAGACGTCTCGAGCCAGCCTGAGGAACTAACTACCCCCAGAGAGAAAGAAAGACCTCTCCTGCCTCCAGAGAAATAATCCCCAAAGATATAGAAGCCCCCAACAAATAACAACGGTGAGGTAAGAGGAAGGCACATACACAGGGGTGAAAACAGATTCAGCAAATGAGGCCCACTAATACTAGATAGCAGAAAATAGTAAAGGGGTCTGTGCGGTCAGTAAAAAACCCTTACAAAATATCCACACTGAGATTTCAAGAACCCCCGCACCAACTAACGGTGTGGGGGGAGAAACTCAGTCCCCTAGAGCAACCAGCAAGCGAGGAGATCACATCTTAGCAAGCTGGACGAGAAACATGATGAATGCTGATAATCAAAAAATGAACGGACAAAAACTTAGCTTGTCTTGGAGAGGCTGGGAGCAAGGTAATCACAAGGAATCTGAAGAGCACTGAATACATTGATAGCAGGCAAGGAACTGAGTATCCAGGTGAGCTAAATAGGAAACCAACCAAGGATAACGAACCAGCTGATGCAGCCAACCTGCATAAAGACAACACTACACAGTACCGCCTGTGACCACTAGAGGGAGCCTGTTATGACCCCAATGGCGAGGGTCTCAGAGGAACAAGTAAGTCTGCGACGTACAAAAATCCAGCTCATAGGGCAGTGGTAACTGGGTTGACCATATAACTACTCCTAACGCCAACACTAGAAGTAGCCGGGGAACATGCCTACGTTGGTCGCTAGATGTCTCGCGCCAGCCGGAGGACTAACTACCCCTAGAAGAGGAAAACAAAGACCTCTCTTGCCTCCAGAGAATAGACCCCAAAAGTCGGATACAAGCCCCCCACAAATAATAACGGTGAGGTAAGAGGAAATGACAAACACAGAGATGAACTAGGTTTAGCAAAGAGAGGCCCACTTACTAATAGCAGAATGTAGTAAGATAACTTATATGGTCAACAAAAACCCTAACAAAATTCCACACTGGAGATACTAGAACCCCCGAACCGTCTAACGGCCCGGGGGGAGAACTCCAGCCTCCCTAGAGCTTCCAGCAAGGTTAGGATAAAGATTATGTACAAGCTGGACAAAAATGCAAACAAAAACAAATAGCAAAAAGCAAGAAAGCAGACTTAGCTTAATTTAGCAGGAACCAGGATCAGTAGACAAGAGCACAACAGATTAGCTCTGATTACAACGTTGCCAGGCATTGAACTGAAGGTCCAGGGAGCTTATATAGCAACACCCCTGACCTAACGACCCAGGTGAGCATACAAGGGATGAATGACATACCCAGAGTCAAATCACTAGTAACCACTAGAGGGAGCCAAAAGGTAAATTCACAACAGTACCCCCCCCTTAGTGAGGGGTCACCGAACCCTCACCAAGACCACCAGGGCGATCAGGATGAGCGGCGTGAAAGGCACGAACTAAATCGGCCGCATGCACATCAGAGGCGACCACCCAGGAATTATCCTCCTGACCATAGCCCTTCCACTTGACCAGGTACTGAAGCCTCCGCCTGGAGAGACGAGAATCTAAGATCTTCTCCACCACGTACTCCAACTCGCCCTCAACCAACACCGGAGCAGGAGGCTCAGCAGAAGGAACCACAGGCACAGCGTACCGCCGCAACAAGGACCTATGAAATACGTTGTGAATGGCAAACGACACCGGAAGATCCAGGCGAAAGGATACAGGATTAATGATTTCCAATATCTTGTAAGGACCAATGAAGCGAGGCTTAAATTTGGGAGAGGAGACCTTCATAGGAACAAATCGAGAAGACAGCCATACCAAATCCCCAACGCGAAGTCGGGGACCCACACCGCGGCGGCGGTTGGCAAAACGCTGAGCCTTCTCCTGTGACAACTTCAAGTTGTCCACCACATGACTCCAGATCCGCTGCAACCTATCCACCACGGAATCCACCCCAGGACAGTCAGAAGGCTCCACATGTCCCGAGGAAAAACGAGGATGGAAACCAGAGTTGCAGAAAAATGGCGAAACCAAGGTGGCGGAACTAGCCCGATTATTAAGGGCAAATTCAGCCAACGGCAAGAAGGTCACCCAATCATCCTGATCAGAAGAGACAAAACACCTCAAATAAGCCTCCAGAGTCTGATTAGTTCGCTCCGTTTGTCCGTTAGTCTGGGGATGGAAAGCGGATGAAAACGACAAATCAATGCCCATCCTACCACAAAAGGATCGCCAGAACCTGGAAACAAACTGGGATCCTCTGTCCGACACAATATTCTCAGGAATGCCGTGCAAACGAACCACGTTCTGGAAGAACACAGGAACCAGATCAGAAGAGGAAGGCAGCTTAGGCAAAGGAACCAGATGGACCATCTTGGAGAAACGATCACATATCACCCAGATGACAGACATGCCCTGAGACACCGGAAGATCCGAAATGAAATCCATAGAGATGTGTGTCCAAGGTCTCTTCGGGACAGGCAAGGGCAAGAGCAACCCGCTGGCACGAGAGCAACAAGGCTTAGCTCGGGCACAAGTACCACAGGACTGCACAAATGACCGCACATCCCTTGACAAGGAAGGCCACCAAAAGGACCTGGCCACCAGATCTCTGGTGCCAAAAATTCCCGGGTGCCCTGCCAACACCGAGGAATGAACCTCGGAAATGACTCTGCTGGTCCATCTAGCAGGCACAAACAATCTGTCAGGTGGACAAGAGTCAGGCCTACCAGCCTGAAATCTCTGCAACACACGTCGCAGATCTGGAGAAATAGCAGACACGATAACTCCTTCCTTAAGAATACCCACAGGTTCAGCGACTCCAGGAGCATCAGGCACAAAGCTCCTAGACAGAGCATCGGCCTTCACATTCTTAGAACCTGGTAAATACGAGACCACAAAGTCAAAACGGGAGAAAAACAATGACCAGCGGGCCTGTCTAGGATTCAGGCGTTTTGCAGACTCGAGATACATCAGGTTTTTGTGATCAGTCAAGACCACCACACGATGCTTAGCACCCTCGAGCCAATGACGCCACTCCTCAAATGCCCACTTCATGGCCAACAACTCCCGATTGCCCACATCATAATTTCGCTCTGCCGGCGAAAACTTCCTAGAGAAAAAGGCACAAGGCCTCATAGTAGAGCAACCAGGGCCTCTCTGCGACAAAACGGCCCCTGCCCCAATCTCCGAAGCATCCACCTCAACCTGAAAGGGAAGTGAGACGTCAGGCTGGCACAAAACAGGCGCCGAAGTAAATCGGCGTTTCAACTCCTGGAAAGCCTCCACGGCAGCAGGAGCCCAGTTAGCTACATCAGAGCCTTTCTTGGTCATATCCGTCAGCGGTTTAACAACGCTAGAGAAATTTGCGATAAAACGACGGTAGAAGTTAGCAAAACCCAAGAACTTCTGAAGACTCTTAACTGACGAGGGTTGAGTCCAATCATGAATAGCTCGGACCTTGACTGGATCCATCTCCACAGCAGAAGGGGAAAAAATGAACCCCAAAAAGGGAACCTTCTGTACACCAAAGAGACACTTTGAGCCTTTTACAAACAAAGAATTTTCACGCAGAATCTCAAAAACCATCCTGACCTGCTCCACATGCGAGTCCCAATCATCAGAAAAAAACAGAATATCATCCAGATAAACAATCAAAAATTTATCCAGATACTTCCGGAAGATGTCATGCATGAAGGACTGAAAAACTGAAGGGGCATTAGAGAGCCCAAATGGCATCACCAAGTACTCAAAATGACCTTTGGGGCGTATTGAATGCGGTTTTCCATTCATCGCCTTGCTTAATGCGCACAAGGTTGTACGCACCACGAAGGTCTATCTTGGTGAACCACTTGGCACCTTTAATCCGGGCAAACAAATCTGACAACAGCGGCAAAGGATACTGAAATTTGACAGTGATCTTATTTAAAAGCCGATAGTCAATACAAGGCCTCAAAGATCCGTCCTTTTTGGCCACAAAAAAGAATCCCGCACCAAGAGGGGAAGAAGAAGGACGGATATGCCCCTTCTCAAGAGACTCCTTGATATATGAACGCATCGCGGTATGTTCAGGTACCGACAGATTAAACAGTCTCCCCTTAGGAAACTTACTGCCAGGAATCAAATCTATTGCACAGTCACATTCCCTATGAGGAGGCAGTGCACTGGACTTAGACTCGCTGAAGACATCCTGATAATCAGACAAATACGCTGGAACTTCCGAAGGCGTAGAAGAAGCAATAGACAAGGGCAGGGAATCTCCATGAATTCCATGGCAGCCCCAACTTGACACTGACATAGCCTTCCAGTCCAAGACTGGATTATGGGTCTGTAACCATGGCAAACCCAAAACAACCAAATCATGCATTTTATGCAGAACAAGAAAACGTATTACCTCCCGATGTTCGGGAGTCATGCACATGGTAACCTGTGTCCAAAACTGCGGTTTATTTTTTGCCAATGGCGTAGAATCAATACCCCTAAGAGGGATAGGATTTTCCAATGGCTCAAGAACAAATCCGCAGCGCTTAGCAAATGACAGATCCATAAGGCTCAGGGCAGCACCTGAGTCCACAAACGCCATGACAGGATACGATGACAGTGAGCAAATCAAAGTTACAGATAGAATAAACTTAGGCTGCAAATTACCAATGGCGACCGGACTAACAACCTTAGTAAGACGTTTAGGGCATGCTGAGATAACATGTGTAGAATCACCACAGTAGTAACACAAGCCATTCTGGCGTCTATGAACTTTCCGCTCATTTCTAGTCAGGATTCTATCACATTGCATTAAATCAGGTGCCTGTTCAGACAACACCATGAGGGAATTTGCGGTCTTGCGCTCCCGCAACCGCCGGTCGATTTGAATAGCTAGGGCCATAGAATCATTCAGACCTGTGGGAATGGGAAAACCCACCATCACATTCTTAATGGCTTCAGAAAGGCCATTTCTAAAATTTGCAGCCAATGCACACTCGTTCCACTGGGTCAGCACGGACCATTTCCGAAATTTTGGCCAATACACTTCAGCCTCGTCCTGGCCCTGAGACATCGCCAGCAAGGCTTTTTCTGCCTGAATCTCAAGATTGGGTTCCTCATAAAGCAAACCAAGCGCCAGAAAAAACGCATCAATGTCAGCCAATGCCGGATCTCCTGGCGCCAGCGAGAAAGCCCAATCCTGAGGGTCACCCCGTAAAAAAGAAATAACAATTTTTACTTGCTGAGCGGAGTCTCCAGATGAACAGGGTTTCAGGGACAAAAACAATTTACAATTATTCCTGAAATTTCTAAATTTAAATCGGTCTCCGGAAAACGGTTCAGGAATCGGTATCTTAGGTTCTGACACAGGATTTCTGATAACATACTCTTGTATGCCCTGCACACGAGCAGCAAGCTGATCCACACTTGTAATCAAGGTCTGGACATTCATGTCTGCAGCAAACACAAGCCACTCAGAGGTAAAGGGGAAAAGAAAAAAAAATGAGAGAGAGAAAAAAAACCTCAGAACTTTCTTTCTTATAATCCCGCTTCTGCAATGCATTTAACATTTAATACTGGCCTGGCAAACTGTTATGACCCCAATGGCGAGGGTCTCAGAGGAACAAGTAAGTCTGCGACGTACAAAAATCCAGCTCATAGGGCAGTGGTAACTGGGTTGACCATATAACTACTCCTAACGCCAACACTAGAAGTAGCCGGGGAACATGCCTACGTTGGTCGCTAGATGTCTCGCGCCAGCTGGAGGACTAACTACCCCTAGAAGAGGAAAACAAAGACCTCTCTTGCCTCCAGAGAATAGACCCCAAAAGTCGGATACAAGCCCCCCACAAATAATAACGGTGAGGTAAGAGGAAATGACAAACACAGAGATGAACTAGGTTTAGCAAAGAGAGGCCCACTTACTAATAGCAGAATGTAGTAAGATAACTTATATGGTCAACAAAAACCCTAACAAAATTCCACACTGGAGATACCAGAACCCCCGAACCGTCTAACGGCCCGGGGGGAGAACTCCAGCCTCCCTAGAGCTTCCAGCAAGGTTAGGATAAAGATTATGTACAAGCTGGACAAAAATGCAAACAAAAACAAATAGCAAAAAGCAAGAAAGCAGACTTAGCTTAATTTAGCAGGAACCAGGATCAGTAGACAAGAGCACAACAGATTAGCTCTGATTACAACGTTGCCAGGCATTGAACTGAAGGTCCAGGGAGCTTATATAGCAACACCCCTGACCTAACGACCCAGGTGAGCATACAAGGGATGAATGACATACCCAGAGTCAAATCACTAGTAACCACTAGAGGGAGCCAAAAGGTAAATTCACAACAGGAGCCCAAAAATAGAGTTCACAACAGTCATCCTCGCCAGTGGCAGCAGGGTTCTTCTTCGTGAAGAAGAAAGATGGCGGATTACGCCCGTGTTTGGATTTCAGGGAGTTGAACCAGATTACGGTTCGTGATCCATACCCTATGCCACTGATACCTGACTTGTTCAACCAGGTGGCAGGTGCTAAGTGGTTTACCAAGCTTGACCTCAGGGGGGCGTGCAACCTCATAAGAGTCCGTCAAGGTGATGAGTGGAAGACGGCTTTTAATACACCTGAGGGTCATTTTGAAAATTTGGTGATGCCTTTTGGGTTAACTAACGCATCTGCAGTGTTCCAACATTTCATCAATGATGTGTTCTCGCATGTTTTGGGGAAATTCGTTATCGTGTACCTAGATGACATCCTCATATATTCTTGCGACCGTGATGCTCATTTAGATCATGTCAGGCAGGTGTTACAGCTTTTCAGAGAGAATAAGCTGTATGCTAAACTTGAGAAATGTGTATTTTTTGCTCAAGAGTTGCCGTTCTTGGGTTATATTGTGTCTGCTTCTGGTTTTAAAATGGACGCCGCTAAGGTGCAAGCGGTGCTGCATTGGGAGCGTCCTGATAACCTGAAAGCACTTCAGCGGTTCCTTGGGTTTTCTAACTACTATAGGAAATGTATCAAGGATTTTTCTATCATTGCTAAACCGCTAACTGACATGACTAAAAAGGGTACCAATTTCTCCGTTTGGCCTGAGGCTGCTGTTCGCACATTTGAGTTTCTCAAGAACAGTTTTGTTTCAGCCCCCATTCTTGTGCAGCCAGACGTATCTAAACCCTTTGTCGTGGAGGTCGATGCGTCTGAGGTTGGTGTGGGGGCGGTACTGTCTCAAGGCTCATCCTTGAGTGGTTTGCGTCCGTGCGCCTATTTCTCCAAAAAACTGTCGTCCGCTGAACGTAACTACGATATCGGCAACAGGGAGTTGTTGGCTATTAAGTTGGCCTTTGAGGAATGGCGACACTTCTTGGAGGGGTCGGTACATCAGGTCACTGTTATTACCGACCATAAGAATCTGCTGTATTTGGAGTCTGCCAAGCGTCTGTCTCCCAGGCAGGCTCGCTGGGCATTGTTTTTCACGCGGTTCAACTTTGTTGTCACTTACAGACCAGGGTCTAAAAACACTAAGGTGGATGCTCTGTCCAGGTGTTTTCCGGGGGGAGAACCTCGGGAAGACCCAGTACCCATTCTCCAAAAGGGTGTTGTGGTTTCAGTCCTCACTACCGAGGTTGAGGCTGAGATTGCCGAGGCTCAGGAGGAGGTACCATCTGAGCTTCCCATCAACAAATCTTTTGTACCGCTACATCTCTGCCTAAAGGTGTTGGCGGAGCATCATGATACTGTCCTGGCTGGCCACCCAGGGGTTAGAGGTACTTTGGAGTTGGTGTCACGTCGGTTTTGGTGGCCCAAAATCCGACAGGACGTGGTCTCATATGTGTCAGCTTGCACCACGTGCGCTAGGGCGAAGACGCCCCGCTCCCGTCCTGTTGGCACACTGCTTCCTCTGGAGGTACCTAGTAAGCCATGGACCGAAATCTCCATGGATTTCATCACGGATTTGCCTCCCTCAGCTGGGAACACGGTCATTTTGGTGATTGTGGATCGGTTTTCAAAAATGTCGCACTTTGTGTCTTTGCCTTCTTTACCTAACGCTAAGACTCTTGCTCAGGTGTTTGTGCAGGAGGTGGTCAGGCTTCATGGAGTTCCGTCTGACATCGTGTCAGATAGGGGTACTCAGTTTGTAGCAAAATTTTGAAAAGCATTTTGCTCACGGCTGGGGATCAAGTTGTCTCATTCGTGTGCGTTTCATCCCCAGTCAAATGGTCAAATGGTCAGGCCGAGCATATGAACCAAAATTTGGAGCAGTACTTGCGCTGCTTTGTCTCTGATAACCAGGAGGAGTGGTCTACCTTTCTTCCTTTGGCTGAGTTTGCGATAAATAATCACCGCCAGGAGTCGTCTGGGGAGTCTCCGTTTTTTTGTGTTTAAGGGCTACATCCTCAGTTTTGTACGTTGAGTCAGAGAGGCTCTTCCGGCGTTCCGGAGGAAGACCAGTTAGGAACACAATTGTCATCAGTCTGGAGGAGAGTGAAACAGCGCCTGTTGAGTGTGGGTGCTAGGTACAAACGTGTGGCTGACAGTAGGCGTGTGCCAGGTCCGGACCTGAGTGTGGATGACTGGGTGTGGTTATCCACAAAAAACATAAGACTCAAGATACCATCCCTTAAATTGGGTCCACGGTTTATTGGTCCATTTAGGGTCACCGCCGTCATTAACCCAGTAGCGTACCGACTGGAGCTCCCTACGGTGTTTAAAATACACAACGTGTTCCACAGGTCTCTTCTTAAGAAGGTGGTGGGTTCTGTGGACGCGGCGCCTATGCCACCTCCAGTCTTGGTGGATGGTAACCTAGAATTTGAAGTCTCCAGGGTGGTTGACTCTCGTGTGGTGCGCCGCACTTTACAATATTTGGTACACTGGCGTGGTTATGGGCCTGAGGAGAGGTCCTGGGTACCAGCCTCGGACATTCATGCGGATCGGCTGGTCAGGTGTTCATCGTCGCTATCCGGACAAGCCGGGTCCTATAAGCCGTGAGGGCCCTGGGGTCCCTCGTAGAAGGCGGGGTACTGTCATGTCGGACACTGTTCAGACCAGGTCGTCTGACAGACAGCGGTAATTCTGCGTTTGACCACTGTTTGCTCATTGGCGTCGGCTAGTTTTGTCTGGCTGCTCTGGGGTTAATTTATCTGATCCTTGGATTGGAAGCTGGGCCATGCCCATTTCCTTTAAATGGTTCTCCTGATCTTTGGGCGTCGCCGATTATAGCTTCTTTCTTATCCGTAGTTATCTCGGTCCGGAGTGGAGAGCTAGTTGTTGGAGAATCGTTGCTGGTGGTGTATTTTCGTTTGTCTTATTTACTCCTTCCTATATTTGTATTTATTTTGCCCTGCACCTTTATAGTGTATTCCTGATTGACTGCGGCGTGGTGTATATTTTCCTTTATCCTTGTTATAACTGTGGGTATTGGTCTATTGCATTCACTGGGTGGTGGGCGGTGGTGTTCAGTCTAGGGCTGAATCAGGAGTCAGGGTGAGGGTGGAGGCCTGAACATGCACACCTTCAGTGTAAACTTCAGGTAGAGGGTCAGACAGGGTTTCCCTAGTCTGAGGGAAATTGAAGGGGCCCGGGTTATTAGCTCTCGCCCTCCTTGTATCCCCGTGACAGGTTTGTCTGAGTAGTGGACAACCTTTTTAAAGGGAATTTGTCATGTCAAAAATCGTTATTAACCTGCAGATATGGGTTTAATCTGCAGGTTATCAGCATTCTAAAACTGCCCTGCAACAAGTGGAAATTAACTTTATTTCTCAGATTTTCAATCACAGAGGTGTGCTTCCAGACACCAGAGGAAGGGAAAGAGGGACAAAGTTAGCAAATTTTAGGCCACGCCTCTGACCACACCCATTTCACAACTAGTCATGCCCCAACCACACCCATTTAGCACTGCTGATCACAATGACACATGATGCTCCATATCGTATAATGGCCCCACATGATGCTGCGTACAGTATACTGGCCCCACGTGATGGTTCATACAGTATAATGGGCTCACATGATGCTTTGTACAGTATAATGGCCCCTCACAATGCTGGGTACAATGTAATGGCCCCACATGATGCTGGGTACAGTATAATGGCCACACATGGTTACCCCACCCCCATCATTGCCTTCTCCATCACTACACACACACACCTTTCACCGCGCTCCCCTGCAGCAGCCGGCAGCTTCCACTCCCACGGTGCTGAATGATGTCATCCAGCTGTGCCGCTGACTGCTCACGTCGCTGCAGCAGTGATAGACCTCTCAATGTCTCCTGTGCCAGTCAGTGTCAGAGCGAGGAGCAATATCTGCTCCAATCCGACACAGCTAGCGTCCGCTCCGTACACCTCTTACACACACGAATCCGCTCCATACACCTTGCACACGCGGCTCCGATCCGTACACCTCGTACACACAGGGCTCCGCTCCTTACACCTCACACACGGCTCCTCTCCATACACCTCGTACACACACGACTCCACTCCGTACACCTCGTACACACACAACTCCACTCCATACACATTGCACACTCTGCTCCGCTCCGTATACCTTGTACACACGGCTCCGCTCCGTACACACATGGCTCTCCGTACATCTCGTACACACGCAGCTCTGCTCCATACACCTGGGTACACACACGACTCTGCTCCATAAAGCTTTCACGCGCTGCTCTGATCCGTACACCTCTTACACACAGCTCCGTACACCTCTTACACACACAAATCTGCTCCATACACCTTGCACACGCGGCTCCGCTCCGTACACCTTGTACACACATGGCTCCACTCCGTACACCTCACACACACGGCTCCTCTCCATACACCTCGTACACACACACACACGACTCCACTCCGTACACCTTGTACACACACACACAACTCCGCTCCATACACATTGCACACTCTGCTCCGCTCTGTATACCTTGTACACACGGCTTTGCTCCGTACACACGTGGCTCTGCTCCGTACACCTTGTACACACGCAGCTCCGCTCCGTACACCTGGGTACACACACGACTCCGCTCCATACACCTTTCACAAGCTGCTCCGATCCATACACCTCGTACACACATGGCTATGCTCCATCCACACTGTAAACACCTCCTGACCTCACACATACTCTTACCCTCGTCCAGCGCCATGACAACCAGCAGAGTCCTGTACACGGAGGTCCTCCCGATCATGTGACCCCTGACTCCTCCCATCCTGTGACCTCAGCACAGGTCCTGTGCGCACAGAGCAGCCAATATGTGGTGTGCTGCTCTGCGGGTGCAGGGACTCGGGGAGCTGACCGGGTGATATTACACACCTCCCAACCAGTGCGGGACAACTAATGTCCCGCCCGTGATCGTGGGGCTGACTGTCAAAATCGGGTCAGTCCCGCTGGATCCGGGACGGTTGGGAGGTGTGGTAACGCTCATTACATAGTGAGCAGTGGCTGTAACTGTGCGCCATCACTGACTGACAGACAGCTCTGTACTCATGCACTACTGAACTGGTTGTCAGTCAGTGCCAGGGGCAATGTCCTGAGTGGTGACTGAAGCAGCGGCGACTGCTCCTCTGTGGCTGAAAACTGGAGGCCTCTGGGATGAAAAAAGTTCAAATTAACCCCATATCTGTAGGGTTAATAGCATTATGGGATGTGATAGGTTCGCTTCAAAATGGTTATGTCCTCAGTGTATTGAATAAAATACAAGCGTACTTACTTTCGGACCAGCGCAGATGTCATGACATTGTTTACAGCACAAGAGAAACCTATTATCGCTAAACTATGAAGGCTCTAGATCATCAATGTCTTCTGACTGTCTGCAGCGCTTATGTCACATAGACAATGAAATGAGATTACTGGGGGTGGGGGACAGCATTTGAAAGGGAGGAGTCATCAGTCCATGTGTTAAGAATGCATTTTTTATTTCATTGCGCACACCAGGAGCAGTCAAAAGGGGTTTTCTTCTACTGAACAATCCCTTTAATGTGTATGCAAAGCGTTTTGTCAGATCAGTGCTGTATTTTGTAGCATAGTCTGCAGTGTGATAATAGTCTGCAGTCTGTATTCACCTGATGTCTATTCACTCTATTGTCACTGCAGCTTACATAATTAAAGTTGTTACTTAACACATTTGATTGGTGTAAGAAGTAAAGCAAATCTGTCAGGGTTCTACGATTTGGGTGAGGACCCTCATTGTGGGCTGGTGTTTTTTTTTCGTGCCAGGGACGGAGCGAACGTACATCAGAGGGAGGAGATGGAGTATCCTATTTATGCTTGGTGTCACTGCCTCCGCGCACGGCAAACATTCTCACATCATAGTTAGAGCTCCGGTGCTATAATTAAGAATGCTACAGCACAGTTCATCTACTATATAATTGTCTAAGGGGTACTTCCGTCTGCCTGTCCTTCTGTCTGTCTTTCTGTCTGTCACGGATATTCATTGGTCACGGCCTTTGTCTGTCACGGAAATCCAATTCGCAAAGCAGCCACGACCAATCAGCGACGGGCACAGTCCGGCGCCAAAATGGCCGCTCCTTCCTCCCCGCAGTCAGTGCCCGCTCCATAATCCCCTCCAGTCAGCGCTCACACAGGGTTAATGGCAGCGCTAACGGACCGCATTATGCCGCGGTGTAACGCACTCCATTAACGCTGCTATTAACCGTGTGACCAAATTTTTACTATTGATGCTGCCTATGCAGCATCAATAGTAAAAAGATCTAATGTTAAAAATAATTAAAAAAAATAAAAAATCATTATATACTCACCTTCCGCCGCCTTTCCCGCTCCTCGCGATGCTCCGGTGACCGCTCCATGCAAGTGGCACGTTCTGGTGCCAAGGATGGTATGCGAGAAGGACCTGCCATGACGTCACGGTCATGTGACCGTGACGTCATCACAGGTCCTGCGCTCATACCAACCCTGGGACCGGAAGCTGCCGCGTGCACCACACACAGGGCCAGGACTTCAACGGGCCTTCGGAAGGTGAGTATATGTTATTTTAAGTTTGTATGCTACGTGGCTCTGTGCTGTATACTCCGTCGCTGTCCAATATACTACGTGGCTGGGCAATATACTACGTGGCTGGGCAATATACTACGTGGCTGGGCAATATACTACGTGACTGGGCAATATACTACGTGACTGGGCAATATACTACGTGGCTGGGCAATATACTACGTGACTGGGTGCAATATACTACGTGGACATGCATATTCTAGAATACCCGATGCGTTAGAATTGGGCCGCCATCTAGTTGATATATAAATAACAAAACTAACCTCCTGATGTGCCCATGAATTGCATGGGTGAAATGTGCCAAGTTGATTACAGATGGCTCAGGGAGTTCAAGAAATAAGAAACCTGTCAAGGTAAATATCAGTACTATAGTAGTATTATAGGGGTGACCAAATTTTTACCTGGTGCTCAATTGAAAATACTTGTCAGTAACTGTGATCATCTGATACAGCTTAGGAGCGCTGAGCAATACAAGTGCAATCTATTAAACTGGGAGCCAAATTGAGATCAATACAATGTATCAGTCGTGTAGTGATTGATGGGGTTAGCCTTAGGTACGTGCTCACGATCAGGAATTTATGCGTCAAACCTGCAGTGGCCAGATGTTACAGCATAGTGGATGGGATTTCTAGAAATCCCGTGTCCACTATGCGTCCACAGATACCTGCAGAGACTGACATGTGGCACGTCTTTTAAGTCCGCAGCATGTCATTTTCTCTTGCGGAGGTGCTCTCTGCAAGAGAAATTACATCCATAGAAATGTACTTAATGCGGTAAATCCACATGGTTCAGTGAACACATATGGATTTACCTGCGTTCAATAGAAGGCAGCGCTCTGGACGCAGCGAACATATGCTGCGTCCATTGAGCTGCTAGTTCCAGATCGTGGGCACCCGGCATTTGTGGTAGAGATTACTCAGCCCCCTGGAGATAAAAGCAACTATTTAAAGGGCAAGTGACAATAGTTAAAGAACAAATAAATTATATATAATTTATAATATATATAATAAATTATATAGAACAAAGGTATATTTAAGTGAATCTGAATCGAGGGCAAAGTGTAATAATAAGAAACTAATTATTATTATTTTTGGTATCTACTGTGGAAGGTCGGCTCACTTAGCTGCTCCACAAGGTAGACACAGGAACATTTTAGGTTAAAGTATCTGTGTGGTTTATTACTTCATAAACCATAAAGCCCAAAATAGTAACAAAAACAGCCTTTCTGGCACAAATGAAAATATCAAGTCCATACAAAGTCCTTCTCATTATGATCCCGTCTTCGGGACAAACACGCACAGCAGCTCTCGCTGGAGCTTCAGCCTGGAGGCTTCCTTCCTCTAAACAGCACAAACGGGAAAAAAAACGCCTGGACATTTAACTCCTTCCAACCACACCCATGAGGGGGAGATATGGAGGGTAGTTATCCCACCCATTTCTTAACCTACTCACCATGAAACCCAGACCCCTGAAAAGACCGATTTACTCTCAGCACATATCATGCTATAGGGAAACATGGGTTTCACATCACGCAGGATAACAACCTTTGTGACACATATCTCCCCTCACATATGGCGCCAGTGCCCCTGTCACATGTTCCCCCCTTTGCTCAAAGCCAGAGGCTTTGAGACCTTCGAACACTAAGCAGGGAATTCGGGAGAGGGCATATGCGTTCCCATGTAACTTCCCGGGTCTATGTGGAACCTGAAATACTGGAGGCCTAAGAGCCACCTAGTCACCCAGTCATTCTTACCTTTCTTTTCCCTTAACCATCTCAGAGAGGCATGGTCTGACACAAGTTTGAACCTCCGGCCTAGTAGATAATACTTCAGCATATCCACGGCCCATTTTATAGCTAGACACTCTCCACAATGGCATAGTTTTTCTTGCATGACGAGAGCTTCTGGCTCAGATAAAGGATAGGATGTTCTTCTCCATTTGCTTCCCGAGAAAGCACAGCTCCCAAGCTGACTTCTGACGCATCTGCCTGGACCACAAATTCTTTGCTGAAATCTGGTGCGACCAGAATCGGATGTTTACACAGAGCCCGTTTCAGCTCCTGGAATACCATCTCTTTGTCAGCAGTCCATTTAATTATCATCAATTTGGTGCCTTTAAGAAAATCTGTCAATGGTTTGGCTATTATGGCAAAAGTTGAGATGAATTACCAGTAATGTTGCACAATTCCAAGAAACGCCCTCACTTGCTTCTTGGAAAGTGGGTGCGGCCACTTCCAAATCGCATCGATCTGGTTTATTTATGGCTTGATTTCGCCCCTCCCAATAACATAACCTATTAACTTGGTCTCTTTCTTCCCTATGGCACATCTTTTTTGATTTATGGTGAATCCCGTATTTCTTAAAGCATCCAGAACTGCCTGTACCTTTGGCAGATGACTAGTTCAGTCAGGGCGAAAGACCACAATGTCATCAGGGTACGCTGCAGCATACTTCTTGTGCAGAGCAAGGATCCGATCCAAAGCCCTCTGGAGGGTGTCCGGGGCCCCCTGCAGTCCAAAGGGCATACTGTTTTATTGAAAATACCAATCAGGCGTTGAGAAGGCCACCTTCTCCTTGGCACTCTAGGACATAGCGATCTATCAATACCCCTTCGCCAGATAAGGGTTGTATGTACCTCGCAGGTCCAAGTCTCTCAATGAGTTCGTCCATGCGAGGCATCGGGTATGCATCAAAACTTGAGACTTCATTCAGCCTGCAATAGTCGTTACAAAACCGCCACTCACCATCGGGCTTTGGCATGAGGACAATGGGACTTGACCATCCACTTTTTTTACTCTATCACCCTGAGGTCTAGCATTCTCTTCACCTGATTTGATGTCACCTCTCGACATACTTCCAAAATTCTATAGGGCTTGAGGTTCATCCTTACAAGTGGTTCTGTCAACACGTCATGCTCCACCACCTGCATATGCCCTGGCAACTCAGAGAACAGGTCACGGTTCAGCTGCAACAGCTCCTGACACTGTTGCCTCTGGGCCGGCGTTAGTGCATGATGTCACCATTGCAGAGACTCTGTTGCTTTGGGACTTGTTCCCAGGCAAGGGGTTTCCAGTGATTCCTGGTCTCCCCAGGGCTTGAGCATGTTTACATGATAGACGGTGCGGCTTCCTTCGACCTGGCTGGTGTACCTTGTAATTCACCTTTACCAGTTTTTACACCACCTCACATGGGTGTTGGCACTTGGCTAGGAACTTGCTCTCTACCATGGGGATAATCACTAGCACATGATCCCCGGGCTGGAACTGCTTCAGCCTCGCTGATCAGTTATACACCCTTGCCTGTGCCTCCTGTGCTTGGAGAAGATACTCCTTAACCCCTTCATGACCCAGCCTATTTTGGCCTTAATGACCTTGCCGTTTTTTGCAATTCTGACCAGTGTCCCTTTATGAGGTAATAACTCAGGAACGCTTCAACGGATCCTAGCGATTCTGAGACTGTTTTTTCGTGACATATTGGGCTTCATGGTAGTGGTAAATTTAGGTCGATAATTTCTGAGTTTATTTGTGAAAAAAACGGAAATTTGACGAAAATTTTGAAAATTTTGCAATTTTCACATTTTGAATTTTTATTCTGTTAAACCAGAGAGTTATGTGACACAAACTAGTTAATAAATAACATTTCCCACATGTCTACTTTACATCAGCACAATTTTGGAAACAAATTTTTTTTTTGCTAGGAAGTTATAAGGGTTAAAATTTGACCAGTGATTTCTCATTTTTACAACAACATTTCCAAAACCATTTTTTTTAGGGACCACCTCACATTTGAAGTCAGTTTGAGGGTTCTATATGGCTGAAAATACCCAAAAGTGACACCATTCTAAAAACTGCACCCCTCAAGGTGCTCAAAACCACATTCAAGAAGTTTATTAACCCTTCAGGTGTTTCACAGCAGCAGAAGCAACATGGAAGGAAAAAATGAACATTTAACTTTTTAGTCACAAAAATGATCTTTTAGCGAATTTTTTTTTTTATTTTCCCAAGGGTAAAAGGAGAAACTGGACCACGAACCTTGTTGTCGAATTTGTCCTGAGTATGCTGATACCTCATATGTGGGGGTAAACCACTGTTTGGGCGCACGGCAGGGCTCGGAAGGGAAGGAGCGCCATTTGACTTTTTCAATGAAAAATTGGCTCCAATCTTTAGCGGACACCATGTCGCGTTTGGAGAGCCCCCGTGTGCCTAAACATTGGAGCTCCCCCCACAAGTGACCCCATTTTGGAAACTAGACCCCCCAAGGAACTTATCTAGAAGCATAGTGAGCACTTTAAACCCCCAGGTGCTTCACAAATTGATCCGTAAAAATGAAACAGTACTTTTTTTTCACAAAAAAATTATTTTAGCCTCAATTTTTTCATTTTCACATGGGCAACAGGATAAAATGGATCCTAAAATTTGTTGGACAATTTCTCCTGAGTACACCGATACCTCACATGTGGGGGTAAACCACTGTTTGGGCACATGGTAAGGCTCGGAAGGGAAGGAGCGCCATTTGACTTTTTGAATGAAAAATTATCTCCATCGCTAGCAGACACCATGTCACGTTTGGAGAGCCCCTGTGTGCCTAAACATTGGAGCGCTCCCACAAGTGACCCCATTTTGGAAACTAGACCCCCCAAGGAACTTATCTAGAAGCATAGTGAGCACTTTAAACTTTCAGGTGCTTCACAAATTGATCCGTAAAAATGAAAAAGTACTTTTTTTCACACAAAATTTCTTTTAGCCTTAATTTTTTCATTTTCACATGGGCAACAGGATAAAATGGATCCTAAAATTTGTTGGGCAATTTCTCCTGAGTATGTTGATACCTCATATTTGGGGGTAAACCACTGTTTGGGTGCACGGCAAGGCTCGGAAGGGGAGGCGTGCCATTTGACTTTTTGAATGGAAAATTAGCTCCAATCGTTAGCGGACACCATGTCGCGTTTGGAGAGCCCCTGTGTGCCTAAACATTGGAGCTCCCCTACAAGTTACCCCATTTTGGAAACTAGACCCCCAAAGGAACTTATCTAGATGCATAGTGAGCACTTATAACCCCCAGGTGCTTCACAGAAGTTTATAACGCAGAGCCGTGAAAATAAAAAATAATTTTTCTTTCCTCAAAAATGATTTTTAGCCCAGAATTTTTTTATTTTCCCAAGGGTAATAGGAGAAATTGGACCCCAAATGTTGTTGTCCAGTTTGTCCTGAGTACGATGATACCCCATATGTGGGGGTAAACCACTGTTTGGGCGCACGGCAGGGCTCGGAAGGGAAGGCACGCCATTTGGCTTTTTGAATGGAAAATTAGCTCCAATCATTAGCGGACACCATGTCGCGTTTGGAGAGCCCCTGTGTGCCTAAACATTGGAGCTCCCACACAAGTGACCCCATTTTGGAAACTAGACCTCCCAAGGAACTAATCTAGATGTGTGGTGAGCACTTTGAACCCCCAAGTGCTTCGCAGAAGTTTATAACGCAGAGCCGTGAAAATAAAAAATAATTTTTCTTTTCTCAAAAATGATTTTTTAGCCCACAATTTTTTATTTTCCCAAAGGTAACAGGAGAAATTGGACCCCAAAAGTTGTTGTCCAGTTTCTCCTGAGTACGCTGATACCCCATATGTGGGGGTAAACCACTGTTTTGGCACATGTCGGGGTTCGGACGGGAAGTAGTGACGTTTTGAAAAGCAGACTTTGATGGAATGCTCTGCGGGCATCAGGTTGCGTTTGCAGAGCCCCTGATGTGCCTAAACAGTAGGAACTCCCCACAAGTGACTCCATTTTGGAAACTAGACCCCCAAGGGAACTTATCTAGATGTGTGGTGAGCACTTTGAACCCCCAAGTGCTTCACAGAAGTTTATAACGCAGAGCCATGAAAATAATAAATGTGTTTCCTTTCCTCAAAAATATTTTTTTAGCCCAGAATTTTTTATTTTTGCAAGGGTAACAGGAGAAATTGGACCCCAAAAGTTGTTGTCCAGTTTCTCCTGAGTACGCTGATACCCCATATGTGGGGGTAAACCACTGTTTGGGCACATGCCGGGGCTCGGAAGGGAAGTAGTGACGTTTTGGAATGCAGACTTTGATGGAATGGTCTGCGGGCATCATGTTACGTTTGCAGAGCCCCTGATATGCCTAAACAGTAGAAACCCCCCACAAGTGACCCCATTTTGGAAACTAGACCCCCCAAGGAACCTATCTAGATGTGTGGTGAGCATGTTCAACCCCCAAGTGCTTCACAGAAGTTTACAACGCAGAGCCGTGAAAATAAAAAATCATTTTTCTTTCCTCAAAAAAGATGTTTTAGCAAGCAATTTTTTATTTTCACAAGGGTAATAGGAGAAATTGGACCCCAATATTTGTTGCCCAGTTTGTTGTGAGTACGCTGATACTCCATATGTGGGGGTAAACCACTGTTTGGGCGCACGTCAGGGCTCGGAAGGGAAGTAGTGACATTTGAAATGCAGACTTTGATGGAATGGTCTGCGGGCGTCACGTTGCATTTGCAGAGCCCCTGATGTGCCTAAACAGTAGAAACACCCCACAAGTGACCCCATTTTGGAAACTAGACCCCCGAAGGAACTTATCTAGATGTGTGGTGAGCACTTTCAACCCCCAAGTGCTTCACAGAAGTTTATAACGCAGAGCCATGAAAATAAAAAATAATTGTTCTTTCCTCAAAAATTATGTCTTAGCAAGTAATTTTTTATTTTTGCAAGGGTAACAGGAGAAATTGGACCCCAACAGTTGTTGCCCAGTTTGTCCTGAGTACGCTGGTACCCCAAATATGGGGGTAAACCACTGTTTGGGCGCATGTCGGGGCTTGGAATGGAGGGAGCACCATTTGACTTTTTGAATGCAAGATTGGCTGGAATCAATGGTGGCGCCATGTTGCGTTTGCAGAGCCCCTGATGTGCCTAAACAGTGGATACCCCTCAATTCTAACTTCAACACTAACCCCAACACACCCCTAATCCTAATCCCAACTGTAGCCATAACCCTAATCCCAACCCTAACCCCAACACACCCCTAACCACAACCCTAACCCCAATACACCCGTAACCCTAATTCCAACCCTAATCCTAACCCTAATCCCAACCCTAACCCTAATCCCAACCCTAACCACAACTGTAACCCCAACACACCCCTAACCCTATCCGTAACCCTAACCACAAGCCTATTCTTAACCCTATTTCCAACCCTAGCCCTAATTCCAACCCTAACCCTAAGGGTATGTGCCCACGTTGCGGATTCGTGTAAGATTTTTCCGCACGATTTTTGAAAAATCTGCAGGTAAAAGGCACTGCGTTTTACCTGCGGATTTACAGCAGATTTCCAGTGTTTTTTTGTGCGGATTTCACCTGCGGATTCCTATTGAGGAACAGGTGTAAAACGCTGCAGAATCCGCACAAGGAATTGACATGCTGCGGAAAATACAACGCAGCGTTTCTGCACGGAATTTTCCGCACCATGGGCACAGCGGATTTGGTTTTCCATAGGTGTACATGGTACTGTAAACCTGATGGAAAACTGCTACGAATTCGCAGCTGCCAATCCGCTGCGGATCCGCGGCCAATCCGCTGCGGATCCGCGGCCAATCCGCTGCGGATCCGCAGCCAAATCCGCACATGCCATAACCCTAACCCTACCCCTAACCCTACCTGTAACCCTAACCCTACCCCTAACCCTAACCCTACCCGTAACCCTAACCCTAGTTCTAACCCTAACCCTAGTGGAAAAAGAAAAAAAAAAATATATATATATTTTCTTTATTTTATTATTGTCCCTACCTATGGGGGTGATAAAGGGGGGGGGTTTATTTATTATTTTTTTTATTTTGACCGCTGTGATAGAACCTATCACAGCGCTCAAAATGTACTTTTAACGAATCTGCCGACTGGCAGATTCGGCGGGCGCACTGAGCATGCGCCCGCCATTTTGGAAGATGGCGGCGCCCAGCGAGGAGGCGGACGGACACCGGGAGCCTCGGTGAGTATAAGGGGGGGAGATCGGGGCACGGGGGGGGCGTCGGAGCACAGGGGGGTGGCATAGCAGCACGGGGGGAGCGGGCAGGAGCACGGGGCAGCGGAGCACAGGACCGAGGGGACCGGACCCCATAACGGAGCACTGGGGGGCGATCGGTGGGGTGGGGGGGGGGTCACATTAGTGTTTCCAGCCATGGCCGATGATATTGCAGCATCGGCCATGGCTGGATTGTAATATTTCACCAGTTTTTCAGGTGAAATATTACAAATCGCTCTGATTGGCAGTTTCACTTTCAACAGCCAATCAGAGCGATCGTAGCCACGGGGGGGTGAAGCCACCCCCCCTGGGCTGAAGTACCACTCCCCCTGTCTCTGCAGATCGGGTGAAATCGGAGTTAACCCCTTCACCCGATCTGCAGGGACGCGATCATTCCATGACGCCACATAGGCGTCATGGGTCGGATTGGCACGGGTTTTCATGACGCCTACGTGGCGTCATGGGTCGGGAAGGGGTTAATGATAGGCATTATTTTTGCCATACTCTCCTGCAGCTGGGTGAAATGCTCTATGATGCTCCAGTGTGATGTGACCTCAGCTTCCCAGTTTTCCTTGGCGATGTCCAGGAGCCCTGGCGGATGTCAACCATACAATAGCTCGAACGTTGAGAAGCCAGTAAACGCTTGAAGAACTTCTCGGACGGAGAAGAGCAGAAATGAAAACAGATAGTCCCAGTCTCGACCATCCTTCTCAATTACCTTTTAGAGCATTACTTTTAAGGTTTTATTGACCCACCCTACTAGGCCATCTGTCATGGTTCCCAATGGCAAGGGAACGTAAAAAACACATAAGTAACGAACGAGCTCTCGGGTGATGGAAACTCGAGTTGACCGTGAGCTAAATCTACCACACAACTAACAGTAGCCAGGGAGCATACCTACGGCTTCCTATATGCCACGCGCCAGCCGGAGGACTAACTACGCCTGGTAGAGGAAGAAACAGACCTGGCTTACCTCTAGGGAAATACCCCAAAAGATGATAGCAGCCCCCCACATGTAATAACGGTGAATTAAGAGGAAAAGACATACACAGTATGAAAGTAGATTTAGCAAAGAGAGGTCCACTTACTAGATAGCAGAAGGATACAAAAGAGGACTTCACGGTCAACTGAAAACCCTTTCAAAAACCATCCTGAAATTACTTTAAGACTCCTGTGTCAACTCATGACACAGGAGTGGCAATTTCAGCCCGCAAGAGCTTCCAGCTACAGAGAAATACAAAAACTGCAAACTGGACAAAAGGTACAAAACAAAAGGACAAAGTCCACTTAGCTGATCAGCAGACTAGTAGCAGGAACATGCAACCGAAGGCTCTGGTTACAATGATGACCGGCAAGGAAATGACTGGAGAGCAAGGCTAAATAGGAAACTCCCAAACACTGATGGAAGCAGGTGAACAGAAGAAGCAAAGTGCAAACAAGCCACCAGTACCACCAGCAACCACCAGGGGAGCCCAAAAAGCGGATACACAACAGTACCCTCCCCTTAAGGAGGGGGCACCGAACCCTCACAAGAACCGCCAGGGCGATCTGGATGAGCCCTATGAAAGGCACGAACCAAATCCGAGGCATGAACATCAGAGGCAGTTACCCAAGAATTATCTTCCTGACCATAGCCTTTCCATTTAACCAGATATTGAAGTCTCCGTCTGGAAATACGGGAGTCCAAGATCTTCTCCACGACGTACTCCAATTCACCCTCCACCAGCACAGGAGCAGGAGGTTCAGTAGAAGGAACCACCGGTACCTCATATCTCCGCAACAACGACCGATGGAACACATTATGGATAGCGAAAGATGCCGGGAGGTCCAAACGAAAGGAAACAGGGTTAAGAATCTCCAAAATCCTATAAGGACCGATGAACCGAGGCTTAAATTTGAGAGAAGAAACTCTCATAGGGACAAAACGGGAAGACAACCACACCAAGTCCCCAACGCGAAGGTGGGGACCAACACGACGACGACGGTTAGCAAACTGCTGAGTCCTCTCCTGGGACAATTCCAAATTATCCACCACTTGTCCCCAAATCCGATGCAACCGATCCACCACCGCATCCACTCCAGGACAATCCGAAGATTCAACCTGACCAGATGAAAAACGCGGATGAAACCCTGAATTGCAAAAGAAAGGAGAAACCAAAGTGGCAGAACTAGCCCGATTATTAAGAGCAAACTCCGCCAACGGCAGAAAGGCAACCCAATCATCCTGATCCGCAGACACAAAACACCTCAAATAAGTCTCCAAAGTTTGATTAGTTCGCTCCGTCTCGCCATTGGTCTGAGGATGGAATGCAGACGAAAAGGACAAATCAATGCCCAACCTGGCACAGACTGCCCGCCAAAATCTAGACACGAACTGGGTACCCCTGTCAGAAACGATGTTTTCCGGAATACCATGCAAGCGAACCACATTTTGAAAAAACAGAGGGACCAACTCAGATGAGGAAGGCAACTTAGGCAATGGCACCAAATGAACCATTTTAGAAAAACGGTCACACACCACCCAGATGACAGACATCTTCCGAGAAACAGGGAGATCCGAGATAAAGTCCATAGAGATGTGCGTCCAAGGCCTCTTCGGAATAGGCAAGGGCAACAACAACCCACTAGCTCTAGAACAACAAGGCTTGGCCCGAGCACACACATCGCAAGACTGCACAAAAACACGCACATCTCGAGACAGGGAAGGCCACCAGAAGGATCTAGCCACCAAATCTCTGGTGCCAAAAATTCCCGGATGACCTGCCAGAGTAGAAGAATGAACTTCCGAGATGACTCTAGTGGTCCACTCGTCAGGAACAAACAGTCTACCAGACGGACAACGATCAGGTCTATCCGCCTGAAATTCTTGCAAAGCACGTCACAAATCTGGAGAGACAGCAGACAAAACCACTCCATCCTTAAGGACACCAGCAGGTTCAGAATTCCCAGGAGAGTCAGGCTCAAAACTCCTAGAAAGAGCATCTGCTTTCACATTCCTAGAACCCGGTAAGTACGAGACCACAAAATTAAACCGGGAAAAGAACAACGACCAACGTGCCTGTCTAGGATTCAGGCGCCTGGCAGACTCCAAATAAATTAAATTCTTGTGATCAGTCAAAACTACCACCTGATGTCTGGCACCCTCAAGCCAATGACGCCACTCCTCAAATGCCCACTTCATGGCCAAAAGCTCGCGATTACCAACATCATAGTTTCGCTCGGCGGCCGAAAATTTTCGCGAAAAGAACGCACAAGGTCTCATCACTGAGCAGTCGGAACTTTTCTGCGACAAAACCGCCCCCGCTCCGATCTCGGAAGCATCGACCTCAACCTGAAAGGGAAGAGAAACATCAGGCTGGCGCAACACAGGGGCAGACAAAAAGTGGCGCTTAAGCTCCCGAAAGGCCTCCACGGCAGCAGGGGACCAATTGGCAACATCAGCACCCTTTTTAGTCAAATCCGTCAGAGGTTTAGCAACGCCAGAAAAACCAGCTATAAATCGACGATAAAAATTAGCAAAGCCCAAGAATTTCTGGAGACTCTTCAGAGAAGTAGGCTGCGTCCAGTCGTAAATAGCCCGAACCTTGACAGGGTCCATCTCAATAGAAGAAGGGGAAAAAATATACCCCAAAAATGAAATTTTTTGAACCCCAAAAACACACTTTGAACCCTTTACACACAAAGAATTCTCCCGCAAAACCTGAAAAACCCTCCTGACCTGCTGAACATGAGACTCCCAGTCATCAGAAAAAATCAAAATATCATCCAAATACACAATCATAAATTTATCCAAATATTCCCGGAAAATATCATGCATTAAGGACTGAAAGACAGAAGGTGCATTAGAAAGGCCGAAAGGCATTACCAAATACTCAAAATGGCCCTCAGGCGTATTAAATGCGGTCTTCCACTCATCCCCCTGCTTAATTCGCACCAAATTATACGCCCCACGAAGATCAATCTTAGAGAACCACTTAGCCCCCCTTATGCGAGCAAACAAATCAGTCAGCAAAGGCAACGGATACTGATATTTGACTGTAATTTTATTCAGGAGACGATAATCAATACAAGGCCTCAGAGAGCCATCCTTTTTAGAGACAAAGAAAAAACCGGCTCCTAAAGGTGATGAAGAAGGACGAATATGTCCCTTTTCCAGGGACTCCTTAATATACTCGCGCATAGCAGCATGTTCAGGTACAGATAGGTTAAACAAACGACCCTTTGGAAATTTACTGCCAGGAATCAGATCTATGGCGCAATCACAATCCCTGTGAGGAGGGAGTGAACCAATCTTAGGCTCTTCAAAAATATCACGATAATCAGACAAAAATGCCGGAATCTCAGATGGAATAGATGACGAAATGGACACCATAGGAGTGTCCCCATGAGCCCCCCGACATCCCCAGCTTAACACAGACATAGCCTTCCAGTCAAGGACTGGGTTATGAGACTGTAACCATGGTAATCCAAGCACCAAAACATCATGTAAATTGTACAACACAAGGAAGCGAATCACCTCCTGATGGTCTGGAGTCATACGCATAGTCACTTGCGTCCAGAACTGTGGTTTATTACAAGCCAAAGGTGTAGAATCAATACCCTTCAGAGGTATAGGGACTTCCAGAGGCTCTAAATCAAACCCACAGCGCCTGGCAAAGGACCAGTCCATAAGACTCAGAGCGGCGCCCGAGTCCACATAGGCATCCACGGTAATAACTGATAATGAACAAATCAAGGTTACAGACAAAATAAATTTGGACTGTAAAGTGCCAATTGAAATGGACTTGTCAACCTTCCTAGTACGCTTAGAGCATGCCGATATAACATGAGCAGAATCACCACAATAGAAGCATAACCCATTTTTACGCCTATAATTCTGCCGCTCGCTTCTGGACATAACTCTGTCACATTGCATTTTCTCTGGCGTCTCTTCAGAAGATACCGCCAAATGGTGCACGGGTTTGCGCTCCCGCAAACGCCGATCAATCTGAATTGCCATTGTCATGGACTCATTCAGACCTGTAGGCGCAGGGAACCCGACCATAACATCTTTAACGGCATCAGAAAGGCCCTCTCTGAAATTTGCCGCTAAGGCGCACTCATTCCACTGAGTAAGCACAGACCACCTACGAAATTTTTGGCAGTATATCTCCGCTTCATCTTGCCCTTGAGATAGGGCTATCAAAGCTTTTTCAGCTTGAATCTCCAAATTAGGTTCCTCATAAAGCAACCCTAAAGCCAGGAAAAACGCATCCACATTGAGCAACGCAGGATCCCCTGGTGCCAATGAAAATGCCCAATTTTGAGGGTCACCTCGCAGCAAAGAGATTACAATCTTAACCTGCTGGACAGGATCTCCTGAGGAGTGAGGTCTGAGAGAAAGGAATAATTTACAATTATATTTGAAATTCAAAAACCGAGATCTATCTCCGGAAAACACCTCCGGTGTAGGGATTTTAGGTTCAGAAATAGGAGCATGTATAACAAAATCTTGTAAATTTTGAACCTTCGTAGCAAGATTATTTAAACCTGCAGCCAAACTCTGGACATCCATGTTAAACAGCTAAGGTCAGAGCCATTCAAGGGTTAAGAGGAGGTAAGAAGCAGCTAGACAGCAATTAAGGGCTAGGCAGCAAAACTCTGAGGGAAAGAAAAAAAAAAAATTCCCTTCAACACTTCTTTTTCTCCTGCTTCAGCCCAAACAATTAACACTTTGTGGGCCGGTCATACTGTCATGGTTCCCAATGGCAAGGGAACGTAAAAAACACATAAGTAACGAACGAGCTCTCGGGTGATGGAAACTCGAGTTGACCGTGAGCTAAATCTACCACACAACTAACAGTAGCCAGGGAGCATACCTACGGCTTCCTATATGCCACGCGCCAGCCGGAGGACTAACTACGCCTGGTAGAGGAAGAAACAGACCTGGCTTACCTCTAGGGAAATACCCCAAAAGATGATAGCAGCCCCCCACATGTAATAACGGTGAATTAAGAGGAAAAGACATACACAGTATGTAAGTAGATTTAGCAAAGAGAGGTCCACTTACTAGATAGCAGAAGGATACAAAAGAGGACTTCACGGTCAACTGAAAACCCTTTCAAAAACCATCCTGAAATTACTTTAAGACTCCTGTGTCAACTCATGACACAGGAGTGGCAATTTCAGCCCGCAAGAGCTTCCAGCTACAGAGAAATACAAAAACTGCAAACTGGACAAAAGGTACAAAACAAAAGGACAAAGTCCACTTAGCTGATCAGCAGACTAGTAGCAGGAACATGCAACCGAAGGCTTTGGTTACAATGATGACCGGCAAGGAAATGACTGGAGAGCAAGGCTAAATAGGAAACTCCCAAACACTGATGGAAGCAGGTGAACAGAAGAAGCAAAGTGCAAACAAGCCACCAGTACCACCAGCAACCACCAGGGGAGCCCAAAAAGCGGATACACAACAGTACCCTCCCCTTAAGGAGGGGGCACCGAACCCTCACAAGAACCGCCAGGGCGATCTGGATGAGCCCTATGAAAGGCACGAACCAAATCCGAGGCATGAACATCAGAGGCAGTTACCCAAGAATTATCTTCCTGACCATAGCCTTTCCATTTAACCAGATATTGAAGTCTCCGTCTGGAAATACGGGAGTCCAAGATCTTCTCCACGACGTACTCCAATTCACCCTCCACCAGCACAGGAGCAGGAGGTTCAGTAGAAGGAACCACCGGTACCTCATATCTCCGCAACAACGACCGATGGAACACATTATGGATAGCGAAAGATGCCGGGAGGTCCAAACGAAAGGAAACAGGGTTAAGAATCTCCAAAATCCTATAAGGACCGATGAACCGAGGCTTAAATTTGAGAGAAGAAACTCTCATAGGGACAAAACGGGAAGACAACCACACCAAGTCCCCAACGCGAAGGTGGGGACCAACACGACGACGACGGTTAGCAAACTGCTGAGTCTTCTCCTGGGACAATTCCAAATTATCCACCACTTGTCCCCAAATCCGATGCAACCGATCCACCACCGCATCCACTCCAGGACAATCCGAAGATTCAACCTGACCAGATGAAAAACGCGGATGAAACCCTGAATTGCAAAAGAAAGGAGAAACCAAAGTGGCAGAACTAGCCCGATTATTAAGAGCAAACTCCGCCAACGGAAGAAAGGCAACCCAATCATCCTGATCCGCAGACACAAAACACCTCAAATAAGTCTCCAAAGTTTGATTAGTTCGCTCCGTCTCGCCATTGGTCTGAGGATGGAATGCAGACGAAAAGGACAAATCAATGCCCAACCTGGCACAGACTGCCCGCCAAAATCTAGACACGAACTGGGTACCCCTGTCAGAAACGATGTTTTCCGGAATACCATGCAAGCGAACCACATTTTGAAAAAACAGAGGGACCAACTCAGATGAGGAAGGCAACTTAGGCAATGGCACCAAATGAACCATTTTAGAAAAACGGTCACACACCACCCAGATGACAGACATCTTCCGAGAAACAGGGAGATCCGAGATAAAGTCCATAGAGATGTGCGTCCAAGGCCTCTTCGGAATAGGCAAAGGCAACAACAACCCACTAGCCCTAGAACAACAAGGCTTGGCCCGAGCACACACATCGCAAGACTGCACAAAAACACGCACATCTCGAGACAGGGAAGGCCACCAGAAGGATCTAGCCACCAAATCTCTGGTGCCAAAAATTCCCGGATGACCTGCCAGAGTAGAAGAATGAACTTCCGAGATGACTCTAGTGGTCCACTCGTCAGGAACAAACAGTCTACCAGACGGACAACGATCAGGTCTATCCGCCTGAAATTCTTGCAAAGCACGTCGCAAATCTGGAGAGACAGCAGACAAAACCACTCCATCCTTAAGGACACCAGCAGGTTCAGAATTCCCAGGAGAGTCAGGCTCAAAACTCCTAGAAAGAGCATCTGCTTTCACATTCCTAGAACCCGGTAAGTACGAGACCACAAAATTAAACCGGGAAAAGAACAACGACCAACGTGCCTGTCTAGGATTCAGGCGCCTGGCAGACTCCAAATAAATTAAATTCTTGTGATCAGTCAAAACTACCACCTGATGTCTGGCACCCTCAAGCCAATGACGCCACTCCTCAAATGCCCACTTCATGGCCAAAAGCTCGCGATTACCAACATCATAGTTTCGCTCGGCGGCCGAAAATTTTCGCGAAAAGAACGCACAAGGTCTCATCACTGAGCAGTCGGAACTTTTCTGCGACAAAACCGCCCCCGCTCCGATCTCGGAAGCATCGACCTCAACCTGAAAGGGAAGAGAAACATCAGGCTGGCGCAACACAGGGGCAGACAAAAAGTGGCGCTTAAGCTCCCGAAAGGCCTCCACGGCAGCAGGGGACCAATTGGCAACATCAGCACCCTTTTTAGTCAAATCCGTCAGAGGTTTAGCAACGCCAGAAAAACCAGCTATAAATCGACGATAAAAATTAGCAAAGCCCAAGAATTTCTGGAGACTCTTCAGAGAAGTAGGCTGCGTCCAGTCGTAAATAGCCCGAACCTTGACAGGGTCCATCTCAATAGAAGAAGGGGAAAAAATATACCCCAAAAATGAAATTTTTTGAACCCCAAAAACACACTTTGAACCCTTTACACACAAAGAATTCTCCCGCAAAACCTGAAAAACCCTCCTGACCTGCTGAACATGAGACTCCCAGTCATCAGAAAAAATCAAAATATCATCCAAATACACAATCATAAATTTATCCAAATATTCCCGGAAAATATCATGCATTAAGGACTGAAAGACAGAAGGTGCATTAGAAAGGCCGAAAGGCATTACCAAATACTCAAAATGGCCCTCAGGCGTATTAAATGCGGTCTTCCACTCATCCCCCTGCTTAATTCGCACCAAATTATACGCCCCACGAAGATCAATCTTAGAGAACCACTTAGCCCCCCTTATGCGAGCAAACAAATCAGTCAGCAAAGGCAACGGATACTGATATTTGACTGTAATTTTATTCAGGAGACGATAATCAATACAAGGCCTCAGAGAGCCATCCTTTTTAGAGACAAAGAAAAAACCGGCTCCTAAAGGTGATGAAGAAGGACGAATATGTCCCTTTTCCAGGGACTCCTTAATATACTCGCGCATAGCAGCATGTTCAGGTACAGATAGGTTAAACAAACGACCCTTTGGAAATTTACTGCCAGGAATCAGATCTATGGCGCAATCACAATCCCTGTGAGGAGGGAGTGAACCAATCTTAGGCTCTTCAAAAATATCACGATAATCAGACAAAAATGCCGGAATCTCAGATGGAATAGATGACGAAATGGACACCATAGGAGTGTCCCCATGAGCCCCCCGACATCCCCAGCTTAACACAGACATAGCCTTCCAGTCAAGGACTGGGTTATGAGACTGTAACCATGGTAATCCAAGCACCAAAACATCATGTAAATTGTACAACACAAGGAAGCGAATCACCTCCTGATGGTCTGGAGTCATACGCATAGTCACTTGCGTCCAGAACTGTGGTTTATTACAAGCCAAAGGTGTAGAATCAATACCCTTCAGAGGTATAGGGACTTCCAGAGGCTCTAAATCAAACCCACAGCGCCTGGCAAAGGACCAGTCCATAAGACTCAGAGCGGCGCCCGAGTCCACATAGGCATCCACGGTAATAACTGATAATGAACAAATCAAGGTTACAGACAAAATAAATTTGGACTGTAAAGTGCCAATTGAAATGGACTTGTCAACCTTCCTAGTACGCTTAGAGCATGCCGATATAACATGAGCAGAATCACCACAATAGAAGCATAACCCATTTTTACGCCTATAATTCTGCCGCTCGCTTCTGGACATAACTCTGTCACATTGCATTTTCTCTGGCGTCTCTTCAGAAGATACCGCCAAATGGTGCACGGGTTTGCGCTCCCGCAAACGCCGATCAATCTGAATTGCCATTGTCATGGACTCATTCAGACCTGTAGGCGCAGGGAACCCGACCATAACATCTTTAACGGCATCAGAAAGGCCCTCTCTGAAATTTGCCGCTAAGGCGCACTCATTCCACTGAGTAAGCACAGACCACCTACGAAATTTTTGGCAGTATATCTCCGCTTCATCTTGCCCTTGAGATAGGGCTATCAAAGCTTTTTCAGCTTGAATCTCCAAATTAGGTTCCTCATAAAGCAACCCTAAAGCCAGGAAAAACGCATCCACATTGAGCAACGCAGGATCCCCTGGTGCCAATGAAAATGCCCAATTTTGAGGGTCACCTCGCAGCAAAGAGATTACAATCTTAACCTGCTGGACAGGATCTCCTGAGGAGTGAGGTCTGAGAGAAAGGAATAATTTACAATTATATTTGAAATTCAAAAACCGAGATCTATCTCCGGAAAACACCTCCGGTGTAGGGATTTTAGGTTCAGAAATAGGAGCATGTATAACAAAATCTTGTAAATTTTGAACCTTCGTAGCAAGATTATTTAAACCTGCAGCCAAACTCTGGACATCCATGTTAAACAGCTAAGGTCAGAGCCATTCAAGGGTTAAGAGGAGGTAAGAAGCAGCTAGACAGCAATTAAGGGCTAGGCAGCAAAACTCTGAGGGAAAGAAAAAAAAAAAATTCCCTTCAACACTTCTTTTTCTCCTGCTTCAGCCCAAACAATTAACACTTTGTGGGCCGGTCATACTGTCATGGTTCCCAATGGCAAGGGAACGTAAAAAACACATAAGTAACGAACGAGCTCTCGGGTGATGGAAACTCGAGTTGACCGTGAGCTAAATCTACCACACAACTAACAGTAGCCAGGGAGCATACCTACGGCTTCCTATATGCCACGCGCCAGCCGGAGGACTAACTACGCCTGGTAGAGGAAGAAACAGACCTGGCTTACCTCTAGGGAAATACCCCAAAAGATGATAGCAGCCCCCCACATGTAATAACGGTGAATTAAGAGGAAAAGACATACACAGTATGTAAGTAGATTTAGCAAAGAGAGGTCCACTTACTAGATAGCAGAAGGATACAAAAGAGGACTTCACGGTCAACTGAAAACCCTTTCAAAAACCATCCTGAAATTACTTTAAGACTCCTGTGTCAACTCATGACACAGGAGTGGCAATTTCAGCCCGCAAGAGCTTCCAGCTACAGAGAAATACAAAAACTGCAAACTGGACAAAAGGTACAAAACAAAAGGACAAAGTCCACTTAGCTGATCAGCAGACTAGTAGCAGGAACATGCAACCGAAGGCTTTGGTTACAATGATGACCGGCAAGGAAATGACTGGAGAGCAAGGCTAAATAGGAAACTCCCAAACACTGATGGAAGCAGGTGAACAGAAGAAGCAAAGTGCAAACAAGCCACCAGTACCACCAGCAACCACCAGGGGAGCCCAAAAAGCGGATACACAACAGTACCCTCCCCTTAAGGAGGGGGCACCGAACCCTCACAAGAACCGCCAGGGCGATCTGGATGAGCCCTATGAAAGGCACGAACCAAATCCGAGGCATGAACATCAGAGGCAGTTACCCAAGAATTATCTTCCTGACCATAGCCTTTCCATTTAACCAGATATTGAAGTCTCCGTCTGGAAATACGGGAGTCCAAGATCTTCTCCACGACGTACTCCAATTCACCCTCCACCAGCACAGGAGCAGGAGGTTCAGTAGAAGGAACCACCGGTACCTCATATCTCCGCAACAACGACCGATGGAACACATTATGGATAGCGAAAGATGCCGGGAGGTCCAAACGAAAGGAAACAGGGTTAAGAATCTCCAAAATCCTATAAGGACCGATGAACCGAGGCTTAAATTTGAGAGAAGAAACTCTCATAGGGACAAAACGGGAAGACAACCACACCAAGTCCCCAACGCGAAGGTGGGGACCAACACGACGACGACGGTTAGCAAACTGCTGAGTCTTCTCCTGGGACAATTCCAAATTATCCACCACTTGTCCCCAAATCCGATGCAACCGATCCACCACCGCATCCACTCCAGGACAATCCGAAGATTCAACCTGACCAGATGAAAAACGCGGATGAAACCCTGAATTGCAAAAGAAAGGAGAAACCAAAGTGGCAGAACTAGCCCGATTATTAAGAGCAAACTCCGCCAACGGAAGAAAGGCAACCCAATCATCCTGATCCGCAGACACAAAACACCTCAAATAAGTCTCCAAAGTTTGATTAGTTCGCTCCGTCTCGCCATTGGTCTGAGGATGGAATGCAGACGAAAAGGACAAATCAATGCCCAACCTGGCACAGACTGCCCGCCAAAATCTAGACACGAACTGGGTACCCCTGTCAGAAACGATGTTTTCCGGAATACCATGCAAGCGAACCACATTTTGAAAAAACAGAGGGACCAACTCAGATGAGGAAGGCAACTTAGGCAATGGCACCAAATGAACCATTTTAGAAAAACGGTCACACACCACCCAGATGACAGACATCTTCCGAGAAACAGGGAGATCCGAGATAAAGTCCATAGAGATGTGCGTCCAAGGCCTCTTCGGAATAGGCAAAGGCAACAACAACCCACTAGCCCTAGAACAACAAGGCTTGGCCCGAGCACACACATCGCAAGACTGCACAAAAACACGCACATCTCGAGACAGGGAAGGCCACCAGAAGGATCTAGCCACCAAATCTCTGGTGCCAAAAATTCCCGGATGACCTGCCAGAGTAGAAGAATGAACTTCCGAGATGACTCTAGTGGTCCACTCGTCAGGAACAAACAGTCTACCAGACGGACAACGATCAGGTCTATCCGCCTGAAATTCTTGCAAAGCACGTCGCAAATCTGGAGAGACAGCAGACAAAACCACTCCATCCTTAAGGACACCAGCAGGTTCAGAATTCCCAGGAGAGTCAGGCTCAAAACTCCTAGAAAGAGCATCTGCTTTCACATTCCTAGAACCCGGTAAGTACGAGACCACAAAATTAAACCGGGAAAAGAACAACGACCAACGTGCCTGTCTAGGATTCAGGCGCCTGGCAGACTCCAAATAAATTAAATTCTTGTGATCAGTCAAAACTACCACCTGATGTCTGGCACCCTCAAGCCAATGACGCCACTCCTCAAATGCCCACTTCATGGCCAAAAGCTCCCGATTACCAACATCATAGTTTCGCTCGGCGGCCGAAAATTTTCGCGAAAAGAACGCACAAGGTCTCATCACTGAGCAGTCGGAACTTTTCTGCGACAAAACCGCCCCCGCTCCGATCTCGGAAGCATCGACCTCAACCTGAAAGGGAAGAGAAACATCAGGCTGGCGCAACACAGGGGCAGACAAAAAGCGGCGCTTAAGCTCCCGAAAGGCCTCCACGGCAGCAGGGGACCAATTGGCAACATCAGCACCCTTTTTAGTCAAATCCGTCAGAGGTTTAGCAACGCCAGAAAAACCAGCTATAAATCGACGATAAAAATTAGCAAAGCCCAAGAATTTCTGGAGACTCTTCAGAGAAGTAGGCTGCGTCCAGTCGTAAATAGCCCGAACCTTGACAGGGTCCATCTCAATAGAAGAAGGGGAAAAAATATACCCCAAAAATGAAATTTTTTGAACCCCAAAAACACACTTTGAACCCTTTACACACAAAGAATTCTCCCGCAAAACCTGAAAAACCCTCCTGACCTGCTGAACATGAGACTCCCAGTCATCAGAAAAAATCAAAATATCATCCAAATACACAATCATAAATTTATCCAAATATTCCCGGAAAATATCATGCATTAAGGACTGAAAGACAGAAGGTGCATTAGAAAGGCCGAAAGGCATTACCAAATACTCAAAATGGCCCTCAGGCGTATTAAATGCGGTCTTCCACTCATCCCCCTGCTTAATTCGCACCAAATTATACGCCCCACGAAGATCAATCTTAGAGAACCACTTAGCCCCCCTTATGCGAGCAAACAAATCAGTCAGCAAAGGCAACGGATACTGATATTTGACTGTAATTTTATTCAGGAGACGATAATCAATACAAGGCCTCAGAGAGCCATCCTTTTTAGAGACAAAGAAAAAACCGGCTCCTAAAGGTGATGAAGAAGGACGAATATGTCCCTTTTCCAGGGACTCCTTAATATACTCGCGCATAGCAGCATGTTCAGGTACAGATAGGTTAAACAAACGACCCTTTGGAAATTTACTGCCAGGAATCAGATCTATGGCGCAATCACAATCCCTGTGAGGAGGGAGTGAACCAATCTTAGGCTCTTCAAAAATATCACGATAATCAGACAAAAATGCCAGAATCTCAGATGGAATAGATGACGAAATGGACACCATAGGAGTGTCCCCATGAGCCCCCCGACATCCCCAGCTTAACACAGACATAGCCTTCCAGTCAAGGACTGGGTTATGAGACTGTAACCATGGTAATCCAAGCACCAAAACATCATGTAAATTGTACAACACAAGGAAGCGAATCACCTCCTGATGGTCTGGAGTCATACGCATAGTCACTTGCGTCCAGAACTGTGGTTTATTACAAGCCAAAGGTGTAGAATCAATACCCTTCAGAGGTATAGGGACTTCCAGAGGCTCTAAATCAAACCCACAGCGCCTGGCAAAGGACCAGTCCATAAGACTCAGAGCGGCGCCCGAGTCCACATAGGCATCCACGGTAATAACTGATAATGAACAAATCAAGGTTACAGACAAAATAAATTTGGACTGTAAAGTGCCAATTGAAATGGACTTGTCAACTTTCCTAGTACGCTTAGAGCATGCCGATATAACATGAGCAGAATCACCACAATAGAAGCATAACCCATTTTTACGCCTATAATTCTGCCGCTCGCTTCTGGACATAACTCTGTCACATTGCATTTTCTCTGGCGTCTCTTCAGAAGATACCGCCAAATAGTGCACGGGTTTGCGCTCCCGCAAACGCCGATCAATCTGAATTGCCATTGTCATGGACTCATTCAGACCTGTAGGCGCAGGGAACCCGACCATAACATCTTTAACGGCATCAGAAAGGCCCTCTCTGAAATTTGCCGCTAAGGCGCACTCATTCCACTGAGTAAGCACAGACCACCTACGAAATTTTTGGCAGTATATCTCCGCTTCATCTTGCCCTTGAGATAGGGCTATCAAAGCTTTTTCAGCTTGAATCTCCAAATTAGGTTCCTCATAAAGCAACCCTAAAGCCAGGAAAAACGCATCCACATTGAGCAACGCAGGATCCCCTGGTGCCAATGAAAATGCCCAATTTTGAGGGTCACCTCGCAGCAAAGAGATTACAATCTTAACCTGCTGGACAGGATCTCCTGAGGAGTGAGGTCTGAGAGAAAGGAATAATTTACAATTATATTTGAAATTCAAAAACCGAGATCTATCTCCGGAAAACACCTCCGGTGTAGGGATTTTAGGTTCAGAAATAGGAGCATGTATAACAAAATCTTGTAAATTTTGAACCTTCGTAGCAAGATTATTTAAACCTGCAGCCAAACTCTGGACATCCATGTTAAACAGCTAAGGTCAGAGCCATTCAAGGGTTAAGAGGAGGTAAGAAGCAGCTAGACAGCAATTAAGGGCTAGGCAGCAAAACTCTGAGGGAAAGAAAAAAAAAAAATTCCCTTCAACACTTCTTTTTCTCCTGCTTCAGCCCAAACAATTAACACTTTGTGGGCCGGTCATACTGTCATGGTTCCCAATGGCAAGGGAACGTAAAAAACACATAAGTAACGAACGAGCTCTCGGGTGATGGAAACTCGAGTTGACCGTGAGCTAAATCTACCACACAACTAACAGTAGCCAGGGAGCATACCTACGGCTTCCTATATGCCACGCGCCAGCCGGAGGACTAACTACGCCTGGTAGAGGAAGAAACAGACCTGGCTTACCTCTAGGGAAATACCCCAAAAGATGATAGCAGCCCCCCACATGTAATAACGGTGAATTAAGAGGAAAAGACATACACAGTATGAAAGTAGATTTAGCAAAGAGAGGTCCACTTACTAGATAGCAGAAGGATACAAAAGAGGACTTCACGGTCAACTGAAAACCCTTTCAAAAACCATCCTGAAATTACTTTAAGACTCCTGTGTCAACTCATGACACAGGAGTGGCAATTTCAGCCCGCAAGAGCTTCCAGCTACAGAGAAATACAAAAACTGCAAACTGGACAAAAGGTACAAAACAAAAGGACAAAGTCCACTTAGCTGATCAGCAGACTAGTAGCAGGAACATGCAACCGAAGGCTTTGGTTACAATGATGACCGGCAAGGAAATGACTGGAGAGCAAGGCTAAATAGGAAACTCCCAAACACTGATGGAAGCAGGTGAACAGAAGAAGCAAAGTGCAAACAAGCCACCAGTACCACCAGCAACCACCAGGGGAGCCCAAAAAGCGGATACACAACAGTACCCTCCCCTTAAGGAGGGGGCACCGAACCCTCACAAGAACCGCCAGGGCGATCTGGATGAGCCCTATGAAAGGCACGAACCAAATCCGAGGCATGAACATCAGAGGCAGTTACCCAAGAATTATCTTCCTGACCATAGCCTTTCCATTTAACCAGATATTGAAGTCTCCGTCTGGAAATACGGGAGTCCAAGATCTTCTCCACGACGTACTCCAATTCACCCTCCACCAGCACAGGAGCAGGAGGTTCAGTAGAAGGAACCACCGGTACCTCATATCTCCGCAACAACGACCGATGGAACACATTATGGATAGCGAAAGATGCCGGGAGGTCCAAACGAAAGGAAACAGGGTTAAGAATCTCCAAAATCCTATAAGGACCGATGAACCGAGGCTTAAATTTGAGAGAAGAAACTCTCATAGGGACAAAACGGGAAGACAACCACACCAAGTCCCCAACGCGAAGGTGGGGACCAACACGACGACGACGGTTAGCAAACTGCTGAGTCCTCTCCTGGGACAATTCCAAATTATCCACCACTTGTCCCCAAATCCGATGCAACCGATCCACCACCGCATCCACTCCAGGACAATCCGAAGATTCAACCTGACCAGATGAAAAACGCGGATGAAACCCTGAATTGCAAAAGAAAGGAGAAACCAAAGTGGCAGAACTAGCCCGATTATTAAGAGCAAACTCCGCCAACGGCAGAAAGGCAACCCAATCATCCTGATCCGCAGACACAAAACACCTCAAATAAGTCTCCAAAGTTTGATTAGTTCGCTCCGTCTCGCCATTGGTCTGAGGATGGAATGCAGACGAAAAGGACAAATCAATGCCCAACCTGGCACAGACTGCCCGCCAAAATCTAGACACGAACTGGGTACCCCTGTCAGAAACGATGTTTTCCGGAATACCATGCAAGCGAACCACATTTTGAAAAAACAGAGGGACCAACTCAGATGAGGAAGGCAACTTAGGCAATGGCACCAAATGAACCATTTTAGAAAAACGGTCACACACCACCCAGATGACAGACATCTTCCGAGAAACAGGGAGATCCGAGATAAAGTCCATAGAGATGTGCGTCCAAGGCCTCTTCGGAATAGGCAAAGGCAACAACAACCCACTAGCCCTAGAACAACAAGGCTTGGCCCGAGCACACACATCGCAAGACTGCACAAAAACACGCACATCTCGAGACAGGGAAGGCCACCAGAAGGATCTAGCCACCAAATCTCTGGTGCCAAAAATTCCCGGATGACCTGCCAGAGTAGAAGAATGAACTTCCGAGATGACTCTAGTGGTCCACTCGTCAGGAACAAACAGTCTACCAGACGGACAACGATCAGGTCTATCCGCCTGAAATTCTTGCAAAGCACGTCGCAAATCTGGAGAGACAGCAGACAAAACCACTCCATCCTTAAGGACACCAGCAGGTTCAGAATTCCCAGGAGAGTCAGGCTCAAAACTCCTAGAAAGAGCATCTGCTTTCACATTCCTAGAACCCGGTAAGTACGAGACCACAAAATTAAACCGGGAAAAGAACAACGACCAACGTGCCTGTCTAGGATTCAGGCGCCTGGCAGACTCCAAATAAATTAAATTCTTGTGATCAGTCAAAACTACCACCTGATGTCTGGCACCCTCAAGCCAATGACGCCACTCCTCAAATGCCCACTTCATGGCCAAAAGCTCCCGATTACCAACATCATAGTTTCGCTCGGCGGCCGAAAATTTTCGCGAAAAGAACGCACAAGGTCTCATCACTGAGCAGTCGGAACTTTTCTGCGACAAAACCGCCCCCGCTCCGATCTCGGAAGCATCGACCTCAACCTGAAAGGGAAGAGAAACATCAGGCTGGCGCAACACAGGGGCAGACAAAAAGCGGCGCTTAAGCTCCCGAAAGGCCTCCACGGCAGCAGGGGACCAATTGGCAACATCAGCACCCTTTTTAGTCAAATCCGTCAGAGGTTTAGCAACGCCAGAAAAACCAGCTATAAATCGACGATAAAAATTAGCAAAGCCCAAGAATTTCTGGAGACTCTTCAGAGAAGTAGGCTGCGTCCAGTCGTAAATAGCCCGAACCTTGACAGGGTCCATCTCAATAGAAGAAGGGGAAAAAATATACCCCAAAAATGAAATTTTTTGAACCCCAAAAACACACTTTGAACCCTTTACACACAAAGAATTATCCCGCAAAACCTGAAAAACCCTCCTGACCTGCTGAACATGAGACTCCCAGTCATCAGAAAAAATCAAAATATCATCCAAATACACAATCATAAATTTATCCAAATATTCCCGGAAAATATCATGCATTAAGGACTGAAAGACAGAAGGTGCATTAGAAAGGCCGAAAGGCATTACCAAATACTCAAAATGGCCCTCAGGCGTATTAAATGTGGTCTTCCACTCATCCCCCTGCTTAATTCGCACCAAATTATACGCCCCACGAAGATCAATCTTAGAGAACCACTTAGCCCCCCTTATGCGAGCAAACAAATCAGTCAGCAAAGGCAACGGATACTGATATTTGACTGTAATTTTATTCAGGAGACGATAATCAATACAAGGCCTCAGAGAGCCATCCTTTTTAGAGACAAAGAAAAAACCGGCTCCTAAAGGTGATGAAGAAGGACGAATATGTCCCTTTTCCAGGGACTCCTTAATATACTCGCGCATAGCAGCATGTTCAGGTACAGATAGGTTAAACAAACGACCCTTTGGAAATTTACTGCCAGGAATCAGATCTATGGCGCAATCACAATCCCTGTGAGGAGGGAGTGAACCAATCTTAGGCTCTTCAAAAATATCACGATAATCAGACAAAAATGCCGGAATCTCAGATGGAATAGATGACGAAATGGACACCATAGGAGTGTCCCCATGAGCCCCCCGACATCCCCAGCTTAACACAGACATAGCCTTCCAGTCAAGGACTGGGTTATGAGACTGTAACCATGGTAATCCAAGCACCAAAACATCATGTAAATTGTACAACACAAGGAAGCGAATCACCTCCTGATGGTCTGGAGTCATACGCATAGTCACTTGCGTCCAGAACTGTGGTTTATTACAAGCCAAAGGTGTAGAATCAATACCCTTCAGAGGTATAGGGACTTCCAGAGGCTCTAAATCAAACCCACAGCGCCTGGCAAAGGACCAGTCCATAAGACTCAGAGCGGCGCCCGAGTCCACATAGGCATCCACGGTAATAACTGATAATGAACAAATCAAGGTTACAGACAAAATAAATTTGGACTGTAAAGTGCCAATTGAAATGGACTTGTCAACCTTCCTAGTACGCTTAGAGCATGCCGATATAACATGAGCAGAATCACCACAATAGAAGCATAACCCATTTTTACGCCTATAATTCTGCCGCTCGCTTCTGGACATAACTCTGTCACATTGCATTTTCTCTGGCGTCTCTTCAGAAGATACCGCCAAATAGTGCACAGGTTTGCGCTCCCGCAAACGCCGATCAATCTGAATTGCCATTGTCATGGACTCATTCAGACCTGTAGGCGCAGGGAACCCGACCATAACATCTTTAACGGCATCAGAAAGGCCCTCTCTGAAATTTGCCGCTAAGGCGCACTCATTCCACTGAGTAAGCACAGACCACCTACGAAATTTTTGGCAGTATATCTCCGCTTCATCTTGCCCTTGAGATAGGGTATCAAAGCTTTTTCAGCTTGAATCTCCAAATTAGGTTCCTCATAAAGCAACCCTAAAGCCAGGAAAAACGCATCCACATTGAGCAACGCAGGATCCCCTGGTGCCAATGAAAATGCCCAATTTTGAGGGTCACCTCGCAGCAAAGAGATTACAATCTTAACCTGCTGGACAGGATCTCCTGAGGAGTGAGGTCTGAGAGAAAGGAATAATTTACAATTATATTTGAAATTCAAAAACCGAGATCTATCTCCGGAAAACACCTCCGGTGTAGGGATTTTAGGTTCAGAAATAGGAGCATGTATAACAAAATCTTGTAAATTTTGAACCTTCGTAGCAAGATTATTTAAACCTGCAGCCAAACTCTGGACATCCATGTTAAACAGCTAAGGTCAGAGCCATTCAAGGGTTAAGAGGAGGTAAGAAGCAGCTAGACAGCAATTAAGGGCTAGGCAGCAAAACTCTGAGGGAAAGAAAAAAAAAAATTCCCTTCAACACTTCTTTTTCTCCTGCTTCAGCCCAAACAATTAACACTTTGTGGGCCGGTCATACTGTCATGGTTCCCAATGGCAAGGGAACGTAAAAAACACATAAGTAACGAACGAGCTCTCGGGTGATGGAAACTCGAGTTGACCGTGAGCTAAATCTACCACACAACTAACAGTAGCCAGGGAGCATACCTACGGCTTCCTATATGCCACGCGCCAGCCGGAGGACTAACTACGCCTGGTAGAGGAAGAAACAGACCTGGCTTACCTCTAGGGAAATACCCCAAAAGATGATAGCAGCCCCCCACATGTAATAACGGTGAATTAAGAGGAAAAGACATACACAGTATGAAAGTAGATTTAGCAAAGAGAGGTCCACTTACTAGATAGCAGAAGGATACAAAAGAGGACTTCACGGTCAACTGAAAACCCTTTCAAAAACCATCCTGAAATTACTTTAAGACTCCTGTGTCAACTCATGACACAGGAGTGGCAATTTCAGCCCGCAAGAGCTTCCAGCTACAGAGAAATACAAAAACTGCAAACTGGACAAAAGGTACAAAACAAAAGGACAAAGTCCACTTAGCTGATCAGCAGACTAGTAGCAGGAACATGCAACCGAAGGCTCTGGTTACAATGATGACCGGCAAGGAAATGACTGGAGAGCAAGGCTAAATAGGAAACTCCCAAACACTGATGGAAGCAGGTGAACAGAAGAAGCAAAGTGCAAACAAGCCACCAGTACCACCAGCAACCACCAGGGGAGCCCAAAAAGCGGATACACAACAGCCATCAGTCTGTGGATCGTAAACAGAGGTTCGCAACTGGGCAATCTGGAAGATCCTACACATCTTTTTCATTACCTTGCTCATGAAGGGGGTTCCATGGAATGTCAAAATCTTCTTCGGCTGGCCAATTACTCTGGCAATAGGGTAGACCATGATGTCCCTGTGGATACAGCAGATGCACACATGTTTCCCTGGGATCAACTGGTGGGGAAGTGCAGCCCTTATCAGGGTCACCAAATTCCCTGAGTCCAAGAGTCCTGACATCAGTACTCTGTTCATCGTCACGGTACATGACTGTGGCCCCTCTGCAGGCTGATAGTCCACACTGCAGGCATGATTGACATAGTATGAAGAGAGCCTCCCTAGTCTACAGTCCATCTGCTCAGAGGACATAGGACAATGGGTGGCTATGTGTCAAGGCCTGTACCATCTCCAGCAGATCAGGTCTTTGCCAGCAGCCTTTGACAACTCCTCAGCAATGCCTTGGGATCTCAGACTCCCACCTGTGGTGACTCTACTACCCCTCTTTTGGGACTTGGGCTCCTGCTGAGTACCCCAATATGGAGATGCCCCACCTCCTGGCTTCCTTAGGGATCTCTCGACCACCTGGTACCTTTGTATGAGGCCTACCAGGTCCTCGGCATTCTGGGGGTCTCCATGTGCAACCCAAGTCTGCAGCAGCCTGGGGACAGAGTGATTAAATCTCTCCATGACCACCCGCTCAACCATCTGGGCTGGAGTGGAGGACTCCAGTTGCAACCATTTCTGGACCAAATGCAACAAGTCAAACTTCTGTGAGCAGAGAGATTTGTTACCATAATACGTCCAGTGATGAACCCTTTGGGCTCTGACAGAGACCCCTGATCATCCTGTAAGGCCAAGACAAAATAGGCTTTCTGAGATTCGCCAGTTAGAAAGGGGGTAGCACCTCTGCCCACTGCTCTGTTGGCAGCCTCTCCCGCTCTGCAACCCATTCGAAAACAGTCAAATACACCTCTATATCATCCCCCTGGGGTCATCTTTTGCATGGCTCGTCTTACCGCTTTCTGGATGTTTGAGTCATCTCCTTGATGTGGGGAGGGGTGGATTCTCTGCTGAGTAAATCTCCCACCAGGTGTTCCATCTGCCATTGCTGTTGTTGAATCTGTTGCGTGAGGAGTTTATGCATCTCCTGCTGTACCTGCTGTTGCTCACGGAACTGTTGCTCTTGGCAGTGCTGCTGCTCCCGATGCAGTTGGTGTTGCTGCTGTTGACTCAGGATCAGGTGCTTGATCAGCTCCTCCATTTTGTCCGATCATTGTTCCATCTCTGTAGCCGCCTTCACCCTGACCATATGATTTATCCACAGCTGCCTCCCGTGTTCCTGGAACATTGCCTGCATCCAAAACACCACTTGTGGAAGGTTGGATTACTGAGCTGCTCCATGAGGTAGACACAGGAACATTTTAGGTTAAAGTCTCTGGGTGGTTTATCACTTCAAAAACCATAAAGCCCAAAATAGTAACAAAAACAGCCTTTCTGACACAAATGAGGATAACAAACTTTGCGACATATCTCCCCTCATATATGGCGCCAGTGACCCTATCACACTATTCATTGGGAACACATTTAGGTGAGCTATGAAAATGAATGTACACACTGTGATCATTTCTTATTAATGGATGTGCACATATTGGAATGATCCCAGACTACGAATATGTTGGGAAATAAGTCAGTACCCAATATAATAATATTCTCCTGTAGAATTATTTACACTGCTGATTTTCTTTTAATATTTGTATCCAAGTCTGACCCTTTAAAGAGGCTCAGATTGGATAGACTGCATCTTAGGTAAGGTGAGGGTGTATATAATTTTAATATATCACAATAAAAGTTAATTTTTTAGCATAGGTAGTTCACCTTAGTCAGTGAATTGCCATAATATAGTGTATAAGGAGCTATGGGGGCCATCATACAGAATATAGGGAGCTGTGGGTGCCATGATATAGTGTACCAGGATTTGCGGAGGACATCATACAGTCTATATGGGGTTATGGAGGCCGTTATACAGGATTGTAGGGGCCATCATACCAGTTATAGTGAGCTGTGGGGGCTATCATACTGGACATAGGGAGCTGTGGAGACCTTATACAGTGTACAGGGAGCTGTGGGGACCATCAGGCAGTGTACAGGGTGCTGTGTGGATCATCATACAGTGCATAGTGAGCTGTGGGCACTATCATACATAGTATAGGGAGCTAGGGACCATCATACAGACTGTAGGGAGGTGTTGGGACCATTATACAGAGGGTAAGATGCTATGGGGACCATCATACAGTGTCTAGGGAGCTGTGGGAACCATCATACAGAGTGAAGGGAGCTGTTGGAACCAACATACGGAACATAAGGAGCTGTGGGGACTATAATGCAGTGTGTAGGCAGCTGTGGGACTATCGCACAGTATTTAGGGGGCCTCTCAGGACATTATTTCTTTTAAATGCATTTTTAGTTTTGATTGTGGCTTTGAGTGGGCATTATTACTTTTGGGGAGGGGCATTCTTACTTATTCTTACTTAAAAGAATACTCAAGGGTATTTATTATATGGAGGGGACACTATTATATATTATAACTTTCAAAAGAGCATATCTGACATTATTACTTGATAGGTAGCACAGTGGGGGCTTTACTACTTTCTATGGGATACTATTATTTTTATAGGCCCCTTCTATCTTGCACATTGTCTTTGTAGCACTAATTTGGGGAGTGGTAGCCATAGTAATGATGACATAATATTTGAAGTATTGGTATTACTGTTCCACACCGGAAGAGCAGGCAGGGTGGGGAGGTTGTGTAGGTTGGGAATAGATGGAGATGGTGCTGGAAATGTGAGAAATCAAATGTGTCTTTGTTGTAATCTCTGCAGACATTGTTAAGGCGGTGTGGACCAAATAAAAAGACAAGAAAAGTAAACGCCTCCATCAGAAAGAACGTCATCTTGAAGTCACTAAAACGTATATATCTATACTGTAATCTCTGTAGTATGGTTGGCAGGACTGGTATCTACCAATGAATGGTCACTGTATGTTGGTAATATCAGTCTTTTCAATAGCATTTTTTCTCTTTAATTTAGTAACATCTTAATGCATTTCAGTCATGCAGTGGTTCATGTATGATGATATTATTGGTCTTTATACAGTGTGTGTTATGTAGTGGTAATGGTCATATTATAATGTACATGGAGCGCCCCCACGTAAGGCAGTGGGGTACTCGGAGCCGGACCCTTCGGTTTTCAGTGGGGATGTCACGGTGGCTGACCCGGTCCGTGGCCCTAGGGGCATCCGTTGAGAAATGGGGGAAAGGTCTTTAAAGGGATAATGTTCGTGACGCCACCTGTGGTATTCGGTCAGGGTGACCGACGCTGCTTGGGGGTCCGCTGGGGATGATGTGATGGCAGCTAGATGGTATACCTTCCCACAGGTGAAGTGTATCCCCAGGGCTTCCCAGAGGTGTAGATGGTGATGGTGGTTGATGTAAGGCGCAGGGAATAACGAGGACACAAGGTTGCAGTCTCTTTGCCTTTACTGAAGGCTTCAGTGTCCACAGTCCAGGGCACCAGATCACAGGGCAGGCAGAGTCCGGCCAGTCTGAAGGCAAATCCAGAGTCCCCTTATCCAGGTGGAAATCAGTAGCCTTCCTCTAGCGCCTGGGTGTTGTAGTACCTCCCTGCTGAGCTTCTCGGTAAGGTCCTCACAACTATTGGAGATGTTAAGTCTCTTTCTCTCTGTCCCCCTGATGGATAGGATAGGACAAAACCCATATGACTGGTGGCCTGAGGCTTTTTATAGGGACCCTATGATGCCCCGGCCCCCACAAGTTGCCACCGTGCCTCCTGGGTATAAGGTCGGGCAGCTAACGTGGAATTAACTGTCCTGCCAGTCTCTGAAGTAAAGCATAGAGATCCTTACTCCCTCGGTATTCTGGCCACCGGGATTCTTGTGCCTCAGAAGGAGGCAGCCTTTCACAGGGCAGAACTCCTTCTGGTTTCCTCTCCTTTTGCTATGACTTCGTTTCTCACTCACTGCAACGCAAATCCCTTCAATGTCTCTTTCTTTGGATGCTGCCGCACGTGGGGCAGGCGCAGCTCCGTGGACCCTCGTCCTCCTCAGACCGCAGTCTGGATCTGGCTGGAACCCATTCCAGCCAGCTTCTGCCAAACTCCGTCAGGTTCTGGATGGGTGAAACCCAGCTCGCTTCTGCCTAACTTCCTAACCAAACCACCAGTTTTACCTAACTGTGAGGAGTGCCCTAATAGATAGAAGCATAGCTTCCCCTGGCGGCCTGGAGTGTGAAATGTGTGTTGTGTGGTTTGTGATACCTGGACAGAAGATCTCCTTTATTGCCTCCAGACGTAATATCACTCCCCCTGGTGGAAGAATAACATTACTGCAATGACCAGGACTCTGGGGCGCTGCACACACACTGTGTAGATGGTACTGGACATTGTGTAGAAGTATTATTTTTGCCTTTTATAGTAATAATTTTGGTAATATTGGTCTTTGCATTGTGTTTTTTATATTATGAAAAGTTGTATAGTGTAATTATATTTGAATAAATTCTCTTTTAAGTAAGGGAGGTTGAATGAGAAAACACATATTTTGGTGCTAGGCTGCCTGATCTTTTAAGACCCTAGCAATGCCTCTGCTGCCAGGTAAAGCTACTGAGAAAACTCTATTTGAGCAGTGGAACAGCAAGAAGCCTGAACTGAAACAGATAAAAATATTCATAATTAAAGTATTTGTGCATATTCCCAAAGAAAAATGTACCAAGTCAGAAACTCATGAAAAAGACAGTATTCTGGTGGGCTACAGAGAAATCCAGAAAAGATTAATAATACTGCACCCTGAAATGAACAAGGTCACAATAAGCATAGATGTAATGATTGATGAGAACTTTGTGTTGCTAAGGTTTCATGACATCATACCAGTAATCCAGCTAAATCAACAACAATTTTAGTCTCAATTTCAAAATAAGAAAACAAGAAAAAGGATATAGAAGTTTGGTTAGGTTCTTCAACCACTGAAGAAGCAACAGAAAAATCAGGTCAACCTGAAGTCAGGATATCGTCAAGATGAATCAAGGGTATGTCAGCTAAGTGTCTATTCTACTTAGTGAAAACACTACCTGAGTCAGAGCTGCAGTCATGGGATGAGATGCAACTATCTGTCTATAAAAAATTAAGCTGACTAATGCTGCTAATGAAGAAGTGAAGTCCCTTCATCAATTTCAAACTTGGAAACTCACCAAACTACCACGAGGCAAGAAAGCAATCAAATGTAAATGTTTTTTTAAGACCAAGTATGACTCCGAAGGCAAGGTTCACAAATTTAAAGCAAGATTAGTGTCAAAAGGATATTCTCAGAAATATGGTGAAGATTATGGTGCCACATTTTCTCCAGTAGCTAAGCAGACCACATTCAAGATTCTACTGGCTATATCTGCTGTACAAAAGATGTTTGTCAGATATTTGGATTTCAAAACTGCCTTTTTAAATGGTTTGAGATTGAGATACTGATTTGGCTTTTATCCTAAGTCATATTGCACGACTCGTTAAAGGGTTGATTGTGACTTGTAGGATCGCTACTTCCAACAGGTGGCGCTATAGAGTTAAGTCCTCTTTTTCTCAGAAGAGGCAATTTGCATATTTTTAAATGGTGTAATTAAAGAAGACTTGTACTTGACTCAACCTTGTGATTATATGAAAGGGGGTTAAGAGAATTTCGTTTGCAAACTACAAAAATCTCTTTATGGTCTTAAGCAATCGGCAAGAGCATGGAACACCAAAATGAATATAGTCTTATGGGAAGAAGGATTTAAAAGAGATCAAGCAGATCTGTGTTTATACACAAAATGTACAGACGGAAAGTGGATGTATATTCTATTATATGTTGACTATGTGATTATGGTTCATCAAGAGGAAACAGAAATTGCAAGATGACTCAAATTCTGAATCAGCATTTTGAAACTAAAGACCTTGGAAATGTGACATATTTAGGAATCCAGATCCAAAGAGAAGAAGATAGAAACTTTCTTCTAAACCAAAGTGAAAAAAGTTTGGCATGTCAGAAGCCAAAGGTATGCCAACCCCAATGGAACCATTTTACTTAAAGTTGGAAGGAAAAGATGGTTTGTTACCCAACAATGAGAAATACAGTCAGAGAGTGGGAGCACTTCTATACATAGCAGCTATGACTTGACCCGATATTGCAGCAACAGTTGGAATTCTCTGCAGATACGTGGAAGAAAGCACCAAAAGAATTAGAATGCCGTTAAGAGAGTTCTTTGATATTTGTGACTCAAGAAATACATTTAAGGATATCTGCAACAGGAGATCTACAATGGATTGTGAAAGTATTCACCACCTTTATTTTTATCTATTTTTTTACATTACAACTAGTGATGAGCGAATATACTCGTTACTCGAGATTTCCCGAGCACGCTCGGGTGTCCTCTGAGTCCCTAGCAACCAGGCAACCCCCACATGTACTTATGCTGGCTAACAGATGTAAATCATTCAGCTGCGGCAATAAAATCTAAATTTCCGAGCATTAAAAAATACTCGGAGGACACCCGAGCGTGCTCAGGAAATCTCGAGTAACGAGTATATTCGCTCATCACTAATTACAACCCATGTTTAAATATTTTAGTAATCCGATTTCAGCACTAAATAATCTAAGTTGGTGAAGGGAGAAAAATATAGGAATAAATTAAATTGATGGGATAGAATAACTAAAGATTGGCATATGCATATGTGTTCACCCCTTTTGCTATGAAGCCCCTACATTTTTTGTGTGCAAACAATTACCATCATTAGTCACATGCTTAGTGATAGGACGTCCAACTGTGTGTAGTCTAAGTGTCACATGGTATGTCAGTTTATATACACCATTTCTGAAAGACCACAGAAGCTGCAGCACCCTTAGCCCCTTTCTGACCTCGGCTGGGATAGTATGTCCGAGGTCAGATCCCCTGCTTTGATGCGGGCTCAGGCGGGACATGTCAGCTGTTTTGAACTGCTGACATGTGCCCGCAATAGCGGCAGGTGGAATCGCGATTCACCCGTCGCTATTAACTAGTTAAATGCTGCAGTCAAATGCTGACAGCGGCATTTAACTAGCGCTTCCAGCCATGACAATCAGAGGTCTCCTTGAGATGTCTATGGTTGTTGATGCCGGATTGCTATGAGTGTCACCCTGTGGTCGGCGTTCATAGCAATGCAGTAATTCTGCTACATAGGGGCGATCTGAGCTTCGCTCCTATGTAGCAGAGGCGATCAAGTTGTGCTAGCTTCTAGCCTCCCATGGAGGCTTTTGCAGCATGGCAAAAGAAGAAAAAAATGTTTTAAAAAATATGAAAAAAATAAAAAAAATATAAAAGTTTAAATCACCCCCCTTTTGCCCCATTCAAAATAAAACAATAAAAAAAAATACACATATTTGATATCGCCCAATATATCAATAAAAAAAAGGATTAACCTGATTGCTCAACGGTATAGCGAGAAAAAAATTAGAAACGCCAGAATTAAGTTTTTTTGGTCACCACGACATTGCATTAAAATGCAATAACGGGCGATCAAAAGAACATATCTGCACCAAAATGGTATCATTAAAAATGTCAGCTCGGCATGCAAAAAATAAGCTCTCACCCGACCCCTGATCACGAAAAGTGGAGACGCTACGGGTATCGGAAAATGGCACAATTTTTTTCTTTAGCAAAGTTTGGAATTTTTTTTCACCACTTAGATAAAAATAACCTAGACATGTTTGGTGTATATGAACTCGTAATGACCTGGAGAATCAAAATGGCAGGTCAGTTTTAGCATTTAGTGAACCTAGCACAAAGCCAAACAAAAAACAAGTGTGGGATTACACTTTTTTTGCAATTTCACCGCACTTGGAATTTTATTCCCGTTTTCTAGTACATGACATGCTGAAAACAATGATGTCGTTCAAAAGGACAGCTCGTCCTGCAAAAAATAAACCCTCACATGGCCATATTGACGGAAAAATAAAAATGTTATGGCTTTGGGAAGGTGGGGAGCAAAAAACAAAAATGAAAAAATGAAAATACCCCGGGTCACGAAAGGGGTTAAAGAGAACCTGTCAGCAGGATTTAGCCCTATAAACTAAATTCATGTCCATAATGATGCTGTGATGCTGATTAATATGATACCTGATGTGGAGGGATCCACTCAATGCCCGATGAATACTCTGCTTAGGAAATTTTCATAAAATAATGTCTTCTGTGCATCTGTGTGCTTTGGGGGAGGACATGGGGCAAGGTCTTCTTCTGGTTCTGGAATTTTAAAAAGGAGGCAGGTCACTGAAGCTGTATACTCCATAGAGGTGCCCTTTATTGAAGGATGGGCAGAAAAATGCCTTTAATTACACAAAAATTGTAAGGATCATTTTGAGCTTTCCAAAAGACATGTGGAAGACTTCTCAAATGTATGGAGGAAGGGGTTGTGGTCAGATGAGATCTAAATTCAACTTTTTGGCAACCAAGGTGAATGCTCTGTCAGGCCTCAAACCAACACAACAAATTACCCGAAGAACACCATTCCCACAGTGAAACATGGTGGTGGCAGCATCATGCTGTGGTGATGTTTTTCAGCTGCAGGGACACAGAAAATGGTCCAAGTTGAGGGGAAGATTGGATGGCCTAAAATACAGAGACATTCTTCAGCAAAACCTGTTTCAGTCTCTCAGTGATTTGAGACTGGGATGGAGGTTCATCTTCAAACAAGACAAGTACCCAAAGCGTACTACTAATGAAACACTTAAGTACCGTATATACTCGAGTATAAGCCGACCCGAGTATAAGTCGACCCCCCCTAATTTTGCCACAAAAAACTGGGAAACTTAATGACTCGAGTATAAGCCTAGGGTGGGAAATGCAGCAGCTACCAGTAAATGTCAAAAGTAAAAATACAATGCCTACAAGTAGTATTCAACCCCCTGCAGATTTAGCAGGTTTAATAAGATGCAAATAAGTTAGAGCCTTCAAACTTCAAACAAGAGCAGGATTTATTAACAGATGCATAAATCTTACAAACCAAAAAGTTTTGTTGCTCAGTTAAATTTTTATAAATTTTAAACATAAAAGTGTGGGTCAATTATTATTCAACCCCTAGGTTTAATATTTTGTAGAATAACCTTTGTTTGCAATTACAGCTAATAATCGTCTTTTATAAGACCTGATCAGGCCGGCACAGGTCTCTGGAGTTATCTTGGCCCACTCCTCCATGCAGATCTTCTCCAAGTTATCTAGGTTCTTTGGGTATCTCATGTGGACTTTAATCTTGAGCTCCTTCCACAAGTTTTCAATTGGGTTAAGGTCAGGAGACTGACTAGGCCACTGCATCACCTTGATTTTTTGCCTCTTGAACCAGGCCTTGGTTTTCTTGGCTGTGTGCTTTGGGTCGTTGTCTTGTTGGAAGATGAAATGATGACCCATCTTAAGATCCTTGATGGGGGAGCGGAGGTTCTTGGCCAAAATCTCCAGGTAGGCCGTGCTATCCATCTTCCCATGGATGCGGACCAGATGGCCAGGCCCCTTGGCTGAGAAACAGCCCCACAGCATGATGCTGCCACCACCATGCTTGACTGTAGGGATGGTATTCTTGGGGTCGTATGCAGTGCCATCCAGTCTCCAAACGTCACGTGTGTGGTTGGCACCAAAGATCTCGATCTTGGTCTCATCAGACCAGAGAACTTTGAACCAGTCAGTCTCAGAGTCCTCCAAGTGATCATGAGCAAACTGTAGACGAGCCTTGACATGACGCTTTGAAAGTAAAGGTACCTTACGGGCTCGTCTGGAACGGAGACCATTGCGGTGGAGTACGTTACTTATGGTATTGACTGAAACCAATGTCCCCACTGCCATGAGATCTTCCCGGAGCTCCTTCCTTGTTTTCCTTGGGTTAGCCTTGACTCTTCGGACAAGCCTGGCCTCGGCACGGGAGGAAACTTTCAAAGGCTGTCCAGGCCGTGGAAGGCTAACAGTAGTTCCATAAGCCTTCCACTTCCGGATGATGCTCCCAACAGTGGAGTCAGGTAGGCCCAACTCCTTGGAAAGGGTTTTGTACCCCTTGCCAGCCTTGTGACCCTCCACGATCTTGTCTCTGATGGTCTTGGAATGCTCCTTTGTCTTTCCCATGTTGACCATGTATGAGTGCTGTTCACAAGTTTGGGGAGGGTCTTAAATATTCAGAAAAGGCTGGAAAAAGAGATAATTAATCCAAACATGTGAAGCTCATTGTTCTTTGTGCCTGAACTACTTCTTAATACTTTAGGGGAACCAAACAGAATTCTGGTGGGTTGAGGGGTTGAATAAAAAATGACCCTCTGAAAAAACTTTTCACAATTTAAAAAAAAAAATAAACAAAGAAATAACATTCTTTTTTGCTGCAGTGCATTTCACACTTCCAGGCTGATCTACAGTCCAAATGTCACAATGCGAAGTTAATTCCAAATGTGTAAACCTGCTAAATCTGCAGGAGGTTGAACACTACTTGTAGGCACTGTAGATACCAATAAAAGTTACATTAATTGAGACATCAGTAGGTTAAGTGTTTTTGAATATCCATATTGAATCAGGAGCCCCATATAATGCTCCATAAAGTTTATGATGGCCCCATAAGATGCTCCATATTAAAATATGCCCCATATAATCCTGGATAAAGGTTAATAATGGCCCCATAAGATACTCCATAGACACATTTGCCCCATATAGTGCTGCACAAATGTTGATTATGTCCCCATAAGATGCTCCATAAAGATATTTGCCCCATATAGTGCTGCACATACGTTATGGCCCCATAAGATACTCCATACAGACATTTGCCCCATATAGTGCTGCACAAATGTTGATTATGGCCCCATAAGATGCTCCATACAGACACTTGCCCCATATAGTGCTGCACAAACGTTATGGCTCCATAAGATGCTCCATACAGACACTTCCCCCATATAGTGCTGCACAAACATTGATTATGGCCCCATACAGACACTTGCCCCATATAGTGCTGCAGAAACGTTGATTATGGCCCCATAAGATGCTCCATAAAGATATGTGCCCCATATAGTGCTGCACAAACGTTATGGCCCCATAAGATACTCCATACAGACATTTGCCCCATATAATGCTGCACAAACGTAAAAAAAAAAAGTGAATAGCACCCCCCAGAGTCGGATTTTCTCTGGGGTCTCGGTTACCGGGGGTAGCCGAGACCCCAGAGAACATGATTCGGGTTTTTTTACTGACCCCCGAGTTGCGATCGCCGTAATTAACCGTTTACCGGCGGTCACAAAAAACAAAACAAAACGCGATTTCCCATTTAATTTCTCTGTCCTCCGATGTGATCGCACATCAGAGGACAGAGAAATGGGGTCCCTGATCGCCCCCCGATACTCACCTGTCTCCCCTGGTGCTCCTCGTGGCTCCCGATGGGCGCCGCCATCTTCTTCCGGCAAAAAAAATGGCGGGCGCATGCGCAGTGCGCCCGCCGGCCTGCACCCGGGAGATCTTTGGGGTCTTGGCTGCCGGGGTAGCCGAGACCCCAAAGAACATGATTGGGGTCGGTTTTCATTGACCCCTGTTTTGCGATCGCCGGTAAGTAACTGTTTACCGGCGACCGCAAAAAAAAAAAAAAAAAAGCGATGTGTAATTCTCTGTCCTCTGATGTGATCGCACATCAGAGGACAGAGAAATAAGGGGATTCGGGGACCCTATCATACTTACCGGTGTCCCTGGGTCCTCCTGTGTCCTCTTCTGGCCGCCGGCTTCTTCCTTCTGTAAGAAAATGGCTGGCGCATGCGCAGTGCGCCCGCCATGATCTGCCGGCCGGCAGCTAGAGGAGATGGGGCTAAATTTAGGGTTAGGGTTAGGGCCAGGGTTAGGGTTAGGGCTAGGGCTAGGGTTAGGGCTAGGGTTAGGGTTAGGGTTGGGGCTAAATTTAGGGTTAGGGTTGGGGCTAAATTTAGGGTTAGGGTTGGGGCTAAATTTAGGGTTAGGGCTGGGGCTAAATTTAGGGTTAGGGCTAGGGTTAGGGTTGGGGCTAAAGTTAGGGCTAGAGTTAGAGTTGGGGCTAAATTTAGGGTTAGGGTTGGGGCTAAAGTTAGGGTTAGGGTTGGGGCTAAAGTTAGGGCTAGGGTTGGGGCTAAAGTTAGGACTAGGGTTGCGGCTAAAGTTAGGGTTAGAGTTGGGATTAGGGTTTGGATTAGGGTTGGCATTAGGGTTACGTTTGGGATTAGGGTTAGGTTTGGGATTAGAGTTAAGGTTAGGGTTGGGATTAGGGGTGTATTGGGATTAGGGTTAGGTTTGAGGTTAGGGTTGAGATTAGGATTAGGGGTGTGTTGGATTTAGGGTTCTGATTAGGGTTATGGTTGTTTTGGGGTTAGAGTTGCGATTATCCTTAGGGTTGTGATTAGGATTATGGATTGGGTTGGCATTATGGTTAGGGGTGTGTTGGGGTTAGGGTTGGAGTTAGATTTGGGGGGTTTCCACTGTTTAGGTACATCAGGGGGTCTCTAAATGCCACAGCCAATTTTGCGCTCAAAAAGTCAAATGGTGCTCCCTCCCTTCCGAGCTCTGCCGTGCACCCAAACAGTGGTTTACCCCCACATATGGGGCATCAACGTACTCGGGATAAATTGGACAACAACTTTTGGGGTCCAATTTCTCCTGTTACCCTTGTGAAAATAAAAACTTGGGGGCTAAAACATCTTTTTTGTGGGAAAAAAAATATTTTTTATTTTCACAACTCTGCATTATAAACTTCTGTGAAGCACTTGGGCATTCAAAGTTCTCACCACACATCTAGATAAGTTCCTTGGGGGCTCTAGTTTCCAAAATGGGGTCACTTGTGGGGGGTTTCTACTCTTTAGGTACATCAGGGTCTCTGCAAATGCAACATAATGCCCGCAGACCATTCTATCAAAGTCTGCATTCCAAAATGGTGTTCCTTCCCTTCCGAGCTCTGCCATGCGCTCAAACAGTGGTCTCCCCCACACATGGGGTATCAGTGTACTCAGGACAAATAGGGCAACAACTTTTGGTGTCCAATTTCTCTTGTTATCCTTGTCAAAATAAAAATTTGGGGGCTTAAAAATCTTTTTTGTGGAAAAAAAATTTTATTTTTATTTTCACGACTCTGCATTATAAACTTCTGTGAAGCACTTGGGCATTCAAAGTTCTCACCACACATCTAGATAAGTTCCTTGGGGGGTCTAGATTCCAAAATGGGGTCACTTGTGGTGGGTTTCTACTGTTTAGGTACATCGGGGGCTCTGCAAACGCAACCTAACGCCCGCAGACCATTCTATCAAAGTCTGCATTCCAAAATGGCGTTCATTCCCTTCCGAGCTCTGCCATGCGCCCAAACAGTGGTTTACCCCAACATATGGGGTATCAGCCTACTCAGCATAAATTGCACAATAAATTTTGGGGTCCAATTTCTCCTGTTATCCTTGTGAAAGCAAAAATTTGGGGGTGAAAAATTATTTTTGTGGAAAAAATATGATTTTTTTTATTTTCATGGCTCTACATTATAAACTTCTGTGAAGCAGTTGGGGGTTCATAGTGCTCATCACACATCTAGATAAGCTCTTTGGGGGGTCTAGTTTCCAAAATGGGGTCACTTGCAGGGGGTTTCTACTGTTTAGGTACATCAGGAGCTCTGCAAATGCAACATGACGCCCGCAGACCATCCCATCAAAGTCTGCATTCCAAGCGGCGCTCCTTCCCTTCTGAGCCCCGATGGTGTCCAAACAGTGCCCCCACCCACATATCGGGTATCAGCGTACTCAGGACAAACTGGTCAATAGATTTTGGGGTCCAATGTCTCCTGTTACCCTTGAGAAAATAAAAAATTGCAGGCTAAAAATCATTTTTGAGGAAAAAAAAAGGATTTTTTATTTTCACGGCTCTACTTTATAAATTTCTGTGAATCACTTGGGGGTTTAAAGTGCTCACCACACATCTAGATAAGTTCCTTAAGTGGTCTAGTTTCCAAAATGGGGTCACTTGTGGGGGGTTTCTACTGTTTAGGAACATCAGGGGCTCTCCAAACGCAACATGGTGTCCGATCTCAATTCCAGCCAACTCTACATTGAAAAAGTAAAACGGCACTCCTTCTCTTCCAAGCTCTGCGGTGCGCCCAAACAGTGGTTTTCCCCCACATATGGGGTATCGACGTACTCAGGAGAAATTGCAAAACAACTTTTCTGGTCTAATTTCTCCTGTTACCCTTGTCAAAATAAAAATTTGTGGGCAAAAAGATCATTTTTGTAGAAAAAATGCGACTTTTTATTTTCACGGCTCTACGCTATAAACTTCCTTGAAGCACCTGGGGGTTTAACGTGCTCACCACACATCTAGATAAGTTCCTTAAGGGGTCTAGTTTCCAAAATGGTGTCACTTGTGGTGGGATTCCACTGTTTAGGCACATCAGGGGCTCTCCAAACGCGACATGGCATCCGATCTCAATTCCAGCCAATTCTACATCGAAAAAGTAAAACGGCACTCCTTCTCCTCCAAGCTCTGCAGTGCGCCCAAACAGTGGTTTACCCCCACATATGGGGTATCGATGTACTCAGGAGAAATTGCACAACAACTTTTGTGGTCTAATTTCTCCTGTTACCTTTGTGAAAATAAAAATTTTGGGGCAAAATATCATTTTTGCAGAAAAAATGCGATTTTTTATTTTCACGGCTCTACGTTATAAACTTCTGAGAAGCACCTGGGGGTCTAAAGTGCTCACCACACATCTAGTTAAGTTCCTTAAGGAGTCTAGTTTCCAAAATGGGGTCACTTGTGGGGGGTTTCCACTGTTTAGGCACATCAGGGGCTCTCTAAACGTGACATGGCATCCGATCTCAATTCCAGCCAATTCTGCATTGAAAAAGTCAAACGGCGCTCCTTCACTTCCAAGCTCTGCGGAGCGCCCAAACAGTGGTTTACCCCCACATATGGTATATCGGCGTAGGAGAAATTGCACAACAACATTATTGGTTAAATTTCTGTTTTTACACTTGTGAAAATAAAAAAAATGGTTCTGAAGTAAAATGTTTGCAAAAAAAAGTTAAATGTTCATTTTTGCCTTCCACATTGTTTCAGTTCCTGTGAAGCACGTAAAGGGTTAATAAACTTCTTGAATGTGGTTTAGAGCACCTTGAGGGGTGAAGTTTTTAGAATGGTGTCACACTTGGTTATTTTCTATCATATAGACCCCTCAAAATGACTTCAAATGTGATGTGGTCCCTAAAAAAAAATGGTGTTGTAAAAATGAGAAATTGCTGGTCAACTTTTAACCCTTATAGCTCCCTAACAAAAAAAAAATTTGTTTCCAAAATTGTGCTGATGTAAAGTAGACATGTGGGAAATGTTATTTATTAACTATTTTTTGTGACATATCTCTCTGATTTAAAGGGAACCTGTCACCCCGTTTTTTCAAGATAAGATAAAAATAGCGTTAAATAGGGGCAGAGCTGTGCTTTACATTAGTGTATTTTTTGTGCCTTTATTCCCCACCTATGCTGCCGAAATACCTTTGTAAAGTCGCCGTTTTGGGCTGTCACTCATGCTGGTCTGATCATATGGGCGTGGTGACATCGCTGTTTCTCCCCCAGATCTTGCTCATCTTTCCGTTGGTGGCGTAGTGGTGTGCGCATGCCCAACAGGCGAATCCACTGCGCAGCTGAAGGAAAAGAGCGTGATCTGCTCTATTCAGCGGTTTATCGGTGGGCGCGGCCATCTTCCTGAGGCCGCGTGTGCGCAGATGGTAGTGCTCGGCTTCCCGGGGCTTCAGGAAAATGGCCGCGGGATGCCGCGTGTGCGCAGATGGAGATCGCGGCGGCCATTTTCCTGAAGCCGAGTTCGCATCTCTGCTTCAGGAAAATGGCCGCCGCGATCTCCATCTGCGCACGCGCAGCATCCCGCAGCCATTTTCCTGAAGCCCCGGGAAGCCGAGCACTACCATCTGTGCACGCGCGGCCTCAGGAAGATGGCTGCGCCCACCGATAAACCGCTGAATAGCGCAGATTGCGCTCTTTTCCTTCAGCTGTGCAGTGGATTCGCCTGTTGGGCATGCGCACACCACTACGCCACCAACGGAAAGATGAGCAAGATCTGGGGGAGAAACAGCGATGTCACCACGCCCATATGACCAGACCAGCGTGAGTGACAGCCCAAAACGGCGACTTTACAAAGGTATTTCGGCAGCATAGGTGGGGAATAAAGGCACAAAAAAATACACTAATGTAAAGCACGGCTCTGCCCCTATTTAACGCTATTTTTATCTCATCTTGAAAAAACGGGGTGACAGGTTCCCTTTAAGGGCATAAAAATACAAAGTTTGAAAATTGCAAAATTTTTAAATTTTTTGCCATATTTCTGTTTTTTTCATAAATAATCGCAAGTAATATCGAAGAAATGTTACCACTAGCATGAAGTACAATATGTCACGAAAAAACAATCGCAGGATCCGTTGAAGCGTTCCAGAGTTACAACCTCATAAAGTGACAGTGGTCAGAATTGTAAAAATTGGCCTGGTCATTAAGTACCAAATTGGCTCTGTCACTAAGGGGTTAACTTGAAGGACCTGGAGCAGTTTTGCCTTGAGAAATGTGCAAAAATCCCAGTGGCAAGATGTGGAAAACTCATAGATATGTATCCGAAGCAACTTGAAGCTGTGATTGCCACAAAAGGAGGCTATGCAAAGTACTGACTTTAGGGGGGTGAATTGTCCTATTTGTTGTTTGCTTCACAAAAAAAGTAAACTAAATATTATGTACAGGTGTAGGCATGTTCTTTACATGAATTAATGCTAGCCCTTAAAAGTTTGAGGGGAGTAAACTCGGGACTGACTTGTCATTTCCTCTGCCTTCCACCCTGAAACCAATGGTCAGACAGAAAGGACAAATCAATATTTGGAACAAATTTTAAGGTGTATTGTTGTGGCTGAGCAGGAGGAATGGTCTTCATTCTTACCTCTTGCTGGATTCACCTTTACCAGGCGGGTGAATCAGTCTACTGGAACCTTGCTTTTTTTTGTAATTATGATTTTCTTTCTTATTTTGGGGAATTATCTAGGATACGGTCTGAATGTCCTGGGGTGGAGGTTGTCATATAGAAACTTGGTGTCACACTTGGACATGGTAAGTCCGGTGGATGACGTGGCATATAAATTTGACGGGATGGAAATGAAGAGGAAAAGCCTAAAGGTAGGGAACGAGGGATGGGACACCTACTGACACCAACTTGTGGCTGACCCTAAGCTCCCCTAATGCCCTATACGTGTCCTTCCCCCCACCACCATCATGTGCCTAGTCCCCGACTGTCTCCTAAATGTACCCTGGCTATTGCACTGGCCTGCAAAGACTCTAGCCTCACCACTGCAGATGGTAACACACAGGGCAAGAGAGAAACACGGGATAGGCAAAAAGGAAATATGCACACTGGGAGAACAGAGTACAAAACACCACTGAAGGAATAAAAAACAACGTAATTTTATTATTTAAATATCATCTACAAATATCAAACAATATCATACAAAATGGCACAGAAAGGGAAAAAGTGAGGAGACATATTGGTACAGTAATGAGAGAGTGGGCACACAAATAAACAAGTGGAAAAATATAACAAAGTACAAGCAACCAGTGGCAGTAATGTACAAGTCTAGAAAGAGTTTAGCATGGCAGCTTTTTCAAAAGAGGTAGGCGAAACGCGCGTCAAGGGGTCAGCAGGGAGATGCGTGGACACTGCCATTCATAATGGGTAAGGTGGATTAATATATTTTTGATCTATGAGCCTGGTGATATACGTATTATATGTTTATTGATTGGTCACCAGTTCTTTCTAGACTTGTACATTACTGCCACTGAAGAAGAATACTATAACCATCGATCAGCTGATGGGTCATAGGATTATTTAAAGGGTGGTGGGAGTGTTTACCAAAAAACATCAGCTGCCCAACCTAACAGAAAAACTCCTCCAGCAAGAGACAGACATTAACTCTTGCTGGACCAAAAGGAAAAAACAACATTTAAATTGCAGCAGACCCAGAGCTGCCACAAATCCCATAATGATTTGTGACATTTGGGGATTTTTAGAGGTAGGTTCAAAAGAATATTGGGGCTGCTCAGATTTGCCAAAAATGGAATGTCGATAAGTAACTTTCGTTGGGTACAGTCTTTAAAGTACTGTAGGTGATAAGGCTTGGTTGTCATTAGTGATGAGCGAACATGCTCTCCACTACTCATTACTCGCCCGAGTATCAGTGTACTCGGTGTACTCACCGAGCACCGAACATTTCTGGGATTATTTGGCAGTAACTGGTGTTTCCACCCAACATTTTTGGCGGACTTTAGAGACCCAATCACGCTGCAGGGATTGTCTGCCAGGCCATGAAACGCCGCAGCCATCTTTGCTGTGGTCGTGCAGTGATTGGCTTGGCCGCACAGCATCATCCTGAGTATAAGAGACCTGGCGCCGCCCTGCTCGCCACATTCAGCTCCGGATTCAGCGAGAGTAGGGAGAGCTGCTGCCAAGATAGGGTCAGAAACGTGGATTTTATAGTTAGTGTAGGTCTGCAACTGTTAAATCCACAACTCCTGAGAAACCAACTGTCTTTTTAGGGCTAATTCGTGGGTCCCGATATTGCAGCGCTAGGTAGGCAAGGCACAGCATATCCACATCAGTGCAAGGCCTGCAGGCACTGTATGTGCGTACAGGGCTCCCACTGCATCCCTCCCAAAGCTCCATAACTGTCTGCTGCTGCTGCAGCTTCTTTACTATATACCTAGTTGCATTTTTTTTTCCCAAAAATTCACCCCCCCAAAAAAAATATACAATCTGTTCTGTCAGACTGAGGCCTGTTTAAAAATCATAGTTTGTCAGGCATACGTAGCATAGTTGTGTGTGCTAGCTTTGTGCCACTGTTTTTTTGTGTGTTTTAAATTCACCAAAAAAGGCCTCATATATCTGCGTGCTCCAAATTTGGGCATTTTAGGCAGTTTTGCCACTGTTTTTGTTGTCTGTTACTCTACTTATATACAGCACTATTTTGCATTTAAAAAAAACAGGCCACATATATGGCAGCCTCATATCTGCGTGCTCGAAGTTTGGGCATTGTAGGCCGGTTTACCACTTTTTTGCTGTCTGTTACTCTACTTATATAGCACTTTTTGCATTCAGGAAATACAGGCCACATATTTGGCACTATGATATTTCCGTGACAGGCCTCCTATATCTGCGTGCTCAAAGTTTTTGCATTTTAGGCTGGTTTTCCCCCGTTTTTTGCTGTCTGTTACTCTAATTATATACAGCACTATTTTGCATAAATTAAAATCACAAAAAAGCCCCAAAAAATAGAATACAGTCTGTTTTGTCAGGCTGAGGCCTGACTGGTGTTTGTGTTTGAAAAATCGTAGATTTGCAGGCAAATTGATCAGATATTATTTCGCTCCTAATAAATACAATTGTGTTGAAATTTTCAAATAGTGCAGTAGTCCATTTAAAATGGGCAAGGCAAGGGGCAAGGGACGGGGAAGTGGACTTGATGCTGATGGTGCATGCAGTGGACGAGGCCGTGGCCAAAGTGAAAGTGGGCCACAACAAAGACCCACATCTTCTCGCTCAAACTTCCTGTCTCAGTTTCTAGGGGACCGTAGCACACCACTATTGAAGCCAGAGCAGTGTGAAATGGTTGTTGGTTGGATAGCAGATAATGCTTCCAGTCACTTAGCCACCAGCATCACCACCATGTCTTCCACATGGTCAAGTCTGAGTAGCCGTGAGTGTGGCCCGGATATTCCTCACCCTGATCCTCCTTCCTCCCACCATGCCGAGTGCCCTGAGGCAACTGATTCCACACTTGGACACTCTGAAGAGCTGTTCCGTTTTCCATTTCAAGATTCCGGACTCTCGGCCGGTCAACTTGAAGTGATGACAGCTGAGATCGCATGTAGAGATGCCGAAAGCTTTGACCAGCCCCTGTCAAATGAAGGCGATGGTGGGAAAGTGTCAGAAGAGGTGGACGATGATGAGACACAATCGGCAGAGAGTCAGGAGGAGGAGCAGGGTGTGGATGTGGAAGACGAGGTGGTGAATGACTATGTGACTGACCCAACCTGGCAGGAGGACATGCAGAGTGAGGGCAGCAGCACACATGGGGAAGGAGGCATATCACCACAACAGCCAGGAAGAAACAGTGTGGTGGCCACAGACAGAAGGCGTGCATCCGTTCACCAACATGAGCGAAGTTGCCATTCCAACTGTTAGATCTTCCCGAGTCTGGTTATTTTTTAAAAACTCTCCCGATAACCCCAAACAGGCCATTTGCAGCACCTGCCATGCTCGCATCAGCAGGGGTAGCAAAACAACCAGCCTGACCACCACCAGCATGATCAGGCACATGGCAGCAAAGCACCCGACTTTGTGGGCTGAACCCCAGGCTCCAGGACTACTGTCTGCAGGTCACACCACTGCTTCTTCCACTGTTTTGTGGAAAAGCCAATCCCCAGTCCACCGTGTATGTGAATATGCCTCTAGCCCTGCGCCTGTTGTTGCCCACAGTAAAGCAGCACTATCATCAAGCCCGTCCACATCCTTGTCCCAGCACAGCCTTCAGTTGTCTTTGGAACGCAAGCGGAAATACCCAGCCAACGCCCCACAGGCCACAGTCCTAAATCCTAACATTTCTCTTCTGCTTGCGCTAGAAATGTTGCCTTTTAGGCTCACTGAGATGGAAGCTTTCTGCAATCTGATGGCGGCGGCCGTCCCAGGGTACTCGGTCCCCAGTTGCCACTATTTCTCCTGGTGTGCCGTACCGGCATTACACCAGCATGTGTCCCACAACATTACCCGTGCCCTCAACAATGCTGTTACAGGGAAAGTCCACCTAACCACGGACATTTTGAAAACCTCTCTGCTCACAATTAAAGAGGATGCGATGCAGGCAGAGCACGAGGACATGGAGCAAGGAACCATACAGGGGGATTACACTCAGCCTAGTCTCATGTCTTCTCAACGTGGATTGGTAGGCAATGAGGAGGAGGAGGAGGAAGAACAGGAGTTACATTCATGTGCTATAGACGGTATTACAAGCACAGCTGTCACACCGTCTGTTCAGCATTTATGGCCTGAGGACAGGGAGGAGGAGGATGAGGAGGATAGCATGGTCAGCCGTCATGTTGGTGAGGACACGGAAGTCTTGCCTGTCAGCAGTCTGGTACGCATGGCTGACTTTATGTTGCACTGCGTTTCACGTGACTCTCGCATTATAAAAATTTTGGGTGACACTCATTACTGGTTGGTGACACTTCTAGACCCACGCTACAAGGAGAACTTTCAATCTCTTCTGCCAGAGGCAGAGAGGTGTACTAAAATGTTGCAGTACCAGAGGGCCCTTGTAACGAAATTACTTAGAAAATTCCCATGTGAGAATGCTGGCAGCAGACGTCAGAGTTGTACAACCAAGGAGTCCAAGTGAAAGAGACAGAAGTACAATCCAGCTCAGGCAGGGGAACAATGGCAAAGTTCTGGGACAATTTTCTGAGACCCTCCCTTCGTGATGGCACAGAGGCAAGGGGTGCTGTCACAAGACGTGCAATGTTTGGGAAGATGGTGTGGGAGTACCTTGCAGATCGTACAAACGTCCTCTGTGATTCCTCTGTGCCTTTTAATTATTGGGTATCCAAGCTGGACATGTGTCATGAACTGACTCTCTACGCCTTGGAGATCCTGGCCTGCCCTGCTGCTAGCGTTCTGTCAGAGCGGGTTTTTAGTGCCACTGGTGGAATTATAACAGATAAGGGCATCTGCTGTTATGATCCGGTGACCTTGGAGCCACATGAGAGACTTTCTCAGGAGTAGGTGGTACCTGTACTGACCGCAAACCCTAAACTAACACCGCAACTAGAAGTAGCCGTGGGATGTACCTAACACGTCCTAGACACCTCGACACAGCCGGAGGACTAAATACCCTTTGAGGAGCCAGAGAGAGATGCAATCTGTTATGACCTGGTGGGTACGTAGCAGCACTGAAATGACCTGGTGGGTAAAACAAAAATAGGACTAGCTCTGAGGAGGTGGTAACTTTACTGACCACAATCCCTACTCCTAACACCAACACTAGAAATAGCCGTGGAGCGTACCTAACTCTGCCTAGACGCCTCTGCACAGCCTAAGAACTAGCTACCCCTAAAGATGGAAACGGAAAGCTATCTCGCCTCAGAGAAACCCCCAAAGGAAGATAGCCCCTCACAAATATTAACGGTGAGTGGAGAGGGAAATGACAAACTCAGAAATGAAACTAGATTTTTTAGCAAAGGAGGCCAACACTATCTAAATAGACAGAGATAGGATAGGTTGCTGTGCGGTCAGTATAAAAACTAAAAGTCCACGCAGAGTTTACAAAAATAACCACCACACCGACTCACGGTGTGGAGGGGCAAATCTGCGACCCCAGAGCTTCCAACTAGCCAGAATATTTCATAATGACAAGCTGGACAAAAGAGACATAAATAGAACTGAACAGAAGGTCATAAGCAGGGAAACACCCAAAAAGTAGCAGACTTATCTTAAGCTGAAAATGGACTGGCCAACAGAGAACTTCCAGGAAAGGACTGAATCCACAGGAAATACATTGACAGCTGGCATCCACTAAAGCCAAAAGCCCAGTTAAATAACAAGGCCAGGAAACCGATTAGTGAACGCAGCTGCTAAGTTCCACTTGAAACCACCAGAGGGAGCCCAAGAGCAGAACTCCCAAAAATACCATTCGCAACCACAGGATGGAGCCCAAGAACGGAATTCACAACAGTACCCCCCCTTGAGGAGGGGTCACCGAACCCTCACCAGAGCCCCCAGGCCGATCGGGACGAGCCAAATGAAAAGCACGTACCAAATCGGCAGCATGGACATCGGAGGCAAAAACCCAAGAGTTATCCTCCTGGCCATAACCCTTCCACTTGACCAAATACTGAAGTTTCCGCCTTGAAAGACGAGAATCCAAAATCTTCTCCACCACATATTCCAGCTCCCCCTCAACCAACACCGGAGCAGGAGGGTCAACGGAGGGAACCATGGGCACCACATATCTCCGCAACAAAGATCTATGGAACACATTATGAATGGAAAACGAAGCTGGAAGGGCCAAACGAAAAGACACCGGATTGATAATTTCCGAAATCCTATAAGGACCAATAAAACGAGGTTTGAACTTAGGGGAAGAGACCTTCATAGGAACATGACGAGAAGACAACCAGACCAAATCCCCAACCCAAAGCCGGGGACCAATGCACCGACGGCGGTTAGCAAAACGTTGAGCCTTTTCCTGAGACAATGTTAAATTGTCCACCACATGAGTCCAAATCCGCTACAACCTGTCCACCACAGAATCCACCCCAGGATAGTCCGAAGACTCAACCTGCCCTGAAGAAAAACGAGGATGAAAACCGAAATTGCAAAAAAAAGGCGAAACCAAAGTAGCCGAACTAGCCCGATTATTAAGGGCAAACTCGGCCAACGGCAAGAAGGTAACCCAATCATCCTGATCAGCAGACACAAAGCATCTCAAGTAGGTTTCCAAGGTCTGATTGGTTCGCTCCGTCTGTCCATTTGTCTGAGGGTGAAATGCCGAAGAAAAAGACAAATTAATGCCCATTCTACCACAAAAGGACCGCCAAAACCTAGAAACAAACTGGGTACCTCTGTCAGACATAATATTCTCTGGAATACCATGCAAACGAACCACATGCTGGAAAAACAAAGGAACCAAATCAGAGGAGGAAGGCAACTTAGGCAAAGGTACCAAATGGACCATTTTAGAAAACCGGTCACAAACCAACCAGATGACAGACATCTTCTGAGACACAGGAAGATCGGAAATAAAATCCATGGAAATATGCATCCAGGGCCTCTCAGGGATAGGCAAGGGCAAAAGCAACCCACTAGCACGAGAACAGCAGGGCTTAGCCCGAGCACAAATTCCACAGGACTGCATGAAGGAACGCACATCCCGTGACAAAGAAGGCCACCAAAAGGACCTGGCAACCAAATCTCTGGTTCCAAAGATCCCAGGATGACCAGCCAACACCGAACAATGGATCTCAGAAATCACCTTATTAGTCCATCTATCAGGAACAAACAATTTCCCCACAGGACAGCGGTCGGGTCTATCAGCCTGAAACTCCTGAAGCACCCGCCGCAAATCAGGGGAGATAGCAGAAAGAATCACCCCCTCTTTGAGAATACCAGCCGGCTCACGGACTCCAGGAGAATCAGGCAAAAAACTCCTAGACAAGGCATCAGCTTTCACATTCTTAGATCCCGGAAGATACGAGACCACTAAATCAAAACGGGAGAAAAACAAAGACCACCGAGCCTGTCTAGGATTCAAGCGCTTGGCCGACTCAAGGTAAATCAGATTCTTATGGTCGGTCAAGACCACAACACGATGCTTGGCTCCCTCAAGCCAATGTCGCCACTCCTCGAATGCCCACTTCATAGCCAACAACTCCCGATTGCCGACATCATAATTACGCTCAGCAGGCGAAAACTTTCTGGAGAAGAAAGCACACGGCTTCAACACAGAGCCATCAGAGCTTCTCTGAGACAGAACAGCTCCTGCCCCAATCTCAGAAGCGTCAACCTCAACCTGAAAAGGGAGAGAAACATCTGGCTGACGCAACACAGGGGCAGAAGTAAAACGACGCTTAAGCTCCTGAAAGGCCTCCACAGCCGCAGAGGACCAATTCACCACATCTGCACCTTTCTTGGTCAAATCGGTCAGAGGTTTAACCACAGTAGAAAAATTAGCAATGAAGCGGCGATAAAAATTAGCAAAGCCCAAAAATTTCTGAAGGCTCTTCACAGATGTGGGCTGAGTCCAATCATAAATAGCCTGGACCTTAACAGGGTCCATTTCAATAGCCGAGGGAGAAAAAATGAACCCCAGAAAAGAAACCTTCTGAACTCCAAAAAGGCACTTAGACCCCTTCACAAACAGTGTATTAGCACGAAGAATCTGAAATACCATCCTGACCTGCTTCACATGAGTCTCCCAATCATCGGAAAAAAACAAAATATCATCCAAATATACAATCATAAATTTATCCAAATACTCCCGGAAAATATCATGCATAAAGGACTGAAACACAGATGGAGCATTAGAGAGCCCGAAAGGCATCACAAGATATTCAAAATGGCCTTTGGGCGTATTAAATGCTGTTTTCCATTCATCACCCTGTTTGATGCGAACCAGATTATACGCCCCTCGAAGGTCTATCTTTGTAAACCAGCTAGCCCCTTTGATCCGAGCAAACAAATCAGAAAGCAAAGGCAAATGGTACTGGAATTTGACCGTGATCTTATTGAGAAGGCGATAATCTATACAGGGCCTCAAGGAGCCATCCTTCTTGGCAACAAAAAAGAACCCCGCTCCCAACGGCGACGAAGACGGGCGAATATGCCCCTTCTCCAAGGACTCTTTTACATAAGTCCGCATAGCGGTATGCTCTGGCACAGACAGATTGAAAAGTCGACCCTTAGGGAACTTACAGCCAGGAATCAAATTAATAGCGCAATCACAGTCCCTATGAGGAGGCAGAGGACTGGATTTAGGCTCCTCAAATATATCCTGGAAATCTGACAAAAACTCAGGAACCTCAGAAGAAGGGGACGAGGAAATTGACATCAGAGGAATGTCACTATGTATCCCCTGACAACCCCAACTAGTCACGGACATGGATTTCCAATCCAGCACTGGATTATGTACCTGTAACCATGGAAACCCCAGCACAACCACATCATGCAAATTATGCAACACCAAAAAGCGAATATTTTCCTGATGTGCTGGAGCCATGTTCATGGCTAACTGTGTCCAGTACTGAGGTTTATTCTTGGCCAATGGCGTAGCATCAATCCCCCTCAAGGGAATAGGACTCTGCAACGGCTCCAAGGAAAAACCACAGCGCTTGGCAAATTCCAGGTCCATTAAGTTCAGGGCAGCGCCAGAATCCACAAATGCCATTACAGAAAAGGACGACAATGAGCAAATCAGGGTAACAGACAAGAGAAATTTAGGCTGTAAAGTACTGATGGTAACCGACCTAGCAACCCTCTTAGTTTGCTTCGGGCAGTCAGAGATAGCATGAGTAGCGTCACCACAGTAAAAACACAGCCCATTCTGACGTCTGAACTCCTGCTGTTCTGCTCTCGTCAAAACTCTATCGCATTGCATAGGCTCAGAACTCTGCCCAGAGGACACCGCCATATGGTGCACCTCCTTACGTTCACGTAAGCGCCGATCAATCTGAATGGCCAGAGACATTGATTCGTTCAAACCAGCAGGCGTGGGAAACCCCACCATAACATCTTTAAGAGCTTCAGAAAGACCCTTTCTGAAAATAGCCGCCAGGGCATCCTCATTCCATTTTGTAAGCACAGACCACTTTTATAAATTTCTGACAATATATCTCTACTGCTTCCTGACCCTGACACAGAGCCAGCAAAATTTTTTCTGCCTGATCCACAGAATTGGGTTCGTCATAAAGCAGTCCAAGTGCTTGAAAAAACGAATCTATATTGAGCAATGCAGGATTCCCTGGCTCAAGGGAGAATGCCCAGTCCTGCGGGTCGCCACGCAACAGAGAAATAACAATCTTCACCTGCTGAATGGGGTCACCAGAGGAACGGGGTCTCAGAGCAAAAAATAATCTGCAATTATTTTTAAAATTCAAAAACCTAGATCTATTCCCAGAAAACAAATCAGGAATAGGAATTCTAGGCTCAGAAACAGGAGTTTGAACAACATAGTCTTGGATACTCTGTACCCTTGCAGCGAGATGATCAACACGTGCAGACAGACCCTGAACCTCCATATCAGCACCAAGCTCCTGCACCATCCAAAAATCAAGGGGAAAAAAAAGGACAAAACAAGCAACACAAAAAAAAATGACTCAGAACTTTCTCTTCCCTCTTTTGAGATGCATTTAACACATTGTGGGCCAGCTGTACTGTTATGACCTGGTGGGTACGGAGCGGTACTGAGATGACCTGGTGGGCAAAACCAATCATGGACTCACTACGGAGCAGCACTGAAATGACTTGGTGGGTAAAACAAAAATAGGACTAGCTCTGAGGAGGTGGTAACTTTACTGACCGCAATCCCTACTCCTAACACCAACACTAGAAATAGCCGTGGAGCGTACCTAACTCTGCCTAGACACCTCTGCACAGCCTAAGAACTAGCTACCCCTAAAGATGGAAACAGAAAGCTATCTCGCATCAGAGAAACCCCCAAAGGAAGATAGCCCCCCACAAATATTGACGGTGAGTGGAGAGGGAAATGACAAACTCAGAAATGAAACTAGATTTTTTAGCAAAGGAGGCCAACACTATCTAAATAGACAGAGATAGGATAGGTTGCTGTGCGGTCAGTATAAAAACTAAAAGTCCACGCAGAGTTTACAAAAATAACCACCACACCGACTCACGGTGTGGAGGGGCAAATCTGCGACCCCAGAGCTTCCAACTAGCCGGAATATTTCATAATGACAAGCTGGACAAAAGAGACATAAATAGAACTGAACAGAAGGTCATAAGCAGGGAAACACCCAAAAAGTAGCAGACTTATCTTAAGCTTAAAATGGACTGGCCAACAGAAGACTTCCAGGAAAGGACTGAATCCACAGGAAATACATTGACAGCTGGTATCCACTAAAGCCAAAAGCCCAGTTAAATAACAAGGCCAGGAAACCGATTAGTGAACGCAGCTGCTAAGTTCCACTTGAAACCACCAGAGGGAGCCCAAGAGCAGAACTCCCAAAAATACCATTCGCAACCACAGGATGGAGCCCAAGAACGGAATTCACAACAGCAATCCCTCCAAGTACAATGGACAACTGGCATTGACTCATGGATCCTGCACACCTAAATACCTAATAGAGCTGCAATCAGCAGAAACACCTGCCCTGGATTACAACCCCAAGACAACTGCACTGCCACCAACAACCACCGGAGGGAGCCCAAGAGCAGAATTCACAACAATCTGCCTGTCAACTGAAAATGCTGACAGGCTGACTCTTGTAAAAATGAACAACGGTTGGATTGGGAAAGACTTCTGTACACCACCAAGTGAAAACAGCGAAACATAACCTCAGATACATTCTCTCTTTTGGGGAGGTGTATTCTCATGCACCTCTTCACAACCACACATGGGTAGATGCTTCCAGATTTGGTCTGTTTGTTCTTATCCTCCTCCTTATCCTCATCCTCATCATCCAGAACCACTAGATGACCAGGTTGAACGTGCTCTGTACTTTTATGGGCTGGTGAATTTTGGGCAAGGGGGTTGTGCTGGCACTAGTTTATTTATTTAAAAAAAGACCCCCATTGGGGAATTGTTTGTTAGCTCCCTACTTCTTAACTCTGTCTCCTGCAATGTGTCCTTAAACTGCCACTAGATGACCAGGGTGAACCTGCTTTGTAAGGTGAATTTTGGGCAAGGGGGCTGTGATGGCACTATTTTATTTAGTAAAAAAAGGTCCCCACATTGGGGAATTGGGCATTACATTACACTGGGCTTACTTCTTAACACTGTCTCCTGCAATGTGTCCTTTAACTGCCACTAGATGACCAGGGTGAACGTGGTCTGTACGGTGAATTTTGGGCAAGGTGGCTGTGATGACACTATTTTATTTAGTAAAAAAAGGACAACAGATTGGGGAATTGTTTGTCCGCTCATGCCCTTCATTACAAGTCTCAGAGACCCACACCCCTACATTGGGCCTACTTCTTAACTCTGTTTCCTGCAATGTCTCTTCCTTATCTCCGATGACATGACCTGAGTGAACGTGTTCTGTACTTTTATAGGCCACAGAATTTTGAGCAAGGGGGGCTGTGATGGCAGTAGTATATTTTTAAAAAAGGTACCCCCCCATTGGTGACACCACATCCATGTTGGCAAAGACTTCATAACATTTGTGTACCTTAAAGAGCTCACTTGAAAAGCTCCTTTTTGTGTTGCCTGGTTGCTCACATTGGGCACAATACACTTCATATAAATTTGATAAAGCAATGCTGTTAGTTTGGCTCAGTAGTTCATTACAAATATTTCTTTGTCGACTATATTAGTTTCTCTCCTTGAGAGCCATAACTTTGGCTGCCTCAAATATACAAATGGTGAATATACAAATGGCGATTTGGAATCCAGATTAAAATACTGTATAACGAATGCATTCAGACAATCACATAGCTGCATTTCTTGTAAAACATTTACAGATGTGACAGACAGTGCTCATAGTAACACAATCTTGAGAAATGTTTGTTTATTCACTTCACAAACAGTTCTAAGCCTCTATATGTTTGTTGTTTGTCACTGTAAAACATTAAGGTTTACTGAAACTCTGCCTGTGGTGGTTTGATCTAAATCCTTGTGGCTTTTATTTTCTAGGGGTTTATGGCACCTCGTCTGATGACTCCATGATGTCTCAGTTTCATACAACCTTGAAAGCTGGCCATTTGTTGGGCTGGGTGAAACTAGAGTTACTACATAGTGTAAATCACTATATAAGACCAAAGAAACATGACTAAGACAAATGCCAAAACTGGGGTACCTGTACATTTACAGTGTGCTGATACCTGCATAATTGGGGATGCCCATGGAGTGTAGGTAATCTCCCAGGGGTTCTCTGTCTTGGTGTTGCTTCTCTGATATTCCAGACGGATGATGTTTAAAAGCCTCTTGTGGATGATGTAAGTATACTGTATGTAGTTAATCTTTATATATACTTAATCACTATATGTATTTAATCCTTATATGTACTTATTAACCTTTGAATGTTAATATATACAAAAGTGTACGCACTCACACTATTCAAACTATTCCTTGAATTTTGTAGTTTGCAATAAAATTGTGTTGTATTGCAAGTATTAGCCTTATTTAAAGCCGTATCTGAACCTTAGTGTTAAAAATATGGCAAATAAAATTGCCAAATTCTCTTGTAAATAATTCTGCAAAGAGGGAACCATCATACCATTAAAAAATACAAGTGGATTTTCATGGGCCCATCCAGTATGTGGGTTCCAAGGCGTAATGGGGTGCATATGACTATGCAGCAGGGCTGGCCTTGCTGCCAATGTGTAAAACAAAGGAGTACGGGAGTACAAAATGCATATTGTAAAGTGGATTTTCATGGGCCCATCCGGTGTGTGGGTTCCAAGGCGTAATGGGCGCATATGACTAACTATGCAGCAGAGCTGGCTTTGCTGTCAATGTGTAAATCAAAGGAGTACGGGAGTATAAAATGCATATTGTGAAGTGGATTTGCATGGGCCTTTCCAGTATGTGGGTTCCAAGAAGTAATGGGATGCATATGACTATGCAGCAGGGCTGGCCTTGCTGCCAATGTGTAAAACAAAGGATTACGGGAGTACAAAATGCATATTGTGAAGTGGATTTGCATGGGCCCATCCAGTATGTGGGTTCAAAGGCTTATTGGTGTGCATATGAATTGGTAGCAGGGCAGGCCTTGCATTCAATGCAACATTTTTTCAGGAGGCCCTCCTGGACGTCTTATGAAAGGGGTATGGTGGTGCGTCGTAATTATTGGCAACGCATCCACTCACAGCACAGGCTACAACAGTTTAGGAGACCCACTGTTTAATAATAGGGGTCCTCTCCCCTCTGTACCCGTCTGTCACTGTAAACTTGTTTACTGTAAACGATATCTATAACTCTGTATGTAACCCCTTTCTGATGTACTCATGTACAGCACCATGGAACTAATGGTGCCATATAAATAAATAATAATAATAATAGCCCTTTAAGAAGATTAATGCCGCCTGATGTACCAGTAAAAATAGGCTCTGTGACTTTAAAGGGGTTGTCCACTACTTTCAATTAACCCCCCAATGTATCCCCCCGGGGCCCCTGATGAATTGTGCAAATACCTTTTGTTGCCGTTTTTGCCTGTGAGCGGCGCTGTAGCGGCGGCTGAGTCCGGGTCACGTGACCCCCAGGCTGCAGCCGCCGCTTATTTCCGCCGACGTCACGTCAATTTCCAGGCTCTGGAAATTGACGTGACGTCAGCAGCAGGTGTGTCCCAGCCGCACAGTCAGCAGTCACTCATCAAGAGTGACTGGGCTGTGGGCGGGGCTGGTGGCTGCCTGCGGGGCTGTGCTGGGGGCGGGCGGGGCTAGGCAGGGATGATGAAGGTGCGGGCGCTGGGGTCTGTATGTTCGTGCCGGCGCCGGTGCTCTGCGTGCCAGCGCCGGTATGTAGGTACGGCGCCGGGGCTCTGCGCCGGCATGTGGGGGTGGGGGCCGGCGCCGGTGCCCTGCGTGCCAGCGCCGGTATGTGGGTACAGCGCCGGGGCTCTGCGCCGGTATGTGGGGGCCGGGGCTCTGCTGCCGGTGCCGGTATGTGCTGGGTCTGCTGCGGGGGGTGGGGTGGTCTTTGGTGTGTGTGTGTCTCTCTGTGTGCAGGCATTGTCCGATGGGACTACAAGTCCCATCGGGCTCTGCCTGCTACAGTAACAGTCAGTGACACATTAGCCAATGATGGGACAGTAGTAGTCCCATCATCCGGCTAATGTGTTGAATGTAAAAAAAAACAAAAAAAAACACATATATACAGTACATACACACATACAGAACATGCGACAACATGCGCCATGCGACGACATGCACCATGCAACAACATGCAGCATGCGACGACATGCAGCATGCTCCATGCGGCGACATGCTCCATGCGGCGACATGCACCATGCGACGACATGCACCATGCGACGACATGCTCCATGCGACGACATGCGCCATGCGACGACATGCGCCATGCAACAACATGCAGCATGCGACGACATGCAGCATGCTCCATGCGACGACATGCTCCATGCGACGACATGCTCCATGCGACGACATGCGCCATGCGACGACATGCAGCATGCGCCGACATGCTGCATGCGACGACATGCGCCATGCGACGACATGCGCCATGCGACGACATGCTGCATACGACGACATGCGCCATGCGACGACATGCGCATACAGTACATACATACAGTACATACATACAGACATACAGTACATATAACATAGAGTACATACTCACCATCACTTGTCACTTTGATCCCCGAAGCCATTGTCATCTGTAAAAAATATTAAAATAATAAACAAACAATATACTCCCTGATCCGCAGAAATCCAATTAAAACGAGTGTCCCTCGACGATCTCCCGTGGAGAGCAGGAGCCACTGCTGATGCAACCACTCTCCAGGGGCTCCAGGAACACAATGAGGGGAGGAAGGTATCCTTCCACAATGTATTCCCCCACAATGTATTCCTACGCCCCTGTGAGAAAATAGTCCCTAGTCTCACTTTATGGCATGCTGTATGAGAAAGTTCCCACGCAGCTTTTTGCCATAAAGTGAGACCAGTGAACTTTAGTAACCTCAGTGATACACTGCAGGAGCCATTGCCTCCTGTCAGTGTCACTGAGGGTCCTATAGAGCGGTGACATCAACCCTAACCCTAAACGTGACTGACATACGTGGCACTGACATACGTGGCACTGACATACGTGGCACTGACATACGTGGCACTGACATACGTGGCATGTGGCACTTACATATGTGGCACTGAAATACGTGGCACTGAAATACGTGGCACTGAAATACGTGGCACGTGGCACTTCCATACGTGGCACTTAAATCCGTGACACTGAAATATGTGGCACGTGGCACTTAAATACGTGGCACTTACATAGGTGGCACTTACATCGGTGGCACTTACATCGGTGGCACTGAAATACGTGGCACTGAAATACGTGGCACTGAAATACGTGGCACTTCCATACGTGGCACTGAAATACGTGGCACGTGGCACTTCCATACGTGGCACTTAAATCCGTGGCACTGAAATATGTGGCACGTGGCACTTAAATACGTGGCACTGAAATACGTGGCACTTACATAGGTGGCACTTACATCCGTGGCACTGAAATACATGGCACTGAAATACGTGGCACTGAAATCCGTGGCACTGAAATACGTGGCACTTCCATACGTGGCACTTCCATACGTGGCACTTAAATCCGTGGCACTGAAATATGTGGCACGTGGCACTTAAATACGTGGCACTGAAATACGTGGCACTGAAATACGTGGCACTGAAATACGTGGCACTGAAATACGTGGCACTGAAATCCGTGGCACTGAAATACGTGTCGCGTGGCACTTAAATACATGGCACTTACATACGTGGCACTTACATACGTGGCACGTGGCACTTACATACGTGACACTTACATACGTGGCACTTACATACGTGGCAAGTGGCACTTACATACGTGGCACTTACATACGTGGCACTTATATACGTGGCACTGAAATATCGTGGCACTGTCATAAAATGTTCATTAAACGGTTAGGGGTGAGGTTAGGGGTAGGGTTAGGGTTTGGATCCCTTTATCACCCTGATGGGGGTGGGTGGTTTTTCAGTGTTTTTTCTGTTTTTTTTCTATAAAAACGCATGCGTTTTTAACGCAAACAAACGCGCGTGTTCAAAAACGCATGCGTTGCCGAAAACGCGTCAAAACGCATGCGAAAAAACGCATGCGTTTTTAATGTTAAGTATAGGGAAAAAACGCATGCGTTTTTTAGCGCTAAAACGCAGCGTCCAAAAACGCAAGTGTGAAACCAGCCTCAGTGCCGGAATTGGCGCATCTAAGGCTACGTTCACATTTGCGTTGTGCGCCGCAGCGTCGGAGACGCAACGCACAACGCAAGCAAAAACGCAACAAACGCACGCTAAAACGCTGCGTTTTGCGACGCATGCGTCCTTTTTGGCCGAAAGTTGGACGCAAAAAAAATGCAACTTGCTGCGTCCTCTGCGCCCAACGCTTGCGGCCAAAAAAAACCATGCGTCGCAAAACGCAGCACAATGCATGTCCATGCGCCCCCATGTTAAATATAGGGGCGCATGACGCATGCGGCGACGCTGCGGCGCCGAACGCTAATGTGAACGTAGACTTACAGATGCGCCATTTCTGGGGTGGCTGCGGACTGGTATTTGTAGCCGGGGGGGGGGGACCAATATCCATGGCCCCTCTCTAGGCTATTAATATCAGCCCGCAGCTGTCTGCGTAGCCTTTCTGGCTATAAAATATAGGGGGACCCCACGTCATTTTTTTTGGGGGGTCCCTCTATTTTAATAGCCAGTAAAGGCTACGCAGACAGCTGCGGGCTGATATTCATAGCAGGCTACAAATATTGGCCTCGGCCGTCGGCTTTCCCCCTCTGGCGCAGAAAATTGCGCGGGAGCCCACGTCGTTTTTTTCAGTTTTTTATTAAATTAAACGCTCATTAAGCCCTGTTTCACACTTGCGTCGGCACGGGTCCATCGCTATGCATCGGGCCGACGTACCGACGCACGTTGTGAAATTTGTGCACGTCGTGGGCAGCGGATGCAGTTTTTCAACGCATCCGCTGCCCATTCTGAAGTCCGGGGAGGAGGGGGCGGAGTTTTGGCCACGCATGCGCGGTAGAAAATGGCAGATGTGACGGATGTGCCAACGGTCTGCCAAAACACGACGCATCCGTTGCACGATGGACGCGACGTGTGGCCATCCGTCGCGATCCTTCACTAATACACGTCTATGGGTAAAAAACGCATCCTGCGAGCACATTTGCAGGATCCATTTTTTTCCCAAAAAGACGGATTGCGAAAAACGCAAGTGTGAAAGTAGCCTTATAGAAACATCGGCCTTTCTATTATATATCTATGGATATATCTATCTATAGATATATTTATCTATAGATATATCTATAGATACATAGATGTATCTATCCATATATTTGGGTGCTTTCACACATCAGGTTTTTGCCGTGAGGCACAATCCAGCGAGTTTTGAAAAAAACGGATCCATTTTTTTCCGACGGATCCGTCTTTTTCTCATAGAGTTTCATCCGTTTTTTGCCGGATCCATCAAAAAAGCTGTTTCAGCCGGATGGAAAACACATACAGAGGAACGTTTTTTCTGTCTGGCGAAAAAATGCACAGCGACGGATCCGGCAAAAAAAGTATGAAACTGAGCTGTGAAATGATGAATCCGGCCTTGGAATCCGTTTTTTCATGCATGTTTCCATTCAAATCATGCACATTTTCCGTTTATTTACTTATTTCCAAAAACGGCATTAAAACCGCGCATAAACCGCACCAAAAAAAGCATAAAAACTGCACCAAAAACTGCATCAAAACTGCACCAAAAACTGCATCAAAACCTGGTGCAGTTTCGCAGTTTTGGTGCGGTTTTGATACAGTTTTTGGTGCGGTTTTGATGCAGTTCTTGGTGCGGTTTCGGTGCGGCTTTTTCCGCAGCATGTGCACAACAAGTCTGCGGCTCCCATAGACTTACATTGGTTGTACACTACACTGCGGATTTGATGCAATTCAGTGCAGCAAAAAACGCTGCGGATCTGCAATCAGATCCGCAACGTGTGCACACAGCCTTAGCATTTAGTGAACCTAGCCAAAAAGCCAAGCAAAAAACAAGTGTGGGATTGCACTTTTTTTGCCATTTCATTGCACTTTGAATTTTTTTCACATTTTCTGCTACACAACATGGTAAAACCAATGGTGTTGTTCAAAAGTAGAACTTGTCCCGCAAAAGATAAGCCCCCACATGGCCATATTGACGGAAAAATTATGGCTCTGGAAAGAAGGGGAGCGATAAACGAAAACAAAAAAGCTCCAGGGGGTGAAGGGGTTTAGAAACATGGATGTGGACATATCTATGGAAATAGACACAGATAGATATATATCTGTATGTATCTATCTATCTACTATCTATCTATCTATCTATCTATCTATCTATCTATCTATCTATCTATCTATCTATCTGTGTGTAATGGAGTGTGGGTTGGACAAATGTAAAAGAGGAGGTTGGACAGAAATGACATCACAAATCTTTTTGAAGCTAGAGGAGGGAGAGGAGGGAGGGGTTGGGTGTGTTTTGGAGAGGGTGTGCTAGGTTCAGGCTTAGTAGCAGTGCAATGCATCATGGAACTTGTAGTATTAGAGCACAATAACTCAGGAGAAAGGAAGTTGTCGATTAACCCCATGAGAGCTGAATCCAGCACTAAAATGTGCTGCTACAGCATGATAAAAGGTAATATTGCTAAAATAAACACAGTAGATGTTTTCAGTGGCCCATAATAGCAAGATTTATGAAAAAAAAAAAAAAAAGGTTATAGTAGTGGACAACTTCTTTAAGAGTCTCTCCTTCATAAATAAAACAAGATGGGTCTTCTTATGTGTCACACACCACATTGCCAGCTAGGGTTGTTAAATGTTACAATGACATTTCCCAGTGAATGCATTTGTAGTGGTTGAAAGCAATGTTAAAGTTGAAAAACGCTTCAAAAACGCTGCATCTGAACTAAGCCTAAGTGGGTTAGGAAATTTTCTGTCTGGGGTTAATTATTTGGCCTTACAGGCAAGTCATTAACCTTCAAAGGATGTACCTTAACATATTTCCCAGCAAAATCCGTTTTGGTTTCGTTTTAGTGTGTTTTTTGTTGCATCCGGAAAAATGGCATGAATCTCGGAAAAAAAATGTTTACAGCTGTGAACTAGGAGCCAGGAATGCTTCCAGGGGCGATCCCCATGATGTCCCTGTGTCGTTTGAGCAGTGTTTCCATCATTTTCAGATATTTTTAGACCTTAGAAGGACCCCCGAAGGAGATCACGGTAAAAATACTCGGGTCTCCCATAGACTTATATTGGGCACGTTGTTCTGGCCGAGTACCCGAGGATTCCAATCTGCTCGACCCGAGCATCGAGCACCCAAGCATTTTAGTGATCGCTCATCACTAGTTGTCATCTAAAAATATTAAACTTAAATTATCATCGCCGAAGTTGGGTCCAAAGCTCATTGGTTTGTATGAGATTCTGGAAGTGGTCAATCCGGTGTTTTTTTAGATTGAAGCTCTCTTTATCCCTTTGGATCCCTAACATCTTAAATAGATCCCTATTAAAAAGTTTGTTTTTCTGATGTTATCTCACTCATTCCTGTCTACTTTGCTTTCTGTCAATGGAAGTTCGGAGTATGAAGTACAGAGTATCGTGGGTCCAAAATTCTCTCCTAGAGTGGTTGTAGCCTCGCAGGAGCGGGCCTCAATCATGGATATCAGTACTGTAAATTACATGTGATAGCTGAGGGACCGTGGACTTCAATATTTGAGACATTGAAGGCAAATTTATACAAGTATGGTGGATATAACTGAAAATTCTCTGAATTCTAAATATTGTATTTGAGATGTTAGTAGTAGTGTAAGCAAAAAACTATGGGATGTTCTGTGGCTTATTCACACATATATCAATCGAGTTTTAGCACAGCTTGGTCAGATCATTTTCTACATTAACAGATAGTTAACATCAGCTGGCAAATTTTCTGAATATTTCTTCAGAGTCTCAACTCATGAGTCAACCCTAAACTGAAGGAAAGCTTTGTACATCTCATAGGAAAGCATTTAAAGCCCACATAAGTCTTCTTGAATTCATAAATTACCAAGAACCTTTAAATCTCCACAAGCAGATTATGTTTAGTATCATTGGTTAGTTTTATAGGGAGAAAACGGGACAAGTAGCACTTTCAGCGATGCATCTACAATGACAATATCCAGCTGCTGATCTTGACCTGTGGCTATGATTTCTCATGTGTACTGATGGGCATTACTGTGTTCTTTCACTTTTATTTTATACTGCCAAATTAAGACTTTAGTCTGTTAATAAAGGAGAAGGGGACAGCTTTTTGGTTTTTTTTGCATTACTTGGGGTGCCTGTACCTTTAGTGGTCAAAAAACATGCATAACTTAAGCAAAAATTGCCTTAGTTTTTTTACTGCAGTTTTTTGCTATGGAGTTTTTAGAGGTGAAACATATGAAATATGGGGTGTGTTCAATAAGAGTCTGTCATTAAGAAAATAAGGCATTGTAACACCATTATAATGTCATTTTTTTCTCAATGAACAGCACCATCAGAGTGCCTACAATAATAAGTGCCATAAAGAACAAGGAAAGTGCCTTATGTAAAAAATGGCAGCAAAATGCCTCCTAATGAATAGTGCCCCTCATAAACAATAGTGCCAACAGACTACTCTCCATAACAGTTTCATGGACACTGTTCGTCCTAAGTGTGATGCTTGTAAATGTCACATCTCACAGACAAACCATGTAGCAGGAGAGTCAAGACGTCCGGGCTCAAATACCAGTTCACCATACACAGGGGGGCAAGACAAAGAGTATACAGGTCACAGTCCGAGGTCAGAAGATAGCGGATCGAGACAAAGGGGCTAGGAAAGCAGATTGTCAAAGGCAAGGTCCAAGGTCGGGTGGCAAAAGATCAGAATAAAAGAGCACTAGAGAAGAAGGCACTGAACTAAAGATATGACTGGCAGTGGTCTAACTATTGTCAGCCAGCTAAATAGCCAGGAAATCACCCTGAAAGGCTGACACTTGAAGGAAACACAGCAGGCCTGGCTTGATTGAACTGCTGGGCAAGTCTTTTAACAATTCTGATATCCCAGCTGGTCCTTGCTATCCATATGGTGGCTCAGCTGTCACTCATAACACTGACAACCAGGCATGCTACTGGAGCGCCCCCACACCGCCGCAGGGCCGAGGGGTACCCGGAGCCGGGCCTCTGAGTCTCAGTTCTGGGGTTGTCACGGTGGCTAGACCCGGTCCGTGGCCCTGTCTGTCAGTGGGGGACGTCCGGTGCAATAAGTGGTGTTTTAACGGTGCAGTTGTGGGGTGCAGGTCGCGGTAAATAACGAGGACACCAGGTTGCAGTCTCTTTACCTCTTTACTGGAGATCTCTGGGTCCTCAGTCCAGAATACGGTTCACCAGGCTGCGCAAGTCCGGCCGGTCCAATGACACCTCCAGAGTTCACTTCACAGGTGGAAATCGGTGCCTTCCTTCTTAGCGCTATGTGTTGTAGTCCTCCCCTGCTGTGCTTACGGAAAGTACCCCACAACTGTTGTGTCTGTTTCTTAAGTTCCCTCACAACTCGATTAAATGATGTTCTTCTAATCGTCCGTCCCTCCCTGATGTTACGGTTAGAACGGCACCCGTTTGTCGGGTAGGCCTGGAGTTCTTCCGGGACCCTAGAGACGCCCCTCTCCCGCAATTGCCTCCCAAGACTTCATAGGTAGTGTTGAGCATTCCGATACTGCAAGTATCGGGTATCGGCCGATACTTGCTGTATCGGAATTCCGATACCGAGATCCGATATTTTTGTGATATCGGGTATCGGTATCGAAACAACATTAATGTAAAAATGTGTAAAAGAGAGAATTAAAATAAAAAATATTGCTATACTCACCTCTCCGACGCAGCCTGCACCTTACCGAGGGAAGCGGCAGCGTTCTTTGTTTAAAATTCGCGCTTTTCTTTCCTTTACGTGAGTCCCGGCTTGTGATTGGTTGCGTGCCGCCCATGTGACCGGGACGCAACCAATCACAGCAAGCCGTGACGTAATTTCAGGTCCTTCAGGATTTTAAAATTACGTTCCGGCGTTGTGATTGGTTGCGTCGCAGTCACATGGGAGACGCAACCAATCACAGCAAGCCGTGACGTAATTTCAGGTCCTTAAGGATTTTAAAATTACGTCCCGGCTTTGTGATTGGTTGCGTCGCAGTCACATGGGAGACGCAACCAATCACAAGCCGTGACGTCACGGGAGGCTGGACACGCGCGCATTTTAAAATGGGCGCGTGTCCAGCCTCCCGTGACGTCCCGGCTTGTGATTGGTTGCGCCGCGATCAACCAATCACAAGCCGGGAGGCTGGACACGCGCCCATTTTAAAGTTTTAAAATGCGCGCGTGTCCAGCCTCCCGGCTTGTGATTGGTTGACCGCGGCGCAACCAATCACAAGCCGGGACGTCACGGGAGGCTGGACACGCGCCCATTTTAAAAAGCGCGCGTGTCCAGCCTCCCGTGACGTCACGGCTTGTGATTGGTTAATGGCGGCCATGTTGCCGGGACGCGGACCAATCACAGCAAGCCGTGACGTAATTTCGTCACGGCTTGCTGTGATTGGTCCGCGTCCCGGCAACATGGCGCCGTGACCAATCATAAGCCGGGACGTCACTGGAGGCTGGACACGCGCGCTTTTTAAAATGGGCGCGTGTCCAGCCTCCCGTGACGTCCCGGCTTGTGATTGGTTAATGGCGGCCATGTTGCCGGGACGCGGACCAATCACAGCAAGCCGTGACGTAATTTCGTCACGGCTTGCTGTGATTGGTCCGCGTCCCGGCAACATGGCCGCCCTGACCAATCACAAGCCGGGACTTCACGTAACCAAGTAAAAGCGCGAATTTTAAACAAACAACGCTGCCGGTTCCCTCGCTGAGGTCCAGGCTGCGTCGGACAGGTGAGTATAGCGATATTTTTTATTTTAATTCTTTCTTTTACACATTAATATGGTTCCCAGGGCCTGAAGGAGAGTTTCCTCTCCTTCAGACCCTGGGAACCATCAGGAATACCGTCCGATACTTGAGTCCCATTGACTTGTATTGGTATCGGGTATCGGTATCGGATTGGATCCGATACTTTGCCGGTATCGGCCGATACTTTCCGATACCGATACTTTCAAGTATCGGACGGTATCGCTCAACACTATTCATAGGTGATATGTGTTAGACAGCCCGCCTTAAACTGACTGTCCTGCCGCTGTTTAGAGTATTGCTTGAAGCTGAATGTTATAATACTCCCTCGGCGTTCCGGCCACCGGTAGTGCGCCTCAGTAGGGTGTTGCTTCGGTCTTACAGCACGACCCCTGCTGGAATTCTCCTATCGCTTGATCTCGTTTCTCACTCAGCACAATCTATCTCGCTTCTAGTCCTTTCTTGAATCCCGCCGCTTCCCGGAGCTGGCGCGGACCCGTTACGTTCTTTCCAATGCCAAGCCTCTGTCAGGATCCCACCCCTGACAGAGACCCTACTGTCTCTTCCTCCACAACACCCTCTGCCACTGAGTGTTGCTTCGTCCAATCCAGTCAGCTTTCTGATCTAACTTCCTGCCTGACCCCCAGTTTACCCACTATGGTGGGGAGTGGCCTAATGAATAGAACCCTTAGCTCCCCCCGGAGGCCCGGCTGTGAAATGTATTGGTGTCTGTGATACCTGATCAGATGAACTCCTTCAGTGCCATCGGACGCACCATGGCCCCCCATAGTGGCGGAGCCACAGTACTGCAATGACCAGGACTCTGGGGCGCTGCACTCCCCCCTGGTTAAACACAGTACTCCGGGACTGGGAAGAAAACAACAATACAAGTTAGCAAAAAGACATACAATTTTTGTTGAGTGTAATAACAATAAGCATATTTGAACAGGCTTCCCTTTATGGGAGGTAAGGACACTTGAACGTTACAAACATGGTAAAATATCATAGCAACATGCTACAATTAACTTTTCTTACCCAACCGGGTATTCTACTAAGTGCAAACATTATTGAACAATAATTTAACTTTTGCCTTTAAGGATATACACTCGTAGTCCATTAAAGACCTTCCTATAATCACATTATAAGGTATTTCAACTTTTTCATTCTCCTTCTTTAAATCTGCAGGACCGCCTGTCCTATCGGCACCAGACCTACTGCCTCTCCTTTCAGTTACAGGACCGCCCCGTTCAGCCAGGGCCTACTGCCTTTTCAACTACTATACACAGTATAGAACATAACTTTTCTTTCAGTTCGAGAACACTGAGCCGGCTCTACTTGGCTCCTATAAGGACTCACCCACTAACCCTTACAGGTTCACTTTCTGTCCTTAGTAACACATTACTAACTTTCAATGGGGAACGCAGGGTTTACCTTCTATCCCCCCCCCCTTTTCTTATCAACATTATCAACTATCTTCTTTTCACAACATTAGCCTTTCTCATTTCTTCCTTCTACTTTTTTCTTTCAGAGAACATTATCAATATTTCTTCACATTTAACCAGTTAAACACATATAACTTTTCTCAGGTAAACATTATCATCGTTTTCTTCCATTGACATTATTGCTACCGATCTTAAAGCAATATCACCATTTACGTGCATCAAATGAACATCCCCTTTAAGAGAGGACCAAGTCTCTGTAAGGTAGCACATCTTCTCAAGCTACCAGTCCATACTCAGCAAAGGTTCCAGTGCGGTATCTTCGCAAAGAGTCTTTGTTTAAGTAAAACCAGTAGGGAGCGCCTTTAATAAGGTGCAAACTATGTACAACGAAGTTCCGATCATGCACTGTTCATGATTTCTCAGTTTTTTAAAACTTGTGCAAAAACTTTAGAAAGACAAACAAAAACAAAACAATAGGGATCCCAGGTCAACAAAAGGATCCCTTTAAGAGTTAACCCGGGACGGGTTCAGCAGAACAACAGGAAAACAGCAACTATTTACAGATTCATGGTTTCGAGGTTTATTCTTCCAAGTCTGGGGGTGGTCTTTGTCCCCCAGCCAATGTGGCACCCGTACTGGTAGCTGGTCTCTCAGATGCCATCAGATCGGCCGGTGCCTGGATTTGAAGGCTAATCCTGCTTGCGAGTTCGGTAGCTGCTACCAGGCGTACAGTGGTGATAGGAACAAGGTCTGGCAAATCAGGATCATTCATGATCGGGGCTACAGGGGGCGCTCTCTCAGGCTCACACCGTCGAACGTTCCGGGCACACCATCCTTGTGCGCTCCGATGGCGGGTGTAGGTCACCTGATCCCCCCTTTGTAACGGATCACCATTTCGACTGCAGCAGGGGGTTTTCACATTATAGCTAGTAACAAAGACGTCAGTTGGTAGCCCCGGCTCCTGTATGGAGCCCCATCCCCTCTTCGGGTGGTAGGCCAGCACGGTTCCCCGCTTTACCACGTCTCTCTTACTGGGAGCAGACTTCTTACGTGTCAGGTGGTTCGGTCTCGTCTCGATCTTTCCAGTGTTGTATTAAACATTGCTTATACTGCTCCCAGGTAAGTACCGCAAGGGTGAGGCCATCCTCCCGGGCCCCATCCGGCCCTGTCCAGGGGGTGTCCCACCGAAGGATCACCCCGTCTAGGCCCACACCTATGGGTTCTCCCATCTTGGTTGGTAGCGGAGGCACTAGCTTCCCCATCGCGTTGGAGGTGAGGATAACCCGCTCCACCAAGAAGGAACGATCATTGCCGGGGTGGGGAGCGGTCACGGGAGTAGGATCGATCAGGGGAGCCGGATCGGTCGGGAGAACAGAATCGGCCGGGGGAGTAGGGATGCCGTCCATACCTGCGCCTGATGTGATTCCACCGATGTCGCTCCGGTCCGTTGACAAGGACACTGGAATCGGCTGCAGCCCGGACCGCGGCTCCTCCGGAGTCATCTCTTGACGTAACTCCGCCCTCCATGATTCCGTGACTAGGATAGGCAGGCTCGGCTCCTCCACTGGTGTCTCCAAGGAGTCCAGGTCCCTCACCGGCGGTGGACGCGAGTCCTCTTCTGATGGGTGAGGACAAACCGAGATCACCTCGCCGCTGTTCGGGCACCTGCTATTCATCGTCGCTGTCCGGCATTCGGTGGCAATGCATGCATCTGACTCTGCCATTTCTCCAAGGTCGAGCCCCTCCTTCACCTCGTTCCCGCCATCGCAAGTCAGGGGGCGGTTCTCTGGTTTGAGGCAGGTCATCGCTTTGCAACAAGAGGCGCAGGGGGCGATCGCCGCTTCTGGCGCCACTTTGGTAGTCTCCTCCCATGGCACGCCCTCCTGCTTCTCTGGCGTAGCAATGGCGGCGGTTTTTGGCGGGAACTTTTGGCGGTAAATGGCGCAGCACAGTCTTTGCAACAAAGTACAGTCCAAGCACAGTAAATCACAGTTCCTAGGCACACATGACCTGATTCTTCAGGCTTAAGTAGATCCTGTTCGTGACGCCAAGTTGGAGCGCCCCCACACCGCCGCAGGGCTGAGGGGTACCCGGAGCCGGGCCTCTGAGTCTCAGTTCTGGGGTTGTCACGGTGGCTAGACCCGGTCCGTGGCCCTGTCTGTCAGTGGGGGACGTCCGGTGCAATAAGTGGTGTTGTAACGGTGCAGTTGTGGGGTGCAGGTCGCGGTAAATAACGAGGACACCAGGTTGCAGTCTCTTTACCTCTTTACTGGAGATCTCTGGGTCCTCAGTCCAGAATACGGTTCACCAGGCTGCGCAAGTCCGGCCGGTCCAATGACACCTCCAGAGTTCACTTCACAGGTGGAAATCGGTGCCTTCCTTCTTAGCGCTATGTGTTGTAGTCCTCCCCTGCTGTGCTTACGGAAAGTACCCCACAACTGTTGTGTCTGTTTCTTAAGTTCCCTCACAACTCGATTAAATGATGTTCTTCTAATCGTCCGTCCCTCCCTGATGTTACGGTTAGAACGGCACCCGTTTGTCGGGTAGGCCTGGAGTTCTTCCGGGACCCTAGAGACGCCCCTCTCCCGCAATTGCCTCCCAAGACTTCATAGGTGATATGTGTTAGACAGCCCGCCTTAAACTGACTGTCCTGCCGCTGTTTAGAGTATTGCTTGAAGCTGAATGTTATAATACTCCCTCGGCGTTCCGGCCACCGGTAGTGCGCCTCAGTAGGGTGTTGCTTCGGTCTTACAGCACGACCCCTGCTGGAATTCTCCTATCGCTTGATCTCGTTTCTCACTCAGCACAATCTATCTCGCTTCTAGTCCTTTCTTGAATCCCGCCACTTCCCGGAGCTGGCGCGGACCCGTTACGTTCTTTCCAATGCCAAGCCTCTGTCAGGATCCCACCCCTGACAGAGACCCTACTGTCTCTTCCTCCACAACACCCTCTGCCACTGAGTGTTGCTTCGTCCAATCCAGTCAGCTTTCTGATCTAACTTCCTGCCTGACCCCCAGTTTACCCACTATGGTGGGGAGTGGCCTAATGAATAGAACCCTTAGCTCCCCCCGGAGGCCCGGCTGTGAAATGTATTGGTGTCTGTGATACCTGATCAGATGAACTCCTTCAGTGCCATCGGACGCACCATGGCCCCCCATAGTGGCGGAGCCACAGTACTGCAACGACCAGGACTCTGGGGCGCTGCACTACCACTATCCATAGAGTGGCTGAGCTGTCACAGAGAATGGCGGGATTGTGACAGTCCCTCCTCTCCTAGGGGGCCACCGGACACCCTCGACCTTCCAGGAAATTTTAAATGGAAGGCCCTCACTAAACGATCCACTTTCACAGATCGAATACAAAATCTCAGATACAGATACCATAATCATACAGTAGTCCTGCGGAGATCACCCAAAACTACTTAGGGTAGTACTCTGTGAAGCATATCAATCACAAAAAAATTAAAAAATAATTAAAAGGAGTATATGCAGCGCCCCAGAGTCCTGGTCGTTGCAGTACTGATGCTCCGCCGCTAAGGGGGGCTATGGTACGTCTGATGGCACTGAAGGAGTTCACCTGACCAGGTATCACAGACACCAATACACTTCACAGTCTGGCCTCCAGGGGGAGCTAAGGGTGCTACGTATTAGGCCAATCCTCACAATCTGGTAAAACTGGGGGTTGGATAGGAAGTTAGTTAGAAGCTGACTGGGTTGGAACCAGGCAACATCCTGTGGCAGAGGGTGTTGCAGGGGAAGATTCAGGGGGGTCCCTGTCAGGGGTGCGATCCTGACAGAGGCCTAGCGAACTGAGAGAACGTTACGGGACCGCGCCAGCACCTGATCGCGGCGGTACCCTAAGAAAGGACAAGAAGCGAGGTTTATTGTGCTGAGTGAGAAACGAGATCAACGCAACAAGGAGAAACACCAGTAGGAGTCGTGCTGTAAGACGAGGCAACATCCTACTGAGGCGCGCAGCCGGTGGCCGGTACGCCGAGGAAGTATAGAGCTCCAGGCCTAACTTCAAACCTACGGCAGGACAGTCAGTTATAGGCGGGCTGTCTCACCCAAATCACCTAAGAAGACATAGGGGGCAACAACAGGAGAGGGGCGACACTAGGGTCCAGGAAGGGCTCCGAGCCTACCCGTCATACGGGTGCGTCCTAGCCATATTATCTGGGAGACGAAGAAGAACATCATAATCGAGTTGTGAGGGAACTTCAGAAACAGACACAACAGTTGTGGGGACTATCCCGTAAGCACAGCAGGGGAGGACCACAACACACAAGAGCTAGAAGGTAGGCACAGATTTCCACCTGCAAAGGGAACTCTGGAGGTGCCATCGGACCGGCCGGACTCCCACAGCCCGGTTAACCGTATTCCGGACCGAGGATCCTGAAGCCTTCAGTAAAGAGGTAAAGAGACTGCAACCTGGTGTCCTCGTTATTTACTGTGACCTGCACCGCACCACTACAGCATGACCACCCACACCTTTCATTGGGCGCCCCTCAGCAGGGTCACGGACCGGGTCTAGCCACCGTGACAACCCCAGAGCAGAGACTCAGAGGCCCGGTACCGGGTACCCCTCGGCCCTGCGGCAGTGGGGGCGCTACATATACTTTAATAACAGAGAATGAATAATAACATACAGTCAGTTACAAATATTAGAGCACTAGATGGTGGCCCGATTCTAACACATCGGGTATTCTAGAATATGCATGTAGTTTATTTATGAAAATTTTAGAATAATACAATGAATACACAGAATTCGGTTGGCCGGGCGCCACCAATTAGCGAAGTGTGGTTCAAATCCCACGCCAATTCGCGGCCGGAGTGCGCCTGCCGCTGATTGTTCGTGGCCGGCCACGTAGTATATAGCACAGCCACGTAGTATATAGCACAGCCACGTAGTATATAGCAGCCCACATAGCATATAACACAGCCACATAGTATATAACACAGCTCACGTAGCATATAACAGCCCATGCAGTATATAACACAGCCCACGTAGTGTATAACACAGCCCACGAAGTGTATAACACAGCCACGTAGTATATACCACAGCCCACGTAGTATATTGCACAGCCACATAGTATGAAGCACAGCCCACATAATATATTGAACAACCCACATAGTATATTGCACAGCCACTTAGTATATTGCACAGCCACGTAGTACATTGCACAGCCCACGTAGTATATTGCACAGCCACGCAGTATATAGCACAGCCACATAGTATATTGCACAGCCCACACAGTATATTACACAGCCCACATAGTATATAGTACAGCGACGTAGTATATAACACAGACCATGCAGTATATAACACAGCCACGTAGTCCCACATAGTATATAGCACAGCCAAGTAGTATATAGCACAGCCATGTTGTATATTGCACAGCCACGTAGTATAGCGCATAGTCCATGTAGTATATAGCACAGCCCACGTAGTATATTGCACAGCCCACGTAGTATATAGCACAGCCCACATAGTTTATAACACAGCCACGTAGTATATTACACAGCCCACGAAGTATATAGCACAGCCACGTAGTATATTGCAGTCAACGCAGTATATAGCACAGCCCACGCAGTACATTACGGCCACGTAATATATTACACAGCCCAAGTAGTATATAGCACAGCAACGTAGTATATAACACAGCCCATGCAGTATATAACACAGCCCACCTAGTCCTACATAGTATATAGCACAGCCAAGTAGCATATTGCAGCCACGAAGTATATTGCACAACCACATAGTATAGTAAAAAGGTTGGTCACACAGAGGGTTAATGGCAGCGTTAACGGACTGCCTTACACCGCGTTATGTCGCGGTGTAAGGCAGTCCTTTTAACGCTATGTGGGCGCTGACTGGGGGGGGAGTATGGAGGGGGCACTGACTGCAGGGGAGTAGGGAGCAGCCATTTCGCGGCCAGACTGTGCCCGTCGCTGATTGGTCGCGGCCAGCTGGCCGTGACCAATCAACGACGCGGGATTTCCGTGACAGACAGACAGACAGAAAGACAGACAGAAAGACGGAAGTGACCCTTAGTCAATTATATAGTAGATAAGTATCAAAACAGAGCTATTTGAATACAGGGTGCAGGTGCACCAGTAGAAAGTGTCACACCACAGACATTAGATGTGGGAAATAATATTCAAAAGAGTCAGAGTAAACCTCTTTTTAAAACTGTATATAAAAGTAAAGTGACAGTGCATCAATCAATGTTAAAGGGGGTACGGCTCATTACTACCACAACGGTATGATAATGTAAATATCCCAAACTTTAAGTAGGTCAATGACAAAATAGTAAAACCCATGCAGAAGAAGAGCCAGTGTTCCCATTAGTTACTCTTACCCATATCAATGTCCATTGATGAAGACATGCGCCCCTACGCACGTTTTGCTTTCGGCTTCCTCGGGGGGCCAATATCCCTCCTTTAATCACACCAGGATGTATTAAATGCATGGTTATTTGGCCAGTGGAGAAGTATGAAAGAGAGGCCTTTAGGCAGCTAAGAGGTAACAAAACATACACAGTTGACACACAATCCTTTGATATCCTTTAAGGATGAACTTCTATGTATTTTGGAGATGACATATGAGAGGGGCATAAACTAAAATTTAGATGGATTGGTGGTGAAGTGCCACATTGTCCCTACATTTTACCTTCTGCCCAAGGTCCATAAGGACCTGTATGCCCTCCAGGGCTTCCGATTGTCTCTGGCTTTGGAGGGCTATGTGATCCCTTTGTAAATTTATTGAACATTATTTACGTTCTCAGGTGGAAACGTTCTCCTATGTCCGAGACACTACGGATGTCCTGCGGAGCCTCGATGGCCTGTCCCTAGACTCTGATACGTTTCTTGTTGTGGCAGACGTTGAGTTTCTCTATACGAGTATCCAGCATGAGGACGGCCTGGAAGCATCACATTTTTACCTAGAGGCCAATAATTTGGATACTGATATGCAGGAGCTTGTGTTGGATTTCTTGCGATTCATACTCACACAATTTCTTTACATTCAAGGATCGGTTCTTTTTACAGAGACGTGGTACAGCAATGGGGACGGCGTGTGCGCCCTCCAATGCCAACCTCTTTCTTGGCTTTTGGGAGAGGGGTTTGCTGATGGATGGCATGCAGGCTGCTCCCCGATCCTTGGATGGTTTTGGTTGATAGACGATATTTTGTTTATTTGGCAGGGCTCTGCCATGGACTTAAATACTTTCATGTTTTGTTTTAATCACAATGAGTACAACATTAGACTCACCTACAACTATGATTGGAGAGTAGTTTCTTTTCTTGATGTGGAGCTGATGGTACAAGGGGATGGTTCGATACATACTGATATGTATTGTAAAAAAAATCTTAATTCACTTTTACATGCATCCTCTGTACACGTGGGCTCTACAATCAATGCTATCCCCACTGACCAATTTCTCTGGGCCCGCAGAATCTGCATTTCAGATGTATTATTTTAGGGACAGGCCAGAGACCTTGGGCAGAGGTTTAGGAATTGGCGTATAGCAATAGGAGTATTAAAAAAAAGGTTAAGAGCTAAAAACACCAATAGAGCTGATCTCCTAGTCCCACAGAGAAACACTTCAAAAAAGAAAAAGAAAAAGATGCAGATGTACGTTTTATCTCTACGTATAACCAGCAATGGAATACGATGCAGACCATTCTTAAAAAACATTGGTCAATTTTATTGACAGATACCACTTTAAATAATTACCTCTCCACTACCCCTTTGATGACAGCATGTAGAGTCAGGTATTTAAAAGAAACATTAGTTGCTAGTCATTACATCTCAAAACCTCCATCCCTGTTTAACAGCAGAGGAAAGAGGAAAGGATTTTTTTCATGCGGAAATTGTCTGGCCTAATTTGATATTAGGGAGTAAATTACGAGCACTACTACACATGTTGTGTACTATGCTATGTGTAGCTGTAAACCTGTAATCTAATTTACATTGGACTTACATCCCGAGAATGACGTGTGAGAATTCGTGAGCATGTGAGGCCGCCCATGAAGTGGATGACGTGGATTCCCTGAAAACAATTCTTAGACACTTTAGATTAAAACATAATTGTAATTCTGGGGATTTAAAGGATTGGGGTATTGACTGTGTCCATATGGGTATCCATGGTCGTGACAGTTCATGCGTCTTATCTTAACACAAAAAGAGTGTCGTTGGATTGTAACTTTAGGCACAATGGTGCCTTCTGGACTTAATGAGCAGCTGAGCTTCTCTTCTTTCTTGTAGTTAACCGGCGTAATTTCTGGACTGATGGTCATTGATTTTAATTTTCTCTTTGTCTCTTTTTGTCTAGTGTTGCTATATCAAAGAACTTTGCAATAAATACCTCTCTCTGAAAACAGTATACCTCTTAACCCCTAAGGGTGTTTTGCACGTTAATGACCGGGCCAATTTTTACAATTCTGACCACTGTCCCTTTATGAGGTTATAACTCTGGCACGCTTCATTGGATCCTGATGATTCTGAGACTGTTTTCTTGTGACATATTGTACTTCATGATAGTGGTAAAATTTATTTGATATTACCTGCGTTTATTTGTGAAAAAATGGAAATTTGGCAAAAATTTTGAAAATTTTGCAATTTTCCAACTTTGAATTTTTATGCCCTTAAATCACAGAGATATGTTACACAAAATACTTAATAAGTAACATATCCCACATGTCTACTTTACATCAGCACAATTTTGGAACCAACATTTTTTTGTTAGGGAGTTATAAGGGTTAAAAGTTGACCAATAATTTCTCATTTTTAGAACACCATTTTTTTTTTAGGGACCACATCACATTTGAAGTCACTTTGAGGGGTCTATATGATAGAAAATACCCAAGTGTGACACCATTCTAAAAACTGCACCCCTCAAGGTGCTCAAAACCACATTCAAGAAGTTTATTAACCTTTCAGGTTTTCACAGGAATTTTTGGAATGTTTAAACAAAAAATAAAAAATGAGCATTTAACCTTTTCACAAAAAAATTACTTCAGCTCCAATTTGTTTTATTTTACCAAGGGTAACAGGAGAAATTGGACCCCAAAAGTTGTTGTACAATTAGTCCTGAGTACGCTGATACCCCATATGTGGGGGTAAACCACTGTTTGGGTGCATGGCAGAGCTTGGAAGGGAAGGAGCGCCGTTTGACTTTTCAATGCAAAATTGACTGGAATTGAGATGGGACCATGTTGCGTTTGGAGAGCCCCTGATGTGCCTACACATTGAAAGCCCCCACAAGTGACACCATTTTGGAAAGTAGACCCCCTAAGGAACTTCTCTAGATGTGTGGTGAGCACTTTGACCCACCAAGTGCTTCACAGAAGTTTATAATGTAAAGCCATAAAAATAAAAAATCATATTTTTTCACAAAAATGATATTTTCGCCCCCAATTTTTTATTTTCCCAAGAGTAACAGAAGAAATTGGACCCCAAAAGTTGTTGGGCAATTTGTCCTGAGTATGCTGATACCATATATGTGGGGGTAAACCACTGTTTGGGCGCATGGCAGAGCTTGGAAGGGAAGGAGCGCCGTTTGGAATGCAGACTTAGATGGATTGGTCTGCAGGCATCACATTGCATTTGCAGAGCCCCTGATGTACCTAAACAGTAGAAACCCCCACAAGGGACCCCATATTGGAAACTAGACCCCCAAGGAACTTATCTAGATGTGTTGTGAGAACTTTGAACCCCCAGGTGTATCACTACAGTTTATAACGCAGAGCCGTGAAAATAAAAAATATTTTTTTCCCACAAAAATTATGTTTTAGCCCCCAAATTTTTATTTTCCCAAGGGTAACAAGAGAAATTGGACCCGAACAGTTGTTGTCCAATTTGTCCTGAGTACGCTGATACCACATATGTTGGGGTATACCCCTGTTTTGGCGCATGGGAGAGCTCGGAAGGGAAGGAGCACTGTTTTACTTTTTCAACACAGAATTGGCTGAAATTGAGATCGGATGCCATGTTGCGTTTGGAGAGCCCCTGATGTGCCTAAACAGTGGTAACCCCCAATTCTAACTGAAACCCTAACCCAAACACACTATTTATAGCTGATTTTTATAGCAGATTTTTGTTTGGCAGCTATCACACACTAAAAGACGCTTTTTATTGCAAAAAATAGTTTTTGCATCTCCACATTTTGAGAGCTATAATTTTTCTATATTTTGACCACAGAGTCATGTGAGATCTTGTTTTTTGCGGGACGAGTTGATGTTTTTATTGGTACAATTTTCAGGCACGTGACATTTTTTGATCGCTTTTTATTCCGATTTTTTTGATGCAGAATTACCAAAAAACAGCTATTCATGAATTTGTTTTGGGGGGTGCGCTTAACCCCTTCACCTCGAAGCCTGTTTTCACCTAAGTGACAGGGCCAATTTTTACAATTCTGACCACTGTCACTTTATGAGGTCATAACTCTGAAACGCTTCTACGGATCATGGTGATTCTGACATTGTTTTCTCATGACATATTGTACTTCATGATAGTGGTAAAACTTCTTCGATATGACTTGCATTTATTTGTGAAAAAAAACAAAATTTGTTGAAAATTATGAAAATTTAGCAATTTTAAAACTTTTAGTTTTTATGCCCTTAAATTAGAGAGTTATATCACATAATATAGTTAATAAACAACATTTCCCACATGTCTGCTTTACATCAGCACAATTTTGGAAACATAATTTTTTTTTGTTAGGGAGTTATAAGGGTTAAATTTGACCAGCAATTTCTCATTTTTGCAACAAAATTTGCAAAACCATTTTTTTTACGGACCACCTCACACTTGAAGTGACTTTGAGGGGTCTATATGACAGAAAATGCCCAAAAGTGACACCATTCTAAAAACTGCACCCCTCAAGGTACTCAAAACCACATTCAAAAAGTTTATTAACCCCTCAGGTCCTTCACAGGAATTTTTGGAATGTTTAAAAAAAAAATTGAACATTTAACTTTTTTTTCACACAATTTTTACTTCAGATCCAATTTGTTTTATTTTACCAAGGGTAACAGGAGAAATTGGACCACAAAAGTCGTTGTACAATTTGTCCTGAGTACGCTGATACCCCACATGTTGGGGTAAACCATTGATTGGGCACATGGCAGAGCTCGGAAGGGAAGGAGCGCCATTTGACTTTTCAATGCAAGATTTGCTGGAATTGAGATCGGAACCCATGGCTCGATTGGAGAGCCCCTGATGTGCCTAAACAGTGGAAACCCCCACAAGTGACACCATTTTGGAAAGTAGACCCTCTAAGGAACTAATCTAGATGTTTGGTGAGCACTTTGAACCTCCAAGTGCTTTACAGAAGTTTACAATGTAGAGCCGTAAAAAAAAATTCATATTAATTTTCACAAAAAATGATCTTTTTGCCCCCAATTTTTTATTTTCCCAGGGGTAACAGGATAAATTGGACACCAAAAGTTGTTGTGCAATTTAGTACGTTGATACTTCATATATGGGGATAAACCACTGTTTGAGCACATGGCAGAGCTCAGAAGGGAAGGAGCGCCGTTTGACTTTTCAATGCAAAATTGGCTGGAATTGAGATCGGATCCCATGTCGCGTTTGGAGAGCCCCTGACATGCCTAAACAGTGGAAACCCCCCACAATGGACCCCATTTTGGAAAGAATACCCCCTAAGGAACTTATCTAGATGTGTGGTGAGCACTTTTAACCCCCAATTGTTTCACTAAAGTTTAGAATGTAGCGCTGTGAAAATTAAAAAAATCATTTTTTCTTTCCACAAAATGATGTTTCAGCCCGCAATTTTTTTTTTCCCAAGGGTAACAGGAGAAATTGGACCACAAAAGTTATTGTCCAATTTGTCCTGAGTACGCTGATATCCCATACATGGGGGGAATCACTGTTTGGGCGCACGGCAGAGCTCAGAAGGGAAGGAGCGCCGTTTGAAATGCAGACTTAGATGGATTGGTCTGCAGGTGTCATGTTGCATTTGCAGAGCCCCTGATGTACCTAAACAGTAGAAACCCCCACAAGTGACCCCATATTGGAAACTAGACCCCCCAAGGAACTTATCTAGATGTGTTGTGAGAACTTTGAACCAACAAGTGTTTCACTACAGTTTATAACGCAGAGCCGTGAAAATAAAAAAAATTATTTTTTCCACGAAAATGATATTTTAGCCCCCACGTTTTTATTTTCCCAAAGGTAACAGGAGAAATTGGACCACAAAAGTTGTTATGCAATTTGTCCTGAGTACGCTGATACCCCATATATGGGGGGGAACCACTGTTTGGGCGCACGGCAGAGCTCGGAAGGGAAGGAGCGCCGCTTGAAATGCAGACTTAGATGGATTGGTCTGCAGGCGTCATGTTGCATTTGCAGAGCCCCTGATGTACCTAAACAGTAGAAACCCCCCAAAAGTGACCCCATATTGGAAACTAGACCCCCCAAGGAACTTATCTAGATGTGTTGTGAGAACTTTGAACCAACAAGTGTTTCACTACAGTTTATAACGCAGAGCCGTGAAAATAAAAAACATTTTTTTTTCCACGAAAATGATATTTTAGCCCCCACGTTTTTATTTTCCCAAGGGTAACAGGACAAATTGGACCCCAAAAGTTGTTGTCCAACTTGTCCTGAGAACGCTGATACCCCATATGTTGGGGGGGACCACTGTTTGGGCGCACAGGAGAACTCGGAAGGGAAGGAGCACTGTTTTAGTTTTTCAAAGCAGAATTGGCTGGAATTGAGATCGGACGCCATGTCACGTTTGGAGAGCCCCTGATGTGCCTAAACAGTGGAAACCCCCAATTATAACTGAAACCCTAACCCCAGCCCTAACCCTAGCCCTAACCCCAACCTTAACCCCAGCCCTAACCCTAGCCCTAACCCCAACCCTAGCCCTAACCCTAACCCTAATGGGAAAATGGAAATACATACATTTTTTTAAAATTTATTATTTTTCCCTAACTAAGGGGGTGATGAAGGGGGTTTGATTTACTTTTTTAGCGTTTTTTTGGCGGATTTTTATGGTTGGCAGCCATCACACACTAAAAGACGCTTTTTATTACAAAAAATAGTTTTTGCATCACCACATTTTGAGAGATATAATTTATCCATATTTTGGCCCACAGAGTCATGTGAGATCTTGTTTTTTGCAGGATGAGTTGACGTTTTTATTGGTACCATTTTCGGGCACATGACATTTTTTGATCGCTTTTTATTCTGATTTTTGGGAGGCGGAATGAACAAAAACCAGCAATTCCTGAAATTCTTTTAGGGGGGCGTTTATACCGTTCCACGTGTGGTAAAATTGATAAAGCAGCTTTATTCTTCAGGTCAGTACGATTACAGCGATACCTCATTTATGTAATTTTTTTATGTTTTGGCGCTTTTACACAATAAAAACTATTTTATATAAAAAAATAATTGTTTTTGCATCGCTTTATTCTGAGAGCTATAACTTTTTTATTTTTCTGTTGATGATGCTGTATGGTGGCTTTTTTTTTGCGGGACAAGATGACGTTTTCAACGGTACCATGATTATTTATATCCGTCTTTTTGATCGCGTGTTATTCCACTTTTTGTTCGCCTGTATGATAATAAAGCTTTGTTTTTTGCCTTGTTTTTTATTTTTATTTTTTGCGGTGTTCACTGAAGGGGTTAGCTAGTGGGATAGTTTTATAGAGCGGGTCATTACGGATGCAGTGATACCAAATATGTGTACTTTTATTGTTTTTTTTTTATTTACAAAAATAAATGGATTTACTGGGAAATGTTTTTTTTTTCTTTATTTGGGGATTTTTTTTATTTTATTTTTTATACATTGTATTTTTTTTTTTTTTACTTTTTACCATTGTCCCAGGGTGGGACATCACTATTTTAGATCAGATCGTTGATCTGACAGTGTGCATAGCACTCTGTCAGATCAACGATCTGACAGGCAACTTACAGAGGCTTGCCGGCGCCTGCTATTAGGAACTCTCAGCAGGCGCCGGCAAGCCAGGTCAGTAAATGACCCGGAAGGAGTCCCGTGGCCATCTTGGATCCGGGGACTCCTTCCGGATCACTGGAGCAGCGTGATCTCATCGCGTTGCTCCGGTGGGAGAGCGCAGGGAGCCCCCGTCCCTGCGCGATCCACCTCTATGCCGCTGTCACTACTCACAGCGGCATCAGAGGGGTTAAATGCCCGCGATCGGCGCTAGCGCCGATCGTGGGCATTGCTGCGGGGTGTCAGCTGTCATATACAGCTGACACCCGCACCCGATCACCGCGGCGCTCAGCGCGAGACCGCGGTGATCGATCCGTCGTACTAGTACTGCGGCTGGCACAAATGCAGTGCCGGCAGCGCAGTACTAGTACGGCGCATGTTGCGAAGGGGTTAAACCGTTCCACGCTCGGTAAAATTGATAAAGCAGTTTTATTCTTCAGGTCAGTACGATTACAGCGATATCTCATTTATATCGTTTTTTATGTTTGGCACTTTTATACAATAAAAACTACTATACAGTAATGTGTTGTTTTTTGCCTTGATTTCTTTTTTTTTTTTTTTTTTTTACGGAGGTCACTGAAGGGATTAGTGGGACAGTTTTATAGGTCGGGTCGTTACGGACGCGGCGATACTAAATATGTGTACTTTTATTGTTTTTTTTAAAAAAAATTAGATAAAGAAATGTATGTATTGGAACAATATATTTTTTTTTTATTTATTTATTTAGGGTTTTTTTTTGTACACATGATAATATATATTTTTTTAACTTTTTTGCTTTGTCCCAGGGTGTGACATCATATTAGGGTGTGTTTCCACAGTCAAGAAAAACGCTGCGTGTTTGACGCTGCGTAGAGCCGCAGTGTCAAACACGCACGTCCAGATGTTACAGCATAGTGGAGGCGATTTCATGAAATCCCATCTCCACTATGCGTTAAAACACGCAGGCGGCAGACCCGCGTAAACGCACATGTGGCGCGTCTTTTCAGAACGCAGCATGCCTGTTTACAATGCGGCGACACTCGGTTTCCGCGCCGTAAATTTACCATAGACAATCATTAGATGCGGTAAAACCACATCTAATGATTAGTCACATGTGTAGTAACTGCGTAAACGCAGCTTACTACGCATGTCTACTAATTCACATGCCAGCTAACCTGTCCCACCGCCGGAAGTCCCTCGTCCACTGCAGTTCTCGCGATAACTTAGCTTATCGCGAGAACTGCCCTGCACGTGACCGGGGGTTATCTCCGGTCACTAGGCTGGTTCTCACGGTCAGCTGATCAGCTGATTGTGAGAACGCTGCAGTGTAGGTGATCGCTGGAGAGTTATCTCCGGCGATCATCTACAGGCTCTGCTACATCTGGGTGTCAAGCATCCAGATGTAGCAGAGCTGGACTCGTCTAGACTGTGTGCACATACAACACACAACATTGAACATACACCATACAACATACAACATACACCATACAACATACAACATGCACCATGCGACATACAACATACATCACATACATGCAGTACATACAACATACATATAGACATACAGTACATACTCACCATCACCTTGTCACTTTGATCCCCGAAGCCATTGTCACCTGTAAAAAATATTAAAATAATAAAACAACAATATACTCCCTGATCCGCAGAAACCCAATTAAAACGAGTGTCCCACGACGATCTCCCGTGGAGAGCAGCCACATCAGCTGATGCGACCGCTCTCCAGGGGCTCCAGGAATACAATGACGGAAGGTATCCTTCAGCAATGTATTCCTCCACCTCTGTGAGAAATAGTCCCTACTCTCACTTGTGGCACTGCTGTGTGGGAAAATTCCCACGCAGCTTTGCCATAAAGTGAGACCCTGAACTCAGGTAGCCTCTTCAGTTATGTACTGCAGGAATCATTGTGTCATGTCGGACGCTGTTCAGACCAGGTCGTTCGACAGACAGCGGTAATTCCGCTTTTGACCACTATTTGCTCATTGCCGTCGGCTAGATTTTATCTAGCTGTTCCGGGGTTAATTTACCTGATCCTCGGATTGGAAGCTGGGCCATGCCCATTGCCTTTAAATAGCTCTCCTGATCATTGGGCGTCGCCAACTATAGCTTCTGCCTTGTGCGTTGTTATCTCGGTCTGGAGTGGAGAGCTGGTTGTTGGAGATTCATTGCTGGTGGTGTATTTTCCTTTGTCTTATTTACTCCTTCCTATATTTGTATTTATTTTGCCCTGCACATTTATAGTGTATTCCTGAGTGACTGTGGCGTGGTGTATATTTTCCTTTATCCTTGTCTGTGCTAACTGTGGGTAATGGTGAATTACCTCATTCACTGGGTGGTGGGTGGAGGTTTCAGCTTAGGGTTGAAACAGGAGGCAGGGTGAGGTTCGAGGCCTGGACATGCACACCATCAATGTAAACTTCAGGTAGAGGGTCAGCCAGGATTTCCCTAGTCTGAGGGAAATTGCAGGGGCCCGGGTTATTAGCTCTCGCTCACCTAGTCTCCCCGTGACATTATAATCGGCCCAACAACAAAAAAAAAGGGGTTTCTTATTTTTTTTTGTGTTTGTCATGGATCCCATGACTTCCATAACCCGCCAGTTGGAGGCGCTGTCCCTACAGGTCACTGAGTTGAGGGGGGCAGTACAGCAACAGGGACTAGCAGTATCTAATGTGCAAGCTGGAGCAACAGGAAGAGTTGCTGAGCCTAAATTTTCTTTGCCTGAAAAATTTGCTGGGGAACGAAGTAAATTTGTTTCTTTTCGTGAAGCTTGCAAACTATATTTCCGTATGCGCCCGATCTCCTCGGGTAATGAGGCTCCGCGTGTGGGCCCGGTGTTGTCATTGTTAAGTGGGGATCCCCAAGCATGGGCGTTATCCTTGCCATCTGATTCTGCTGCATTTGACTCTGTGGAGAGTTTTTTTTCCTCTCTTGGAAAAATCTACGATGAACCTGACAGAATGGCTCTAGCAGAATCTAAGATACGCACTATTCGCCAGGGGGAGCGAGTTGCAGAGGATTACTGTTCTGAATTTCGTCGCTGGGCGATCGATACACAATGGAATGATCCAGCATTGCGGAGTCAGTTTATACATGGGATTTCTGGAAGGGTTAAAAAAGCACTTCTGATGTACGAGACTCCTACTTCTCTAGATTCCGCTATGAGTCTGGTTGTCCGCATTGATCGCCGTTTGCGTCAGGGGGAGCATGAGACACCGCCTATGGGAGAGGGTTTAGGTTCACGTGAGGTTGCTGCAGGTGAGCCCACGGAGCCTATGCAAATCGCAGGGGTGTCACATGTGAAGCGTCTAGTCCCTGAGCTCAGGAAGCAGGGAGCCTGTTTTTACTGTGGTAAAACTGGTCATTTTATTAACATCTGTCCTCTGCTGTCTAAGAAAAAAGCAACGGCGGAAAACTTCTAAGCTCAGAGGGTGTGGAGGAGACCAGTCTGAGCTTATGTATATCCTCCATGGTGGTTTCTCAATGCATGCTCCCTGCTAAGGTTTTTATCGCTGGCAGTGAGCTGCCAATTACTGTTTTTGTGGATAGTGGTTCAGCCACAAATCTCATTGATGAGGAGTTTGCGCGCACAGCAGGTTTTAGGATTGAAAAACTGTCTCATCCTATCCGCGTGGTCACCATCAATGCTGCTCCTCTCTCTCAGAGGGAGATTACTGAATTTGTGGCTGAGGTGAAACTCCACATTGGAGTTCTACATTCTGAGCGGGTTACATGTAAGGTGCTCAGGAATCTTCCTGCTCATGTGGTTTTGGGTTTTCCTTGGTTGTCTATGCACAACCCGGTGATTGACTGGAAAACTCAGGACATAATTCGGTGGAGCGAGTTCTGCCAGGAGAATTGCCTGGCCACATGTGTGGCTGCGGTGACTTCAAGCGTTCCGGAGTCACTTCTGGATTTTGTGGATGTGTTCTCTGAGAAGGGTTGTTCAGAGTTGCCTCCACATCGTCCCTATGACTGTTCTATCAGGTTTAAACCAGGGGCCAAATTGCCTAAAGCAAGGATTTTTAACATCTCCGGTTCGGAGAGACAAGCGTTAAAAGATTACGTTGCTGAAAGCTTGAGCAAAGGGCACATCAGGCCGTCATCCTCGCCGGTGGCAGCAGGGTTCTTCTTCGTGAAGAAGAAAGATGGCGGATTACACCCGTGTTTGGATTTCAGGGAGTTGAACCAAATTACAGTTCGTGATCCATACCCTATGCCACTGATACCAGATTTCTTCAACCAGGTGGCAGGTGCTAAGTGGTTTACCAAGCTTGACCTCAGGGGGGCGTACAACCTCATAAGAGTCCATCAAGGTGATGAGTGGAAGACGGCTTTTAATACCCCTGAGGGTCATTTTGAAAATTTGGTGATGCCATTTGGGTTGACTAACGCACCTGCAGTGTTCCAACATTTCATCAATGATGTGTTCTCACATGTTTTGGGGAAATTCGTTATCGTGTACCTAGATGACATTCTCATATATTCTTGCGACCGTGATGCTCATTTAGATCATGTCAGGCAGGTGTTACAGCTTCTCAGAGAGAATAAGCTGTATGCTAAACTTGAGAAATGTGTATTTTTTGCTCAAGAGTTGCCGTTCTTGGGTTATATTGTGTCTGCTTCTGGTTTTAAAATGGACGCCGCTAAGGTGTAAGCGGTGCTGCATTGGGAACGTCCTGATAACCTGAAAGCACTTCAGCGGTTCCTTGGGTTTTCTAACTACTATAGGAAATTTATCAAGGATTTTTCCATCATTGCTAAACCGCTAACTGACATGACTAAAAAGGGTACCAATTTCTCCGTTTGGCCTGAGGCTGCTGTGCGCGCATTTGAATTTCTTAAGAACAGTTTTGTTTCAGCCCCCATTCTTGTGCAGCCAGACGTATCAAAACCTTTTGTTGTGGAAGTCGATGCGTCTGAGGTTGGTGTGGGGGCGGTACTATCTCAAGGCTCATCTTTGAGTGGTTTGCGTCCGTGCTCCTATTTCTCCAAGAAACTGTCGTCCGCCGAACGTAACTACGATATCGGCAACAGGGAGTTGTTGGCAATTAAGTTGGCCTTTGAGGAATGGCGAAACTTCTTGGAGGGGTCGGTACATCAGGTAACTGTTATTACCGATCATAAGAATCTGCTGTATTTGGAGTCAGCCAAGCGTCTGTCCCCCAGGCAGGCTCGCTGGGCATTGTTTTTCACGCGGTTCAATTTTGTTGTCACTTGTAGACCGGGGTCTAAAAACACTAAGGCGGATGCTCTGTCCAGGTGTTTTCCGGGGGGAGAACCTCAGGAGGATCCAGTACGCATCCTCTAAAAGGGTGTTGTGGTTTCGGCTCTCACTACCGAGGTTGAGGCTGAGATTGCCGAGGCTCAGGAGGAGGTACCATCTGAGCTTCCCATCAACAAATCTTTTGTACCGCTTCATCTCCGCTTAAAGATTTTGGCGGAGCATCATGATGCTGTCCTGGCTGGCCACCCAGGGGTTAGAGGTTCCTTGGAGTTGGTGTCACGTCGGTTTTGGTGGCCCAAGATCCGACAGGACGTGGTCTCATACGTGTCAGCTTGTACCACGTGCGCTAGGGCTAAGACGCCCCGCTCCCGTCCTGTTGGCACACTACTTCCTCTTGAGGTACCTAGTAAGCCGTGGACGGAACTCTCCATGGATTTCATCACTGATTTGCCCTCATCAGCTGGGAACACGGTCATCTTGGTGATTGTTGATCGGTTTTCTAAAATGTCGCACTTTGTGTCTTTGCCTTCATTGCCTAACGCTAAGACTCTGGCTCAGGTATTTGTGCAGGAGGTGGTCAGACTTCATGGGGTTCCGTCTGACATCGTGTCTGATAGGGGTACTCAGTTTGTGGCAAAATTTTGGAAAGCATTTTGCTCACGGCTGGGGATCAAGTTGTCTCATTCTTTGGCGTTTCATCCTCAGTCAAATGGTCAGACTGAGCGTATGAACCAAAATTTGGAACAGTACCTACGCTGCTTTGTCTCTGATAACCAGGAGGAGTGGTCTACCTTTCTTCCTTTGGCTAAGTTTGCCATCAATAATCACAGCCAGGAGTCATCTGGGGAGTCTCTGTTTTTTTGTGTTTACGGGCTACATCCTCAATTTTGTACTTTGAGTCAGAGGGGCTTTTCCGGCGTTCCGGAGGAGGACCAGTTAGGAGCACAATTGTCATCAATCTGGAGGAGAGTTAAACAGCGCCTGTTGAGTGTGGGTGCTAGGTACAAACGTGTGGCTGACAGTAGGCGTGTGCCAGGTCCGGACCTGAGTGTGGATGACTGGGTGTGGTTATCCACAAAAAACATAAGACTCAAAATACCGTCCCTTAAATTGGGTCCACGATTTATTGGTCCATTTAGGGTCACCGCCGTCATTAACCCAGTAGCGTACCGATTGGAGCTTCCTACGGTGTATAAGATACACAAAGTGTTCCACAGGTCTCTTTTAAAGAAGGTGGTGGGTTCTGTGGACGCGGCGCCTATGCCACCTCCAGTCTTGGTGGATGGTAATTTGGAGTTTGAAGTCTCCAAGGTGGTTGACTCTCGTGTAGTGCGCCGCACTTTACAGTACTTGGTACACTGGCGTGGTTATGGGCCTGAGGAGAGGTCCTGGGTACCAGCCTCGGACATTCATGCGGATCGGCTGGTCAGGTTTTTTCATCGTCGCCATCCAGACAAGCCGGGTCCTATAAGCTGTGAGGGCCCTGGGGTCCCTCGTAGAAGGCGGGGTACTGTCATGTCGGACTCTGTTCAGACCAGGTCGTTCGACAGACAGCAGTAATTCCGCTTTTGACCACTATTTGCTCATTGGCGTCGGCTAGATTTTATCTAGCTGTTCCGGGATTAATTTACCTGTTCCTCGGATTGGAAGCTGGGCCATGCCCATTGCCTTTAACCCCTTCCCGACCTGTGACACAGCGTATGCGTCATGAAAGTCGGTGCCTTCCCGACCTGTGACGCATATGCTGTGTCACAGAATGATTGCGTCCCTGCAGACCGGGTGAAGGGGTTAACTCCTATTTCACCCGATCTGCAGGGAGAGGGGGAGTTGTACTTCAGCCCAGGGGGGGTGGCTTCACCCCCCCGTGGCTACGATCGCTCTGATTGGCTGTTGAAAGTGAAACTGCCAATCAGAGCGATTTGTAATATTTCACCTATGAAAATGGTGAAATATTACAATCCAGCCATGGCCGATGCTGCAATAGCATCTGCCATGGCTGGAGACCCCGATCTGCCCCCACCCCACCCCACCGATCGCCCCCCCAGTCGTCCTTTTTGCCCCGATCTCCGTTCCGCTCCCCTCCTCCCTCCTGTCGGCTCCCCCGGTCCTCCTGTCCGCTCCCCAGGTCCTCCGATCCCCCCCCCCCCGTGTTCCAGTCCCACCCCCCCATACTTACCTAGCTCCGATGTCCCTCCCGGTGTCCGGCCGTCTGCTTCATGGGCGCCGCCATCTTGGAAAATGGCGGGCGCATGCGCAGTGCGCCCGCCGAATCTGCCAGCCGGCAGATTCGTTCCTGCACATTTTGATCACTGTGATAAGTTCTATCACAGCGATCAAAATAAAAAAAATAGTAAATAAATCACCCCCTTTATCACCCCCATAGGTAGGGATAATAATAAAATACAGAAAATATAATTATTTTTGTTTTTCCATTAGGGTTAGGGGTAGGGGTAGGGTTAGGGGTAGGGTTGCACTTAGGGTTGCACTTAGGGTTGCACTTAGGGCTAGGGTTGCACTTAGGGTTGCACTTAGGGTTGCACTTAGGGGTGCACTTAGGGTTGCACTTAGGGCTAGGGTTGCACTTAGGGTTGCACTTAGGGTTGCACTTAGGGCTAGGGTTGCACTTAGGGTTGCACTTAGGGTTGCACTTAGGGTTGCACTTAGGGCTAGGGTTGCACTTAGGGTTGCACTTAGGGTTGCACTTAGGGCTATGGTTGCACTTAGGGTTGCACTTAGGGTTGTACTTAGGGTTGCACTTAGGGTTGCACTTAGGGCTAGGGTTGCACTTAGGGCTAGGGTTGCACTTAGGGCTAGGGTTAGAATTAGGGTTAGAATTAGGGTTAGAATTAGGGTTAGGGTTGGAATTAGGGTTAGAATTAGGCTATGTGCACACGGTGCGGATTTGGCTGCGGATCCGCAGCGGATTGGTCGCTGCGGATTCGTATCAGTTTTCCATCACGTTTACAGTACCACGTAAACCTATGGAAAACCAAATCCGCTGTGCCCATGGTGCGGAAAATACAGCGCGGAAACGCTGCGTTGTATTTTCCGCAGCATGTCAATTCTTTGTGCAATTCCGCAGCGTTTTACACCTGCTCCATAATAGGAATCCGCAAGTGAAATCCACACAAAAAACACTGGAAATCCGCGGTAAATCCGCAGCTAAAGCGCAGTGCGTTTTACCTGCAGATTTTTCAAAAACTGCGGAAAAATCCACACAAATCCGCAACGTGAGCACATAGCCTTAGGGTTGGAATTAGGGGTAAGACTAGGGTTAGGGGTGTGTTGGGGTTACGGTTGTGGTTAGGGTTGGGATTAGAGTTAGGGGTGTGTTGGGGTTAGTGTTGGAGTTAGAATTGAGGGGTTTCCACTTTTTAGGCACATCAGGGGGTCTCCAAACGCGACACGGCGCCACCATTGATTCCAGTCAATCTTGCGTTGAAAAAGTAAAATGGTGCTCTCTCCCTTCTGAGCCCCGACGTGTGCCCAAACAGTGCTTTACCCCCACATATGGGGTACCAGCGTACTCAGGAGAAACTGATCAACAACTTTTGGGGTCCAATTTCTCCTGTAACCCTTGGGAAAATAAAAAATTGCGGGCTAAAAAATTATTTTTGAGGAAAGAAAAATGATTTTTTATTTTCACGGCTCTGCGTTATAAACTTCTGTGAAGCACTTGGGGGTTCAAAGTGCTCACCACACATCTAGATAAGTTCCCTTGGGGGTTTAGTTTCCAAAATGGGGTCACTTGTGGGGGGTTTCTACTGTTTAGGCACATCAGGGGCTCTGCAAACGCAACGTGATGCCCGCAGAGCATTCCATCAAAGTCTGCATTTCAAAACATCACTACTTCACTTCCAAGCCCCGGCATGTGCCCAAACAGTGGTTTACCCCCACATATGGGGTATCAGCATACTCAGGAGAAACTGGACAACAACTCTTGGGGTCAAATTTCTCCTGTTACCCTTGGGAAAATAAAAAAATCAGGGCTAAAAATAATTTTTTGAGGAAAGAAAACGTATTTATTATTTTCACGGCTCTGCGTTATAAACTTCTGTGAAGCACTTAGGGGTTCAAAGTGCTCACCACACATCTAGATAAGTTCATTTGGGGGTCTAGTTTCCAAAATGGGGTCACTTGTGGGGGGTTTCTACTGTTTAGGCACATCAGGGGCTCTGCAAACGCAACGTGACGCCCGCAGAGCATTCCATCAAAGTCTGCATTTCAAAACGTCACTACTTCCCTTCCGAACCCCGACGTGTGCCCAAACAGTGGTTTACCCCCACATATGGGGTATCAGCGTACTCAGGAGAAACTGGACAACAACTATTGGGGTAAAATTTCCCCTGTTACCCTTGGGAAAATAAAAAATTCAGGGCTAAAAAAAATTTTTTGAGAAAAGAAAAATTATTTTTTATTTTCATGGCTCTGCGTTATAAACTTCTGTGAAGCACTTGGGGGTTCAAAGTGCTCACCACACATCTAGATTAGTTCCTTGGGAGGTCTTGTTTCCAAAATGGGGTCACTTATGGGGAAGCTCCAATGTTTAGGCACACAGGGGCTCTCCAAACGCGACATGGTGTCCGCTAATGATTGGAGCTAATTTTCCATTCAAAAAGACAAATGGCGTGCCTTCCCTTCCAAGCCTGTTGTGAATTTGGATTCTGGGCTCCCCCGGTGGCCGCTTGTGGAATTGGACTTGTCATCCTCTTTCCTGTTTCACCTGGTTCCATCAGTAGTGGGTGTCGCTATTTAAGCTCATTTCTCTGGTGGTTTCTTGCCTGTCAACAATGTTATCTGATGCCTCTCAGTGCTTGTTCCTGCTTCTAGACAACTACTAGATAAGTTGGACTTTTGTCCATGTTTTGTTTTGCCTATTTGTTCCAGTTCACAGCTGAAGTTTTGTTACTGTGTCTGGAAGGCTCTCGTTGATCAGGGATTGCTACTCTGGCGTTATGAGTTAATGCCAGAGTTTAAGGTAATCTCTGGATGGTGTTTTGTTAGTGTTTTTCTGCTGACCATGAAAGTATACTATCTGTCTTCTGCTATCTAGTAAGCGGACCTCAAATTTGCTAAGACTATTTTCCTGCTGCGTTTGTTGTTTCATCTGAACTCACCGTCATTATATGTGGGGGGCTACTGTCTTCTTTGGAATATTTCTCTAGAGGTGAGCCAGGTCTTATATTTCCCTCTGCTAGCTATTTAGGTCTTAGGCCAGAGCTGGGCATCTAGCGATAAATAGGAAATGCTACCTGGCTATTTCTAGTTGCGCGGCAGGCTTAGTTCATGGTCAGTATAGTTCCATCTTCCGAGAGCTTGTCCCTCTATAGGCTTGCTATGATCTCTGCCTGCAGAGATCATGACAGTTTGACCGGCCAATAAAGTGTTAAAGACCCAGGTTGAGAAAGGAGAGTTATAAGAAGTCTGCTGGAATTTTTTTTTTTTTTTTTTTTCCTCCAGTCTGCCTTGCTGCAGTCTTTTTTCTCTCTCTCCTCCTAATCTCTGTATGGCTCTGTGTGCACCTGACAATAATGGATCTCCAGAGTGTAACTGCGGGTTTGAATAATCTCATCACGAAAGTACAAAATTTACAAGATTTTGTGGTACATGCTCCGGTATCTGAGCCGAGAATTCCTTTGCCGGAGTTCTTCACAGGGAATAGAGCTAGCTTCCAGAATTTCCGAAATAATTGTAAGCTTTATTTGTCCCTGAAGTCTCGTTCAGCTGGAGACCCTGCTCAGCAGGTTAGGATTGTGATTTCCTTGCTCAGGGGTGACCCTCAAGATTGGGCCTTCTCATTGCCAGCAGGGGATCCTGCGTTACGCGATGTGGATGCGTTTTTTCTGGCCTTGGGCTTGCTTTATGAGGAACCTCATTTGGAACTTCAGGCAGAAAAAACTTTGATGGCACTATCTCAGGGGCAAGACGAAGCTGAAGTTTTCTGCCAAAAATTCCGTAAATGGTCTGTGCTTACTCAGTGGAATGAGTGCGCCTTGGCGGCAACTTTCAGAGAAGGTCTCTCTGATGCCGTTAAGGATGTTATGGTGGGGTTCCCTGTGCCTGCAGGTCTGAATGAGTCCATGACAATGGCTATTCAGATTGATAGGCGTCTGCGGGAGCGCAAACCGGTGCACCATCTGGCGGTGTCTATGGAAAAGACGCCAGAAAGTATGCAGTGTGATAGAATTCTGTCCAGGAGCGAGCGACAGAATTTTAGACGGAAGAATGGATTGTGTTTCTATTGTGGGGATTCTACTCATGTTATATCAGCATGCTCTAGGCGTACAAAGAAGCTTGATAAGTCTGTTTCCATTGGCACCATTCAGTCTAAGTTTATTTTGTCTGTAACCCTGATTTGCTCTTTGTCATCCATTGCCACGGACGCCTATGTTGACTCTGGCGCCGCTCTTAGTCTTATGGATTGGTCCTTTGCCAATCGTTGTGGTTTTGATTTAGAGCCTTTGGAGACTCTTATTCCTCTGAAGGGGATTGACTCCACCCCATTGGCTAATAATAAACCACAATACTGGACACAAGTAACCATGCGTATCAATCCGGATCACCAGGAGATTATTCGTTTCCTGGTGCTGTATAATTTACATGACGATTTGGTACTGGGATTGCCATGGTTGCAGTCTCACAACCCAGTCTTGGACTGGAGAGCAATGTCTGTGTTGAGCTGGGGATGTAAGGGTATTCATGGGGACTTACCTTTGGTTTCTATTTCGTCGTCCATTCCCTCTGAAGTCCCTGAGTTCCTCTCTGATTATCAAGACGTCTTTGACGAACCCAAGCTTGGGTCGTTACCTCCGCACCGTGAGTGCGATTGTGCCATAGATTTGATACCGGGTTGTAAATATCCAAAGGGTCGTTTGTTTAATCTGTCTGTGCCGGAACATGCTGCTATGCGGGAATATATAAAGGAGTCTTTGGAAAAGGGACATATTCGTCCATCTTCTTCTCCCTTGGGAGCTGGGTTTTTCTTTGTCTCAAAAAAAGACGGCTCTTTGAGACCATGTATTGATTATCGGCTTCTGAATAAGATCACTGTTAAGTATCAATACCCATTGCCATTGCTTACTGATTTGTTTGCTCGTATAGAGGGTGCTAAATGGTTCTCTAAAATTGATCTTCGTGGGGCGTATAATTTGGTGCGGATCAGGCAGGGGGATGAGTGGAAGACCGCATTTAATACGCCCGAGGGCCACTTTGAGTATTTGGTCATGCCTTTTGGTCTTTCTAATGCCCCTTCAGTTTTCCAGTCTTTTATGCATGATATTTTCCGCGATTTTCTGGATAAATTTATGATAATATATCTGGATGATATTCTGATTTTTTATGATGACTGGGACTCTCATGTCCAGCAGGTCAGGAGAGTTTTTCAGGTTCTGCGGTCTAATTCTTTATGTGTGAAGGGGTCTAAGTGCGTTTTTGGGGTCCAGAAAATTTCCTTTTTGGGGTATATTTTTTCTCCCTCTTCCATTGAGATGGATCCCGTCAAGGTGCAAGCTATTTGTGACTGGACTCAGCCCTCCTCTCTTAAGGGTCTTCAGAGATTTTTGGGCTTTGCCAACTTTTACCGCCGATTTATTGCTGGTTTTTCGGATGTCGTTAAACCACTGACTGATTTGACCAGACAAGGCGCTGATGTTGCTAATTGGTCCCCTCATGCTGTAGAGGCCTTTCAGGAGCTTAAGCGCCGTTTTGCCTCTGCCCCTGTGTTGCGTCAGCCTGATGTGAATCTGCCTTTTCAGGTTGAGGTTGACGCTTCGGAGATCGGAGCTGGGGCAGTGTTGTCGCAGAAAGGTTCCGACTGCTCCGTCATTAGGCCTTGTGCCTTCTTTTCTCGCAAATTTTCGCCCGCAGAGCGGAATTATGATGTTGGGAATCGGGAGCTTTTGGCCATGAAGTGGGCGTTTGAGGAGTGGCGCCATTGGCTCGAGGGGGCTAGGCATCAGGTGGTGGTATTGACTGACCACAAAAATTTGATTTATCTTGAGACTGCCAGACGCCTGAATCCTAGACAGGCGCGCTGGTCTTTATTTTTTTCTCGCTTTAATTTTGTGGTGTCATACCTACCGGGTTCTAAGAATGTTAAGGCAGATGCCCTTTCTAGGAGTTTTGACCCGGACTCTCCTGGTAATTCTGAACCCACAGGTATCCTTAGGGAGGGAGTAATTTTGTCGGCCGTTTCTCCTGATCTGCGGCGGTCCTTGCAAGAGTTTCAGGCGGATAGACCGGATCGTTGTCCGCCTGATAGACTGTTTGTTCCGGATGATTGGACCAGCAGAGTCATCTCTGAGGTACATTCTTCTGCATTGGCAGGTCATCCCGGAATTTTTGGTACCAGGGATTTGGTGGCAAGATCCTTCTGGTGGCCTTCCCTGTCACGAGATGTGCGAGTCTTTGTGCAGTCATGTGACGTTTGTGCTCGGGCCAAGTCTTGTAGTTCTCGGGCTAGCGGACTGCTGTTGCCCTTGCCTATTCCTAAGAGGCCTTGGACACACATCTCGATGGATTTTATTTCAGATCTGCCTGTTTCCCAGAAGATGTCTGTCATCTGGGTGGTCTGTGACCGTTTCTCTAAAATGGTCCATTTGGTTCCTCTGCCCAAGTTGCCTTCTTCTTCTGAGTTGGTTCCTCTGTTTTTTCAGAATGTTGTCCGATTGCACGGTATTCCTGAGAATATTGTTTCTGACAGAGGTACCCAATTTGTGTCTAGATTTTGGCGGGCATTCTGTGCTAGGATGGGCATAGATTTGTCTTTTTCATCTGCTTTTCACCCTCAGACTAATGGCCAGACCGAGCGGACTAATCAGACCCTGGAGACATATCTGAGGTGTTTTGTCTCTGCTGACCAGGATGATTGGGTTGCTTTTTTGCCATTGGCAGAGTTCGCCCTCAATAATCGGGCCAGCTCTTCCACCTTGGTGTCCCCGTTTTTCTGTAATTCGGGGTTTCACCCTCGATTTTCCTCCGGTCAGGTGGAATCCTCGGATTGTCCTGGAGTGGATGCGGTGGTGGAGAGATTGCATCACATCTGGGGGCAGGTTATGGACAATTTGAAGTTGTCCCAGGAGAAGACTCAGCGTTTTGCCAACCGTCATCGTCGTGTTGGTTCTCGGCTTTGTGTTGGAGATTTGGTGTGGTTGTCTTCTCGTTTTGTCCCTATGAGGGTCTCTTCTCCTAAGTTTAAACCTCGGTTCATCGGCCCTTATAGAATATTGGAGATTCTTAATCCTGTTTCTTTCCGTTTGGACCTCCCTGCGTCCTTTTCCATTCATAACGTTTTTCATCGGTCGTTATTGCGCAGGTATGAGGTACCTGTTGTACCTTCAGTTGAGCCTCCTGCTCCGGTGTTGGTTGAGGGTGAGTTGGAGTACGTTGTGGAGAAAATTTTGGACTCTCGTGTTTCCAGACGGAGACTCCAGTATCTGGTCAACTGGAAGGGTTACGGCCAGGAGGATAATTCTTGGGTCAATGCATCTGATGTTCATGCTTCTGATCTTGTTCGTGCCTTCCATAGGGCTCATCCTGGTCGCCCTGGTGGATCTGGTGAGGGTTCGGTGCCCCCTCCTTGAGGGGGGGGTACTGTTGTGAATTTGGATTCTGGGCTCCCCCGGTGGCCGCTTGTGGAATTGGACTTGTCATCCTCTTTCCTGTTTCACCTGGTTCCATCAGTAGTGGGTGTCGCTATTTAAGCTCATTTCTCTGGTGGTTTCTTGCCTGTCAACAATGTTATCTGATGCCTCTCAGTGCTTGTTCCTGCTTCTAGACAACTACTAGATAAGTTGGACTTTTGTCCATGTTTTGTTTTGCCTATTTGTTCCAGTTCACAGCTGAAGTTTTGTTACTGTGTCTGGAAGGCTCTCGTTGATCAGGGATTGCTACTCTGGCGTTATGAGTTAATGCCAGAGTTTAAGGTAATCTCTGGATGGTGTTTTGTTAGTGTTTTTCTGCTGACCATGAAAGTATACTATCTGTCTTCTGCTATCTAGTAAGCGGACCTCAAATTTGCTAAGACTATTTTCCTGCTGCGTTTGTTGTTTCATCTGAACTCACCGTCATTATATGTGGGGGGCTACTGTCTTCTTTGGAATATTTCTCTAGAGGTGAGCCAGGTCTTATATTTCCCTCTGCTAGCTATTTAGGTCTTAGGCCAGAGCTGGGCATCTAGCGATAAATAGGAAATGCTACCTGGCTATTTCTAGTTGCGCGGCAGGCTTAGTTCATGGTCAGTATAGTTCCATCTTCCGAGAGCTTGTCCCTCTATAGGCTTGCTATGATCTCTGCCTGCAGAGATCATGACACAAGCCCTGCCGTGCACCCAAACAGTGGTTTACCCCCACATATGGGGTATCATCGTACTCAGGACAAACTGGACAACAACATTTGTGGTCCAATTTCTCCTGTTACCCTTGGGAAAATAAAAAATTCTGTGCTAAAAATCATTTTTGAGGAAAGAAAAATTATTTTTTATTTTCACGGCTCTGCGTTATAAACTTCTGTGAAGCACTTGTTGGTTTAAAGTGCTCACTATGCATCTAGATAAGTTCCTTGGGGGGTCTAGTTTCCAAAATGGGGTCACTTGTGGGGGAGCTCCAATGTTTAGGCACACAGGGGCTCTCCAAACGCAACATGGTGTCCGCTAACGATTGGAGCTACTTTTCCATTCAAAAAGTCAAATGGCGCGCCTTCCCTTCCGAGCCTTGCCATGCGCCCAAACAGTGGTTTACCCCCACATATGAGGTATCGGCATACTCAGGAGAAATTGCCCAACAAATTTTAGGATCCATTTTATCCTGTTGCCCATGTGAAAATTAAAAAATTGAGGCTAAAATAATTTTTTTGTGAAAAAAAGTACTTTTTCATTTTTACGGATCAATTTGTGAAGCACCTGGGGGTTTAAAGTGCTCACTATGCATTTAGATAAGTTCCTTGGGGGGTCTCCTTTCCAAAATGGGGTCACTTGTGGGGAAGCTCCAATGTTTAGGCACACAGGGGCTCTCCAAACGCGACATGGTGTCCGCTAACGATGGAGATAATTTTTCATTCAAAAAGTCAAATGGCGCTCCTTCCCTTCCGAGACTTACCATGTGCCCAAACAGTGGTTTACCCCCACATGTGAGGTATCAGTGTACTCAGGAGAAATTGCCCAACAAATTTTAGGATCCATTTTATCCTGTTGCCCATGTGAAAATTAAAAAATTGAGGCTAAAATATTTTTTTTGTGAAAAAAAAGTACTTTTTCATTTTTACGGATCAATTTGTGAAGCACCTGGGGGTTTAAAGTGCTCACTATGCATCTAGATAAGTTCCTTGGGGCGTCTAGTTTCCAAAATGGGGTCACTTGTGGGGGAGCTCCAATGTTTAGGCACACGGGGGCTCTCCAAACGCGACATGGTGTCCGCTAAAGATTGGAGCCAATTTTTCATTCAAAAAGTCAAATGGCACTCCTTCCCTTCCGAGTTCTGCCGTGCGCCCAAACAGTGGTTTACCCCCACATATGAGGTATCAGCGTACTCAGAACAAATTGGACAACAACTTTCGTGGTCCAGTTTCTCCTTTTACCCTTGGGAAAATAAAAAAATTGTTGCTAAAAATCATTTTTGTGACTAAAAAGTTAAATGTTCATTTTTTCCTTCCATGTTGCTTCTGCTGCTGTGAAACACCTGAAGGGTTAATAAACTTCTTGAATGTGGTTTTGAGCACCTTGAGGGGTGCAGTTTTTAGAATGGTGTCACTTTTGGGTATTTTCAGCCATATAGACCCCTCAAATTGACTTCAAATGTGAGGTGGTCCCTAAAAAAAATGGTTTTGTAAATTTTGTTGTAAAAATGAGAAATCACTGGTCAAATTTTAACCCTTATAACTTCCTAGCAAAAAAAAATGTTGTTTCCAAAATTGTGCTGATGTAAAGTAGACATGTGGGAAATGTTATTTATAAACTATTTTGTGTCACATAACTCTCTGGTTTAACAGAATAAAAATTAAAAATGTGAAAATTGCGAAATTTTCAAAATTTTCGCCAAGTTTCCATTTTTTTCACAAATAAACGCAGAAATTATCGACCTAAATTTACCACTATCATGAAGCCCAATATGTCACGAAAAAATAATCTCAGAATCGCTAGGATCCGTTGAAGCGTTCCCGAGTTATTACCTCATAAAGGGACACTGGTCAGAATTGCAAAAAACGGCAAGGTCATTAAGGCCAAAATAGGCTGGGTCATGAAGGGGTTAAATAGCTCTCCTGATCATTGGGCGTCACCGATTATAGCTTCTATCTTGTGCGTTGTTATCTCGGTCTGGAGTGGAGAGCTGGTTGTTGGAGATTCGTTGCTGGTAGTGTATTTTCCTTTGTCTTATTTACTCCTTCCTATATTTGTATTTATTTTGCCCTGGACATTTATAGTGTATTCCTGAGTGACTGCGGCGTGGTGTATATTTTCCTTTATCCTTGTCTGTGCTAACTGTGGATATTGGTGAATTACCTCATTCACTGGGTGGTGGGCGGAGGTTTCAGCTTAGGGTTGAAACAGGAGGCAGGGTGAGGTTCGAGGCCTGGACATGCATACCATCAGTGTAAACTTCAGGTAGAGGGTCAGCCAGGATTTCCCTAGTCTGAGGGAAATTGCAGGGGGAGATCATCATGGGACACTCGTTATTAATTAGACTACGGCGGAAAGGTAGTATACTGTTGGATTATTATTTTTAATTTTTTGCAGGCGATCGAGTATGGTAAGTATGGTGAAATTAAGAATATTAAAATACTTTTTTCTGGCTGTGTCTTTTTTTTAACCCTTTCACTACTATAGGATTAGTAATGGAGAGGCATCTTATTGACGCCTCTCTATTACTAACCGGGCTTAATGTCACCTTACATTAGCAAGGTGACATTTACCCCTTATTGCCCCATATCCCACCACTACAGGGGAGTGGGAAGAGAGGGGCTAAGTGCCGGAATTGGCGCATCTTTCAGATGAACCATTTCTGAGGCGGCTGGGGGCTCGTATTTGTAGCCGGGGGGGCCAATAACCATGGCCCCTCTCTAGGCTATGAATATCAGCCCGCAGCTGTCTGCATAGCCTTTCTGGCTATAAAATATAGGGGGACCCCACGTCATTTTTTTTGGGGGGTCCCCCTAATTTAATATCCAGTAAAGGCTATGCAGACTGCTGCTGGCTGATATTCATAGCCTAGAGAGGGCCATGGGTATTACCCCCTTCCCAGGCTACAAATATTGGCCCCCGGCCATCGGCTTTCCCCCTCTGACGCAGAAAATTGCGCGGGAGCCCACACAATTTTTTTTCCATTTTTTTTTTAATTAAACGTTCATTAACCCCTTCATGACCCAGCCTATTTTGGCCTTAATGACCTTGCCGTTTTTTGCAATTCTGACTAGTGTCCCTTTATGAGGTAATAACTCAGGAACGCTTCAACGGATCCTAGCGATTCTGAGATTGTTTTTTCGTGACATATTGGGCTTCATGTTAGTGGTAAATTTAAGTCGATAATTTCTGAGTTTATTTGTGAAAAAAACGGAAATTTGGCGAAAATTTTGAAAATGTCACAATTTTCACATTTTGAATTTTTATTCTGTTAAACCAGAGAGTTATGTGACACAAAATAGTTAATAAATAACATTTCCCACATGTCTACTTTACATCAGCACAATTTTGGAAACAATTTTTTTTTTTGCTAGGAAGTTATAAGGGTTAAAATTTGACCAGTGATTTCTCATTTTTACAACAAAATTTACAGAACCATTTTTTTTAGGGACCACCTCACATTTGAAGTCAGTTTGAGGGTTCTATATGGCTGAAAATACCCAAAAGTGACACCATTCTAAAAACTGCACCCCTCAAGGTGCTCAAAACCACATTCAAGAAGTTTATTAACCCTTCAGGTGTTTCACAGCAGCAGAAGCAACATGGAAGTAAAAAATGAACATTTAACTTTTTAGTCACAAAAATGATTTTTAGCAACAATTTTTTTATTTTCCCAAGGGTAAAAGGAGAAACTAGACCACGAACTTTGTTGTCCAATTTGTCCTGAGTACGCTGATACCTCATATGTGGGGGTAAACCACTGTTTGGGCGCACGGCAGGGCTCGGAAGGGAAGGAGCGCCATTTGACTTTTTGAATGAAAAATTGGCTCCAATCTTTAGCGGACACCATGTCGCGTTTGGAGAGCCCCCGTGTGCCTAAACATTGGAGCTCCCCCACAAGTGACCCCATTTTGGAAACTAGACCCCCCAAGGAACTTATCTAGAAGCATAGTGAGCACTTTAAACCCCAAGGTGCTTCACAAATTGATCCGTAAAAATGAAACAGTACTTTTTTTTCACAAAAAAATTATTTTAGCCTCAATTTTTTCATTTTGACATGGGCAACAGGATAAAGTGGATCCTAAAATTTGTTGGACAATTTTTCCTGAGTACACCGATACCTCACATGTGAGGGTAAACCACTGTTTGGGCACATGGTAAGGCTCGGAAGGGAAGGAGCGCCATTTGACTTTTTGAATGAAAAATTATCTCCATCGCTAGCGGACACCATGTCGCGTTTGTAGAGCCCCTGTGTGCCTAAACATTGGAGCGCCCCTACAAGTGACCCCATTTTGGAAACTAGACCTCCCAAAGAACTAATCTAGATGTGTGGTGAGCACTTTGAACCCCCAAGTGCTTCACAGAAGTTTATAACGCAGAGCCATGAAAATAAAAAATAATTTTTCTTTTCTCAAAAATGATTTTTTAGCCCACAATTTTTTATTTTCCCAAGGGTAACAGGAGAAATTGGACCCCAAAAGTTGTTGTCCAGTTTCTCCTGAGTACGCTGATACCCCATATGTGGGGGTAAACCACTGTTTTGGCACACGTCGGGGTTCGGAAGGGAAGTAGTGACGTTTTGAAATGCAGACTTTGATGGAATGCTCTGTGGGCGTCAGGTTGCGTTTGCAGAGCCCCTGATGTGCCTAAACAGTAGGAACTCCCAACAAGTGACTCCATTTTGGAAACTAGACCCCCAAGGGAACTTATCTAGATGTGTGGTGAGCACTTTGAACCCCCAAGTGCTTCACAGAGCCGTGAAAATAATAAATGTGATTCCTTTCCTCAAAAATATTTTTTTAGCCCAGAATTTTTTATTTTTGCAAGGGTAACAGGAGAAATTTGACCCCAAAAGTTGTTGTCCAGTTTCTCCTGAGTACGCTGATACCCCATATGTGGGGGTAACCCACTGTTTGGGCACATGCCGGGGCTCGGAAGGGAAGTAGTGACGTTTCGGAATGCAGACTTTGATGGAATGGTCTGCGGGCATCATGTTACGTTTGCAGAGCCCCTGATATGCCTAAACAGTAGAAACCCCCCACAAGTGACCCCATTTTGGAAACTAGACCCCCCAAGGAACCTATCTAGATGTGTGGTGAGCATGTTCAACCCCCAAGTGCTTCACAGAAGTTTACAACGCAGAGCCGTGAAAATAAAAAATCATTTTTCTTTCCTGAAAAAAGATGTTTTAGCAAGCAATTTTTTATTTTCACAAGGGTAACAGGAGAAATTGGACCCCAACAGTTGTTGCCCAGTTTGTCCTGAGTACGCTGGAACCCCATATGTGGGGGTAAACCACTGTTTGGGCGCACGTCAGGGCTTGGAAGGGAGGGAGCACCATTTGACTTTTTGAACGCAAGATTGGCTGGAATCAATGGTGGCGCCATGTTGCGTTTGGAGACCCCTGATGTGCCTAAACAGTGGAAACCCCTCAATTCTAACTCCAACACTAACCCCAACACACCCCTAATCCTAATCCCAACTGTAGCCATAACCCTAATCACAACCCTAACCCCAACACATCCCTAACCACAACCCTAACCCCAACACACCCGTAACCCTAATTCCAACCCTAACCCTAATTCTAACCCTAATCCCAACCCTAACCCTAATCCCAACCCTAACCACAACTGTAACCCCAACACACCCCTAAACCTATCCGTAACCCTAACCACAAGCCTAATCTTAACCCTATTTCCAACCCTAGCCCTAATTCCAACCCTAACTCTAATTCCAACCCTAACCCTAAGGCTATGTTCCCACGTTGCGGATTCGTGTGAGATTTTTCCGCACGATTTTTGAAAAATCTGCAGGTAAAAGGCACTGTGTTTTTTTTGTGCGGATTTCACCTGCGGATTCCTATTGAGGAACAGGTGTAAAACGCTGCGGAATCCGCACAAAGAATTGACATGCTGCAGAAAATACAACACAGCGTTTCTGCACGGAATTTTCCGCACCATGGGCACAGCGGATTTGGTTTTCCATAGGTGTACATGGTACTGTAAACCTGATGGAAAACTGCTACGAATTCGCAGCGGCCAATCCGCTGTGGATCCGCGGCCAATCCGCTGTGGATCCGCGGCCAATCCGCTGTGGATCCGCTGCGGATCCGCAGCCAAATCCGCACTGTGTGCACATGCCATAACCCTAACCCTACCCCTAACCCTAACCCTACCCCTAGTTCTAACCCTAGTTCTAACCCTAACCCTAGTGGAAAAAGAAAAAAAAATATTTTCTTTATTTTATTATTGTCCCTACCTATGGGGGTGATAAAGGGGGGGGTTTATGTATTATTTTTAAATTTTGATCGCTGTGATAGAACCTATCACAGCGAGAAAAAGGGACTTGTAACGAATATGCCGGCCAGCAGATTCGGCGGGCGCACTGCGCATGCGCCCGCCATTTTGGAAGATGGCAGCGCCCATGGAGAAGACGGAAAGACACCGGGAGCCTCGGTAAGTATAAGGGGGTGGAGATCGGGGCACGGGGGGGGCGTCGGAGCACGGGAGGGTGGCATAGGAGCACGGGGGGAGCGGACAGGAGGACGGGGGAGCGGAGCACAAGACGGAGGGGAGCGGAGCACAGATCGGTGGCTTGGGGGGGCGATCGGTGGGGTGGGGGGGGTGTCACATAAGTGTTTCCAGCCATGGCCGATGATATTGCAGCATCGGCCATGGCTGGATTGTAATATTTCACCAGTTTTTTAGGTGAAATATTACAAATCGCTCTGATTGGCTGCTTCACTTTCAACAGCCAATCAGAGCGATCGTAGCCACGGGGGGTGAAGCCACCCCCCCTGGGCTGAAGTACCACTCCCCCTGTCCCTGCAGATGGGGTGAAATTGGAGTTAACCCTTTCACCCGATCTGCAGGGACGCGATCATTCTGTGACACAGCATATGCGTCACAGGTCGGACTTTCATGACGCATACGCTGTGTCACAGGTCGGGAAGGGGTTAATAAACATCGGCCTTGCTATTACATATCTACTAGATGGTGGCCCGTTTCTAACGCATCGGGTATTCTAGAATATGTATGGTATCTAATGTAGTTTATTTACGAAGCGGTGTTTAAATCCAGCCTCAATATCGCTGATTTGTCGCGGCCGGCAGGGCTTGGTATTATCTATCGATCTATCTATCATCTATCTATTATCTATCTATTGTATCTATCTATTATCTATCGTATCTATCTATCTATCTATCTATCTATTATCTATCGTATCTATCGTATCTATCATCTATCTATCATATCTATCTATTATCTATCTATCGATATATCTATCTAGTTATCTATAGATATATCTATCGATAGATATATTTATAGATAGATAATAGATATGATAGATAGATATGATAGATAGATATGGGATTGATAGATCTATCTATCATCTATCTATCATCTATCTGTTATCTATCATCTATCTGTCTGTGTGTGTAAACATTATTCTTCAATGGAGTATGTAAATGAAGAGGTTGGACAAGAAATGACATCACCATTCTTTTTTTTGTATATCTTTATTGAGCTTACAAAAACACACAAATCTGCATGAAAAAAACGCATAAAAAAACATGTAAAAACGCATCAAAAACGCAGGTGACCTGCCAGTGACCTCAGGTGCAGATTTTACCTACGTCAAATCCTGAGCAAATCCTGATGCAATCCTGACCGTGGAAACATACCCTTATAGCGTCAGATCGCTGATTTGACACTTTGTACAGCCCTGTGTCAGATCAGCGATCTGACAGGCAGTGCAGGGAGGCTTGCTGGCGCCTACTCTGAGCAGGCGCTTGCAAGCCACCTTCCTGCAGGACCCGGAAAGAGCCCCGCCGCCATTTTAGATCCAGGGCCTGCAGGGAGGGGACACTCAGAACAACGCTATCGCATCGCGTTGTTCCGAGGGTCTCAGGGAAGCACGCAGGGAGCCCCCTCCCTGCGCGATGCTTCCCTATGCTGCCAGAACGTTGCGATCATGTTTGATCGTAGTGTTCCGGGGGTTAATGTGCCGGGAGCGGTCCATGACTGCTCCTGGCACATAGTGCCGGATGTCAGCTGTAATAATCAGTTGACACCCGGCGGCGATCGGCCGCGCTCCCCCCGTGAGCGCGGCTGATCGCCCATGACGTACTATCCCATCCCTGGGAATTAAGTTCCAGGTCACCTCGATGGGATAGTACGTCATATGGCAGAAAGAGGTTAATAGTATATTTGCACTGTCACTTTAAATTATACTTTATGTGCTGCACATAATGATGATTTACCTGCTATAAGTGATAGGCGATTAACTGGTATTTCTAGATTCTCTATGGACAATACTGCTAGCACTGCTGGCCTTATACATCATGGCGACCGTGCATGGAGAATGATTGGCAATGCAATAGAGTAGGATATTACCAGGGCTCATGTTTCGACCGCGACATCATTTCCGGTGCCTCTCAATGACATATGCGGCTCATTGATGTCATCGGGGATTTCCATGTTGGCGCCGGATATGATGTGGTCAGTGGCGCCCGTCTTGTCGGCCACATGCGCCGCCACATGGTGATTCAAGGAGGGATATAAAAGCAGGACATCGGTGACATGTACACCATATTGGCCCCCCGAGGAAGCCGAAAGCGAAACACGCGTAGGGGGCATGTCTTCATCAATGGACATTGATATGGGTAAGAGTAACTAATCGGAACACTGGCTCTTCTACTGCATGGGTTTTACTATTTGGTCATTGACCTACTTAAAGTTTGGGATATTTACATTATCATACCTTTGTGGTAGTAATGAGCCGTACCACCTTTAACCCCTTCCCGACCTTTGACGCAGCGTATGCATCATGAAAACCTGTGCCAATCCGACCTGTGACGCAGAATATGCATCATGGTCAGATCGCGCTCCTGCAGGCCGGGTGAAAGGGTTAACTGTAATTTCATCCAACCTGCAGGGACAGGGGGAGTGGTACTTGAGCCCAGGGGGGTGGCTTCGCCCCCCTGTGGCTACAATCGCTCTGATTGGCTGTTGAAAGTGACGTTTCACTTTCACTTTCAATCAGAGCGATAGTAATATTTTACCAATGAAAATTGGTGAAATATTACAATCCAGCCATGGCCGATGCTGCAATAGCATCAGCCATGGCTGGAGATCGCGATCTGCCCCCCGCCACCTATCTGCTCCCCTCCGTCCTCCGTCCTGTCATCTGCTGTCCTCCGCTCCCCTCTGTCCTCCTGTCCGCTCCCCCCGTAGTCCGATCCCCCCCCGCTGTCCGATCCCCCCCTCATACTTACCGACCTCCGGTGTCCCTCCCGGTTTCCGTCCGTCTGCTCCATGGGTGCCGCCATCTTCCAAAATGGCAGGCGCATGCGCAGTGCGCCTGCCGAATCTGCCGGCCGGCAGATTCGTTCCAGGTACATTTTGATCGCTGTGATGGAACCTATCACAGCGATCAAAATAAAAAAAATTATAAATAAACCCCCCCCTTTATCACTCCCATAGGTAGGGACAATAATAAAATAAAAATATTTACTTTTATTTTTCCACTAGGGTTAGGGTTAGAACTAGGGTTAGAACTAGGGTTAGGGTTAGGGTTAGAACTACGGTTAGGGCTAGGGTAAGGGTTAGGGTCAGAGCTAGGGTTAGGGTTAGGGTTAGGGCTAGGGTTAGGGCTAGGGTTAGAATTAGGCTATGTGCACATGGTGTGGATTTGGCTGCGGATCCACAGCGGATTGTCCGCTGCGAATTCATAGCAGTTTTCCATCACGTTTACAGTACCATGTAAACCTATGGAAAACCAAATCCGCTGTGCCCATGGTGTGGAAAATGCCACGCGGAAATGCTGCGTTGTATTTTCTGCACTCAATTCTTTGTGCGGATTCTGCAGCGTTTTACACCTGTTCGTCAATAGGAATCCGCAGGTGAAATCCGCACAAAAAAACCTGGAAATCCATGGTAAATCCGCAGGTAAAACGCAATGCGCTTTACCTGCGGATTTTTAAAAAACTGTGTGGAAAAATCCTCACACGAATCCGCAACGTGGTTACATAGCCTTAGGGGTAGGGTTGGAATTAGAGTTAGGGTTGGAATTAGGGTTAGGCTTGGAAATAGGGTTAAGATTAGGGTTCGGGGTGTGTTGGGGTTAGGGATAGGCTTGTGGTTAGGGTTATGGTTAGGGTTAGGGGTGTGTTGGGGCTAGTGTTGGAGTTAGAATTGAGGGGTTTCCACTGTTTAGGCACATCAGGGGTCTCCAAAGGCGACATGGCGCCACCATTGATTTTCAGCCAATCTTGCGTTCAAAAAGTCAGATGATGCTCCCTCCCTTCCGAGCCCCAACTTGCGCCAAAACAGTGGTTTACCCAAACATATGGGTTATCAGCATACTCAGGGAAAATTGCACAACAGCTTTTGGGGTCTAATTTCTCCTGTTACCCTTGGGAAAATAAAAAAATGGGGGGCTAAAAACTTATTTTTGTGGAAAAAAAAGGATTTTTTATTTTCACGGCTCTGCGTTATATATTTCTGTGAAGCACTTGGGGGTTCAAAGTGCTCACCACACATCTAGAAAAGTTCCTTGGGGGGTCTAGTTTCCAAAATGGGGTCACTTGTGGGGGGTTTCTACTGTTTAGACACATCAGGGGCTATGCAAACGCAACGTGACGTCCGCAGACCATTCCATCAAAGTCGGCATTTCAAAACATCACTACTTCCCTTCCGAGCCCTGGCGTGTGCCCAAACAGTGGTTCCCCCCCACATATGGGGTATCAGCCTACTCAGGACAAACTGGACAACAACTTTTGGGGTCCAATTTCTCCTGTTACCCTTGTGAAAATAAAAAATTGCTTGCTAAAAAATAATTTTTGAGGAAAGAAAAATTATTTTTTATTTTCACGGCTCTGTGTTATAAACTTCTGTGAAGCACCTAGGGGTTCAAAGTGCTCACCACACATCTAGATAAGTTCCTTGGCAGATCTAGTTTCCAAAATGGGGTCACTTGTGGGGGGTTTCTACTGTTTAGGCACATCAGGGGCTCTGCAAACGCAATGTGATGTCCGCAGACCATTCCATCAAAGTCTGCATTCCAAAACGTTACTACTTCCCTTCCGAGCCCTGACGTGTGCCCAAACAGTGGCTTACCCCCACATATGGGGTATCAGCCTACTCAGGACAAACTGGACAACAACTTTTGGGGTCCAATTTCTCCTGTTACCCTAGTGAAAATAAAAGATTGCCGGCTAAAAAATAATTTTTGAGGAAAGAAAAATGATTTTTTATTTTCATGGCTCTGCGATATAAACTTCTGTGAAGCACTTGGGGATTCAAAGTGCTCCTTGCACATCCAGATTAGTTCCTTGGGAGATCTAGTTTCCAAAATGGGGTCACTTGTGGGGGAGCTCCAATGTTTAGGCACACAGGGGCTCTCCAAACGCAACATAGTGTCCGCTAAAGATTGGAGCTAATTTTTCATTCAAAAAGTCAAATGGCGCTCCTTCCATTCCGAGCCTTGCCCTGTGCCCAAACAGTGGTTTACCCCCACATCTGAGGTATCGTTGTACTCAGAAGAAATTGCCCAACAAATTTTAGGATCCATTTTATCCTGTTGCCCATGTAAAAATGAAAAAATTGAGGCTAAAATACATTTTTTGTGAAAAAAAAGTACTTTTTCATTTTTACGGATCAATTTGTGAAGCACCTGGGGGTTCAAAGTGCTCACTATGCATCTAGATAAGTTCCTTGGGGGGGCCTAGTTTCCAAAATGGGGTCACTTGTGGGGTAGCTCAAATGTTTACGCACACAGGGTCTCTCCAAACGTGACATGGTGTCAGCTAACTATTGGAGCTAATTTTTCATTCAAAAGTCAAATGGCGCACCTTTCCTTCCGAGCCTTGCCATGCGCCTAAACACTGGTTTCTGACCACATATGAGGTATCGTTGTACTCAGAAGAATTTGCCCAACAAATTTTAGGATCCATTTTATCCTGTTGCCCATGTAAAAATGAAAACATTGAGGCTAAAAATGTTTTTTTGTGAAAAAAAAGTACATTTTCATTTTTACTGATCAATTTATGAAGCACCTGAGGGTTCAAAGTGCTCACTATACATCTAGATAAGTTCCTTGGGGGGTCTAGTTTCCAAAATGGGGTCACTTGTGGGGGAGATCCAATGTTTAGGCACACAGGGGCTCTCCAAACGTGACATGGTGTCCCCTAAAGATTTGAGTCAATTTTTAATTCAAAAAGCCAAATGGCGCTCCTTCCCTTCCGAGCCCTGTCGTGCACCCAAACAGTGGTTCCCCCCCACATATGGGGTATTGGCGTACTCAGGACAAATTGTACAATAACTTTTGGGGTCCAGTTTCTCTTTTTACCCTTGGAGAAATAAAAACAATGTTGCTAAAAGATCATTTTTGTGACTAAAAAGTTAAATGTTAATTTTTTCCTTCCATGTTGCTTCTGCTGCTGTAAAGCACCTGAAGGGTTAATAAACTTCTTGAGGGTATGTGCACACGTTGCGGTTTTTACTGCGGATCCGCAGCATTTTTGACGCTGCAGATCCGCAGCAGTTTTCCATGCTGTGTACAGTACCATGTTAACCTATGGAAACTAAAAACCGCTGTGCACATGTGCGGAAACGCAGCAGTTTATTTTCCGCAGCATGTCAATTCTTTGTGTGGAATCTGCAGCAGTTTTACACCTGCTCCATATTAAAAAAACGCAGGTGTAAAACCGCAGTAGAATCCGCACAAAAACTGCGGAAAATCCGCAGTAAATCCGCAGGAATAACGCAGTGTTTTTTGCCCTGCGGATTTATCAAAATCAGTGCGGAAAAATCCTCACTCCAGTCCGCAGCGTGTGCACATAGCCTTAATGTGATTTTGAGCACCTTGAGGGGTGCAGTTTTTAGAATGGTGTCACTTTTGGGTATTTTCTGCCAGATAGACCCCTCAAACTAACTTCAAATGTGAGGTGGTCCCTAAAAAAAATAGTTTTGTAAATTTTGTTGTAAAAATGAGAAATGGCTGGTCAAATTTTAACCCTTAACTTCCTAGCAAAAAAAAAATTTATTTCCAAAATTGTGCTGATATAAAGAAGACATTTGGGTAATGTTGTTTATTAACTATTTTGTGTCACATAACTCTCTGGTTTAACAAAATAAAAATTCAAAATTTGAAAATTACGAAATTTTCGCCAAATTTCCAATTTTTTCACAAATAAACGCAAAAATTATTGACCTAAATTTACTACTAACATGAAGCCCAATATGTCACAAAAAATCAACCTCAGAATTGCTAGGATCCGTTGAAGCGTTCCGGAGTTATTACCTCATAAAGGGACACTGGTCAGAATTGCAAAAAATGGCCAGGTCATTAAGGTCAAAATGGGCTGGGTCATGAAGGGGTTAACATTGATTGATTCACTGTCACTTTACTTTTATATACAGTTTTATAAAGGGGTTTATTCTGACTCTTGAATATCCTTTCCCACATCTAATGTCTGTGGTGTGACACTTTCTACTGGTGCACCTGCACCCTGTATACAAGTAGCCCTGTTTTGATACTTACGCTCTAATATTTGTAACTGACTATGTTATTATTCATTCTCTGTTATTAAAGTATATATATATGCTCCATTTTTTGTATTTGAACTTTCACAGATCGAGCTGGAACCCAGGATCTGTTCTTGGGTTAGGTATCTCTTCCAGTGGGTGAGGTATTGGAACGACATGTCCAAAACATCACTGCTCTAGAAGAGATCTGCATGGAGGAATGAGCCAACATACCACTAAGGCAGGTTTCACACGTCAGTGGCTTCGGTACGTGTGGTGACAGTTTCCTCACGTACCGGAGACACTGACTCACGTAGACACATTAAAATAAATGTGTCTCTGCACATGTCAGCGTGTTTTCACGGACCGTGTGTCCGTTTGCAAAACACGGAGACATGTCCGCTTTTCTTCGGCAGCACGGTCCGCAAAGCATCCCGCACACGTGCACACGGAGAACAGTGTGCACTCTCCTCCGTGTGCACGTACCGCCGCAGGAGAAACAGCGCTACAGTTAAGCGCTGTTCCCTGCTTGTGGTGCTGAAGGCGGCATTCATCTCTTGTACCCTGCAGCGCTCGCAGGAGAAAAGAGATGAAAATTTTTTGTTAAAAATAAAGTTTGGGGTCACCTCCCGCCTCCCACCCCTCGTGCGCCCGCCCGCTTGCAGAAGAAATACTCACCCAGCTCCCGTGATGCCTCCTCTCAGCGCCGGCAGCTTGTCCTGTGTGAGCGGTCACGTGGTACCGCTCATTACAGTGATGAATATGCGGCTCCACCTCCCATAGTGATTATTTGAAGGAATATATATATACTAGCTGTTTCCAGCCAGCTAACGCTCGGCAGGCTCATTGCTATCTAATTAACGCTGCTGGTGATTAAACTAAAGTAAATAATGACAACATTCAATAGCGCTTACGCAGGTGGTAAATTAACTTAAAATGAAGTTAATAACAATAATTGTGGTAATGTGGTGGGGGGGCGGGATTATCTGTGGTAATGTGGTGGGGGGTGGGATTATGTGTGGTGATGTGGTGGGAGCGGGATTATGTGTGATGTGGGGGGGCGGGATTGTGTGGTAATGTGGTGGGGGGCGGGATTATGTGTGGTAATATGGTGGGGGGCGGGATTGTGTGTGGTAATGTGGTGGGGGGTGGGAGTATGTGTGGTGATGTGGTGGGGCGGGATTATGTGTGGTAATGTGGTGGGAGGTGGGATGTGTGGTGATGTGGTGGGGGGGCGGAATTACGTGTGGTGATGTGGTGGTGGGGCAGGATTATGTGTGGTGATGTGGTGGGGCGGGATTATGTGTGGTGATGTAGTGGGGGGCGAGATTATGTGTGGTAATGTGGGGGGTGGGATTATCTGTAGTAATGTGGTGGGGGCGGGATTATGTGTGGTGATGTGGTGGAGGGGCGGGATTATGTGTGGTGATGTGGGGGCGGGATTATGTGTGGTAATGTGGTGGGGGTTGGGATGTGTGGTGATGTGGTGGGGGGGCGGAATTACGTGTGGTGATGGGGCGGCAGGGCCGGCGTCAGCACCCGGCGTACCCGGGCAAGTGCCGGGGCCCTGGCGAGACAGGGGGGCCCATTTAGGGCCGGCGTTAGGGGCAGGCTGCCCGCATGCAGCCCCTGAGGCAGACATCTGCGGTCCGAGGTGCACGCTAGAAGAGAGGAGGCAGAGGCAGCACGGAGCTCTGGGACTTTTGCAGCTGCTGGAGAGCCGCCCACAATCCGTCGCCATGGATACGCAGAGCAGAGTGACTTCCGACTGTCCAGTGCCTGGAGAATGAGCCGAGCGTCGCCAAACAGGAAGTGTGCAGCACCTGCCACCTGGAACAAAGGATTGCGGGGGCTGTTGTGTATCCGCTTTTTGGGCTCCCCTGGTGGTTGCTGGTGGTACTGGTGACTTGTTTGCACTTTGCTTCTTCTGTTCACCTGCTTCCATCAGTGTTTGGGAGTTTCCTATTTAGCCTTGCTCTCCAGTCATTTCCTTGCCGGTCATCATTGTAACCAGAGCCTTCGGTTGCATGTTCCTGCTACTAGTCTGCTGATCAGCTAAGTGGACTTTGTCCTTTTGTTTTGTACCTTTTGTCCAGTTTGCAGTTTTTGTATTTCTCTGTAGCTGGAAGCTCTTGCGGGCTGAAATTGCCACTCCTGTGTCATGAGTTGACACAGGAGTCTTAAAGTAATTTCAGGATGGTTTTTGAAAGGGTTTTCAGTTGACCGTGAAGTCCTCTTTTGTATCCTTCTGCTATCTAGTAAGTGGACCTCTCTTTGCTAAATCTACTTTCATACTGTGTATGTCTTTTCCTCTTAATTCACCGTTATTACATGTGGGGGGCTGCTATCATCTTTTGGGGTATTTCCCTAGAGGTAAGCCAGGTCTGTTTCTTCCTCTACCAGGCGTAGTTAGTCCTCCGGCTGGCGCGTGGCATATAGGAAGCCGTAGGTATGCTCCCTGGCTACTGTTAGTTGTGTGGTAGATTTAGCTCACGGCCAACTCGAGTTTCCATCACCCGAGAGCTCGTTCGTTACTTATTTGTTTTTTACGTTCCCTTGCCATTGGGAACCATGACAGTATGACCGGCCTACAAAGTGTTAATTGTTTGGGCTGAAGCAGGAGAAAAAGAAGTGTTGAAGGGAAATTTTTTTTTTTTTTCTTTCCTTTTCCTCAGAGTTTTGCTGCCTAGCCCTTAATTGCTGTCTAGCTGCTTCTTACCTCCTCTTAACCCTTGAATGGCTCTGACCTTAGCTGTTTAATATGGATGTCCAGAGTTTGGCTGCAGGTTTAAATAATCTTGCTACGAAGGTTCAAAATTTACAAGATTTTGTTATACATGCTCCTATTTCTGAACCTAAAATCCCTACACCAGAGGTGTTTTCCGGAGATAGATCTCGGTTTTTGAATTTCAAATATAATTGTAAATTATTCCTTTCTCTCAGACCTCACTCCTCAGGAGATCCTGTCCAGCAGGTTAAGATTGTAATCTCTTTGCTGCGAGGTGACCCTCAAAATTGGGCATTTTCATTGGCACCAGGGGATCCTGCGTTGCTCAATGTGGATGCGTTTTTCCTGGCTTTAGGGTTGCTTTATGAGGAACCTAATTTGGAGATTCAAGCTGAAAAAGCTTTGATAGCCCTATCTCAAGGGCAAGATGAAGCGGAGATATACTGCCAAAAATTTCGTAGGTGGTCTGTGCTTACTCAGTGGAATGAGTGCGCCTTAGCGGCAAATTTCAGAGAGGGCCATTCTGATGCCATTAAAGATGTTATGGTCGGGTTCCCTGCGCCTACAGGTCTGAATGAGTCCATGACAATGGCAATTCAGATTGATCGGCGTTTGCGGGAGCGCAAACCCGTGCACCATTTGGCGGTATCTTCTGAAGAGACGCCAGAGAAAATGCAATGTGACAGAGTTATGTCCAGAAGCGAGCGGCAGAATTATAGGCGTAGAAATGGCTTATGCTTCTATTGTGGTGATTCTGCTCATGTTATATCGGCATGCTCTAAGCGTACTAGGAAGGTTGACAAGTCCATTTCAATTGGCACTTTACAGTCCAAATTTATTTTGTCTGTAACCTTGATTTGTTCATTATCAGTTATTACCGTGGATGCCTATGTGGACTCGGGCGCCGCTCTGAGTCTTATGGACTGGTCCTTTGCCAGGCGCTGTGGGTTTGATTTAGAGCCTCTGGAAGTCCCTATACCTCTGAAGGGTATTGATTCTACACCTTTGGCTTGTAATAAACCACAGTTCTGGACGCAAGTGACTATGCGTATGACTCCAGACCATCAGGAGGTGATTCACTTCCTTGTGTTGTACAATTTACATGATGTTTTGGTGCTTGGATTACCATGGTTACAGTCTCATAACCCAGTCCTTGACTGGAAGGCTATGTCTGTGTTAAGCTGGGGATGTCGGGGGGCTCATGGGGACACTCCTATGGTGTCCATTTCGTCATCTATTCCATCTGAGATTCCGGCATTTTTGTCTGATTATCGTGATATTTTTGAAGAGCCTAAGATTGGTTCACTCCCTCCTCACAGGGATTGTGATTGCGCCATAGATCTGATTCCTGGCAGTAAATTTCCAAAGGGTCGTTTGTTTAACCTATCTGTACCTGAACATGCTGCTATGCGCGAGTATATTAAGGAGTCCCTGGAAAAGGGACATATTCGTCCTTCTTCATCACCTTTAGGAGCCGGTTTTTTCTTTGTCTCTAAAAAGGATGGCTCTCTGAGGCCTTGTATTGATTATCGTCTCCTGAATAAAATTACAGTCAAATATCAGTATCCGTTGCCTTTGCTGACTGATTTGTTTGCTCGCATAAGGGGGGCTAAGTGGTTCTCTAAGATTGATCTTCGTGGGGCGTATAATTTGGTGCGAATTAAGCAGGGGGATGAGTGGAAGACCGCATTTAATACGCCTGAGGGCCATTTTGAGTATTTGGTAATGCCTTTCGGCCTTTCTAATGCACCTTCTGTCTTTCAGTCCTTGATGCATGATATTTTCCGGGAATGTTTTGATAAATTTATGATTGTGTACTTGGATGATATTTTGATTTTTTCTGATGACTGGGAGTCTCATGTTCAGCAGGTCAGGAGGGTTTTTCAGGTTTTGCGGGAGAATTCTTTGTGTGTAAAGGGTTCAAAGTGTGTTTTTGGGGTTCAAAAAATTTCATTTTTGGGGTATATTTTTTCCCCTTCTTCTATTGAGATGGACCCTGTCAAGGTTCGGGCTATTTACGACTGGACGCAGCCTACTTCTCTGAAGAGTCTCCAGAAATTCTTGGGCTTTGCTAATTTTTATCGTCGATTTATAGCTGGTTTTTCTGGCGTTGCTAAACCTCTGACGGATTTGACTAAAAAGGGTGCTGATGTTGCCAATTGGTCCCCTGCTGCCGTGGAGGCCTTTCGGGAGCTTAAGCGCCGCTTTTTGTCTGCCCCTGTGTTGCGCCAGCCTGATGTTTCTCTTCCCTTTCAGGTTGAGGTCGATGCTTCCGAGATCGGAGCGGGGGCGGTTTTGTCGCAGAAAAGTTCCGACTGCTCAGTGATGAGACCTTGTGCGTTCTTTTCACGAAAATTTTCGGCCGCCGAGCGAAACTATGATGCTGGTAATCGGGAGCTTTTGGCCATGAAGTGGGCATTTGAGGAGTGGCGTCATTGGCTTGAGGGTGCCAGACATCAGGTGGTAGTTTTGACTGATCACAAGAATTTAATTTATTTGGAGTCTGCCAGGCGCCTGAATCCTAGACAGGCACGTTGGTCGTTGTTCTTTTCCAGGTTTAATTTTGTGGTCTCGTACTTACCGGGTTCTAGGAATGTGAAAGCAGATGCTCTTTCTAGGAGTTTTGAGCCTGACTCTCCTGGGAATTCTGAACCTGCTGGTGTCCTTAAGGATGGAGTGGTTTTGTCTGCTGTCTCTCCAGATTTGCGACGTGCTTTGCAAGAATTTCAGGCGGATAGACCTGATCGTTGTCCGTCTGGTAGACTGTTTGTTCCTGACGAGTGGACCACTAGAGTCATCTCGGAAGTTCATTCTTCTACTCTGGCAGGTCATCCGGGAATTTTTGGCACCAGAGATTTGGTGGCTAGATCCTTCTGGTGGCCTTCCCTGTCTCGAGATGTGCGTGTTTTTGTGCAGTCTTGCGATGTGTGTGCTCGGGCCAAGCCTTGTTGTTCTAGGGCTAGTGGGTTGTTGTTGCCCTTGCCTATTCCGAAGAGGCCTTGGACGCACATCTCTATGGACTTTATCTCGGATCTCCCTGTTTCTCAGAAGATGTCTGTCATCTGGGTGGTGTGTGACCGTTTTTCTAAAATGGTTCATTTGGTGCCATTGCCTAAGTTGCCTTCCTCATCTGAGTTGGTCCCTCTGTTTTTTCAAAATGTGGTTCGCTTGCATGGTATTCCGGAAAACATCGTTTCTGACAGGGGTACCCAGTTCGTGTCTAGATTTTGGCGGGCAGTCTGTGCCAGGTTGGGCATTGATTTGTCCTTTTCGTCTGCATTCCATCCTCAGACCAATGACCAGACGGAGCGAACTAATCAAACTTTGGAGACTTATTTGAGGTGTTTTGTGTCTGCGGATCAGGATGATTGGGTTGCCTTTCTGCCATTGGCGGAGTTTGCTCTTAATAATCGGGCTAGTTCTGCCACTTTGGTTTCTCCTTTCTTTTGCAATTCAGGGTTTCATCCGCGTTTTTCATCTGGTCAGGTTGAGTCTTCGGATTGTCCTGGAGTGGATGCGGTGGTGGATCGGTTGCATCGGATTTGGGGACAAGTGGTGGATAATTTGGAATTGTCCCAGGAGAGGACTCAGCAGTTTGCTAACCGTCGTCGTCGTGTTGGTCCCCACCTTCGCGTTGGGGACTTGGTGTGGTTGTCTTCCCGTTTTGTCCCTATGAGGGTTTCTTCTCCCAAATTTAAGCCTCGGTTTATCGGTCCTTATAGGATTTTGGAGATTCTTAACCCTGTTTCCTTTCGTTTGGACCTCCCGGCATCTTTCGCGATCCATAATGTGTTCCATCGGTCGTTGTTGCGGAGATATGAGGTACCGGTGGTTCCTTCTACTGAACCTCCTGCTCCTGTGCTGGTGGAGGGTGAATTGGAGTACGTCGTGGAGAAGATCTTGGACTCCCGTATTTCCAGACGGAGACTTCAATATCTGGTTAAATGGAAAGGCTATGGTCAGGAAGATAATTCTTGGGTAACTGCCTCTGATGTTCATGCCTCGGATTTGGTTCGTGCCTTTCATAGGGCTCATCCAGATCGCCCTGGCGGTTCTTGTGAGGGTTCGGTGCCCCCTCCTTAAGGGGAGGGTACTGTTGTGTATCCGCTTTTTGGGCTCCCCTGGTGGTTGCTGGTGGTACTGGTGACTTGTTTGCACTTTGCTTCTTCTGTTCACCTGCTTCCATCAGTGTTTGGGAGTTTCCTATTTAGCCTTGCTCTCCAGTCATTTCCTTGCCGGTCATCATTGTAACCAGAGCCTTCGGTTGCATGTTCCTGCTACTAGTCTGCTGATCAGCTAAGTGGACTTTGTCCTTTTGTTTTGTACCTTTTGTCCAGTTTGCAGTTTTTGTATTTCTCTGTAGCTGGAAGCTCTTGCGGGCTGAAATTGCCACTCCTGTGTCATGAGTTGACACAGGAGTCTTAAAGTAATTTCAGGATGGCTTTTGAAAGGGTTTTCAGTTGACCGTGAAGTCCTCTTTTGTATCCTTCTGCTATCTAGTAAGTGGACCTCTCTTTGCTAAATCTACTTTCATACTGTGTATGTCTTTTCCTCTTAATTCACCGTTATTACATGTGGGGGGCTGCTATCATCTTTTGGGGTATTTCCCTAGAGGTAAGCCAGGTCTGTTTCTTCCTCTACCAGGCGTAGTTAGTCCTCCGGCTGGCGCGTGGCATATAGGAAGCCGTAGGTATGCTCCCTGGCTACTGTTAGTTGTGTGGTAGATTTAGCTCACGGTCAACTCGAGTTTCCATCACCCGAGAGCTCGTTCGTTACTTATTTGTTTTTTACGTTCCCTTGCCATTGGGAACCATGACAGGGGGCCGGGGGGGATGCAGAGCCTGGCTGGGAGGACAAGATATGGGCTCTGATATACTGATTGGGTTGTGTTATATACTACGTGGTGGGCTGCTATATGCTACGTGGGCTGCTATATACTACATGGGCTGGGCTGCTATATTCTACGTGGGCTGCTATATACTTCTACGTGGGCTGCGCTATATACTACGTTGGCTGCTATATGCTACATGGGCTGCGCTGCTATATACTACGTGGGCTGGGCTGCTATATACTACGTTGGCTGCTATATACTACATGGGCTGTGCTGCTATATACTACATGGGCTGGGCTGCTATATACTACGTTGGCTGCTATATACTACTTGGGCTGCTTTATACTATGTGGGCTGGGCTGCTATATACTATGTGGGCTGCTATATACTACATGGGCTGCACTGCTATATGCTACGTGGGCTGGGCTGCTATATACTACGTTGGCTGCTATATACTACATGGGCTGCTATATACTACGTGGGCTGCTATATACTACGTGGGCTGTGTTATATACTACGTGGGCAGTGTTATATACTACATGGGCAGTGTTATATACTACATGGGCTGCTATATACTACGTAGGCAGTGCTGTATACTACTATGTGGGCAGTGCTGTATACTACTGTGTGGCTGTGCTATATACTACTATGTGGGCAGTGCTGTATACTACTATGTGGGCAGTGCTGTATTCTACTGTGTGGGCTGTGCTATATACTACTGTGTGGGCTGTGCTATATACTACTGTGTGGGCTGTGCTATATACTACTGTGTGGGCTGTGCTATATACTACTGTGTGGGCTGTGCTTTATACTACTGTGTGGGATGTGCTATATACTACTGTGTGGACTGTGCTATATACTACTGTGTGGGCTGTACTGTATACTACTGTGTGGGCAGTGCTGTATACTGCTATGTGGGCTGTGCTGTATACTACATGGCTGTTCTATAAACTACGTGGGCCTTGTTATATACTATGTGGCTGTGCTATATACTATATGGGCTGTTATGTGATACGTTGGCTGTGCTATATACTACGTGGCTGCGTTATATGCTACGTGGGCTGTTATATACTACATGGCTGTGTTATATGCTACGTGGCTGTGCTATATACTACGTGGGCTGTGTTATATAGTACATGGCTGTGTTTATATGCGATCATGAATCGTGGTATGTGTTAAAGGGGGGGCTCACTGAGACTCTTTTGCCCGGGGCCCTCAAAAACCTGGAGCAGGCCCGGTGGGGCGGGATCATGTGGGGTGATGTGGGGGGGCGGGATTATGTGTGGTAATGTAGTGGGGGGCGAGATTATGTGTGGTAATGTGGTGGGGGGTGGGATTATCTGTAGTAATGTGGTGGGGGGCGGGATTATGTGTGGTGATGTGGTGGAGGGGCGGGATTGTGTGTGGTGATGTGGTGGGGGGCGGAATTATCTGTGGTAATGTGGGGGGCGGGATTATCTGTGGTAATGTGGTGGGGGGCAGGATTATGTGTAGTAATGTGGTGGGGGGCAGGATTATGTGTAGTAATGTGGTGGGGGAGGGATTATGTGTGGTAATGTGGTGGGGGGCGAGATTATGTAGTAATGTGGTGGGGGGTGGGATTATCTGTGGTAATGTGGTGGGGGCGGGATTAAGTGTAGTAATGTGGTGGGGGATGGGATTATGTGTGGTAATGTGGTGGGGGAGGGATTATGTTGTGATGTGGTGGAGGGGCGGGATTATGTGTGGTAATGTGGTGGGGGGCAGGATTGTGTGTGGTGATGTGGTGAGGGCGGGATTAGGTGGGGGGAGGGATTATGTGTGGTAATGTGGTAAGAGGGCGGGATTATGTGTTGTGATGTGGTGGGGGCGATATTATGTGTGGTGATGTGGTGAGGGGGTGGGATTATGTGTAGTAATGTGGTGGGGGCGGGATTATGTGTGGTAATGTGGTGGAGGGGCGGGATTATGTGCGGTAATGTGGAGGGTTGGCGGGATTATGTGTGGTAATGTGGTGGGGGGCGGGATTATGTGTGGTGATGTGGTGGGGGGTGGGATTATGTGTGGTGATGTGGTGGTGGGGCGGGATTATGTGTGGTGATGTAGTGGGGGGGCGAGATTATGTGTGGTAATGTGGTGGGGGGTGGGATTATCTGTAGTAATGTGGTGGGGGGCGGGATTATGTGTGGTGATGTGGTGGAGGGGCGGGATTATGTGTGGTGATGTGGGGGCGGGATTATGTGTGGTAATGTGGTGGGGGTTGGGATGTGTGGTGATGTGGTGGGGGGGCGGAATTACGTGTGGTGATGGGGCGGGATTATGTGGGGTGATGTGGGGGCGGGATTATGTGTGGTAATGTAGTGGGGGGCGAGATTATGTGTGGTAAGGTGGTGGGGGGTGGGATTATCTGTAGTAATGTGGTGGGGGGCGGGATTATGTGTGGTGATGTGGTGGAGGGGCGGGATTATGTGTGGTGATGTGTTGGGGGGCAGGATTGTGTGTGGTGATGTGGTGGGGGGCGGAATTATCTGTGGTAATGTGGGGGGCGGGATTATCTGTGGTAATGTGGTGGGGGGCAGGATTATGTGTAGTAATGTGGTGGGGGGCAGGATTATGTGTAGTAATGTGGTGGGGGAGGGATTATGTGTGGTAATGTGGTGGGGGGGCGAGATTATGTAATAATGTGGTGGGGGGGTGGGATTATCTGTGGTAATGTGGTGGGGGCGGGATTAAGTGTAGTAATGTGGTGGGGGATGGGATTATGTGTGGTAATGTGGTGGGGGGAGGGATTATGTTGTGATGTGGTGGAGGGGCGGGATTATGTGTGGTAATGTGGTGGGGGGCAGGATTGTGTGTGGTGATGTGGTGAGGGCGGGATTATCTGTGGTAATGTGGTGGGGGGGCAGGATAATGTGTAGTAATGTGGTGGGATATGTGTGGTAATGTGGTGGGGGGAGGGATTATGTGTGGTAATGTGGTGGGAGGGCGGGATTATATGTTGTGATGTGGTGGGGGCAATATTATGTGTAGTAATGTGGTGGGGGCAGGATTATGTGTGGCAATGTGGTGGAGGGGCGGGATTATGTGCGGTAATGTGGAGGGTTGGCGGGGTTATGTGTGGTAATGTGGTGGGGGGCGGGATTATGTGTGGTGATGTGGTGGGGGGCGGGATTATGTTTGGTGATGTGGTGGTAATGTGGTGGGGGGTGGGATTATGTGTAGTAATGTGGTGGGGGGCCGGGATTATTTGTAGTAATGTGGTGGTGGGCATCATTATGTGTAGTAATGTGGTGCGGGGGCGGGATTATATGTGGTGATTCTTGTGTGGTGATGTTGTGGGGGGCTGGGATTATGTGTGGTGATGTGGTGGGGGGCAGGATTATGTGTGGTGATGTGGTGGGGGGCGGGATTATGGGTGGTAATGGGGTGGGGGGCGGGATTGTGTGTGTGGTAATGTGGTGGGGGGCGGGATTGTGTGTGTGGTGATGTGGTGGGAGGGCGGGATTGTGTGTGTTGGGGGCGGGATTGTGTGTGGCAATGTGTTGGGGGGCGGGATTGTGTGTGGTAATGGGGTGGGGGCGGGATTATGTGTGGTAATGGGTGGGGGGCGGGATTATGTGTGGTGATGTGGTTGGGGCGGAGCTACTGTGCAGAGGGCGGGAGTAGCGAGTAATAACGATGCCTCATATATATAGATATGTACAGTTAGGTCCATATATATTTGGACAGAGACAACATTTTTCTAATTTTGGTTATCGACATTACCACAATGAATTTTAAACAAAACAATTCAGATGCAGTTGAAGTTCAGACTTTCAGCTTTCATTTGAGGGTATCCACATTAAAATTGGATGAAGGGTTTAGGCATTTCAGCTCCTTAACATGTGCCACCCTGTTTTTAAAGGGACCAAAAGTAATTGGACAATTGACTCCAAGGCTATTTCATGGACAGGTGTGGGCAATCCCTTTGTTATGTCATTCTCAATTAAGCAGATAAAAGGCCTGGAGTTGATTTGAGGTGTGGTACTTGCATTTGGAAGGTTTTGCTGTGAAGGAAACATGCGGTCAAAGGAGCTCTCCATGCAGGTGAAACAAGCCATCCTAAAGCTGCGAAAACAGAAAAAACCCATCCGAGAAATTGCTACAATATTAGGAGTGGCAAAATCTACAGTTTGGTACATCCTGAGAAAGAAAGAAAGCACTGGTGAACTCATCAATGAAAAAAGACCTGGGCGCCCACGGAAGACAACAGTAGTGGATGATCACAGAATAATCTCCATGGTGAAGAGAAACCCCTTCACAACAGCCAACCAAGTGAACAATACTCTCCAGGAGGTCGGCGTATCAATATCCAAATCTACCATAAAGAGAAGACTGCATGAAAGTAAATACAGAGGGTTCACTGCACGGTGCAAGCCACTCATAAGCATCAAGAATAAAAAGGCTAGACTGGACTTTATTAAAAAAAACATCTAAAAAAGCCAGCACAGTTCTGGAAGAACATTCTTTGGACAGATGAAACCAAGATCAACCTCTACCAGAATGATGGAAAGAGAAAAGTATGGCAAAGACGTGGTACAGCTCATGATCCAAAGCATACCACATCATCTGTAAAACACAGCGGAGGCAGTGTGATGGCTTGGGCATGCATGGCTGCCAGTGGCATTGGGTCACTAGTGTTTATTGATGATGTGACACAGGACAGAAGCAGCCAAATGAATTCTGAGGTATTCAGAGCCATACTGTGTGCTCAGATCCAGCCAAGTGCAGCAAAACGGATTGGTCGTCGTTTCATACTACAGATGGACAATGACCCAAAACATAAAGACAAAGCAACCCAGGAGTTTATTAAAGCAATGAAGTGGAATATTCTTGAATGGCCAAGTCAGTCACCTGATCTCAACCCAATTGAGCATGCATTTCACTTGTTAAAGACTAAACTTCAGGCAGAAAGGCCCACAAGCAAACAACAACTGACAACCACCTCAGTGAAGGCCTGGCAGAGCATCAAAAAGGAGGAAACACAGCATCTGTGATGTCCATGAGTTCAAGACTTCAGGCAGTCATTGCCAACAAAGTGTTTTCAACCAAGTACTAAAAATGAAAATTTTATTTAAAATTATTGAATCTGTCCAATTACTTTTGGACCCTTTAAAAACAGGGTGGCACATGTTAAGGAGCTGAAACGCCTAAACCCTTCGTCCAATTTTAATGTGGATACTCTCAAATGAAAGCTGAAAGTCTGAACTTCAACTGCATCTGAATTCTTTTGTTTAAAATTCATTTTGGTAATGTCTATAACCAAAATTAGAAAAATGTTGTCTCTGTTCAAATATATATGGACCTAACTGTATATTATATATATATATTTATATATAGTGACAAAGTCAGTGGCAAAGTGCTGGAGGAAAAAATCACAGAGAAAATAGCAGAGATCATTACCTGCCGAAGCCTCCAAACAAATGCACTAGCAGGGCGCATCGGACCCGATTAATGATGGCAAAAACACAAGTGCAAAAAATACCGATGAAACAACCACTTTCAATCCAGTGTTGGCGGTTTGGCATTAGTGCACAAAAAGATAAGAGATAATAGTCTGTATGTGGCATTGTTCACACAGGCAATGCAGAGCATCTGGTTTACAGCCTATTACTAATGCACACACAGGCGGGCCGTCCAGTGCTACAAAATGCATGCTGTGTGAATAGAGGCCTACAGTTTACAGAGCCATCTTGGTCCAACTGCGCCCTGCAAGATAAAGTGCAAAAAAAAACACGTATCAATGTATGTAAGGTATTAGTTTATATTGGGGCCTCAATACGTAAGCTGGCAACCCGCGTCAAGGGTCCTTACATTTTGCCAGTCCTAACGCTAAACATTGAGTAAAAGCTCACAGACACAAAAAGAGGACTTAAAAATCCTCCAGAAAATTGAAAAAAATCACAGAGAAAATAGCAGAGATGATTACCTGCCGAAGCCTAAAGTGCTGGAGGGTAGATGTTTTGCTGAGGCTATTGACTTCAGTGATTTGAAACCCAGAAGTTTTCTCCAGCACACTATGTGTTGAGAGGGGTTAAACGGCAATTTTAAGGGCTGGGCTTTTGTGGACAACCATAAAGTGGGTGGGAGGATGTCTACCTTAACTCCACTCCAGAGTGTGGTCTGGGGTTTAAATAGTCGGCCTTCTGATGCATTCGGTCTTTGGTGGACCTGGAGAGAGGAACGCCAGTGCTATGTGTCCCGATAAGGAAGATGAACCATTATATGTGAATTTTCCTGAACAGGCGGATCCCCGCAACAACTCAGACCTTCCTGTACATAATGTTATGTTTTTTATTAGACAAGAAAGGCCTCGTTTATTTTTGCTAACTCTGCACTGGCTTATGCAGCACCCTTAATAAACCAATGAGAGTCTTAACCCCTTAATGACCGCCGATACGCCTTTTAACGGCGGCCGCTAAGGGTACTTAAACCACAGCGCCGTTAATTAACGGCGCTGTGGAAAAAGTGAATAGCGCCCCCCAGAGTCGGATTTTCTCTGGGGTCTCGGTAGCCGAGACCCCAGAGAACATGATTCGGGGGGTTTTTACCGACACCCGAGTTGCGATCGCCGGTAATTAACCGTTTACCGGAGGTCGCAACAACAACAAAAAAAAAGGCGATTTGCCATTTTACCCCTTAACGACCGCCGATACGCCTTTTAACGGCGGCAGTTAAGAGTACTTAAACCACAGAGCCGTTAATTAACGGCGCTGTGGAAAAAGTGAATAGCGCCCCCCAAAGTCGGATTTTCTCTGGGGTCTCGGTTGCCGAGGGTAGCCGAGACCCCAGAGAACATGATTCGGGGGGTTTTTACCGACCCCCGAGTTGCGATCGCCGGTAATTAACCGTTTACCGGCGGTCGCAACAAAAAAAAACGCGATTTGCCATTTAATTTCTCTGTCCTCCGATGTGATCGCACCGGCGAAATGGCGGGCGCATGCGCAGTGCGCCCGCCGCCCGGCACCCGGAAGATCTTTGGGGTCTCGGCTGCCAGGGGTAGCCGAGACCCCAAAGAACATGATCGGGGTCGGTTTTTACAGACCCCTGTTTTGCGATCGCCGGTAATTAACTGTTTACCGGCGACCGCAAAAAAAAAAAAAAAAAAACGATCTGTAATTCTCTGTCCTCTGATGTGATCGCACATCAGAGGACAGAGAAATAGGGGGATTCGGGGACCCTATCATACTCACCCGGTGTCCCCGGGTCCTCCTGCGTCTCCTCTTGCCGGCCGGCTTCTTCCTCTGCAAAGAAAATGGCGGGCGCATGCGCAGTGTGCCCGCCATCTGCTGCCATCTGCCGGCCGGCAGGAGAGACGAGTTGTGGCTAAAATTAGGGTTAGGGTTAGGGCTAGGGTTAGGGTTAGGGCTAGGGTTAGGGCTAGGGTTAGGGTTAGGGTTAGGGTTAGGGCTAGGGTTAGGGCTAGGGTTAGGGCTAGGGTTAGGGCTAGGGTTAGGGTTAGGGTTAGGGCTAGGGTTAGGGCTAGGGTTAGGGCTAGAGTTGGGGCTAAATTTAGGGTTAGGGCTAGGGTTAGGGTTAGGGTTAGGCTACTTTCACACTAGTGTTTTTTGGCTTCCGTCGCAATGCGTCGTTGGAGAAAAAACACATCCTGCAAAAGTGCTTGCAGGATGCGTTTTTTCTCCATTGACTTGCATTAGCGATTCATTGCGATGGATTGCCACACGTCGCATCCGTCTTGCGACGGATGCGTCGTGCTTTGGCGGACCGTCAGCACAAAAAAACGCTACATGTAACTTTTTTTGTGCAACGTGTCCGCCATTTCCGACCGCGCATGCGCGGCCGGAACTCCGCCCCCGCCTCCCCGCACCTCACAATGGGGCAGCGGATGCGTTGAAAAAACAGCATCCGCTGCACCCGTTGTGCGGCGCTTACAACGCTAGCGTCGGTACGTCGGCCCGACACACTGCGATGGGCCGAGTACGATGCTAGTGTGAAAGTAGCCTTAGGCTTCTTTCACACTTGCGTTGGTACGGGGGGTCGCAATGCGTTGGCCCGACGTACCGACGCACGTTGTGAAAATTGTGCACAACGTGGGCAGCTGATGCAGTTTTTCAACGCATCTGCTGCCCAGTCTATGTCCTGGGGAGGAGGGGGCAGAGTTACGGCCACGCATGCGTGGAAATGGCGGACGTGACGTACAAAAAAAGGTTACATTGAACTTTTTTTGTGACGACGGTCCGCCAAAACACAATGGATCCAGTGCACGATGGACGCGACGTGTGGCCATCCATCGGTGATACAAGTCTATGGGCAAAAAAGGCATCCTGTGGGCACATTTGCAGGATCCGTTTTTTGTCCAAAACGACGGATTGTGACGGATTCCACACGACGCAAGTGTGAAAGTAGCCTTAGGGTTAGGGTTGGGGCTAAAGTTAGGGCCCAACCCTAAATTTAGACCCAACCCTAACCCTAGCCCTAACCCTAACCCTAGCCCTAACCCTAACCCTAATCTTAGCCCCAACTCGTCTCTCCTGCCGGCCGGCAGATGGCAGCAGAGACGCCATCCATTTCTTTCCAGAGGAAGAAGCTGGCAAGAGGAGACGCAGGAGGACCCAGGGACACCGGGTGAGTATGATAGGGTCCCCGAATCCCCCTATATCTCTGTCCTCTGATGTGCGATCACATCAGAGGACAGGGGATTACAGATCTTTTTTTTTTTTTTTTTTGCGGTCGCCGGTAAACAGTTAATTACCGGCGATCGCAAAACAGGGGTCAGTAAAAACCGACCCCGATCATGTTCTTTGGGGTCTCGGCTACCCCCGGCAGCCGAGACCCCAAAGATCTTCCGGGTGCCGGGCGGCGGGCGCACTGCGCATGCGCCCGCCATTTTTTCCCGGAAAAAAGATGGCGGCGCCCATCGGGAGCCACGAGGAGCACCGGGGGAGATAGGTGAGTATTGGGGGGCTATTGGGGGCCATCGAGGACACTATTTCTCTGTCCTCCGATGTGCGATCACATCGGAGGACAGAGAAATTAACCCCTTAGTGACAGAGCCAAATTGGTACTTAATGACCGAGCCAATTTATACAATTCTGACCACTGTCACTTTATGAGGTTATAACTCTGGAACGTTTTATCGGATCCCGCTGATTCTGAGATGGTTTTTTCGTGACATATTGTACTTCAAGTTAGTGGTAACATTTCTTCGATATTACTTGCGATTATTTATGAAAAAAACGGAAATATGGCGAAAATTTTGAAAATTTTGCAATTTTAAAACTTTGTATTTTTATGCCCTTAAATCAGAGAGATATGTCACGAAAAATAGTTAATAAATAACTCTGAACTCTGCCGTGTGCCCAAACAGTGGTTTACCCCCACATATGGGGCATCAGCGTACTCGGGATAAATTGGACAACAACTTTGGGGTCCAATTTCTCCTGTTACCCTTGTGAAAATAAAAACTTGGGGGCTAAAAATCTTTTTTGTGGGAAAAAAAAATATTTTTTTATTTTCACTACTCTGCATTATAAACTTCTGTGAAGCACTTGAGCATTCAAAGTTCTCACCACATATCTAGATAAGTTCCTTGGGGGGTCTAGTTTCCAAAATGGGGTCACTTGTGGGGGGTTTCTACTGTTTAGGTACATCAGGGGCTCTGCAAACGCAACATTACACCCACAGACAATTTTATCAAAGTCTGAATTCCAAAATGGCGCTCCTTCTCTTCCGAGCTCTGCCGTGTGCCCAAACAGTGGTTTACCCCCACATATGGGGTACCAGCATACTCAGGACAAATTGGAGAACAAATATTGGCATCCAATTTCTCTTGTTACCCTTGTGAAAATAAAAACTTGGGGGCTAAAAAATCTTTTTTGTGGAAAAAAAAAATATTTTATATTTTCACTACTCTGCATTATAAACTTCTGTGAAGCACCTGGGCATTCAAAGTTCTCACCACATATCTAGATAAGTTCCTTGGGGGGTCTAGTTTCCAAAATGGGGTCACTTGTGGGGGGTTTCTACTGTTTAGGTACATCAGTGGCTCTGCAAACGCAACATAACGCCCGCAGACCATTCTATCAAAAGCCTGCATTCCAAAATGGCGCTCCTTCCCTTCCGAGCTCTGCCGTGTGCCCAAACAGTGGTTTACCCCCACATACTGGGTACCAGCATACTCAGGACAAATTGGACAACAACTTTTGGGGTCCAATTTCTCTTGTTACCCTTGTGAAAATAAAAATTGGGGGGCTAAAATATCTTTTTTGTGGGAAAAAATATATTTTTTATTTTCACTACTCTGCATTATAAACTTCTGTGAAGCACTTGGGCATTCAAAGTTCTCACCACATATCAAGATAAGTTCCTTGGGGGGTCTATTTTCCAAAATGGGGTCACTTGTTGGGGGTTTCTACTGTTTAGGTACATTAGGGGTCTGCAAACGCAACATAACACCCGCAGACAATTCTATCAAAGTCTGCATTCCAAAACGGCGCTCCTTCCCTTCCAAGCTCAGCCATGCGCTCAAACAGTGGTTTACCCCCACATATTGGGTACCAGCATACTCAGGACAAATTGGACAACAACTTTTGGGGTCCAATTTCTCTTGTTACCCTTGTGAAAATAAAAACTTGGGTGTTAAAAATCTTTTTTGTTAAAAAAAAAATATTTTTTATTTTCACGACTCTGCATTATAAACTTCTGTGATGCACTTGGGCTTTCAAAGTTCTCACTACACATCTAGATAAGTTCCATGGGGGGTCTAGTTTCCAAAATTGGGTCACTTTTGGGGGGTTTCTGCTGTTTAGGCACATCAGGGGCTCTCCAAACGCGACATGGCGTCCGATCTCAATTCCAGTCAATTTTGTATTGAAAAGTCAAATGGCGCTCCTTTGCTTCCGAGCTCAGCCATGCGCCCAAACAGTGGTTTACTCCCACATATGGGGTGTCGGCATACTCAGGACAAATTGTACAACAACTTCTGGGGTCCATTTTCTCCTGTTACCCTTGGTAAAATAAAAATTTGGAGGCAAAAAGATAATTTTTGTAGAAAAAATGCGATTTTTTTATTTTCACGGCTCTACGTTATAAACTTCTGTGAAGCACCTGGGGGTTTAAAGTGCTCACCACACATCTAGATAAGTTCCTTAAGGGGTCTAGTTTCCAAAATGGTGTCATTTGTGGGGGGTTTCCACTGTTTAGGCACAACAGGAGCTCTCCAAACGTGACATGGCGTCCGATCTCAATTCCAGCCAATTCTACATTGAAAAAGTAAAACGACACTCCTTCTCTTCCAAGCTCTGCGGTGCGCCCAAACAGTGGTTTACCCCCACATATGGGGTATCGACGTACTCAGGAGAAATTGCACAACAAAATTTCAGGTTAAATTTCTGTTTTTACCCTTGTAAAAATTAAAAAAAATGGTTCTGAAGTAAAATGTTTGCAAACAAACGTTAAATGTTCATTTTTTTCTTCCACATTATTTCAGTTCCTGTGAAGTACGTAAAGGGTTAATAAACTTCTTGAATGTGGTTTTGAGCAGATTGAGGGGTGCAGTTTTTAGAATGGTGTCACACTTGGTTATTTTCTATCATATAGACCCCTCAAAATGACTTCAAAAGTGATGTGGTCCCTAAAAAAAACATGGTGTTGTAAAAATGAGAAATTGCTGGTCAACTTTTAACCCTTATAACTCCCTAACAAAAAAAAATTTTGGTTCCAAAATTGTGCTGATGTAAAGTAGACATGTGGGAAATGTTATTTATTAACTAGTTTTCGTGACATATCTCTCTGATTTAAGGGCAGAAAAGTACAAAGTTTGAAAATTGCAAAATTTTAAAAATTTTCACCATATTTCCGTTTTTTTCATAAATAATCGCAATTAATATCGAAGAAATGTTACCACTAACTTTAAGTACAATATGTCACAAAAAAACAGTCTCAGAATCAGCGGGATCCGATAAAGCGTTCCAGAGTTATAACCTCTTAAAGTGACAGTGGTCAGAATTGTAAAAATTGGCTCGGTCATTAATTACCAAATTGGCTCTGTCACTAAGGGGTTAAAGAGACAACATTCCTTTGTATACCTCTGTGTGCAGCCAAGTGAACCAATGTGCTACAGTTGGTGCTAGAGGTGCGGGCAATTTCTCTAGGAAGCATGTGTGTCATCTGTGGACAAATCATACTTCCTAGGTGAAGGCAGCCATAAACTGGAAATCGACATCAGACAACATGGAGAACCTGATTAAGCACCTTGTGAAATCTCAGCAGAAGACAATTCAGCTGCTTACAGGCTCGGACTGGCCCACCGGAGGACCGGAGGATTTTCCAGTGGACCCAGGCACTGACACCTGCTGGCATACTGGCCAGCAGCTGCCTAGGGCCCCCACTGCACCAGGGGCCCCCAGTCAGTGGTTGTGGGCCCCCTGAATCAAGGGGCCCACCCTGTGCCAGCGTAGCAGCAGCTGGAGACAGGATCCTGTCCTCGCTGCTAAAGCAAAATGAATATTCATGCTTCCCCACACCCCTATGGGTGTGGAGAGGTGTGAATACCATTTCTCTTTAATAGCGGGCAGCGTTAGCTGCAGTTAACACTGCCCGCATATAAAGCCGCACCACACACACAAAGCACTGCACCACATACACACACAGCACCGCATCACTCTCTCACACAAATCACCACACCACATACACACACCCAGGCTCACAGACACACAGAGCAGCACATCCCGGTGTCCTGCTTCCTGTCGGAGACAGGCAGCCCAGCTGGATGATGTCATCATCCAGCACGCTGTCTCAGACAGAAAGCTGCCAGCGAGGAAGAAGCTACCGAGATGTGCTGCTGCTGGGAGGTGAGCTGTGCTGTGTGTTTGTGTGCCTGCATGTGTGTATGTGGTGTGGTAATTTGTGTGTGAGTGTGAGAGAGTGATGCGGTGCTGTGTGTGTGTGAGAGGGGTGGTGGGGAAGGCAATGATGCAGGTGATGGGCAATGATGGCGCTGGGGGAAGACAATGATGGAGGTGATGGGCAATAATGGTGGTGGGGGGAGGCAATGATGGAGGTGATGGGCAATGATGGTGAGGGTAGGCAATGATGGAAGTGATGGGCAATGATGGTGGGGGAAGCAATGATGGAGGTGATGGGCAATGATGGAAGTGATGGGCAATGATGGTGGGAGAGGCAATGATGAAGGTGATGAGCAATGATGATGGGGGAGGCACTGATGGAGGTGATGGGCAATGATGGAGGTGATGGGCAATGATGGTGAGGGGGAGGCAATGATGGAGGTGATGGGCAATGATGGTGGGGGGAGGCAATGATGGAGGTGATGGGCAATGATGGTGAGGGGAGGCAATGATGGAGGTGATGGGCAATGATGGTGAGGGGAGGCAATGATGGAAGTGATGGGCAATGAAGGTGGGGGAAGCAATGATGGAGGTGATGGGCAATGATGGAAGTGATGGGCAATGATGGTGGGAGAGGCAATGATGGAAGTGATGGGCAATGATGGTGGGAGAGGCAATGATGGAGGTGATGGACAATGATGATGGGGGAAGCACTGATGGAGGTGATGGGCAATGATGGTGGGGGAGGCAATGATGGAGGTGATGGGCAATGATGGTGGTGTGGAGGCAATGATGGAGGTGATGGGTAATGATGGTGAGGGGAGGCAATGATGGAGGTGATGGGCAATGATGGTGGGGGAAGCAATGATGGTGGTGATGGGCAATGATGGTGGGGGAGGCAATGATGGAAGTGATGGGCAATGATGATGGGGGAGGCAATGATGGAGGTGATGGGCAATGATGGTGAGGGAGGCAATGATGGAGGTGATGGGCAATGATGGTGGGGGGAGGCAATGATGGAAGTGTTGTGCAATAATGGCGGTGGGGGGGCAATGATGGAGATGATGAAATGGACAATGATGGTGGTGGGAGGCAATGATGGAGGTGGAATGGGCAATGGTGGGGGAGAATGATAGGGGTGGTGGGGGAGAAGGCAATGATGGAGGGGGTGATGAGAACAATGATGGGGGTGGAGAGGGGCTGCATTATACTTTATGAGGGGGCTACATTATATTCTGTGGGGGGACTGCATTATTCTCAGGGGACTACATTATATTCTGGGGGGCTACATCATACTATATGAGGGGGCTACAGTATACTCTATGGGGGGCTGCATTATATTCTGTGGTGGGGCTGCATTATTCTCTCGGGACTACATTATATTCTGGGGGGGCTACATCATACTATATGAGGGGGCAGCTGTTATGATCCTTAGTGGTTGAGGATCACGAATTACTCCAGCTAAGTAACAAACATAGGACAAGCTCTTGGGAGGTGGCAAACTGGACTGACCGCAAATCTGAACCTATCCAAACACACTAGAAGTAGCCGGTGAACGTGCCTAAAAATCCTAGACGTCACGAGCCAGCCTGAGGAACTAACTACCCCTAGAGAGAAAGAAAGACCTCTCTTGCCTCCAGAGAAATAATCCCCAAAGATATAGAAGCCCCCAACAAATAATAACGGTGAGGTAAGAGGAAGGCACATACACAGGGGTGAAAACAGATTCAGCAAATGAGGCCCATTAATACTAGATAGCAGAAAATAGTAAAGGGGTCTGTGCGGTCAGTAAAAGACCCTTACAAAATATCCACACTGAGATTTCAAGAACCCCCGCACCAACTAACGGTGTGGGGGGAGAAACTCAGTTCCCTAGAGCAACCAGCAAGCGAGGAGATCACATCTTAGCAAGCTGGACAAGAAACATGATGAATGCTGATAATCAAAAAATGAACGGACAAAAACTTAGCTTGTCTTGGAGAGGCTGGGAGCAAGGTAATCACAAGGAATCTGAAGAGCACTGAATACATTGATAGCAGGCAAGGAACTGAGTATCCAGGTGAGGTAAATAGGAAACCAACCAAGGATAACGAACCAGCTGATGCAGCCAACCTGCAGAAAGACAACACTACACAGTACCGCTTGTGACCACTAGAGGGAGCCTAAAAATAGAGTTCACAACAGTACCCCCCCCCTTGAGGAGGGGTCACCGAACCCTCATCAAGACCCCCAGGGCGATCAGGATGAGCCGCGTGGAAGGCATGAACCAAATCGGCCGCATGAACATCAGAGGCGACAACCCAGGAATTATCCTCCTGACCATAGCCCTTCCACTTCACCAAATACTGAAGCCTCCGTCTAGAGATATGAGAATCCAAAATCTTCTCCACCACGTACTCCAATTCTCCCTCGACCAGCACCGGAGCAGGAGACTCAACAGAAGGAACCACAGGTACCACATACCTCCGCAACAAAGACCTATGGAACACATTATGAATGGCAAACGATGCTGGGAGATCCAAACGAAAAGACACCGGGTTAAGGATTTCCAAGATCTTATAAGGACCGATGAAGCGAGGCTTGAATTTAGGAGAGGAGACCTTCATAGGAACATACCGAGAAGACAGCCACACCAAATCCCCAACACGAAGTCGGGGACCCACACCGCGGCGGCGGTTGGCAAAGCGCTGAGCCTTCTCCTGTGACAACCTCAAATTGTCCACCACATGGTTCCAAATCTGCTGCAACCTATCCACCACAGAATCCACCCCAGGACAGTCAGAAGACTCAACCTGACCCGAGGAAAAACGAGGATGGAAACCAGAATTGCAGAAAAAAGGCGAAACCAAAGTAGCAGAACTAGCCCGATTATTAAGGGCAAACTCGGCCAATGGCAAAAAAGTCACCCAATCATCCTGATCAGCAGAAACAAAACATCTCAAATAAGTTTCCAACGTCTGATTAGTTCGCTCGGTTTGGCCATTAGTCTGAGGATGGAAGGCCGATGAAAAAGATAAATCAATGCCCATCTTAGCACAAAAAGTCCGCCAAAACCTGGACACAAACTGGGATCCTCTATCAGACACAATATTTTCAGGAATACCGTGCAAGCGAACCACATTCTGAAAAAATAGAGGAACCAAATCGGAGGAGGAAGGCAACTTAGGCAAGGGCACCAAATGGACCATCTTGGAAAAACGATCACACACTACCCAGATGACAGACATTTTCTGAGATACTGGAAGATCCGAAATAAAATCCATGGAAATGTGCGTCCAAGGCCTTTTCGGGACAGGCAAAGGCAAAAGCAAACCGCTGGCACGAGAACAGCAAGGCTTAGCCCGAGCACAAATCCCACAAGACTGCACAAAGGAACGCACATCCCACGACAAGGAAGGCCACCAGAAGGACCTAGCCACCAAATCTCTGGTACCAAAAATCCCAGGATGACCCGCCAACACCGAAGAATGAACCTCGGAAATAACTCTGCTGGTCCATCTATCCGGGACAAACAGTCTCTCTGGTGGACAACGGTCAGGTCTATCCGCCTGAAATTTCTGCAGCACTCGTCGCAAATCTGGGGAAATGGCAGACAAAATCACTCCCTCTCTGAGAATACCAGCCGGCTCAGAAACTCCCGGAGAGTCAGGCACAAAACTCCTAGAAAGTGCATCAGCCTTCACGTTCTTCGAACCAGGCAGGTATGAGACCACAAAGTTGAAACGGGAGAAAAACAGCGACCAACGAGCCTGTCTAGGATTCAGGCGCTTGGCAGATTCGAGGTAAATCAGTTTTGTGATCAGTCAAGACCACCACACGATGTTTAGCTCCTTCGAGCCAATGTCGCCACTCCTCAAATGCCCACTTCATAGCCAACAACTCCCGATTACCAACATCATAATTCCGCTCGGCAGGCGAAAACTTTCTTGAAAAGAAAGCACATGGCTTCATCACAGAGCCATCAGAGCTTCTCTGCGACAAAACAGCCCCTGCTCCAATCTCAGAAGCATCAACCTCGACCTGGAAAGGGAGAGAGACATCTGGTTGACATAAGACTGGAGCTGAAGAAAACCGGTGCTTCAGTTCCCGAAAGGCCTCCACGGCCGCAGGAGACGAATTAGTCACATCAGAACCCTTCTTGGTCAAATCCGTCAAAGGTTTAACCACGCTAGAAAAATTAGCGATGAAACGACGGTAAAAATTAGCAAAACCCAAGAACTTTTGAAGACTCTTAACAGACGTAGGCTGAGTCCAGTCATGAATAGCCTGGAACTTGACTGGGTCCATCTCCACAGTAGAAGGAGAAAAAATAAAACCCAAAAAGGAGACCTTCTGTACTCCGAAGAGGCATTTTGAGCCCTTCACAAATAAAGCATTAGCACGCAGAACCTGAAACACCATCCTGACCTGCTTCACATGGGACTCCCAATCATCAGAAAAAACCAAAATGTCATCCAGATAAACAATCATAAATTTATCCAGATATTCTCGGAAGATGTCATGCATGAAGGACTGAAACACAGAAGGAGCATTAGAGAGTCCAAAAGGCATCACTAAGTACTCAAAATGGCCTTCGGGCGTATTAAATGCTGTTTTCCATTCATCTCCCTGCTTAATGCGCACAAGGTTATACGCACCACGGAGATCTATCTTAGTGAACCAACTGGCCCCCTTAATCCGAGCAAACAAATCAGACAATAGTGGCAAAGGATACTGAAATTTGACTGTGATTTTATTCAGAAGACGATAATCTATACCAGGTCTCAAAGAACCGTCCTTCTTGGCCACAAAAAAAAATCCTGCACCAAGAGGGGAAGAGAATGGGCGAATATGTCCCTTCTCCAAAGACTCCTTTATATAACTCCGCATCGCGGCATGCTCTGGTATAGACAAATTAAAAAGTCGTCCCTTAGGGAATTTACTACCAGGAATTAAATTTATAGCACAGTCACAATCCCTATGAGGGGGCAGGGCACTGGACCTGGGCTCATCAAATACATCCTGGTAGTCAGACAAAAACTCAGGGACCTCAGAAGGAGTGGAAGAAGCAATAGACACCAACGGAGTATCGCCATGAATTCCCTGACAACCCCAACTTGACACAGACATAGCTTTCCAATCTAAAACTGGATTATGAGCCTGCAGCCATGGCAGACCCAAAACGACAACATCATGTAAATTATGCAGAACGAGAAAGAATCACCTCCTGATGTACGGGAGTCATGCACATGGTCATTTGCGTCCAATACTGAGGCTTATTCTCAGCCAATGGCGTAGCATCAATTCCCCTCAGAGGAATAGGAAATTCCAAAGGCTCCAGGACAAAACCGCAGCGCCTGGCAAACGACAAATCCATCAGATTCAGTGCAGCACCCGAATCCACAAAAGCCTTAACCGGGTAGGACGACAAAGAACAAATCAAAGTAACAGACAAAATAAATTTAGGCTGTATCGTACCAATGGTGACAGGTTTAGCGATTTTTTTTAAACGTTTAGAGCATGCTGAGATAACATGAGTAGAATCACCACAGTAAAAGCACAACCCATTTTGACGTCTATGACTTTGTCGCTCAATTCTGGTCAGAGTTTGGTCACATTGCATAGACTCAGGTCTCTGTTCAGAAAATACCGCCAAAGGATGAGCAGATTTGCGCTCCCGCAAACGCCGATCAACCTGAATGGCTAAAGCCATAGAATCACTCAGACTTGTAGGGGTGGGAAACCCCACCATAACATTCTTAACGGCCTCAGAAAGACCTTCTCTGAAATTTGCAGCCAGGGCACACTCATTCCATTGAGTAAGCACCGACCATTTCCGAAATTTTTGACAATACACCTCTGCTTCATCCAGACCTTGAGAGATAGCCAGCAACGCTTTTTCTGCCTGATTCTCAAGATTAGGCTCCTCATAAAGCAGTCCAAGAGCCAGAAAAAATGCATCTACATTAAGCAATGCAGGATCTCCTGGCGCCAGAGAGAATGCCCAATCTTGAGGGTCGCCACGCAACAAGGAGATAACAATTTTAACTTGCTGAGCGGAATCACCAGAGGAACGAGGTCTCAGAGACAGAAATAACTTACAATTATTCTTAAAATTCTGAAACCTAGATCTATCTCCAGAAAACAACTCAGGAATGGGTATCTTTGGTTCTGACATAGGGCTATGAATAACAAAATCCTGAATACTTTGCACCCGTGCAGTAAGATGATCCACACTAGAAGTCAGAGTCTGAATATTCATGTCTGCAGCTGAGCTCAAAACCACCCAGAATTCAAGGGGATGAAAGAAGCTAAACAGACTGCAGCAAAGGAAAAAAAAAAAAAAAATGTACTCAGGTCTTCTTTTTATCCCACTTCTGCGATGCAATAAGCACTTTTTTGGCCTGCTATACTGTTATGATCCTTAATGGTTGAGGATCACGAATTACTCCAGCTAAGTAACAAACATAGGACAAGCTCTAGGGAGGTGGCAAACTGGACTGACCGCAAATCTGAACCTATCCAAACACACTAGAAGTAGCCGGTGAACGTGCCTAAAAATCCTAGACGTCACGAGCCAGCCTGAGGAACTAACTACCCCTAGAGAGAAAGAAAGACCTCTCTTGCCTCCAGAGAAATAATCCCCAAAGATATAGAAGCCCCCAACAAATAATAACGGTGAGGTAAGAGGAAGGCACATACACAGGGGTGAAAACAGATTCAGCAAATGAGGCCCACTAATACTAGATAGCAGAAAATAGTAAAGGGGTCTGTGCGGTCAGTAAAAAACCCTTACAAAATATCCACACTGAGATTTCAAGAACCCCCGCACCAACTAACGGTGTGGGGGGAGAAACTCAGTCCCCTAGAGCAACCAGCAAGCGAGGAGATCACATCTTAGCAAGCTGGACAAGAAACATGATGAGTGCTGATAATCAAAAAATGAACGGACAAAAACTTAGCTTGTCTTGGAGAGGCTGGGAGCAAGGTAATCACAAGGAATCTGAAGAGCACTGAATACATTGATAGCAGGCAAGGAACTGAGTATCCAGGTGAGGTAAATAGGAAACCAACCAAGGATAACGAACCAGCTGATGCAGCCAACCTGCAGAAAGACAACACTACACAGTACCGCTTGTGACCACTAGAGGGAGCCTAAAAATAGAGTTCACAACAGGCAGCATTATGCCCTATGAGGGGGCTACAGTATACTCTATGGGGGGCTTATTATATTCTGTGGTGGGCTGCATTATACTATATGAGGGGGGCTGCATTATACCTTATGAGGGTGCTACATTATATTCTATGGTAGGTACTGCGTTATACCTGAGGGGGTTACATTATATTTTGTGGGGTGCTGCATTATATTCTATGAGAGGAGGCTGCATTATATTTTATGAAGGGGGCTACATTATTTTATGAGGGGGGGCTACATTATATTCTATGAGGGGGCGACATTATATTCTATGAGGGGGCTACCCCTCTATGATTCTACCCCAACCCCTGCTACATAATTAGGCTGTGTACGACCTTATATTATATCCTGATATTAGCGTGTTTTACCGCACAATTGGTGGTCTTGTATTTATTTCTATGTAGTGACACAGTGGGCCCCAAGAATGATTTTCTCTGGTGGGCCCAAGGTGCTCCAGTCCGACGCTGGCTGCTTATGTAACAGATTCAGCAGCACCAGCAGCAGCTCCAACAAGAGCAGCAACAAGACTAGTTCTGGCAACAGCAGCAGATTAAGTTGCTTCCAGAGGCCACTTGTCAGTGACCAGCAGCCCTCCCCCAAGTCCAGGTAACAACACATACATCTGGAAGGCAAAAAATGACCCCTGGTGATGATGTGGAAGCTTTTTTAACTGTGTTTGAAACTGTGGCAGGGCGAGATAAGCTGTAGCAGTGGGCAGAAGTGTTGGCCCCCTATCTAACTGGCAAGCCTCAGAAGGCTTATTATGACCGGGTCTTACAAGATCCCTGGGTATATGCCAAACTAAAAACAGATACAGGCATGCTCAGGGGTGATTATGTCTGTCCAAGCTCCCAAATGTTCCAATTGCTACATCTGGTACAGAAGTGATTGCAGCCGGAGTCCTCCACCCAAGCTAAGATGGTATAGCAGGTCATAATGGATAGATTTATCCACTCCCTTCCCAGACAGATGCAGACCTGGGTTGCCCAGGGGACTCCCAAAATGTAAAAAACCTGGTGGGCATAGAGGAAAGGCACCAGGTGGTCGAGGGGTCCCTAAGGAAGCCAGGAGGTGTTGCATCCCCATACTGGGGCTACCCAGAGGGAGCCCGAATCCCAAAAAACAGGGATTAGAGACACCACTGGGGGGAGTCTGAGGTGCCAAGGGGTCGATGAGGGATTGCCAAAGGCCGCAGGTAAAGACTTGCTCTGCTGGACACATAGCTGCCCATTGTCCTAAATCCTCCGGACAGATGGACTGCAGCCTAGGGAGGCATTGTTCATACTATGATTATCCCTGCCTGCAGTGTGAACTATCAGCCCAGTGAGGGCCACAGGTTTGTTCCGTAACAATAAATGATGTACTGGTGTCAGGACTCTTTGACTTGGGTAGTTTGGTGACCCTGGTAAAGACCACACTCCCTCTCCAGTTGATCCCTGAAAACATGTGAGTGTATTCACAGGGATGCTAAGGACTACCCTGTTTCCAGAGTGTTTATAAAAACTAACTATGGGGATGAGACTTATGAGGTTGGGGTGGTTAATGACCTACTACAAGGCTGAAGGCCCACATAGAGCATTGTTCACACAAGGGTACTGCATAGTGTCTGGTTCACAGCCTATTAGTCATGCCTAGTGTTGAGCGATACCTTCCGATATTCAAAAGTATCGGTATCGGATTGGATCGGCCGATATCCAAAAAATATCGGATATCGCCGATACCGATACCCGATACCAATGCAAGTCAATGGGACACAAATATCGGAATGTAAATAAGCCCTTTCTGTCCTTCTATATGCTGTGCCGGAGGGGGGAAGAGTGTGGGCGGTGCGTGGGCGGACACTGAGTGTCTGTGTGTGTGGGCGGGGTCTGTGCGGGCCTGCCAGGGATCTGTACGTGCCTTCCGGGGCTGTATGCGGCGTGCAGGGGATCTATGCGGCGTGCCGGGGCTGTATGTGGGCTGCGCGGGCTCCATGCAGCGTGAGGGGGTCTCTGTGCAGTGTGGGGGGGTCTCTGTGTGGCGTGGGGGGGTGTCTCTGTGCGGCATGGGGGGTCTCTGTGCGGCGTGGGGGGGTCTCTGTGCGGAGTGCTGGGGCTCTGTGCGTGTGTGCAGGCATCGTCCGATGGGACTACAAGTCCCATCGGACGATGCCTGCTACACTGACAGTGATTGACACATTAGCCAATGATGGGACAGTAGTAGTCCCATCATCCGGCTAATGTGTTGAATGAAAAAAAAAATACTCCATACATACTCCATACATGCTACATACATACATACATACATACAACATACATACTGCATACATGCTACATACATCATACATACTGCATACATGCTACATACATACAATATACATACTACATACATGCTACATACATGCTACATGCTACATACATGCTACATACATGCTACATACATACATACATACATACTGCATACATACTACATACATGCTACATAAATACATGCTACATACATGCTACATACTACATACATACATACATACATACATACATACATACATTACATACAATACATACATATAGACATACAGTACATTAAACATAGAGTACATACTCACCATTACTTGTCATTTTGATCCCCGAAGCCAGTGTCATCTGTAAAAAATATGAAAAAAACAAGCAACTAATATACTCCCTGTCCGCAGAAATCCACGAGTGTCCCACGACGATCTCCCGTGGAGAACGGCAGCAACAGCTGTTGCGACCGCTCTCTAGGGGCCCCAGGAACACAAAGACGGGAGGAAGGTATTCCTCCGCCGCAGTAAAAAGTCCCTAGTCTCAATTTATGGCATTGCTGTATGAGAAATTTTCCCAGGCAGCAATTGCCATAAAGTGAACTCAGGTAACAGTGATGCACTGCAGGAGCCATTGTCTCCTGTCAGTGTGTCACTGAGGATCCTATAGAGCAGTGACACCACCCGATGTCACTGTTCTATAGGGGAGATCGTTGTGGGACACTTGTTATTAATTGGACTACGGCGGACAGGTAGTATACGGTTTATTATTTTACGTTTTTTTGCAGGTGCTGAAGTATGGTAAGTATGGTGAAATGAAGAATATTAAAATACTTTTTCCCAATGTGTGCGTGTTTTATTAACCCTTTCTTACTATTGGATTAATTACGGATAGGCTTCTTATTGACGCCTCTCCGTTATTAACCCGGCTTAATGTCACCTTACAATAGCAAGGTGACACTAACCCCTTATTACCCCATATCCCACTGCTACACGGGAGTGGGAAGAGAGGGGCTAAGTGCCGGAATTGGTGCATCTTACAGATGCGCCATTTCTGGGGCGGCTGCGGACTGGTATTTGTAGCCGGGGGGGGGGGCAATATCCATGGCCCCTCTCTAGACTATGAATATCAGCCCGCAGCTGTCTGCGTAGCCTTTCTGGCTATAAAATATAGAGGGACCCCACATCATTTTTTGGGGGGGTCCCCCTATTTTAATAGCCAGTAAAGGCTACGTAGACAGCTGTGGGCTGATATTCATAGCAGGCTACAAATATTGGCCCCCGGCCGTCGGCTTTCCCCCTCTGGTGCAGAAAATTGCGTGGGAGCCCACGCCGTTTTTTTCCTTTTTTTTAAATTCAACGCTCATAAAGGCCTGTTTCACACTTGCGTCGGTACGGGTCCATCGCTATGCGTCAGGCTGACATACCGACGCACATTGTGAAATTTGTGCACGACATGGGCAGCGGATGCAGTTTTTCAACGCATCCGCTGCCCATTCTGAAGTGCGGGGAGGAGGGGGCAGAGTTTCTGCCGCGCATGCGCAGTAGAAAATGGCGGACGCGATGGACAAAAAAACATTCACTTGAACGTTTTTTCGTGCCGACGGTCCGCCAAAACAATACGGATCCGTTGCACGACGGACACGACGTGTCGCCATCCGTCGCGATCCGTCGCTAATAAAAGTCTATGGGAAACAAAAAAACGCATCCTGCGAGCACATTTGCAGGATCCGTTTTTTTCCGCCGTATCCGTTTTTTCCACCAGATCCGTTTTTTTCCGCCAGATCCGTTTTTTCCACCGGATCCTTTTTTTTCCACCAGATCCTTTTTTTTCCACCGGATCCGTTTTTTTCTGCCAGATCCGTTTTTTCCACCGGATCTGTTTTCTTCCGCCAGATCAGTTTTTTTTCCGCCAGATCTGTTTTTTCCACCGGATCCGTTTTTTTCTCATAGAGTTGTATTAGCGCTGGATTGCGCCTGATGGCCACTCGTTTCATCCCTTTTTTGCAGGATCCGTCAAAAAAGCTGTTTCCGCCGGATGGAAAACACATACAAACGTTTTTTCTGTCCGGCGAAAAAACGCACAGCGACGGATCCAGCAAAAACCGGATGAAACAGATGTGAAATGATGAATCTGGCCTCTGAATCCGTTTTTTCATGCATGTTTCCATTCAAATCATGAACATTTTCTTTTTATTTATTTCCAAAAACTGCATCAAAACCGGTAAAAAAACGGAACGAAAACTGCATCAAAAACTGCACCAAAAACTGCACCAAAAACCAGCATCAAAACCTGCACCAAAAACTGCACCAAAAACTACATGTCGTGTTTTGGCGGACCTTCGACACGAAAAAACGTTCAAGTGAACGTTTTTTTGTCCGTCGCGTCCGCCATTTTCTACCGCACATGTGCTTCAGAAACTCCGCCCCCTCCTCCCTGGACTTCAGAATGGGCAGCGGATGCGTTGAAAAACTGCAGCCAGGTTAATAACGGAGAGGCGTCAATAAGACGCCTATCCGTTATTAATCCAATAGTAAGAAAGGGCTAATAAAACACACACACATTAGGAAAAAGTATTTTAATATTCTTCATTTCACCATACTTACCATACTTCAGCGCCTGCAAAAAACGTAAAATAATAAAACGTATACTACCTGTCCGCCGTAGTCCAATTAATAACGAGTGTCCCACGACGATCTCCCCTATAGAACAGTGACATCTGGTGATGTCACTGCTCCATAGGATCCTCAGTGACACACTGACAGGAGACAATGGCTCCTGCAGTGCATCACTGAGGTTACCTGAGTTCAAAGTCTCACTTTATGGCAATTGCTGCCTGGGATAATTTCTCATACAGCAATGCCATAAAGTGAGACTAGGGACTTTTTTTTACAGCGGCGGAGGAATACCTTGCTCCGTCATTGTGTTCCTGGGGCCCCTGGAGAGCGGTTGCAACAGCTGTTGCTGCCATTCTCCACGGGAGATCGTCGTGGGACACTCGTGGGTTTCTGCGGACAGGGAGTATATTGGTTGTTTGTTTTTTTCATATTTTTTACAGATGACACTGGCTTCGGGGATCAAAATGACAAGTAATGGTGAGTATGTAATCTATGTTTAATGTACTGTATGTCTATATGTATGTATTGTATGTAAGGTATGAATGTATTGTATGTAGTATGCATGTAGTATGTATGTATGTATGTATGTAATATGTATGTAGTATGTATGTATGTATGTAGTATGTATGTATGTATGCAGTATGTATGTATGGAGTATGTATGTATGTATGTAGCATGTATGTAGCATGTATGTAGTATGTATGCAGTATGTATGTTGTATGTATGTGGTATGTGTGTATGTAGCATGTATGTAGCATGTAGCATGTATGTAGCATGTATGTAGTATGTAACATGTATGTAGCATGTATGTATGTAGCATGTATGTAGCATGTATGTATGTAGTATGTAGCATGTATGTAGTATGTATGTATGTAGCATGTATGTAGCATGTATGTATATATGTAGTATGTAGCATGTATGTAGAATGTATGTAGCATGTATGTAGTATGTATGTATGTAGCATGTATGTATGTAGCATGTATGTAGCATGCATGTATGTAGTATGTATGTATGTAGCATGTATGTAGCATGTAGCATGTATGGAGTATGTATGGAGTATTTTTTTTTTTTTACATTCAACACATTAGCCGGATGATGGGACTACTACTGTCCCATCATTGGCTAATGTGTCAATCACTGTCATTGTAGCAGGCATTGTCCGATGGGACTGGTAGCCTGCACAGACACAAAGACCCCCGGCAGGCCGCACAGACCCCCCGGCAAGCCGCACAGACCCCGGAGAGGCTGCACAGACCCCCCGGCAAGCCGCACAGACCCCGGAGAGGCCACACAGACCCCCTGGCAGGCCGTACAGACCCTGGAGAGGCCACACAGACCCCCCGGAAGGCCGTACAGACCCCGGAGAGGCCGCACAGACCCCCCGGCAGGCCGTACAGACTCCGGAGAGGCCGCACAGACCGCCCGGCAAGCCGCATAGACCCCCCGGCAGGCCGTACAGACCCCCCCGGCAAGCTGCACAGACCCCGGAGAGGCCGTACAGACCCCCCGGTAGGCCGTACAGACCCCCCGGCAGGCACGCACAGACCACCCATGGTCCCGCACAGACCCCGCCCACACAGAGACACGCAGTCTCCGCCCACCCACCGCCCACACTCCATTATACTGCATTTTTGCACTGTGGGAACTTCCGATTCCGATTTCCGATATCGCAGAAATATCAGATCTCGGTATCGGAATTCCAATACAGCGAATATCGGCCGATACCCGATATTTGCAGTATCGGAATGCTCAACACTAGTCATACCTCTACTTACCTGTTGATCTGGTATTTTGCACCTGTGTTGCTAACATCTTGCTTTATGAGCTGGCTGCACCCTGCAGTGCATTTATTCCAAGATCTGAGCAGGTAAGTGTTGCTGCCTTTTCTTCATCTACCAATGTTGCAACACAGACTGTCCAGGCGTTGACTGATGTTTTAATCCAGGTCTTGGAGAAGAGCCTTTAGGAGAACACCCGCCGCCTCATTGGGAGCATGCCCAGGCATTGTAGGGAGGTCATACAGGCACGTGGAGGCCACACACACTGAGCCTCATTTCTTTGTCTTGAGGCATTTCCACTGAAGTTGGATCAGCCTTTAACTTGATTTTCCACTTTGATTTTGAGTATCATTCCAAATCCAGATATTTATGGGATATTAAATTTGATTTACATTGATCATTTTTATGTTTTATTGTTCGCAACGCATTCCACTATGTAATGAATAAAGATTTGCAACTGGAATATTTTATTCAGTGATAGCTAAGATGTGGTATTTTAGTGTTTTCTTAATTTTTTTTATAGCTTTTTGAGCAGTGTATAGTGGATGGGAGATATGCATCACAGAAGTGGTTGTTCTCTGTGATATAAACCTGGAGTAATACTCTAGTACACATAGTACTAGGAGGGGTTAATTGGTCATGGCATGACTGGGTTTATTGTGAGCACCTGAAGAGTTGGGCGGGACATCTGTTCACCATATCTCCACCCCTGGGAGTGCCTATTTGTCTCACACATGATCTGTGTGTGGAGGCATGCAGATCTCCAGGAGTGTGTGTTTTTGCTAAATGTCTGAGAAGTTGGACTTAAGCAAGCTAACCCGCACTACCCTTCAATGGACTTTTTACTGTACTGTATGTTTCACTTTGTGTCGGGAACAGGGTGTATTTAAGTTTTCCTGTGTTGCGGAGTGAAATAAACCAGCCAGACTTTTAAATAAAAACGGTTCCTGTGGTACCTCATCCTACACGAAAGTAAGTAGCTCAGATGGTAGAGCGAGTTATAATGAACCAGTTTTTGTACTCCCTTCCAAGGCTGATGCAGACTTGGGTTGCCCAGGGAGATCCCCGAAACACCGATGACCTGGTCAAACTGGTCGAAAGGGAGTTGAGAGTTCCTTGGGAAGGCAACCCACTCTATACTGGGAGTCCTAACAAGGGGCGGATGCTCAAAATGGGGTGGGATGTCCAAAGGGGCGGTGGAGCTCATACCGAAGGTATGTAATTTGCTGGACATGACATGGCCCAGGTCATATAGCCACCTGTTGTCCCCTAACCACCAAGCAGATGGACTGAAGCATGGGATGCTGGTGTTCATGCTACTCATATCCAACCTGCAGTGTGGACTGCCCACCCAGCGCGTGTCCCATGGTGTGGATTGTCCCTTAAGAAGTCTCACTACACCCAGAGTCTGACAGGTTTCGCTTCTACGTAATGGTGGGGGATAAGAAGGTAGTATATACTGAGGTCGACATTCCTGAGATAGGGGTGACTGGAGAAAATTTTGGGTCTGCCCAGCATAGGGACCTAACTCTAAAAGAGGCTTTCAATAGTGTAACTGTTATAAAGGGCATAGCATAGTAGGCATAGTAGCTGGGGGCTGACACCAGATTTCCCCATTTTAAGAGTGGGGAATTATTGTACTGGGTTACTAATGTCAGAAAGGAAATAGTGGAGCAATTGTTGGTACCAGAACCCTGCAGACAGAGGATGTTGGACATGGCCCATTCCCATGTCCTGGGTGGCCATCTGGGTGTGGAGAAAACCCAAGAACGGGTCACTCTGAGGTTTTAATGGCTCGTGTGTAACTGGGAAATCCTAAGGTATTGCAAGTCCTGTCCCACTGTCATGCCAGCTTCGGACTCTGTTCACACTGGGGAGTCTGTTGTGCAGTCTTAGACCTTCCTGTTGCTCAGCCTGAGTTTGGGCGTCAGCGGTGGCTTGTTCACTGATGTTCAGCTTGGCAGGAGTTAACTTTTTGATTAGTGTCTGAGGCTGCTGGGAACGCCTTTTCCCTTTTAGTATGGTTCAGAACATTCCTGGATGCCGACTATAGCATTTGTGTGTCTCTTGCATACCGGACCCATGTTGGAGTAGCTGTTGATACTCAAGTCTTTATTTAGGAGTTTGGTGAAGTATACCTTGTTGTTTGTACATTTACCTATTGATATTGTATTCCCCTTAAGGTACCGTTACACTAAGCGACTTACCAACGATCACAACCAGCGATCGTGATCGTTGGTAAGTCGTTGTGTGGTCGCTGGGGAGCTGTGACACAGACAGCTCTCTCCAGCGACCAACGATCAGGGGAAAGACTTCGGCATCATTGAAACTGTCTTCAACGATGCCGAATTCCCCCTGCAGCACCCAGGTAACCAGGGTAAACATCGGGTTACTAAGTGCAGGGCCACGCTTAGTAACCCGATATTTAACCTGGTTACCATTGTAAAAGTAAAAAAAAACACTACATACTCACCTTCTGATGTCTGTCACGTCCCCCGGCATCCACGCGCTGCTGCAGAGAGCTTTCCCTGCACTGAATGTGTCAGCGGCGCCGGCAGTAACAGCGGTGACGTCACCGTTGTGCTCTGCTTTACGGCCGGCCGGCGCTCACACAGTCAGTGCAGGGAAAGCTCCCTGCAGCAGCGCGTGGACGCCGGGGGACGTGACAGACATCAGAAGGTGAGTATGTAGTGTTTTTTTTTTACTTTTGCAATGGTAACCAGGGTAAATATCGGGTTACTAAGCTCGGCCCTGCGCTTAGTAACCCGATGTTTACCCTGGTTACAAGTGAACACATCGCTGGATCGGTGTCACACACACCGATCCAGCGATGACAGTGGGTGAGCAGCGACGAAATAAGGTGCTGGCCTTCTAGCTCCGACCAACGATATCACAGCGGGATCCAGATCGCTGCTGCGTGTCAAACACAACGATATCGCTATCCAGGATGCTGCAACGTCACGGATCGTTGTCATTCTCGTTGGAAAGTTGTTCAGTGTGAAGGTACCTTTACACTCATATTGTGTCATCCTGATAGTTTGCTTTGTGATGCAGTTTACTTTATTCCCTGTTGTTCTTTATCTGTGGTTTTCATTGCTGTTCACCCCCTGGGGTGGGGATTGGGGGTTTAGCTCAGGGCTGGACAGGAGATAGGGACAGGTCAGTGGTTCGGGCCTCCCTACGATCAAGGGTACCCCCGAGTTAAGAAAAGACAGAGCTCCCCCTAGTCTGAGGGGCAGTTCAGGGGCCCTGGTTCCTCATGTCCTGTTTTCCCATTGCTTCCTATGACACCCACCTGCCAGTTAACTGCTCCTACCTCTCAACCATCATAAACATGCCGTTTGAGCAAATTACCATGGTCCTGGTAGCCCCCAACTTTATCACAGAGGTGGTTATCCTCTGTTATGTAAACCTGGAGTAATGCTCTAGTACACATAGTACTAAGAGGGGTTAATCGACAATGGCATGGCCAAGTTTATTGTGAGCACCTGAAGAGTTGGGCGGAATGACTGTTCCACTATCTCTACCCCTAGGAGTGGATCACATTGTAAGGCCTGTTTCACATGTCAGTGGCTCCGGTACGTGTGGTGACAGTTTTCTCACGTACCGGAGACACTGACTCACGTAGACACATTAAAATCAATGTGTCTCTGCACATGTCAGCGTGTTTTCACGGACCGTGTGTCCATTTGAAAAACACGGAGACATGTCAGTGTTCCTGGGAGCGCATGGATCACACGGACCCATTAAAGTCAATGGGTCTGTGTAAAACACGTACCGCACATGGATGCTGTCCGTGTGCCATCCGTGTGCCATGCAGGAGACAGCGCTACAGTAAGCGCTGTCCCCCCAGCTTGTGGTGCTGAAGCCGCCATTCATTTCTTCTCTCCAGCAGCATTCGCTGGAGAGAAGGAATGAAAAATCAATGTTTTTAATTTTTTTGTGGGTAAAATAAACTTCCCGGCAACCTCCCCCCTCCCACCCCCTGTGCGCCGCCCGCTGGAAATAAAATACTCACCCAGCTCCCTCGATGCTTCCTCTCAGCGCCGCAGCTTGTCCTGTATGAGCGGTCACGTGGTGCCGCTCATTACAGTGATGAATATGTGGCTCCACCTCCCATAGGGGTGGAGCCGCATATTCATCACTGTAATGAGCGGCATCATGTGACCGCTCATACAGGACAAGCTGCGGCACTGAGAGGAAGCAACAAGGGAGCTGGGTGAGTATTTTATTTCCAGCGGGCGGGCGCACAGGGGGTGGGAGGGGGGAGGTTGCCGGGAAGTTTATTTTACCCACAGAAAAATAAAAAAACATTGATTTTTCATTCCTTCTCTCCAGCGAACGCTGCTGGAGAGAAGGGATGAATGGCAGCTTCAGCACCACGCTGGAGACAGCGCTTACTGTAGTGCTGTCTCCTGCACGGTCCGTGTGGTCCTCAGTCGGCACACGGGCGACACACGGCTGCCGCACGTGTGCCACACTGATGTGCCACGTGAGCTCACGGACACACGGACACGGATAACTCCGGTACCAATTTTTCCGGTACCGGAATTATCTGGACGTGTGAGACATGGCCTTAAATAGGGCCTGTTTGTCTCATACATGGTTTATGTGTGGAGGCATACAGACCGCTCCCGGCACTTTAACCCCCGAAAGGCTGCAATTGAACACAATTGCAGCATTCTAGGAGCAGGCAGGGGGCTGACAGCCCCTCTGCCTTTGGATTGGAGGCCCCGCAGCTTCCAGATCTTTGCCATGGTGACCGGATGTCATCATGACAACATCCGGGTCACCCAGCTAGGAAACTTGCTGATCATGCGCAGTGTATGATCAGCAAGTCTCTCTGTCAGTGCAGGCAGTTGACAGTTTCTGCAGAATGGAGATGCTGCTTCATCTCCACTCTGCAGAAGCGATCAGCCTGCAAAAAATGATAGTTCCATTGTGGGCTAAAGTAAAAAAGTTAGAAAAAAGTAAAAAAAAAGTTTTCCTATAATTGTAAAAATCTAAAAAAAAAAAAAAATCAAAAGATGAATGAAAAAAAAACAATAAAAGTATCAGCATTTGGTATCACCGTGTCCGCAACAACCTTACCTATAAAACTAGTGAACACCATAAAAAAAGAAATCAAAAACAAGGCAAAAAATAATGCTTTATGATCATACTGCTGAGCAAAAAGTGGAATAAAATGTGATAAAAAAGACAGATATAAATAAACACAGTACCGATGAAAACATAATTTTGTCCTGCAAAAAACAAGCTGCCTTACAGCTTCATCAGCTGAAAAATAAAAAAAAGCTATAGCTCTCACAATAAAGTGATGCAAAAATAATTTTTTTATAAAATAGTTTTTATTGTATAAAAGTGCCAAAACATAAAAAAGATATAAATTAGGTATCGTTGTAATCGTACTGACCCGAAAGATAAAACGGCCTTATTAATTTTAACACACACGGAACGACAACCCCCCAAAAAGAAATTCCTGAATTGCTGATTTTTGTTCGCTCTACCTCACAAAAATCAGAAAGTAAGTGATCAAAAAATGGTGCCAATAAAAACGACAACTCGTCCCGTAAAAAACAAGACCTCACAGGACTCCATGGGCTAAAATATGGGAAAATGATAGCTCTCAAAATGTGGTGATGCAAAAACTGTGTTTTGCTCTAAAAAGCATCTTTTAGTTTGTGACAGCAGTCAAACATAAAAACTCGATATAAATCTGGTATCGCTGTAATCGCACCGACCAAAAGAATAAAGTCGCCTAATCACTTACACTGAGGAATGGCGTAAAAAATAAATAAAACCAATTCTTCACATCCTGTTGATCTTCATTCTTCCTCCCAAAGATCGCAGTAAGGCTCGGCGCACAGTTATCCTGCGCTCTGCGTTGAGCTCTTACATCAGAATTTCCATGTAAATCTCTGAAATACATGATTCAGATGGAACCTCTGGCGGAAGATTCCTTATAATGAGGCAAATGGAGGCACTGGACGCCGTGTGACCTGTGATCCGACGGTGTTCATATTTTTAGGATTGCATAAAAGTACCGTTGGCCACAGTTTTGTGCACTTCTGAAAAGGACACTGCTGAACAGAGGCCAGACAGAGTCCAGAGTAACTCTGCTGCTTCATTATAGTGAATGGATCTCTCAGGGGTTTCATCTGAATCACAATACTCAGAGATTTAGATTGAAATACCAAAGTACGTGGTCAGCGTAGAGCGCCGGATAAATGTGATCCCAAACGTTATGTAAAATGGTCCCAATAAAAGCTTCAACTCAATCCACAAAAAAAAGCAACCCCTGGCTCAGGTCTGTCATCTGTTAATGGAAATATAGGAGATTTCCACATTACTGGTAGCACAAATCCTCTGGAAATGCAAAATGACTCCTCACCTGCCAAAAGAAATTCCACCCTCCCAAATCCAAAAGCCCCACTCCCTTCTGAGCCCCACAGTATACCTAAACCACATATTGTGTCCACGTTTGGCATTTCTGAAGATATTAGCCTGTGTAACTTATGGGTGCATGCCTCCAGAAGCACTGGGCATAATGTACTGGTGACTGCAACATACTGGTCATTACAGCATACTGGTCACTACAGCATACTGGTCACTACAACAGCAGTTTGCAATTTTCACTCGGGAACATTCATTGCTGCTTGTTTCTGGAAAATACCCATGGAGTCAAAATTGTCACAACACCTGTAGATAAATTCCCCAAAGGATATAGATTCCCAAATGGGGTCACTTGAGAGGGGATTCTGCTCTTTTAGCAATTAGTGGCTCTGTATATGGAGTCCACAAACTGTTCTAGGAAAATTTGCGCTCCAGGAGACAAATAGCGCACCATTCCTCCCAAGTCTCTCCATGTGGCTAAGTAGTACTGTACAGACACACATTCAGTAAAAATTGTGGTTCAATTTGGTGTCATTTTTACCCACTTCTTGTGTGAAAATGTAAAATCTAGGGCTAAGGCTGGTTTCACACTTGCGTTTTGATCTGCAGCGTTTTAGCGCTAAAAAACGCATGCGTTTTTTTTCTATACTTAACATTAAAAACGCATGCGCTTTTTAGCGTGCGTTTTGATGCGTTTTCGGCAACGCATGCGTTTTTTGACGCGTGCGTTCATTTGCAGAAATGCAACATGTAGTAATTTCTAGCGGCGTTTTTTTGCCGCAAAAAAATGCATGCGTTTATTCGCGGCAAAAAAATGCATTGCTGTCTATGTAAACGCATGCGTTTTTAAGCACATGCGTTTGTTTGCATTAAAAACGCATGCGTTTTTTTAGAAAAACACAAGAAAAAACAAGAAAACCCTAACCCTAACCCTAAACACAAGAAAAGACAAGAAAACCCTAACCCTAACCATAACCCTAAACACAAGAAAAAACAAGAAAACCCTAACCCTAACCCTAACCCTAGGGTTACTAGGGATCCTAACCCTAACCCTAAGGTTAGGAGCCCTAGTAACCCTAGGGATCCTAACCCTAACCCTAACCCTAGGGATCCTAACCCTAACCCTTAGGGTTAGGGTTACGATCCTAACCCTTAGGGTTAGGGTTAGGATCCCTAGGGTTAGGGTTAGGGTTAGGGTTAGGATCCCTAGGGTTAGGGTTAGGGTTAGGGTTAGGATCCCTAGGGTTAGGGTTAGGGTTAGGATACCTAGGGTTAGGGTTAGGGTTAGGGTTAGGATCCCTAGGGTTACTAGGGATCCTAACCCTAGCTATTTCTGTTTTTAGTGGGTTTTCTAGTTGATTTTGATGATTGGCAGCTGTCACACACTTCTCAGCATGCGTTTAAAAAATGCAAACGCAGGAAAAAACGCATGTAAACGCCGCAAAACGCAGCGTTTTTTTTCTGCATGCAAAAACGCATGCGTCTAAAAAACGCGGCGTTTTGCCGCGTTTACATGCGTTTTTTCACATGTGTTTTTTTTTAAAACGCTGCAGATCAAAACGCAAGTGTGAAACCAGCCTAAAACAAAATTTTGATGGTAAAAATGTAGTTAATTTTTTTCTTCACTGCCCAATGGTATAAAATTCTGTGACACACCCATGATATCAATATGATCACTGTACACCTAGATGAATTCACTGAGAGGAGTAGTTTGTAAAATGGGGTCCCTTATGGGGAGCTCTGCTGTTTTGGCACCTTATAGGCTCTCCCAGTGGGTCATGGCACATAAAAACCATAACAGTAAAATCAGGCGCTCCTTGCCTTCTGAGTTTTGCACTGGGTCTCAAAAATATTTCTCGATTACATGTAGGGTATTGGCGCACTCAGAAAAAAATGGAGTTCAGTTTGTTGTAAAAACAATTCACTTTGAAAAATTAAAAACTTGGGGCTAAAGCAACATTTTAGTGGTAAAAATGTAATTTATTGTTTCTTCACCGCTCAGTGGTATAAGATTCTGTGGGGCACATGTGGTTTCAATTCGATCACTGCATCCCTAGATGAATTCATTGGGGAGTGTAGTTTGTTAAATTAGTTCACATACGGGGAATTTCTGTTGTTCTGGCACCTCGGGGGCTCTGCCAATGTGACATGGCATCCTCAAACCATTCCAGCAAAAGATGAACTCCAATATGGTGCCTCTTCCCACTTGTGGGATATCGGCGTACTCAGGAGAAATTGCACAACAAATTGTATGGTGCAATTTCTCCTGATACCCTTAGGAAAATGCAATATTTTGTGCTGAAAACATATTTGTGGGGAAAATTCGATTTTTTTTTTTTTATTATTTTTTATTTTTATGGGTCTACGTTATAAACTTCTGTGAAGCACTTGGGGGTTCAAAGTGCTCACCACACATCTAGTTCAGTTCCAGGGGACTAGTTTCCAAAATGGTGTCATTTGTGAGATATTTTCACTGTTTAGGCAAATCAGGGGCTCTCCAAATGCAACATTGCGTTCGACAATTGTTCCAGCAAATTTTGCATTCAGAAAGTTAAATGGCGCTCCTTCCCTTCAGAGCTCTGTCGTGCACCGAAACAGTGGTTTTCTCGCTCATATGGGGTATTGGCGTGCTCAGGAGAAATTACACAACTAATTTTGGGGTCCCTTTTTTCCTTTTACCCTAAAATTGGATCTAAAGTCAATTTTTTGCGAAAAAAGTTAAATGTTCATTTTTTTTTTCAAAAAATTCCTGTGAAGCACCTGAAGGGTTAATAAACTTCTTGAATGTGGTTTTGAGCACCTTGAGGGGTGCAGTTTTTAGAATGGTGTCACTTTTGGGTATCTTCTTTCATATAGACCTGTAAAAGTTACTTCAAATGTGATGTGGTCCCTAAAAAAAAAAAAAATGGTTTTGTAAATTTTTTTTCAAAAATGAAAAATCCCTGTTTTTCTTTTAACTCTTAAAACTTCCTAACAAAAAAAAATTTGATTCAAAAATTCTGCTGATGTAAAGTAGACATGTAGGAAATGTAATTTATTACTTATTTTGTGATATACTATATCTCTGTGATTTAAGGGTATGAAGATTCAAAGTTTGAATATTGTGAAATTTTCCAAATTTTTGACAAATTTCCATTTTTTTCACAAATAAACGCGAGTCATACCAAAGAAATTTTACCACTATCATGAAGTACAATATGTCACGAAAAAACATTCTCAGAATCACCGGGATCCGTTGAAGCGTTCCAGAGTTATAACCCTCTTGGGTAAAGGTGTTAAATAGAAACGGTTCCTCTGATACCTCATCCCGCACCCAAGTGAGGATATTTGTTACAATCTTAATATATATTTACCTTGTAATGTCTTCACATCCTGTTCAGTTCGGATCCCAGAATTCCAAGCGGCGGAAGTTCACCGACATCCATATTGGGACACCCAAGTGATGGGTGGCTTAATATGGAAACTGCTGGTGGTACCAGCCTCTTGCGCAGTACCACCAGTGGAACACCAGTGGAACACCATCGCAACACACACACACACACACACACACACACACTGTATGCAGCCTCTTGCGTGGTACCACCAGCAGAACAGCGTCGTGAAAACGACACCGCCGGTATCAGCCGAATGATTCACTGACCGCCGCCATCTTTGTACAGGAGGAGCGCATGCCCAGTTTTAATGTGACAGCCACTATCTGTCTGCACAAAGATGGCGGCTGTCTGATTTACTGCACCTGCGTGAATTCCGCGTAGGCGCAGTGAATCATTCAGCTAATCCCGGCGGCAGATGCGCGACGTGTCTACAGGCAGAGGAAGCTGGTTACATTAAAGGGGTTTTCCCACGAATGAAAGTTCATTTTAAAAATTGTCTGTAATAAAGACATCCCACAATGGACAAAAATACTTTAAATCTCTCACACATACTCGTCGTATGTAGTTAGAGAATTGGCCACATACAGAGTTCGTATAGCCAATTAAGGACACTCCCAAAACACATTAAATAGACCAGAGAAAAACGGAGCATAAGTCCCATGTAGTAAACAAGATAAAAATACACGTTTTTATTTATAGAAAAATATATTTTACAACAATTATTCAAAGAATGCAATAATACAGCGAGGAAACATAACGGGAACACCAGAAAAAGTCCTCACAGCAGTGACTACCCATGGCAACCATCTCATCAGTAAAGTGCTATTAGTGCATACTAAATGATGACAGAACCGTTGAAGCAAAAAGTATACTGCCAGTCAGAATGTGTCCAAACCACCGTGGGGACCCGTTTTGCTCAATCAGCATATACTTGACTAGCATTGGTTCAAAAAGTTCTTACCCATCATTATGGTGCCAGGGGGATCACCGCCCTGGCACCATATTGATGGGTAAGAACTTTTTGAACCAATGCTAGTCAAGTATATGCTGATTGAGCAAAACGGGTCCCCACGGTGGTTTGGACACATTCTGACTGGCAGTATACTTTTTGCTTCAACGGTTCTGTCATCTGTCATCATTTAGTATGCACTAATAGCACTTTACCGATGAGATGGTTGCCATGGGTAGTCACTGCTGTGAGGACTTTTTCTGGTGTTCCCGTTATGTTTCCTCGCTGTATTATTGCATTCTTTGAATAATTGTTGTAAAATATTTTTTTCTATAAATAAAAACGTGTATTTTTATCTTGTTTACTACATGGGACTTATGCTCCGTTTTTCTCTGGTCTATTTAAAAATTGTCTGTGTCTGACCGTGTACGGAGCATACCACATCTCCTGGGCAGGGGAGGAAGCAAAAGACAATACTGACATTACAGCAGGGGATCACAGAGGATTTCTTTTGTCAGGTAAAATATTTCGCTAACTGTTTTTAAACAATATTTTACCTCACAAAATGTATCATCTGCGATCTCCTGCTGTAATGTCAGTATTGACTTTTGCTTCCTCCCCTGCCCAGGAGCTGTGGTATGTTCTGTACATGGTCAGACTCAGACAATTTTTGAAATGAACTTTCGTTCGTGGGAAAACACCTTTAAAAAGCAAATATCAACGCCAACATGGCTCCTCCTAAAAAGTACGCCAATGCACATGGGGGAGAGATTCTCAACGCTGCAAAGCCTGCACGCATCATTATCAAAGTGAAACTTGCAATAAGCCATATGTGCAACAGACAATGTTTTCAGCTCTGTAGAGCCTTTCTCAAGCTTGATAAAGGCTCTGTAGAGCTGAAACGTTGCATGTTGCACTTGTGGCTTATTAAAAGTTTCACTGGATAGTTTCCCATTTGTGAGTGCCACCTGCTTTCTTTCTTATTTTTTTTTTTATATTATTTGGTTTTTGGGCTACATCTGGTTGGCACCTTAAATGTTCATGTTGAAAAACAAAAAAATACCAAAAACCTAAATATATACATATATATTGTAGAGGTTTGAACTCACTCGGCTACGGTTGAGGTAGGCACAGGAAGCGCTATTGCTGCAATGTCCAGGCAAGTTTATTTAAACTTCATAAACCGCTCAGGATAGCAAAACAAAAGAACTGCCTTTTTCAGCATAAAGTGAAAACATAAAGTAAAAAGTCCATACAACATACAGCGGGTCCACTTGCTCAGGATAGTGTCAGCTTCTTTAGGCCTTATCACTTACCAACACACAGAAGATCCATACATCTCCAGACATTGAATGAGAGACTCAGCCTCCATTTTATCTGCCAGTCCATGCCCCTGGGGTTGGGATATATGAGCAGTCATTCCCACCCATCTCTTATGACTGCTTGTAAAACCCGGCCGGATAACACTCTCGGCACTATATGTGTTGGAGCATGCTTACGAGCTCACATCTAATAGCTGCGATGACACATATCTCCCCTCAAGGACTTGTCCGGTGGCCATCTTACATACCCCCCTCTGCCCAAAGCAGGGGGTGTGGCACCTTCTGCCAACAAACGGTGAACTCTCGACAGAGCATCAGCATTGCAATGCAGTTTCCCTGGCTTATGCTCCACAAGGAAGTTAAAATCCTGAAGTGCTGGGAACCACCTGGTCACTCAGGCATTGTTCCCTTTCTTCTCTCTCATCCAGTTCAGTGGGGCAAGGTCTGGCACTAGTCTAAATTTCCTGCATAAGAGGTAGTACCTTAGTGTCCAACATCCACTTGATGGCCAAATATAATTTTTCTCGCAGGATGACAACTTCTGGCTAAGATACATTATGGGGTGCTCTATCCCGGTTCACCTCTTGAAATAAGACAGTGCTCAGCCCGACATCCGATGCGTCCATCTGGACCGCAAACTCCTTTGAGAAATCGGGTGCTACCAACATCGGCTGTTTACACAGGGCCAGTTTCAGTTCCTGGAAGGCCGTCTCAACTTCTGTTGACCACTTAAACATAGCCGACTTTGTCACTTTAAGAAGGTCTGTCAGAGAGGCAGCTACCATGGCGAAGCTTGGGATAAACCGGCAGTTATAGCACACAATGCTCAGGAATGCCCTGACCTGCTTCTTTGAGAGGGGTTGTGGCTAACTCCGAATCGCTTCAACTTTATTTATCTGTGCCTTCCATAGAACATCAAATATCACCTGGACCTTGCCCAGATGGCATCAACAAATCATGGCTGAAGATCACAATATCATCCAGGTAGGCCACTGCGTACTTCTTTTGGGGAGATAGGATCCGGTCTATGGCTCTCTGGAATGTGGCTGGAGCGCCTTTTAACCCAAATGGCATCCTAGTGTATTGGAAGCATCCATCTGGTGTTGAAAAGGCAGTCTTCTCTTTGGAGACTTGGGACATGGGGATTTGCCAATACCCTTTTGTGAGGTAAAGTATAGCAATGTACTGAGCCGGACCTAGTCTCTAAATTAATCCATCGACACAGGGCATCGGTATGCATCAAACTTAGAAACCTCGTTCAGCTTCCTATAGTCATTGCAAAACCGCCATTCTCCATCTGGTTTTGGCACTAAGACTATTGGGCTGGACCAGCCACTCTTGGATTCCTCTCTGACTCCCAGGCTCAGCATCCTCTTTACCTCTTTTGAGATCACCTCTTGTCGGGCTTCGGGAATCTGATATGGGTTCAAGTTAACACGGACTTGTGGCTCCATCAGAACCTCATGCTCTATGACCTTCATACAACCTGGCAGCTCGAAGAACAGGTCCCTGTTACGCTGTAGCAATTCTCAGCCCTGTTGCTTTTGGGCACATGACAGTGTCTCTACCACCCTAAATTCATTCATGTCCGCTTCAGGCTTTGCCACCAAACACAGAGCTTCCACGGGCTCCCTATCTTGACAAGGCTTAATCAGGTTGATGTGGTATACCTGGCAGGACTTCCTCCCTGGTTGGTGGACTTTATAGTTGACATCTCCAACCTCTTCAACTATTTCATAGGGGCCCTGCCACTTGACCAGGAATTTGTTCTCCACTGTAGGTACCAGCACCAGTACTCGATCCCCATTGTCGAAGTGTCTAATCCTCGCTAACCTATTGTACACCCTTGACTGTGCCTCTTGTGATTTGAGGAGGTGTTCTCTCAGAAGAGGCATCACCTTGGCAATCCTCTCTTGCATCTGGACCACATGCTCGATTACACTACGGTAGGGTGTAGACTCTGTCTCCCATGTCTCTTTTGCTACGTCGAGGAGCCCATGGGGGTGTCAGTCATACAAGAGTTTAAAAGGGGAGAACCCAGCAGAAGCCTGTGGGACTTCTCTGATTGAGAATAGAAGGTATGGTAGTAGACAATCCTTATTTATGGCATTCTTCAACATGGCCTTTATTGAACCTTTCTACCAAGCCATCCATCTATGGATGGTAGACTAAGTTCTGGAGTTGTGTGATTTGCAGGGTTTTGCACAACTCTTTCATCACCTTTGACATAAACAGGGTCCCTTGGTCTGTCAGGATCTTTTTAGGCAATCCTGTTCAAGAGAAGACATGGACCAACTCTTGGGCGATTCACTTAGCAGAGGAGTTACGTAGTGGAATGGCCTCCGGGTGTCACGTAGCAGAGTCCAGTACCACCAAGATATGCTGATGTCCTCTGGCAGACTTGATCAGGCGTCCCACTAGATCCATGGCTATGTAATCAAATGACACCTCAATAATGAGCAACAGCACTAAGGGGCTATGAAAGTGGGCCACTGGGAAAGTCAGCTGGCAGGTGGGACAGGACCTACAGAAATTTACAATATCAAGGTAACAACTGGGCCAGTAGAACCTCTGGAGGATCCGATCCTGGGTTTTTTCTACACCCATATGACCACCTAACACATGTTTGCGGGCCATGTCGAACACTCTGCATATGTACGGCCCTAGCACCAGTAACTGCTCAATTACCTCCCTTCTCACCTTGGTGATCCAAAATATCAACTCCCCATTCATGGCAAAATATGGGTATCGTATGTCAGCCCTGGCTCTTGAGCAACACCATTAAGTACCATCACATTATCAAATTCCCCTTTTTAAAGTTAAATCCCTGAGTTGGGTGGTTCCAAAGATTCCCCCATTATAATTTGCCAAAGGCAACTAATCCCTAACTAAAGGCTATGCTAAAACATAACTTTTATTGAATTAATAGGACAGTTAAAAATGCAAAGTTAGCCTGTATTAACCACTGGGTTATTAGGGATACAAGAGTATTAGGAGACCATCTGATCAATTGCATTATTTATAGACATACTACCCAAGCCCATTCTCCTACACAGGGGGTGGGCAACACTCCACAAAATATGAGAACATACTGATCATATAGTCATTACACTATATTAAATCAAGAACTGCCTTTATATTATATAAAAAAAAATCAAGCTTTATTTGGACACAATAAAATACACACAAAATAATTAAAATAGTGCCTCAAACCAAAAACAAATAATCACAGGAGGTCAGCTGAAGCGTATCAACATACTGTAAATACCCAGGGAGAAACAAATGGGATTACAAATTCTTTTGGTGCTCCTAAAAAGGTGTAGGGTACTGGCTATAATTTTAGAGACTGTATTTACATCATATCCTCACCTATAAATTCAAAGTCAAAAGGGGATATCACCTTAAAATACAAAGTAAAGGATGAAGCAACATATTATCTAAAGTGCAAATGCATGAAAGATGCAACATCCATTTCAAATAGAATCATTGACCATCACCTATGCATTCAAAGGAAAATATGACCTTTAAATACAAAATAACGGATCAAGCAGCATATATCTAAAGTGAAGATGCATGAAAGGTGCAACATCCAAATTACAGTACATTAGGAATGGAACCATGCATACAGCGATTACGGAGCCCCAAATTGTTACCGCATTGCCAGCTACCATACCTACATCCTGATTGATTGCCAAGAGCAAAATTAACGTCCCATATCAATACATATTATCTGTGTCTGCTTCACATGTGCAGTGCCAAGTGACACGCTATACCTCCAAACCCCAAACAGACCAGTCATTTGTACCTTGTTTACTACCGCGGGGCATGCCTGAGGTCCCTCGCCTGGTTGAGGGTCAGCACTGCAGGCGGGATATGCAAAATATGAGCAGCGCCATCCTAAGCTGCGGTCCATTGGCTCGGTTGTCATGGGGCAACGGGCAACTATGTTACCTGGGGTATGACACCACCAACCAATTACACTATTGGATGGGGCCATTGACTCAGATACCTCCTGGGTTCATGGACATCCCCCCCTATTTTGGGTGTCAGCCCCCTTTGGGAACCCTAGTATTGGGATGCTCTGACCCCTTGCTTCCCCAAGGAACTCTCCACCACCTGGTAACTCTCCACCAAGCTCACTAGGTCATCAGCATTACGGGGATCTCCCTGAGCAACCTAGGATTGCACCGGCCTTGGTAGGGAGTGTATTAACCTGTCCATGACAACACTCTCCACCATCTGTGCTGAGAAGGAGGATTCAGGTTGCAACCATTTTTGAACCAGGTGTAGTAGGTCAAACATTTGGGAACGGGGTGGTTTGTCACTGCGATAGGTTGGCTGGTGCACCCGTTGCGCCCTGACAATCAGAGTCACTCCTAAGCATGCCAAGATCTCAGCCTTTAACTTGGCATACTTTTTTGCATCCCGCAACGCCAAGTCATAATAAGCCTTCTACAGTTCCCTTGTTAAATATGGCACCAAAACCTCTGCCCACTGCTTGGGAGCCAATTTCTTCCTCTCTGCCACCCTTTCAAACACCATCAGGAATGCCTTGATGTCATCACCCGGTGTCATCTTTTGCAATGCTCTTTTTACCATCTTCCTCACATGAGAGTCATCACCTGGATTTGGGGTTGGGACGGTTGCCTTGCTATGGATCACCTCAGCTAGGAGTTCCATCTGCTGCCTGTGCTGCTGCTGCATTCCCACCCATCTCTTATGACTAGTGTTGAGCGATACCGTCCGATACTTGAAAGTATCGGTATCGGAAAGTATCGGCCGATACCGGCAAAGTATCGGATCCAATCCGATACCGATACCCGATACCAATACAAGTCAATGGGACTCAAGTATCGGACGGTATTCCTGATGGTTCCCAGGGTCTGAAGGAGAGGAAACTCTCCTTCAGGCCCTGGGAACCATATTAATGTGTAAAAGAAAGAATTAAAATAAAAAATATTGCTATACTCACCTCTCCGAGGGAACCGGCAGCGTTGTTTGCTTAAAATTCGCGCTTTTCTTTCCTTACGTGAAGTCCCGGCTTTGTGATTGGTTGCGTCGCAGTCACATGGGCGACGCAACCAATCACAGCAAGCCGTGATGTAATTTCAGGTCCTTAAGGATTTTAAAATTACGTCCCGGCTTTGTGATTGGTTGCGTCGCAGTCACATGGGCGACGCAACCAATCACAGCAAGCCGTGACGTAATTTCAGGCCCTTAAGGATTTTAAAATTACGTCCCGGCTTTGTGATTGGTTGCGTCGCAGTCACATGGGCGACGCAACCAATCACAAGCCGTGACGTCACGGGAGGCTGGACACGCGCGCATTTTAAAATGAGCGCTTGTCCAGCCTCCCGTGACGTCCCGGCTTGTGATTGGTTGCATCGCGGTCAACCAATCACAAGCCGGGAGGCTGGACACGCGCACATTTTAAAATGAGCGCTTGTCCAGCCTCCCGTGACGTCCCGGCTTGTGATTGGTTGCATCGCGGTCAACCAATCACAAGCCGGGAGGCTGGACACGCGCGCATTTTAAAATGAGCGCTTGTCCAGCCTCCCGTGACGTCCCGGCTTGTGATTGGTTGCATCGCGGTCAACCAATCACAAGCCGGGAGGCTGGACAAGCGCTCATTTTAAAATGCGCGCGTGTCCAGCCTCCCGGCTTGTGATTGGTTGACCGCGATGCAACCAATCACAAGCCGGGACGTCACGGGAGGCTGGACAAGCGCTCATTTTAAAATGCGCGCGTGTCCAGCCTCCCGGCTTGTGATTGGTTGACCGCGATGCAACCAATCACAAGCCGGGACGTCACGGGAGGCTGGACAAGCGCTCATTTTAAAATGCGCGCGTGTCCAGCCTCCCGTGACGTCACGGCTTGTGATTGGTTGCGTCGCCCATGTGACTGCGACGCAACCAATCACAAGCCGGGACTTCACGTAAAGGAAAGAAAAGCACGAATTTTAAACAAAGAACGCTGCCGCTTCCCTTGGTAAGGTGCAGGCTGCGTCGGAGAGGTGAGTATAGCAATATTTTTTATTTTAATTCTCTCTTTTACACATTTTTACATTAATGTTGTTTCGATACCGATACCCGATACCACAAAAGTATCGGATCTCGGTATCGGAATTCCGATACCCGCAAGTATCGGCCGATACCCGATACTTGCGGTATCGGAATGCTCAACACTACTTATGACTACTCGTAAAACCCAGCCCTGGAATGGCCTAATAACTCTCTCAGCACTATATGTGCTGGAGAATGCTTTCGAGCTCACATCACCACGGCTAACAGCAGCGGTGACACATATCTCCCCTCAAGGACTCATCCGGCGGCCATCTTACAATATATATATATATACAGTATACATAATGTGTATATATATTGGGGGTGATATATTTGATTCCTGTGCTGAAAATATCTTAAATATAAAAAATGATGCAATCAAAAAAGCTAAAATGAAGGTATGATTAAACATGGACAGAGAATTGGTAGCTACTGATGTTGTTTATCTCTTGGAAGAACAAAAGATCATGCAGGTTAAAACATTGAACAGGCACTAGAGACATGTTTTTGGCTGATGTTCCTACTGAAGTAAGCAGTACCATAATATCTATGGCCAGCTTTAGCCTATATGGATAGTTAACTATCTGGGTATGACCATTTCAAGGGTTACAAGATTTAATTTTTTACACCTAAGTCACAGGGTTAGTAGTGGTATAAAGAACCCCAAAGAGCATCTCATTTCTTGGTGCATTGGCTACTAGGGATCTTGAGATTTTTCCAGCCTTGCAATTTTATACCTGGTAGGCAACTGTACTGTACCATTGTTTAATGTGTATTTGCCAAAAGTTCTTATTAACGAGTACATGCTTATGTTTCATTAATGAGACATGATAAGAGCTAATTACCAAGATGGAGTAAACAAAGCGAGTTAGGATAACGCAGAGATGGGACAGTTCTTTAGATGTAAACCAGCTGCCTCTAAAATGATTTCCTTTAACTGTTCAAAAACCAAAAATCCTTTTAGCCCTTTGACCCTTGAAGAAATCTCAGGAAATGCTACCATCAAGAGAAAACACACCCACGGGTCTTGGGCTTTTGTTAAGATGGTCTCATTTCTCTTGTGCCTCAAATTAAAAGTCCCTTTGAACACATTTGATGTGTTGTATTCAGAACATTGCACATTTATTCTGGGAAATAAAATATTAATGATAGGAAAGTTGGACTAGCTTTGTTCACATGTCCAGTAATGTATTAGAACAGATCCAGCAGCAATCCATTGGCAAATAAGTTGTGCAAATACAGCTTTTTTGTTCATGTTTAAAAAACATCTTTCAGCTGGATCTACTTTTTAAAGACTGAAGTCCATAGAAAACTTTTTAGTTCAATAGCTGTCCGTCGTCTGCCATTTGAAACAGATCCAGTAAGCAAAAAATGGATCCTTTTCAGATGAAAGAAAACTGAATGGCTAATTTACATTTTCCATAGACTTCAATCATCTAGCTAAAATCAGATTTTTGATAATGGACAAAAACGTGTCTGTACAACCTTTTTGCCAAAGGATTGCTGCTGTATCCATTCTAATGGATTATTACAGGACATCTGAATATACTTGTATACAGTACAAGAATTATCCAAAAAGTTGGAAAATTGAACTGTTTTTTTTAAGATAACGCCACCGGAAAAATTTTGTGTGCAAGGCTTTCCATAGTTAGTACTTTCCCAAGGTAGACAAGTCCTGACGATACAATCAGCGTTATCTTGTGTGAGAAAGGCCATTAAAAAATTCTGTCCGTCCGCAAGGGTTTCAAGTAAATATGAGTGGATTCAACAAACCAGGAAGAAATTTTAAGAGAGATTTCCGAGATAGTAAAAAAAAATGATGTGCCTAAAAACTAACAGGCAGGTAGTTGCTAACTACCTGTCTGTTCTACCTAGCACGCTTTAAGAGCAGTCAAACACCAGTCCTGTCGACGATTCTGCTGCTTCATGTCAACTGATCAGCTCTTCCTCCCCATGTTCTACTCTGTCGAGAGGGCATGACTGCCGGTGTCATGCTGACTGACAGCCAGCTTTCTGCAGTTAGGCTGTCAATCAGCATAGACAGTCATGTCCTGTTGACAGAGTGGAGTGGGACTCTATCTGCCTGTTAGTTCTTGGGCCCAAAGTAAAAAAACATTATTTTGGATAACCCTTTTAAGAATTTGGACAAAGATGGAGTAAAAGTTTGAATTTTTATTTAATTGACATCACATCAAATACCTTGTTCAGAGGGAAACTGAATTAATGTGTAATAAATACAATACAAATAATAAATCTGCTCATTTGCTAAGAAACAACTATACATTCTCAGCCAGCAATGCCATGAACATACAAAAGAGGTATAAGAATCCAACATAAAGGCATTCAAACTAATATGTATGGGCAAAATGGCTAATTAGCGATACAAGAACTGAGGTATTTTGTCTCACGGGCCGACATATCAATGGTGCAACCTGTGACACAGGAGCCCAAGAGGTAATGGGGCCCATTCCCACCTCCTAAGCAGCAAGTAGTTTCTGTCATAGACAAAACTATTGAACTGCAAAGAGCTCATACACTGTTTTGCACAGAGGGCTTTTCTGTCTGTGTTCACCACTGTTTTGTGTTTAGTAAAATGAAAGCTGTCAGGAACACTGGTGAAAATAAAAACAGGATATATAAAGATCTGTAAACAGATTTCACGATACAAAGTACATACCTGATAGGTATCTTAAACCCAATGAACCTGAACCTAAACCTCGAAGGTTTATGAGCTCTTCAGTATTTTCCTTATTTTTATATAAATTTGATCTAAAACTACATCAGATTTTTACACAAGTCCTAAATGTAGTTAAAGAGAACCAAATCAAACAAGTGCATCCTAAATATTAGACTTTCCCATTTTTTTAAATTAGGAAAGTGATCCAATGTTACATGCTTGTGAGGAGCAAAAGTATGTGAATCTTTGCTTTCAGTATCTGGTATGATGCCCTTGATGTCAAAACCTTTCTGACAATTGTTGTTTAGTCCTGCACATAGACTTGGAGTAATTCTTGCCTATTACTCCCTTCAAAACAGCTTCAAGTCTGTTATGTTGATGGGATTTTATCTATGAACTGCTCACTTCAGGGCTTTCCATGACACTTACGTAGGATTAATATGAGGACTTTGATTTGTCCATTCCAAAACATTAACTATATTCTTCCTTAGCGTTCTTTTGTAGAATGACTTGTGTGCTTTGGACCATTCTCTTGCTGCATGATCCTTGCTCCCCTGAGATTCAGCTTATACACAGATATTAGTGATGAGAGAGTGTACTCATTGCTCGGGTTTTCCCGAGCACGCTCAGGTGACCTCCGAGTATTTGTTATTGCTCGGAGATATAGTTTTCATCGCCTCAGTTGCATGATTTACAGCTTCCAGATACGCTGAATAAATGTGAGGAATGCCTGTTTGTTAGGGAATTCCCACATGTATTCAGCTTATCTGGAAGCCGTAAATCATGCAACTGAGGCGATGAAAACTATATCTCCAAGCAATAACAAATACTCGGAGGTCACCCGAGCGTGCTCGATAAAAACCCGAGCAACAAGTATACTCGCTCATCACTAACAGATATCCGTCAGACCAAGAAATACAAAAAATACATCTACAGAATGGGAGGAATAGAACTAAGCAACAGCACAATTGAAAAAAACTTGGGTATACTAATAGATGACAGACTGCACATGAGTCAACAGTGATGCAGCAGCAAAAAGGCAAACCTAGTTCTAGGATGTATTAAGATAATCCTAGAGTCTAGATCACATGAAGTAATTAACCCCCAATAACTCTTCCTTGGTCAGGCCTAATCTGTAATATTGTGTACAGTTCTGGGCACCATATTTTAAAAAAGGCATTGAAAAACTGGAGCAAGTACAGAAAAAAGCTAGTAGGATGGTGAGTGGACTACAAAGTATGTCCTACGAAAAACGGTTAAAGGATCTGGGAAGGTTTAGCTTGCAAAAAAGAAGGCTAAGAGGAGACTTAATAGCTGTCTATGGTATCTGACCTCTGCTGGAGAATCGATGCATCTGATGGTACCATGCTCCACATCTGGTGGGATTGTCCACCAATTAAAAGACTTTGGAATAAGGTGTTTAAAATTTACTTAAAAGTTTCTGGTGATGTCATTCAAAGTAACCCACAGCTGGGCCTACTGTCAATGGCCGCAGGTTCCTTCAGGAGCATCAAGGTAGGACTCCTAAAACATTGCATAACGGCCACTCATACTATCATTCCTAGGAAGTGGCGTTCTAGGACAGCCCCCAATATCGGGGATTGGATAGTTGAAATGGATTTCCTATGCAGGATGGAGAGGTTATCCATCGTTATAACAGGATTGGATTATGTTTTGCGAATCATCTGAATTCCTAACACTCTTGGAGACAAATTAGTGGAGTAGGGTAGAACAGAGAGGCAGTTAACAGAACCAGGAGAGATTTAACATTTAACTCTCCCCATACTTCTCACCGCAGTTCGCTTCTCTTACCCCCCTCCCCCCCACTTTTTTCCGTCCTTTTAATCCCCCCCTATTTCATACTTTCTAATACCTAATGATCTTGAATTCCCTCCATTTGTACACAAATGACTGGTGAAGTCTAAAATCTTTAAAGATAGTTTTGTAACCTTTTCTAGCCTGATGACTATCAACAACTAGCTTTCTGATGTCCTCAAAAATGCATGACAGCCCGGCAAACACTGCTTGTAATCGATGGTAAAATCATTACCGTCGGTCAGACAGCCGCGGTTCCCATGCTGTAAAATGGCAGCGTGAGCCTGCAGTGTGATCCCAGGTGAAAAGTTTACCTCCAGTCACTGGTGTTGGCTAATGGGACTACTACTCCCATCAGCCTACACCTGCTGCCGCTAATAACAGCAAGAGCAGGTGGTGGCTGATGAGAGTAAATAAATAATAAAAAAACCTGAGGTGGGTTCTCCTGTATTTTTGAGAACCAGCAAGGCAAAACTCACAGCTGCGGGCTATAACCCTCAGCTGTCAGCTTCAGCAAGGTTGGTTATCAAGAATAGAGGTGTCCACACTCCAATGTTTTTAATGATTTATTTAAATAATTTGAAAAAAGTGTGGGGTTCCCCACATTTTTGACAACCAACCAAGCTAGAGCAGACAGCTGGGAGTTTGTATTCTCAGGCTGGTAGGGGGCCATGCATATTGGCTACCCCAGCCAAAATAATAGCACCCTAACAGCCATCATTGTCAAAAATGAGGGGGACCCCATGCTATTTTTTAAATTATTTATTTAAATAATTAAATAAACTAGAGTAGGAACCCCTCTAGTCTTTATAACCAGCCATGCCGAAGCTGACAGCTGAGGGTTGCAGCACCAAGCTTTGAGTTTTGCCTGGCTAGTTATCAAAAATACAGGGGAACATTTTTTAAAAAAATTATTTATTTACAGCGTAGGTGCCAATGCCGGCTGATGAATACTCCCATCAGCCACAGCCTGCGCTCGCTGTTAGTAGCGGCAGCAGGCACAGGCTGATGGGAGTGGATCGCCCCCCTGTAGGGCAGTGGGGTACTTGGTACCGGGTCCTTCGTTCCTCAAGGGGGGATGTCATGGTGGCTGACCCAGTATATGGCCCTAGGGACGTTCGTGTAAAAGGGGGAAAGGTCTTTAAAGGGATAGTGTTCGTGACGCCACCTGTGGTATTCGGTCAGGGTGACCAACGCTGCTTAGGGGTCCGCTGGGGTGATGTTATGGCAGCTAGATGGTATACCTTCCCACAGGTGAAGTATGTCCCCAGGTCTTCCCAGTGTGTAGATGGTGGATGGTGAGAGGCGCAGTGAAGAAAGAGGACACAAGGTTGCAGTCTCTTTACCTTTTTACTGAAGGCTTCAGCATCCACAGTCCAGAGCACCAGATCACAGGGCAGGCAGAGTCCGGCCGGTCTGAAGGCAAATCCAGAGTCCCCTTATCCAGGTGGAAATCAGTAGCCTTCCTCTAGCGCCTGGGTGTTGTAGTACCTTACTGCTGAGCTTCTCATAAGGTCCTCACAACTGAGTAGATGTTCTAGATGTTGTGTCTCTCTCTGTCCCCCAGATGGATAGGGCAAACCCGTATGACTGGTGGCCTGAGGCTTTTTACAGGAACCCTAGCATGCCCCACCCTCCACAAGTTGCCACCGTGCCTCCTGGGTATAGGGTGGATCAGTAACTTGAAATTAGCTGTCCTGCCAGTCTCTGGAGCAAGGCATAAAGGACTGTTGCTCCCTCGGTGTTCCGGCTACCGGGATCATGCGCCTCAGAAGGAGGCAGCCTGTTCAGGGCAGAACTCCTTCTGGTTTCCTCTCCTTTTGCTATGACTTCTCCTCATGCTTTACAATACAGTTCTCTGTTCATGTCTCTTTCTTAGGGGCAGCCGCACATCGGGCAGGCACAGCTCCGTGGCCTTCTCTCTAGGCCTCTGACAGGATCCCACCCCTGTCAGGGACCCACTAGCTGAGCGAAGCTCAGCTAGCAACTCCTGAGCCAAGCTCAGTCAGCTTCTTTCTGCCTTCTGCCTAACTTTCTATCCAGACCACCAGTTTTACCTAATTGTGAAGAGTGCCCTAATAAATAGGAGCATAGCTCCCCCTGGTGGACTGGAGTATGAAGCGTGTTGTGTGTTGGTGTTACCTGGAAGTGAGATCTCCTTTATTGCCTTCAAACGTAACATCACTCGCCCCTAGAGGAGAATGACATTACTGCAACGACCTGGACCCTGGGGCGCTGCAGGAGCAGTAGTCCCATCAGCCAACGCCAGTGACCAGAAGAAAACTTTTTATCTTCGATCACAGCTGCGGGCACATGCTGATTTTACCTGCTGATCAGAAGCAGTGTTTGCTGCACTGTCATGTACCTGACAGCAAAGCAAACACTGGATGATTGGCTCCACCAGGGACCCGGGTTCAGGTTCGGGTACTGTTCTGGTATCTGAACTTTTTTTAGCTGTTCGGCCGAACCCGCCAAACCCAAACATCTAGGGGTCCAACCATCTCTAAAGAGTGTTTGAGGGAAGACATTCTATTTAATCAATTGGAAGGGCTTTGGTCCAGAAGAGAGCTTGGGAGCCTGGGGAGAACATGTGCGCCCCTACCGTCCTTGAAAGATTTTTCTGTCACTCTGGCCAAAAAAAGAGGGGGTGTAATAGGGAGTTCTGTTACATTTTGCCACTCGCACACCTTCTAAACGTTGCCCAACCCACCATGTGTATTGCACTGCTCCACCCTAGAGTTGGCCAGAGAGACGACCCTAGGTGAGAGTATTTGCTCTCCGAACCTACTGATAGAAGTTACCTTGACCTGGCAGGAAAGGTCTCTCTCCACTGCTGCCCATTTGGATTCTGGCTTAATTCATCTGTATATGGTCTGATGACTTCAACTCCCCACTCAACAGCTGGATCACCCTCTGACTATTGCCTCCATTGACAGATGACTTCTGACAGAATCTATTCAATTCATCATGCCGACAGTCATGCTGCGGATTGGAGTCCTGCGTACTGAGAAGATTTTCTTTTACGTGCCACCCAGATCTGTGAATTCTGTTTTCCTCGGCCTTTCATCGCTATGTCTACATGTGCTGGTTATTGACTGGTCCTCCGGTCAGGTACTTAATTGGGAATCGTATTGTGCTTCCAACTGCTTAGCAAAAATTACCCCAAAGAGTCCGCCTTCTGTGCCTTCGAACCTTTCTTTTCTTCCCGTCCAGTGTCATGCAGACTGGATTTTCTACCCTGATCTAACTACCGACAAGAGACACATCCGTCAAGTTCTGCTGCATCTCTGGGAAAATAATTTGTTTGCCAACTTGTCCAAATGTGTATTTGAAAAAACTTCCTTGCCCTACGTTGGCTACATTGTTGGCTAACTAGGTTGGCTAACTAGGGTCTTGAGATATATCCAGAGAAGGTTTCTGCCATTGCCTCCTGGCCTTGTCTTCAAGGTCTGCGTGCCAACCAGTACTTCATGAATTTCACCAACTTCTACAGGCAATTTATTCCTCACTTCTCATCCCCTATGGCATCTATCTCTGCCTTAACCAAAAAGGGGCTAATGACACAGTCTGGCCTGACTCAGCCACATCAGCCTTCCAGCGTATGAAAGAGGCCTTTGCGAGTGCTCTGGTGCTGGGTCTCTTGGAGATAGATGCCTCTTTTTTTGGTGCTAGGGCAATGCTCCTATAAAGAACTTCTTCGGGGAAGTTTGTCTCTTACTGTTTTTTCTTCAAACTGTTTTTGCCAGCTGACCAAAATTATACCATTGGAGATTGTGAGCTTATGGCTATCAAGATAGGTTTGGAGGAATGCGACATCTACTGGAGGGCACTAGCTCTCTGGTAATAATGTACAAGGACTGTAAAAATCTGACCTTTATGTAGTCCACCCAGCAGTTGAATCCTCATCAAGCCAGATAGGCACTCTTCATTGCTTGTTTTAACTTAACTACCTTCCAATAGGTGCCACTAGAATTCTAGTTCTCGTTCTCCCTGAAGAGACAATTTGCAAAATTAGCATATTTTCCAGAGGAGCATTGCGGCGTTAAGTCTCCTCATCTCGGCATGCTTAGCATGTCAATCTCCGCAAGGAGAAACTATACTTTTAACTTTGAATTACACTTCTGTCCTGCAGAGAAGAATGTCAAAGCAGACGCCCTCCGGCAATTTTGTGGAGGGGCCTCAGCATATCATTGACCTAGCCTAGATTATTGCAGCAGCTCCTGCCCTTTTTGAAGACATTCCTCTGGGCAAAACCTTTGTCCCTACTGCTAGAAGGAGGAGTGTTCTGTTATGGGAACATGAATACAGGTTGACTGGTCATATTTAGATATGAAAGTCCACTGAGCTGACTGCTCACTGCTTCTCATGGCCCTCACTGGTCAAGGATGTCTTGGACTTCATAACTGCCTGTTCACAGTGTGCAAGAAACAAGTTTTCCAGGGACAAGCCTCCTGGTCTACTCCAGCCTCTGCCGGTTCCGTCCACACACTGGCAATATATTCTTATGGATTTCATCATGGATCTGCCTCTCTCTGAGGCATATGGTACTATTTGGGTTGAGGTGGATTGTTTCTCTAAGATGGTTTATTTCATTCCCTCCGCTCCTAAGCTCGCCACCAATTTCTTAGAGCATCTGTTCCATCTCTGCAATCTTTCTCTACACATCATTTCCTACAACAAACCACGGAGTATAGATTCACCCAAAAACATTTGGTACAAAATCATGACAACTCTTTATTTGGAATAAATATAATACAGAAGTAAAACACTTGACAAACAGGGAACACTAATAGTACATGTGTGGCGGACTGAAAACTCAGAGTAGCACCGGGGAGACAGGAAAGGCCAGTGATTGACCAGGGCAGGTGAGAGCCATCAAACAGTATAAAATATATCCTTAAAGTGCACAGTGCAGATGGGAACCACCTCTACCTGGTAAATCACTATGTATTCCAACATATGCAGTCAATTTGAGGTAACGGAAAAACACAGTATGGCAACATATATTACATATACTGTAGCTGTACCCAATAAATCACCACATGTCAATATATTGGTCAAAAAAAGGGGGTCGGTATAAAGTGACAGAAAAAGGCAAAACCTGTCTTACCCAATAAAGTCAGTGCTGGTGTCAGTCAATCTTTCTCTACACATAGTCTCTTATCATTGAGTCCAGTTCACTTTGAAGTTTTGGAGAGCTCTGTGCAAGCTGCTGAATGTCCAGTTGGACTTTTCCTCTGCGTACCATCCACAAACCAATGGGTAAGTAAAACTAGTTAATCAGATTCTTGAGAACTACGTTCGACATTTTATCTTTGCCCTTCAGAATGACTGGGTGCAACTACTCCCTACTCCCCTGGGCCGTGTTTTCCTACCATAACCATGTTAGGGAGTCTTCTGCAGCATCTACATTGTTCTTGGTGTACTCCCAGCATCTTCAAGTGCCCTCTCACATGTCTGCTTCCTGAGGGGGTACAGAAAGTGATACCTTGGTTCCTAGTACCTGGTTCATTCACATTTTTGTATTGTCTCCTATTATCCTGGACTGTTTACTCATGTTGTTTGACATCCCTATTCCTGACTCCGTCTTTGAAAACTGAACCCGTACTACCTGCTCCAACTTCGGATTGTCTGACTACACTTCTATTTCACCTCCTGTATCTTGTACCTGTTTCTCTGACCCTCTGGTCAGCTGCTGCAGTTCCATGGACTGCGCTGGAGTGGTACCTGGTATCTACCAGAGGCCCAGCCCATCCTCACTATCAGAGGCCCTAGTGAAGACTCGATAGACACTTAGTCATGCCTCTCAAGGGTATACCCGGCCTATGACACAGTGGATCCACACCCAACAGCATTACACACATTTTGTGAAGATTAGACGTTTAGAGATCTCTTTCTATGAATAAACCAAATCTCATGCTCATACCCAATTGTTATCCCATTGGTTGAAACACCAGACTTTAATTTCACCGTCAAATTTTCTGCTAATCCTAGAGCTTCACATACTTTTGACATTAACACACATGTAATATCAGATAATTTTTCTCAATTCAAAAATTACAAAGTATAATATTGTTGACTATTTTAATTTATTTGCCTCTATCAAATTTTAGGTCAAATTTATGCAGAAATGTATAAAATTCTGAAGGGTCCACAGATTTTCAAACTTCACTATTGTTACTGTTACACCCGGTCCCGTACCTTTGCGGGGTCCCCGGTGGGACTCCCACTCTGCGCCGGCCCCACGCCATCCTGCTTCCTCTTTCCCCTGCTTCCTGACGCGCAGCCAGCAGGTCCTCAGTTAGAGTGCTTAGGTCGCGCGCGCACTCCCGGTCTCTTGAAGAGACAGCGCGCATTTTTCAAAAAGTACTTCTGACCAATCGCATGCTAGTGACTACTATTTTTAGCCCCTCCGCCTTAGGGAGGGTGCCGGAGCAACACGTATTCTCTGTTGCTAGCTTCCGGTCTCAGCTTGTGTGCTTTAGCTTCTGATGTCTTTTGCCTGAGCTCCGCTTACACTGTTTGTCTCCGCAGACTGTCAGCCGCCTGCCACCAGTTACTCTGGACGACGACCGTTCTGTCTACGGCAGTTCCGTCACATCCCGCCATTCAGCCATCTGTACCTCTGGATAACGCCAGTACCACCGGTGCCAGCTCCTACTCGTACACCCGGAACCTACTGGTCAGCTCCACGACATCTGCTAACCCTGCTTGTCCATCTGTCCCGCTGGGGCAGCTACCACGTGTCCGGGATCTAACTGGAGGTGGCACCCCTGTACTCCAGGCATTCCATTCTGACCCCACTCGAGGGGACTCACGTAGTCACGCCCCCTTCGGAGCCCCCCAGACCGTGGTCCCGATGTTCCACAGATTTATTAATAAAAACGAATGTGAACTTCACCACCTGTGCCTCCGCTTCCGTTCGTTACAGTTACTTTGAAAATTGATGTCAGAATGGCTGTTTAATCCTCAAAACAAAATGCAAAGAATTTCTTCAGAAGGAAGATTTGATGCAGCAATCCTAAAAGTCAGTATTGACCCTTTAACAAGCCTTATCATATGACTCAGGATAAGAAGCCAAAGCAGAAACTACATTGGCAATGCAATTCTCCTCTGTGAATTTAAACATGTAAATAGTCTCATTAAAGAGTCAACATAAACTTTTAGGATTGCTACATCCAAAAAGTAGCACTAGAGATCAAATCCTCTTCCTTCTTAAAAGGCTATTTGAATATTTAAATTGCCAGAGGATCATTGCATGACCTATAAGTCTCCTTACACCGGCATCGCACTCTCCTCAAGGAGAAACATTCTGTGACGCTGAGACACTTCTCATGGACAATCCATGAGAAGGGATAGTCAAGGAGTCCAAGGTCAAAAGCTAGGAGAGTACAACTTAAACAGAGGAAAGACACAAAGGTGTAGTCAGGTAATGGTGTGAGGTCAAAATACGAGGAAGATAGCGGATCAGAACAAAGGGGTTAAACAGATGCATGGTCAGAACAAAGTCCAAGGTCAGGCAACAAAAGATTATCAAGCAAAACACAAGGCACATAGAAAACCAACAACCTTTAGCTGAAGCTACACCTGGCAGAGGTCTAGGACTAACAACCCAGCTAAGTAGCCAAGCAATCACCTGGGTCAATGAACACCTGGAAACAGCCAGCACCTCACAGTCTCAAATTGGATGGCTGATCCATAAGTAACTGCATCTCAGACACACTAAGGGATTTTCATAGGCACCCATTCAGATGGAGACGTTTATTCTCAGTGAGGAAGGAAATCGTAGGACCTGGTATAAGAGAGATGCCGTAAAGTGGCTAGCAGGTACACATAAAATTGGCCTTTTTTATGCGCTAAACGCTCTCATTTTTCATATTTCTAGTGCAGTAATGCAGTTAAAAAAAAATTAAAAAAAATTCATGTTTCATGCTTGCATGTTTCAGCGCTACAGTGTGCTACCTTATTTGCTTGAACACTAAGGGATGGAATCATGACAGAATCTTTTCTTCTAGGGGGGCAACTGGACCGCTCTGTGCTGAAATCCATGGACAAATGAGTTCATGGTCTTTCCGGAATTGGCAATGGATCCAATTCCCCGAGCGGCCAGTTATGACAGACTTTAGACCGTGCACAGACTTCACAAGCAAGTTCAAAATCTTTAATATCATTATGCATAGATGGCCACCAAAAAAGTCTAGCAGTAACCCCCAGATGACCACTCAAGATGGATGACAAAAAGACTGACTGGCACTTCCAAGCTAATGTGAATAGGTGCATACAAGGAGCAGCAACCTCCATATACAATAAACAAAAAAAAAGTTGCACTCTGCATGTCAATATGGAATATATGAAATATGAGTAGCAATATTGCTTCTGGATACTAGACAAAAATGAGACACGTAGCACATAATTTGGCCAATCCATGCATGCCCAGCAACCAACGACAAGGTGGTCTCAAATCTGCTGGGTTCTAACTTGTCTAGTTTGAATACCTCTCTAAGACTGTAGTCTGAATTCCTGGGTAGATGTGAACATATATCTTCAAAGTCTGATTTTATGGGTAGGTAGGACCCTGTTGCAATTCAAATCCACCACATGCTGAAGGGCGAAGTGCTCGGTCAGAGAGCTAATATATAAATGACAAAAAGACTGACTGGCACTTCCAAGCTAATGTGAACAGGTGCATACTAGCAGCAGCTACCTCCATATACAATAAACAAAAAAAGTTGCACTCCGTGGTGCAAAGCTTGTTAATATGGAATATATGAAATATGAATAGCAATGCTGCTTCTGGATACTAGGAAAAAATGAGACACTTAGCAATCAAGATGGAATCATGAAACTCCTGTAACAGATGCAATGTTAGTGTGATGCTAGTCAGTTCTCACGGCCAAGCATTGAGTCAAAGTGGTCAAGGAGTCCAAGGTCAAAAGCCAGGAGAGTACGTCATAAACCAAATGAAGAGACAAAAGCGTAGTCAGGTAGCGATCTGAAGTCAGAGAACCAGGTGGATATCAGGGAGGGATATCACTGGCTCTGGAGAGACCAACTGTACGACAGAAGGTAATGACGTTACAGCCACTGCCAACAGTGGGGGGCTATGGAGGTCTTCATCAAATTATTTATCTGACCCTGCAACTGATATTGTGATGACTTCAGATTCTGACAATCCTTCACCATATCCTGAGTCATCTGCATTAAATTTGCCACCGGGTCACAAAGCGTGTGAACAGGATCCATACTGGCGAAAAAGAAAAATGTATCGGCCAGACGTAATGTGACGCTAGTCACTTCTCACGGCCAAGTGGTGATTCAGAGTGGTCAACGAGTCCAAGGTCAGAAGCCAGGAGGGTATGTCCTAAACAGAAGGAAGAGACAAAAACGTAGTCAGGTAACGTTCTAAAGTCAGAGTACCGAGAAGATAACGGATCAGAGCTGAAGGGGTTAAACATGCGGACAGGGCCGTTTCTTCAACAGGGCGGGCAGGGCGGCCACACGGGGCGCCGTGGGGCCGGGGGGCGCAGGAGAGGCCTCGGGCCCCGGTGGTCCCCTGCCCGCTGCTGCTGCTGTTTAAGGGCTGTCAGGGGCGCGGATGCCGCGCTCAGTGCTGAGCGCGGGCGCGCCCTGCCCGAACTCAGCTGCAAATCTGACAGCTGAGCGGTCAGATCATCGCCTCGCGTCGCCGCGCCCCCCCCCCCGCACCGCACATAATGGTTGCGGCCACCTCGGCGCCGCCACTCACCCATACCTCCCAACCGTCCCGATTTCAGCGGGACAGTCCCGCTTTGGCACCGGGGTCCCGCTGTCCCGCTTCGGGCATTTAAAATCCCGAATTTGCGGCCGCCGGTGAAGCCCCGCCCACTTCCGGGACGTAGAGAGAGCCTGTTTTTTTTTTTTTTTATATAAAAGCTGCCTCCTGACCGCCCGCGCAACACCCCCCCCCCCTCCCGCCCCCTGTGCGGCGCTGCCACGCTGAAGGAGAGAGCCTGCAGCAATCAAGAAGAAAGGTCAGCGATTCACTACCTCTGGCTGTGTGTGCACGGAGCTCCGGCTTCTGCTCTTAGCTGCTATCCCGGCAGAGAAGGAGAGACGGGGGAGGTGCCGGGATAGTGCAGAGCTGTGAGCAGGAGACTGAAGACTTCAGCAGAGAGCTGCACATGGACATCAGCCGCCCCTGCATCACAGAGGAGATTGTGTGTGTGTGAATTGATGTGTGTGATGGCTGCGTGTGTGTGTGTGTGATGGCTGGGTGTGTGTGTGTGATGGCTGTGTGTGTGTGATGGCTGCGTGTGTGTGTGTGTGATGGCTGCGTGTGTGTGATGGCTGCGTGTGTGTGTGTGATGGCTGTGTGTGTGTGATGGCTGCGTGTGTGTGTGTGTGATGGCTGCGTGTGTGTGTGTGTGATGGCTGCGTGTGTGTGTGTGATGGCTGCGTGTGTGTGTGATGGCTGCGTGTGTGTGTGTGATGGCTGCGTGTGTGTGTGTGATGGCTGCGTGTGTGTGTGATGGCTGCATGTGTGATGGCTGCGCGTGTGTGTGTGTGTGTGATGGCTGCGTGTGTGTGTGTGATGGCTGTGTGTGTGATGGCTGCGTGTGTGTGTGATGGCTGCGTGTGTGTGTGTGATGGCTGCGTGTGTGTGATGGCTGCGTGTGTGTGATGGCTGCGTGTGTGTGATGGCTGCGTGTGTGTGATGGCTGCGTGTGTGTGTGATGGCTGTGTGTGTGTGATGGCTGCGTGTGTGTGATGGCTGTGTGTGTGTGATGGCTGTGTGTGTGTGATGGCTGTGTGTGTGTGATGGCTGTGTGTGTGTGATGGCTGTGTGTGTGTGATGGCTGCGTGTGTGTGATGGCTGCGTGTGTGTGTGATGGCTGCGTGTGTGTGTGTGTGTGATGGCTGCGTGTGTGATGTCTGCGTGTGTGTGTGATGGCTGCATGTGTGTGTGATGGCTGCGTGTGTGTGTGTGTGTGATGGCTGCGTGTGTGTGTGTGATGGCTGCGTGTGTGTGTGTGTGATGGCTGCGTGTGTGTGTGTGTGATGGCTGCGTGTGTGTGTGATGGCTGCGTGTGTGATGCATTTGTGTCAAAGCTGCATGTGTTTGTGAGCTGCGTGCGTGTGAGCTGCGTGCCTGTGTGTGAGCTGCGTGCCTGTATGTCATTATACAGTATGGAGCATCATGTGTGGTCATTATACAATATGGAGCATCATGTGCGGTCATTATACAGTATGGAGCATCATGTGCGGCCATTATACAGTATGGAGCATCATGTGTGGCCATTATACAGTATGGAGCATCATGTGCGGCCATTATACAGTATGGAGCATCATGTGCGGTCATTATACAGTCTGGAGCATCATGTGCGGTCATTATACAGTCTGGAGCATCATGTGCGGTCATTATACAGTCTGGAGCATCATGTGCGGTCATTATACAGTCTGGAGCATCATGTGCGGTCATTATACAGTATGGAGCATCATTTGCGGTCATACAGTATGGAGCATCATGTGCGGTCATTATACAGTATGGAGCATCATGTGCGGTCATTATACAGTATGGAGCATCATGTGGGGTCATTATACAGTATGGAGCATCATGTGCGGTCATTATACAGTCTGGAGCATCATGTGCGGTCATTATACAGTATGGAGCATCATTTGCGGTCATACAGTATGGAGCATCATGTGCGGTCATTATACAGTATGGAGCATCATGTGCGGTCATTATACAGTATGGAGCATCATGTGGGGTCATTATACAGTATGGAGCATCATGTGCGGTCATTATACAGTCTGGAGCATCATGTGCGGTCATTATACAGTATGGAGCATCATTTGCGGTCATACAGTATGGAGCATCATGTGTGTTCATTATACAGTATGGAGCATCATGTGCGGCCATTATACAGTATGGAGCATCATGTGGGGTCATTATACAGTATGGAGCATCATGTGCGGTCATTATACAGTATGGAGCATCATGTGCGGTCATACAGTATGGAGCATCATGTGTGTTCATTATACAGTATGGAGCATCATGTGTGGCCATTATACAGTATGGAGCGTCATGTGTGTTCATTATACAGTATGGAGCATCATGTGTGGCCATTATACAGTATGGGGCACTGTGTGGCCATATTTTTTTGTTTATAATTATTGTATATGAAACAGTGTGATCGGCAGTGCTAAATGGGTGTGGTTGGGATGTGGATATGGGTGTGACTAATTATGAATGGGTGTGGTCAGAGGCGTGGCCTAAAATTTGCCGCGGCGCGCAAAGCGCGCCGCAAACTTTGTCCCTCTTTCCCATCTTCAAAAGTTGGGAGGTATGACTCACCTCCGCTCCGCGCTGGATGAACAGCGAGAATGAACAGCCAGGATGAGGCAGCTCGGCCACTCCCACACTGATAGCAGGGGCGCCGCGCTCTCGGCTGAGCACGGGCGCTCCCTGAGACAGTGATCAAAGAGCTAAGCACACACACTATCACTGTCAGACTAGGCTGCCTGGCTGTTGCCAATTTCAATGCTGGACAGGACAGGCTGCAGTCTAGTCTGACAGTGGTAGCAGTATAGCAAAAATGCCCACCCCCTGCCTATGGATTAGTCCTTCCCTTCCCAGCAGCCCCATTTAGCAGTCTGAGCGCGCTCAGACTCAGAGGGCAGAGGGCACTGACACACTGAACAGGTGAGGGGGTCTGAGGGATGGGATGGGTTGGGCTAGCCTTTTTTTTTGGATGGGGACCCCCACACCTGCCCCCCCCCCAACCACCCTTGGGGCATGCTGATTTGGCATGCCCCACAGCATGAAACCCGGGAGGGGGCCCAGCTGACTTACCTCATCTTTGGCAGTCTGGTGGCATCCTCACCCAGGCGAGAAGTGTTGGAAAGAGTTATGGCAGTAACTGTATACCTGGCAACCAATAATTTAGCTTTTCGAGGATCGTCAAATACATTGTTTACACCAAATAATGGACATTTCCTTGGGCTTATAGAGCTTCTTGGAAAATTTGAACCAGTAATGAGAGATCATTTAAAACGAATTACTTCCCAGGAAATCCATACACATTACTGTGGAAATTTAATTCAAAATGAAATTATCTGCTTGATGGCCTCTCAGGTGAAGAAATGTATTCTAGAAAAAGCCAAAAGATCTAAGTATTTTTCAATAATGTTGGACTGCACACAAGATGCAGGTCACACTGAACAGTTGTCATACACCTTAAGATTTGTTGATATAGATGATGATCACGTAGCAATAAAGGAACATTTTATTGGCTATCGTCCTGCTACTGATACATCTGGGGAAAGTCTCGCCAATCTCCTTTTAGAAGAGATTAGTAAATGTGACCTGGAATTAGAAAATGAACTGGCAGAAAAGCTGAATTATTCGGAAGCTATTAATGCTTTTGCAGCGGCTAAATCTAGAAGAGTCAGTTTCTCATAAATCTGCAACCTACAATTTTTAGGATCTGTTTCCAAAATAATTAATAGATATTATTTACCTACAACTTTGTTCTCACCGTTAATAATTAGCATACTTGTCCCTTTTCCCCAAGTTCTATATAAGTTAAAGGCAAATTATAATTTATTAAAAAAAGGGAAGATACAAGCCTGCTCTCTATTTATTACTCAAGCCCACAAAAATAATGTTTATTATTTTCGGTGCCGGGGGGGGGGGGGGGGGGGGAGAAATTTCCTACTCTCGCCCTGTGTCATTTTTGGGCTAGAAACTGCCCTGCATGCGGATGTCTGAACGAAGTCCAAGGTCAGGCAACAGATCAAGCAAACAGAACTCAAGGCACAGGAAAACACAGCACAAACCTCATAAGCTGAATGTACGTCTGGCAGAGTTCTGGGAGACACAGCTCAGTTAACAAGCATGGCAAATAATTCTGGCAGAGTTCTGGGAGACACAGCTCAGTTAACAAGCATGGCAAATAATTGGAATAAAGAACACATGGAGAATTTTCAGAAGATTCACTCGCTTGGTTGTTGTAGGAGAATTCCGCCCAGGGCAGTAACTTTACACAGTTATCGTGGTATGCATTGACGAAGTGGCGCAGGAATCCGGCCAGGATTTGATTGGTCATCTCCACTCGCCCATTGGATTTGGGATGGTATGCCGAAGAAAAATCCAGTTCTATTTTTAACAATTTACAGACCGCTCTCCAGAACTTTGAGGTGAACTGGACACCTCTGTCGGACAAGATGTGGAGAGGAAATCCATGGAGACAGAAGATGTGCTGAATAAAGTCATCCGCAGGTTCAGGAGGAGACGGGAGACCGGGTAGAGGAGCGAAGTGAGCCATCTTAGAGAAACAATCCAACATAACCCATGTCACTGAACAGCCGGAAGAAATGGGAAGATCCGTGATGAAATCCATTGCGAAGTGCTGCCAGGGAGCTGCCGGAATCGGAAGAGGCTGAAGCCTACTGGAAGGTAAGTGTTTATCAATCTTGTTATGGGCACATGAAGGACAGGCTGCGACAAACTCCTGGATATCCCTACCCATGGCAAGCCACTAGTAGTAACGGGTCATGAGTTGCTGAGTCTTTTTCTGACCGGCATGGCCAGCCAACCTTGGAAGAATGACCCCACCGCCCTAGGGGAAGCTGGGCAAGACCAATAGAGGCAACTGAAACTAACCTTGAAGGTTCAATAATGTGCTGAGGTTCTTCTTCCAGCTCAGGAGGCAAAAAGGTTCTGGAGAGTGCATCAGCCTTGACGTTTTTGTCAGCTGGATGGAAATGAAGGACAAAATTAAAACGAGCAAAAAACAAGGCCCACCAGGCCTGATGGGGATTCAGCCCCTGTGCGGATTGGAGATAAGCAAGGTTTTTATGATCGGTGAATATAACTACCTGATGAAGAGCAATTTGATAGCCAACAATTCCCAATCTCCAATGGAATAGTTCCTTTCTGCAGAAAAAAAAACCTTAGAAAAAAACCCACAGGAGATCATCCAACCGATTGACGATTTCTGGGTGAGAACCGCTCCTGCACCTATGGAGGAAGCGTCTACCTCAAGAAAAAATTGCTCATTAGAATTCAGATGATAGAGAATGGGTGCGGAAGCGAAGGCTTTTTAGAGAGAAACAAAGGCCTCCTCTATCTCGGAGGACCACTCCTTGGAGTTTACCCCTTTCCGGGTTAAAGCTGTGATGGGCACCACTCGGGTGGAAAAGTGTGGGATGAATTGCCGGTAGCAGTTGGCGAACCCCAGGAATCGTTGTACGGCTTTTAGCCCAGACGGATGCGGCCACTTGAGGACGGCAGACAACTTCTCTGGGTCCATCTTTAATCCTGTGGAGGATACAATGTAACCGACAAAAGGCAAACAGGATTGTTCAAAGAGGCATTTCTCAAATTTGGCATAAAGCCTGTTCTCTCTGAGTCTTTGTAGGACCAGGTGCACTTGCCTCCGGTGCGAAGCCAAGTCTGCAGAGAAGATCAGAATGTCGTCCAGGTAGACAACAACATAAGTATAGAGCAGGTCCCTCAAAATGTCATTAACAAATTCTTGAAAGACCGAGGGTGCGTTGCTTAGGCCAAACCACATTACCAGGTATTCGTAGTGGCTATCACGGGTGTTGAAGGCTGTTTTCCATTTGTCTGCTTCTCGGATTCAGATCAGGTTTTAGGCCCATCTGAGGTCCAATTTGGAGAAGATCTTGGCCCCTCGGAGATGATCAAACAGCACTGAAATTAGAGGTAATGGATATCTGTTTTTACCGTTATCTGGTTTAGGCCTCGGTAGTCGATTCAGGGCCGCAGGGATCCGTCCTTTTTCTTCACAAAGAAGAATCCTGCTTCTGCCGGCGAAGATGACTTTCGGATAAATCCTCTTGCCAGATTCTCTTGAATGTAGTCCGACATGGCCTGAGTCTCTGCTTGAGAAACAGTATAAACTCTCCCGCGAGGAGGAGATGTTTCGGGGAGAAGATCAATCGGACAGTCATATGACCTGTGTGGAGGTAGACTCTCAGCCTTTTTTTCCCAAAAACATCAGAGAAGGACCAGTAAGAGGAAGGTAACCCTGGCAGGGAAACTGGTTGGACTGGAGGCAAAATGGGATGAATCCAGGTTAGGAATCGTTTCATGCAGCAATCTCCCCGATGCAGAAATCTCCTGTTCTCCAGTTTAGGATTGGTTTATGCATCTGAAGCCATGGTAGACCTAAAAGTAAGGGATGAGAAAAACCAGGATACACATAAAAACGGATTCTTTCAAAATGCATTAGACCTACCCGATGTTCCACTGGCTCGGTCTGGAACTGTACGAGCTCAGTCAGTGGTTTGCCATTTACAGCGGTCACCAACAACGGATAAGGAAGACACTGGACTGGTATGCGGTAACGATCCACAACCGCCTGCTGGATGAAGTTCCCTGCAGCTCCAGAATCCAGCAAACAGAGTTCAGAGAATTCTATTGATCCGAAGGACACGGAGACCGAGATTTGCAAAGATGGAGAGGAATGTTTTCTACCTAGGATGGCCTCTCCAACCAAACCTAGGCACTGGAGTTTTCCGACCTCTTTGGACAGGTACAAATCAGATGTTCAAGACTACCGCAGTAGCGACAAATTCCCTCTTTGCAACGCGCCTCCTGGCAGCGACTGTCCAGACTTACGCAATCAACCTCCATGGCCTCAGGGGAGGAAGCTGGGGTAGCTGACTTAAGCTGGAGTCACACTAAACGACTTACCAACGATCACGACCAGCGATATGACCTGGCCGTGATCGTTGGTAAGTCGTTGAGTGGTCGCTGGGGAGCTGTCACACAGACAGCTCTCTCCAGCGACCAACGATCCGAGGAACAACTTCGGCATCGTTGAAACTGTCTTCAATGCAGCACCCGGGTAACCAGGGTAAACATCGAGTTACTAAGTGCAGGGCCGTGCTTAGTAACCCGATATTTTCCCTGGTTACCATTGTAAAAGTTTAAAAAAAAAACACTACATACTCACATTCTGATGTCTGTCACGTCCCCCGCCGGCGTCCACAGGGTTAAAACTGCTTTCGGCAAGAGCGCTGCTAATGTACGCGCTGCTGCCGAGAGCTTCCCTGCACTCAATGTGTCAGCGCCGGTGTTATGGAAATATTAGGGTTGGATAAATATATCCCTGTGTGTGCTGTGGCCGCTCCCAATTAGACTGAGTATTTTGAGCGCTCATCAAGAATGGACTGTACACAACTGTGACAGAACAACATTCCATCAATACTGCAACTTTATTGTACATACATAGTTTTATATTTTCACATAGAAAGGAGTGGTTAGGGGTTGTCAGGGGTGGTTAGTTAATTACCATATTGTCTAGCTCCTCTGTCATTGGTTATCTAAACATATATGGAATATTGTGATTAATGCTCATATGACAGAGGATTAAGCAACTAAACTTGAGTTCTGTGTCTAGGACAAAGTGGAGACATCTGATCAGCAGTCACCAAACATCTGACACTCTTCTACTTTTTGAGATGGAAAACCCCATATGATCTGTCTGGGTTATATCAGTTTGTCAGCCATTTTAAACCATTGATTATAATGTATATATTAGCTGTGAGTATATGAGTATTTATGATTATAGAGGAGTATACATGCAAGTGAGATCTACATGATATATATATTTCTATCACAAGCCCCCCTTAGATATCACTTGCCCTAATCCTAGCCTCCTGTCCCAAAGCGCTGCAACTCTTTTGTGCTGTCGGCGAACTGACACAAGCCTAACGCCTGTGCCCCACTCCGTACAGACTTTTCGCAAATGGGCGGTCAGGAGATCTGTCCCTAAAGGGGGTTCGTTGCAATCAGTCTCTTAGTCAATAGCAGGTGTAGTACGCGATGTGTAGTCTTTATCAGGTAGGTCATCTATTCGGTCAGGCCGCAACATCATTCTGGCTTGGGTGTCATCTTCTGGTAGGGGAGCTTTCTTGCGATGCGATGAGTGGATCCAAGCGGGTCTTCCCTCCAGTTTCGCAGAGTTTGGTGTCATCAGCAGCACTTGAACAGGACCATCAAATCTGGGATCGAGTGGTGTTCTCCTTACAAACTTTTTCCACCAACTCCCAGTCTCCTGGCTTCTAGGAGTGCATACCGGACACTGAATCTGGATCTGGCAATGAAGAAAAAAACTCGAGAATGGATGTTAGCAAGTTTCTTGGTGAGTTCAATTACATAAGCAGACAAAGTATCATATTGCATAGTCAGCTGCTGAGGGAAAGGATACCCCTAACCTGGGACTGGACACAAACAAAATTTCATACGGTGACAGCTTTGCTGGGCCTCTGGGAGTATGCCTAACACTGAGTAGTGTGATTGGGAGTGTGTAGGCCTAAGTCTGACCCTACTGCTGACTAGATCTCTCATGTGAGGTTTGCTGTGAATGTGGGTCCCTGGTCACTCTCTATCACTTCTGGGACCCCATGGCTGCATATCTCGTCTCTGAGAGTAGCTTCTTTGCAGTAGTCTTTGCTGACTGGTTCTTCACTGGGAAAGCTTCTGGCTGTCATCCTGAGAACATGTCCACGGCCACAAGGGCATATTTGAAACCTCCACTTGGCGGCATCTGGATGTGGTCTATCTGGATCCTCTGGAAGGGGTACAGTGGTCTGGCAAGACTATGTGTGGGAACTTTCTTCATCCTTCCAGGGTTGCATTTGCCCCAGGTCAGACAGCTGTTTATGAACTTGGCTGTTAGGGTGGAGATTTCTGGGGCGAACCAGTAAGCACCAATCGGATCATTCATCTGTGCCTTTAATCTGTGTGTGGGCCCATGTGCCCACTGGACCACGATGAGGTACATGCTTCGGGGTAAACAGGGTTTGTAGTCCATTGAGTATACCCTTCCTTCTTCATGTGCTGCTCTCTTCTGCATCCAGCATTCCTTCTTGTCCTTTGGGGCTTGCTCTTGCAGCTTTTTTGAGCAGATCACAGGATGTCATCTTGTCAGGTTTCCTGTCTTCAGCCGTCCTGTAGTAGCCGTCCGGCTCTACGACCTCTTCCACTTTTCCATATTGTCTTCCCTTGACTGCTTCTTTGGCTGCCATGTCCGCCATGTTGTTGCCTCGTGCCCCTACTGTGTTCAGTTTTCCATGCGCTTTGACTTTTAGTACTGTACTTTTGGAAGTTGAAGTGTGTTCAGCAGGTCCTTAATGGCTCCATGATGCTTCACGGTTGTTCCGCTTGCTGTGATGAAGTCCCTTGCAGCCCAGATGGGTCCGAAGTCATGTGCTATGCCATGCAAGTACCTTGAATCGGTATACATTTTCTCAGTCTTGTCTTCTGCCATCTGGTAGGCCTTCATCAGCGCGATCAGTTCTGCTTCCTGGGCTGACAGACTGGGCAGCAGACTTCTGGACCACAGGATCTCTTGATTGCTGGTCACTGCACATCCCGTGTGGAATCTTCCTTCATCATCTGCAAATCTGGAGCCATCCACATAGAGGATCAACTCTGGGTTGGTTACTGGCTCTTCTGCCACCTTGGGTAGTCCTGCTGTTTCCTGTGGCATGATGCTGAAGCAATCATGGTCATCCGTCCGGAGCAAATTCAGATCCCATGCAGACTTTTTATCTGAGGGTCCATATCTGTATCCCCCCTTGGGAGTGGGAGTAGAGTGGACGGGTTGAGGACTGTGCATCTGGAAATGGTGACATTGTCGGGCAGGAGTAGAGAGCACTGGAGGCGAAGATGCCTGGCGGTGGAGAGATGTTTTGGCTGGGTTTGGTTGAGGATTGCTGAGATGTCATGCAGAGCCAGGATTTCCAATGGTTTTTCCACTGATGTCAGTAGTCCTGTCCAGGAGGGCGTGTGCTGCAACTGCTGCTCTCATGCGGGAGGAAGAGGCTTCCCTTGCAACTGGATCCAGGCAAGCTGAAAAGTAGTCCGAAAGTCTCTGCTTTCCCCCCTGAAGCTGTGTCAGGACTCCAGTAGCAAGGCCTTCTTTTCTCATCAAGTAGAGACGGAATGGCTTCTCGTAGTCAGATGGGCCTAGTGCTGGCGCTGAGACTACTGTGCCTTTTAACTTCTTGAACGAGCTGAAGGCTGCATCAGTCAGGAGGAACTGGGTCACGCTGTTTTATTCACACAGAGGCTGCATTAGGATGGAAGCATCAGGGATCCAGGCTCTGCAATACGAAACTAGACCAAGGAAGGCCTATAGCACCTTTGGAGTTGTCGGAGGGACCATCTTCTCCACTGTGGTCTTCCGGTCATCTGTCAGGCGTTTCGCCTGGTGAGCAATACAGTGTCTCTGGAACGTAACGCTTCAGACACCACTGGACTTTGTTCTTTGAGATCTTGCAGTGCTGCTCCACCAGGTAGAGTAGGAGACACAAGGAAAGGGCTTTACACGTGTCAAAGTCAACTGCACAAAGGAGTAGATTGTCCATGTATTGTAGCAGGGTTACTTCTGCTTGTTCTGTGACTCAGTTGGTGAGGACTGTGGACATTGCTTTGGTGAACCGTGAAGGGCTGTTCTGGGCCCACTGTGGCATCACTGTCCATGTGTGGTGTCCCCCCTGGTGCATTAAGGCAAACAGGAACTGGTCTTCCGGATGAAGGGGAACACTGGAGAAAACATTAGCCAGGTTGTTCACTGTGAACACTTTTGCTGTGGCATGCACATTTGAGAGCAGAGTGTGCGGATTCGGCATAATTGCAGTTTCAAACACCGTGGTGTCATTCACAGCTCTCAGGTCATATACCATTCTGAACTTGGCTGGCTCTCCTTTTACAGTCTTTTTCTTGACGGGGAAAAGGAGAGCAGGGTATTGCAAGGCGATGTGCAAGGAACAATGATTCCTATTTCCAGGTAGACCTTCAGTTGGTCAGAGGCAGCTTGACTAGGCCTGGCCTGGGCCTTACGAGGGTATGGGGTACATGGCTTGAGTGACACCCGTACTGGGGCAACTTGAGGTTTTCTCATGTGCTGGGGTCCCTTAGACCATAGACTTTCTGGTACTACATCCAGTACCTCCTTGGGTAGGCCTCATCGATTGTTTAATGTTCTTGTAGGGCCGCCAGCATGACTCTTCTCGGGTCAGGGATGAAGAAAGTGTCACTGTCCCATCTTCCTGGAACACTGTGGTTGCCTTCAGCTTCTGCAGTAGGTTCGCTCCCAGTAGGTTGAGTGGCAGGTCCTTTACACCACAAACTGGGACAGGATAGAGTGTCCTGGCTGAGTGCACACGCTCAGTGGCTTTGTAAGCTGAGAATGTCTGACTTGACCATCAATGCCCATGCGAGACACAGAGGATTCTGATAGGCAGGTGGGATCAGTGAGTTCCACAGGTGTCATCACACTTCTGGCTACACCACGTTGGATCTGACAACGCCATCCACTTTAAGGGTAATTTGAGGTATTGGTCCTGCAGATGAAGTTTTACATGTCAGGAGCATAGTGTCTTGCGGGCCTGGCTTGCTTGCCTCTATCCTTTGGACGGGGTACTTCACTGCTTTCTGCACTTCTTCCTTGACCTGTTTCTCTGGACCAACTCTTGGGTTGCATGGGTCCAGTCTCTTCGGGGGCGTGGGTGCCCTGCACTGGTTCTGGAAATGGTCAAACTTGCCACAGATGTAACACTTGACACTTCTTCTGTCTTCGTAGGGTGGTTGCGCTTCCAGGTCAGTGGTCACCATGAGAGGGGCTGTCTTCTGCACCCCTGGTTGGGACTCAATCCCTTTGGCTACTGTGGACAACATGATGGGTACTGCAGCGGCAGCGGGGTCCGGCCTGCTGATTGAAGCTGCGGTGGTAAGACGGGGCCTGCAGGTGCATTCGTGGCGAGGCCCGGGGGTGCCATGAGACCGATGAGACCGACGGCTGCATCCAACCCAAGGTCTTGGGGCATTACAGGGGCTGCGGCTGCATCTGCCGTCACTTCTTACCCCTGCTCCAACATAGCTTCTCCCCTTTGCTAACCTTATTGAGGTCGGTGTCTCCTCTCTGGAGTCTGCAGCGGTTCTTCCGGTGTGTTGATCGGCACTTTGCAGCGTCTTCACCTCTGGCTCCCCTTCCGGCGTTCTCAGCAGCACGGCACCCGTTTCCTTCTTTGCGCTCTTTGTGGTGCTATAATGGCGGCAGTTTTGGCAACAATTAGCAATAAACAGTCTCCTAGGCGCACATAAAACATTTTGCTGGGTCAGTCCACTGCTATTGACCTGTTCCTAGGCCTAGCCACTATCAGTGGTTTCCTGATTGGCTGTCTCAGTCCATGCACAAAGACCTGTGCCAACATTTGCCTGTGTATCTGGTCTTGAATGGTGAAGCCCAAGTCTTGGAATACTTGCATTACTCTGCCATGAAACTTCTTTACAGACTCTGTCTTGTCTTGGCTCATGTCATGGCTTGTCCTGCCAATCTGCCTTTGGCCCACTCTCTGAGCTGTTCAATTAGCTGTGGCCCTGACTCCCAAGCGTGTACATCTAATTCTGCTGGAAATTTGAATTGTTCCTTTATGATTGGCCAGAGTGCATCACCTGCTTCTATTTTCATTCATGGCCCAGAGATCATTCCAGGTGGCTGCATATGTTTACTGCTTCTGCTACATTCTTCGGTAAAATGGCATGGGATGCATCCCTGGGTCTGGAAGATTGTCACCTGACTTGAAGTGCAGTGCACATAGTGTAATGGTGGTGCCTCTATCTGCCCTTGCATTCTTGGTGCCTGTGGGTTTCTTTTCTAGTACTGGACAGCATGTATGATGTTCCCTCTTCATCTTCATCAGAGGAATAGTTGTGATAGCTTGTACTGGGGTCGTACACTGACTGATATTGGACTTAGAAGTTGCTTTTTTATGTGAGGATGTCTCCCCCCTTGCTGAAGCTGTGATGGATTAGGCTTATAGTTCTATGTTGGTGTGAATGTAGGCAGCTCTGACCGGTGCTGAAGTTGTACATTATCAATACATGGTGAAATCAAAGTTCATGTAAAACCTTAAGGGTTACAATATTGTTGACTGTGAAATGAGGTAACGGAGGATCTGTCAGTGAGCTCGTTCTGATATCATTCCTCCCCCCTCTGCACCCAGGGCTGAGCTGCCTGCTGCCTGATGTGTCTGGGGCTTGCCTACTGCATTGTGTGTAGTGGGATTTTCACTTTCTTTCCCCGATATCACAACTGGCAATGGCTGGTTTGTGCCAGGGGCATAGAGGGAAACCTTGTGCTGTAAGCACCATATTGTTTGAATTGGGCGTTGGCCCAGCTGGCAACAAAGAGGAAAAAAGAGGAAGAAGAAGGAGGAGGGGTTGATGAGTGAGACAAAGGAATAGTAGGAGGGGAGAGAGAATGTGGACAAGAGGGAGGAGAACATGGGAGGTGTGGAAGAGAGAGAGAGAGGGAGGAGAAGAGAGGAGTGGAGAAGGAGAGGAGAGAGAGGGTGAGGAGAGATGGGTGTGGAGAAGGAAAAGAAGGAGGAGAAGATGGAGGGTATGGAGGGGAGAGATAGAGAGGGGGAGAGAGAGAAGAGAAAAGTGTGGAGGAAGAGGAGAGGAAAGGAGAGAGAGAGAGAGAAGAATGCGGAGAGAAAAGACTGACAGAGAAAAAGGAGGATAGAGGAGAACAACAAGAATAATAGAGAGGAGCAATTATGCCTTCTCCCTGTAGGGAGAGACGGGGTGCGCCACATACTGTGCAAAAATACTACCTACTGCGCAGATTCTCCCGTCTCATACCCACAAAAATCACTTCCTGGTTTGCTCACATAACTTTCTGTACCACCTAAACGATGTAAGCTCTGCTGCTACTTCATACCATGTATTAGCATTCAGCAATCTAACATCAGCTAACTTCCCTTATTTTCCTTTCTACGTCATGCCACTCCGCAGCTTGAAGTCTGCCATTCTAATGAATTTCACGTACTTTATACCTTCCAAAAATCTTCACATACTTAACACCTTCGTGTCCTGCCACTATCTAGGGGCTGTTTTCTCATCAGGAAGTAAAAAGACTTTCCTGTTGCTCGGCCACTTTATTCCCCATGGCAAAAGCAAAAAATGAAAAACACAAAAATGAAAAAAGGTACTAAAAAAAAACTTCTAAAAATGAGTACATAAAACTGTAAGAAAAACCCAAAATGATAAGAAAAACCGTCAAAAACTTAGCTCACAACCAAAAACTCAAAATTTTGATACAAAAGGAAAAAAAAAAACTTTTTCCAAAAATAAATAAATAAATAAAAAATAAAAAGGTAAAGAGATTGAAGATTGAGGAAAACTTAATTAAAAATTTTAAAATGCCGCAAAAAGAAAAAGACCCTTTAAGAGAGTAAAAAAAATTAAAAATGAAAACGGCTTTTCTCTTCTCCTTTTTTTTTTTTTTTTTAGAATCTCTGCGCTCAAATGCAGTCAGAGACACACTTCCTCTTTTTATTCCGTATGCTATTGCAATGATATCAAATGTCACTAAAATCACATATCTGAAAACATGTATGTCACATCAAAAACGATAGATACAATTTAACTTAACTTCTTCACAAAAAGCTACACATAGCCAGCATTGCAGCTGAAAACAGTCAGTAAAAAAAAAACCCGATGTGACAGTGTGATTTACAATGCATATCTCTCTGCTAAACAGCAGGGAGAAAGAGGAAGTTCGGAGAAGACAGAGAAGAAAGAAAAAAAAACTTTCTTTTACAGTTATATGCCCTTAAAGCGGCAATAGTACATGACACAAACAGAAACAGATAGACAATCCGAGAGATGCCCTTTTTAAATTCTGTGACACGTGCAGGTTGCGCTGGGAACAGACTACTGCCAATCGCACTGGCACGCATATGCCGGGTTCTACCACCCTCCGCTCCGGTCGTCCTGACTGGCCGCCGGCTACGGGAATCTGCAGTAGCCCTCTAAGTTATCACTACCCGTACCTGGAACATGGGACTACCTGCCCCGGAACTCTACCTGTTCCTCCTATGCACGGGAATCCTGCAATAACTTATCGAGCGATTTGACCTCCTGCGGTCTGTTTCCCAGCAACCACAAACAAAAGTCACTTTTTCCTTCTTCTCTCGGATTTTACACAAACACATACACGGTCCACAGCAGACACCTCCCAGGGTGGATTCGTGGCTACGGATTTTTTACACTACCTGGGAATTTGTGACCAGACCACACCTGACCGGCAAGAGGTATAGACAAGGACTGGGCACAGGGGACTTTCAGGTAAGATGATAACATTTTCTTACCTTACTTATGGAGCTGCGCAGTCTCCTGCCCCTGTGCCAAGGCCACGTCTACAACTTCTGTTTCTCCGGTTAGAAGGATCCCGTGCGTTTCATCCGTGCCTCGCTGTTGGGGGCCATTTGTTATGGAAATATTAGGGTTGGATAAATATATCCCTGTGTGTGCTGTGGCCGCTCCCAATTAGACTGAGTATTTTGAGCGCTCATCAAGAATGGACTGTACACAACTGTGACAGAACAACATTCCATGAATACTGCAACTTTATTGTACATACATAGTTTTATATTTTCACATAGAAAGGAGTGGTTAGGGGTTGTCAGGGGTGGTTAGTTAATTACCATATTGTCTAGCTCCTCTGTCATTGGTTATCTAAACATATATGGAATATTGTGATTAATGCTCATATGACAGAGGATTAAGCAACTAAACTTGAGTTCTGTGTCTAGGACAAAGTGGAGACATCTGATCAGCAGTCACCAAACATCTGACACTCTTCTGCTTTTTGAGATGGAAAACCCCATATGATCTGTCTGGGTTATATCAGTTTGTCAGCCATTTTAAACCATTGATTATAATGTATATATTAGCTGTGAGTATATGAGTATTTATGATTATAGAGGAGTATACATGCAAGTGAGATCTACATGATATATATATTTCTATCACACCGGCAGTAACGGCGGTAACTTCACCACTGTGCTCTGCTTTACGGCCGGCGCTGACACAGTCAGTGCAGGGAAGCTCTCGGCAGCAGCGCGTGCATTAGCAGCGCTCCTGCTGAAAGCAGTTTTAACCCTGTGGACGCCAGGGGACGTGACAGACATCAGAATGTGAGTATGTACTGTTTTTTTTTTACTTTTACAATGGTAACCAGGGTAAATATCGGGTTACTAAGCGCGGCCCTGCGCTTAGTAACCCGATATTTACCCTGGTTACAAGTGAACACATCGCTGGATCGGCATCACACATGCCGATCCAGCGATGACAGTGGGTGATCAGCGACCAAAAAATGGTCCTGATCATTCCCCAACGACCAACGATCTCCCAGCAGGGGCCTGATCGTTGGTCGCTGTCCCACATAACGAGATCGTTAGCGGGATCGTTGCTATGTCACCAAAAGCGTGATGTTGCAAAGATATCGTTAACGATATCGTTATGTGTAACTCAGCCTTTAGGTGAAATAGAACCCAGGTGGTAGGGCCTTTTGTCTCATTTAATCGCCTTGGCACGTTCCTGAAAACGCAGATCTATTCGGGTTGCAAGGGATATCAGGTCATTCAAGGTGGTAGGCCTGTCCCATCCCGCCAGCTCATCCTTCATTCTTCTCGACAAACCCTCCCAGAAGGTAGCCAGCAAGGACTCATTGTTCCAGGATAAGTCGGACAAGAGAATGCGGAACTGAACAGCATACTAAGCCACCGTGAGAGTTCCATGACGTAGGCGGAGCAGAGATGAAGCTGTCAACATGACAAGACCAGGTTCATCGAAGGTCCTGCAAAATGCTTCTAGGAAAGACTGGAGATCATTAATCAGAGGGTCCCCCTCTTCCATAGAGGGTTCAGCCAAGCGAGGGTCACTCCAGCAAGGTGTGACATTATGAAACCCACATTGGCTCGGTCAGAAGCAAATATATGCCCCAGGATTTCAAAGTGCAGCATGCACTGATTGATGAAACATTGACACTGAGTGGGATCGCCATGGAAGCGAGTAGGAGCTGCCAGGCGAGGACCTTTACTTGCCGTGCAGGCGGGTACCTGGTGCTGGTAGATGAGTCAGCTGCAGTCGGGGTCAGCAGGGAATCCATGCGGGTAAACAAGCTGTGAAGATAAGTCGTGATCTTAACCTGTTGATCCTTTAGACGGACCACCTCTTGGCTAAGCTCCACAGTTGGAGGTCTCTGGATTCCAGCGGGTTCCATGGCCGGAGCAATTTGTAACAAATGGAAGCGGAAGCACAGGTGATGAAGTTCACATTCGTCTTTTATTTTTTGAGTGTAACCTCGGGACCTTGGTCCGGGGGGCTCCGAAGGGGGCGTAACTAGTTAGCCCCAGGTATCCATAGCAAAATTCCTCGAACAGGACCAGAATGGAATACCTGGGGGACACAGGTGCTACCTCCAGTTAGACCCCGGACACATGGCAGCTGTCACAGCCGGAAAAATGGATAAACAGATATAACAGATATGATGGAGCTGACCAGCGCACACCGAGTATGAGATATGAAACTGGCTCTGGTGAGGGAAGTCAGATTCAATGTAGATGGGAGGAAGCTGGCTCCAGCACCTTTAGCGTAGTCCAGGGGTTTGGATGGCGAGTGGTGGAACGGGATGGCACTTGAGTATAAAGTTGCAGGTGTCGTCTTAGGATAGCCGAACCACTGGTCACTGATATTCTGCGGAAACAAACAGTATAAGCAGAGTGCAAAACGGAATGCTATAACAGCGCAGACAGGAGACGAACAGAACTGGAAATAGCAAGAGTAGAAACTCGTTGCTCCGGCACCCTCCCTATGACAGAGGGGCCAGAAGTAGTAATCAGTGCGCTGCCATTGGTTAATTGGAATTTTCAAAAAAAAGTCTGCTGTCCCTTTAAGAGACTGGAGGTAAGCGCACACGTGTCCTAAGCACTCTCCCTGGAGGCCTGCTGCCAGGAAATGGGAGAGAGAGAAGCAGCAGCAAGATGCCAAGGAACAGACAGAGGATCCACACAGGAACCTCGCAGAGGTACAGGGGCAGTCTCGGGAGCAGAAGCGGGTGAGGGACCAGAACTGGGAGCAGCGATAGAACCGGGTGCAGGGCCAGAACCGGGTGTTGCACTGCATTTATGGGTAGGCATACATACAGGTCAGAAGAGGTTTCACATTAGATAGGTTCCCAACAACCAGAGATCACCTTGTGGAGATGATTAGCACATAATTTAACACGTAATACTCTATGGATGAGCAATATAATACCGATAAATTTTAGAACAATTTTTGGAGGTTTAGGTGCCACCGAAATGCACCCAAGAGGACGTAAATATTCTGTGGATGAAAAATATAATACCAATACATTATTTTTGCAATTTTTGGGAGTGTTAGATACCACCAAAATGTTCTGAAGAAGACATAATACTTTATGGATGAGCAATATAATGCTGAAAAAAAATTGAACACTTTTTCTGAGTTTTATACCACTGCAATGTACCCCAGAGCACGTAATAGTATATGGATGAGTAATTCAAACCATATATATTTGGAAATGCTTTTTTTAGGGTCTTATAGCACCAACATCTACCACAGAGCATGTAATACTTTATGGATGAGTAATTGAATCCCACAGGTTGCAAATTACCATTTTTGTGTCTCAGAACTCTCTTTAAAAAGGTCCTAGACTGGGGAACACCTAACTCTTTGACATAGAAATTCAAGATTGTTGATGCACTGTGGAACAGTTGACCGCCTTGTCCCTCTTGATCACTAGCTGCAGTCAAAGCATTTTTTCAAGTTTAATACCACCGTTATCTACCATAGAGCACGCAGTACTGTATGGATGAGTAATTGAATCAAGAATAATTTTACAACACTTTTTGTCAGTGTTATATGCCAACGAAGTGTACCACAGCCCAGATAATATTGTATGGATGAGAAATTAAATGAAATCCAGAAAAAAATTTCAGAGCTGTTTGGAAGTGTTAGATATCACAGAAATGTACCCCACAGCATGGAATACTGCATGGGTGAGAAACTAAACCCAACAACATTTTTAAACACTTTTATTGGAGTGTTATACAGTGATGAGCAAAAGGGTAACAAGGTTTTGAACTTTTGACTTTCAGGCTCCATATTTCACCATCCACTACTGCTTTGAAAGTGAGACTACCATCATTTCATAGGCAATCATCTTGGCTGTCTCATACATAAATTTGACTTGCAACTATTTAGCATAGTTATGCCGAATCTTATCATGTCATTGCATTGTTACTGTTTTGTTTGTAAAAATCTAAAATTTTAAATGTTTTTTGGAAGTGTTAAATATCACAGAAATGTACCCCAGACCACGGAATACTGTATGGGTGAGTAATTGAACCCAGAATATTTTTTAATTGCTTTTTTTCTAGTGTTAGATATCACATTAATGTACCCTGCACCACGCAATTTTTATGGCTGAGAAATTTAACCCAGTAAAAAATGTTAACGCTTTTTGGAGTGTTAGATATCACAAAAATAAAGGGCTGTCAGTATGATGGTTCAGCTTCAGCACCAGTATCAACACTACAGGACTCTGATTTATTATACTGTGCACACACAGTACTGTGCAAGCACTCTCTCCCTCCAATACGAAGTGTCACGGAGCTGTGCAATGGCGTCAGTGTGCCGAGCTGGACGGCACCTGTTCTTTTATAACTCCTGATGATGTCACATGGGCTGCCAATCACAGTAATGCCACATCCAAGATAGCTACGGCATTACAGTGACACGCAGGCAATCCAGCATGTTTATTGGCTGTGTAACAGGTGCCAAACATGCAGGGCCGAGGATTTTAGTTTTACATCAAGCACCGCCCAATGTTCGCCGAGTAACAAGTACATCTGAGCACCCAGATACTTGAGTGATATCCCAGTATTATCTTGCATGTTTGCTCATCCCTAGCTATAGCATTACATAGTGCACTTTATTTGTTTGTTATGTATAGAGATGGCTACTCTTAACTTGCACCTGTACACACTAGCTTTCTGTTTGGAAGTGACAGTCAGTCTTTTGTTATTTGTATATTGGCTCTCTGACCGAGAACTCACCCACTCGCATGTGTCGGTTTCAATTGCAGCAACTACCCACCTACCCATAAATGGAGTCTTCAGCCTAGGAGAGTATTCACATTAGATAGGTTCCCAGCAACCGGAGATCGCCGAGTCTTTGGCTTCTGGGCTCGCATGAATTGGCCAAATTATGTGCTAAGCATCTCCATTTTTTATTATCTCGAGCAGTAATGCAATTAAAATGTAAGGTATTTCATCTTTACCTTATTACAGAAAGGGGCCAGATGGTGGAACATTATTACATGTGTATGGGTCCATGAAGTGGGACATTATTATAGAAAGGAGCCAGGATGTAAGACATTTTTACATGAAGGGGCCAAGACTAGAGATATTATTATAGAAAGGGGCCCAAGATGGGGAACATTATTACAGAAAGGGGCCTGGATAAGAGGCAATATTATAAAAAGGAACTAAGTTGGAGAACATTATTATTACAGAAAGGGGCCAGAATGGAGAACATTATTACATGAAGGTGCCCATGATGGAGCCAGGAACTAGAACATTATTACATGAAAGGGCCAGAGTGAGGAACAGTATTATACGGGGTCTAACAAGTATGTCTTTATAGGATATAGTACACTATGAGGGCCTTTACATATGGCCAACATGCTGGTTGGGGCACAGGTCTGAACTCGGTACTGGGGCTCATCGGACTCTAGTTATGCCACTGGGGATGGGGCTTAAAAGGAAAATGGGTGTAACTTGGCGATACTGTGATACTCTTACTACCAAAAGAAAGCTATATATGCCTAACCAGCAATTGAAAGCAAGTATTACAATATGACTAAGTGCCCATTTATACTGGCGTTAAATGACCAATGATCAGCTATATTCAAGATTATCATCTTTCATTTAACAGGGTAAACACATGGTGATTGGCAGTCTGCTTAAACTAGTCGATATTTGGGAAGCGAGCAATCCTCCTTCCTTCTTTTTCAGCCAGTATAGATGGGTCTTAAAGAGAACCTGTCTGCACAATTTGTAAAGTAAAATAAAGACATGGTTTGTACTTTAACAAGTGGACATTCATTTTGTCTCCATATCTGTCACCCCAAAAATCGTATATGAGCTAGTGCGCAGGCGTTGGGAAAGGTCAGAGAGGCCTGGCGCCTGCGCACTGCAGTACTTTGCTCTGCCCTCAACAGGGCAGACAAAGTACGCCTGCGCCGGAGCCACGGCAGGAAGACAAGAAGAGGACGTCATCGTATGAAGATAGGAGGCCCCGGACCGGACTGCGATGCCCATTGGACCCGGAGCGCAGCGGGACCAGCCCTGGGTGAGTATAATATAACCTGTTTTTCTTACCTTTCAGGTTACATTGGGGGCTTATCTACAGCATTACAGAATGCTGTAGATAAGCTCATATACGATTTTTGGGGTGACAGATTCCCTTTAATTAGATTTTCTGTAAATAAAACTTGCAAGAAATGAACAGTGGGAGTGTGGTGTGTTCTGTAAGGATGGTGTCTGATATGTTAACTTTGAGTGGGCTGCATTGCCTGATATGTGAGTGATGCCTATGCTGCGTGAGTCTGATATGTGAACGGTGTTTGTGGGCTACATGTGTCCAATTCACTGTATACAAACTGTGTGGACAATTATTAGGAAATTTGTATTTTTGATGATTAATTTTATTATTGACCAACTACAGTGCTGTCAGTCAATCCAAAAGGTTAATAAACCTGAAATCTGAATACTTAAGAAAGTAAAAGTGAGGTTTAATCTTTTTTTAGGAGAATATCTATGTTTGCTTAATTATTGGGCAACGATTGGTGTACAGAATTATTATGCAACTAAATGAAAAATGTTATTTTCCCATCTCAATTGTTTATTTTCATATGTTAAATTGAGAATAATAACCAAACAAGCTCAAAGTGTATCAAAATACATTTCTGACCTTTTTTAAAAAGAGCATTGAAGAAAGAAAGAAAACTTGCGGAGGGGTTTGGCAGTTGATTTTGAGTCTATTTTCCACTCAAAAAGGTCAAATAAGCTAATCTTTAATAATTCTTGTAGATTGGGAGCCTTTGCGGGCAGGGGCCTCTCTCCTCCTGTACCAGTTGTGACTTGTATTGTTCAAGATTATTGTACTTGTTTTTATTATGTTTACCCCTCCTCACATGTAAAGCGCCATGGAATAAATAGCGCTATTATAATAAATAATAATAATAATTCCAGCCCATACAGTACCCCAGCTCCACCTTGCTGACGTCAGGGTTGAAATGGAGGCCTGTACCCATTACTGATCCAGCCATGAACCCACCCATTTGGTTTGTCAAGAGTCACTCGGATCTCATCAGTCCATAAAACCTTTAAGGGTATAATTCCACAGTCAGGATTGGCTCAGTATTTGCTCAGGATTTGACGCAGGTGAAATCTGCATCTGAGGTCACCTGCGTTTTTGATGCGTTTTTTTCATTACTTTTTTTTGTCACTTGAAATAAAGCTTATTGAAAGTTGGCTTCTGGAAAAAAAATGATTTCCTGTTTACAGATAGGGTATGTGCACACAGTCAGTAAACGCTTCGGGTTGAACGCTGCGTACATCTGCAGCGTCCAACCAGCAGCGTCCAGATGTTACAGCATAGTAGATGGGATTTCATGAAATCCCATGTCCACTATGCGTTCAAAGACACAGGCGGCAGACCTGAATAAACGGTCAAACGACATGTCTTTCCAGAAGGCAGCCTTTCTATTTACGATGCGGTGACGCTCAGTCCCCGCAGCGTAAATTTCACATAGACTATCATTAGGGTATGTTTCCACATTCAGTATTTGCTGCGGATTGGACGCTGCGTACAGCCGCAGCGTCCAATCCGCAGTGGCCAGATGTTACATCATACTGGAGGGGATTTTATGAAATCCCATATCTACTATGCGTGTTCAGACGCCTCCGGCTTCCCTGCGTATACGCACATGCAGCACGTCTTTCTAGACCGCAACATTTCTATTTATCTTGCGGAGACGTTCAGTCTCTGCAAGATAAATAGAACCATTCTATGTACAGGATGCGGTGATTCCACATGTGTTCATTGAACACATGCGAAATCACCGCACGAACAAAAGCCGACCGCACTTTGAACGGGTATCTGCTGCATTCAAAGCACTGCCGTTCTGGACCTTGGAGACATAGATGCGGTAAAACCGCATCTAATTATTAGTCACATGCATGTTAACTGTGGAAATGCAGCTTACTACGCATGTGTACTAATTTACATATGTTGAATCTTGTGTCACATCCGAAAGTACGTGACAGGGCGGTGTCACACTTGCGAGTGTGATGCGAGAAACTCGCTTGAGTCTCTCGCATCAACACCCGGCACTGCCGCCGGCACTCGGACCGGCGTGTGCAGCTGCATAGAATACAGGTACCTGGAGTGCCGGGTGTTGATGCAAGAGACTCACGTGAGTTTCTCGCATCACACTCGCAAGTGTGACACCAGCCACACAGGAAGTTCCTGAAAGCAGAGAGAGGTCAGTCATATGTAATGTCCTTTCCTTTTTGTTTTTTTACAAAATAAAAAAAAAAAAAAAAAAAAATAGCGTGGGGTCCCTCTTTATTTGTTAACCAGCTAGAGTAAAGCAGACTAGTGGGACTGGTATTTCAGTCTGGTAGGAATCCAATATCCATGAACCTTATCAGACGGATAATACCAGGCCACAGCAGTCTGCTTACCTTGGATGGTTAGCAAAAATAGGGGGATCCCCTCCAAAAAAATAGCATGGGGTCCCCCTGTATTTATTAACCAGCCAAGTAAAAAGCAGACTGCTGTGGCCTGGTATTTCAGGCTGGTAAGGATCCAATGTCCATGAACCTTACCAGCTGGATAATACCAGGCCGCTGCAGTCTGCTTGCCTTGGATGGTTAGCGGTTAGCAAAAATAAGGAGATCCCCTCCAAAAAAAATAGCGTGGGGTCCCCCCTATTTTTGTTAACCAGCCAAGGAAAAAGCAGACAGTTGTAGCCTGGTATTCTCAGACTGGTAAGGCCCATGGATTTTGGCCCTCACCGGCCTAAAAATAACAGCCCACAGCCGCCCCACAATTGACGCATCCAAAGATGGCACTTTACCTGGCTTTTCCCATTTGCCCTGTAGCAGTGGAAAGCGGGGTAATATTTGTGGGGTTGATGTCACCTGTGTATTGTCAGGTGACATCAAGCCCGGCTTAGAAATGGAGAAGCGTCTATAAGACACCTATCCATTACTAATCCAATAGTTGTTCCATGTTAAATAAAGACTCAGCCAGAATAAAGTCTTTTATTGAAATAAAACACAACACAGTTTCCCATCTCTATTATACAGCTAATCTATCCAACTCCCTCGATCTCCTGTAATAAACATAAAATAATAAACCAACACAAATACTCCCTGGTCCAACGTAGTCCTAAATAATGAGTGTCCCATGACGAGTTCAGCTCTGCTACAACTGGATGCCTGGCTCAGCGTGACATCCAGACATAGCAGAGCTTGTAGATGACCACTGGGGATAACGCTCTGGCGGTCACCTGCACTGCAGTTCTCACGATAAGCTGACCATGAGAACTTACTTGCCTAGTGACCGGAGATAACCCCAGCGGTCGCCTTCATGGCAGTTCTCGCGGTCAGCTCAGTCATCACAAGAACTGCAGTGGACGCGAACTTCCGGCGGTCCCAATGTAGGACATTATTTAAATTAGTACACGAGTAGTGAGCTGCGTTTCCGCAGTTATTACACATGTGACTAATAATTAGATGTGGTTTTACCGCATCTAATCATAGTGTATGGGAAATTTACAATGCTGGGACGGAGCGTCTCCGCATCATAAGTGGACATGCTGCGGTCTATGCGCAGCATGTCCATCTCTGCAGGTCTACCGCCTGCATCTCTGAATGCATAGTAGAGATGGGATTTCATGAAATCCCCTCCACTATGCTGTAACATCTGGACGCTGCGGGTTTAACGCTGTGGATGAACGCAGCATCAAACCCACAGCGTTTACTGACCGTGGAAACATACCCTAACAAACGTTTCAACTTTTGTGTCTTGTTCAGTGGTAATCGGGCTTCAGTCATGTCATGTCTCTGAGCACTGAACACTTTGTACTTCTGTGCTCTCCAGGGAGGTTGCAGTTCTGGAGTATAACGGCACTTCATGTTTGATTCTTCTCACATGTTTTTTTCTCAAAATGTTTTTTGCAAGCCTGTTGACTGTTTGCAACAAAACTTTTGGTGGTTCTGTGATCACACCCCAATATCTTATTTCAAGAATACTGTATCCCTCTATATGCCGTGTAACAATGTTTTTTACTTTTCAGGGTCAGTTAAATCTCTTTTTTGGGCCATTTTGAAGGAGGAAAACAAGTTGCCTAATAATTTTGCACACCTTGATGAAGAGTATTGATATCATTAAGCCTCACCCTCCTTCATTACACATATGCATATATCACCTGATGTGCTTAATTCAATAAACATTCAAGTTTATACAACCTGAAGTTGGAAAATCTGCATAAAATGATGTAGTCAAAATACTCGCTTATCTAATAATTCAGCACACTGTATATGTGTGCAGTGTGTGCTACCTGTATGGATATGTGAGTGGAGTGTGTGCATCATGTGTCTTACAAGTGGGTAGCGAGTGTGTTTCTGGTATGTGAGTGATGTGTGTACTTTGTGTCTCATATGTTTGTGCTTTGTGTCCTATATTTGTCTGATATGTGAGTGGTGTATGTGCCACATATGTTAAATATGTGAATGACTTGTATGCTACTAAATCTGAGTAGATATTGTGTTGCAAATATCTCAGTTTTGAGTGATGTGAGTCCAGTTTGTGTAAAAAATAATTATTTTTTTTTAAATTGCAAAACTACCATTTTGCATATTATAAATGCTTTTTTTTGTCAGTACACATAATTGGTTCATATGGAATTGTCCAGTCAAGGCTAATTTTTGTTAATGCGCTTTCATTTTTTCCTAACTTTCTTCCAAGAGCCATAACGTTTTTTCCACCTTTCACCTTACCAAATAAAGTGCTTAAAAAGAGGGGAAAAAAGTTCCATGAAATGGAGAGGGGTAAAAAAGCAAAGCCACAGTTGTGTTAATTGTTCAGTAAAAATCACCTAGCATCATGATTCTGCAGGCCAGTATAAATACAGTGTTACCAAACGTTTATAGTATTTTTCACTTAATTCAAACAAATTCATAAATTTGAAAATTTTAAAAAACATTTTGGCCACACTCTTTAGGCAAACCCACGTACAATTCATTTATACCCTTGCAAGAGGAGATGCTAGAGGGGGCATGAAGGCTCTGAAGGACATTCGAATCTTTTTATATTGGATTAAAGGGTTTTCGAATTGCAAAAAATCATGTATCAAACCCCATACAATCTTTATTATTAAAATGGAGGGCAAACCATGCCACCAAGAAGTGACCAAACCACAACAAAAACAAAACAAAAACGTGTTCCACCCAGTTAAGAACTATGGGGTAAAGCTAGCAGTCCCTACACCGGTTCCTAGATGATAGCTGCCTGCCGGCGGAGGTTGGCACCCTAGGGGGGAGCGTATTGGCGCCCCCGCTCCTCGATGACTGACCCTAGTGGCCCTGATGGACCCTACAACCTCTGGTGAATCCCACTACCCATAGGCTAAAGGACCACTAATTCTAAACAGACAACAACTCTTCTACGGAACGCTAGCACCCATAGATATTAAAAACAATATGAACACTCCAAGCTGGGGCTATCAGTGGAAGCCAAAAGAAAGATCAATATGCTGAACACCAAGTGTGTGAAAACAGGATACACTAATACTCGTTTGTCCAGTGTGTGTGTCAGCACAATACGGATCAACCTATATCACCGCAATTCTGATATCAGTGCATAGCCCGCACGTGCTTGAGGCCACCAACTGACACTAATGTACACACACCATCTGTTATCGATATATACACTATTGGTGTTCAGCAGCCACCATGACATAGATACTGTTGAAATTGTTGATACTCATCTGTATCACGCCAGACTTCCCACACCGTCTGTCCTTTCAATATTAACGCCTCAACGCGTTTCGCCTGCCTAGGCTCATCAGGAGGCTCGATGGATTGATAACTTTGTGTCCCACATAGATTGGCCAGCTTGGAGTGTTAGGGGCATATCTGCCAAATAGCCACCTAAGAGAGGTATCTATTTCTGCTCAGACTCTCCAATTTAATCACCGGTCTGGTCCTCATGTGTTCATATTGTTTTTAATATCTATGGGTGCTAGCGTTCCTTAGAAGAGTTGTTGTCTGTTTAGAATTAGTGGTCCTTTAGCCTACGGGTAGTGGGATTCACCAGAGGTTGTAGGGTCCATCAGGGCCACTAGGGTCAGTCATCGAGGAGCGGGGGCGCCAATACGCTCCCCCCTAGGGTGCCAACCTCCGCCGGCAGGCAGCTATCATCTAGGAACCGGTGTAGGGACTGCTAGCTTTACCCCATAGTTCTTAACTGGGTGGAACACGTTTTTGTTTTGTTTTTGTTGTGGTTTGGTCACTTCTCTGAAGGACATTCAGCAGACCTCTTGGGAGAGCAGGCAGTAGACCCAAATTCAGGACAGTTCTTCTGTATCCAGAATTGTTGGTACCTATAGATTTATTGCTTATTGGTCAGAGATTATTTTTGCACAGTGTGGTGCAGAAAACTGGTGAAAATGTGTAGATAAAAAGTTGCAGAAAAAGCAGTATTTACTCTACATGTGAAGAGAGCCCCAGCATTACATTTTTATTACATTTTTAGGGTTTGTGGGAAATAAATTCAATCACGCTGTAAGCAATTACTATTAGAGTTGAGCGACTTTTACTTTTTTAGGATCGGGTCGGGTTTCGCGAAACCCGACTTTGTCAAATGTCGGGTCGGGTGAAATCGGCCGATTATTGCGAAAAGTCGGGGGCCAACTGAAACACGAAACCCAATGCAAGTCAATGGGGAAGCAAAGTCGGCAGTGAGTGGAGGACAGGAAAACACCTACAGTGCCCATTTTAATGCCAAAAACATCCATTCTTGTTACTTAAGCTTGTCAATCTTAATTTACCTTATAATAATAGTTAGGCATTGAAAATTGGGGGTCATTTGGCTAAAGTTGTGGGGGGGGGGGTAGGGCTGGCTCAAGTTTTTCGTGGGCCCAGGAAACGCGGACTATGTCACGGCGGTGGAGCAGGGAGAGGTAAGTATTTCAACTTTGCAAGTGCTGTGATCCTGAGCAAGCAGGGGGGGCCCACTCATTCGCATTGGCACTGGCACAGGGCCCCTCAAAGTACGGCGGTGTTTGACGGCGGGGGCGCCTCCCACCGGCAGAGACACTTTTGCGTACTATGAGGGGCCCTGTGCCAGTGATGTCGCCAACGAGTATGCCCCCCACCTGATGAAGGAACTTGCACTTTCATCTGCACCTTCCTCTTTGTCCCCGTGTAAGGTGGTATAGTATGCGGGAAGGGGAACCAGACTTTCAGCAGGGTCAGATACTGGCTGTGTAGAGTGCAAGGGGAATGTAGTGGTCTGGGTCAATGTACCAGCAGACTCATCTAGCAGTGGCTGGGCAATGGGCAGGATGAGGAGGAAACACAGATATAGGCCCAAAGAATAAAGTAGGCTAAATGCAGTTCAAAATTGGTAACAGGACTAAACAGGCGGCATTCCTTTGTTCAGTGGAGGAAAACTGTAATGAGCGGCAGACACCGTTAGTAGGCCCAACCAAACAAGTAGGCCAAATGCAGTTTAACATTTTCTATAGGCTGAAAGCCTGAAAATTGAAGCTCAGCTTTGTTCAGTGGAGCAGAAAAGCAAGGAGCGGCAGACACCGTTAGTAGGCCCAACCAAACAAGTAGGCCAAATGCAGTTTAAAATTTCCTATAGGCTGAAAGCCTGAAAATTGAAGCTCAGCTTTGTTCAGTGGAGGAGAAAAGCAAGGAGCAGCAGACACCGTTAGTAGGCCCAACCAAACAAGTAGGCCAAATGCAGTTTAAAATTTCCTATATTATTATTATTATTTATTGTTATAGTGCCATTTATTCCATGGCGCTTTACATGTGAGGACGGGTATGCATAATAAAAACAAGTACAATATTCTTAAACAATACAAGTCATAACTGGTACAGGAGGAGAGAGGACCCTGCCCGCGAAGGCTCACAATCTACAAGGGATGGGTGAGAATACAGTAGGTGAGGATAGAGCTGGTCATGCAGCAGTTTGGTTGATCGGTGGTTACTGCAGGTTGTAGGCTTGTCAGAAGAGGTGGGTCTTCAGGCTCTTTTTGAAGGTTTCAATGGTAGGCGAGAGTCTGATGTGTTGTGGTAGAGGGTTCCAGAGTAGGGGTGATACGCAAGAGAAATCTTGTATACGATTGTGGGAAGAGGAGATAAGAGGGGAGTAGAGGTGGAGATCTTGTGAGGATCGGAGGTTGCGTGTAGGTAAGTACCGGGAGACGAGGTCACAGATGTATGGAGGAGACAGGTTGTGGATGGCTTTGTATGTCATGGTTAGGGTTTTGTACTGGAGTTTCTGGGCAATGGGGAGCCAGTGAAGGGATTGACAGAGGGGAGAGGCCGGGGAATAGCGGGGGGACAGGTGGATTAGTTGGGCAGCAGAGTTTAGAATAGATTGGAGGGGTGCAAGAGTGTTAGAGGGGAGGCCACAGAGCAGGAGGTTGCAGTAGTCAAGGCGAGAGATGATGAGGGCATGGACTAGGGTTTTTGCAGATTCTTGGTTGAGGAATGTACGGATTCGTGAAATATTTTTGAGTTGAAGTCGTCAGGAAGTGGAAAGGGCTTGGATATGTGGTTTGAAGGAGAGATCAGCGTCAAGGATTACCGCGAGGCAGCGAGCTTGTGGGACTGGGGAGAGTGGGCAGCCATGCACTGTAATGGATAGGTTCGTTGGGGGGGTCGCGTGAGATGGGGGAAAGATGATGAATTCTGTTTTGTCCATGTTAAGTTTCAGAAATCTAGCGGAGAAGAAGGATGAAATAGTGGACAGACATTGAGAGATTCTGGTTAGTAGGGAGGTGATATCTGGTCCAGAGATGTAGATCTGTGTGTCATCAGCATAGAGGTGATACTGGAAGCCATGAGATTCTATAAGCTGTCCCAGGCCAAAGGTGTAAATGGAGAAGAGCAGGGGCCCAAGGACTGAACCTTGTGGGACTCCGACAGATAGGGGGCGAGGTGAGGAGGTGGTGTGTGAGTGGGAGATGCTGAATGTCCGGTCTGTTAGGTATGATGAGATCCGGGATAGGGCCAAGTCTGTGATGCCAAGGGATGTGAGGGTCTGTAATAATAGGGAATGGTCCACTGTGTCAAAGGCAGCCGACAGGTCGAGGAGGAGGAGGACAGAGTAGTGTCGCTTGCTCTTGGCGGTTAAGAGGTCATTGTTGACCTTAGTTAGGGCAGTTTCAGTGGAGTGGTGTGACCGGAAGCTGTTGTGAATTCCACTCTTGGGCTCCCTCCGGTGGTTGTAAGTGGCATTTTTGTGAACTCTGTTCTTGGGCTCCCTCCTGTGGTTTTGAGTGGTATGGCTGCTTCTGGGATTTAGCATCAGCAGCTGTTTTCAATGATCGTCATTCTGGCTCGGCTATATTAGTCTTGCCTGTTCCCTCATTCAATGCCAGTTGTCAATTGTTCCAGCCTGGAGTCATGGCTCTTTGGATTTCCCTGACACTCTGACCAGTTCAGCAAAGCTAAGTCCTTGCTTGTCCTTTTGCAGTTCACTTGTTGTGGACTTTGTTGTTCAGCACTTTCTATGTTTTGCTCATTTGTCCAGCTTATCAGTATGAACCTATTTAGCTAAGCTGGAAGCTCTGGGCAGCAGAGTTTGCCCTCCACACCTTTAGTCAGGTGTGGAGATTTTTGCATTTCTCTGCGGTGGACTTTTTCTAGTTTTTATTACTGACCGCACAGTGTTCTGTCCTGTATTAATTCTATCTTGCTAGAAGTGGCCTCCTTTGCTAAATCTTGTTTCATACTACGTATGTCATTTCCTTCTCCTCTCACAGTCATTATTTGTGGGGGGCTGTCCTATCCTTTGGGGATTTTCTCTGAGGCAAGATAGCTTTCCTGTTTCTACCTTTAGGGGTAGCTAGTTCTCCAGCTGTGACGAGGTGTCCAGGGAGTGACAGGAACATCCCACGGCTACTGCTAGTGTCTGTGTTAAGATCAGGAACTGCGGTCTGTATAGTTACCACCTGCTCAGAGCTAGTCGCATGTCGCTCCTACATCACCAGACCATAACAGGAAGCCAGATTGTAAGCGGTCAAAGAGGGAGCAAGAAGAGAGATGGGAGGACAGTTCAAGGTAGACATGTTGTTCCAGTAGTTTGGAGGCATAAGGGAGAAGTGATATAGGGCGATAGCTAGATACAGAGGATGGGTCAAGAGAAGGCTTTTTGAGGATAGGTGTGATTGAGGCATGTTTAAAGCTTGAGGGGAAAACACCATTTCTTAGTGATAGGTTGAAGAGATGTGTTAGGGTTGGGATGAAGACTTTGGTGAGGTTTGGGATGAAGTGGGATGGGAGCGGGTCAAGTGCACAGGTGGTGAGATGCGATCTTGAGAGTAGAGTGGAGAGTTGATCTTCTGTAATGGTGGAGAAGTTGGTTTTGGAGGTGGAGGGCTGGGAAGTTGGGAGGAAGGGCTCTGGGAGTTGTTGACCAAAACTGTCTCTGATGTTATCAATCTTCTGCTTGAAAAATGAGGCAAAGTCTTCAGCTGAGATAAGTGGGGAGGGAGGAGGTGCTGGGGGACGGAGGAGAGAATTGAAAGTGTTGAATAACTGTTTAGGGTTGTGAGACAGGGAGGATATGAGAGATGAGAAGTAGGTTTGTTTAGCTGTGGCGAGTGTGGTCTTGAAAGTAGTGAGGGACTGTTTGAATCCGATGAAGTGCTCGTTGGAGTGGGATCTTTTCCATCTGCGCTCAGCAGCCCTGGAAGCTCGCCTCAGTTCTATGGTCAGGCTGGTGTGCCAGGGCTGTCTGTTGATTTTGCGAGCTTTGGTATGTGTAAGTGGGGCAGCAGATTCCAGAGCTACAGCTATTGTGGTGTTATATAGAGCGGCAGCGTCATCCGCATTGTGTAAAGAACTTATGTCTGTGAGAGGGAGGAGGGATTCAGAGAATGAATGTAGGTCAAGATGTTTAAGATTTCTGCGAGGGTGTGAAAGTTTGTGGGGTGGGAATTGTAGACATGGAGTGGAGAGGGAAGAGAATGTGAGAAGGTTGTGGTCAGAGAGAGGAAGAGGTGAGTTAGAGAGGTTAGTGTTGTGAATTCCGCTCTTGGGCTCCCTCCGGTGGTTGTAAGTAGCACTTTTGTGAATTCTGCTCTTGGGCTCCCTCCTGTGGTTTTGAGTGGTATAGCTGCTTTTTGGATTTAGCATCAGCAGCTGCTTCCACTGATCGTCTTTCTGGCTCGGCTATTTTAGTCTGGCCTTATCCCTCAATCAATGCCAGTTGTCAATTGTTCCTGCTTGGAGCCACGGCTCTTTTGGATTTCCCTGACACTCTGACCCGTTCAGCAAAGATAAGTCCTTGCTTGTCCTTTTGCAGTCCACTTGTTGTGGACTTATTGTTCAGCACATTCTATGTTTTGTTCCTTTGTCCAGCTTATCAGTATGGATCTTTTCAACTAAGCTGGAAGCTCTGGGCTGCAGATTTTGCCCTCCACACCTTCAGTCAGGTGTGAAGATTTTTGCATATCTCTGCGGTGGACTTTTTCTAGTTTTTATTACTGACCACACAGTGTTCTTTCCTGTACTATCTATCTAGCTAGAAGTGGCCTCCTTTGCTAAATCTTGTTTCATACTACGTATGTCATTTCCTTCTCCTCTCACAGTCATTATTTGTGGGGGGCTGTCCTATCCTTTGGGGATTTTCTCTGAGGCAAGATAGCTTTCCTATTTCTACCTTTAGGGGTAGCTAGTTCTCCGGCTGTGACGAGGTGTCCAGGGAGTGACAGGAACATCCCACAGCTACTTCTAGTGTTGTGTTAAGATCAGGAACTGCGGTCTGTATAGTTACCACCTGCTCAGAGCTAGTCGCATGTCGCTCCTAAATTACCAGTCCATAACAGTACAACTGGCCAAAAATGAGTTGAATGCATCTCAAAAGAAGGAAAAGAAAAAGAGTTCTGAGACATTTTTTTTTCTTTAGTCTGTTTTGTCTTTTTCCTTCCTCTTAATCTCTGGGTGGATTTGGGCGCCGACATGGATGTTCAGGGTTTGTTTTCTCATGTGGATCAGCTTGCTGCAAGAGTTCAGAGTATCCAAGATTATGTTGTTCAGACTCCAGCCTTAGAGCCTAGAATTCCTACTCCAGATTTGTTTTACGGGGATAGATCTAAGTTTTTGAACTTTAAAAATAACTGCAAATTGTTTTTTGCTCTGAAACCCCGTTCCTCTGGTGACCCCACTCAGCAAGTTAAAATAGTTATTTCTCTGCTGCGTGGTGACCCTCAGGACTGGGCATTCTCCCTTGAGTCAGGGGATCCGGCATTGCTTAATGTAGATGCATTTTTTTCAATCGCTCGGATTATTGTATGACGAACCTAACTCTGTTGATCATGCGGAAAAAACCTTGTTGGCCCTGTGTCAGGGTCAGGAAGCGGCAGAATTGTACTGCCAGAAATTTAGAAAATGGTCTGTGCTCACTAAATGGAATGAGGATGCTCTGGCAGCAATTTTCAGAAAGGGTCTTTCAGAAGCCCTTAAAGATGTTATGGTGGGGTTCCCACGCCTGTTGGTTTGAGTGAATCTATGTCCCTAGCCATTCAGATTGATCGGCGCCTGCGCGAGCGCAAAGTGGTGCACCATATGGCAGCGTCCTCTGAACAGAGTCCTCAGCCTATGCAATGTGATATGATTCTGACTAGAGCGGAACAGAGGGGATACAGACGTCAGAATGGGCTGTGTTTTTACTGTGGTGATTCTGCTCATACTATTTCTGATTGCCCTAAGCGTATTAAGAGGGTCGCTAGATCTGTTACCATTAGTACTGTACAGCCTAAGTTTCTCCTGTCTGTGACCCTGATTTGCTCATTGTCATGTTTCTCTGTCATGGCATTTGTGGATTCAGGCGCTGCCCTGAACTTAATGGACTTAGACTTCGCCAGGCGCTGTGGTTTTTCTTTGCAGCCTTTGCAGAGCCCTATTCCTTTGAGGGGTATTGATGCTACACCGTTGGCCAAGAATAAACCTCAGTATTGGACTCAGCTGACTATGTGCATGGCTCCAGCACATCAGGAAGATTGTCGTTTTCTGGTGTTGCATAATTTACATGATGTTGTTGTACTGGGTTTTCCATGGTTACAAGTACACAATCCAGTGTTGGATTGGAAATCGATGTCTGTGACTAGTTGGGGTTGTCAAGGGGTACATAGTGACGTTCCTTTAATGTCAATTTCCTCTTCCCCCTCTTCTGATGTTCCTGAATTTTTGTCAGATTTCCAGGATGTATTCGATGAGCCCAAGTCCAGTTCCCTTCCTCCTCATAGGGACTGTGATTGTGCTATCGACTTGGTTCCTGGCTGTAAGTTCCCTAAGGGCCTGTTGTGAACTCTGTTCTGGAACTCCCTCCTGTGGTCAGGAATGGTATTTCTGTGAGTTCTGTCCGTGGGTTCCCTCTGGTGGATGAAAGTGGAGCTGCTGGTCTGGAGGTGGCTTCCTCAGCTGCATCGTTTAAAGACTGGGCTGATTCCTCTATTTAACTCTGCTCAGATCGTTACCTGATGCCAGTTGTCAATGTATCTGTACTGGTTCAGATCTCACTTGGATCTCCTGATGACCTGTCTACTTTAGCAGAAGCTAAGTCCCTGTTAAGCTCATTTGTTGTTCATTTGTGTGCTGAATATATTTCTGAGTACCTGCTAAGTTTTGTCCAGCTGGCTATCATGATATTGTCTCACTAGCTGGAAGCTCTGGGTTGCAGAGTGGCACCTACCGCGCCGTGAGTCGGCGCGGGGGGTTTCTTGCTCACTCTGCGTGGCTTTTTGTAGTTTTTTGTGCTGACCGCAAAGATCCCTTCATCCAACTTCTGTCTATTTAGTAAGTCGGGCCTCCTTTGCTGAAACCTGTCTCATTCCTATGTTTGTGCCTTCCTCTTAACTCACAGTCAATATATGTGGGGGGCTGCTCTTTTCCTTTGGGGAATTTCTTTGAGGCAAGGTGAGGCTATATTTCTCTTTAGGGGAAGTTACCTCTCAGGCTGTGAAGAGTCGTCTAGGCAGAGTCAGGTACGATCCACGGCTAATTCTAGTGTGTGTGATAATAGATTAGGGCTGCGGTCAGCAGAGCTCCCACTTCCCAGAGCTCGCTCTATTTTGCAGTTTTGACTATCAGGTCATTCCCGGTGCTCCTAACCACCAGGTCCACCATAACAGGGCCGACTCTTCAATCTGTCTGTGCCAGAGCATGCCGCTATGCGGAGCTATGTTAAGGAGTCTTTAGAGAAGGGGCATATTCGGCCGTCTTCGTCACCATTGGGAGCAGGATTCTTTTTTGTTGCCAAGAAGGATGGCTCCTTGAGACCCTGTATTGATTATCGCCTTCTTAATAAGATCACGGTCAAATTCCAATACCCTTTACCTTTGCTCTCTGATTTGTTTGCTCGGATTAAGGGGGCTAGTTGGCTTACCAAGATTGACCTTCGAGGGGCGTATAATCTTGTTCGTATTAAACAGGGTGACGAATGGAAAACTGCATTTAATATGCCCGAAGGCCACTTTGAATACCTGGTGATGCCTTTCGGGCTTTCTAATGCTCCTTCTGTATTTCAGTCCTTCATGCATGATATTTTCCGCAATTATCGTGATAAATTCTTGATTGTGTATTTGGATGATATTTTGATTTTTTCCAATGATTAGGAGTCTCACATGAAGCAGGTCAGGATGGTATTCCAGATCCTTCGTGATAATGCTCTATTTGTGAAGGGGTCTAAGTGCCTATTTGGGGTCCAGAAGGTCTCTTTTTTGGGGTTTATTTTTTCTCCTTCGTCTATAGAAATGGATCCTGTTAAGGTCCAAGCCATTCATGACTGGGTTCAACCCACATCTGTGAAGAGCCTTCAGAAATTTTTGGGCTTTGCTAATTTTTATCGCCGTTTCATTGCCAACTTCTCTAGTGTGGTTAAGCCCCTGACCGATTTGACGAAGAAAGGCGCTGATGTGGCAAATTGGTCCTCTGAGGCTGTGGAGGCCTTTCAGGAGCTTAAGCGCCGATTTACTTCTGCCCCGGTCTTGCGTCAGCCTGATGTGTCTCTTCCTTTTCAGGTTGAGGTTGACGCTTCTGAGATTGGGGCAGGGGCCGTTTTGTCACAGAGGAATTCTGATGGTTCCTTGATGAAACCATGTGCCTTCTTTTCCCAAAAGTTTTCGCCTGCGGAATGCAATTATGATGTCGGCAATCGGGAGTTGTTGGCTATGAAGTGGGCATTTGAGGAGTGGCGACATTGGCTTGAGGGAGCCAAGCACCACGTTGTGGTCTTGACCGATCATAAGAATCTGATTTACCTCGAGTCGGCCAAGCGGCTGAACCCTAGACAGGCTCGATGGTCCCTGTTTTTCTCCCGTTTCGATTTTGTGGTCTCATGTCTTCCGGGATCTAAGAATGTTAAGGCGGATGCACTCTCTAGGACTTTTTTGCCTGATTCTCCTGGAGTTCTTGAGCCGGTTGGCATTCTTAGGGAAGGGGTGATTCTTTCTGCTATCTCCTCTGATTTACGGCGGGTGCTTCAGGAATTTCAGGCTGATAAACCAGACCGCTGTCCTGTGGGGAAGCTGTTTGTTCCTGATAGATGGACAAGTAAGGTAATTTCTGAGGTCCATTGTTCTGTGTTGGCCGGTCATCCTGGTATTTTTGGTACCAGAGATTTGGTTGCTAGGTCCTTTTGGTGGCCTTCCTTGTCGCGGGATGTGCGTTCTTTTGTGCAGTCCTGTGGGACCTGTGCCCGGGCTAAGCCTTGCTGTTCCCGCGCTAGTGGGTTGCTTTTGCCTTTGCCTGTCCCTGAGAGGCCCTGGACGCATATTTCCATGGATTTTATTTCGGATCTTCCAGTCTCTCAGAGGATGTCTGTTATCTGGGTGGTTTGTGACCGGTTCTCTAAAATGGTCCATTTGGTACCTTTGCCTAAATTGCCTTCCTCCTCTGATTTGGTTCCATTGTTTTTTCAGCATGTGGTTCGTTTGCATGGCATTCCGGAGAATATTGTGTCTGACAGAGGTTCCCAGTTTGTTTCCAGGTTTTGGCGGTCCTTTTGTGTTAGGATGGGCATTAATTTGTCTTTTTCTTCGGCGTTCCATCCTCAGACAAATGGCCAAAGTGAGCGAACTAATCAAACCTTGGAAACCTATTTGAGATGCTTTGTGTCTGCTGATCAGGATGATTGGGTGGCTTTCTTGCCGTTGGCCGAGTTTGCCCTTAATAATCGGGCCAGTTCGGCTACTTTGGTTTCGCCTTTTTTTTGTAATTTTGGTTTCCATCCTCGTTTTTCTTCAGGGCAGGTTGAGCCTTCTGATTGTCCTGGTGTTGATTCCGTGATGGACAGGTTACAGCAGATTTGGACTCATGTGGTAGACAATTTGACGTTGTCTCAGGAAAAGGCTCAGCGTTTTGCTAACCGCCGTCGGTGTGTTGGTCCTCGGCTTCGTGTGGGGGATTTAGTCTGGTTATCTTCTCGTCATGTTCCTATGAAGGTTTCTTCCCCTAAGTTCAAGCCTCGGTTTATTGTTCCTTATAAGATTTCTGAGATTATCAATCCAGTGTCTTTTCGTTTGGCCCTTCCAGCCTCTTTTGCCATCCACAATGTTTTCCATAGATCGTTGTTGCGGAGATATGTGGTACCCGTGGTTCCCTCTGTTGATCCTCCTGCCCCGGTGTTGGTTGAGGGGGAGTTGGAATATGTGGTTGAAAAAATTTTGGATTCTCGTTTTTCGAGGCGGAGGCTTCAGTATCTTGTCAAGTGGAAGGGTTATGGCCAGGAGGATAATTCTTGGGTGGTTGCCTCCGATGTCCATGCCGCCGATTTGGTTCGTGCTTTTCACTTGGCTCGTCCTGATCGGACTGGGGGCTCTGGTGAGGGTTCGGTGACCCCTCCTCAAGGGGGGGTACTGTTGTGAATTCCGCTCTTGGGCTCCCTCCGGTGGTTGTAAGTAGCACTTTTGTGAATTCTGCTCTTGGGCTCCCTCCTGTGGTTTTGAGTGGTATAGCTGCTTTTTGGATTTAGCATCAGCAGCTGCTTCCACTGATCGTCTTTCTGGCTCGGCTATTTTAGTCTGGCCTTATCCCTCAATCAATGCCAGTTGTCAATTGTTCCTGCTTGGAGCCACGGCTCTTTTGGATTTCCCTGACACTCTGACCCGTTCAGCAAAGATAAGTCCTTGCTTGTCCTTTTGCAGTCCACTTGTTGTGGACTTATTGATCAGCACATTCTATGTTTTGTTCATTTGTCCAGCTTATCAGTATGGATCTTTTCAACTAAGCTGGAAGCTCTGGGCTGCAGATTTTGCCCTCCACACCTTTAGTCAGGTGTGGAGATTTTTGCATATCTCTGCGGTGGACTTTTTCTAGTTTTTATTACTGACCGCACAGTGTTCTTTCCTGTACTATCTATCTAGCTAGAAGTGGCCTCCTTTGCTAAATCTTGTTTCATACTACGTATGTCATTTCCTTCTCCTCTCACAGTCATTATTTGTGGGGGGCTGTCCTATCCTTTGGGGATTTTCTCTGAGGCAAGATAGCTTTCCTATTTCTACCTTTAGGGGTAGCTAGTTCTCCGGCTGTGACCAGGTGTCCAGGGAGTGACAGGAACATCCCACGGCTACTTCTAGTGTTGTGTTAAGATCAGGAACTGCGGTCTGTATAGTTACCACCTGCTCAGAGCTAGTCGCATGTCGCTCCTAAATTACCAGTCCATAACAGGTTAGATAGGGAGCAGAGGCGGGTGAAGATGAGGTCCAGTGTGCGACCATCTTTGTGAGTGGCTGCAGAAGACCATTGAGTGAGGCTGAAGGAGGAAGTGAGAGATAGAAGTTTAGTGGCAGCTGAGAGGGAAGTGTCAATTGGGATGTTGAAGTCGCCCATGATGATAGTGAGGATGTCCGCGGAAAGGAAATGAAGTAGCCATGTGGTGAAGTGGTCAAAGAAGGTGGTGGCTGGCCCTGGGGGGCGGTAAATGACAGCCAGTTGGAGGTTGGAGGGGGAGTAGATGCGCACAGAGTGCACCTCAAAGGAAGGGAGGGTAACAGAGGGTGGAAGTGGGATTGGGGTGAAGGAGCAGTTATCTGTCAGGAGAAAACCAACTCCTCCTATAGGCTGAAAGCCTGAAAATTGAAGCTCAGCTTTGTTCAGTGGAGGACAGCTGTATTGATTGGCGCAGACAGACACAGGTAGTAGGCCTAAAATAAAAAAGTAGGCTCTATGCAGTGCAAAATAGGTTACAGGGGTACACAGGCGGCATTGGTTTGTTCAGCGGAGGACGATTGTAAGGAGTGGTGCAGACAGACTTTGTAGGCCTAAAATAAAAAAGTAGGCTCTATGCAGTGCAAAATAGGTTACAGGGGTACACAAGCGGCATTGGTTTGTTCAATGGAGGATGATTGTAAGGACTCAGAGTGGCGCAGACAGACTTTGTAGGCCTAAAATAAAAAAGTAGGCTCTATGCAGTGTAAAATAGGTTACAGGGGTACACAGGCGGCATTGGTTTGTTCAGCGGAGGACGATTGTAAGGAGTGGCGCAGACAGACTTTGTAGGCCTAAAATAAAAAAGTAGGCTCTATGCAGTGTAAAATAGGTTACAGGGGTACACAGGCGGCATTGGTTTGTTCAGCGGAGGACGATTGTAAGGAGTGGCGCAGACAGACTTTGTAGGCCTAAAATAAAAAAGTAGGCTCTATGCAGTGTAAAATAGGTTACAGGGGTACACAGGCGGCATTGGTTTGTTCAGCGGAGGACGATTGTAAGGACTCAGAGTGGCGCAGACAGACTTTGTAGGCCTAAAATAAAAAAGTAGGCTCAATGCAGTTCAAAACTGGTAACAGGAGTAAACTGGGCATAGGTTTGTTCAGTGTAGGACAACTGTAAGGAGTGGATGACACAGTTAGTAGGCCAAAATCATAAAGTGAGGTAAATGTCTGCCAAACAAATTTTCATAAACAGGTGGCATAGCTACGTACAGGGGTGAGCTCCTCTGCTGAGTAGCAGACAGGGGTAGTTGGCGCAAAGTATTAACTGGTCTAAATGGAGGCCAGGGCCCCTGTATATTTTAACTATCATCTATCATTTCAACACATTTTTATTGGCAGTGCCATTGAAGAATTTAACAGCACAGACTACACAGTGGTGGAGTTTTGCAAGTGGTAGAGCGCTGTTCGAGATTAGGGGGGACACTCTCTTGTGGGCGGCGGTACTGGCCCAAGGCCCCTCATATTACGATGGTGTGTCTGATGTTGGTTGTGCACCACCACCGTCAGAGACACTTCATTGTACTATGAGGGACCCTGTGCCAGTGCCGTCGCCCAAGAGTGGGCACACCCACCTGTCCAGGCAAACGGCACTCGCATGGGTGCTTGCGCTAGGTGGTGACCACGGCCCTGTGGGGGGAGTCAGCCCATTTATGGAGGTAAAAAAATGGCCTATGGTGGACATTCAGCAGCTCCAAATGGAGGAATTGGAGCAGTCAGTAAGAGGAGGCCAAAAGCAAGACGTTTTTCAGGCAAGCTACGTGTCAGCAGGGGAAGGTGGGGCAAAATAATTAGAAATCCATGATTGGTTCATTTTAATGAAGGTTAGATCATCAACATTTTGGGTAGCCAGACGAGTCCTTTTTTCGGTCAGTATTGAACCAGCAGCACTGAAGACTCTTTCTGATAGCACACTAGCAGCTGGGCAAGCAAGCTCCTGTAATGCATATTCTGCCAATTCAGGCCAGGTGTCTATTTTAGATGCCCAGTAATCAAAGGGGAATGACGTGTGAGGGAGAACATCGATAAGGGAGGAAAAATAGTTCGTAACCATACTGGACAAATGTTGTCTCCTTTCACTTTGAATTGATGCAGCAGTACCTGTCGTGTCTGGGGTCATTGCGAAATCACTCCACAACCTGGTCATAAAACCCCTCTGTCCAACGCCACTTCTGATTTGTGCACCTCTAACACCTCTGCCATATTGCCCCCTACAGCTTCTGTGTGAACCATCACCGCCGCTGTGTGCTGGGAATGCCTAAACCAAACGGTCTACAAGAGTTGCTTGTTTGGTAGCCAATATTTGCTCAAGGTTCTCATGTGGCATGATGTTTTGCAATTTCCCTTTATAGCGTGGATCCAGGAGGCAGGCCAACCAGTAATAGTCATCGGTCATCGTTTTGATAATGCGGGGGTCCCTTTTTAGGATATGCAAGGCATAATCAGCCATGTAGGCCAATGTTCTAGGTGTCAATTCACTGCTTGTGCTGGGTTGAGGAGCACTTTCTGGCAAATCAACATCACTTGTCTCCCGCAAAAACCCTGTACCTGACCTTGCAACGCCACCAGTTTCTATTGCCCCCTGAGAAGCTTCCTCCTCCCATAAATATTCATCCCCATCATCCTCCTCCTCCTCTTCATCCGCCACCTCGTCCAGGAGAGTTCCCTGAGCAGACAGTAGCTGACTATCATCAAGGCTTCCCTCATCCTCGGCTGCAGATGCCTGCTCCTTAATGTGCGGCAAGCTTTGCATCAGCAGACACATTAGTGAGATGCTCATGCTTATGATGGCGTCGTCTGCACTTACCAGCCATGTGCATTCCTCAAAACACTGAAGGACTTGACAGAGGTCTAGTAGCTTCGACCACTGCACACCTGACAACTCCATGTCTGCCATCCAACTGCCTGCCCGTGTATGTGTATCCTCCCACAAATACATTACAGCACGCCTCTGTTTGCACAGCCTCTGAAGCATGTGCAGTGTGGAGTTCCACCTTGTTGCAACATCGATTATTAGGCGGTGCTGGGGAAGCTTCAACGATCGCTGATGGTTCTGCATACGGCTGGAGTGTACGGGCGACCGGCGGATGTGCGAGCAAAGTCTTTGCACCTTCAGGAGCAGGGCTGGTAACCCCGGATAACTTTTCAGGAAGCACTGCACCATCAGGTTCAAGGTTTGAGCCAGGCAAGGTATGTGTTTCAGTTCTGCAAGGGCTATGGCAGCCATAAAATTCCTTCCGTTATCACTGACTACCTTGCCTGCCTCAAGATGTACACTGCCCAGCCATGACTGAGTTTCTTGCTGCAAGAACTCGGCTAGAACTTCCGCGGTGTGTCTGTTGTCGCCCAAACACTTCATTTCCAACACAGCCTGCTGACGCTTAAACACTAGCTGTTCCATAATGGGACACCTCGTGTGCAACACTGGCAGCTGCGGATGGAGTGGTCGTGCAACGGCGCTCTGTGGACGAGCTTTCGCTTCTGCTGGAGGAGGAGGAGGAGGGGTGGCGAACGCCTACAGCCAACTGTTTCCTAGACCGTGGGCTAGGCAGAACTGTCCCACTATGGCTGTCCCCTGTAGACTCTGCATCCACCACATTAACCCAGTGTGCCGTGATGGACATGTAACATCCCTGGCCATGCCTACTGGTCCATGCATCTGTTGTGAGGTGCACCTTTCTACTGACTGATTGTCTGAGTGCATGGACAATGCGGTCTTTGACATGCTGGTGGAGGGCTTGGATGGCTTTTCTCGCAAAGAAGTGTCGACTGGGTAGGTCATAGCGTGGTACTGCATAGGCCATCAGGGCTTTGAAAGCTTCGCTTTCAACCAACCGGTAGGGCATCATCTCTAACGAGATTAGTCTAGCAATGTGGGCGTTCAAACCCTGTGTACACAGATGAGAGGATGAGTACTTCCTTTTCCTAACAAGAGTCTCTTGTAGGGTGAGCTGGACTGGAGAGCTGCATATGGTGGAACTAGCGGGGGTGGTGGTGGACATGGCAGATTGAGAGAGGGTTGGTGATGGTATTCTGGATGTTGGCCTACATACAGTGTTTCCTACCAAGAACCTGGTGATTCCCTGACTGCTTTGGCCTTGCGACGATACCTCCGCATTTGCTGCAGGTGGTGTCCTAAACGGTGGGCTTACATTGAGGGAAGCAATGTAGCGTTGCTGACTACCTTCATTCTGAGCGGGTGCACCAATGGTACGTGACGTTTGGTAGTTAGTCCAGGCTTGCAAGTGCATGCTGGTTAAATGTCTACGCATGCACGTTGTATTTAAATTTAGGGGATTCTTCCCTCTGCTAAAGGTCTTTGAGCATTTCTTACAGATAACTTTGCACTGATCATTCGGATCTTGGTTAAAAAATTGCCACACTGCACTCTTCCTACTATTGAATACCTTTTCAGGCATTGCACGCTGTGCTACATTCACCTAAAACTGATTTTGTTTTAGACACACGTTTTGGGCCTGACACGGGCCTGCCATATGAAAGCTGTTGTGATGTTGATGCCTGCTGTGGATCATCCTCCTCCGCTTCAGAGCTACTGCCAGCGGCACCCTGTTCCCCCAATGGCTGCCAATCTGGGTCAACAACTGGGTCATCTATCACCTCCTCTTCAATGTCATGTGCACCGTCCTCTGTGTCACCGTGTAAGGTGCTATAGCGTTCGGGACGGGGCACCATAGTCTCATCAGGGTCAGATTCTTGCTCAGTACACTGTGAGGGAAATGTAGTGATCTGAGTCAATGGAACAGCATAATAATCTAGCTGTGGCTGTGCATCTGTGAACTCCATGTCCGATTCATCTTGTAATGGGCTGTTAACTATTTCCCTTTCTAACCCTGGCACGGTATGTGTAAAGAGCTCCATGGAGCAAACTGTAGTGTCGCCTGCCGCATCCTTCAGTTTTGCTTTGGGTGAAGGACACAAGGAAGCGACTTGTTCCTGACTGGGAGCATCCACTGACGACTCGTTGCTTTTATATTTCGAACTTTCGGAAGAGGAGGCGAAAGAGCTAGAGGCTGAGTCAGCAATGAAAGCCAAAACTTGTTCCTGCTGCTCCGGCTTTAAAAGCGGTTTTCCAACTCCCAGATAAGGGAGCCTTCGAGGCCTTGTGTAGCCAAACGATGACGCTGGCTCAACAACTCAAGCCTTAGGTGCTATTTTGCTTTTCCCACTACCACCAGATGCTCCACCCCCACCACCACCATCATTACCAGCTGGCAATGACCGCCCACGGCCTCTTCCACCAGACTTCCTCATTTTAGGGGAAAAGGTAACCAAACTAACAACCGTTATATGGTACTATAAAACAAGGTAGAAGGTGTATATAAACTTGTTGAGAATTTAAATCTCCCTTTATTATGTGGGAGACTGCTGCAAAAAAACAGGCCCGCTGTATAACACTACACAATGTAAGTGGCAGAACGTGGCAGGCAGATATACGACAAACAGAACTGACGCTGATCCACTTAGGGGTAATTTAAATCTCCCTTTATTATGTGGGAGACTGCTGCAAAAAAACAGGCCCGCTGTATAACACTACACAATGTAAGTGGCAGAACGTGGCAGGCAGATATACGACAAACAGAACTGACGCTGATCCACTTAGGGGCAATTTAAATCTCCCTTTATTATGTGGGAGACTGCTGCAAAAAACCAGGCCTGCTGTATTATACTACACAATGTAAGTGGCAGAACGTGGCAGGCAGATATATGACAAACAGAACTGACACTGATCCACTTAGGGGCAATTTAAATCTCCCTTTATTATGTGGGAGACTGCTGCAAAAAAACAGGCCTGCTGTATAACACTACACAATGTAAGTGGCAGAACGTGGCAGGCAGATATACGACAAACAGAACTGACGCTGATCCACTTAGGGGCAATTTAAATCTCCCTTTATTATGTGGGAGACTGCTGCAAAAAAACAGGCCCACTATATAACACTACACAATGTAAGTAGCAGAACGTGGCAGGCAGATATACGACAAACAGAACTGACGCTGATCCACTTAGGGGCAATTTAAATCTCCCTTTATTATGTGGGAGACTGCTGCAAAAAAACAGGCCCGCTGTATAACACTACACAATGTAAGTGGCAGAACGTGGCAGGCAGATATACGACAAACAGAACTGACGCTGATCCACTTAGGGGCAATTTAAATCTCCCTTTAATATGTGGGAGACTGCTGCAAAAAACCAGGCTCGCTGTATTATACTACACAATGTAAGTGGCAGAATGTGGCAGGCAGATATACGACAAACAGAACTGACGCTGATCCACTTAGGGGCAATTTAAATCTCCCTTTATTATGTGGGAGACTGCTGCAAAAAACCAGGCCCACTGTATTACACTACACAATGTAAGTGGCAGAACGTGGCTGCAAGATATAAAAAAAAAAGGGTTTGCACAGCGGTGTACAAACAGCAATGCAGCTATCAGGGAGCCTTATAAGCTACAGAGCTGATGCCCAAAAATCTAGCCTCCACTGTCCCTGCAAAGAAAAGGTGGTGTTGGACAGTGGAAATCGCTACAGCACAAGCAGGTTGGGGGTTAATCTTTCCTCCCTAACAATATCCCTGCTTCTGACGAAGCTGCAGCAACCTCTCCCTATGCTCAGATCGGCAGACGTAAGATGGCGGTCGGCGTGCATGCCCCTTTATAGCCCCGTGACGCCGCAGAAAGCAAGCCAATCACTGTCATGCCCTTCTCTAAGATGGTTGGGACCGAGACCTATATCATCACGCTGCCCACACTCTGTGTCCTCCTTCATTGGCTGAGAAATGGCGCTGAAAGCGTCATTCGAAACGTGACTTTGGCGCGAAGATCGCCGACAGCATGGCCGATCCCACACTGGGATCGGGTTGGGTTTCACGAAACCCGACTTTGCCGAAAGTCGGCGATTTTTTAAATTGACCGATCCGTTTCGCTCAACCCTAATTACTATGTAACACATTATTTTATTTTTTTTGTTCCTGGGTACAAAGTGTGTTTTCCTAACCTGTTATGCCTAAAACAAAGACAAAATAGTTGTTCCCCAAAAACTTTGCTTCTGTGATCAGGACAATGAAATTTTGAAATGTGTCTGTTTTCGGGAAAATTCTCGATTCATAATCAATACTGAGTAGTCTTCTAAAATATTGTTGAGCTGCTAGAATTGTGTAGAAGTTTCTAAAATTTCCCGAATTATCTCGAAGTTTCTAGAAACTTTTAGAATTTTCTAGAACTTTCTCGGACTGTTCAATAGTGGTCATACAAGTATAAAAGCACAGGTGACTCAAACCAACATTACGGTTTATGTTCTTGCTGAGTAAAGGCCCCGTCACACACAGCGACGCTGCAGCGATACAGACAACGATGCTGATCGCTGCAGCGTCGCTGTTTTGTCGCTGTGTGGTCGCTGGGGAGCTGTCACACAGACAGCTCTCTCCAGCAACCAACGATCAGGGGAACGACTTCGGCATCGTTGAAACTGTCTTCAACGATGCCGAAGTCCCCCTGCAGCACTCGGGTAACTAGGGTAAACATCGGGTTACTAAGCGCAGGGCCGCGCTTAGTAACCCGATGTTTACCCTGGTTACCAAAAAAAACAAACAGTACATACTCACCCTCTGATGTCCGTCAGGTCCCTTGCCGTCTGCTTCCTGCTCTGACTGAGATCCGGCCGTACAGTGAGAGCAGAGCGCAGCGGTGACGTCACTGCTGTGCTGTGCTCTCACTGTACGGCGGCACTCAGTCAGAGCAGGAAGCAGACGGCAAGGGACCTGACGGACATCAGATGGTGAGTATGTACTGTTTATTTTTTTTTACATTTACGCTGGTAACCAGGGTAAACATCGGGTTACTAAGCGCGGCCCTGCGCTTAGTAACCCGATGTTTACCCTGGTTACCAGTGAAGACATCGCTGGATCGGTGTCACACACACCGATTCAGCGATGTCAGCGGGACCTCAACGATCAAAAAATGGCCCAGGCCATTCCGACACGACCAGCGATCTCGCAGCAGGGGCCTGATCGCTGGTACGTGTCACACATAGCGAGATCGCTACTGAGGTCGCTGTTGCGTCACAAAACTTGTGACTCAGCAGCGATCTCGCTAGCGATCTCGCTATGTGAGACGGGGCCTTAAGCTGAGTAAGAGGATAACGAATCGTAGTTAAATAGCAATTATTTGTTTTAGATGGCATCAAGAGGTTGTTTGCGACCAGCAGATGCATTTTGCTATGTGTGTGGATAATTTATAAAGACAAGGGCGAGAAAGTATTCTATGAAAGCATGTCGTATGATGTGCGAGGCCTACAAGGCATATTTTGGCATGCCTGTCGGGGATCAAGACAAGTCCTGGGCACCTCATTTCACATGTGAATATTGCAAGAAAACTCTTGAAGGTAAAGTGAACTCGCTGCTCGTTTAGATGGCAGTGCTTTATTTTGTAGAATTTCAATGACTTAGATCTAGTACAGTTTAAGGAGTTGCAATTGACAAAATTTTCACATATGTCAATGCACTATACTAAAATTTGTTTTAAGTAATGTGTAAAATTTCCTGCTTTTAAATTTATATAATTAATTAAATCTGCTATGTTACAGGTTGGTACAGGGAAGAAAAGAGAGCCATGAAGTTTGTTATCCCGCGAATTTGGTGGCAATCGACCGACCACTCAAGCAACTGCTACTTCTATATGGTGGATCCTGCCAAACGTCGCAGGACGTGCGCAAGAATGCACCTCAAATCGTTTATCCAGACATTCTGTCTTTCTTTGCCCCAGTATCACACTGCCCCGAGATGCCTGTTCCAACTGCCCCGAAGAGGGATCAGCCATCTTCAGGAAAAAGCTGCAAGTCAGACAGCAAGGAAGATATTGGAGATCAAAATTATGTCTTCACAGATGCAGTTGAGGAGAGAAGGCCATACTTTCCTAACCAGAAAGACATCAACGATCTGATCAGAGACCTTTGTCTTACCAAGTCCAATGCAGAGCTTCTGACATCCAGGCTCAAGCAGTGGAACTTGTTGGATGAAAGCGTGCAAGTCACAGATCAAAGAAAGCATCACCAAACATTTTCCAACTTCTTGAGTCGGGAAGATGGGTTGTGCTTCTGCAACAATGTGGCCGTTCTTTTTGAGGCTATAGATATCACCTGTAACCTAAGTGAATGGCACCTATTCATAGACAGTTCATCCTGGAGCCTCAAAGCCGTGCTGCTCCACAACGTAAACAACTACCCGTCTCTCCCTATGGCTCACTCTGTGCATCTTAAGGAGGACTACACCAATGTCAAGATGTTGCTGAGTGCCTTGAAGTATGACGACTATGGATAGGAGGTCATCGGAGACTTCAAAATGGAGCCATTCCTGATGGGCCTTCAAAGAGGTTTCACACAATGTCCTTGTTTCCTTTGCCTCTGGGACAGCCATAACACTAAGGCACACTATCACAGAAAGGACTGGCCACAGTGGACAATATCAGGAACCCAGCTGCAGACTTACAGCAGGAGTCTGCACACATGTTCCAAACGGACCGAGAGTGTGTGTGGAGATCTGTGGCAAGCTTACCTGCCGGCAAGAAAGATCTGAAACACGTGACCACTGGGGAGTGACCAGAGGCGGAGCCAGATGCTGAGTGGCGGCAGTGGCTGTAGATGCCGAAGAGTAGTCAGAAAGTGCCAAAGTCAAGCGGGGAGGACAGCATAGTACACAAGGGTGAGACATAAAGGGTGGTGCAAGAGATCAGATAGCCGGACATAGCGACGCAGAACCAACGAGGCAGGCAGATGGGAAAACAGAGCACCAAGCCAAGAATCAGAGCCAGAAATGGGTAACAAGGACAGAGTCACTAGGCAAATACACAGACAAGAAAACAGACCGGATAATACTGGAGTGCCCTTTCAGGGCACCGGGGGTACTCGGTACCGGGTCCTGAGTTCACAGGGGATGTCACGGCGGCGACCGGGCCCATGGCCCTGGAGAATTCATGTAAAAGGGAAAGGTCTTTAAAGGAAATAAAGTTTGTGTTCGTGAAGCCACCTGTGGTATTCGGTCAGTGGGGACCGACGCTGCTTTAAAGGGTCCTCTGGGGTGATGTTATGGCAGCTAGATAGTATGACTTCCCAAAGGTGAAGTGTATCCCCAGGGCTCCCAGTGTGTAGATGGAAGATGGTAAGGAGTGCAGTAAAGAATTAGGGCACAAGGTTGCAGTCTCTTTACCTTGGTTTACTGAAGACTTCAGCATCCACAGTCCAGAGCACCAGATCACGGGGCAGGTAGGGTCTGGCCGGCTTGAAGGCAAGTTAGGAATCCCCTTACCCAGGTGGAAATCAAAAGCCTTCCTTTAGCGCCATAGTGTTGTAGTCCCTTACTGCTAAAAGCTCACATAAGGTTCTCACAGATGTTGTCTCTCTCTCTGTCCCCCCAGGTAGGATAGGACATAACCCGTATGACTGGTGGCTTGAGGCTGTTTATAGGGACTCTAGCACGCCCCGGCCTCGGAGGGGTGCCACCGTGTCTCCTGGGTGTTAGGTCGGACAGGTAAAGTAAAGTTCAGCTGTCCTGCCGGTCTCTGATGTAAGTCATAGAGTGCCTTACGATCCTCGGTGTTCCAGCTACCGGTCCTGCACCTCAGAAGGAGGCAGCCTCCTTGGGGCTGGTAACCCTCTGATATCCACTCGTGTGCTTTGTTCTCCTGCACGCTCTTTGCAATCAATTTGGCTTTCTGTATGTCTCTTTCCAGGAACTGCTGCACTGGGGCTACACAGCTCCGTAAAACCTTCGCCTCCCTCAGATGGCTCCTGTCTGCTTTCTGGCAGGAACCCTCCGGAAAACTGACTGACTTTCCCTACAGACTACCAAGTATATATATGGAGTCACCTAGTAAATAGGATCAAAAGCTCCCCCTGGTGGCCTGGAGTGTGAATGTGTTGCATGTTTGTGGTACCTGGTTAGTTATCACCTCTTGCCTTCAAGTGTAACATCACTCTCCCCATGAGGAAAGCAATGCTACTGTGATGACCAGGACCCTGGGGTACCACACTACACTAAAAGGCAAACAGATGAAACAGTATGCAAGCACACCAGGGGTAGTCAATAACGAAGGTATCACTGGTAAGGATCCCCAGACAGAGGCGGTTAAATATAGCCCTCCCCAAAAGGAGGCAATGCAAAATTAACCCTGAGAGGACAAGAAAGGTAATCCTATCCACAAGCACTGACAATAAAAAAATTCAAAATTGACAGCAAAATTGGAGTTTACAGGAAGAAATAGGTTAAAAATCATTCTTTCCTGTTTATTTACTTATATATGGCACAATTTTTAAAGGATTTAAAAAAATAATAATTTAAGTAAACCAAAATTGAAATCTTTTCAAAATTGGAAATGTCAGTGTAATTTATGTAGGAAGCAATAACTGCCAACAATTTTATGGAAGATACACCCTGTATCTGTATAAAGGAGGGTGTCATACAGATTCTGTTCAAATTGTCATGTACTGGTACTCCTAGACTCAGAAAGGCTGTGCACTAAGTGCAAAGCATACCAAAAAGTGGAAGCAGTCATCCATACACCCTTGAAGGCACCAACTGTAGTATTTTATTCAAATATTGTGAACAAAGTGTAGTTGTGGTACTTGCACACTCATAAAACGTCTGCACACAGTGCAAAGAATGCCAAAAATTATAAGCAGGGTCATCCATACACCCCTCAAGGCACCATCTGTAGTATCTCATTCAAATATTCAAATATTACGAACAATGTGTAGTTATGGTACTCGCACACTCACAATAGGTCTGCACTAAGTGCAAAGCCCTCCAAAAATTACAAACAGGGTCATCCATACACCTTTGAAGGCACCAACTGTAGTATTTTATTCAAATATTGTGAACAAAGTGTAGTTGTGGTACTTACACACTCATAAAAGGTCTGCACACAGTGCAAAGAATGCCAAAAATTGTAAGCAGGGTCATCCATACACCCTTCAAGGCACCAGCTGTAGTATCTCATTCAAATATTCAAATATTGTGAACAATGTGTAGTTATGGTACTCCCACACTCATAAACGGTCCGCACTAAGTGCAAATCCCTCCAAAAATTACAAGCAGGGTCATCCATACAACCTTCAAGGCAAAAACTGTAGTATCTGTTTTAAATAATGTGAACAAAGTGTAGTTGTTGTACTGCCACACTCATAAAATGTCTCTACATAATGCAAAGCCTACCAAAAATGTCAAGCTCGGTCATCCATACACCCTTGAAAACACCAACTGTAGTATCTCATGCAAATATTGTGAACGAGGCTTAGTTGTGAACCTCCCACACTCAAAAGGTCTGCACACAGTGCAAAGCCAGAAAATAATTATAAAGAAGGTCATCCATACACACTTAAAGGCTTCAACTGGAGTGCCTCATAAAAAAATTAAGAAAGTGTAGTTGTTGAAATTCTACACTCATAAAGGCTTGGCACACAGTGCAAAGCAAGGAAAAAATTATAAGGAAGGTAATCCAGCCATCCATAGACCCTTAAAGGCAACAACTGGGGGCCCTCATTCAACCATTTTGAAAGTGTAGTTGATGTACCCTGTGGTACATCGGCTGCAAACGGAGGTAGTCACGGGAACACTGTGTCTTTAAGAATGCACTTGGTTTATTAGTTACAGCATAAACCAGGTTTTAAGCAAAAAATAAACATGGCCCTCTAGGAAAAACAGTAAAACAAAATCAAAATGGTAGCACTACATGCAGTCCTTGCATCAGTGGGGGTCAGCCCACTCAGGGTTAAAAATGTCCTTTAAAAGGCACCAAGTGCAGAAAACACTGTCCTGCAGTCTTTCCCTCCAGGCACTCAACAACCTAGACTGCCCCTAGAGTGCAGATATTTAAGCCCAGGTATAGGATTGGATTTTCATCCCCATCTATTTCCTGGGACAGCACAGCTCTCAAACCGACCTCGGAGGCGTCCGTCTGGAGCACGAACTCTTCAGTGAAGTCTGATGTGACCAAGACTTGCCAAGTACTTTGCCTCTTCTTTCCTTAGGGCGCTCTTCTTTGGGTTTATGGTAAACCCTGCCTTCCTTAGGGCATACAGTACCGCCTGGACCTTCTGCAGGTGACTTCCCAAATCCGGGCTGAAGATCATGATGTCATCCAAGTAAGCGGCAGAGTACTTCTTGTGAGGGACCAGTATCTGGTCCATAGCCCTCTGAAAGGTATTTTGGGCTCCTTGTAGTCCGAACGGCATTCGGGTATACTGGAAGCAGCCGCCAGGTGTAGAGAAGGCCGTCTTCTCCTTGGCACTGGAGACAGGAGAATTTGCCAGTACCCTTTTGTTCGGTCCAGGGTGCTGATATATCTGGCTGACCCTAGCTTCTCAATGAGCTCATCAACTTGGGGTATTGGATATGCATCAAACTTGGACACCTCATTGAGCTTTCTGTAATCGTTGCAGAAGCGCCACTCTCCATCCGGCTTTGGCACAAGAACAATAGGGCTGGACCAGCCAATCTCCACTCCTCGATGATGCCCAGGCTCATTATTCTCCTCACCTCCTTGGAGATCACTTTGCGGCGGGCTTCAGGAATCTGATATGGCTTTTGATTCACCCTCACATATGCTCCAGTCAGGATCTTATGCTCCACAAATCTGTGTATAACCTGGTAGCTCGGTAAACAGGTCCCGGTTCCACTGAAGCAACTCATGGCACTGTTTTTTTGCGTCAGCTTCAGTGTCTCTGCCACTGTGACATCCGCGACCCTGGCTTCAGGACTGACTCCAAGGCACACAGCCTCCTTCGGTTCCCGGTTTTGCCACAATTTGAGCATATTGATGTGGTACACGTAGTACGGCTTTCTTCTCCCTGGTTGGTGGACCTTATAGTTGATGTCACTCAACTTCTTGACCACTTCGTATGGCCCTTACCTCTTGGCCAGGCATTTACTTTCCACAGTGGGTAGCAATACCAACACCCAGTCTCCAGGGCTAAATTGTCTTAGGGTTGTAGACCCTCGCCTTGGCTACTTGTGCTTGCAGGAGCCTCTCCTTCACAATCGGCATCACCCTTGCAATCCGGTCCTGCATTTGGACCACATGCTCAATGATACTCCGGTGGGGTTTAACTTCACATTGCATGAGTTTCTCACATTGCACTCGCAAGTGTGACACCGGCCTACCACTTCCTCTCTCAGCTTAGTGACTCGATATAGCAGCTCTACATTTTAAGCAAAATGTGGAAACCTGGTGGCAGCCCCGGCTCTTGGGCATTCTCATTTATGACAGTCACATTTTCCAATGCCCCTTTTAGGGTAAGATCCCGCATTTAAGCAGTCCCAAAATTTCCACCAGAAATCCCCACTTCAAGAATCTCGGTCTCACTGGTCACCGTTTCATCCTCGTCAACAGCCAGGACACATCAGGGAAACTCATCGACCTCCATCTGCGATGGAGTTTCATCAGGTTTGAGCTGGCTTCTGTCTGAGACACTTGGTATCCATGTCTTCCCCCATAGGTACCAGAACAGACTAAATTCGTCCCACCCTATTATCATTGGGTGTAGCAAGTCCTTAACCACCTTGACCTCATGCGATTCAACCCCACAGTTAGTTTTCATAGTCACTATGGCAACTAGATAGTCTTTGAGTCTGTGTGGATACAGCCGACTCCCATGTTTCCCTGGCATCAACTGCGGGGGGACTGTGGCCCTTATCCGGGTCACGAAACTCCCTGAGTCCAAGAGTCCTGACACCAGCACTCTTTATTATCACGGAACACACCTACGGCCCCTTGCTGGGATGATAGTCCACACTGCTGATGGGATAGGCATAGAAGGAGCAGCGCCTCCCTAGGCTGCAGTCCATCTCTTCAGAGGACAAGGGACAACGGGAGGCTATGTGTCCTGGACCACGGCATCTCCAGCAAAGCAAATCTTTAGCCATGGAGTTTGACAACCCTTGAAGTCTAGGACTCCCCCCAGTGGTGGCTCTACTACCCCTCTTTTGGGGCTCAGGTTCCCGCTGGATACCCTAGTACGGGGATGCACCACCCCCTGACTTTCTTAGGGACTTCGCAACCACCTGGTACCGATCCACTAGGCCCACCAGTTCATCCGCATTTCGGGGATCTTCCTGAGCAACCCAAGTCTGCACAGGCCTAGGAAAAGAGTGCACAAATCTGTCCATGACAATCCACTCGACCATCTGGGCTGGAGTGGAGGATTCCAGCAGCAACCACTTTTGCACAAGATGCAGCAGAGCAAATATTTGGGATCGAGGCAGTTTGTCCCCATAATACGCAAAGTGATGAACCCTTTGTGCTCTCACTAACATAGTCACTCCTGCGCATGTCAAAATTTCAGTTTTTAACCTCCCATATTCCTGCGCATTCTGTAATGCCAAATCATGATGGGCCTTCAGTGGCTCATCAGTCAAGTAGGGGGTCAGCACCTCTGCCCACTGGTCTGGTGGTAGCTTCTCACCCTCTGCCACCCGCTCAAACACAGTAAAAAATGCCTCCACATCATCACCCATGGTCATTTTTTACATAGCTCCTCTTACCGCTTTCCGGACATATGTGTCTTCACCTGGACTTGGGGAAGGGGCTGCCGGCCTTCCACGAACCGCCTCTGCCAGCAAGTCAATCTGCTGCTGGTGTTGCTGGTGCTGCCGCTACATCTGCTGTATAAACAGTTTACTGGTCTCCTGTTGCGCCATCTGTTGCTGCTGTAATTGTTGTTGGTGTTATAGTTGCTGTTGCTGCTGTGCCTGTAGCAGATGTTTGAGCACAAAATAAGCATGACCCTCTGGGCAAAACAGCAAAACAAATCAAAATGGTAGCACTACATGCAGTTCTTGCATCAGTGGGGGTCAGCCAACTCAGGGTTAGCTACGTCCTTTAATAGGCACCACGTGCACAAACACTGTCCTGGAGTCTTCCTCTCCAGGCACTCAACAACCCAGACTGCCCCTGGAGTTCAGCCATTTAAGCCCAGACCATGTGATTCCTCACCCATGTAACTGATCACATGACTGTGACATCACACAGGTCCTATCAGACATGGCGATGTTGGCTCTGCAGGTAGAGTGCTGGAGGAAAATACTCTGGCTTTATATCACTGATGCCATTAAGTAAAGTGACACATATCTCCCCTCCAGTACTTTACCAGTGACTCCATCACAACTCCTACACTCATAAAGGATTTGCACAAAGTGCAAAGTCAGTGAAAAATTATAAAGAGGGTAATAGTCATCCATAGACCCTTGAAGGCAACAACTGGAGGGCATTTTTAAAATATTTTGAAAGTGTTGTTGATGTACTTTTACACTCATGAAGGCTTTGCACAAAGGGCAAAGCCAGGAAAAAATTATAAGAAGGGTCAACCAGGCATCCATAGACCCTTGAGGGTAATAATTGGTGGGTGCCATTCAAATATTGAAGATTAAAAACACTTTATATTCTGCTGTCATCTTGTGGTGTGGAAAAGTCAGGACTAATCCAGGCTTTGTTCATTTTATCAAAGTGAGCCTGTCAGCATTTTTTTTGACAGCCGAAAGCGCCTGTCTGTTATGACCTCCCCCAAGGCACTAAAAACCTGCTCAAGCAAAATGCTAGCAGCAAGGCAGCACAACACCTCTAAGAGGTACAGCTCATGCCAGTTGTCCAGCTTTGAGACCCAATATTTGACGGTCACACAGGAATTAGGGAATATGCTGGTTTTGTTGGCTACATATTGCTTTGACCATTTTAAGAAACTTTTCTGAGTTTTCCCAGTCATCAGAGCTTGGATGCTGGGAGGATGTCATGAAATTGGCCCAGGTCTTTGACACTGTACTCCTGCCTCAGCTGTAACTGGTGTGTGTCTCCCTCACCTGTTCTTGATTGGGCAGGGAAGCTTGACCCCTGCCGCTAGGGTTGTCTGATGGGAGTTTTTTAAATATATTTTCCACAATGGTCTACTGGTATAGAACCATTTTAGTAGACCTCTCCATCTCAGGAAGGCGAGATGCAAGGTTTTCCATGTAGCATGGGTCTAGCAGGGAGTACAACCAGTACACTTTTTTGGCCAATATATACGTAATGCGAGGGTCACAGGAAAGATAGAGGTACATAAGTCAGCCATATGTGCCAAGTTCTCTACAGTCAACACTTCCCAGTCTCCTCCATGATGTGTTCTCTCCATGTCCTCCTCCATCTCTTCCTCCATATTCCCCTCTTTAGCCCATCCACGTAAGAGAGATGGAAAAACATTGTGTGGGTACCAGCTTCTGTTGCGCTAGCAACCAGCTCTTGTTCCTCCTCAGCCTCCACCACCTCATTGTTACCCAGTCTCTGCTGAGAAGATGAGATGATGCTGGGCTGGATAGTATCTACCTGTTTTATGTCTTCCTCCATCTCCACCTATTACGCATACAAAGCTTCAGCTTTACAGTAATTGTGAGTAGTGACTGTTTAAATAGGCTCAGAAGTGGTATCATTGCGCTGATCAGGGGCGTAACAACAGTCCTGCGGGCCCCGGTGCGAACTTTTGAATGGGGCCCCCCCCCCCCCCATTATGGCACCATGCAGGGCCCCCCCCCCAGCTGAATAGCACCATGCAGGGCCCCCCACCATGCAGGGCCCCCCCCAGCTGACCAATAGCACCATGCAGGGCCCCCCACCTGACCAATAGCACCATGCAGGGCACCCCCCCCCCTAGCTGACCAATAGCACTATGCAGGGCACCCCCCCCCAGCTAAACGATAATGGCACCGGCTCCTGCCGCCCGGACATACCTGGGCCGGGGGCCCGGCGATCGGCATCGCCAGGCAGCCCGGGACCTGGGAAGAGCATGGCGCACCCACATGTCGCACCCCCCACATGTCCCACATGTTGCTGCTGCACGTACCTTGGCTTCACCGCTCGAAGTCCCCCAGGCAGCGCGCGCGCGCCTGGCAGCCCCGCGAAAAGGAGGAGGAGGAGCCGAAGAACGTGACGCCGCACGGCCTGCCCCCACAGTGACCGGCCGCTCAGCCTGCAATTCATCCTGGCGGCGGCCCGGTAAGCTGCGCCCACGGCGGACTACCGAGGTCGCAGAGGTCGCGGCGGCACCGGGCCCTCTTTTGGGCCCGGGCCCTGGTGCAGCCGCGACCTCTGCGACCCCGGTAGTTCCGCCCCTGGTCTCCAGCATTCTGCCCCAGTGTGTGTCTCCAGCATTCTGCCCCAGTGTGTGTCTCCAGCATTCTGCCCCAGTGTGTGTCTCCAGCATTCTGCCCCAGTGTGTGTCTCCAGCATTCTGCCCCAGTGTGTGTCTCCAGCATTCTGCCCCAGTGTGTGTCGCCAGCATTCTGCCCCAGTGTGTGTCGCCAGCATTCTGCCCCAGTGTGTGTCGCCAGCATTCTGCCCCAGTGTGTGTCTCCAGCATTCTGCCCCAGTGTGTGTCTCCAGCATTCTGCCCCAGTGTGTGTCGCCAGCATTCTGCCCCAGTGTGTGTCGCCAGCATTCTGCCCCAGTGTGTGTCGCCAGCATTCTGCCCCAGTGTGTGTCTCCAGCATTCTGCCCCAGTGTGTGTCTCCACTCCAGCATTCTGCCCCAGTGTGTGTCTCCAGCATTCTGCCCCAGTGTGTGTCTCCAGCATTCTGCCCCCCCCCCCCAGTGTCCCCCACTGCTCCAGGGGCACCCGCCGCTCCGGGGGCCCCCCGGCCGCCACCCTCCTTGAAGACGATACTCACCCTGCTGCCTGCTCCAGCGATGGTCTCGGCATCTGCTCTGCACTGCATCTTCTTCCTGCTTGTGCTTGTGCGGTCATGTGATACTGATTAAAGTCATGAATATGCGCATATTCATGGCCTTAATGAAGCGGTACCACGTGACCGCACAAGCAGGAAGAAGATGCAGTGCAGAGCAGACGCCGAGACCATCGCTGGAGCAGGCAGCAGGGTGAGTATCGTCTTCAAGGAGGGTGGGTGGGGGGCGGCCAGGGGGGCCCCCGGAGCAGTGGGGGCCCTCCCCGGTGGGCCAGTCCGAGCCTGCCGGGGCCCCTGACCTGCGGGGCCCGGTCGCAATGGCGACCGCTGCGACCGCGGTAGTTACGCCCCTGGCGCTGATTATGGCGACATTGCCGCTCCCCATCTTTGTGCAGTCATCAAAGTCTTGGTGAACCACAGAAATGTCAGATATCCATGGCCACTCTTCACTTGTTATGTGCAGAGGCTACCCAGAATACCGATGGCTGTGTTGGAGCTGGTAATTGATGACTGGCTTCTGCTGCTCACAAAGCCTTGCCAGCATGTGCAGTGTGGTGTTCCAGTGTGTGATGACGTCAAACACCAGTCGGTGAGCTGGCACTTGCATGTGCTGCTGCAGCACAGCCAGAGCGGTGGCAGCTGTACCTGACTTGCGGAAATGGGCGCTGATGCTGCGTACTTTGAGCAAAAGCTTTGGCAAATCTAGGTAGGTTTTCAGAAACCGCTGAAATACAAAGTTTAACACATGAACCAAGCATGGTACGTGTGTGAGCTTGCCAAGCTTCACATCCGCCACCAGGATACGACTATTATCAAACACTACCATGCCTAGTTGTAGGTTGAGCGGCTAGAGCCAATGATCAGTCTGGTCTGTTATGCCATTCAATAACTCTGCATCTGTGTCTCCTGGACAAATTAGCTTCAGTAGAGCCTGTTGCCGCTTCATTGAGTCAGTTATGCAGAGCTTCCAGCTACTGGCTGATGTGGATGACATGCTCTAAGATACCAAATCAGGAACTGGTGTAGGAGGTGGAGGAAACCCTGATAGAAGTAGCCATCTTGCATAAGTGTTTTCAACAACAAATAGTAGCGCCCTCTACAGGGCTGTAGAGAAACTATTTCCTGTTGTCAGAGAGAACTATAACGATTGCTCATTGGTGGTTTGAAAAAACTTATATAAAAGCATGTAAAGAGGGCTTTAGTTGAACAATTAATAGATTTATACCAGTCTAATATCCAACCATCTGTTTGTATATAGTACATATAGCATATATATATATATATATATATATATATATATATATATATATATATATATATATATATATACAGTACAGACCAAAAGTTTGGACACACCTTCCCATTTAAAGATTTTTCTGTATTTTCATGACTATGAAAATTGTACATTCACACTGAAGGCATCAAAACTATGAATTAACACATGTGGAATTATATACTTAACCAAAAAGTGTGAAACAACTGAAATTATGTCTTATAATCTAGGTTCTTCAAAGTAGCCACCTTTTGCTTTGATGACTGCTTTGCACACTCTTGGCATTCTCTTGATGAGCTTCACCGGGAATGGTTTTCACTTCACAGGTGTGCCCTGTCAGGTTTAATAAGTGGGATTTCTTGCCTTATAAATGGTGTTGGGACCATCAGTTGTGTTGTGCAATTTGTATTATGGCAAGAAAAAAGCAGCTAAGTATAGAAAAATGAGTGGCCATCATTACTTTAAGAAATGAAGGTCAGTCAGTCCGAAAAAATGGGAAAACTTTGAAAGTGTCCCCAAGTGCAGTTGCAAAAACCATCAAGCGCTACAAAGAAACTGGCACACAAGAGGACCGCCCCAGGAAAGGAAGACCAAGAGTCACCTCTGCTTCTGAGGATGTTTATCCAAGTCACCCGCCTCAGAAATCGCAGGTTAACAGCAGCTCAGATTAGAGATCAGGTCAATGCCACACAGAGTTCTAGCAGCAGACACATCTCTACAACTGTTAAGAGGAGACTTTGTGCAGCAGGCCTTCATGGTAAAATAGCTGCGAGGAAACCACTGCTAAGGACAGGCAACAAGCAGAAGAGACTTGTTTGGGCTGAAGAACACAAGGAATGGATATTAGACCAGTGGAAATCTGTGCTTTTGTCTGATGAGTCCAAATTTGAGATTTTTGGTTCCAGCCACCGTGTCTTTGTGCGATGCAGAAAAGGTAAACGGATGGACTCTACATGCCTGGTTCCCACCATGAAGAATGGAGGAGGAGGTGTGATGGTGTGGGGGTGCTTTGCTGGTGACACTGTTGGGGATTTATTCAAAATTGAAGGCATTCTGAACCAGCATTGCTACCACAGCATCTTGCAGTGGTATGCTATTCCATCCGGTTTGCGTTTAGTTGGACCATCATTTATTTTTCAACAAGACAATGACCCCAAACACACCTCCAGGCTGTGTAAGGGCTATTTGACCAAGAAGGAGAGAAATGGGGTGCTACGCCAGATGATCTGGCCTCCACAGTCACCAGACCTGAACCCAACCGAGATGGTATGGGGTGAGCTGGACCGCAGAGTGAAGGCAAAAGGGCAAACAAGTGCTAAGCATCTCTAGGAACTCCTTCAAGATTGTTCGAAGACCATTCCCGTTGACTACCTCTTGAAGCTCATCAAGAGAATGCCAAGAGTGTGCAAAGCAGTCATCAAAGCAAAAGGTGGCTACTTTGAAGAACCTAGAATATAAGACATAATTTCAGTTATTTCACACTTTTTTGTTAAATATATAATTCCACATGTGTTAATTCATAGTTTTGATGCCTTCAGTGTGAATGTACAATTTTCGTAGTCATGAAAATACAGAAAAATCTTTAAAGAGAAGGTGTGTCCAAACTTTTGGTCTGTACTGTATATACAAGCAAACACGCAAAAAGGGATTTTTTTGTTTAAGGCAGCTTATAATTGTAGATCTGTATGAAGTAGTTGCATTTTTTTTACCTATACAGTTGACTAGACCCAAAGCCATTACCTTTAACCATTATCCTTCTATAAAATATTCATTCCTTTAGCATGTGGGTTGACGTTTTGCAATAATTGGGTAAAAGAGCATAACTATTTCTTCATTCTTAGCAATGGGACTATGGGAATGTGTGACGCTTGCGTCCCTGTAGCTTCTGTCCCCAACCATCCACTTATTATTTGATTTATGTCTGTTTCGCTGCCCTTGCAGTGACCCTGAGGGAGGGCTGTGTGGGAAGTTGGTGTGTGAGATTATAGAGAGGGCTGATGAAGCTGTGGGCTCTGCCGAAGTCTGGAGCCTGAGTATATGCACAGAGACTGATAAATAGCCACCAGAAAGACATCAGACTTAATTAGACTTCCAAACTTGCAGTGGTGCCTACATCTGGAGATACCAGGGCTCATCCAAGCTGTATGTGAGTACAGTGCTCGCTCTACCAATTACAACTTACATAAAATATATCTAAGTTTACTTTCTTACTTTTTTCAGTTTAAACTAAAAACTTTGAAAAACTTTTTATTTATGTTTGAGATTTAGTTTTTACAAAAATTCAATTTCAGTTACAATTTATTTGTATTTATGTACTTTATTTCCTCTTACGTAATATGCAATTTGCCTACATAAACTAGTTTTACAATATATAATGTAATTCATACATTACTTTACGTAATAGTAGGACTTAACTTACTGCACTTTGCATTACAGTATTAAATGCAAGTAAATGCATGTATATACACATGTATATATGTATATATATATATTTATATATATATATATATGCGTATGTATGTATGTATATATATATATATATATATATATATATATATATATATATATATATATATATATATATATATATATATATACCCACAGTAGCCAATCTGCAAAAATCTACATTGTACTTATAAATAAGTCGAGTTCAGACTTATAAGTACTGGAGTATACTGTAGCATACATCACTATAAATCTATTGCAAAAAAAATTATAGACATTTGTTGCATATTTTCTCTTACTGGATTCTGTTGTTTGTAATGGAGTGGTCAACAGCGCTGATATGTCCCATACAATTGTATCTAGTAAATGTGCAAACTTCTGTTTTCTACATTGGATTCCTAAGGCAATGTATGGCTTCCGTTCGAGGCACCTACTTAAGAGTACACATACTAGTATATAAATTAAAAGGATACCTGAACAAAGCCTTATAATTGAATATTATAGTATATAAGAAATTTTGTATTTATAGTTTGATCATTTTTATGATTGGTGTCTTGTGTGCCCTGAAATTTGCTAACGTCATTGTAGGCCTATAAAACCTTATTCTTAGAGATCCTAAATATTGTTCAATGATGTAACGCATATAAATTTACTTCGTAAATTCATCTTGTTTATATTTAAAATATTAAGTTTCTGGAAATATATTTTTCTGCTACTTTTTCCATTACTAAATATATGAGTAAAATTTAAATGACTTGGTTTCCACATTTGGCATTTGATGCAGATAAAAGCTGAATATAGGAGTGGATGTACATAGCGGAAGTATAAATCCTGGGTTTGGCATCAAAAACTTTGTGAATCTACCCTTAGGTTCGATTTGTGAACCATTATTAGTACTCAATGTTCTATATGTTTGGAATGCCAAGGAAATGGAATAAAGTATTCATTAATAGGAGGATTAGTGTGATGGCGTATTTACTGTCAAGGAACTTAACAAATAGTGAGAAAATTCAGTTGCTTAAACTTAAGCATGACGTTATCCTATACAAAGAATTTATTGCTCCCGAAAAGGAACTGTTTAAAGTGAAATATATATTTTTTTCAAAGCCCTTACATACTGCATAACTGGTGCTGGAATGCATTTAATGTCATATAGTAAGACGTAGAGACTTGACATCTGGGCCAGGATCTTGCATGTAGAAGACATAGTCATTCTGCTTGATGCCCAGTTTTGATTGTGGTTTGTATGTTTTTGTTGTGCATTAAAAATTATTTTTAGGTTATTACAGATGGTTGAGGAAAGTAAATTATCTGCTTTCAGTTTTTTTGTTTGTTTTTTTTAATTATTTATTTTATCCACTCCCCCTCCCAAAACCAAAACTGGTGAACCTATATTTTCAGTCGTGTTTGACCCTTGGAAACGCTGAAAGTCAATTGTAGAAACACTTCCCTGTTTTCCACGGCTTCTTTCAAATCTAAACAGCACAAGAATAATTTGGTTGAACTTTACATAGAAATATTTATTTTTCAGAGTATAGTGTAAAAGGTGAAAATTTAAAATCAAAGATACTTTCAATTTTTTATTTCAACAAGAAAAATATATATCTTGGTACCGTGTTAGCCAGTAGATAGAAAAATATTTAGAATTGAGAGTCCTCAGTGGTTGATACCTTTTAATGGCTAACTGAAAAGATGGTAACAAATTGCAAGCTTTCGAGACTACACTGGTCTCTTCATCAGGCAAAGACTAAAAGAAATTCTGAAGAATCACATATTTATGCACAACATAGCACAGAAAAAAAAAACATGTGGGGACAATAAAACATTCCTTATCTAAGAACTGGTCCAATATTTATGGACATAACTGTTTATCACTCATGGCAATTCTGCCTCATGTCACCTGTCTTATCCATGTTTTTATTTTTTTTCTATGCTATGTTGTGCATAAATATGTGATTCTTCAGAATTTCTTTTAGTCTATGCCTGATGAAGAGACCTGTGCAGTCTCGAAAGCTTGCAATTTGTTACCATCTTTTCAGTTAGCCATTAAAAGGTATCAACCACTGAGGACTCTCAATTCTAAATATTTTTTTTATTTAAACAATTAATTGAATTGAAGAACAAATACTTTAGTTCACAAATTATTTGGTTAACTTAACTACTCAGCAAATTTGGCCATCAAATATTCATATCCTATACCAGGTTGGTTTATGAGAATATGAAATTGCTTAAGCTAAGGCTATGTTCACCCGTTACATTCTTGCTGTGTTTTTTGGCTGTTTTCTTATGCAATTCTTAAGCATTTTACAGTACCAGCAAAAGCTATGAGATTTAAGAAATCTCATGCACTCACACTGGTTTTTTCCTGACTGATTTGGAAAACTGCTGCGTTTTTGTAATCTGCTGCATGTCACTTCTTTCAGCGTTTTTTCACCCATAGAAAACAATGGGTAAGTGCAAAAAAGGCAGCAATAGAAAAACGCAGGTTTCAGGTTTTGCTGCGTTTTTGGTGACAAAAGTTGCATTATGATTTATTGAGGGGCAATAAACTTTATCAGCATGCACAACAAAAATGCAGCAAAAAAGCAGCAAAACCTGCTTTTTGTAAGCAGCTTCTTTACTGCCAAGAGAACGGGTTTTGCCTGCAGGAAAAAATGCAACATGTGAACATAGCCTAACACTTATTTTTATTCTTCACGAAAATGGAGTAACATTTAATACATATTTTGAGTGTAATTATTCGTTGAGATCCATCAGAAACAGGAATTATGATAGAAAAAAAATGATACAAGTAATATTAAGTTATAATATGACACTCATCCATTGAACGCCATAGTAAGAAGATTTTAAAGGAAACTGTGAGGATGCCTGTATCCAGATTATCACCAACCACACTTTCATATATGTCAGAATATATAACTTGTCTTAAAAGTTATTGTCTGGAATAGGTTTTAGGTTGCGGGCATATGTGCGGCACCACATAAGTCTAAGGGTGAACACTTCCATACATAGGATTTGTACAGAATCTGACGTAAAGAAAAACTGTATGAAATCGAAAGCATGTTGAGTACAAAAAAAGTTGTCATGTACCTCATAGAAACCGAACGCAAAATACCGTCATGTAGGACTTAGGCTTGATGCTTACGGAAAATGTAATACAAGTTTGAGAGCCAACATGGTTAAGCTAGAAACATAATGGAGGAGTCTTGTGGCGAGAAGACGATATATACACGCAAGCTATTAAAGGCTGGAGAGATATAGTGGCTTGAAAAAAGGATCTACGTATAGTTCAGTCTTCTTAACTTACCGGCCAAAGATGCAGTTTTGAAAGGTAAAGAACATTTTTACAGTTAAGAAATTCCATCCTAGCCTGCTCTTTTGGCAGCAAGATAGATGTCAGGATCACATGTATGTTTTCAAAGAAGACTTCAAAGCTTTTCATCCTCTCAGCTACTACAAGATCGAAAGGAAGCATGTTCTATAACTTTACCGCCCAAACAAGAAAGTAACTCTTTCAAAAGATACCTGTATCTGCAACGAGTGACCTCGTCTGGTCTGTGGAGACCACAAATAAAAGGAATTTGTCCAAAAGTGATATTTTGAAATATATGCTGTAGTGCACAATTAGAAAAGGTTTGTGTCAGAAAAGAATGGATTGAGTCATACCACATTCACAGAAATGTGTATGGATATATTAGAATTTTAAGCAAGTGCTATTTATTTAAGAGTACACTCACCGAAAACCATTTAATGAGGTATATAACTATTTCTTCACAGATGGTGTCAGAATAAAATACACAAAGTCAAAGGTTTATGAAGATACAACATTATAGGGTCCCATGCATCAAGGTATTTTAGGATATTTTCTGGCATAAAACCCTTGAAATGTCGCAAAATTTTTGCACAATTCAATTTAGCAACTTTTGCTTGTCTTACACCAGTCCTGGACAAAGTTGTCAGTGCTTGAGTGGGACAGGGCATGGCAAGACCATATCCAGCAAACGTATTCAAAATGTATGCCACTTTACTGGCATAAATTACATCAGAAATGCACTCCAGTTCCTGACTTTAGTATCATTTCTGACGGAGTTGCATGGCAGTTGTAATTCATTAAGAGGCATGTGGTCTAACTCTGTTTTTCTTTTCAAAAGAATATCCAGCATGCTCTAAAACAATGAATAATAAGTCATATAGGCTCAACTTCTAAGCCTACTCTAGACCCCTGATGGTCTCCATACATACTATTTCAGCTAATCTGGCATGTGACCATTGTGGTCAATCACTAGATGCAGTTGCGACCAACACATCTCCACACCAGCTGCGATTGAGCACAAAGTATAGAGCCCCTGACTATATAATATATATAAAATGATAAAAATAAATGGTGCTTATGGGTGGAAAGTCACTTTAAAGTTTCAAATAATTTCTTAATTGCTTTGTCCACAATCCCCTGATCAATTACCCATTTTACTCAACGTTTAAGTAAATTTAGTGAATCGGGTAACATAGACTTTTTTCCAGGCCTTTTGATAGAGTATATGATTTTTGGCATTTTTTGTGCAAAAGCAAGCAATGGCTCTGCCTCTGTGTCAGTCAGCACATTCCAACAATCCCCTTTGCACTTTGTAATCTTAAAGTATTAACACACTCTAAATGTAATCTTTATTTTGTTGAGATGTTTCGGATTACTTACACCAATACCTCCTCACTGAAGCCATGATTGATTAGAGCCGTATAATCACACATGCTGCACTGTAGTCCGGCCACTTGGTGGAATAATTTATTCTAGTGATCACTGTGGGTTCTGAAGGTGGTAGGTAGATTATAAATACCACTTATCCCAGGGACGGACACAGACAGAAGCTGGCTCCTGTTCAAAAACCATACATGGGACCTTTTCAGTCTAATAATAAGCACGCCTTTAGGTGCTTGCCTAACTGTTCAGCCCTGTGCGGCTGCAGAACTTGCATCAATGGTACCGTATGTTTGACCTTGCCCTATCCCTTGGATAGTTGATAAATGTCATTCATCAGAGAACCCGTTTTATGGTTGTTAAAATCCTTTTACTCAGGGGTGGGATTAAAATTTTTAACAACAGGTCCTCAAAGTCGCGGCGGCCGGAATTTTGGCCACGCCCATTTTCAATAACCCCGCCCATACTAATAAGCCACGCCCAGTGGCACGATTCATATTTTTGGAAGCAGTTTGTCTCCCTTAATGACAAGAATACGTTGTGACATACAGTATTAAAGTCATTCAAAGAAACAAACGACTAAAGCAAATGTACTGCACAGGACAATTGTCAGTGTACAAGGTGCTTTAGCTGATCAGTCCACAACATCCTTAGTTAAATTACTAACAGGAAGGAGATACAGATTAGACATTAGGAAACACTTTCTGACAGTGGGGGTAGTTAGAGAGTGGAACAGGCTGCCATGAGAGGTGGTGAGCTCTCCATCAATGGGAGTCGTCAAGCGGATACCTGCGCTCCTGTTACAGAGCCCGCCCCGACCGCAGGTGTCCTAAACGGGACTCAGAGAGGCTTTGAGTCCCATTCAGGACACTTGCGGTCGACTCCGGGCTTTGAACAGGAGCACAGGTATGCGCTCCCTCCAGCACTCTCAGACCCGCTCGCAGGGCAGGTTTGACAGCCGCTTTGCTGTGATTATACGCACCGTATAATCGCAGCAAAATCGTCCGTGTGCGCCTGCCCTTAGGTAAACCTGCATTCGCAGGGGGTTGGACCCGATGGCCCTTGAGGTCCCTTCCAACTCTACAATTTTATAATTCTAAGAATGCTAGCACCAAAGAACAGGGCGCTGATACTGTATATGGGAGAGGGGTGTTATACGGGTTGTGTACTACAGCTCTGCATTTCTCTATACATTATTCAAGGACCAAACAAACCTTGAGGAGTCTTCCATGATGTCAACGTGGAATCCACTGTGTTTCTAGCCAGCAGCTTCAGCTGGTAGCTAAAAATAAGAGAGAAAGTGTTAGGGGCACTGTGATGTCTATATGAACACGATCGTGTCATATACACATCAGCTTCTCCCTTCTATATAGTCCATGACTGGCTGCCACATCCAACAGGGCCCAGGGAAGGCTAGAGGGCTGCAGGGCCCAGGGGGAGGCTGGTGGGGACTTGGGGCTGCAGGGCCCAGGGGGGAGGCTACAGAGTCCAGCGGGAGGCTAGTGGGACTGGGGGCTGCAGGGCCCAGAGGGGAGGCTAGTGGGGACTTGGGGCTGCAGGGCCCAGGGGGAGGCTAGAGGGCTGCAGGGCCCAGGGGGGAGGCTAGTGGGGGCTGCAGGGCCCCGAGGGGAGACTGGTGGGGGCTGGGGGCCCCGAGGGGAGACTGGTGGGGGCTGGGGGCTGCAGGGCCCAGAGGGGAGGCTAGTGGGGACTGGAGGTTGCATGGTCCAGGGGAGGCTAGTGGGGACTGGGGGGCTGCAGAGTCCAGGGGGGAGGCTAGTGGGGGCTGGCAGTCCCACTCCCCACTATCCTCCCACTGAACCCTGTTGGATGCAGCCCCCACTCGCCTTCCCTCATCAGCCACACACTGCCAGGCGCAGCCACCTGAAGCCTCATCTGCTCATGAGACTTGCAGAGACTCAGAGAGACTGGCCGCAGTGCACTCACGTAACTTTCAGTAACTCTGCCTGCCTGACAGCCCGCTGCCTCCCCCTCCTCCTCAGCCTACTTTACCCGCCGACACGTGACCTGGCACACTGCACGCTGCTCTGCTCAGAATGAGTGAGGAAATGCGAGCACGAGCAGCGTGACGTCAGGAGTCGGACCATGATGCACCCAGCCGGACTCAACTTAAAGGTACAGCGCCCATTTTCGTCCACCCGATGCATTAACAACACTGTAGGTGTATCTTTAAATCACCACAGTGTTGTTATGCATCGGGCGTTCGGCAGAAGCAAACACAGAACAAAATGTCCAGGGGGGGCCCGATGACCGGGGGCGTGGTAACCATTTTCAATTACCGGAACGCTGGCAGATAGAAATTTTAGTAAACGGCTGCCCCGTACCGGGTCGTACCGGCTGAATCCCACCCCTGCTTTTACTACTTGGGCGGTTACATTATATCACTGCATATAATAAATGACAATAGGCCTAAGTATCCACAAACAGTTTAGTTTAGCGTATCCTTGTCGATTTCTGATATTGCTCTACTTCAGATATAAATATGCTGCTTAGGAAGATTGTAGAATTTTTATTTCATTTACAACGCTGTCATTCTTCAGATGAATTATTTGAATCTATTAAAATATGTTAATACAGGATAAAAAAAGTGTAATCTGATCCTAAATAGAAGAGTATCATAATAAAAGGTTATTTATAACTTATTGTGAACATGTTATTTTTTGCACTATTTTTCTATAGGTCTTTATTAGCAAATAAAACATCAGGTCATAAACTAGCATAAAACTTTGGTCATGTAGGCATTTGGTATTTAAAGGGAAATTGTCAGCGGGATTTCACCTTCCAAACTATTCATATATGCATGTAGCTCATCAAAGACAAGTCAAGCAATACCTTTACCTGACCAGTTCATTACTCTAGTACTGAGTAAACATCTGAATTGGCATGCAAATGAGCTGTAGATCTGAAGCCTCTGCCACTCCAGCTCTATTCTCCACCACCTCCTCTTGCTTGACTGATGGCTCCTGTGCCTGATGTCACCCAGCATAGAGGCTGTGAGTCAAGCAGGAGGAGGCAACACTGGGCAGGGAACAGAGCTGGAGTGACAGAAGCTTTATTTATATATCAATTCAATAGCTGACTAATCATGTAAAGGTATTCCTGGACTTGTCTTTGAATGAAACACATATAAATAGTTTGGGGTATTAAATTATGACAAATTCCTTTTAAAAAAGTACTTGCATACATTTTTGTCCCTCAATACCTGTTTAAAATGTTAGTGACAAATTTAGTAAATCTGGAAGTTTCATTTTAACTCTTTTGATATTAGAAAGTTTAAAAAAAAAATTAGGTCAATTTCTTGTTGTTAAATAAGCATTCCTATTTTTTTTTAACCTGTGCGAATGTTATTGAAGTGCAGTGTAAATTTTTTTTTATATAATCTACAATCGCCGTCTTCTCCGGTATCTAGCACCGTTCTGCTCCTCCTCGGAGTCACCTGGTAGCAATTCAGACTCTGGATCACACTGAGCTCTGTGTGACCTGGACGTGGCTTTTACAATCTAAGCCAATACAGCATCAGAGCCGAGCTCCATAGACTTACAGTGAAGAATAATTTTTTATTAGCTAAAGCTGTATAAATGTTAGTTTACTGTTGTGTAATTATATTAACACTTTACTACACTAACAGATGAAGAGGTTTAGCTAATGAAACAAACTAACAAGAGTGTCTTTAAGAATAGGAAATTGACCTAGTATTGAAAAACACTTTCTAATATCAAATGAGTTACAAAGAAGCTGGGGCTGATTTACGAAACCAGTAATATTTCTAGACATTGCAAATTTATTCTAGACAGTCATAAAATGCCCCAAAATAATCACCATTTCTCATGCTGTAACATTAATTTGATGAATCAAGAGGTTGTCTAGTTCTCACCACCTATAGTTGGCTTACATAGTGTCAGAAAATTGAGTTTCAAATTTTGGCACATTTTTTGCAGCACGGCATCTGTATATTAAGGCTTCTTTCACACTAGCGTCGGCACGGGGCCGTCACTATGCATCGGCCCGATGAGCGTTGTGAAAGTGATGCCCGACGTGGGCAGCGGAAGCAGTCTTACGACACTTCCGCTGCCCCATTGTAAGGTCCGGGGAGGAGGGGGTGGAGTTTCGGCCGCACATGCGCGGTTGAAAATGGTGGGCACGACGCGCAAAAAAAGTTACATGTAACTTTTTTCGTGCCAACGGACCGCCAAAACACGTCGCAACCGTCGCACGACAGTTGCGACGTGTGGCCATACGCTAATGTAAATCTATGGGGAAAAAATGCATCCTACGGACAACTTTGCAGAATGCGTTTTTTCTCCTAAACGACACATTGCGACGTACAGCAAACAACGCTAGTGTGAAAGTAGCCTAAGCATCACTGCTTTCCCATAAAGCTGTGTCCTCTGTCTAAACTGATGTGCTGAAAGTGTACAAAACATCCTGATATATACTTACCTTGTAATGTCTTCCCATCCAGTTCTGTCCAGATGTGTCTGGATCCCAGAATTACAAGCGGCAGAAGTTCACCAACTGCCATATTGGGACACCCAAGTGATGGGTGTCTCAATATGGAAACTGCTAGTGGTACCAGCCTCTTTTGCGGTACCACCAGCGGAACACCGTCGCACCACACACACACACACACTGTATACGCCGTACACACTACACACACATACACACACTGTATATGCTGTACGCACCACACACACACTGTATACGTCGTATGCACTACACACACACACTGTATATGCTGTACGCACTACACACACACTGTATACGTCGTACGCACTACACACACACACTGTATACGCTGTACTAGGCCTCTTGCTCTGTATCACCAGCGGAACACCATCACGAACAAGCTGCCTCCGGGATCAGTCGGATGATTCACTGACCGCCGCCATCTTTGTACAGATGGAGCACATGGGTAGTTTTAATGTGACCTCCGCTATCTGTCTGCACAAAGAGGGTGCAGTCTGATTCACTGCGCTTGCGTGAATTGCGCGCAGGCGCAGTGAATCATTTGGCTGATCCCGGCAGCAGATGTGCGATGTGTCTACAGGCAGAGGAAGCCAGTCAGATTAAAGGATTTTTCCCACGAACGAAAGTTCATTTTAAAAATCGTCTATGTCTGACCATGTACGGAGCATACCACGTCTCCTGGGCAGGGGAAGAAGCAAAAGACAATACTGACATTACAGCAGAGGATCACAGTGGATTCATTTTGTGAGGTAAAATATTTCACTGACTGTTTTTAAACAATATTTTACCTCACAAAATGTATCCTCTGCGATCTCCTGCTGTAATGTCAGTATTTTATTTTGCAAGACAGCAGACAAGGGGGATAGCACATGAGTTAGACAGGTCAAAGAAGAGAGCACATACGGGAGAAGTCAGCACATGGGGAAAGACAAAGTGGATAGGTGGGTGAGCACATGGGGGAACGAAATTCTCAATGCTGAAAACCTGCCCCCATCGTGACATTACCGCCCTCCATCTAGTGTAATAATAAATGTGATGGCAAGCATGAAAAACAGATTTTTATACAAAATGAGCCCTAACTCTGGTGCATTTAGCAAAAGTCCCTCAAATGTATTAAAAAAGTTTATCTAGTCCAAGCAAGTGTAGCCCAAAGCTGAGCTAGGGCAGAAATCTGCTCAAAGAGGACATGTAAGCTCTACTGACACGCCTGTTTTAATATATTTCTGTGATATTACCTGCGTTTATTTGTGAAAAAAATGGAAATTTGGCAAAAATTTTGAAAATTTCGCAATTTTCCAACTTTGAATTTTTATGCAATTAAATCACAGAGATATGTCACACAAAATACTTAATAAGTAACATTTCCCACATGTCTACTTTACATCAGCACAATTTTGGAACCAAAAGTTTTTTTGATTAGGGAGTTATAACGGTTAAAAGTTGACCAGCAATTTCTCATTTTTACAACACCATTTTTTTTAGGGACCACATCTCATTTGAAGTCATTTTGAGGGGTCTATATGATAGAAAATAACCAAGTGTGACACCATTCTAAAAACTGCACCCCTCAATGTGCTCAAAACCACATTCAAGAACTCTATTAACCCTTCAGGTGTTTCACAGGAATTTTTGGAATGTTTAAATAAAAATGAACATTTAACTTTTTTTCACAAAAAATGTATTTCAGCTCCAATTTGTTTTATTTTACCAAGGGTAACAGGAGAAAATGGACCCCAAAAGTTGTTGTACAATTTGTCCTGAGTACGCCGATACCCCATACGTTGGGGTAAACCACTGTTTGGGCACATGGCAGAGCTCGGAAGCGAAGGAGCGCCATTTGACTTTTCAATGCAAAATTGACTGGAATTGAGATGGGACGCCATGCTGCGTTTGGAGAGCCCCTGATGTGCCTAAACATTGAAAACCCCCCCACAAGTGACACAATTTTGGAAAGTAAACGCCCTAAGGAACTTATCTAGATGTGTGGTGAGCACTTTGACTCATTAAGTGATTCACAGAAGTTTATAATGCAGAACTGTAAAAATAAAAAATCATATTTTTTCACAAAAATTATCTTTTTGCCCCCAATTTTTTATTTTCTCAAGGGTAAGAGATGAAATTGGACCCCAAAAGTTGTTGTCCAATTTGTCCTGAGTACGCTGATACCCCATATGTGGGGGTAAACCACTGTTTGGGCGCATGGGAGAGCTCGTAAGGGAAGGAGCGCCGTTTGACTTTTCAATGCAAAATTGACAGGAATTGAGATGGGATGCCATGTTGCGTTTGGAGAGCCACTGATGTTACTAAACAATTTGTCCTGAGTACGCTGATACCCCATATGTGGGGGTAAACCACTGTTTGGGCGCATGGGAGAGCTCGGAAGGGAAGGAGCGCCGTTTGACTTTTCAATGCAAAATTGACAGGAATTGAGATGGGACGCAATGTTGCGCTTGGAGAGCCACTGATGTGCCTAAACATTGAAACCCCCCACAAGTGACACCATTTTGAAAAGTAGACCTCCTAAGGAACTCATCTAGATGTGTTGTGAGAGCTTTGAACCCCCAATTGCTTCACTACAGTTTATAACGCAGAGCCGTGAAAATAAAAATTCTTTTTTTTTTCCACAAAAATTATTTTTTAGCCCCCAGTTTTGTATTTTTCCAAGGGTAATAGTTGAAATTGGACCCCAAAAGTTGTTGTCCAATTTGTCCTGAGTACGCTGATAACCCATATGTTGGGGTAAACCCCTGTTTGGGCGCATGGGAGAGCTCGGAAGGGAAGGAGCACTGTTATACTTTTTCAACGCAGAATTGGCTGGAATTGAGATCGGATGCCATGTCGCGTTTGGAGAGCCCCTGATGTGCCTAAACAGTGGAAACCCCCCAATTATAACTGAAACCCTAATCCAAACACATCCCTAACCCTAATCCCAACAGTAACCCTAACCACACCCCTAACCCTGACACACCCCTAACCCTAATCCCAACCTTATTCCCAACCGTAAATGTAATACAAACCCTAACCCTAACTTTAGCCCCAACCCTAACTGTAGCCTTAACCCTAGCCCCAACCCTAACCCTAGCCCTAACCCTAATCCTAGCCCCAACCCTTGCCTTAACCCTAGCCCTAACCCTAGCCCTAACCCTAGCCCTAACCCTAGCCCTAACCCTAACCCTAGCCCTAACTCTAACCCTAGCCCTAACCCTAACCCTAGCCCTAACCCTAGCCCTAACCCTAACCCTAATGGGAAAATGGAAATAAATACATTTTTTTTAATTTTTTAATTTTTCGCTAACTAAGAGGGTGATGAAGGGGGGTTTGATTTACTTTTATAGCGGGTTTTTTAGCAGATTTTTATGATTGGCAGCCGTCACAAACTGAAAGACACTTTTTTTGCGTTACCACATTTTGAGAGCTATAATTTTTCCATATTTTGGTCCACAGAGTCATGTGAGGTCTTGTTTTTTTGCGGGACGAGTTGACGTTTTTATGGGTAACATTTTCGGGCACGTGACATTTTTTGATCGCTTTTATTCCCATTTTTGTGAGGCAGAATGACCAAAAACCAGGTATTCATGAATTTCTTTTGGGGGAGGCGCTTATACCGTTCCACGTTTGGTAAAATGAATAAAGCAGTTTCATTCTTTGGGTCAGTATGATTACAGCGATACCTCATTTATATCATTTTTTTATGTTTTGGCACTTTTATACGATAAAAACTATTTTATAGAAAAAATAATTATTTTTGCATCGCTTTATTCTTAGGACTATAACTTTTTTATTTTTTCTTTGATGATGCTGTATCGTGGCTCATTTTTTGCGGGACAAGATGACGTTTTCAGCAGTACCATGGTTATTTAGATCCGTCTTTTTGATCACGTGTTATTCCACTTTTTGTTTGGCGGTATGATAATAAAGCGTTGTTTTTTGCCTCGGGTTTTTTTTTTTTACGGTGTTCACTGAAGGGGTTAACTAGTGGGACAGTATTATAGGTCGGGTCGTTACTAACGCGGCAATACTAAATATGTGTACTTTTATTGTTTTTTTATTATTTAGATAAAGAAATGTATTTATAGGAACAATATTTTTTTTTGGGGGGATTTTTTTTTTGCAATTTATTTTTTTTTTTTACACATGTGAATATATATATATATTTTTACACTATAACATTGCCCCGGGGGGGGGGGCATCATGTTATAGTGTAAGATTGCTGATCTGACACTTTGCTGTTCACTGTGTCAGATCGGCGATCTGACGTGCACAGCTCCAGGCTTCCCGGCGCCTGCTCTGAGCAGGCGCTGTGAAGCCACCTCCCTGCAGGACCCGGATGACGCGGCCATTTTGGATCCGGGCCTGCTGCAGGGAGGAGGAGGTAAGAGACCCTCGGAGCAATGCGATCACATCGCGTTGCTGCGGGGGTCTCAGGGAAGCCTGCAGGGAGCCCCCTCCCTGCGCGATGCTTTCCTATACCGCCGAAACACTACGATCATGTTTGATCGCAGTGTGCCGGGGGTTAATGTGCCAGGGTCAGTCCGTGACCGCTCCTGGCACATAGTGCCGGATGTCAGCTGTGATAGTCAGCTGACACCCGGCTGCGATCGGCCGCGCTCCCCCCGTGAGCGTGGCCGATCGCATATGACGTACTATCCCGTCACTGGGAATTAAGTCCCAGGTCACCTTGACGGGATAGTACGTCATATGGGATTAAGGGGTTAATTTACTTTAAATGTGTCAGGATTCCACCACCCCTCATGGTGTCCTATGGACGCTGTGAATGACACTTTGCCGCACTATGGGATCGAGGACTTGCTAAACAGTCAGGATTGTGAGTGACAGCTCTAGCACCCATTCTGAGGCTGATGTCTGAGTACTGTGATTGACAGCTCAGCCATCCTATCTGGCTGGGTCTGTGCCATCTTCTCCAGGTGTCATCCATTCTGGGTGATTAGGGGACTATTAAGCACTTTGACAGTGGTCATGCCATTGCTAATTGCAGCTTTGCTGAAGTGGTGTGTGTTTGCTCTGTGTTCTGAGTTGTATTCTGATCTTTGTTGGATTTATCCTTGATCATCCGTTTGACTTACCCCTTTGTCTTGATCCACTACCTTCCTGATACTCTGACCTTGAACTGTGACCTATCTGCACTTTTGTCATTTCCCTTTGTCTTTTACGAGCCCTCTTGGCACTGACCCTGGACTTTTTGACTATCCAGCCTTACAGGAAGTCTGTGAGTACTGACTGGCATCACATTGACTAGTGACTAGCATCACAAAATGGTTTGTCTAAGAAAATGTAATTCAATTGCAGCTAGGATTAATGTGTAAATGGAATTCCTAGTAGTAGGAGGTTGAGCCTTTAAAATGTTAGCTACTTGAAGACACTGATCTAAGTAAGGGCCTCATACATGCTTTTATTTTTAATATGTACAGCTGCAATCCACATTCTTCAACTCTCATTGCAATTAAAGTTTATTATCAAATATTACTGAGTATTGTATCCTCAGGATTATTCCACTCCTTCATGACAAACATCTTTTGCACTTAGTAGAGTAGCTTGGGTTGCAAACATGATACATAGCCAGACACAAGCTTCTAGCAACGTTTCTGAGGTATCTAATTGTAAATGACCTCTAGTTCACTAATATTTTATAATATCATAATATATATATAATATTTTGGGGTTTTTTTGTGCTGTAACCATTCTTACTCATATCACACCAAAACTTTCTATAGGTTTAAAGCAGGTAACCAAAAAGAGTAATATAAGTAATGTACCCAATAAAATGGGGGCAAATAAATGTATATGAATTGATTAGCTAAAGTTTGATAGTCACTGATGTAAGAGGGAAGAAAAAATCCTATATCCCACTTTGTGATGATCGAATGTATATGAATCCAACTATGGATCATTATTACCATCTGTTTTTTCTGATATTTGTTGTTCAGTCTGACCTCTCCCTCCCACTATATATTTATTTGTATAAATGTACTTTATCTATTCAATTCTTATACATTTGTTTGCCCATATTTTTCTTTTTTTTCCTTCATTGGGTACATTACTTATATTACTATTACTGTCCCAATTGGAACATTCTTCTTGGCATTATATATTGTTAGTTCAGGGGATTCATTTAATTTTGGAGATTCTATATAGGTTGGTAACTTTAACACCCTCTCTGGAATCTTCCAGGAGTTCTTTTGAAACTAAAGGTACCGTCACACTCAGCGACGCTGCAGCGATATAGACAACGAGCCGATCGCTGCAGCGTCGCTGTTTAGGTCGCTGTAGAGACGTCAAACACAGCAGCTCCAGAACGATGCAGGAGCGATCCTGTGACGTAACGGTGACTCACTTATCGTTCTCACAGGTCGTTAGCTCCATGTAAAACATTGCTGACATCGTTGCTTTTGCTGTCAAACATGACGATACACGCCGACCTGACGACCAAATAAAGTTCTGGACTTCTAGCTCCGACCAGCGATATCACAGCGGGATCCAGTTCGCTGCTGCGTGTCAAACACAACGAGATCGCTAAACAGGATGTTGCAACGTCACGGATCGTTATCGTTCTCGTTGTAAAGTTGCTGAGTGTGAAGGTACCTTAACTCTTGATGGCCTTGAGGTAGGATTAGGATCAGATTATTGTGCTGTTAGAACGTCCAATAACACCCAAGCTTCAGCTTCGTCAAAGAAGTCATGACATTTTCGTCTAGAATTTCCTGACATTTGACTAAATCCATCTTGGCCTCCACATACTGCAGGTTTGCAGTGACAGAGATTGCAAAGCAGCCCTAGAGCACCAACAAGCCACCGCTATGCCTCTGTTTAAGCAGGGTGTTAATATGAGCTTCATTCTTCCTCCCCCAGACATATTTCTGATTTATAGCTTCAGAGTTGAAGATAGACATCGAGTTCAAGCTATACCCTAACATGTATTTGTCCAAAAAGTTACAGTTTGGTTTCATCACCCCACTGGACAGAATACCAATTCTTCTGTGGATTATTTATATATTTTTAAGCACATTGGAGACAACTTTTCTTGTGCTTTTGGGTCACAATTTGGGCATGGAGACCTTCGGCGTTTAGTAAGTGCCTTATTATGCAAACTGAAACCTCAATGCTTGCATTCACCAAATCTTGCTACAGATTTTTGAAGTCCTTTTTTGACCACGTGCCTCTTAAGGAATCTGGTGGCATCTGGTGATAACTTCCTCTTTTTACCATGTCCAGGTGTTCCTTGAAATTTTAACTTGTGACCTATGCTTCCAACTGTATCTCTAAGAACATTCAATACTATTTTTTTTACTATTTTCCTTGTTTATTCAAGGCAATAATTTATTCTTTGAACTTTTTGGGTCTCTCTCTTGACAACCCAAGAATAGTACAAACTATTACCCATGAGAAATTGACTAGGATTTTTCATTAACGCTGTCAGATGCCGGTGTCTGGCTAAACTATACGTTTGCAGCAGGTCATAGTCACCAAAATGACCTCTCCTGCAGTAGTCATTATTTTTTGTTACATTTGGTGAAACCCTTTGTTATATTAGATGTGTGGAGATATTTAAATTGTTTTTGTTTCACTACTTTATTTAAACTGCAAAACGTTTGTAAATTTTACTAATTTGCAATGGGGGATGAATAATTTGAATTGCAAATGTAATTATAATTTCGCCTCTCTGCTGTCATCTATAGAGAGTTGATCTAAACATAGCTGTATAAGAAATTAGGACCATTAATATTTACTGGAGTTCATGAATCCAAATTTCAGTTGCCTTAGTGGGCCTTTAAAGTGATCTGAAAATGAAGGTACAAAAACATTAATTCAGTACTGATTCAAGTTGTGCAGGCTACAGATTTCTAGACAGCTAGGTGCTTGGGAATGCAGGGATAGAACAGAGAGGACCCACCGCTGAATCAGAATTGCATGCCAATCATTCTAAATATTATTGGAGGTCCACTGGTCAGACTCCTAATGATACGTCATCGCTATATGGGATATAAATATTCCTTTAAGTCCCCCTACATTGTAGGAGGAAAAACAATGCAACTGCTTCACGCAAATTTTCAGTTCAAAGCAAAGGTTATTACATCTACAACTCCCTCTAAGTGCGCATTCAGATGCCCATGCAAATCGGTCCAAGGTCGAACCGCAATATGCGGACTGGCCACTGATCCCCCGACCCGAGTGTGATAGCTTAATAGCAATATATGAAGCTATCGCACTCGGGTCTAGAGACCTGCAACCATTCTGTTCATTGCAGTCTAATTTTGGACTGATTTGTATGGAGGTCTAAATGCACCCTAAGGCTATGTGCACACGATGCGGATTTGCTGCAGATCCGCAGCGGATTTTTCCGTGCAGAAACGCTGCAGATCCGCACTGTGATGTACAGTACAATGTTATTCAATGGGAAGAAAAAAAAGCTGTGCAGATGGTGCGCAAAAATCAGTGCGTAATTGCTGCGGATTTCTAAGACGTGCATGTCACTTTTTTTGTGCGGATCTGCAGCGTTTCTGCACCCCTCCATGTTAAAAATCCGCAGTGGCAAAAACCGCACAAAATCTGCATCAATTCCGCATAAAAACCCGCATAAAAACCGCAACAAATCCGCGGCTGCAGATTCTGCCAGGAGATGCGTATTTTGTGCAGAAATTTCTGCACCTCTTTTCCTACGTGTGCACATAGCCTAACTCTATATTATAAGAAAGCCTCATTATGGTTTCGAAGTTACAAGAACTTATTCCTCAGGAAAAATGTGGTCCTCCTTTTTCCTGAGGAAGAAGTTCTTGTAACTTTGAAACGCGTAGAATAAAACCATAATTTATTATTAACCCCTTTCCAATGTTTGGCGTAATAGTATGCCCACGTTGGAATCCTTCCCTTTGATGTGGGCTCCGGCACTGAGCAGACATCTTTACGGCCACATGTCAGCTGTTTTGAACACCTAACATATGCCTCTAAGGGCTTGTTTCCACTTGCGAGAAACACGTCCGTGTCTCGCATGTAGAAACCAAGCTGTGGCACCGGCGCTCCAGAGCGGAGCGTGTGGCCGCATAGGAACACATGGAGCCGCACGCTCCGCTTCAAAATGCCGGCACCACAGCTTGGTTTCCACATGCGAGACACGGACGTGTTTCTCGCAAGTGGAAACAAGCCCTAACAGCTGTGGGTGGAATTGCGATCCATTCGCAGCTGTTAACTTATTAAATGCTGCTGTCAGTCTCTGACAGCATCATTTAACTCACGCTTATCGGAAGCGCACCAGAAATCTCACCCATGGGTGACCACGTCACGTGATCGCGGATCACCGATGGGTTGGCATGACAACCAGAGGTCTCCGGCAGACCTCTATGGTTATCATAGCCTGATTGCTATGATCACCGCCCGGTGCGATCTGATCATCGCCTGTATGCAGCAGAGCCTATCGGACAACTGCAGCTTCTAGTCTCCCTTGGAGACTATTGAAGCATGCAAAAAGTAAAAAAAAAGACTTTTAAAAATATTTAAAAAATATAAAAGTTCAAATCACCCCCTTTTGCTCCATTCAAAATAAAACAATAAAAAAAATCAAATATACACATATTTGGTATCGCCACATTCAAAATCGCCCAATCTATCAATACAAAAAAAGAATTAAACAGCGTAACAAGAAAAATTCAAAACATCAGAGTTACTTTTTTTGGTGGCTGCCACATTGCAATGAAATGCAATAAAGGTTGTATCTACACTAAAACTGTATCAATAAAAACATCAGCTCAGCATACAAAAAATAAGCCTTCACCCAACACTAGATCACGAAAAATGGAGACACTACAGGTCTTGGAAAATTTTGCCTTTTGTTTTTTACCAAGGTTTGGAATTTTTTTTCATTACTTAAATAAAAAAGAACTTAGACATGATTGGTGTCTATGAATGCGTAATGACCTGGAGAATTATAAGGTCAGGTCAGTTTTAGCATTTTGTGAACATGGTAAAAAAAAAAAAACCTGTGTAATGTCACTTTTTTGCAATTTCCCAGCACTTGGAATTTTTTTCCCCTTTTTCCACTACACAATATGTTAAAACCAATGATGTTGTTCAAAAGTACAACTTGTCCCACAAAAAACAAGCCCTCATATGGTCATTTTGGCTGAAAAATAAAAATGTTATGGCTCTGGGAAGAAGTGGAGCAGAAAATGAAAACGCAAAAATGAAAATACCTCGGGTCATGAAGGGGTTAAACCACATATGGACCGATGTCCTCCCAATCATTCAGCAACGCAGAGGATTTCCACTAAACATTTCTTCTCCTATGATATACCGTATTTTGCGGATTATAAGACGCACTGGATTATAAGACGCATCCCAAATTTTGAGGAGAAAAATAGGAAAAAAAAACCTTTTTTATAAAACGGTGATACTTCTTATAATCCTTGCATCTTATTGCTTACCTGGGGTGGTGGCTGCGGTGAAGCGGGATCCCAGGATCGCCGCTGGAGGAGGCAAGAGTGGAGCGTTGCTGGGTTGCTGCAGGCCACAGGCTGGGATGAGGGGCTGCAGGTGTCCGATGCTGCAGGGGCTGTGGGCTTTTACAAGATGTCAGCAGAGCCCCCGCAGTCTCATGGTTCCTATGCAGTGGACAGGACTCCAGGAAAATGTCTGCTGGCCGGGGGCGGCACATGCGCAGATGGAGATCTCAGCACCAAGATTGCGGGAGAAGAGATCTCCTTCTGCGCATGTGCCGCCCCGGTCGGCAGCCACTTTCCCAGAGTCCAGTCCACCGCATAGGAAACCATGTGACTGTGGGGGCTCTGGGCTTTCACAAGATGTCGGCAGAGCCCCTGCAGCAACGGACACCCACAGTGGTTTGCCATACCGCACAGCCGGACACCCCTTCATCCCAGCCTGCGGCCGGTAAGGTATATCCGCATTATAGGACACACTCCCATTTTCCCCAAAAATTTTGGGGCAAAAAAGTGTGTCTTATAATCCGAAAAATACGGTATATGTCCTAGTAGAGAATATACATACAACATGTTATAATGAAAACCTATTTAGGCCTTGCATAGAAAGGAAATGACAAGGAAATGAGAAAGCAAAAAAAATTGTAAATTCTAGCCACTTCTTGGCCACTTCCATAGGCTTCCAGTAAGCCACGTACTTGACTGTGCGCTAAACAGTTGTCTCCTACTTTTTCTATTAATGTTCATATTTATTGAACATATTTATCTCTTATCAAATACACGCACATAAAAAAATAAATAAATAAATATAGGGAAGGCATATAGAAATATAATGGACAGAAATAAATCATGAAACGATGGATGATTTCTACTTTTGTAAAAAATTCCATTTACTGGTCTCCAAAAAATGTAGACTTTGGACTTAACTTGCCGAACTGATCCGCGAGATAACGGTGATGTGATTCACTAACTAGCTTATGTTCCAAACAAATATTTGCTGTTAAAGATAACAGGATGCCAAAAAATCCATCACTTTCCCTTGCTACCTCCTATACCCCACACTTTGCTTTGCAGGAATTGTAAATATGAAACAGTACAAAGTTCCTTGTAAATTGTAGTGTCCGGCTTAGATGCTAATTTTACTACTGTAGATTTATAGTAGTTTCCTAGCATGTCAGAAAAAAAATAACACAGTTTTCCACTGTTTGGCAACGGATAGCTTGGAAATAATTTGGCATATTTATAAATTTATGTGCAGGTGGATTTCCTAATTAAAATACAAAAAAAAAATCTACAAAAACATAAATTCTACACCAGTGATATAATCACGCAAGAGTATGTAAAACACTTATAATATAATCTTTATTTATATATTGGACAAGTTTTGCATCTTATTAGTGATATATAGTTTCAGACTCTTCTTTTTCCTGATTTTGGGACATATCAATGCGAAAATAAAGGAAATATGTTATTTGTATGATCACAAAGGACTGCTAAAATACATTTAAAATTTTGTTCTGCTTTCAGTTGTAATTATTTTTAGATATCGGACCCATGGGATTTTACTTAACGAGACAGAGATAGTAACATCAACTAGGATTGGCAGCAACTTTTTTTGCTATTTATTTTCCTGCTTTTTTTCTCTTTATATATTTTTCATTTATTTTACATATTGTTTCTCCAAGACCTTTTGAGGTATTTAATCACTTAAATACTTTTTTTTTAATATGAGTTTTTTCCTGTTATAATAATCCAGGTTACAGGGCAAATTCAGCCTCGTGGCTGCATAGCAGAGCAGACTGGGTCAGGGCCTAACAGCTCCTACTCTCTACTTAACAGATTAAAGATCACTTATTTAAAACACGGACGTGTGAACAGCCCCATAAACTTTAATGAGTACGTGTTACCATTACCATAAAAAAATGCTTCTGTGGAGGTATACAATTATTTTTGAAGGAATAACAACATTTTTGAAGCTTGACGCTACCACTAGAGGGAGCTTAGAGGCTTACTGCATACTGGTTTGCTGGTTTATCATTGAGTTTATCACAATAAAAACTAGGTACAAAACACAAAACAGTAATAGTGAAAAAGGATGATGTATAAGATCAAGAATGCCAAGTACCCCATCGCAAGATCTTGGCTCGGCGGCTCCTCTCCTGTCGCGGCATCTCCATAGCATTCCGCGCATGCGCGGTTATGCTTGACGCCGGCGACTGGTGCAGGACCTGCTCCAGTGCGCACGCGCCACAAGTGCTGATATGATTGGCCGGTTCGCATTACGTGATAGGCCATACCGTTAACCACCAATCAGATATAAAGGTCCTTGCCGAGATTAGTAACTATCCCCTTGAGAAAGCTACAAACCAAGAAGCGAAACGTACGTTGGGGGCTCTGTTGGATCTATTCCGGTGCCATTCACCCTATCTACTATTTCAAGCTTTGCTTCATACATGTTTACTTGAGACCACTTGGTCAAATCTATGTTTGCACTTTATTGATAAAATGCTTCCCATTTACTTGTATCTTGCGACGGGGTACTTGGCACCGGTGATCTTTTTTCATTATTACTGTTTTGTGTTTTGTATTTAGTTTTTATTGTGATATGTTAATAATAAATATCTATTTTAACCAAAATACTCAGATTTTCTCCAGTTTTTCATATAATAATATTAGTATGTTGAGATTTAATTAATTTTGGTTTTTGAATTTGTCCATAGCTAATCTGGGCCCTCATTTACTTCTGCTATAATAGGCTATGCACTGTAAAAATATATATGTTTAGGCTTCATTCAGACGTCAGTTTTGTTTGACGTATGAGAAAATGGACCGAGTTTCATCAGAGTTTCAGCAGGTTTTTTTCACTTTTTCACTGATAATAAAAAAAGTTTCTCCACCTTCTCCTATATATCAATCAGTGAAAAATGGACAGTACACAGATGGCATCAGAGTACTGTCCGATTTTGTCATGGACCCAGAGACATTCATTGCTGAATTTGATCTGATACTTGTATCAAAATCAGACATGTCTATGCAATTTTGCATGGACTACTCAGTCCTCAAAAAATCACTCACTGACATGTGAATAGCTCAGTGCCGGTCTTAGACAAAATGGGGCCTTGGGCAAAAGTTGAAAGTGTTAACATACTGCACCATGTGTAAATCTAGAAATGGGAAACAGAGCACAAAATAGGGTGATACCCTATATAGGGAAAGTATGAGAGTGCTGAGTACGCTCACCCAGTGGTGTTGTGACAGGCACAACTGCTATTTAGGCATGAAGAAACAGCTGCTGCTGCCCTGTGGCTGGAGGACAAATCCTCTAGGAAATATTGGATCCAGTTGTATGACCACATTGGTGGGCTGCTGGAGTAAATCAAGTCTTTCTGTACTAGTGTCTTTATTAAGTGAAAAAGCCAAATTACATTTGGTATTTTCACATAATAAAGACGCTGGAATGATGTTGAAACTCGTGAATAAAAAAACCTATTACTCATCATAATTTCTGAAGAATTTACTTTATCCAGCAGTGCAGCCCACCAACGTGTTCATCCACCTGGATCCAACATATTGCACCATCATACACAAACATTCATTTAAGTTGCATTTACATGAATGACGTTCAGGCCCTTAAACAAAGCATGATCGACAATATTCAAGTCATTTGGCAATTTTTAATGGCCTCTTTACACAGGCTTACGAAAAATGATGGGTACAGAATGATCACTAGTAAATCAATCTGTCCCGACACATGTTATCAGCAGCACATCTGCAGTTTACACCAGGCGATGTGCTGCTGAGAACAATGATTTTTTTGTTCTGGCATAAAGAATTCAATGGCTCGATGAATGAGCAGCATTTTACTTTGTCTATGGGCGATTGTTGACATGCTTACACGTCACCCCTTAGTGACAGAGCCAATTTGGTTCATAATGGCCAAGCTAATTTTTACAATTCTGACCACTGTCACTTCATGAAGTTATAGCTCTGGAACGCTTCAAAGTATCCCACTGATTCTGAGACTGTTTTATCAAGACATATTGTACTTCATGTTAGTGGTAAAATTTATTCACGATAACTTGGGTTTATTTATGAAAAAAATGGAAATTTGGCAAAAATTTTGAAAATGTTGCAATTTTCAAACTTTTAATTATTGTACCCTTAAATCAGAGGGTGGTGTCACACAAAATAGTTAATAAATGACATTTTCCACATGTCAGATTTACATCAGCACAATTTTAGAAACATATTTTTTTTTTGTTAGGACATTATAAGGGTTAAAAGTTGACCAGCGATTTCTCATTTTTCCAACAAAATTTACAAAACCATTTTTTGAGTTTGGGGGGTCAATATAACAGAAAATTCCCAAAAGTGAAACCATTCTAAAAACGGCACCCCTCAATGTGCGCAAAACAACAATCAAGACGTTTATTAACCCTTCAAGTTCTTTTTTCTTTTTTTTTTTTTAAATTACTTTGGAACAAATTTTTTTTATTTTCACAAGGGTATCAGGAGAAAATGGACCACAAAATTTGTTGTGCTATTTCTGCTGAGTACACTGATACCCTGTATGTGGGGGAAAAGCCACTGTTTGGGCACATGGCAGAGTTCAGAAGGGAGGGAGCACCGTTCGACTTTTTGAATCATAAATTTATATAATATATACAATGTGATTTTCTGGATTTTATTTTTGATATTCTCTCAATGTTAAAATTAATCTACCCTTAAAATCACAGACTGTTCATGTCTTCGGCAGTGGGCAAACTTATAAAATCAGCAAGGGATCAAATAATTATTTCTTTCACTGTATACACAAAAAATATACACTCAAATACAGTGACAAGCAAAAGGGTTACAATGTTTTGAAATTTTGACGTTTTGGCTCCATATCTCGCCATCCACTACTGCTTTTTTTCCCCTAGTTTCTTCCAGACCCATTTGCACCCATCAGTGCCTAGTCTATTGACTTTGGTCTCATTGCTCTAAATCACATGACAAGAATCTGCATACCTAATCATATGCTAAATAGCTGCAAGCCAAATTTATGTATGAGATAGCCAAGATGATTGCTTATAACATGATGGTAGTCGCATGTTCGAAGTAGTATTGGATATGGAGCCTAAGGGTATGGCTCCACGGTCCGGAGGGGCGGTGGTATCGCCGCAGCGGCGAAGCCGCTCGGCGCTAAGCCCCGCCCCCTTTCTGGGACGCGATGGTGCCGGATGTGTTCAGTACACATCCGGGATCATCGCACCCCTCGCCATAGGGCCCTGTGATATGCCTTGCGGGGACGCTGCGTCCCCGCAAGGTGTACGGACATGCTGCGATCTCAAAAGACGCGCAGCATGTCCGGAGTCGCAGGGCTGCCGCGTGCGGGTTTCCACGCATAGTGGAGACGGGATTTCATAAAATCCCCTCCACTATGCAGGAACATCTGGACGCTGCTTGTTTGACGCTGCAGCGTCAAACAAGCAGCGTTTACTTAACGTGGAAACATACCCTAAAAGTCAAAAGTTCAAAACAGTGTTTAACTTTTGCTGGTCACTGTATATGTATACAGAGAGCACAGCACATACATGTATACATATGTACACACAGAGCACATACATACAGATATATATGATGTTACTAAAGGTCCTGAAGCACTCAACATCGGAAAATACACTAATAATACAGAACTACTATTATTAATACTAATATAATATGCTACTGTTCTCTAATGCCGACTCTGGATCAGTCCCATAGACTATCACAGGTATGAGTACTGTCCTTGAAAAACACAGTTATCACTCGTACATGAAAAACTGACATGTGAATGAGGCCTTAGATGAGTTCTTGATAGAGTTCTAAATAACTAAGTAATGGGTTAACCATTAATATATTTTTTAATCCTATTGACTCGTTCTGCATAATAATTGTCACAATAAAATCAGTTATACTATAACTGCAATGCTCAAGCAATGCCTTTTTGCTACTGCAAGTCTTTATTGACAGACTGTAGCAATGATGTGAGTATCACCACTAAGCCCAGTGATTAATTAGCTGCAGCGGTCATCTGTGCTGTAGTCATGATGTCACTGCTGCAGCCTGTCTACACAGATGTTCCTGTTTGACCTTCGATTCTGGGTCCTGACTGCTTCACGTTTAATCCTGCATTGATAGAGTCATTAGTAGTGTTGAGCATTCCGATACCGCAAGTATCGGGTATCGGCCGATACTTGCGGGTATCGGAATTCCGATACCGAGATCCGATACTTTTGTGATATCGGGAATCGGTATCGGGATTAATAGCAATGTGTAAAATAAAGAATTAAAATAAAAAATATTGCTATACTCACCTCTCCGACGCAGCCTGCACCTCACCGAGGGAACCGGCAGCCTTCTTTGCTTAAAATGCGCGCGTTTACTGCCTTCCGTGACGTCACGGCTTCTGATTGGTCGCGTGCCGCCCATGTGACCGCGACGCGACCAATCACAACAAGCCGTGACGTAATTTCAGGTCCTGAATGCCTAATTCTAGGCATTCAGGATTTGAAAATTACGTCATGGCTTGTGATTGGTCGCGTCGCGGTCACATGGGCGGCACGCGACCAATCACAAGCCGTGACGTAATTTTCAAATCCTGAATGCCTAGAATTAGGCATTCAGGACCTGAAATTACGTCACGGCTTGTTGTGATTGGTCGCGTCGCCGTCACATGGGCGGCACGCGACCAATCAGAAGCCGTGACGTCACGGAAGGCAGTAAACACGCGCATTTTAAGCAAAGAAGACTGCCAGTTCCCTCGGTAAGGTGCAGGCTGCGTCGGAGAGGTGAGTATAGCAATATTTTTTATTTTAATTCTTTATTTTACACAGTAATATGGATCCCAGGGCCTGAAGGAGAGTTTCCTCTCCTTCAGACCCTGGGAACCATCAGGGATACCGTCCGATACTTGAGTCCCATTGACTTGTATTGGTATCGGGTATCGGTATCGGATTAGATCCGATACTTTGCCGGTATCGGACGATACTTTCCGATACCGATACTTTCAAGTATCGGACGGTATCGCTCAACACTAGTCATTAGTGCTGTGTATGTGGTGAAAATGGGACATACACTGAGCCAGGGGTGGATTAACGGTAGCCAGGGCCCCGGGCTGTTCAGACACTGTGGGCCCCCCGGTCATGTGACAGGGTCATGTGATGGGGTCATGCGACGGGGTCATCATATACCTGAACCAGATTATTCCAGAAAAATAGTTGCTGTGAGAAACTATAACCTGTCAAACATCCATTGATCTAGTCAATTTACCCTTTAGTTCAGTATATAGTATACAGTGTATAGTGTCAGTGTATAGGTAACACTGACTCACCAGTGACGTCTCTAGGTGAAGTCCTTCATCTTTCATCCAGCACAGACCGACATCACTTCATTCAACCAGGACTCGTCTCTGCAGGAAATTACACAGCTATCTCGAACTCCACTTGCAGAACTCATTACTTAATTTTTCCCAACTTCTACATTACACCACATGAAGAAAAAGAGTCGACATAGTGTCACTCTACACAGTAACAGGACCACCCCGCCATTTAAAACAGTGTCTTCAAAAAATAAAATAAATACATCACTGCAGTTATAATATCCCTTAATTAGCCCTTATGGTAATAATAATATCCCCCATCCTGGCCCCGTGTATCTCATTCCGGGCTCCAGCCATATGTTCTCGCATCCTGCCCTCATGAGTATCCATCCTGCCCCATATGATCTCCCCATCCTGCCCCATCAGTTTCCATCGTATCCATCCTGCCCCATGATCCTGCATGATCTGTCTCCAATCCTGCCCCATGTTTTTCATTCTGCCCGTGTCTCCAATCATGCCCCGTATCTACATTCTGCCCATGTCTCCAGTCCTGCCCCCAGTGTGTCCAGCATCTCTGCCCCATGTCCAGCATCTCTGCCCCAGTGTCCAGCATCTCTGCCCCCAGTGTCCAGCATCTCTGCCCCAGTGTCCAGCATCTCTGCCCCCAATGTGTCCAGCATCTCTGCCCCCAATGTGTCCAGCATCCTGCCCCCAGTGTATCCAGCATCCTGCCCCCAGTGTATCCAGCATCCTGCCCCCAGTGTGTCCAGCATCCTGCCCCCAATGTGTCCAGCATCTCTGCCCCCAATGTGTCCAGCATCCTGCCCCCAGTGTATCCAGCATCCTGCCCCCAGTGTGTCCAGAATCCTGCCCCCAGTGTGTCCAGCATCTCTGCCCCATGTCCAGCATCTCTGCCCCAGTGTCCAGCATCTCTGCCCCCAGTGTCCAGCATCTCTGCCCCCCCAGTGTCCAGCATCTCTGCCCCCAGTGTCCGGCATCTCTGCCCCCAATGTGTCCAGCATCTCTACCCCCAATGTGTCCAGCATCCTGCCCCCAGTGTATCCAGCATCCTGCCCCCAGTGTGTACAACATCCTGCCCCCAATGTGTCCAGCATCTCTGCCCCCAATGTGTCCAGCATCTCTGCCCCCAATGTGTCCAGCATCCTGCCCCAGTGTATCCAGCATCCTGCCCCCAGTGTGTCCAGCATCCTGCCCCCAGTGTGTCCAGCATCTCTGCCCCGTGTCCAGCATCTCTGCCCCCCGTGTATCCAGCATCCTGCCCCCAATGTGTCCAGCATCCTGCCCCCAGTGTGTCCAGCATCCTGCCCCCAGTGTGTCCAGCATATTGCCCCCAGTGTGTCCAGCATATTGCCCCCAGTGTGTCCAGCATATTGCCCCCAGTGTGTCCAGCATATTACCCCCCGTGTGTCCAGCATATTGCCCCCAGTGTGTCCAGCATATTGCCCCCAGCGTGTCCAGCATATTGCCCCCAGTGTTTCCAGCATCTCTGCCCCCCGTGTCCAGCATTCTTACCCGGGCACCCCGGATTGCCGTTCGCAATTAAAAAAAAAAAAGTTCTCCTCACCTGTCCGCGCTCCTTCGGCGAAGCTCCCTCCAGCAGGGCACACTCGCCGGCGACTGACAATGACATCTGTTATGGACCTGGTGGTTAGGTGCACCAGGAATGACCTGATAGTTAAACACGGAATCGGGACGAGCTCTGGGGAAATGGGAACTCTGCTGACCGCAAACCCTACTCCTATCAACACAACTAGAAATAGCCGTGGAGCGTGCCTGACACTGCCTAGACCCCTCTTCACAGCCTAAGAGCTAACTACCCCTAAAGAAAGGAAACAAAGCCTCACTTGCCTCAGAGAAATTTCCCCAAAGGTAAAAGCAGCCCCCCACAAGTATTGACTGTGAGTTAAGAGGAAATCACAAACACAGGATGAAATAGGCTTTAGCAAAGAGAGGCCAGTCTAACTAAACAGATTGAGGATAGAAAAGGGATCTTTGCGGTCAACACAACAAACTACAAAAACCACGCAGAGTGTGCAAAAAATACCCCCGCACCGACTCACGGTGCGGTGGTGCCACTCTGCACCCCCAGAGCTTCCAGCTAGCCAGGCAGTTTCAAGATAGCAAGCTGGACTAGAACTTAGCAAGAAAAACCATAAGTAACAAATGAACAAGCCGGAACTTAGCTTTTGCTGGAGTAGTCAGGTCCTCAGACAGATCCAGGAGAGATCTGAACCAGTACTAATCACATCAATAGCGTTTAACTGCCGCAGCACCAGTAGGGGCCCGGTGAGCAGATGAGATGGGGCCCAATGCGAGACCTCTCTGCCCACCAGGCTCATACACCAGTCAGGGCAGTAATGCCCTGATGGCGGCGGGCAATCTGAGCGGTCAGATTGGTAGCCCAGGGCCCCCCCACACCACTGGGCCCTGGGCTACCACCCAGATTGACCCAATTATAATCCGCCCCTGCATTGAGCCTTGGTAAAAGAAGCACATTAGTAAGCTATATTGAATTACAATAAGAACTTATCTATCCAATTTTTCTAGCAGCAAATCCCTTCAGCAAAAAAGCATATTGACAAACAGTGTTTACCAGATTTTCAGTTTGTACATTCCAAAGTGCTCTTTTGTTTTGGAAATCTAACTTATTACTAGAGATGAGTGAATTTCGATAAATTCAAATTCACAGGTTATGCTGAATTTTTACATAGAATTCAATGCGTAGAATAAATTTTCCGCATATCACAATACTAAAAAGCATCTAATTGCTCAGATATGTATAAAACGCTGAAATCTCTAAGGTGTCTCTTGAACTTGTTTTGAGCCCGTCCTACAAAGAAAGGAAGCACACTTTCTGTAACACACAAGCCTTGGATTCAAGATTTTGTTTTAGTAGCACTGAGGGGTTTAATGTTGCTCTTTATGCAGTTGTGAAGCATATAAAAGATTGTTATTAAAATACTGTTGCAGCAATATATCCCAGATCAATAAATTCACAGTCACATTGAGAACAGAACTTCCCTATAGCACTTGTATCCTTGGAATAGTATTCACAGACTGAGACAATCACTCCCATTTTCTTTCTCCTTCATGAATGCAGCAGTACACCACAATCAGATTATGTCTTTTTTTATCTTTAAAGTAGAATGAGCTGTGCACTCTGAGCTCTTATCCCTACACTGTACAAGAATAAAATGACGCTTTTTGGCCAGCTCCCATCTATAATACCAGCTGTGATTGTCCTTCTGATTGGCTGCACTAAGCCATGTGCTGTAATAGCTGCTGTGCAATATAGGGAAGCCCATGTTTGGTTATGTCTGACATCATTAGCCCAGTTTCTGACTCTTCAGTGTGTGAAATGGCACCAGCCATTTTTTTTTGTCATCCTTGATAATCAATTTGCAAACTGTTTGAATATGTGTGTGGACAAGCGAATTTGAGGAAATATGATACAAGTCAAAAGTGGCTAGTTTTTACTCGTATTGTGTTCTTGCTACCTCGAGGACTATTCCTTTTTTTAAAAAATCCCTCATACAGTTCCAGAGCTATAAACCTTTTTATTTTGTTATAATTTTTTAAGGTCTTTACTAAGAAAAAGTTGTTCCCCAGGTAATAATGCAGAGCAGCTAACAGAAACACTAAAAGAGAATCTAGTGAGCAACACCCCCTTGATAAAGTCAATAAAAATTAGCATTGAATGAAAAGGTTCATATCTCTGGATCATATGACAGATTTTAAAAAACAAACAAGCAACAAACTAATAATCAGATGAGCAATGAGAATAAAGTAAAAGTGAAAACTGACCACGTTTGACATTTTGACTCTTTAAGTAGTAAGATAATGAATTTATAGCAACCACTCTATCTTAAAGAGAAACTATTAGAAGGTTTTTGCCACCTCATTTGAGAGCAGCCTGATGAAGGCAAAGAGACACTGAATCCAATGGTGTATCACTTAGTATACTGCGTGACACAATCAGAGTTTTTAAATTCAGCAATGCAGCAAAATTGAGAAAGCTGCGCCGCCCACACCACAGCTAACCCCGCCCACACCAGGCTGTCAGTATATATAGCTATAGATCAGTAGTGGCAAACCTTTTAGAGACCGAGTGTGGAACGCCCGCAAGGGCCGTGGGGTACCCGGTGCCGGGTCCAGTATTCACAGGGTGATGTCACGGTGGCGGCAACCCGGTCCGTGGCCCTGGGCGCCCATGTTAAAGGGAATGTCCTTAAAGGGGTTTTGAATAAAGTTCGTGTTTATGAAGCCACCTGTGGTATTCGGTCAGTGGGGACTGATGCTGCTTAAAGGGGTCCTCTGGGGTGATGTTATGGCAGCTAGATAGTACAACTTCCCACAGGTGAAGTAGGTCCCCAGGGCTCCCGGTGTATAGATGAGGATGGCGAGTGGTGCAGTAAAGAACGGAGGGCACAGGTTTGCAGTCTCTTTACCTGGTTTACTGAAGACTTCAGGCAGCCACAGTCAAGGGCACCAGATCACAGATACAGGCAGGGTCCGGCCGGCTTGGAAGCGAATTCAGAGTCCCCTTTACCAGGTGGAGTTAAAAGCACACTGCCAGATCAATGATCTGTGATGTAAAAAAGTAAAAAAAAATTTCCCCACATGTGTAAAAAAATAAAGAAAAAAATATCCTAAATAAAGAAAAAAATATATATATTATTCCCATAAATACATTTCTTTTGCTAAATAAAATAAAAAAAACAATAAAAGTACACATATTTAGTATCGCCGCGTCCGTAACGACCCAACCTAGTTAACCCCTTCAGTAAACACCGTAAGAAAAAAAAAAAAAAAACGAGGCAAAAAACAACGCTTTATTATCATACCGCCGAACAAAAAGTGGAATAACACGCGATCAAAAAGACTGATATAAATAACCATGGTACCGCTGAAAACGTCATCTTGTCCCGCAAAAAACGAGCCACCATACAGCATCATCAGCAAAAAAATAAAAAAGTTATAGTCCTGAGAATAAAGCGATACCAAAATAATTATTTTTTCTATAAAATAGTTTTTATTGTATAAAAGCACCAAAACATAAAAAAAATGATATAAATGAGATATCGCTGTAATCGTACTGACCCGACGAATAAAACTGCTTTATCAATTTTACCAAACGCGAAACGGTATAAACGCCTCCCCCAAAAGAAATTCATGAATAGCTGTTTTTTGATCACTCCGCCTCACAAAAATCGGAATAAAAAGTGATCAAAAAATGTCACGTGTCCGAAAATGTTACCAATAAAAACGTCAACTCGTCCCACAAAAAACAAGATCTCACATGACTCTGTGGACTCAAATATAGAAAAATTACAGCTCTCAAAATGTGGTAAAGCAAAAAATATTTTTTGCAATGAAAAGCGTCTTTCAGTGTGTGACGGCTGCCAATCATAAAAATCCGCTAAAAAACCCGCTATAAAAGTAAATCAAACCCCCCTTCATCACCCCCTTAGTTAGGGAAAAATTAAAAAATTAAAAAATGTATTTATTTCCATTTTCCCATTAGGGTTAGGGTTAGGGCTAGAGTTAGGACTAGAGTTAGGACTAGAGTTAGGACTAGAGTTAGGGCTAGAGTTAGGGCTAGGGTTAGGGCTAGGGTTAGGGCAAGGGTTAGGGCTAGGGTTAGGATTGGGGCTAGGGTTGGGGCTAGGGTTAGGGTTAGGGCTAGGGTTGGGGCTAGGGTTAGGGCTAGGGTTAGGGCTAGGGTTGGGGCTAGGGTTAGGGCTAGGGTTAGGGCTAGTGTTAGGGCTAGGGTTATTGCTAGGGTTAGGGCTAGGGTTAGGGCTAGGGTTGGGGCTAGGGTTAGGGCTACAGTTAGGGTTGGGGCTAAAGATAGGGTTAGGGTTTGGATTACATTTACGGTTGGGAATAGGGTTGGGTGTGTCTGGGTTAGAGGAGTGGTTAGGGTTACTGTTGGGATTAGGGTAAGGGGTGTGTTTGGATTAGGGTTTCAGTTATAATTGGGGGTTTCCACTGTTTAGGCACATCAGGGGCTCTCCAAACGGGACATGGCATCCGATCTGAATTCCAGCCAATTCTGCGTTGAAAAAGGAAAACAGTGCTCCTTCCCTTCAGAGCTCTCCCGTGTGCCCAAACAGAGGTTTACCCCAACATATGGGGTATCAGCGTACTCAGGACAAATTGGACATCATCTTTTGGGGTCCAAGTTCTCCTGCTACCCTTGGGAAAATACAAAACTGGGGGCCAAAAAATAAGTTTTGTGGGAAAAAAAGAGTTTTTATTTTCACGGCTCTGCGTTGTAAACTGTAGTGAAACACCTGGGGGTTCAAAGTTCTCACAACACATCTAGATAAGTTCCTTGGGGGGTCTAGTTTCCGATATGGGGTCACTTGTGGGGGGTTTGTACTGTTTGGGTACATCAGGGGCTCTGCAAATGCAACGTGACGCCTGCAGACCAATCCATTTAAGTCTGCATTCCAAATGGCGCTCCTTCCCTTCCGAGCTCTGTCATGCGCCCAAACAGTGGTTCCCCCCCACATATGGGGTATCAGCGTACTGAGGACAAATTGGACAACAACTTTTGGGGTCCAATTTATCCTGATACCCTTGTGAAAATACAAAACTGGGGGCTAAAAATCATTTTTGTGAAAAAAAAAAGAATTTTTATTTTCACGGCTCTGCGTTATAAACTGTAGTGAAACACTTGGGGGTTCAAAGTTCTCACAACACATCTAGATAAGTTCCTTGGGGGGGTCTAGTTTCCAATATGGGGTCACTTGTGGGGGGTTTGTACTGTTTGGGTACATCAGGGGCTCTGCAAATGCAACGTGACGCCTGCAGACCAATCCATTTAAGTCTGCATTCCAAATGGCGCTCCTTCCCTTCCGAGCTCTGTCATGCGCCCAAACAGTGGTTCCCCCCCAACATATGGGGTATCAGCGTACTCAGGACAAATTGGACAACAACTTTTGGGGTCCAATTTATCCTGATACCCTTGTGAAAATACAAAACTGGGGGCTAAAAATCATTTTTGTGAAAAAAAAAAAGAATTTTTATTTTCACGGCTCTGCGTTATAAACTGTAGTGAAACACTTGGGGGTTCAAAGCTATCAAAACACATCTAGATAAGTTCCTTAGGGGGTCTACTTTCCAAAATGGTGTCACTTGTGGGGGTTTTTAATGTTTAGGCACATCAGGGGCTCTCCAAACGCAACATGGCATCCCATCTTAATTCCAGTCAATTTTGCATTGAAAAGTAAAATAGCGCTCCTTCCCTTCCGAGCTCTGCTATGCGCCCAAACAGTGGTTTACCCCCACATATGGGGTATCGTCGTACTCAGGACAAATTGCACAACAACTTTTGTGGTCTAATTTCTTCTCATACCCTTGGGGAAATAAAAAAATGGGGGCGAAAAGATCATTTTTGTGAAAAAATATGATTTTTTATTTTTACGGCTCTGCATTATAAACTTCTGTGAAGCACTTGTTGGGTCAAAGTGCTCAACACACATCTAGATAAGTTCCTTAAGGGGTCTACTTTCCAAAATGGTGTCACTTGTACAGGGTTTCAATGTTTAGGCACATCAGGGGCTCTCCAAACGCAACATGGCGTCCCATCTCAATTCCAGTCAATTTTGCATTGAAAAGTCAAATGGCGCTCCTTCCCTTCCGAGCTCTGCCCTGCGCCCAAACAATGGTTTACACCCACATGTGGGGTATCAGCGTACTCAGGACAAATTGCACAATAATTTTTCGGGTCCAATTTCTTCTCTTACCCTTGGGAAAATAAAAAATTTGGGGCGAAAAGATCATTTTTGTGAAAAAATATGATTTTTTATTTTTACGGCTCTGCATTATAAACTTCTGTGAAGCACTTGTTGGGTCAAAGTGCTCACCACACATCTAGATAAGATCCATAGGGGGTCTACTTTCCAAAATGGTGTCACTTGTGGGGGGTTTCAATGTTTAGGCACATCAGGGGCTCTCCAAATGCAACATGGCGTCCCATCTCAATTCCAGTCAATTTTGCATTGAAAAGTCAAATGGCGCTCCTTTCCTTCCGAGCTCTGCCATGCGCCCAAACAGTGGTTTACCCCCACATATGGGGTATCAGCGTACTCAGGACAAATTGTACAACAAATTTTGGGGTCTATTTTCTCCTGTTACCCTTGGTAAAATAAAACAAATTGGAGCTGAAATAAATTTTGTGTGAAAAAAAGTTAAATGTTTATTTTTATTTAAACATTCCAAAAATTCCTGTGAAACACCTGAAGGGTTAATAAACTTTTTGAAAGTGGTTTTGAGTACCTTGAGGGGTGCAGTTTTTAGAATGGTGTCACACTTGGGTATTTTCTATCATATAGACCCCTCAAAATGACTTCAAATGAGATGTGGTCCCTAAAAAAAAATGGTGTTGTAAAAATGAGAAATTGCTGGTCAAATTTTAACCCTTATAACTCCGTCACAAAAAAAATTTTGGTTCCAAAATTGCGCTGATGTAAAGTAGACATGTGGGAAATGTTACTTATTAAGTATTTTGCGTGACATATGTCTGTGATTTAAGGGCATAAAAATTCAAAGTTGGAAAATTGCAAAATTTTCAAAATTTTCGCCAAATATTTGTTTTTTTCACAAATAAACGCAAGTTATATCGAAGAAATTTTACCACTATCATGAAGTACAATATGTCACGAGAAAACAATGTCTGAATTGCCAAGATCCGTTGAAGCGTTCCAGAGTTATAACCTCATAAAGGGACAGTGGTCAGAATTGTAAAAATTGGCCCGGTCATTAACGTGCAAACCACCCTTGGGGGTGAAGGGGTTAAGGTCCTCACAGTTCTTTCTGTCCTCCATAAACGTGGGACACAAACCCATATGACAGGTGACTTGAGCCTTTTTACAGGGTCTCTATCACAACCCGGGCTCTATGTGCCACTGTGTCTCCTGGGTATTAGGGCAGACAGGTGATGTGTAATCCAGCTGTCCTGCTGGTTTCTGCTGTAAGTCTTAGAGTCCCTCACAACCTCGGTCGTCCGGCTACTGGTAATCTGCGCTTCACAGGGAGATAGCTCACTCGCAGCTGTCCTCCCCAAATGTCACTCTCCTTTGCTTCACTCTCCTGCACGTTCACTAAACAATATTCTTCCTTTCGTAATCTCTCTCTTTCTCCAGGAGCTGTAGCAACTCTGGCTACACGGCCCCTTTCAGTCCTTCCGACACTCAATGTCTGACTGCTCTCTTCTCTGTCCTTTGACAGACTGCTTAACTTCCTTTCCCTCCAGACCAGAATATAGGGAAGTTCCCTTAATCTGGGTTCAGAGCTCCCCCTTCTTGCCTGGAGTGTGAACATGTTGTGTACCTGATAAAAGAGATCCTTCATTGTTTCCAAGCATGATATCACGCACCCCGTGAGGAAAGCAATGCCACTGTGATGACCAGGACCCTGGGGCGTCACAAGTGCCCAAACTGCAATCTAAAAAAAAACACATTTTTATCGCAAAGTGCCAACATGACAATTTAACTGGAATATTGAGGTTTTAGATTACAAAAATAATGCCTGTTGTGAACTCTATTTTTGGGCTCCCTCTATTGGTCACAAGCGGTACTGTGTAGTGTTGTCTTTCTGCAGGTTGGCAGCATCAGCTGGTTCGTTATCCTTGGTTGGTTTCCTATTTAGCTCACCTGGATACTCAGTTCCTTGCATGCTCTCATTGTATTCAGTGCTCTTCAGATTCCTTGTGACTACCTTGCTCCCAGTCTCTCCAAGACAAGCTAAGTTTTTGTTTGTTATTTTTTGATTATCAGCATTCATCTTGTTTCTTGTCCAGCTTGCTAAAATGTGATTTCCTCGCTTGCTGGTTGCTCTAGGGGACTGAGTTTCTCCCCCCACACCGTTAGTTGGTGCGGGGGTTCTTGAAATCTCAGTGTGGATATTTTGTAAGGGTTTTTTACTGACCGCACAGACCCCTTTTCTATTTTCTGCTATCTAGTATTAGTGGGCCTCATTTGCTTAATCTGCTTTCACCCCTGTGTATGTGCCTTCCTCTTACCTCACCGTTATTATTTGTTGGGGGCTTCTATATCTTTGGGGATTATTTCTCTGGAGGCAAGTGAGGTCTTTCTTTCTCTCTAGGGGTAGTTAGTTCCTCAAGTTGGCTCGAGACGTCTAGGATTTTAGACACGTTCACCGGCTACCTTTAGTGTGTTGGATAGGTTCAGATTTGCGGTCAGTCCAGTTTGCCACCTCTCTAGAGCTTGTCCTATGTTTTGTTACTTAGCTGGAGTATTTTGTGATCCTCAACCACTAAGGATCATAACAGTAGAGCAGGCCCAAAAGTGTTTAATGCATCGCAGAAGTGGGATAAAAAGAAGACCTGAGTACTTTTTTTTTTTTTTCCTCCCGCTTTTCCTTTGCTGCAGTCTGTTTTGCTTCTTTCATCCCCTTGAACTCTGGGTGGTTTTGAGTTCAGCTGCAGACATGAATGTTCAGACTCTGGCTTCTAGTGTGGATCACCTTGCTGCACGGGTGCAAAGAATTCAGGATTTTGTTATTCATAGCCCTATGTCTGAACCAAAAATACCCATCCCTGAGTTGTTTTCTGGAGATAGATCTAGGTTTCTAAATTTTAAGAATAATTGTAAGTTATTTCTATCTCTGAGACCTCGTTCCTCTGGTGATTCCGCTCAGCAAGTTAAAATTGTTATCTCCTTGTTACGTGGCGACCCTCAAGATTGGGCTTTCTCTCTGGCGCCAGGAGATCCTGCATTGCTTAATGTAGATGCATTTTTTCTGGCTCTTGAACTGCTTTATGAGGAGCCTAATCTTGAGAATCAGGCAGAAAAAGCATTGCTGGCTATCTCTCAAGGTCAGGATGAAGCAGAGGTGTATTGTCAAAAAATTCGGAAATGGCCGGTGCTTACTCAATGGAATGAGTGTGCCCTGGCTGCAAATTTCAGAGAAGGTCTTTCTGAGGCCGTTAAGAATGTTATGGTGGGGTTTCCCTCCCCTACAAGTCTGAGTGATTCTATGGCTTTAGCCATTCAGGTTGATCGGCGTTTACGGGAGCGCAAATCTGCTCATCCTTTGGCGGTATTTTCTGAACAGAGACCTGAGTCTATGCAATGTGACCGAACTCTGACCAGAATTGAGCGACAAAGTCATAGACGTCAAAATGGGTTGTGCTTTTACTGTGGTGATTCTACTCATGTTATCTCAGCATGCTCTAAACGCTTAAAAAAAATCGCTAAACCTGTCACCATTGGTACTATGCAACCTAAATTTATTTTGTCTGTTACTTTGATTTGTTCTTTGTCGTCCTACCCGGTTATGGCTTTTGTGGATTCGGGTGTGCCCTGAATCTGATGGATTTGTCGTTTGCCAGGCGCTGTGGTTTTGTCCTGGAGCCTTTGGAATTTCCCATTCCTCTGAGGGGAATTGATGCTACGCCATTGGCTGAGAATAAGCCTCAGTATTGGACGCAAATGACCATGTGCATGACTCCCGTACATCAGGAGGTGATTCGCTTTCTTGTTCTGCATAATTTGCATGATGTTGTCGTTTTGGGTCTGCCATGGCTGCAGGCTCATAATCCAGTTTTAGATTGGAAAGCTATGTCTGTGTCAAGCTGGGGTTGTCAGGGAATTCATGGCGATGCTCCGTTGGTGTCTATTGCTTCTTCCACTCCTTCTGAGGTCCCTGAGTTTTTGTCTGACTACCAGGATGTATTTGATGAGCCCAGGTCCGGTGCCCTGCCCCCTCATAGGGATTGTGACTGTGCTATAAATTTAATTCCTGGTAGTAAATTCCCTAAGGGACGATTTTTTAATCTGTCTATACCAGAGCATGCCTCGATGCGGAGTTATATAAAGGAGTCTTTGGAGAAGGGACATATTCGCCCATCCTCTTCCCCTCTTGGTGCAGGATTTTTTTTTGTGGCCAAGAAGGACGGTTCTTTGAGACCTTGTATAGATTATCGTCTTCTGAATAAGATCACAGTCAAATTTCAGTATCCTTTACCACTATTGTCTGATTTGTTTGCTCGGATTAAGGGTGCCAGTTGGTTCACCAAGATAGATCTTCGTGGTGCGTATAACCTTGTGCGCATTAAGCAGGGAGATGAATGGAAAACAGCATTTAATATGCCTGAAGGCCATTTTGAGTACTTGGTGATGCCTTTTGGACTCTCTAATGCTCGTTCTGTGTTTCAGTCCTTCATGCATGACATCTTCCGAGAATATCTGGATAAATTTATGATTGTTTATCTGGATGACATTTTGGTCTTTTCTGATGATTGGGAGTCCCATGTGAAGCAGGTCAGGATGGTGTTTCAGGTCCTGCGTGCTAATGCTTTATTTGTGAAGGGCTCAAAATGCCTCTTCGGAGTACAGAAGGTCTCCTTTTTGGGTTTTATTTTTTCTCCTTCTACTGTGGAGATGGACCCAGTCAAGGTCCAGGCTATTCATGACTGGACTCAGCCCACGTCTGTTAAGAGTCTTCAGAAGTTCTTGGGTTTTGCTAATTTTTACCGTCGTTTCATCGCTAATTTTTCTAGCGTGGTTAAACCTTTGACGGATTTGACCAAGAAGGGTTCTGATGTTACTAATTGGTCTCCTGCGGCCGTGGAGGCCTTTTGGGAGCTGAAGCACCGGTTTTCTTCAGCTCCAGTCTTATGTCAGCCAGATGTCTCTCTCCCCTTCCAGGTCGAGGTTGATGCTTCTGAGATTGGAGCAGGGGCTGTTTTGTCACAGAGAAGCTCTGATGGCTCTGTGATGAAGCCATGTGCTTTCTTTTCAAGAAAGTTTTCGCCTGCCGAGCGGAATTATGATGTTGGTAATCGGGAGTTGTTGGCTTATGAAGTGGGCATTTGAGGAGTGGCGACATTGGCTCGAAGGAGCTAAGCATCGCGTGGTGGTCTTGACTGATCACAAAAATCTGATTTACCTTGAATCTGCCAAGCGCCTGAATCCTAGACAGGCTCGTTGGTCGTTGTTTTTCTCCCGTTTCAACTTCGTGGTCTCATACCTGCCTGGTTCAAAGAACGTGAAAGCTGATGCACTTTCTAGGAGTTTTGTACCTGACTCTCCGGGAGTTTCTGAGCCGGCTGGTATTCTCAGAGAGGGAGTGATTTTGTCTGCTATTTCCCCAGATTTGCGACGAGTGCTGCAGAAATTTCAGGCGGATAGACCTGACCGTTGTCCACCAGAGAGACTGTTTGTCCCGGAGACATGGACCAGCAGAGTTATTTCCGAGGTTCATTCTTCGGTGTTGGCGGGTCATCCTGGGATTTTTGGTACCAGAGATTTGGTGGCTAGGTCCTTCTGGTGGCCTTCCTTGTCGCAGGATGTGCGTTCCTTTGTGCAGTCTTGTGGGATTTGTGCTCGGGCTAAGCCTTGCTGTTCTCGTGCCAGCGGTTTGCTTTTGCCTTTGCCTATTCCGAAAAGGCCTTGGACGCACATTTCCATGGATTTTATTTCGGATCTTCCAGTATCTCAGAAAATGTCTGTCATCTGGGTGGTGTGTGATCGTTTTTCCAAGATGGTCCATTTGGTGCCCTTGCCTAAGTTGCCTTCTTCCTCCGATTTGGTTCCTCTATTTTTTCAGAATGTGGTTCGCTTGCACGGCATTCCTGAAAATATTGTGTCTGATAGAGGATCCCAGTTTGTGTCCAGGTTTTGGCGGACTTTTTGTGCTAAGATGGGCATTGATTTGTCTTTTTCGTCGGCCTTCCATCCTCAGACTAATGGCCAAACCGAGCGAACTAATCAGACGTTGGAAACTTATTTGAGATGTTTTGTTTCTGCTGATCAGGATGATTGGGTGACTTTTTTGCCATTGGCCGAGTTTGCCCTCCTTAATAATCGGGCTAGTTCTGCTACTTTGGTTTTCCCTTTTTTCTGCAATTCTGGTTTCCATCCTCGTTTTTCCTCGGGTCAGGTTGAGCCTTCTGACTGTCCTGGGGTGGATTCTGTGGTGGATAGGTTGCAACAGATTTGGAACCATCTGGTGGACAATTTGAGGTTGTCACAGGAGAAGGCTCAGCGCTTTGGCAACCGCCGCCGCGGTGTGGGTCCCCGACTTTGTGTTGGGGATTTGGTGTGGCTGTCTTCTCGGTATGTTCCTATGAAGGTCTCCTCTCCTAAATTCAAGCCTCGCTTCATCGGTCCTTATAAGATCTTGGAAATCCTTAACCCGGTGTCTTTTCGTTTGGATCTCCCAGCATCGTTTGCCATTCATAATGTGTTCCATAGGTCTTTGTTGCGGAGGTATGTGGTACCTGTGGTTCCTTCTGTTGAGCCTCCTGCTCCGGTGCTGGTCGAGGGCGAATTGGAGTACGTGGTGGAGAAGATTTTGGATTCTCGTATCTCTAGACGGAGGCTTCAGTATTTGGTTAAGTGGAAGGGGTATGGTCAGGAGGATAATTCCTGGGTTGTCGCCTCTGATGTTCATGCGGCCGATTTGGTTCATGCCTTCCATGCGGCTCATCCTGATCGCCCTGGGGGTCTTGATGAGGGTTCGGTGACCCCTCCTCAAGGGGGGGTACGTTGTGAACTCTATTTTTAGGCTCCCTCTAGTGGTCACAAGCGGTACTGTGTAGTGTTGTCTTTCTGCAGTTTGGCAGCATCAGCTGGTTCGTTATCCTTGGTTGGTTTCCTATTTAGCTCACCTGGATACTCAGTTCCTTGCCTGCTCTCAATGTATTCAGTGCTCTTCAGATTCCTTGTGACTACCTTGCTCCCAGTCTCTCCAAGACAAGCTAAGTTTTTGTTTGTTTATTTTTTGATTATCAGCATTCATCTTGTTTCTTGTCCAGCTTGCTAAAATGTGATTTCCTCGCTTGCTGGTTGCTCTAGGGGACTGAGTTTCTCCCCCCACACCGTTAGTTGGTGCGGGGGTTCTTGAAATCTCAGTGTGGATATTTTGTATTGTAAGGGTTTTTTACTGACCGCACAGACCCCTTTTCTATTTTCTGCTATCTAGTATTAGTGGGCCTCATTTGCTTAATCTGCTTTCACCCCTGTGTATGTGCCTTCCTCTTACCTCACCGTTATTATTTGTTGGGGGCTTCTATATCTTTGGGGATTATTTCTCTGGAGGCAAGAGAGGTCTTTCTTTCTCTCTAGGGGTAGTTAGTTCCTCAGGCTGGCTCGAGACGTCTAGGATTTTAGACACGTTCACCGGCTACCTTTAGTGTGTTGGATAGGTTCAGATTTGCGGTCAGTCCAGTTTGCCACCTCTCTAGAGCTTGTCCTATGTTTTGTTACTTAGCTGGAGTATTTTGTGATCCTCAACCACTAAGGATCATAACAAATGCCTACATTAGCTCACTGTAGCGTCTATAGCAAAGAGCTGGTAAGCGCTGCACTCCAAGCTCAAGATACTAGCCAGCGATTGCAGTGACCACTTCACAGTGTGAGTCTCCAAAGGTAATCCCCACACAGCTTTCCATACAGTATAATGTGCTCAAAATGTCCTCCATACAATACAATGGTTCCACATAGTCCTCCATACAGTGTAATGGGCCTCACATAGTGTTCCATAAAGTGTAATAGGCCCTAGATGGTCCTGCACAAAGTGTAATGTGCTCCACATAGTGCTCTGTACAGTATAACAGGACCCTGCATTGCATTCCATAAAGTATTATGGCCCCACATAGTGCTTGATACAGTATTATGCCCCCATATGATGCTCCATTCTGTATAATGGAATGAACAAAGAGCTAGCACTCGACTCTAGATGGAAGTTGGCGGTGCAAGTGAACGGAGTCCCAAGACCCCCAAGAGCTCCAAGTGAATCAAATCACTGCACTCATCATAGTTCAAGTCAAATTTTGCTGAAGTGAATATTTTTTTTAAATATTCACTTCAGCAAAATTTGACTTGAACTATGATGAGTGCAGTGATTTGATTCACTTGGACCATTCTGTATAATGGCCCCACATAGCACTCCATATTGTATAATGGTCCCACATAACGCTTCAAACTGTATAATAGCCCTGCATAATGCTCCATACTCTACAATGGCCTCACATAGTCTTCCTTACAGTACAATTGCCCCACACAGTGCTCCATGCTGTAAAATGGCCACACATAGTGCTCCATACTGTATATTGGGCAGCACGGTGGCTCAGTGGATAGCACTGCAGCCTTGCAGCGCTGGAGTCCTGGGTTCGAATCCCACCAAGGACAACATCTGCAAAGAGTTTGTATGTTCTCTCCGTGCTTGCGTGGGTTTCCTCCGGGCACTCCGGTTTCCTCCCACATTCCAAAGACATACTGATAGGGAATTTAGATTGGGAGCCCCAATGGGGACAGCGACGATAATGTGTTGCGCTGCGGAATATGTTAGCGCTATATAAAAATAAAGATTATTATTATTATTATATTGGCCCCACATGACGCTCCATAGTGTATACTACCCACCTCTGCCCGTTCCAACGCTGATCTGGATCTTCATATATCAGTCCTACCTGTGGGCATGCGCGCTATCTCAACAATAGCGACGCCATTCTCCTCAGCCTGCAAGCCATCCCTGTCTTCAGCCCACGCCAGATCCCCATCCTCTGGATGTGCACAGGCTGATGGAACGACGCATGGCCTGATGGGAGAGTTAGGAGCAGAAGAGAGTGGCCGCAGCACTAGTGATGAGGGAGATTACAAACGAGCTGATGAGAGTGGTAGCGGTGCTAGTTTTGCGGAGATGCCTCACGTGCCCATCGGGAGGGCTGTCATGGTTCTCAATGGCAAGAGACCGTAGTAAAGCATACAAAGGACTAGCTCTTGGATGATGGGAACTCGAGCTGACTGTGAGCTAAACCTACCGCACAACTAACAGTGGCCGGGTAGCGTGCCTACGTTTTATCCCTAGACGCCCAGCGCCAGCCGGAGAACTGACTGACCCTAGCAGAGGAAAATACAGACCTGGCTTACCTGTAGAGAAATTTTCCCCAAAAGGCAGACAGTAGCCCCCACATATAATGTCGGTGATTTTAGAGGAAATTGACATACGAAGTATGAAGATAGGTTTAGCAAATTGAGGTCCGCTTACTAGATAGTAGGAAGACAGAAAAGGGAACTACACAGTCAGCTGAAAACCCTTTCAAAACACCATCCTGAAATTACTTTAAGACTCTAATATCAACTCATGACACCAGAGTGGCAATTTCAGCTCACAAGAGCTTCCAGCCTCAGAAATATTCAAACACTGAGAACTGGAACAAAAATGCAAAACAAACTTAGGACTAAAAGTCCAACTTAGCTGATAGTAGTCTAGGAGCAGGAACATGCAACAGAAAGGCTTCTGGTAACATTGTTGGCCGGCATAGAAATGACTGAGGAGCAAGGCTAAATAGACAACTCCCACATCCTGATGGAAACAGGTGAACAGAGGAGATGAAGCACATAAGTGCAGTACCACCAGAAACCACCGGGGGAGCCCAGAAACCAAATTCACAACAGTACCCCCCCCTCAAGGAGGGGGCACCGAACCCTCACCAGAACCACCAGGGCGATCAGGATGAGCCCTATGAAAGGCACGGACCAAATCGGAGGCATGAACATCAGAGGCTGTCACCCAAGAGTTATCCTCCTGACCGTAGCCCTTCCACTTGACCAGATACTGAAGTCTCCGTCTGGAAACACGGGAGTCCAAGATCTTCTCGACAACGTACTCCAACTCACCCTCAACCAACACCGGAGCAGGAGGCTCAACGGAAGGCACAACCGGTACCTCATACCTGCGCAACAATGACCGATGGAAGACATTATGAATAGAAAAAGATGCAGGGAGGTCCAAACGAAAGGACACAGGGTTAAGAATCTCCAATATCTTGTACGGGCCGATGAACCGAGGCTTAAACTTAGGAGAAGAAACCTTCATAGGGACAAAACGAGAAGATAACCACACCAAGTCCCCAACACAAAGACGAGGACCAACACGACGACGGCGGTTGGCAAAATGCTGAGTCTTCTCCTGGGACAACTTCAAATTGTCCACCACATGCCCCCAAATCCGATGCAACCTCTCCACCACAGCATCCACTCCAGGACAATCCGAAGACTCCACCTGACCGGAAGAGAAACGAGGATGAAACCCCGAATTACAGAAGAAAGGAGAAACCAAGGTGGCAGAACTAGCCCGATTATTGAGGGCAAACTCCGCCAAGGGCAAAAAGGCAACCCAATCATCCTGATCCGCAGACACAAAACACCTCAAATAAGTCTCCAAGGTCTGATTAGTTCGCTCGGTCTGGCCATTAGTCTGAGGGTGGAAAGCAGACGAAAAAGACAAATCAATGCCCATCCTAGCACAGAACGCTCGCCAAAATCTAGACATGAATTGGGTTCCCCTGTCAGAAACGATATTCTCCGGAATACCATGCAAGCGCACCACATTTTGAAAAAACAGAGGAACCAGCTCGGATGAGGAAGGCAATTTAGGCAAGGGAACCAAATGGACCATCTTAGAAAAACGGTCACACACCACCCAGATGACAGACATCTTCTGAGAAACAGGGAGATCAGAAATAAAATCCATGGAGATGTGAGTCCAAGGCCTCTTCGGAATAGGCAAGGATAACAACAATCCACTAGCCCGAGAACAACAAGGCTTGGCCCGAGCACAAACATCACAAGACTGCACAAAACCTCGCACATCTCGCGACAGGGAAGGCCACCAGAAGGACCTAGCCACCAAATCCCTGGTACCAAAGATTCCAGGATGACCTGCTAACGCAGAAGAATGGACCTCCGAGATGACTCTACTGGTCCAATCATCAGGAACAAACAATCTACCAGGCGGGCAACGATCAGGTCTATCCGCCTGAAACTCCTGCAAGACCCGTCGCAAATCTGGGGAAACAGCAGATAATATCACTCCATCCTTAAGGATACCTGTAGGTTCAGAATTACCAGGGGAATCAGGCTCAAAACTCCTAGAAAGGGCATCCGCCTTCACATTTTTAGAACCCGGTAGGTAAGAAACCACAAAATTAAACCGAGAGAAAAATAACGACCAGCGCGCCTGTTTAGGATTCAGGCGCCTGGCGGACTCAAGATAAATGAAATTCTTGTGGTCGGTCAATACCACCACCTGATGTCTAGCCCCCTCAAGCCAATGACGCCACTCCTCAAAAGCCCACTTCATAGCCAAGAGCTCCTGATTACCAATATCATAATTCCGCTCAGCGGGCGAAAACTTACGAGAAAAGAACGCACAAGGCCTCATCACGGAGCAGTCGGAACTTTTCTGCGACAAAACCGCCCCAGCTCCGATTTCTGAAGCGTCGACCTCAACCTGAAAAGGAAGAGTAACATCAGGCTGACGCAATACAGGGGCGGAAGAAAAGCGGCGCTTAAGCTCCCGAAAGGCCTCCACAGCCGCAGGGGACCATTCAGCAACATCAGCACCCTTCTTAGTCAAATCAGTCAACGGTTTAGCGACATCAGAAAAACCAGTTATAAATCGACGATAAAAATTAGCAAAGCCCAAAAACTTCTGAAGGCTCTTAAGAGAAGAGGGTTGCGTCCAATCACAAATAGCCTGAACCTTGACAGGATCCATCTCGATGGAAGAGGGGGAAAAAATGTATCCCAAGAAGGAAATCTTTTGAACCCCAAAAACGCACTTAGAACCCTTCACACACAAGGAATTAGAGTGCAAAACCTGAAAACCCCTCCTGACCTGTTGGACATGAGAGTCCCAGTCATCCGAAAAAATCAAAATATCATCCAGATACACAATCAAAAATTTATCCAAATATTCACGGAAAATGTCATGCATAAAGGACTGAAAGACTGAAGGGGCATTTGAAAGACCAAAAGGCATTACTAAATACTCAAAATGGCCCTCAGGCGTATTAAATGCGGTTTTCCACTCATCCCCCTGCTTAATTCGCACTAAATTATACGCCCCACGAAGATCAATCTTAGAGAACCACTTGGCCCCCTTTATTCGAGCAAACAAATCAGTAAGCAGTGGCAAAGGATACTGATATTTAACCGTGATTTTATTCAAAAGCCGATAATCAATACACGGCCTCAAAGAGCCATCTTTTTTAGATACAAAGAAAAAACCGGCTCCTAAGGGAGATGACGAAGGACGAATATGTCCCTTTTCCAAGGACTCCTTAATATATTCCCGCATAGCAGCATGTTCAGGCACAGATAGATTAAATAAACGACCCTTTGGAAACTTACTGCCCGGAATCAGATCTATAGTACAATCGCACTCTCTGTGCGGAGGTAGTGAACCAATTTTAGGCTCCTCAAAAACGTCACGATAATCAGATAAAAATTCCGGAATCTCAGAGGGAATAGATGACGAAATGGAAACCCATGAGTCCCCTGACATCCCCAGCTTAACACAGACATTGCTTTCCAGTCGAGGACTGGGTTATGAGATTGCAGCCATGGCAATCCAAGCACCAACACATCATGTAGATTAAACAACACAAGGAAGCGAATAATCTCCTGGTGATCCGGATTAATACGCATAGTTACTTGTGTCCAGTATTGTGGTTTATTACTAGCCAATGGCGTGGAGTCAATACCCTTCAGAGGTATAGAAACTTCCAGAGGCTCTAAATCAAACCCACAGCGTTTGGCAAAGGACCTATCCATAAGACTCAAAGCGGCGCCAGAGTCGACATAGGCGTCCGCGGTAATAGACGATAAAGAGCAAATCAGGGTCACAGATAGAATAAACTTAGACTGTAAAGTGCCAATTGAAACAGACTTATCAACCTTCTTAGTACGTTTAGAGCATGCTGATATAACATGAGTTGAATCACCACAATAGAAGCATAACCCATTTTTTCGCCTAAAATTCTGTCGTTCGCTTCTGGACAGAATTCTATCACATTGCATAATCTCTGGCGCCTTCTCAGTAGACACCGCCAAATGGTGCACAGGTTTGCGCTCCCGCAAACGCCGATCAATCTGAATAGCCATTGTCATGGACTCATTCAGACCTGTAGGCACAGGGAACCCCACCATAACATCCTTAATGGCATCAGAGAGACCCTCTCTGAAATTCGCCGCCAGGGCGCACTCATTCCACTGAGTAAGCACAGACCACTTACGAAATTTTTGGCAGTATATTTCAGCCTCATCTTGCCCTTGAGACAGGGCCATTAAGGCCTTTTCAGCCTGAATCTCTAAATGAGGTTCCTCATAAAGCAGCCCCAAAGCCAGGAAAAACGCATCCACATTGAGCAACGCAGGATCCCCTGGTGTCAAAGCAAATGCCCAGTCCTGAGGGTCGCCCCGGAGCAAGGAAATTACAATCCTGACCTGCTGTGCAGGATCTCCAGCGGAGCGAGATCTCAGAGACAAAAATAATTTACAATTATGTTTGAAATTCTGGAAGCGAGATCTATCCCCGGAGAAAAATTCAGGTAAAGGAATTCTAGGTTCAGATATAGGAGCATGAATAACAAAATCCTGTAAACTTTGAACCTTCCCAGCGAGATTATCCAAACCTGTAGCTAAACTCTGAGGATCCATATTAATCAGGTGAAATCAGAACCATTCAAGGATTAGAAGGAGAGAGAGACGAAGGCTGCAGTAAGCAGAGATGCTAGTGAATCAACTAATGAGCAAACTCAGGAAAAAAAAAAAGAAATTCTCTGCAGACTTCTTTTCTCTCCTTTCTTCTGCCAATTATTTTAACCCTTGGCCGGCCAAACTGTCATGGTTCTCAATGGCAAGAGACCGTAGTAAAGCATACAAAGGACTAGCTCTTGGATGATGGGAACTCGAGCTGACTGTGAGCTAAACCTACCGCACAACTAACAGTGGCCGGGTAGCGTGCCTACGTTTTATCCCTAGACGCCCAGCGCCAGCCGGAGAACTGACTGACCCCAGCAGAGGAAAATACAGACCTGGCTTACCTCTAGAGAAATTTTCCCCAAAAGGCAGACAGTAGCCCCCACATATAATGTCGGTGATTTTAGAGGAAATTGACATACGAAGTATGAAGATAGGTTTAGCAAATTGAGGTCCGCTTACTAGATAGTAGGAAGACAGAAAAGGGAACTACACAGTCAGCTGAAAACCCTTTCAAAACTGTTATGACCCCAATGGCGAGGGTCTCAGAGGAAAGTGGAAGTCTGCAGAATACAAAAATCCAGCTCATAGGGCAGTGGTAACTGGGTTGACCATATATCTACTCCTAACGCCAACACTAGAAGTAGCCGGGGATCATTCCTACGTTGATTCTAGATGACACGCGCCAGCCGGAGAATCTAGCTACCCCTAGTAGAGGAAAACAAAGACCTTTCTTGCCTCCAGAGAAGGGGACCCCAAAGCTGGATAGAAGCCCCCCACAAATAATGACGGTGAGGTAAGAGGAAATGACAAACACAGAAATGAACCAGGTTTAGCACAGAGAGGCCCGCTTACTGATAGCAGAATAAAGAAAGGTAACTTATATGGTCAACAAAAACCCTATCAAAATCCACACTGGAAATTCAAGAACCCCCGAACCGTCTAACGGTCCGGGGGGAGAACACCAGCCCCCTAGAGCTTCCAGCAAAGGTCAGGATATAGATTTGGAACAAGCTGGACAAAAATACAAAACCAAAACAAATAGCAAAAAGCAAAAGGCAGACTTAGCTGATATAACTGGAACAGGATCAGTAGACAAGAGCACAGCAGACTAGCTCTGATAACTACGTTGCCAGGCATTGAACTGAAGGTCCAGGGAGCTTATATAGCAACACCCCTAACTAACGACCCAGGTGCGGATAAAAGGAATGACAGAAAAACCAGAGTCAAAAAACTAGTAACCACTAGAGGGAGCAAAAAGCAAATTCACAACAGTACCCCCCCCTTAGTGAGGGGTCACCGAACCCTCACCACGACCACCAGGGCGATCAGGATGAGCGGCATGAAAGGCACGAACTAAATCGGCCGCATGAACATCAGAGGCGACCACCCAGGAATTATCCTCCTGACCATAGCCCTTCCACTTGACCAGGTACTGAAGCCTCCGCCTGGAGAGGCGAGAATCCAAGATCTTCTCCACCACGTACTCCAACTCGCCCTCAACCAACACCGGAGCAGGAGGCTCAGCAGAAGGAACTACAGGCACAATGTACCGCCGCAACAAGGACCTATGAAATACATTGTGAATAGCAAACGACACAGGAAGATCCAGACGAAAAGATACAGGATTAAGGATTTCCAATATCTTGTAAGGCCCAATAAAACGAGGTTTAAATTTGGGAGAGGAGACCTTCATAGGAACAAAGCGGGAAGAAAGCCACACCAAATCCCCAACGCGTAGTCGGGGACCCACACCGCGGCGGCGGTTGGCAAAGCGCTGAGCCTTCTCCTGTGACAACTTCAAGTTGTCCACCACATGATTCCAGATCTGCTGCAACCTATCCACCACAGAATCCACCCCAGGACAGTCAGAAGGCTCCACATGACCCGAAGAAAAGCGAGGATGGAAACCAGAGTTGCAGAAAAAAGGCGAAACCAAGGTGGCGGAACTAGCCCGATTATTAAGGGCAAACTCAGCCAACGGCAAGAATGTCACCCAATCGTCCTGATCAGCAGAGACAAAACACCTCAAATAAGCCTCCAAAGTCTGATTGGTTCGCTCCGTCTGTCCATTAGTCTGAGGATGGAAAGCAGACGAAAACGACAAATCAATGCCCATCCTACTACAAAAGGATCGCCAGAACCTGGAAACGAACTGGGATCCTCTGTCTGACACAATATTCTCAGGGATGCCGTGCAAACGAACCACGTTCTGGAAAAACACAGGAACCAGATCGGAAGAGGAAGGCAGCTTAGGCAAAGGAACCAAATGGACCATCTTGGAGAAGCGATCACATATCACCCAGATAACGGACATGCCCTGAGATAGCGGAAGATCAGAAATGAAATCCATGGAGATATGTGTCCAAGGTCTCTTCGGGACAGGCAAGGGCAAGAGCAAACCGCTGGCACGAGAACAGCAAGGCTTAGCTCGAGCACAAGTCCCACAGGACTGCACAAATGACCGCACATCCCTTGACAAGGAAGGCCACCAAAAGGACCTGGCCACCAGATCTCTGGTGCCAAAAATTCCCGGGTGACCTGCCAACACCGAGGAATGAACCTCGGAAATGACTCTGCTGGTCCACTTATCCGGGACAAACAGTCTGTCAGGTGGACAAGACTCAGGCCTATCAGCCTGAAATCTCTGCAACACACGTCGCAGATCCGGAGAAATAGCTGACAAGATAACTCCATCTTTAAGAATACCAACAGGATCAGCGACTCCAGGAGCATCAGGCACAAAGCTCCTAGAAAGAGCATCGGCCTTCACATTCTTTGAACCTGGTAAATACGAGACAACAAAATCAAAGCGGGAGAAAAACAATGACCAGCGGGCCTGTCTCGGATTAAGGCGTTTAGCAGACTCGAGATACATCAGATTTTTGTGATCAGTCAAGACCACCACACGATGCTTAGCACCCTCGAGCCAATGACGCCACTCCTCAAATACCCATTTCATGGCCAACAACTCCCGATTGCCCACATCATAATTTCGCTCGGCAGGCGAAAACTTCCTAGAGAAAAAGGCACAAGGTTTCATAACAGAGCAACCAGGGCCTCTCTGCGACAAAACGGCCCCTGCCCCAATCTCCGAAGCATCCACCTCAACCTGAAAGGGAAGTGAGACGTCAGGCTGGCACAAAACAGGCGCCGAAGTAAACCGGCGTTTCAACTCCTGGAAAGCCTCCACGGCAGCAGGAGCCCAGTTAGCTACATCGGAGCCCTTCTTGGTCATATCCGTCAAAGGTTTCACAATGCTAGAAAAATTAGCGATAAAACGACGGTAGAAGTTAGCGAAGCCCAAGAACTTCTGAAGACTCTTAACTGACGAGGGCTGAGTCCAATCAAGAATAGCTCGGACCTTGACTGGGTCCATCTCCACAGCAGAAGGGGAAAAAATGAACCCCAAAAAGGGAACCTTCTGTACACCAAAGAGACACTTTGAGCCCTTGACAAACAAAGAATTTTCCCGCAAAATTTTAAAGACCAACCTGACCTGCTCCACATGCGAATCCCAATCATCAGAAAAAACCAAAATATCATCCAGATAAACAATCAAAAATTTATCCAGATACTTCCGGAAAATGTCATGCATAAAGGACTGAAAAACTGAAGGCGCATTGGAGAGCCCAAAAGGCATCACCAAGTACTCAAAATGACCTTCGGGCGTATTGAATGCGGTTTTCCATTCATCACCTTGCTTAATGCGCACAAGGTTGTACGCACCACGAAGGTCTATCTTGGTGAACCACTTGGCACCCTTAATCCGGGCAAACAAGTCAGACAACAGCGGTAAAGGATACTGAAATTTGACAGTGATCTTATTTAAAAGCCGATAATCAATACAAGGTCTCAAAGATCCGTCCTTTTTTGCCACAAAAAAGAATCCCGCACCAAGAGGGGAAGAAGACGGACGAATATGTCCTTTTTCCAGAGACTCCTTGATATATGAACGCATAGCGGTATGTTCAGGTACCGACAGATTAAACAGTCTTCCCTTAGGAAATTTACTGCCTGGGATCAAATCTATAGCACAGTCACAGTCCCTATGAGGAGGCAGTGCACTGGACTCAGACTCACTGAAGACATCCTGATAATCAGACAAATACTCCGGAACTTCCGAAGGCGTAGAAGAAGCAATAGACACAGGCAGGGAATCCTCATGAATACCACGACAGCCCCAACTTGAGACTGACATAGCCTTCCAGTCCAGGACTGGATTATGGGTCTGTAACCATGGCAGCCCTAAAACGACCAAATCATGCATTTTATGTAAAACCAGGAAACGTATCACCTCGCGGTGTTCAGGAGTCATGCACATGGTAACCTGAGTCCAATACTGCGGTTTATTTGCTGCCAATGGTGTAGCATCAATACCCCTAAGAGGAATAGGATTTTCTAATGGTTCAAGAGTAAATCCACAGCGCTTAGCAAATGAGAGATCCATGAGACTCAGGGCAGCACCTGAATCTACAAACGCCATGACAGGATAAGATGACAGTGAGCAGATCAAAGTTACAGACAGAATAAATTTAGGTTGCAAATTACCAACGGTGACAGGACTAACAACCTTAGCTATACGTTTAGAGCATGCTGAGATAACATGTGTAGAATCACCACAGTAGTAGCACAAGCCATTCCGGCGTCTATGAATTTTCCGCTCATTTCTAGTCAGGATTCTATCACATTGCATTAAATCAGGTGTCTGTTCAGACAACACCATGAGGGAATTTGCGGTTTTTCTATCACATTGCACCGAATTAGGTGTCTGTTCAGACAACACCATGAGGGAATTTGCGGTTTTGCGCTCCCGCAACCGCCGGTCAATTTGAATAGCCAGTGCCATAGTATCATTCAGACCTGTGGGAATGGGAAAACCCACCATAACATTCTTAATGGCTTCAGAAAGGCCATTTCTAAAATTAGCGGCCAGTGCACACTCGTTCCAATGTGTCAGCACGGACCATTTCCGAAATTTTTGGCAATACACTTCAGCCTCGTCCTGCCCCTGAGACATAGCCAGCAAGGCCTTTTCTGCCTGAATCTCAAGATTGGGTTCCTCATAAAGTAAACCGAGCGCCAGAAAAAACGCATCAAGATCAGCCAATGCCGGATCTCCTGGTGCCAGCGAAAAAGCCCAATCCTGAGGGTCGCCCCGTAAGAACGAAATAACAATTTTTACTTGCTGAGCAGAATCTCCAGATGAACAGGGTCTCAGGGACAAAAACAATTTACAATTATTCACGAAATTCCTAAACTTAAACCTGTCTCCGGAAAACAGTTCAGGAATCGGTATTTTAGGTTCTGACATAGGATTTCTGATAACATAGTCTTGTATGCCCTGCACACGAGTAGCCAGCTGGTCCACACTTGTAATCAAGGTCTGGACATTCATGTCTGCAGCAAGCATAGCCACTCTGAGGTAAAGGGGAAGGAGAGAAAAAAAAAAAAAAAACTCAGAATCTTCTTTCTTATAATCCCTCTTCTGCAATGCATTAAACATTTAATACTGGCCTGGCAAACTGTTATGACCCCAATGGCGAGGGTCTCAGAGGAAAGTGGAAGTCTGCAGAATACAAAAATCCAGCTCATAGGGCAGTGGTAACTGGGTTGACCATATATCTACTCCTAACGCCAACACTAGAAGTAGCCGGGGATCATTCCTACGTTGATTCTAGATGACACGCGCCAGCCGGAGAATCTAGCTACCCCTAGTAGAGGAAAACAAAGACCTTTCTTGCCTCCAGAGAAGGGGACCCCAAAGCTGGATAGAAGCCCCCCACAAATAATGACGGTGAGGTAAGAGGAAATGACAAACACAGAAATGAACCAGGTTTAGCACAGAGAGGCCCGCTTACTGATAGCAGAATAAAGAAAGGTAACTTATATGGTCAACAAAAACCCTATCAAAATCCACACTGGAAATTCAAGAACCCCCGAACCGTCTAACGGTCCGGGGGGAGAACACCAGCCCCCTAGAGCTTCCAGCAAAGGTCAGGATATAGATTTGGAACAAGCTGGACAAAAATACAAAACCAAAACAAATAGCAAAAAGCAAAAGGCAGACTTAGCTGATATAACTGGAACAGGATCAGTAGACAAGAGCACAGCAGACTAGCTCTGATAACTACGTTGCCAGGCATTGAACTGAAGGTCCAGGGAGCTTATATAGCAACACCCCTAACTAACGACCCAGGTGCGGATAAAAGGAATGACAGAAAAACCAGAGTCAAAAAACTAGTAACCACTAGAGGGAGCAAAAAGCAAATTCACAACACAAAACACCATCCTGAAATTACTTTAAGACTCTAATATCAACTCATGACACCAGAGTGGCAATTTCAGCTCACAAGAGCTTCCAGCCTCAGAAATATTCAAACACTGAGAACTGGAACAAAAATGCAAAACAAACTTAGGACTAAAAGTCCAACTTAGCTGATAGTAGTCTAGGAGCAGGAACATGCAACAGAAAGGCTTCTGGTAACATTGTTGGCCGGCATAGAAATGACTGAGGAGCAAGGCTAAATACACAACTCCCACATCCTGATGGAAACAGGTGAACAGAGGAGATGAAGCACATAAGTGCAGTACCACCAGAAACCACCGGGGGAGCCCAGAAACCAAATTCACAACAGAGGGCTCTGTGTGCCCCCTCTGGCACGCGTGCCATAGGTTCGCCACCACTGCTATATACAGAGAGCTGCTTATCACAGAAGAGGGTGAAGTTGGACTTGCAAGCACAAGGCCAGCTAGTCACAGAAATGTTAATCACAAGGTAGTAAAACAGCACAGCCGGACATGTAATACATCACTGAATTCAGTGTTTTAACCTGACTCGACTGTTTAACACAAGAAGTGTCATGATTCTCAATGGCGAGAGAACATAGCCCAGCATATATGAGAACTAGCTCTTGGAAGATGGAAACTATACTGACCATGAACTAAACCTGCCGCACAACTAGAAGTGGCCGGGTAGCATGCCTACGTTTTTTAACCCTAGATGCCCAGCGCCAGCCGGAGAACTACCTAATCCTAGCAGAGGAAAAGACAGTCCTGGCTCACCTCTAGAGAAATTTTCCCAAAAGGCAGACAGAGGCCCCCACATATATTGGCGGTGATTTTAGATGAAATGACAAACGTAGTATGAAAATAGGTTTAGCAAAATCGAGGTCCGCTTTCTAGATAGCAGGAAGACAGAAAGGACACTTTCATGGTCAGCAGAAAACCCTATCAAAACACCATCCAGAAATTCCTTTAAGACTCTAGCATTAACTCATAACACCAGAGTGGCAATTTCCGATCACAAGAGCTTTCCAGACACAGTAACGAAACAGCAGCTGTGAACAGGAACAAAAATGCAAAAACACACAAGGACAAAAGTCCAACTTAGCTGGGAGTTGTCTAGTAGCAGGAACAAGCACAGAAGGCTTCTGATTACATTGTTGACCGGCAAGAAACTGACAGAGGAGCAAGGTTATATAGCGACTCCCACCTCCTGATAGGAGCAGGTGAACAGAGGGGATGATGCACACAAGTTCAATTCCACAAGTGGCCACCGGGGGAGCCCAGAATCCAATTTCACAACAGTACCCCCCCCTCAAGGAGGGGGCACCGAACCCTCACCAGAACCACCAGGGCGATCAGGATGAGCCCTATGAAAGGCACGGACAAGATCGGAGGCATGAACATCAGAGGCAGTGACCCAAGAATTATCCTCCTGACCGTATCCCTTCCATTTGACCAGATACTGGAGTCTCCGTCTGGAAACACGAGAGTCTAAGATCTTTTCCACAACGTACTCCAACTCACCCTCAACCAACACCGGAGCAGGAGGCTCAATGGAAGGCACAACCGGTACCTCATACCTGCGCAACAATGACCGATGAAAAACATTATGAATCGAAAAGGATGCAGGGAGGTCCAAACGGAAGGACACAGGGTTAAGAATCTCCAATATCTTGTACGGGCCGATGAACCGAGGCTTAAACTTAGGAGAAGAAACCCTCATAGGGACAAAACGAGAAGACAACCACACCAAGTCCCCAACACAAAGCCGAGGACCAACACGACGACGGCGGTTGGCAAAAAGCTGAGTCTTCTCCTGGGACAACTTCAAATTGTCCACCACCTGCCCCCAAATCTGATGCAACCTCTCCACCACAGCATCCACTCCAGGACAATCCAAAGATTCCACTTGACCGGAGGAAAATCGAGGATGAAACCCCAAATTACAGAAAAACGGGGACACCAAGGTGGCAGAGCTGGCCCGATTATTGAGGGCGAACTCCGCCAAAGGCAAAAAAGCAACCCAATCATCCTGATCCGCAGACACAAAACACCTCAAATATGTCTCCAAGGTCTGATTAGTCCGCTCGGTCTGGCCATTAGTCTGAGGATGGAAAGCAGACGAAAAAGACAAATCTATGCCCATCCTAGCACAGAATGCCCGCCAAAATCTAGACACGAATTGGGTCCCTCTGTCAGAAACGATATTCTCAGGAATACCATGCAAACGAACAACATTTTGAAAAAACAGAGGAACCAACTCGGAAGAAGAAGGCAACTTAGGCAAGGGAACCAGCAGATGGACCATCTTAGAGAAACGGTCACACACCACCCAGATGACAGACATCTTCTGAGAAACAGGCAGATCCGAAATAAAATCCATCGAGATGTGCGTCCAAGGCCTCTTCGGGATAGGCAAGGGCAACAACAATCCACTAGCCCGAGAACAACAAGGCTTGGCCCGAGCACAAACGTCACAAGACTGCACAAAGCCTCGCACATCTCGTGACAGGGAAGGCCACCAGAAGGACCTTGCCACCAAATCCCTGGTACCAAAGATTCCAGGATGACCTGCCAACGCAGAAGAATGAACCTCAGAGATGACTCTACTGGTCCAATCATCAGGAACAAACAGTCTACAAGGTGGGCAACGATCAGGTCTATCCGCCTGAAACTCCTGCAAGGCCCGCCGCAGGTCTGGAGAAACGGCAGACAATATCACTCCATCTTTAAGGATACCTGTGGGCTCAGAATTACCAGGGGAGTCAGGCTCAAAACTCCTAGAAAGGGCATCCGCCTTAACATTCTTAGAACCCGGTAGGTACGACACCACAAAATTAAACCGAGAGAAAAACAACGACCAGCGCGCCTGTCTAGGATTCAGGCGCCTGGCAGACTCAAGGTAAATTAAATTTTTGTGGTCAGTCAATACCACCACCTGATGTCTGGCCCCCTCAAGCCAGTGACGCCACTCCTCAAAAGCCCACTTCATGGCCAAAAGCTCCCGATTCCCAATATCATAATTCCGCTCGGCGGGCGAAAATTTACGGGAAAAAAAAGCACAAGGTCTCATCACGGAGCAGTCGGAACTTCTCTGCGACAACACCGCCCCAGCTCCGATTTCAGAAGCGTCGACCTCAACCTGAAAAGGAAGAGCAACATCAGGCTGACGCAACACTGGGGCGGAAGAAAAGCGGCGCTTGAGCTCCCGAAAGGCCTCCACAGCATCAGGGGACCAATCAGCAACATCAGCACCCTTCTTAGTCAAATCAGTCAATGGTTTTACAACATCAGAAAAACCAGCAATAAATCGACGATAAAAGTTAGCAAAGCCCAAAAATTTCTGAAGACTCTTAAGAGAAGAGGGTTGCGTCCAATCACCAATAGCCTGAACCTTGACAGGATCCATCTCGATGGAAGAGGGGAAAAAATGTATCCCAAGAAAGAAATCTTTTGAACCCCAAAAACACACTTAGAACCCTTCACACACAAGGAATTAGACCGCAAAACCTGAAAAACCCTCCTGACCTGCTGGACATGAGAGTCCCAGTCATCCGAAAAAATCAGAATATCATCCAGATACACAATCATAAATTTATCCAAATAATCGCGGAAAATGTCATGCATAAAGGACTGGAAGACTGAAGGGGCATTTGAAAGACCAAAAGGCATCACCAAATACTCAAAATGGCCCTCGGGCGTATTAAATGCGGTTTTCCACTCATCCCCCTGCTTGATTCGCACCAAATTATACGCCCCACGGAGATCAATCTTAGAGAACCACTTGGCCCCCTTTATACGAGCAAACAAATCAGTAAGCAGTGGTAACGGATATTGATATTTAACCGTGATTTTATTCAAAAGTCGATAATCAATACACGGCCTCAAAGAGCCGTCTTTCTTAGACACAAAGAAAAAACCGGCTCCTAAGGGAGATGACGAAGGACGAATATGTCCCTTTTCCAAGGACTCCTTTATATATTCTCGCATAGCAGCGTGTTCAGGCACAGACAGATTAAATAAACGACCCTTAGGGTATTTACTACCCGGAATCAAGTCTATGGCACAATCGCACTCCCGGTGCGGAGGTAGTGAACCAACCTTGGGTTCTTCAAAAACGTCACGAAAGTCAGACAAGAATTCAGGAATCTCAGAGGGAATAGATGATGAAATGGAAACCAAAGGTACGTCCCCATGAGTTCCTTTACATCCCCAGCTTAACACAGACATAGCTCTCCAGTCGAGGACTGGGTTATGAGATTGCAGCCATGGCAATCCCAGCACCAAAACATCATGTAGATTATACAGCACCAGAAAGCGAATAACCTCCTGGTGATCCGGATTAACACGCATAGTCACTTGTGTCCAGTATTGTGGTTTATTACTAGCCAATGGGGTGGAGTCAATCCCTTTCAGAGGTATCGGAGCCTCCAGTGGCTCCAAATCATACCCACAGCGTTTGGCAAAGGACCAATCCATAAGACTCAAAGCAGCGCCAGAGTCGACATAGGCGTCCGCGGTAATAGATGACAAAGAACAAATCAGGGTCACAGATAGAATAAACTTAGACTGTAAAGTGCTAATTGAAACAGACTTGTCAGGCTTCTTAGTACGCTTAAAGCATGCTGATATAACATGAGTTGAATCACCACAATAGAAGCACAACCCATTTTTTCGTCTAAAATTCTGCCGCTCGCTTCTGGACAGAATTCTATCACATTGAATATTTTCTGGCGTTTTCTCAGTAGACACCGCCAAATGGTGCACAGGTTTGCGCTCCCGCAGACGCCTATCGATCTGAATAGCCATCGTCATGGACTCATTCAGACTCGCAGGCACAGGGAACCCCACCATAACATCCTTAATGGCATCAGAGAGACCTTCTCTGAAAATCGCCGCCAGGGCGCACTCATTCCACTGAGTAAGCACAGACCATTTGCGGAATTTTTGGCAGTATATTTCAGCTTCATCTTGCCCCTGAGACAAGGACATCAAGGCCTTTTCCGCCTGAAGCTCTAAATGAGGTTCCTCATAAAGCAACCCCAAGGCCAGAAAAAACGCATCCACATTGAGCAACGCAGGATCCCCTGGTGCCAATGCAAAAGCCCAGTCCTGAGGGTCGCCCCGGAGCAAGGAAATTACAATCCTGACCTGCTGTGCAGGGTCTCCGGCAGAGCGAGACTTCAGGGACAAAAACAATTTGCAATTATTTTTAAAATTTTGAAAGTGAGATCTATTCCCCGAGAAGAATTCAGGCAAAGGAATTCTAGGCTCAGACATAGGTGCATGAACAACAAAATCTTGCAAATTTTGTACCTTTGTGGCGAGATTATTCAAACCTGTAGCTACACTCTGAAGATCCATTTGAAACAGGTGAACACAGAGCCATTCAAGGATTAGAAGGAGAGAAAGAGAGGAAGGCTGCAGTATAGGCAGACTAGCAAGTGATTCAATTAAGAGCACACTCAGAACTAGAGGGAAAAAAAAAAAAAAAAATTGTAGCAGACTTCTTTTTTCTCTCCTTTCTCAGCCAGTAATTTAACCCTTTTTTGGGCCGGTCAAACTGTCATGATTCTCAATGGCGAGAGAACATAGCCCAGCATATATGAGAACTAGCTCTTGGAAGATGGAAACTATACTGACCATGAACTAAACCTGCCGCACAACTAGAAGTGGCCGGGTAGCATGCCTACATTTTTTAACCCTAGATGCCCAGCGCCAGCCGGAGAACTACCTAATCCTAGCAGAGGAAAAGACAGTCCTGGCTCACCTCTAGAGAAATTTTCCCAAAAGGCAGACAGAGGCCCCCACATATATTGGCGGTGATTTTAGATGAAATGACAAACGTAGTATGAAAATAGGTTTAGCAAAATCGAGGTCCGCTTTCTAGATAGCAGGAAGACAGAAAGGACACTTTCATGGTCAGCAGAAAACCCTATCAAAACACCATCCAGAAATTCCTTTAAGACTCTAGCATTAACTCATAACACCAGAGTGGCAATTTCCGATCACAAGAGCTTTCCAGACACAGTAACGAAACAGCAGCTGTGAACAGGAACAAAAATGCAAAAACACACAAGGACAAAAGTCCAACTTAGCTGGGAGTTGTCTAGTAGCAGGAACAAGCACAGAAGGCTTCTGATTACATTGTTGACCGGCAAGAAACTGACAGAGGAGCAAGGTTATATAGCGACTCCCACCTCCTGATAGGAGCAGGTGAACAGAGGGGATGATGCACACAAGTTCAATTCCACAAGTGGCCACCGGGGGAGCCCAGAATCCAATTTCACAACAAAGAAGGTTTGACATAGAAAAGGGTAAAAGTATTCAAATGCCAGCTGCTTAGGTATGTTCACAGATGAAGGATTTGATGTGGAAAATTTCACTGTGACCCATGTTGTATCAGCAGTAGAGTTGGGTAGATCATTTGAAACTTGAAATTGCCACCTACTTCAAATTTTCCATGAACAGTTTAATATTAAAAATCTACTAATTGTCCAGAAAAAGGTGGGGGGGAGAGAGAGAAAGAGGGGAGATAGATGTATTCATCACAGGAATAAGAATCAAAAAGACTCTTTATAAAGGAATCGCCAGGTTTTTCCAACCCCATCTGAGACCAGCATAATGAAGGGGCAGAAACCCTGATTCCAGCGATGTATCACTTACTTTGTTGGGTTCAGCAGTTTTAACAAAATCCCTTTTTTATCTGCTGCTGATCTAGCAATTCTTTGAATGCTGAATTCTGTATAAGGCTGGGGCCACACTTGCGAGTTCAATGCGAGAAACTCGCTCGAGTCTCTCGGATCAAGTTACAGCACTGCCGCCGGCACTCGGGACCGGAGCGTGCGGCTACATGTATTTCTATGCAGCTGAACGCTCTGGTCCTGAGTGTCGGCGACTGTGCCAGGTATAGATGCGAGAGACTCGTGCGAGTTTCTCTCATTGAACTCGCAAGTGTGACCCCGACCTAACTCCACCTGTCATGATTCTCAATGGCGAGAGAACATAGCCCAGCATATATAAGAACTAGCTCTTGGAAGATGGAATCTAAACTGACCATGAACTAAACCTGCCGCACAATTAACAGTGGCCGGGTAGCGTGCCTACGTTTTATCCCTAGACGCCCAGCGCCAGCCGGAGGACTAACTAATCCTAGCAGAGGAAAATACAGTCCTGGCTCACCTCTAGAGAAATTTCCCCAAAAGGCAGACAGAGGCCCCCACATATATTGGCGGTGATTTTAGATGAAATGACAAACGTAGTATGAAAATAGGTTTAGCAAAATCGAGGTCCGCTTACTAGATAGCAGGAAGACAGAAAGGACACTTTCATGGTCAGCTGAAAACCCTATCAAAACACCATCCAGAAATTACTTTAAGACTCTAGTATTAACTCATAACACCAGAGTGGCAATTTCAGATCACAAGAGCTTTCCAGACACAGTAACGAAACAGCAGCTGTGAACTGGAACAAAATGCAAAAACAAACAAGGACGAAAGTCCAACTTAGCTGGGAGTTGTCTAGTAGCAGGAACATGCAAAGAAAGGCTTCTGATTACATTGTTGACCGGCATGAAACTGACAGAGGAGCAAGGTTATATAGAGACTCCAGGGCCGGCGTTAGGGCCAGGCAGACTAGGCAGCTGCCTGGGGCCCCAGTCCCTTGGGGGCCCCCAGCATCTACAGCAGAAGCTTCACTGATAATAGCATTATCAGTGAAGCTTCCGAGTAGAGACTGGTTAAGGACCTGTAGTGACATCACGATCAGGTGACCTGCCATGTGACCGTGATGTCACCACAGGCCATGTACTCTGGGAATGTTTGTAGCAGTAAAATAGGAGCCTGCAGTGAAGCACAGGAGCAGCAGCCACTGAACCTCCCCCATCAGCGTGATAGAAGTGCTGATTGGCCAGTGCCCTGTCCTCCTGCACGGAGCCTCTGAGGGGAAGGGAGAGAGACCCAGCACCTACCAACCTGAGCCGGCAGATAAGTAAAGAGCACCGTCCCACTGTGTGTGCTGCTCCTGGTGACGATGGCTCCTGTCCTGCTGTCAGCAACTCCTGCTCTTGTCGGCAGTCCCAGCAGAGGAGAGGGCAGAAAGGTGTCTGCTGGGAGCAGGAGGAGCTGCATCTGATAGTGTGCATCATCTCATTCCCTCCAGCATAAAGGTGTGTGTGTGTGGTGTGTATAGCGTGTGTCATGTGTAGTGTGTGCTTATGTGAATCACATGTATCAAATGAGCATTTGTTGTGTTGCATGTGTGTGCCGTGTATGTGTGTATAAGTGTGTCTTTGCTTGCCGTGTGTGTGTATATATGTGTGTATGTATGTGTGTGTATAAATGCGTGCCATGTATGTATGTGTGTATATAAGTGCGTGCCATGTGTGTGTTTGTGTGTGTGTGTGTGTGTGTGTGTGTATATATATATATATATATATATATATATATAAAATGTGTGTGCTATGTATGTGTGTATGTATAAGAATGCTATGTATGTGTCTGTGTATAAGTGCATGCCATATATGTATGGGTGTGTGTGTGTGTGTGTGTGTATATATAAGTGTGTGCCGTGTACATGTATGTGTGTATAAGTGTGTATAAGCATGTGTCATGTGTGTATGTGTATGTATATATATATAATTTTTTGCATTATTCTATATAAACATACAGCGATAGTGTGTGTGTTCCATGCACATTTTAAAATATTGGTTGAACAGACTAGAGTGTGTGTGTATATATACACAGCCCTGCTGCTTATAACATTATACTATATGGGGACAGATTGATCTACTAGTGTTCTGTCCCCATCATTCATCCTCAGACGGTGTAAAGAGGCCGAGAAACAAGAGCCAAACGACTTCAATGTTGTCAATCGCACGCATCGAACGGTCTGAACTCAATGCATGTAAATGCAACCAAAATGTGTGAGCGTCATGGTGCAATATGTATGTGAGCATTGGGGGCCTCATTTTAAACTTTTGCCTAGGGCCCCACTTTGTCTAAAACCGGCCCTGAGAGACTCCCACATCCTGATGGGAACAGGTGAACAGAGAGGATGATGCACACAAGTTCAATTCCACCAGTGGCCACCGGGGGAGCCCAGAATCCAATTTCACAACATCCACCGACATCATTGATTGACAGCTTTCTGTGTATGGGCAGAAAGCTGCCAATCAGTGGTGCAGGCGTGGTTACCCTACATGGCAGCAGACGTAGTAGTCCTCTAGTGGTAATGTCCTGCTGATAAAACAGTTATTTTGTCAGAACTACAACCAGCAGCCCAGTAAGTGACATATTGCTCCAATCAGGCACTGTGTTTCAACATCATACTGCTCTTGGATTGAGTGGCAATAATCTGGTGACATATTACCTTTAAATTGTTGTTATTGCAGGATACAGTATCTCAGATCAATAAATCAATCATACTGAGTGACTATGCAGGTATAGTAACTCCCTATATCACTTGAATATTTGGATTAGTATTCACAGATTGAACCTACCATTTCCATTTCAAATGGGTTAAGCACTGCAGTAGTACACCACAATTAGATTAGGCCTTTTTCTATCCCTATGTGGAATGAGCTATGCACCCTAATCTCCTATCTGTACACTGTAAAACAGGGGTCATTTGCATATTTATACCATCATTCGGGAGCAAACTTATCAACTTGAGAATTATCCTGCTATATTTGGTCAAACAGTGAATTAACTCATGTGATGGATGGAACTGCTTTACTTTGATGCACCATATGATGTTAGGCATTATTGATAACTAGATAGTGGCCCGATTCTAACGCATCGGGTATTCTAGAGTATGCATGTCCACGTAGTATATTGCCCATTTACGTAGTATATTTCCCAGTCATGTAGTATATTGCCCAGCTACATAGTATACAGCACAGCGACGTAGGATATTGCGCAGCTACGTAGTATATTGCACAGAGCCACATAGTACAGGTCCTTCTCAAAAAATTAGCATATAGTGTTAAATTTCATTATTTACCATAATGTAATGATTACAATTAAACTTTCATATATTATAGATTCATTATCCACCAACTGAAATTTGTCAGGTCTTTTATTGTTTTAATACTGATGATTTTGGCATACAACTCCTGAAAACCCAAAAAACCTGTCTCAATAAATTAGCATATCAAGAAAAGGTTCTCTAAACAACCTATTACCCTAATCTTCTGAATCAACTAATTAACTCTAAACACATGCAAAAGATACCCGAGGCTTTTAAAAACTCCCTGCCTGGTTCATTACTCAAAACCCCCATCATGGGTAAGACTAGCGACCTGACAGATGTCAAGAAGGCCATCATTGACACCCTCAAGCAAGAGGGTAAGACCCAGAAAGAAATTTCTCAACAAATAGGCTGTTCCCAGAGTGCTGTATCAAGGCACCTCAATGGTAAGTCTGTTGGAAGGAAACAATGTGGCAGAAAACGCTGTACAACGAGAAGAGGTGACCGGACCCTGAGGAAGATTGTGGAGAAGGACCGATTCCAGACCTTGGGGAACCTGAGGAAGCAGTGGACTGAGTCTGGTGTGGAAACATCCAGAGCCACCGTGCACAGGCGTGTGCAGGAAATGGGCTACAGGTGCCGCATTCCCCAGGTAAAGCCACTTTTGAACCATAAACAGCGGCAGAAGCGCCTGACCTGGGCTACAGAGAAGCAGCACTGGACTGTTGCTAAGTGGTCCCAAGTATTTTTTTCTGATGAAAGCAAATTTTGCATGTCATTCGGAAATCAAGGTGCCAGAGTCTGGAGGAAGACTGGGGAGAAGGAAATGCCAAAATGCCTGAAGTCCAGTGTCAAGTACCCACAGTCAGTGATGGTGTGGGGTGCCATGTCAGCTGCTGGTGTTGGTCCACTGTGTTTCATCAAGGGCAGGGTCAATGCAGCTAGCTATCAGGAGATTTTGGAGCACTTCATGCTTCCATCGGCTGAAATTCTTTATGGAGATGAAGATTTCATTTTTTCAGCACGACCTGGCACCTGCTCACAGTGCCAAAACCACTGGTAAATGGTTTACTGACCATGGTATTACTGTGCTCAATTGGCCTGCCAACTCTCCTGACCTGAACCCCATAGAGAATCTGTGGGATATTGTGAAGAGAAAGTTGAGAGACGCAAGACCCAACACTCTGGATGAGCTTAAGGCCGCTATTGAAGCATCCTGGGCCTCCATAACATCTCAGCAGTGTCACAGGCTGATTGCCTCCATGCCACGCCGCATTGAAGCAGTCATTTCTGCCAAAGGATTCCTGACCAAGTATTGAGTGCATAACTGAACATTATTATTTGATGGTTTTTTTGTTTGTTGTTAAAAAACACTTTTATTTGATTGGACGGGTGAAATATGCTAATTTATTGAGACAGGTTTTTTGGGTTTTCAGGAGTTGTATGCCAAAATCATCAGTATTAAAACAATAAAAGACCTGACAAATTTCAGTTGGTGGATAATGAATCTATAATATATGAAAGTTTAATTGTAATCATTACATTATGGTAAATAATGAAATTTAACACTATATGCTAATTTTTTGAGAAGGACCTGTATATTGCACAGCTTTGTAGTATATTGCCCAGCCTTGTAGTATATTGCCCAGCCACATATTATATTGCCCAGCCTTGTAGTATACAGCAGAGCCACGTAGGATATTGCCCAGTGACGTAGTATATTACCGAGGCACGTATAGGGCCAAAAAATAAAAAATAAACATACTCACCTAACGATCCGAGGGCCCCTTGTAGTGTATCATACTCACCATTCTTGTCGCTGCTCCTCTGCGTCCTGCCTCTTCTCTTCCTGGGATCCTGTGCAGATGGTAGTGGTCGGCTTCAGGAAAATGGCCGCTGGATGCTGCGCGTGCGCAGATCGAGATCGCGGCGGACATTTTCCTGAAGCCGAGTTCCATTGCAAGTGCCAGGGCTGGTGGGAGCAGGACCTATGAAGACGTCGCGGTCACATGACCGTGACGTCACGGCAGGTCCTTGCCGCACACCAGCCCTGGGACGGGACCGCACCGCAAGCTGACGCTTGTAATGGAGCGGTCCGGGGAGCGTGGCGAGGAGCGAGAAAGGCGGCGGAGGGTGAGTATAGCAGGTTTTTTTTTTTTATTTATTATTTTTAACATTACATTTTGTACTATTGATGCCGCATAGGCAGCGTCAATAGTACAAAGTTGGGGACACACAGGGTTAATAGCAGCGGTAACGGAGTGCGTTACCCGCGGCATAACGCGGTCTGTTACCGCCGGCATTAACCCTGTGTGAGCGGTGTATGCGGGCGCCGGCAGTGAGTGCGGGGAGTAAGTGGCCATTTTTTTCTGGACTGTGCGCGTCGCTGATTGGTCGCGGCAGCCATGACAGGCAGCTGTCGAGACCAATCAGCGAACGAATAACGTGACAGACAGAAGGACAGACGGAAGTACCCTTAGACAATTATATAGTAGATGCTGCTACTTGCAACTGCTTTTCCAGATTTGTGTCGGTATGGAGAGAAGTCAGCACTTTGCGATGAATTTTGAAAAGAACTCACAGCAGTAAGTTCAGAACACAGATGTGTATTACACTGCAGGTTTCCTCCCAGGGTAAAATCACTGCTCACATTACATTTATAGAACTCAAGCAGTGGGGGGCCTGCAGTATATGCATCACATAGGAGACACCGAGACTGCTCTACACTCATACATCATATAGGAGAAGCAGACCACCATTATACATTTTCCTCTGATTGTTCCACTCCTGGTTTTGCCTTACAAATACTGACAAAATATTGAACGTGTGAACGAGGCATTAGGCCATTTTCGACCATTTTCGACCATTTTCTCTCCATCAGATAAAGATGGTCTGATTATACTAATGAGAGTTTAAACAGAGTGGGATCAGTTTTTCTCTGAGTTGGAGAAATAAAAAAAAGTTTTTCTACCTACTCTATTCAGTCAGTCTGTCAAAATCAGACTGCACTTGGATGACATCCGATGTTTTCCACAAACCCACAGATTTGTATTGCTGATTTTGATCTGACACTCAGATCAAAATTGAACATGTCAATTATTTTTTCCTCAGACCACTCAGTCCGAGAAAAAAAATCAGACATTTGGGCAGCCCCATAGAATAACATGGAGACAAGTACCACAGATCGCACTCATCGAATTTAAACATTAGCGTGCACAAGTCCTTACAAGCACTTCCCCACATAGGCATCAGATGAGGTCACATGAATTTATAAATCGACCTGTATGAACGATTGTCCTACTGTACATGGTCTGTACTTAGCTATGTGTAGGAGCTCTCAATTTTGTTTTGTGAAAAAAATCCTTACTGCAAGCCCAAAGCAGCTACATGAGATAAAATGCTTTAATCCTTTATTTATGACTTCCTAATTCCTTTGGATTTGATGTCTATGATAATACTGCAGTAAGAACAAAAAATTTATTAGGCTGCTGATTGATTTAAATTTAATTGAATTAAGTGATAATTAATTTGTAGTATTTTATGTATTTGTATTTTCTTTAAAAAACTCATTTAATTTTTTTGGGCGGTACAGAAAATTATAAATTTAACTTTAGGAATTAATTCATGATGGACTTTTCTAAAGTACTATGAATATTAGGATATATTATAATGCTGTTAAGTATGGATAATATTCATCATACAAATTGTTACATTCTTTGAAATGACTAAAGGTACCGTCACGCTCAACGACGCTGCGGCGATATAGACAACGAGCCGACCTAAACTAGATCGCTGGAGCGTCGCTGTTTAGGTCGCTGTAGAGACGTCAAACACAGCAACTCCAGAACGATGCAGGAGCGATCCAGTGACGTAACGGCGACTCACTTCTCGTTGTCGCTGGTTGTTAGCTCCATGTCAAACATTGCTGGCGTCGTTGCTTTTGATGTCAAACATGACGATACACGCCGACCTGGCGACAAAATAAAGTTCTGGACTTCTAGCTCCGACCAGCAATGGCACAGCGGGATCCAGATCGCTGCTGCGTGTCAAACACAACGAGATCGCTATCCAGGACGCTGCAACGTCACGGATTGTTGTCGTTCTCGTTGCAAAGTTGCTGAGTGTGACGGTACCTTTACTGTGCCCATCACTACCTACTGGATCATTCTGCTATTGTAGATGCCCAATGGTCTCGTGGTTTGCCACCTCATTAGCTAGTTGTTACCATACAATAGCTGATAACTTGCTCATTACTTGGTGTCCCAACATCTCCAACAGTCCTGTGAATAGGTTATAACCTGCTAATTGTTGGGGTCCCACCTCTGTCTCCAGAAGTCCTTGTGGATAGGTGATAACATGCTAATTATTGGGAGTCCCACCTCTATCTCCAGCACTCCTTGTGGATAGTTGATAAGTTTAACCTGCTCATTGTTGGGGATTCCTACCTCTATCTCCAGCAGTACCTGTGGATTGATGATAACTTGTAATCGTTGGAGCTTACACCTCTATCTCCAGCTGTCCTTGTGGATAGGTGATAACCTGCTTATTATTGGGGGTCACACTTCTATCTCCAGCATTCCCTGTGGATAGGTGATAACTAAAGGTACCGTTACACTAAACGACTTACCAACGATCACGACCAGCGATACGACCTGGCCGTGATCGTTGGTAAGTCGTTGTGTGGTCGCTGGGGAGCTGTCACACAGACAGCTCTCTCCAGCGACCAACGATCAGGGGAAGGACTTCGGCATCGTTGAAACTGGCTTCAACGATGCTGAAGTCCCCCTGCAGCACCCAGGTAACCAGGGTGAACATCGGGTTACTAAGTGCAGGGCCGCGCTTAGTAACCCGATATTTACCCTGGTTACCATTGTAAAAGTAAAAAAAAAAAAAAAAACACTACATACTCACATTCTGATGTCTGTCACGTCCCCCGCCGGCGTTTCGGCAGGAGCGCTTGCTAATGCTGCGCTGCTGCCGAGAGCTTCCCTGCACTGAATGTGTCAGCGCCGGCAGTAACAGCGGTGACGTCACCGCTGTGCTCTGCTTTACGGCCGGCGCTTTACGGCCGGCGCTGACACAGTCAGTGCAGGAAGCTCTCGGCAGCAGCGCAGCATTAGCAAGCGCTCCTGCCGAAAGCAGTTTTAACCCTGTGGACGCCGGGGGACGTGACAGACATCACAATGTGAGTATGTAGTGTTTTTTACTTTTACAATGGTAACCAGGGTAAATATCGGGTTACTAAGCGCGGCCCTGTGTAGCGCCCCCACTGCCGCAGGGCCGAGGGGTACCCGGTACCGGGCCTCTGAGTCTCTGCTCTGGGGTTGTCACGGTGGCTAGACCCGGTCCGTGACCCTGCTGAGGGGCGTACAATAATAGATGTGGTATGGTGCTGAGGTTATGGTGCGGTGTAGTGCCGGTCGCGGTCAATAACGAGGACACCAGGTTGCAGTCTCTTTACCTCTTTACTGAAGGCTTCGGAGTCCTCAATCCGGAATACGGTTAACAGGGCTGTGCAAGTCCGGCCGGTCCGATGGCACCTCCAGAGTTCCCTTTGCAGGTGGAAATCTGTGCCAACCTTCCTGCGCTTGTGTTGTGGTCCTCCCCTGCTGTGCTTACGGGATAGTACCCCACAACTGTTGTGTCTGTTTCTCGTGTTCCCTCACAACTCGATTCTGATGTTCTCCCTCTACATCCCCCTGATCTTACGGTTAGGACGCACCCGTATGACGGGAGGCTCGGAGCTCTTCCGGGACTCTTGCGTCGCCCCACTCCTGTTGTTACCCCCCTGTGTCTTCCTGGGTCTGGGTGAGACAGCCCGCCTGTAACTGACTGTCCTGCCGTAGGTTCGAAGTTTGGCTTGGAGCTCTATACTTCCTCGGCGTTCCGGCCACCGGTTATGCGCCTCAGTAGGATGTTGCCTCGTCTTACAGCACGACTCCTACTGGTATTCTCCTTGTTGCGTTGATCTCGTTTCTCACTCAGCACAATATACCTCGCTTCTTATCCTTTCTTGGGGTACCGCCGCTATATCGTGCAGGCGCGGTCCTGTTACGTTCTCTCTGGTTGCTAGGCCTCTGTCAGGATCCCACCCCTGACAGGGACCCCTCCGAATCTTCCCCTACAACACCCTCTGCCACAAGGTGTTGCCTGGTTCCAACCCAGTCAGCTTTCTGTCTAACTTCCTGCCTAACCCCCAGTTTTACCAGACTGTGAGGAGTGGCCTAATAAATAGAACCCTTAGCTCCCCCTGGAGGCCAGACTGTGAAATGTATTGGTGTCTGTGATACCTGGTCAGATGAACTCCTTCAGTGCCATCAGACGTACCATAGCCCCCCTTAGCGGCGGAGCCACAGTACTGCAACGACCAGGACTCTGGGGCGCTGCATTCCCCCCAGTTAAATCCAGTACTCCTGGACTGGGAAGAAAACAACAATACATGTCAGCAAAAAGACATACAATTTTGAAAATGCAAGTACAAGTAAACTTTTTAACAGAGCTTCCCTTTATGGGAGGTGAGGACACTTGAACGTTACAAACATAGTTAAATACTTTAAATAACTTTTCTTACCCAACCGGGTATTCTACTAAGTGCAAAATCTTTGAACAATAATTTAACATTGCCTTTAAGGATGTACTCGCTAAATCCACTAAAGACCTTCTTATATCACATATAAGGCTAATTAACTTTTATGCATTCTCCTTCTTTATATCTGCAGGACCGCCTGTCCTAACTGCTCCAGACCTACTGCCTCTCCTTTCTATACAGGACCGCCCCTTTCCGCCCGGGCCTACTGTCCTTCCACTACTATACACAGTATAGAACATATCATTTTTCTTTCAGTTCAAGATCACTGAGCCATCTCTGTGTGGCTCCTAGGAGGACTCACTAACTAACCCCGTACGGGTTCACTTCCTGTCCTCATTCTTCTATTAACATTATTAAACATCTCTTACAATCAACCAGTTAGCTACATATAACTTTTACATACCAGCATTATCAGTACTTTCTTTCAAAACATCATCATTCTTTAAGTGCTTTTGATGAACATCCCCTTTAAGAGGGGACCAAGTCTCTATGAGGTAGTGCAACTTCTCAAGCTGCAAGTCTGTTTGCAGTAAGGACTCCGATGCTGGTTCTGCGACCAGTGTCTTTGCAAAGAGTCCTTTCGCTTATAAAACCAGTAGAGAGCACCTTTAAGAAGGTGCAAACTATTTACAAGATCAGTTTTTGAATCATTCACCATCCATGATTCGGCAGTCTTTTTAACATGGGGGGAACAAGGAGCAAAAAGGAAAGTAAAAGCAAAAATAAACAGCAATAGGGATCCCGGGTAAACAAAGGGATCCCTTTAAGAATAACCCTAGTCGGGTTTAAAGCAGCAAAAAGCAGGGAAACAAACAGTTAACTATTTACATGTCCAGGTTTCTGAGGTTTAGTTGGACGGCTTCCAGGGCTGCACCTGGCACTTAACCCTTCTTGGCCTGGGAAAAGTGAGGTCCAGGGTTACACCCAGTGCTGGACAAACGCCGTTAATCCGTCTTTCATGTACGGTTAAATCATGCGCAGCGATGGAGGTCTGCGCAGCTTGAGTATGGGCATTTGCTGCAGCAGAGGTAGCGGCTGCTGCAAGATCAGTCACTGGAATGGAGTCAGCAGTTGTGGCACTAGCAGTCACTGGAGTGGTGTCGGTCGTCAGGGCAGGGTCGTCCTTCATACCTGCTTCAGATGCGGTCCCTCCGGTGCCGGTCTGCTCTGCCTCCGCTGGGGTCTGTAATGCTGGCTGCAGGGCCTCGTGCTGCGACGTTGTCATCTCTGCTTGCAGCATCCCGCTTTCCGGCAGGGCCTTGCTTTCTGGTTTCGGAGCGCTGGAACTTCTCTCTTGCTCCGGACCAGACGAGGCCGCCGACAGGCATCTGGTGAGGCTCCCGATGAAGGTCTTCTTCCACCCGGCCTCAGTGCTCAGCTGCGTCCGCAGGAGTTGGTCGCTGAGCTCATCCACTCCAGCCTGCAGGAAGTCAGAGCCAACAGGTGATGCCTGGCCGCGGTATCTCTCTGGGTAGCTGGGGGAGTCCTCTGCTCCGACCCCATGCTCCGGCTCCGGGCGGCTGGCCATGGCGTCTCCCATGCGGCTCACTTCTTCTTCCTGGTCCTTTTCCCGCTCTCTCCTTCGTGGGCGGTTTCGCTTTCTTTGTCTCCGCCCTCTGTTGAGAACTAGGAGGCGGATCTCAGCTGCTGACGGACACGTCCTCAAGGGGCAGAAATACTTAGACTGGGCGGCCATTGTCTTTCGCGCTTTTCAGCTTGTGTATGCCCACTCCACGCCCTTCTTCTTCTCCTGCGCTCCCCTTAGCGCTGTAATGGCGGCGGTTTTGGCGGGAACTTCTGGCGGCAAGTGGCACACACAGTCTTTGCAATAAGTCACAGTCCAAGTATAATAAATCACAGTTCCAAGGCACACATGACCTGATCCTTCAGGCTTAAGTAGATCCTGTTCGTGACGCCAAGTAGTAGCGCCCCCACTGCCGCAGGGCCGAGGGGTACCCGGTACCGGGCCTCTGAGTCTCTGCTCTGGGGTTGTCACGGTGGCTAGACCCGGTCCGTGACCCTGCTGAGGGGCGTACAATAATAGATGTGGTATGGTGCTGAGGTTATGGTGCGGTGTAGTGCCGGTCGCGGTCAATAACGAGGACACCAGGTTGCAGTCTCTTTACCTCTTTACTGAAGGCTTCTGAGTTCTCAATCCGGAATACGGTTAACAGGGCTGCGCAAGTCCAGCCGGTCCGATGGCACCTCCAGAGTTCCCTTTGCAGGTGGAAATCTGTGCCTACCTTCCTGTGCTTGTATTGTGGTCCTCCCCTGCTGTACTTACGGGATAGTACCCCACAACTGTTGTGTCTGTTTCTCGTGTTCCCTCACAACTCAATTCTGATGTTCTCCCTCTACGTCCCCCTGATCTTACGGTTAGGACGCACCCGTATGACGGGAGGCTCAGAGCTCTTCCGGGACTCTTGCGTCGCCCCACTCCTGTTGTTACCCCCCTGTGTCTTCCTGGGTCTGGGTGAGACAGCCCGACTGTAACTGACTGTCCTGCCGTAGGTTCGAAGTTTGGCTTGGAGCTCTATACTTCCTCGGCGTTCCGGCCACTGGTTATGCGCCTCAGTAGGATGTTGCCTCGTCTTACAGCACGACTCCTACTGGTATTCTCCTTGTTGCGTTGATCTCGTTTCTCACTCAGCACAATATACCTCGCTTCTTATCCTTTCTTGGGGTACCGCCGCTATATCGTGCAGGCGTGGTCCCGTAACGTTCTCTCTGGTTGCTAGGCCTCTGTCAGGATCCCACCCCTGACAGGGACCCCTCCGAATCTTCCCCTACAACACCCTCTGCCACAAGGTGTTGCCTGGTTCCAACCCAGTCAGCTTTCTGTCTAACTTCCTGCCTAACCCCCAGTTTTACCAGACTGTGAGGAGTAGCCTAATAAATAGAACCCTAAGCTCCCCCTGGAGGCCAGACTGTGAAATGTATTGGTGTCTGTGATACCTGGTCAGATGAACTCCTTCAGTGCCATCAGACGTACCGTAGCCCCCCTTAGCGGCGGAGCCACAGTACTGCAACGACCAGGACTCTGGGGCGCTGCACCTGCGCTTAGTAACCCGATGTTTACCCTGGTTACAAATGAACACATCGCTGGATCGGCGTCACACACGCCGATCCAGCGATGACAGCGGGTGATCAGCGACGAAATAAAGTTCTGGACTTCTAGCTCCGACCAGCGATATCACAGCGGGATCCAGATCGCTGCTGCGTGTCAAACACAACGAGATCGCTATTCAGGACGCTGCAACGTTACGGATCGCTGTCGTTCTCGTTGGAAAGTTGCTCAGTGTGAAGGTACCTTTACTACTGATCATTGATGTCCCACAGCTATTTCTTCCAGTCCCCAATGAATGAATTGATCTCACATATGCACAGTAATCACTGTATTTCAGAACCCAATTCTCAGGATCAGTAGGGATCCCAGTGTCAGAACCTGAAGCAATAATCAAGGTTTCACTTATCCTATGGATAAGTGATAACTTTCTATTACGGAAGTAACTTTTTTGATCCCCTGCCGCTGCTCTTATTGTGCTGCCCAGTTTCTCCATCTGTGTTTTTAGCTTTATTCTCTAGCAGTGATAGATATGTAACTGCTGCAGACAATCACCGCATACATTGATGACTAACATGTCATTGCTCAGCCAGTGGTTGTCTGCAGAGGTCACATGACAGTACAACAAAACAGAATTTATAGTAACCGGAAGTACAGAGGAAGCTTGGAGACAAACAGGGGACCTAGGCAGCTCTACGTGAGGAGTGGGAGGAGAACAGATTTTTTTGACCTCCTTTAAACACAATAAAAGAAAAAATGATGACCCAACTGACAATTAATGTCCCATTATATGAATCAGCAGTCCTGATGTCCAGGTTGCTTTTCAACCTTATCCTCTGACATTCACCCACTGATGTACAGGTGTACCTACTCCCTCGTGCTTCAGGGGGATCAACTGTCTTTCTGTCAATTAAGACTTCATCAGTTTTACAAATGTCATATGACCCAGTACCTTCAAGCTATATGACCATGCAACGAAGGGCATCATAACCATGTGGGCCATCCAGGCTCTAGTACTATAACTCAGGATTTATCTAGCTGCTTCTTTTCACAACAATTTATTGTTGATTAGTTTGCTTCTTCGGATTTTACCTCAGATTAGCATGTGTCATTATTGGCAGTCAGATGGAGAGTATAGCTTTTGCATTTGGGGTCTAGGACATCCTAGACATATATCTACATATCCTGTAGTAATTGAAATAGGACTACACCACTTTACACATTACTTTCCCATCTTAACTAATTGATACCGATGAATCTGTAAACTGCTCTTCCACATTTCCACATAAATTCAAGCTTATGAAAATCTTGGCAGACTGTTGTCCTTATCTGAGTACAGACCCACAGCACAGAATGTGCTTCTGGTAAAACAAGATGTAGTGTCATGATTAATTCAATCAATTTTACTCACTGCCGCCAAGTAACTATTTTCTCTTGAGTAGACCATTTACACATACAGTGCTCTCTTGATGGTCTTCCACATTTTTGTTCATGTCTGAAAAAGAGGAATACTGTCAAGGAAGTGTTCCGTGTCCAAAGAGACCCTGTTGACTTCATTGTGAATGGCCAAGTGAATGGCTCTGTCAGGGTTCCAATTGAAATCCTGTCTTTCGGGGATCTTGCTTGGAGCCCCAGATCGAGGGAGATTAGCAGTGGTCTTGTATGTCATTCATTTTCTTATTATTGCTCCCACAGATAATTTTGTAGGGTGGAGAGCCAAGCTAACAGTCTCTTCTGCGTATCTGGGCCGGAACCATTGGGGCTGTCACCAGTGTTTCAGGGGGAAGAGATTGTGGACCAGAGCAGTTTAGGCACCTGACTGATGGAGGTGGCTCCAAAATAAATAGCAGTTTGAGTGGGAAGACGGGACATTTGGCAGGGACCGAGCTTGCGAGTAGTAAGACGGGTAACTCTTTCTTCACGGACCCATGCTCGCTAGCTGTACCTGTACCCAGCCAGCCAGACTGCCGATGCATCCTACCCTCAGCCCAGAGAGACTTCCTCGCCAGGTAGTGACCAGGATAGAGTACAGACCTCTGCTCCGATCACCACCGCGGAGGCACCGCTTAGTCCCATCCTTACGGTGCCTGCTAAGGACCGTTCCGTACCTGTGTCCACTGGACTGTGTGCTCCAACTGCGGCCTTGCTCACTGAACTTTCTGCTTCTTCTTCTGTGCCGCCGACCATCACCTCTGCCACACCGTGCGCACGGATCAGGAGATCACGTGCCAAAGAACCAAGAGGATTCGTCATCGCAAGGAGAAAGTGCATCGCTCATCTGTGGGACAGGATCGGAGACATCTCGCGCCACCTGAGGCATTGCCGTGGGATCTTCCAGCCACCTTCATCCAGCGCATAGAGACTGATAAGTTAATCCATTATATTCTATTGCATTTAACTTCCCCCCTATCCTCCAATCACATTCATTACCCCCCTGCTTGTACCATTAGTGTTCCTATACATAAAGAACCGGTTAACCTTTGTTCTGCCTCCGAGCCAAGAGGACACCGCCCGGAGCCAGAACAGGTGAGGAAGAGTAGTGGAAGTCCCACAAGTTCAGTGTCAACATGCCCTCTGATATGGGCAGAAATGGACGGACGTGCAGTACGATGCCTGGTGGACACGGTCACACAGGTGACAACGATGCCAGAGGTTTATTAACGGAAACATTTTCCCTGGGCAAACCGGCCCGAATGGGGCTCTGAGATAAAGTTAATGGCGAAATTTCGTTATAAAATTGCCTACAGAAGGGGGGGGCAGAAAATACTCAGGTCAATGCCCTGTCCCGGAGGAAGAGTACCAGACCCGGGGGTCAGAGACAAAGAGCTAGAGGATGTGGAGGTCCCTAGATTCTGGAGGTTTACCAGGACGGTGGTAGCAACGCAGGGACAGATACATAACCCAGTCCAAGATGACATACTGGGACGAACTCGAGATGAGTGGGTTCAGTTTCAACAGGAAGATGATGAACTGGCTTTGTTAAGACGATGTGTGGCTTCACAGAGACTACCAAGCTTGTCAGAAAAGGGGACCTTGTCCCCGAAGTGTTGCGGATCCTACGACAGTGGGAGCAAGTATGGATGAAGAACGGCTTACTATATCGGACTGAACAACTGCGGACTGAACTGAATGTGACCTGGCAAGTCCTCGTTCCAACAACGTCATTGTCTGAAATTGCTGTCGCTGCACATGAGCAAGAAGCCCACTTTGGTTCAGAGAAGACCTTCCAATGGCTACAACGGTTCATCTTCCATCCTCAGTTGAAGGTGAAAGTGGACGAGGCCTGTAGAAAGTGCTGGACATGTGAGCTGCCTAAGCCTCCAGAACAGAAGGCTCCTGTTCACTCCATTATAACCTCCACTCCTCTGGTACTCTTGACAATAGACTATCTAACCATCGCTCTAGCCCATCAGGGCTACGAACATTGCCTGGTAATGGTGGATCATTTTACAAAATTCGCCGTGGTGATTCCGACATTGGATCAGACTGCAGAGTCCACTGCGTATGCAATGTGTAAGAACTTCATTCAACCCTATGGGTGTTCAAAGAGAATTCACTCCAATCAGGGAGCTTGTTTCTTGGGAAAGATAATGGATGAATTGCACCATCTGTACTGGATTGACAAATCCCGCACCACACCGTACCACCCTCAAGGTAATGGTGCATGTGAACGATTCAACCATACACTGATTCAGATGTTAAGTACTCTAGAGGAAAATCGGAAGGCCCGGTGGCCAGAGTATGTTTCTGAACTGGTGTGGGTGCATAATAATCGAATACACCGAACCACGGGATATACACCTTACTCCCTTCTGTTCGGCTGAGATGGAAAAGGAATCACTGAGTTGGCATTGGACCCAGAAGAGGACTACCCACGGACGGCGGTGTCCTCCTGGGTTCGAGAACATCGACATCACCTGCAGACCTAACACCGGTTGGTCCAGACCAGGTTACAGGAGCTAGAACATACAGAGAGGACCTCGTCTGGAGCAACAGAGTTTCGAACTGGAGACCGTGTCTTAGTATGGGAGAAGCTCCCTCACGACAAGCTGGAAAATCATTGGGAGAAAGACCCGTATCGGGTGAAGAGAAGAGTTAGTCCAGAGGAACCTGTCTACGAAGTTCAACCTGAAGGAAAAGAAAATGCCCCTACTCGAATTCTTCATTGGAACATGCTCTGACCCTGCTTGTCTAAGAACCCTGTTCGAGTAGAAGAGGAACCCGAGGCTCCTGAGATGGTCCATACGCCGGTAGAAGCAGAGGACGAGGAAGGGGGTGAAGGATTAAGCTCCGAGAGGTTAGAACCAGAGGATGCAAGCTCCCCACAGCCAGATTCGGCCCCACAAGAGGGCTCCATTACATCTTCTGAACTGAGACACTCCGAGTGAACAACAGCTGGCAAGCCCCCCAATCGCTATGACCAAGAGAATGTCGTCTGGCAACAATTTGCACAGAAAAAGAGAAGACGATCACACACTTCTCAAAGAGTCTCACCCGTGGAATGGCGAGGAAAAAGTGCGGGGGAAGTGTAGGATGGAAAGCCAAGCTAACAGTCTCTTCTGCGTATCTGGACCAGAACTATTGGGGCTGTCACCAGTGTTTCACCGGGAGGAGATTGTGGACCAGAGCAGTTCAGGGCACCTGACTGATGGGGGCGGCTCCAACATAAATAGCAGTTGGAGCGGGAAGACAGGACATTTGGTGGGGACCGAGCTTGTGAGTAGTAAGATGGTTAACTCCCTCTTCACAGACCCACGCCCGCTAGCTGTACCTGTACCCCCAGCCAGCCAGACGCCGACACATCCTATGGTCAGCCCAGAGAAATTTTCTCACTGGGTTGTGAACAAGATAGAGTACGGACCTTTGCTCCGCTCATCACCATGGAGGCACTGCTTAGTCCCATCCTTGTGGTGCCTGCTAAGGACCGGCCGGTGCCTGTGGCTGTGTCCGCTGGACTGTTTGCTCCTACTGCGGCCTTGCTCACTGAACCTTCTGCTTCTTCTTATGTGCCGCTGACCATCACCTCTGCCACATCGTGTGCACGGATCAGGAGATCACATGCCAAAGAATCCAGAGGATTCGTCATCGCAAGGAGAAAGTGCATCACTCATCTGCGGAACTGGATCGGAGACATCTCGCACCACCTGAGGCGCCACCATGGGATCTTCCAGCTACTTTCCTCCAGTGCACAGAGACTGATAAGTTAATCCTTTATATTCTATTGCATTTGACTTTCCCCCTATCCTCCAATCACATTCCTTACCCCCCTTGTACCATTACTGTTTCTATACATAACCTGTTAACCCTTGTTCTGCCTACTGTGTGTCATTGCATTCTATGCACCTTCTAGCATCCTACAATTTCATCACACCAAGCTGATTGCCTATTGCAGATTCAGTCTTCCCAGCCTAGTGCAGGGCTACAATTTTGTTTCTGGTGTTCTTCGACAGCCCTTTGGTCTTCACCACAGTGGAGTTTGGAGTGTGTACCCCTTTAACAACCATCGGACCCGGTTCTGAAAAACCCCTAAGCCCTAGCGGGCCCTCCAACTACCTGTATATCTGCAGGTAAATAGCATTTCTGTAGTTGACAGGTTCCCTTTAAAAAAAAAATTAAATAGTAACTGCTTTTTAGTAAAGCCCAAAACTTGTCCTGGTCCTCTTTATTCTGTTACCTAATTGAATGTCCAGAAAACAGTCAATATTAATCTTTGTGTAAATAGCAACAAGAGAAATTTTAAAGAATTTCAGAATGTGATTTAGAGAACTGTGTACAGTGTATTTTACGTGGTTCCCATTTTGTTTTATTAATATTCCCAAAACATCCCTAATCTTTTAGGAACTGCTTGTGGATTTCAAGACAACAATGAGCACACTTTTCCCAGTTTATCTTTTAAGTTATTAATGTATTATCATCATGTTTCATATCTTTTTGTTGCAAAAACTAAAATTGGTTAAAGGGATATTCACAACTTGGCAAATTATCGCCCCTCAACAGGATAGGTGATAATAACTTGTTGATTTGGGGGGTAAGGGAGGGTTCTACCTCTAGGATACCCACCTATCCTGAAACCAGGGCTCTGATATGCAGATCAGGATGGAATGGTGGTCCTGCAAGCTGCCGATGTTACAGCGAATTTCACCCATTACATTCACGACAATTGCTCTGCAGGACTTCCATGAAACCTGAACCTCTTTTCTCCACAGGGGAGATACTTTTGAGTTCTTTCCCTTGGACTATACCATCATTCCTCACTAATTTCTGTATATTTTAGGAGAAAAAGGAAAAAATGTATAGACTCTTGTTTGCTCTGTTTTACTGGAGTTTTATCTATGTGGTTTCCTTGCAGAAGTCTTTGGATGTGCTGACTCATATTTTACTACTGTAGACCCCCCACATTCACTCCATAGCCTCTATTCATCTTATTTAACCTTATTTCAATTAACGCCAATGACATCTTTTTTTAACTCCATCTGCTTCCAGTAGGCCTGCATTCCTTGAAATAACTCCCATCCTCCAGGGACAAGTGACTGCAACTGTGCTCCTTGAAAAAACATTGTAACCCTAACTTCAACTACTTTCAATATCCCTTAGGGATAATCTAATAAAGGGAAATGAAATAGCCAACCAGTGGGAGGCCTGAAGAATTCATTAGTGGGTCATCTGATTATTGAAGATGTTCGTGGTAGCAAAACATTCCTTGTTGTTTGTAAGGACTCCAGAACAAGACCAAACAGAAAGACAAACAGCACGGGGTTAAAAATGATGCATATTGTGTTGCATAGAAATGGTGGTAATTAAAACAAATGGGCTGCAGTTCATTTATCTAATTTCAGATGTCCATTTCTAAAACTTTTCTCATAGTTAAGCAACAGTAAATGATTTGTGCATAAACATTCTCAGGGACCTTAGATATGATTGCTTACATGCATAAACAATATAAGAAGATAAATGCTGTTTGTTCCACCTTGTGTCCCCATCAGCTCGGTTTGATATATTTTAACTAATTTATTGATGCTTGCCACCCCTCTATGATCATCTTGTGAGTATCATTCTGAAAAGATTTCAGAAGTTAAAGGGGTTTTCCACTTTCAGAAAAAGTGGACCCCAAATGCTTGCTGGCATATAAAATAACAAAAACAGATGGTACGCACCCACCACCACTTCATTGACGGATCTCAGCTGTAGCCCAGATCTCTATTTTCTTGCTGTAGCGGTAACGTCAGATTGATATCGTGCAATACAGCAGCAGCCAATGAGTCTACCAATGAAGATGGCATGAGCTGCTAAACTCAGTGATTGGCTGCAACACAGATGACACAAAACAGGAACCAGAGCAATAGCTGAAAGCTGGTGCTGGAATGGTGGAGGTTAAGTACAATTTAGCTTCACTATTTATATGCCTGCAAGTGTTTTGGGTCGACTTTGCTGAAAGCAGAAAATGCATTTAACCCCTTTACCCCCAAGCCTGTTTAATTTTTATGCCCTTAAATCGGAGATTATGTCACACAAAACAGTTATTAAATAACATTTCCCACATGTCTACTTTACATCAACAACATTTTTGAAATCTAATTTTTTTCTGTTAGAATGTTAGAAGGGTTCAAATTTGGCCAGCAAGTTTTCATTTATACAACAACATTTACAAAACCTTTTTTTAGGGACCACATCACATTGGAAGTGACTTTGAGGAAGTCTATATGATAAAAAATACCCTAAATCCTCCATGTGCTTCATAGGAATGAATGGAATGTGGAAGGAAAAAATTATCATTTAACTTTTTTCACAAAAATTTAACTTTAGACCAATTTTTTTATTTTCACAAGGGTGACAGGAGAAAATGGACCCCAAAGTTTGTTTTGCAATTTCTCTCGAGTACGTTCATACCCCATATGTGGAGAAAAACTACTGCTTGGGGCACAGCAAAACTCATAAGGGAAGGAGCGGTATTGTACTTTTGGAGCACAAAATTGGCTGGAATCATTAGCGGATGTCATCTCGCATTTGGAAAGCTCTTGATTTGCCTAAACAGTGGAAACCCCCACAAGTAACCCCATTTTAGAAACTAGATGCCTGATGGAATTAATCTAAATGTGTGGTGAGCACCTTTAACCCCCAGGTGCTTCACAGAAGTTTATAACGTAGAGCCGTGAAAGTAAAAAAAAATCACATTTTTTCCATAAAAATGATTTTAGCTCCTAATTTTTTTTATTTTCACAAGGGAGAAAAAGGAGAAAATGGACCCCAAAATATGTTTTACAATTTCTCCTGAGGACACTGTTAACCAATATGCGAGGGGAATACTACTGTTTTGACTCACGGCAGGGCTCGGAAAGGAAGAATAGCCATTGTACTTTTGAAGCATAAAATTGGCTGGAATCACTAGGGGATGCCATGTTGTATTTGGATAGCCTCCAATGTGCCTAAACAATGGAAACCCCCTACAAGTGAAATGTATTTTGGAAACTAAACCCCTCAATTAATGAATTGAGATGTGTGGTGAGCATCTTGAACCCCCAGGTGCTTCACAGAAGTTTATAACGTAGAGCCGGGAAAATTACAAAAAATTTCCCACAAAAATACTCACATTTCTTTTTTCATAAGGGTATCAGGAGAAAATGGACCCAAAATTTGTTGTGGAATTACTCCTGAGTACACAGATACCCCATATGTGGGGGAAAATTCCTTTTTGGGCGCATGGTAGGGCGCGGAATTGACATTTTGGAATGCAGACTTTGATGGAATGACCTGTGAGTGTCATGTTGCATTTGGAGAGCCCAAGATGTGTCTAAACAGTGGGAAACTAGAAACCTCAAGAAATGTATCTAGATGTGTGGTAACCACTTTGAACCCATGGGTGCATCATAAAATTTTAAAACGTTGATCTGTGAAAATGAAAAAAATTATTTTTCCCACAAAAATGATATTTTAGGCCTGATTTTTTTAATTTTCACAAGGATAGCAGGAGGAAATGGACCCCAAAATTTCTTGCGCAATTTGTCTTGAGTACACCAATGCCACATATTTGGTCGAAAACTAATTTTGAGGCAGAGTGCAAAACTTGTAAAGGAAGAAGCGCCATATTGGAGTTCAGATTGGCAGAGACTCTGAGGTGCTAGAACAGCAGAAACCCACCATAATTGACCTCATTTTACAAATTACACCCCGCAAATGAATTCATCTAGAGGTTCAGTGATCACATTGATACCAAATGTGCCTCACAGAAATGTTTTTAATTTTTCAAAGGGCTAATAGGAAAAAATGGACGTCAGTTTGATGTAAAAAATTCTCCTGATAGCACTAATGTCCCACATGTAATTGGGAAATACTTTTCAGGCATAGTACAAAGATCAGAAGGGACGGAGCGCAATATTGTAGTGCAGATTTTACTGTTATGGTTTGCGTGTGCCATGACCCTTTGGGAGAGTCCCTGAGGTGCCAGAACAGTAGAACCCCCCACAAGTGACCCCATTTTACAAACTATACCTCTCAATAAATTCATCTAGGGGGCAGTGATCATATTGACACCACAGGTGTGTCACAGAATTTTATACCATTGGGCAGTGAAGAAAAAATAATTACATTTTTACCACAAAAATGTTGTTTTAACCACAGTCCATGCTGCATAGATAGAACACAAACAAGACTGAGCATATTAAAGCAAAGAAAGGAAAAAGAGTATTTTAACGATGATTAACAATTTTTATTGATACAGATATCTAAAATAGGTTAAAACAGAGTAGCACTACTAAATGCAGGACCACAGGGGGTTAACTGTATATGAGCAAGGCAAAAATTATTTCCAAATTAAATAAGACTGCTTCCACAGTGCCTCCATTGGCCTCATTTTAGGGAATCTTCTTCCTGGGTTGGCGCCTGAATCATGTATTTCAGAGATTTACCCGGAAACCCCAGTGTAAGTGCTCAGCATAGAGCGCAGGATAAATGTGAGCCGAGCATTACTGTGATCTTTGGGAGACAGAATGAAAAAGTCAACAGCAGGTGAAGAATTTATTTTATTTATTTTTTAACACAATCTCTCATGATGTATAAGTGATTAGGATACTTTATTCTTCGAGTCAGTGCGATTACAGCAATGCCAGGTGTTTTGCTGCTATCACACACTAAAAAATGCTTTTTATGTATCGCCATATTTTGAGAGCTATCATTTTTCCATATTTCTGCTGACTGAGTCATGTGAGGGCTTGTTTTTTTTTCGGGACGAGTTGTCGTTTTATTGGTACCATTTTTGAGCACATCACATTTTTTTATCTCTTTCTATTCCTTTTTTTGGGAGGCAGAATGAACAAAAAACAACTATTCAGGAATTGTGTTCTGGATTTTTTTATGCCGCTCCACATGTGGTAAAATTGATAAGGCAGTTTTATTCTTTGGGTCCGTATGATTACACTGATACCAATTTATACAATTTTTTTTATGTTTTTGTGTTTTTACACGATAAAAACTATTTTATTGAAAAAATAGTTATTTTGCATTGCTTTATTCTGAGAGGTATAACTTTTTTATTTTTCTACTGATAGAGATTTGTGGCGGCTTGTTTTTTGTGGGACAAAATGACATTTCCAGCTATACCGTTTTTATTTATATTTGACTTTTGGATCACGTTTTATTTCACTTTATGTTCGTCAGTATGATAAAAAAGCTTCATTTTTGGCCTCGTTTTTTATTTTCATTATTTATGGTGTTTACTGAAGCAGTATACTAGTGTGACAGTTTTATTTTTTTACATAAAAATAGAAATTTATAGGTACAATATATTTGTATTTATTTTTTATTATTTTCAGATTTTTTTTTACTTCATCCCACTGTGAGACTCTCACTTTTACAGCTCTGATCGCTGTCATAAACCATTGCAATACACGAGCATTGCAATGGCTGTTATAAGCCATGCACTGCACATGATCTAACTAACTTTTTAGAGCCTGGTGACCTGAATGTGCGGGCACCACTCCTGGCAGTGAGTGTCCGGTGTCAGCTGTGATATCAGTCGATCACCTAGCGGCAATTGCGCGAACGTAGTTTCTGTGGGCACAAAATCACCGGGACGTACTGGGTACTTCCAAGGTTGGGAAGGAGTTAACAGAGATGAGCAGGTTAATCCACGAAGCATCGAGTTTGAGAAAAAGTTCCTGAAATTTGCGGTATTTTGAGAATCGATTAGCAAAAAAATTTAAAAAAATTGCTTGGCACCATTTTGCGCACAGGCGTCCCTATAATGTCCTGCAACTATGACATTTTACGGATTATCATGCAGTGGTGGTCAGTAGCTGAGCCATCATAGATCAGTGGCTCCCAGTGGAACACAGCTTGTATGGCAGAGTCGTTTTCCATCTTAAGTTGTAAAGCGCTGGGGAATATGTTGGTGCTATATAAATAAAATTATTATTATTATTATTATTATTAAGGCCGGCGTCACACTTACCGTATGAAAAATCGGTCCGATTCTCTCGGCCGAAAGTCACACAAGTGTTCTCCGTATGGTCATCCGTGTGTCAGTATGACATCTGTCTTTATATTTCTCATTTGGTTCCCTCATTGAATTTAATGGCTCCAATTGGATAAAATGAGGAAAATGTGTGCGGATTTCTCGAAAGTGACAAGGATGGTCCATGTGGTGTCCGATTTTTTCTCGCACCCATAGACTTGCATTGGCGAGACTCGACCGTTATACATGTACAATCGCAGCATGCTGCGATTTCACTCGCACGTAGAATACGTATGAAGACACAATCATAGAATAACATTGGTCCGAATTCAATCCGATTTTTTATCAGATTGCATTTGTCCGATATCATCGCAAGTGGGCATCAGCCCTAAGGACTCATACAGAACTGTGTGGAACTTCATATACTTGTACAGAGACCTGCGGAAAGTCCATGCATTGCAGTTTCTGATGAGATCGAGATCCAAGTACACCTGCAGGAGCTCTTAGCCTCTTCCTCCTTTAATTTGTATGTTTTTTATGGTCAGCGGGGTCTTTTCTGTTGACTGTAGTGTGTAAGCTTTTATAGTCATTGGGGTTTGCTCTCTTTTTGGCACGTAAATTGTAAGCCTTTTTGGTTAGTGGGGTTCACTCATGCTCACCTCTCTCTCAGGTGCATTTAACACACAGTTAAAATCTTTCTAGTATTGAGGTTTGTGCAAATTTATTTGCCTCAAATCAAATTTTTGGATAAAATTTGGTGAATTTGGGCAAATTCGAACATCAAAAGATCCACTCATCTCTACGTTTAATTTAAAATGTTGTAATTTATGCAGTGCTTCTTGGATTTTTAGTATTAAATCTGTTGGAGGTGATCGAATTGATCTGCTTCGAATCTAGTCAAATTTCATGAAATATGCAGGACTTGGTGAATATGAAAATGTTGAGCTTCAATTTGCTCAGTTGGCAAAAAAAATGTCCGCTACTATTTATATGAAAATCTCTAGCAGATAGAATAATCAGCTGCAAATAAAGTAAAATAAGACAACCAAGAGAGATTATTAAAGGTACTATAAAAGATGTGTGTAGTGAAAATAGAGGCCACTTTAGGGTCTTTAGGATAGGATGTTAGGTTGCACAGCACATTATTACAGTTATGGATTGAAAAAAGGCCTATATCAGAATATGGTGTACTATTGCAGAGATGAAAAAATACACCAATTCAAGGGGGGGTGCAGCACCTGCAGAGTCTATGTGACTATGAATTGATAGTTCTATGATTTATTGTAGTTCAGCAAATTAACAAAACCTTTTTTATTTTACTGAAGTAAAATACTGCAACTTATCTGTCATAGAAACTTTTGGAAGTGAGCCTACCTACATTTTCTTGTAATGTCCTTTTTGATAAAAGCCATGGGGGAGTAATAATTTTATATTTTTAAATCTTTAACCCCTTCCCGACATGCGCCATACATATACTGCTCTGAGGAGGCTGTGTTCCCTCAAACAGCAGTATATGTACAGCGGTACAATCGTGTGGCCTCACGCTAAGCACCATGGTGATCGGGTGCAGGTGTCAGCTCTATGTGACAGCCAGAGGTGTATCTAGGGTTTCTGGCACCCAGGGCAAGAATTGAGCTTGGCGCCCCCCCCCAGAACATATGCGATTTTCACACTTAGCCATGTACCGGCGAGCTCCTCTCCCTAATGCTCCCAATGTTCAGTGAAAAACTGAGAGAAGCAGAAGAGAAGCTCGTTGTCACAGGACCATACGTATGAAAATCGCATATGAGTGAGGTGTCCATGTGACGACGACTGGAACCTGCAGAGCAGAATCCTGACATCGCAGCTTCTGAATTCTCACAACGCATGCACTGCACACTTTTAGGATTCTCCCTGGCCAGTGGACAGTCATGTCAGCACAAGCATGCGATTTGTATACCTCTGGCCACATTCCGACTAGATGTGCCCAGCCTCGCTCAGTTAATTTTCATTGACTGAGGCCACATATGTCTAGTCAGCACGTGACCACATGTACGTAAATCGCCAGCATGAGAGAATCCTGACAGTATGCAGTGCGCACTGTGAGAAGTCAGAAGTCTGCAGTCACAAAGAATGACTGCAGACTCATCACAAACCTGGACATTCCCTTTAATGCTCCTAACATAAATAAAAACATGAGAGTTAGTTAGTATCACAAATAACATTAACATCCAGGTACCTTATAGATGACGTTGTCTCTGGAGCCGTTCTCCTTTTCTTCATCTTGTCCAGACCCCATGATGAGTTTTCTCATCCACAGCCGTCTCTGCAGACTTCCATCTTCTTTTGCAGAAAATCTCCACATGATGCCCTTAAAGATAGACGTGTCATTATAATGCTCCTGAATGAAAAATTGCCCCTCACTATATTGTCTGCATAAAATATGACCCCCACACTGTCCCTCTTATGGTACATGCTCTTTACACTGACCTCTCCTTTCCATACCGGCCCCCATTTTCACACTGTCCTCTCACACTGTGTCCCCCCTATAGGGCCCAGTATTTATACTGTACTCTCTCATAACACTCCCTCTCCTTGGTATACTGTCCCCTCCTGGCTGTGCCCTTACACTATCCCTCCATGCTACGTATGCACACATCCCAACACCCTCACTCCCCGTACTCTGTCCACATATGTTTTTCACATCGCTACCCATACTGTGTCTGCATACATTCCCCCGTTTGCTCCCCAAACTGTCTGCACCCATCCCCCATACTGTTTCCTCATAAATGCCCCCCATTCCCCGGTATTGTTTCCTCATACATGCCCCCATCTTCCCCTTTGCTCTTTATTTTGTGTCCTCAAATCTCCCCCACACATTAAATCCCCCCATCCCCACTCCAAATATCACCCCACACATTAAATCCCCCATCCCCATGACAAATCTCCCCCCACACACATTCAATCCCCCATCTCCACTCCAATTCTCCCCACACACAATAAGTTCCCCCATCTCCACTCACATTAAATCCCTTCCCCACAATAAATCCCCCCATCTCCACTCATATTAAATATCCCCCATCCAATAATAAATCCCCCCATCCCCACTCACATTAAATCTCCCCCCCACAATAAATCCCCCCATCTCCACTCACATTAAATCCCCCCCACAATAAATCCCCCCATCCCCATGCAGCGCCCCAGAGTCCTGGTCGTTGCAGTACTGTGGCTCCGCCACTAAAGGGAGCCATGGTGCGTCTGATGGCACTGAAGGAGTTCATCTGATCAGGTATCACAGACACCAATACATTTCATAGTCGGGCCCCCGGGGGGAGCAAAGGGTTTTATTCACTAGGCCACTCCCCACCATAGTGGGTAAACTGGGGGTCAGGCAGGAAGTTAGATCAGAAAGCTGACTGGGTTGGAACCAGGCAACACCTTGTGGCAGAGGGTGTTGTGGGGGAAGATACAGTAGGGTCTCTGTCAGGGGTGGGATCCTGACAGAGGCTTGGCAACTTGAACGAACGTAACGGGACCGTGCCTGCTCAGCATAGCGGCGGTGCCCAAGGAAGGATTAGAAGCGAGATAGATTGTGCTGAGTGAGAAACGAGATCACGCAAAAGGAGAAATACCAGTAGGAGTCGTGCTGTAAGACCGAAGCAACATCCTACTGAGGCGCACTACCGGTGGCCGGAACGCCGAGGGAGTATCATAACATTCAGCTTCAAGCAATACTCCAAACAGCGGCAGGACAGTCAGTCTAAGGCGGGCTGTCTACCTTAAATCACCTATGCAGTCTTGGGGGGCAACCTGTGGAGAGGGGCGACTCTAGGGTCCCGGAAGAGCTCCGAGCCTACCCGTCAAACGGGTGCCGTTCCAACCAGAACATCAGGGAGGGACGGAGGATTAGCAGAACATCATCTAATCGAGTTGTGAGGGAACTTAAGAAACAGACACAACAGTTGTGGGGGACTTTCTGTAAGCACAGCAGGGAAGGACCACAACACATAGCGCTAGAAGGAAGGCAACGATTTCCACCTGTGAAGAGAACTCTGGAGGTGCCATTGGACCGGCCGGACTTGCGCAGCCTGGTGAACCGTGTTCCGGACTGAGGACCCAGAGATCTTCAGTAAAGAGGTAAAGAGACTGCAACCTGGTGTCCTCGTTATTTACTGCACCGCACCACTACAGCATCACTAATATCATTCATCCATCACATCCTTCACTGCGCGCCCCACGGCAGGGTCACGGACTGGGCCTAGCCGCCGTGACAACCCCAGAGAAGAGACTCACAGGCCCGGTACCGGGTACCCCTCGGCCCTGCGGCAGTGGGGGCGCTACAACTTGGCGTCACGAACAGGATCTACTTAAGCCTGAAGAATCAGGTCATGTGTGCCTTGGAACTGTGATTTACTGTGCTTGGACTGTACTTTATTACAAAGACTGTGCTGCGCCGTTTGCCGCCAAAATCCGCCACCATTATAGCGCTGAGGAGAGCGCAGGAGGAGAAGAGGGGCGTGGAGTAGGCGTAGGCAAGCTGGAGAGCGCGAACAGCAATGGCCGCACAGTCTAAATATTTCTGTGTCCTGAGGACGTGTCCGTCAACAGCCGAGGTCCGCCTCCTGATCCTGTTTGGAGGGTGGAGACCATGGAGACGGGGCCACCCACGAAAGAGACCGCGGGAAGAGGACGCGGAGGAAGGAGAAAAGATGGCGACACCGAGAACACCGCGTGGGACTGACCCGATCCAGCCTGAGGCTGCACCACCCGACACAGCCCCAGATGCGCCAACGTTGCGGGGACTGACCCTCACGGAACTACCGATGGGCCGACCCCCCTTGCCACCGTCTGAGGAGTGTGTAGCTGCAGCCGAGGCTCGCCAAATAGCACGCCGCTTGGAGGCTGATGCCCGCGTGCTTGCTCGGCTGGGCCAGCCCACGGAGATCCATCTATCTCCGGTGTCCCCTGCTCGTCCCAACCCGGCCGCGGCGGAAGGTACGCTGCCAACACAGGGCATGAGGATCTTGCCGGAGGTCGAGCACCTGCGGCACCTGATGACGGCGTGGCGGAGCCGGCCCCAGCCTGCAGCTCAGATTGATTTGACCAGTGTGGGAGAAACCCCGCCGTCACGCTGGGGTGTAGTGGTCTCCTTCAACCCCCGACATGGAAGAGGGGTTATACAGGAGATCGGGGAGCCGCTACAAGTCCACGTGGACCGGGAGGAGATCGAGCCCTGCGAGGGAAGGTTTGCTCGCGACCTGGAGCCCGGTGATGCTGTAACTTATACCAGGTGGAGGAGGGCAACAGGCGAAGCTGGCTGGATGGCGCGGGGCGTCCAGCGGTGCGTCGCGCTCCAGGCCGCTGCTGCAACATCTGAAGATGAGCCTCCCGCTGAAAAAGCAATGGAACCGGACCCGGCGGAGCAGCGGAGAGCCCGGACCCACCATGTACCTTGGGGGCGTGCTGGTGCATCGGTGAAAAGAACATCCCGGCGAGGGATCCTGTCGTTGTTGGGACGGGACCCGCTCCTTGAACCAGCAGGACGACCCGTTGGTCTGGTGAGGCCCAGGAGGAAACCACCTTCTGCACCAAATGAGTAAGATAATACTACTCTTAAAAATGTGTACATAGTTCTTAACTGTTTGTTTGTTTCCTGATTTTTGCTAAAACCCGTCCAGGGTTAACTCTTAAGGGGATCCTTCTGTTGACCCGGGATCCCTATTGTTTTGTTTTTGTTTGTTTTTCCAAAGTTTTTGCACAAGTTTTTAAGTTGAAAAGAACTGCTGAAATCATGAACAGTGCATGATACGAACTTTTTGTACATAGTTTGCACCTTATTAAAGGTGCTCCCTACTGGTTTTACTTAAAGAAGGACTCTTTGTGAAGATACCACTCTGGAACCTTTGCTGAGTATGGACTGGTAGCTTGAGAAGATATGCTACCTCATAGAGACTTGTTCCCCTCTTAAAGGGGATGTTCATTTGTTGCACGTAAATGGTGATATTGCTTTAAGACAGATAGCAATAATGTTTAATGAAAGAAAGTGATGATAATGTTTATATGAGTAAGTTATATGTATTTAACTAGTTAATTGTGAAGAAATGTTGATGATGTTCTCCGAAAGAAAGTGAAAGATAGAAGAAGGATGCAGTGGGCCCGTAGGGGTAGACGTGGTGTCCAGCATCCATGATAGTGAGAAAGATAATGAGAAGGCTTAATGTTCAATAGAAAATGTTTTTGATAATGTTGATAGATAATTAGGATAGAAGGTAAACCCTGAGTCCTCATAGGAGTCATGTAGAGATGGCTCAGTGCTCTTAAACTGAAAGTAATGTTATGTTCTATACCGTGTATAGTAGTTGAAAAGGCAGTAGGCCCGGGCTGAACGGGGCGGTCCTGCATAGAAAGGAGAGGCAGTAGGTCTGGTGCCGTTAGGACAGGCGGTCCTGCAGATTTAAAGAAGGAGAATGAAAAAGTTAAATTGCCTTATAATGTGATTATAAGAAGGTCTTTAGTGGATTCAGAGTGTATGTCCTTAAAGGCAATGTTAAATTATTGTTCAACAATTTTGCACTTAGTAGAATACCCAGTTGGGTAAGAAAAGTTAATTGTAGCATGTTGCTATGATATTTAACCATGTTTGTAACGTTCAAGTGTCCTCACCTCCCATAAAGGGAAGCTCTGTTTAAATATGCTTATTGTTATTGCACTCAACAAAACTGTATGTCTTTTTGCTAACTTGTATTGTTGTTTTCTTCCCAGTCCCGGAGTACTGTGTTTAACCAGGGGGGACTGCAGCGCCCCAGAGTCCTGGTCGTTGCAGTACTGTGGCTCCGCCACTAAGGGGAGCCATGGTGCGTCTGATGGCACTGAAGGAGTTCATCTGATCAGGTATCACAGACATATACATTTACATTTCATAGTCGGGCCCCCGGGGGGAGCTAAGGGTTCTATTCACTAGGCCACTCCCCACCATAGTGGGTAAACTGGGGGTCAGGCAGGAAGTTAGATCAGAAAGCTGACTGGGTTGGAACCAGGCAACACCTTGTGGCAGAGGGTGTTGTGGGGGAAGATACAGTAGGGTCTCTGTCAGGGGTGGGATCCTGACAGAGGCTTGGCAACTTGAACGAACGTAACGGGACCGTGCCTGCTCAGCATAGCGGCGGTGCCCAATGAAGGATTAGAAGCGAGATAGATTGTGCTGAGTGAGAAACGAGATCACGCAAAAGGAGAAATACCAGTAGGAGTCGTGCTGTAAGACCGAAGCAACATCCTACTGAGGCGCACTACCGGTGGCCGGAACGCCGAGGGAGTATCATAACATTCAGCTTCAAGCAATACTCCAAACAGCGGCAGGACAGTCAGTCTAAGGCGGGCTGTCTACCTTAAATCACCTATGCAGTCTTGGGGGGCAACCTGTGGAGAGGGGCGACTCTAGGGTCCCGGAAGAGCTCCGAGCCTACCCGTCAAACGGGTGCCGTTCCAACCAGAACATCAGGGAGGGACGGAGGATTAGCAGAACATCATCTAATCGAGTTGTGAGGGAACTTAAGAAACAGACACAACAGTTGTGGGGGACTTTCTGTAAGCACAGCAGGGAAGGACCACAACACATAGCGCTAGAAGGAAGGCACCGATTTCCACCTGTGAAGAGAACTCTGGAGGTGCCATTGGACCGGCCGGACTTGCGCAGCCTGGTGAACCGTGTTCCGGACTGAGGACCCAGAGATCTTCAGTAAAGAGGTAAAGAGACTGCAACCTGGTGTCCTCATTATTTACTGCACCGCGCCACTACAGCATCACTAATATTCATCCATCACATCCTTCACTGCGCGCCCCACGGCAGGGTCACGGACTGGGCCTAGCCGCCGTGACAACCCCAGAGCAGAGACTCACAGGCCCGGTACCGGGTACCCCTCGGCCCTGCGGCAGTGGGGGCGCTACACCCACTCACATTAAATCCCCCCACAATAAATCCCCCATCTCCACTCACATTAAATCTCCCCCCCACAATAAATCCCCCCATCTCCACTCACATTAAATCCCTTCCCCACAATAAATCCCCCCATTTCCACTCATATTAAATATCCCCCCATCCAATAATATATCCCCCCATCCCCACTCACATTAAATCCCCCCCTGCACCTTCGGTGTCTTCAGCTCCACTGGAGCACTTACCACCGATGCGTCTCTGCCTCTGCTCTGCCATGCGGGTGAGTGACATCAGCAGCGTGATCACATGACCTGATCATGCTGCTGGCGTCGCTCTGACCCGGCAGTCAGAGCTTCAATTGTACTCGCATCTCAGATGCAGTACAATTGAACACTGGGAGCCGGTGCGCTGCAGCTTCTCTGTGGCGACTGTCAGCTTGACAGTCGTCACAGAGAACAGCTGACTCCCAGTGTGGGGGGCGGCAGAATGCAGCCACCGGGGGAGACACTGCGGACCGCTGCTTTAGGCACATGCCCTGGCTGCCCCCCCTAGATACGCCACTGGTGACAGCTGACACCCTGCAGCAATGCCCACGATCGGTGCTAGCACCAATTGCGGGAATTTAACCCCTCTGATGCCGCAGTCAGTAGTGACAGCGACACAGAGGAACATCGCACAGGGAACTCATTCCCTGCGTGCTTCCATCAGGACAACACGATGCGATCGCATTGTCCTGATGGTCTCCATGGAGACTCCTCGGCACAAGATGACCGCAGGGTCCTTCGGGGTCCAGCAGAGAAGGTTGCTTGTGAGCTCCATTTTTTTCACAAATAAATGCAATTCATATCAAATAAATTTTACCACGATCATAAAGTACAATATGTCTTGAGAAAACTATCTCAGAATCAGTGGGATCCATTGAAGCGTTCCAGAGTTATGACCTCCTAACATGACAGTGGTCAAAATTGTAAAAATTGGCCTGGTCAGGATGGTGAAAACAGGTTTTGGGGTTAATGGGGTTAAAAAAATGTGTTGGCAGCAAATTCATTTCTGTACTGTTGAGCTGTTCAACAGTGAATATATGTTTATTCATGAAGGAAAGAATGTGCAGTAAGGCGGTGGGCATATGGATAAGGTCAGAAGGTTATAAAATGTACAAACCTGTGGCCATCACCTGATCAAGATGGCATTCAGCCACCGAAATGCATTGTGTGTTCAGCATTTTAATAAAGGTTTGTACATTTTATAGCCTTCTGTCCTTATCCATATGCCCAGCTCTCCGCCTCACATTCTTTCCTTCATTTACCTACACTCCGTTGTGAGTTGCGGATGGAGCAGCACAGGCATTACCATTTGGAGATCCGCAGGACCTGTGGTCATGTTGTCTAGTCACATGTCAGCTTGGATTCCACGCCACAGAGCTTGACGGCCGGCTCTCTACTCACCGCAGGCTTCTCCCGTGGTTGTGCAGGGATGCATAACCCGGACAGGTGAGTGGATCTCCGATTTATTTTACGTTCCTCTTGACAATCAGGTGTAATCCTAGGAGTGCCCCCTTGCTCTGTTTTTTATTAAATATATGTTTATTCAGGAACAAATATAACACAGCTTACAACTGGTATTTCTTATAGCTTAGGATCTTAACATCTTGTCAGTTTGCAAAGTTTTTTTAATCCTTCACTGGCAATATAACACTACCGATGGTGACAGAAACTCATGCCTCACCTACTGTATCCTCACCCAGCCCTTGTAGATTGTGAGCCCTCACGGGCAGGGTCCTCTCTCCTCCTGTACCAGTTGCGACTTGTATTGTTCAAGATTGTTGTACCTGTTTTTATTATGTATACCCCTCCTCACATGTAAAGCGCCATGGAATAAATGGTGCTATAATAATAAATAACAATAATAATAATGCACTAGTAAGTGTTATTCCAGCACCCCCACTCAACAACTACTTATCCTGCTAGTCCCATAGTGGTTCTGAATTCTTCAAATTCAGCTCTTGGAAGTGGCTTTGTCATAGCATCAGCTGTAATCTGGTCAGTCTCGCAATAAACAAACTCAATTTTGCCACGTTCTATCAAATCACGCATGTGATGATGTTTAACGTCAATGTGGTTCTCACGTTGATCTTCTCACTGTATACAAGTTTAATGCATCCTTACTTGTCTTCCTAAATCACTGTTGGTTAAGTTGATGGCTTAACAAGATCACCTAATAATGAGGCTAACCAAATGACCTCCTGACTTGCGTGGGCTGCAGACACATACCCTGCTTATGCGGATGACAAGGCTATAAACACCTGTTTTCTGCTAAACCAAGAAATTTAACTTTACCAAGCTTCTATAAATCGCCACTTGTCCATTTATGATCAGTTAAGTCACCAGTCCTGTCTGCATCCAAATAGTCTATGAGTTTTAGATCTTCTGTTGCAGATATCCTTAAATGCATGTCTTGAGTCACTTTCAAATGTAGAAGAACTCTCTTAACAGTATTCCAGTCTTTTTGGCACATTTTTTTCACATATCTGCAGAGAATTCCAATTGTTGCTGCGTTATCCGGTCGAGTCATAGTTGCTACGTATGCAAGTGCCCCCATGACCTATCTGTATTTCTCATTATTAGGTAACAGAACATTTTCTCCTTCCAACTTTAGTTAGGATGGTTCCACTGGGGTTAATATACCTTTGGATTCAGACATTCCAAACTGATTCAGAATTGAGTTGATTGTTGTACTTTGGTTTAGAAGATAGCTATAATTAAATCGTCAACATACAGTATAAGAGAATATATATCCACTTTCACTGTTTGACCTCTTTTAAATCTTTCTTCTAATAAGACTGTTTATTTTGGTATTCCATGCTCTAGCCAATTGCTTAAGACCATGGAGAAATTTTTGTAGTTTGCAAACAATATTCTCTTCGATCTCTTTAATATAACCCTCAAGTTGAGTCATGTAAAAGTCTTCCTCAATCTCACCATTTGAAAAGGCTTTTTTGATGTCCAAATGTCTGACAAACATCTTTTGTACTGGAGCTATAGCCATTAGCCAGTAATGTCCTGAATGTGGTTTGCTTAGCAACTGGAGAAAATGTGGCATCATAATCTTCACCATATTTCTGAGAATTTCCTTTTGTGACTAATCTTGCTTTAAAACCGTGAACCTTGCCTCCAGAGTCATACTTGGTCTTAAAAACTCATTTACATTTGATTGGTTTCTTGCCTTGTAGTTTGGTGAATTTCCAAGTTTGAAGTTGAAAAAGGGACTTCATTTCCTCATTAACAGCATGAATCCAATTCAGTTTTTCATGGACAGGTAGTTGTTGCATCTTATCCCATGACTGCAGCTGTGACTCTGGTAGTGTTTTGGCAAAGTAGGATAGATGCATAGCTTGTATACTCTTGTTTGATCTCAACAACCTCCTGCCTTTAGGTTCACCTGATTTTCCGTTGCTTCTTCAGAAGTTGAAGAACCTAACCAAACTCTACATTATTTTCCTTGTCATTTTGAAATTGTAATTGAGATTGTTGTTGCTTCAGCTGGACTACTGGTGTGATGTCATGAAACTTGAGCAACATGACGTTCTCATAAATCATTACATCTCTGCTTATTGTGACCTTGTTCATTTCTGGGTGCAGGATTCTTTATCCTTTCTGGATTTCACTGTAGCCCACCAGGTTACCCTCTAGTCTATTTTGAAGACAGCAAGCTGTCATGATTTCTTCACCCCAATATGCTGCTGGCAAAACTCTATCAAATAGCATATTTCTTCCACTTTCACAAAGAGTCCAGTTCCTTCTTTCTGCTACACCAGTCAACCACTACGACCCCTAGTCTTCTACATCAATACCCTTTGGCCTGAGACAGTATCATCTATATGCTGATAACACCACTTAAATAAAAAAGAACCTATACATGTTTAGTATGTACGAACTCATAATGTCCTGGATAATCATAATGGAAGGTCAGTTTGAGTATTTATTGCACATGTTAAAAAAAAACCAACAACATTGTGGAATTGCCATGTTCCCCTCTTCCCCGATGCTGAGGCGTGTCACATGGATGGCATCCATGTGTGTTATGCATATGCACATGTGCTGGATATTTTGTGGCCCGTGCTGACATTAAAAAATGGATATGTCAGCGTGTTTTGCCCACGGACACACGGTCCATGGAAACACACTGACATGTGCACAGACCCATTTACTTGAATAGGCAAATAGCTCTCTGTTCCTCCTGAGTCTCCCCGCATGGCTGCCCAATGGTATAAAATTCTGTGACACACCCATGGTGTCAACATGCACTGCACCCCTAGATGAATTCATTGAGAGTTGTAGTTTGTAAAATGGGGTCACTTATGGGGGGTTCTGCTGTTTTGGCACCTCATGTGCTCTCCCAGTGGGTCATGACACCTGCAAACCATAAATCCTGGAGCTCCTTCCCTTCTGAGCTCTGCCATGTGCCTAAGCAGTGGTTTACCCTCACATATGGAGTATTAGCGAACTCAGGACAAATTACACAATAACTTTTGCGGTCCAATTTCTCCTTTTACCCTTGGAAAAATAAAAAATTGGGAACTAAAAGATCATGTTTGTGGAAAAAAATATGATTTTTTTTATTTTCTCTCCCGGGCGTTGTAAACTTCTGTGAAGCCATTGAGGGTTCAAAGTTCTCACCACACACCTAGATAAGTTACTTGGGGGGTCTAGTTTCCAAAGTGGAGTCACCTGATTAGGCACATCAGTGGCTCTCCAAACGCGACATGGCGTCTGAGCTCAATTTCAGCAAATTTTTAATTGAAAAGTCAAACGGCGCTCCTTCCCTTCCGAGCTCTGCCGTGCGTCCAAACAATGGTTTACCCCCTCATATGGGGTATCGGCATACTCAGGACAAATTGCACAATAACTTTTGGGGTCCAATTTCTCCTTTACCCTTGGGAAAATAAAAAAATTGGGGCCTGAACTAATTTTTTGGTGAAAAAAGTTAAATGTTCATTATTTTAAACATTCCAAAAATTCCTGTGAAGCACCAGAAGGGTTAATAAACTTCTTGATGTGGTTTTGAGCATCTGGAGAGGTGCAGTTTTTAAAATGGTGTCACTTTTGGGTATTTTCTATCATATAGACCCCTCAAAGTTGCTTCAAACGTGATGTGGTCCCTAAAAAAAATGGTGTTGTAAAAATGAGAAATCGCTGGTCAACTTTTAACCCTACTTCCTAACAAAAAAAAATGTGTTTCCAAAAGTGTGCTGATGTAAAGTAGACACATGGGAAATATTATTTATTAACTATTTTGTGTGATATTTTCTCTGTTTTAATGGCATAAAAATTCAAAGTTGGAAAATTGCAAAATTTTCGCCAAATTAATGTTTTTTACACAAATAAATGCAAGTTATATTGAAGACATTTTACCACTAACGTGAAGTGCAATATGTCACGAAGAAAAAAAAAATCTCAGAATCGCCAAGATCCATTGAAGCATTCTAGAGTTATTATCTCACAAATGGACAGTGGTCAGAATTGTAAAAATTGGCCCTGTCATTAACGTGCAAGCCATCCTTGGGGGTAATGGGGTTAAACACCAAAGAGCACCAGCAGTGTAGATTGCCAATAAAAAACAACAAATTGTATTAAGTCATTATAAAACTATGCAAATCTTCAGTATAAACAATGTGACTGCTAGCCATGAGCAGGGACAGCAAACCATAAAATACAAAATGACACAAGCGCACACAATATCAAGTGAAAGCAAAGCCAACAGTACAAATATAACTTAGTTCTAAGTTAATTAATTAGTTAATTAAGTTAATAAGTTATCTTCTGAAGTGATTAACAGTCGATGTAATAAAAAATGTATGAACTAACAAACGATTAGATGATTGGCCAACCAATAAATGGCTGGTCCCTGCCAGATGTTCTGAATGATCACCATGTAATATATGTATACAATATATAATCATTTCCTATTTTGCTCTCAATGGTCCAAAAGGGGATGCTCCCCATCACTAAAGGTAAGTAGTTAAAAATCAGTCTTTAATCATAAAGAATAAAAAAAATTGGGAAAGTGTTCACGTTAGAAAAGAAAACCCATAATACGCGACCCTTACCCGTAAGCATTATGGGTTTTCATTTTTAACATATGCACATTCTCCCAATTTTTTTTGTCTTATGTGATTAAAAGGGCTAAGTTTTAACTACTTTGCTTTGGTGCTGGAGAACATCTCCTTTTGAACCATTGTGAGCTATTTGACCTGAAAGCCAGACCAATGCATGCTCTGTGCACCACACCCAGACCACAGACTGTCTACCATGGAAATTGGCTGGGATAATTATCTCTAACACATAGGCAGTGAGCCTAATTGACACTTTTTCTATTTTTTTATTTCCTCTTTTGGCTCATCCAATGTGTATGGATCGATTAAAAAAATTAAAATCAACTCCTTACACTGTGTGTAGCCGTCTGTTACCTTACAAAGCATATCATGATCTACCATCTGTAAAATATGCACATTTACTAATAAATTATCATTAGGCCTCTATGAAAAGGTTAAGACAGGGAGAAAAGGGCTTTCACAAAAAATGTAAAACATGATAATGTGTGTTGTTTTTAGGACACATTACCACTTCCTCCATTCTCCTGTTTCTCAAGCCAGAATTCCAATTCTCCTTGGCACAAACACAAAAATGTGTCTTTGACTCATGATCTGGAAGATCTTTACAGACTTTTAATATAATTGCAAAACTGTATTTTTAATGACCATCTACAGCCCCCACACCAAGGCAGCAGCAACAAATGCCAGTAATTAACATCTGAGGATTCCCAGCCAGGCTTCACTTACATTAAAGGGTAACTAAACTTTTAGAACTTTTTTATTATATATTTGAGAATCCCTTTAATTGCAAGTAGATTGTTGGGTGTCCAGGTTATGAGACCCCTAGGGAATGATCACAAAAAACCCAATAGGTGTGCAGCTCAGGCAACAGGAAAGCAAAGCTCCTGTCTGAGCGTGTACACAGAGCAGGGTATGGAGTCAATAGAATACACAGGCCTATGCTTTCTATGGAAACCATACTCTACTCTGTGAGAGCTTTTATCTTTAATGGAAAAAAGTGATCATATCAAATTTTAGCATTGCTACGCAAATCAAATAATTACAGTATATATGAATAGATTTGAAGCTGATGAACCTAAGGTATCTGTGACAACAAAATTTAATTTAAATTATCCAGATGTCTATTTTCAGTAAACCAGGAGGCATAGGCTGTAATCTTTATGTTCAACCTGTAGGTTGAATTGATATTTGTAAATTGATGAATGGTGGTTATTTACCTCTTATATCAGCTCCTACAGTTTACTATACTGTTAGCTTTGCAAAACAGGGATGCAGGGTCACTGAACAATGATGTTTGCTGATATGCTTATTACACATTAAATCAGGCCATGCAGTTTGTTGACTTGCAAACATTGAAGGATAAACTATAAATATGCTGGGAATTTGTGCTTGCTCAAAGCTCTATGGTCTCTATAAGGCAGGTTACAGCTGTACATGCACAAATAGATGCTAAAGGATAAAGATCAGCAATTGGTAACATAAGTGATTTCAGGGATTAATCTGAATATGCTCATTAAGCTCAATAATATTTAATGGAAAAAATTACGATATAAATGTTACGTGTTCCCAGGAATGAGTTATTGAAGGTTTGTTTACCTGTGGTGTAAAAGCAGGTGCATGCCTGTCAGAGGCCTGATAAGAAATCCAGATGAAATACGGCTGTAGAAGCCCAATTGGATAGCAGAGGAGGCTTATCGGCGTGGTTTGCCGCTTAAAAAATAATCTTCAGGAGTGCTGTCCCGCCTTAGGAATTCCAAAACGTGTTGGTTTTTTGGTCCTCTTCTCATCGCAAACTCTTACTGGCACCAAGTGACCGCTGGACTCTCATGCCTAAAGACGTCACACAGGTCCTACAGGTCCTGGAAGTACCCCACTGGATACCCAGGTACTTCCGGACGTGATCTACTGAGCTCCTGTCACCAACTGGGACAGCGTTCCTGAAGATTATTTTTGAAGCAGCAAACCATGCCACCAGCCAATAAGCCTCCTCTGCATTCCAATTGGGCTTCTACGGGCTTCCATCTGGATTTCTTATCAAGCTTCCGAGCATATTCAGATTAATCCTTGATATCACTTATTACGTTATCAATTGCTGATCTTTTTCCTTTAGCATCCACCTGTGCACGTACAGCTGTAACCTGCCTTATAGAGATCGTAGAGCTTTGTACAAGCACAAATTCCCCACATATGCAGGTAATCCATTAAAACAGGTTCTATTCTTTGAAAGTGATATACTTTTATGTACCCTGACTCATAGCGCAAGCAATATATACAGGTCCTTCTCAAAAAATTAGCATATAGTGTTAAATTTCATTATTTACCATAATGTAATGATTACAATTAAACTTTCATATATTATAGATTCATTATCCACCAACTGAAATTTGTCAGGTCTTTTATTGTTTTAATACTGATGATTTTGGCATACAACTCCTGATAACCCAAAAAACCTGTCTCAATAAATTAGCATATTTCACCCGTCCAATCAAATAAAAGTGTTTTTTAATAACAAACAAAAAAACCATCAAATAATAATGTTCAGTTATGCACTCAATACTTGGTCGGGAATCCTTTGGCAGAAATGACTGCTTCAATGCGGCGTGGCATGGAGGCAATCAGCCTGTGACACTGCTGAGATGTTATGGAGGCCCAGGATGCTTCAATAGCGGCCTTAAGCTCATCCAGAGTGTTGGGTCTTGCGTCTCTCAACTTTCTCTTCACAATATCCCACAGATTCTCTATGGGGTTCAGGTCAGGAGAGTTGGCAGGCCAATTGAGCACAGTAATACCATGGTCAGTAAACCATTTACCAGTGGTTTTGGCACTGTGAGCAGGTGCCAGGAAGCATGAAGTGCTCCAAAATCTCCTGATAGCTAGCTGCATTGACCCTGCCCTTGATGAAACACAGTGGACCAACACCAGCAGCTGACATGGCACCCCACACCACTGACTGTGGGTACTTGACACTGGACTTCAGGCATTTTGGCATTTCCTTCTCCCCAGTCTTCCTCCAGACTCTGGCACCTTGATTTCCGAATGACATGCAAAATTTGCTTTCATCAGAAAAAAGTACTTGGGACCACTTAGCAACAGTCCAGTGCTGCTTCTCTGTAGCCCAGGTCAGGCGCTTCTGCCGCTGTTTATGGTTCAAAAGTGGCTTTACCTGGGGAATGCGGCACCTGTAGCCCATTTCCTGCACACGCCTGTGCACGGTGGCTCTGGATGTTTCCACACCAGACTCAGTCCACTGCTTCCTCAGGTTCCCCAAGGTCTGGAATCGGTCCTTCTCCACAATCTTCCTCAGGGTCCGGTCACCTCTTCTCGTTGTACAGCGTTTTCTGCCACATTGTTTCCTTCCAACAGACTTACCATTGAGGTGCCTTGATACAGCACTCTGGGAACAGCCTATTTGTTGAGAAATTTCTTTCTGGGTCTTACCCTCTTGCTTGAGGGTGTCAATGATGGCCTTCTTGACATCTGTCAGGTCGCTAGTCTTACCCATGATGGGGGTTTTGAGTAATGAACCAGGCAGGGAGTTTTTAAAAGCCTCAGGTATCTTTTGCATGTGTTTAGAGTTAATTAGTTGATTCAGAAGATTAGGGTAATAGGTCGTTTAGAGAACCTTTTCTTGATATGCTAATTTATTGAGACAGGTTTTTTGGGTTATCAGGAGTTGTAGGCCAAAATCATCAGTATTAAAACAATAAAAGACCTGACAAATTTCAGTTGGTGGATAATGAATCTATAATATATGAAAGTTTAATTGTAATCATTACATTATGGTAAATAATGAAATTTAACACTATATGCTAATTTTTTGAGAAGGACCTGTATATATATATTTTTTCCTTCTTGAGTTTGTTCTAAATTTTCTACGTGGTATAGGATTCTACTTGCAGCTGGTTCAGAGCACTTATACTAGCACCGCTATATTGCATTTTTTTCTTAAACTATAAATAATCAAACAATGCAGGTAAGCCTCATCACTCCTTCCCCTTGACCTATGTATGATGGCTTGAAGGATAACAGATGTGAACTATTATAAGGGGATATGCTTCTGTAACAAGTAGTGTTGAGCATTCCGATACTGCAAATATCGGATATCGGCCGATGTTCGCTGTATCGGAATTTTCGATACCGAGTTCCGATATTTTTGTGATATCGGAAATCGGAATCAGAAGTTCCCAGTGTGTGGCTCCCAGGGTCTGGAGGAGAGGAGACTCTCCTTCAGGCCATGGGATCCATATTCATGTAAAAAATAAAGAATAAAAATAAAAAATATGGATATACTCACCCCTCTGGCGGACCCTGGACCTTAGCGGTGTAACCGGCAGCCTCCGTTCCTAAGAATGCAGTGAGTTTAGGACCTGCGATGACGTCGCGGCTTGTGATTGGTCGCGTGAGCGGTCACATGAGCGGTCACGCGACCAATCACAAGCCACGACGTTATCGAAGGTCCTTCACTCTGCATTCTTAGGAACGGAGGCAGACGCTTGCAGCGGTGACAGCCAGGGGCCGTCTGAGGGTGAGTATATCCATATTTTTTATTTTTATTCTTTATTTTTTACATGAATATGGATCCCAGGGCCTGAAGGAGAGTTTCCTCTCCTTCAGTCCCTGGGAACCATCCAGGATACCTTCTGATATTTGTGTCCCATTGACTTGTATTGGTATCGGGTATCGGTATCGGCGAGATCCGATATTTTGCCGGTATCGGCCGATCGAATCCGATACCGATACTTTTGAATATCGGAAGGTATCGCTCAACACTAGTAACAAGACATCCAAAAGATCCAGAGATCCAAAGGACAAGAGACTCTTTACAAAACCACAGCCAGGAACAAACTATACGATAGCTGTCAGATCATTATTATTATTATTATTATTATTATTTATTATAATAGCGCCATTATTCCATGGCGCTTTACATGTGAGAAGGGGTATACATAATAAAAACAAGTACAATAATCTTAAACAATACAGGTCACAACTGGTACAGGAGGAGAGAGGACCCTTGGATCATGAGGGACACAGAGATTGAAAGAACCAGAGACTCTTTACAAAACCACATCCAGGAACAATCTACAGATTTAACATTCTACAGGATGCCAGCTTGGGAGACCACAGCCCCGGTTGAAAGAGTACTGATCAGGGGGCGTGGTTTGCAGGGGACAGGAGCAGACGTGTTAATGCAATGCTCCTGGGAATCCCCTATATGAAGCTACTATTGACATATGTAAAGTGGAATTTATGGATTAAAAGTCTTGGAAAATCATCTGGCTCATGCCAGCAACTATTAAAATGAAGAATAAAGTGGATTTAGCAAAGAAAACAGGTTCTGCAGCTACTCTGTCTGCTGTAAGGCCACCAGGCAATATGGCCGCCACACAGGCAGACCTGAGAGGAAAACGCCACAGAGACCCTGTCACCCCAGAACAAAAAGAGCTGGAGCTCTGAAGCATTTGGTCCCCACAGGAAAAGCTGCACAGACCTGCATGAAGAGAGCCCCTTCTGCTCTGGTGTCGGGGAGGATCTTAGGAGTTCCCCCTGACAGCCGGGACTCAGGATGGAGAAAAGGCAGTGGCCGCGCTGAGTCATTGTCAGCTGCTGTGAAGGAGAGGTGTCGGGTGACGTCAGCAAAGACACCGGCTGTGGCTAGATCGCAGAGACTTGAGTGAATATTTATCTCATCATGAGGCGGGTGCAGTGACTGTTTGTTCAGGTAGAGGGCAGCGCGCACACTAAACACGTCATTGTGCCCTTTGACCTGAACGTCACAGGCAAAGGACGAGGAAGACGGAGCAGCGCGCTGCGGTGGAAAGGGGACAGGTGAATATCGGAATGCTCACCCTCCCCCGTTATACTCACCTGCTCCCGGTGCGGTCCCTGCTTCTCACTGACAGATGGTCTCCGGACGCCGGCAGCTTCTTCCTATGTTCAGCGGTCACATCGTGCCGCTGAACACAGAAAGAAGCAGCCGGCTCCGGAGAAGCAGGGACATGCAGAGACGTGCCGTGAGTAGGTGAGTATGATATGACCCGCTGGTGGTATTGCGCAAGGGCCCGGTACCACCAGCAGGTACCATATTGGAATGACCCATCACTTGGGAATTCCAATATGGTGGTCAGCTACTTCTGGCACGGTGGATTGTGGTAGCGACAAAATCGCCGGAAGCTATGACAGAGCCGATTGACAATTATATATTAGATTGGAATGGCTGTGACCAGTCCTCTTATACACCAAGGGATTGTGCCACCCCTAAAGCTGCAAATATTATCCCCGAAACTAAAGAAAAGCAATACCAAAGTATGACCAATGACATGGGACTATGCAACAATTTGACTGACTCTCCTACTGATAGTACTCAGCTACATACTAAAACCTTGGATTATAAATCTATGCCCTCCATAAATGAAAGAGACCCTTTTAAACAAATGTTGGCATATCAAAAATCCATAACAGATGAAACCAGGCTTCTCTTTGTTTAAAGCTTTGAAGAATTAATTAAAAAATATCTCCTAATTCTACCTGTACTATGGAACCAGTTAATAAAAATAGCAACGACATAGATTATCAAAGGGATAAGCTGGATTTAAATCATGACACAGATAATTCTTCTAATTCAATGGAATTGCTAGAGAGTGTCCACTCAGAAGAGTTTACTGAAATGTCGGGTTCCTCTAAATATGGGGATAGTGATTTTACCAATGATACAGATTCTGACGAAATTTCATCCCAACATTCTTCCTCAGAGAATTCTATTAGTCATTAGATTCATGAGCCCATAGAAAATTCCCTACTTCAGCCAAACAAAATTAATTTGGGTCAAGAGAAATTTGGCGTGGGAATATCTCTAATATTTCTTTATTTCTTTAACCCCTTCATGACCTTGGGATTTTCCGTTTTTTTCCGTGTTCGTTTTTCGCTCCCCTCCTTCCCAGAGCCATAACTTTTTTATTTTTCCGTCAATTTGGCCATGTGAGGGCTTATTTTTTGTGGGACGAGTTGTACTTTTGAACGACATCATTGGTTTTACCATGTCGAGTACTAGAAAACGGGAAAAAAATTCCAAGTGCGGTGAAATTGCAAAAAAAGTGCAATCCCACACTTGTTTTTTGCTTGGCTTTTTTGCTAGGTTCACTAAATGCTAAAACTGACCTGCCATTATGATTCTTCAGGTCAGTACGAGTTCATAGACACCTAACATGACTAGGTCATTTTTTATCTAAGTGGTGAAAAAAAATTCCAAACTTTGCTAAAAAAAAAAAAAAATTGCGCCATTTTCCGATACTCATAGCGTCTCCATTTTTCATGATCTGGGGTCGGTTGAGGGCTTATCTTTTGCCTGCTGAGCTGGCGTTTTTAATGATAGCATTTTGGTGCAGATACGTTCTTTTGATCGCCCGTTATTGCATTTTAATGCAGTGTCGTGGCGACCAAAAAAACGTAATCCTGGCATTTCAAATTTTTTTCCCGCTACGCCGTTTAGCGGTCAGGTTAATGCTTTTCTTTTATTGATAGATCGGGCGATTCTGAACGCGGCGATACCAAATATGTGTAGGTTTGAGGTTTTTTTTATTGATTTATTTTGATTGGGGCGAAAGGGGGGTGATTTTAACTTTTATATATTTTTTATTTTTTTCACATTTTTTTTAACTTTTTTTTTTTACTTTTGCCATGCTTCAATAGCCTCCATAGCAGGCTAGAAGCAGGCACCACTCGATCGGCTCTGCTACATAGCAGCAATCTGATGTTCGCTGCTATGTAGCAGAATTGCAGGTGTGCTGTGAGCGCCGACCACACGGTGGCGCTCACAGCTGCCGGGGATCAGTAACCATAGAGGTCTTAAGGATCTCTATGGTTACTATTCTGAAGCATCGCCGACCTCCGATCATGTGACGGGGTCGGCGATGCGATCATTTCCGGCCGCCCGGCCGGAAGCGGTAGTTAAATGCCGCTGTCTGCGTTTGACAGCGGCATTTAACTAGTTAATAGATGCGGGCAGATTGCGATTCTGCCCACGCCTATTACGGGCACATGTCAGCTGTTCAAAACAGCTGACATGTCCCGGCTTTGATGCGGGCTCACCGCCAGAGCCCGCATCAAAGCGGGGCTTCTGACATCAGACGTACTATCCCGTCCGAGGTCAGAAAGGGGTTAATAGACAACATACCAGCTTCTGACAACTACCCATCAGAGTGCTTTATGATTAATATATGTAGAGCCCTTTTAACATTGGCAAATATCTTGGAAAAGGGTACTAATATATTTGAAACAAATTTAAAATATCCGATCCTCAACAAACAAATACAGTAAAAGCCTTTGAGTCTTTTATCAAGAAGCTCTTTAAAGATACATTTTCTTTCATAGTTAAAGACTCTAACTTAAACTCTACCAAGGTCTCTGATGTCCCTCTTCAAGATCCAAAAATAACGGATTATGTATACAAAAATCATCAGATCTCGCTTTCTATTCATGCTCAAAGTCTACCCATACTCTTGGATTCTCTGGAGAAGATTCAAAAAGACATCATCTCCTGTAGAAACTGCATGGCTAATTATGAAGATTTTAAAAGGAAAAACAACATAAAAATCAGGGGAATTCCGGAGTCGGTCAAGCCTTCTCAGCTAAAGGACTATTTCTACAATAATTTTTCGCTTACTACCTAAAAATAAAGAAAAAAACCTGATTGAGAAGGTTTTCAGAATTCGCAGGCCGCTCTCTCTCCCTATTAACATTGCTCGAGATGTTATTGTGTCTTTTTATCCTATTGGGTAAAGAATAATCTCCTTCTGTTGACAAGAGACTCAAAACTTCTTCCATCTCCGTACAACAATTTATCTTTTTTCAAGGACTTGTCTAGAGTTACCCTACAAAAACGGAAATCATTCTCTCAAACCACACTGGAACTCTTACGCGCTGGGATATCTTACCAATGGACTATGTCTTCCAATCTGCAAGTTAAATTCATATCGAAATTGTTCACTCTCATCTTCGGAGGAAGGAATTGACTTTCTGAAAAGAACAGGAATAACATCTTCTGCAGCCTCTCCTGGACTCTCCTCTCTGTTTTCATCAAACATTTATTCCACTTGAAAGGATATTTATTCCACTTGCTATAATACTAAAAGAACCAGACTTTTCTCTCCAACTAGTCTTAGGATCACCTTAAGGTGTTTCCAGACGCGACAAGCTCTCATGTTTACTCGATATATGTATATTACTCATATATTTCATAATACTCTGTACTTTATGTAGATTTTGCATCTCATAATCTTTGTATGATTATCAATACCTGTTTTGATTTTAGGTGCTGAAATATTAAGCTACTCTTAGATATGTGTATTTCTGAAATGTATGTTTGCCTGTCTATTCCTTTTTTTCCTCCTTATTCCTTTTTCCCTCTTTCCTCCTTCCCTTTTCCCCATTTCCCCATGTTTCCCCTTCCCACCCTTTGAAATGAAAAATAATAATAATAAAAAATGATTGGAAAAGAAAGAATACTGATCTGCTCCATTGACCATCTCTGAACCAATGGATACTTTTGGGGGTGATCAGGATTTGCAATCACTGGTCACCTGGCTCCATGGAGATGTTCGGAGAAGCCAGGTTGTGACCCTCAGGTCACATGGCCTTGTACTTTAATGGACTGTCAGCTTCCTGGAGTTGTCGTTACCTCCTCTCTGTGCATGCCACAGGTGAGGGTAGTCAGCCCTGGAAGTCACAGCTGGTTTCAATCTTGGCGAGTTAATGGAAGGGTGAGACTCTGTAATTTTGCACCATCTTGGGTATTTTGCTGGAACTGTTCTATGTGTTATTTGCCTGTTTTGTGGTTCATTATGGTACTGCCACACTGTTTGCCCTCGCCCTGTATTGTCTGAGTGATATTATGCCCCCTTTAAAGGGAGAGCGGGCATTTGGTGGGATGAGTCCTGGTCAATGCGGTTTCGGCTAGCGTGCTAGAGCACACTCTGTCCACCTCCCCCTCAATATCTCCACAGAACCTAATAAGCTAACAGCTAGAGTCCACTGTATTTAGCATTTTTCCTGTGCTGGTACTAGGAGGCTGAGGTTTTATAATCTATTATAAAACGCTTCAATCGTTCAGGTCTTTCTCAAGCTTAATAGATGGCTTAGGAGGCTTAATCCTACTGACAGATTCCCTTTAGGGAAACAGTGCTTGGATGCACTGATTGTATGTAAAAATGCAATGCTGATGTACTGTGGATTTTGTGCCTTGTGCAATTCACAAAGTATATTATAGCATGTCTATAAAATAATAGTCTGACACTTATTTATATGTATGTGTAAAGTGTCTCATTTTTCCCATTAGGCCAACTTATTTCAAGGTATGTCCTTTGGCATACGTTTTTGTGCAGCACGTCAGACTTACGGTACTTTTTTTTATTAGCAAAGGCACTTGCTTTGAGCTTTTGTGTATGCTAAACAAGAGAATAAATTATTATTCTCCCTTCCCTCTACTCTATTCTACTCTAGAAGTATACAACAGACATGTTGGGACTCGGTGTGTTATCCTACAATTATTGTAAACAAGTCAATCCGCAAAAAATCCGCAAAAATAATGAACATGTTGCTTCTTTTTCCGGATTGCTTTTTTTTTGCGGAAAAAAACCCAACATTTGCACAAAAAATGCAGAATGCATTCTAAATGATAGGATGCATAATGTATGTGTTTTTTATGCGGGATTATAGCGTTTTTATCGGGGAATACCGCAAAAAAACGCAAAAAATCCAGAAGAAATCCTGACGTGTGCACATACCCTTAGAGCTTTATTCACACAACCCAATTTCAAACCTTTAAATGAGCAAAATCGACTATATTAAATTTATCTGGCGCTTGTGTGCACACAGAATGACGAATAATGATGAGCCCAGAACGATCACTAATAAATCTTTCTGTGTCCATATATATCATGTTATCGGCAGCACATCTCCCGTTTAAACCAGGTTATGTGCTAATGAGAACAATGGTCCTGATTCACTAAGACTGACTTTGTTCACGCCCCTGGAGTAAAATGCACCTAATTCATTATAAGGCACACAACACTGAATTAGGAATCTTACAAGTGCTGTGCACCTCCATACATACACAAACAGATATGTATATACAAACACAGAACATAGATACACATGTGTACACACAGCACATATACAGCTCTGGCGAAAATTAAGAGACCACTGCAAAATGTTCAGTTTGTCTGATTTTTCTCTTTATAGAGCTCTGGCATTAAGTGACCACCACATCAAAACCCTGTCATGGACAGCCCATTCTCCAGACCTGAACCCCATTGAAAACCTCTGAAATGTAATCAAGAGGATGACGGATAGTCACAATAGTCACAATCCATCAAACAAAAAGAAGAACTGCTTACATTTTTGCCCCAGAAGCAGTGTGAAAGACTGGTGGAAAGCATGCCAAGATGCATGAAAGCTGTAATTAAAAATCATAATAAAATATTGATTTCTGAACTCTTTCTGAGTTAAAACACTAGTATTGCTGTTTCTAAATGATTATGAACTTGTTTTCTTTGCATTATTTGAAGTCTGTAAGTACTGTTTTGTTTTGTTTTCATTTTGACAATTTTTCCTTTTCAGAAAAAAACCCCTAAATTTATTGCTTGGAAATTTGGAGACATGTTGTCAGAAGTTTATAGACTAAAAGAACAATTTACGTTTTACTGAAAAATATACCTATAGAGAGAAAAATCAGACAAACTGAACATTTTGCAGTGGTCTCTTAATTTTTGCCAGAGCTGTAGGTATATTTATGAGTAAAATGTAAATTTTTTATTTATTCTATAAACTACTGAAAACATGTCTCCGAATTTCCAAGCAATACATTTTGCATTTTTTTTCTGAAAAGAAGAAATGGTCAAAATTAAAAACCACAACAGTTCTTTCAGACCTCAAATAATGCAAAGAAAACAAGTTCATAATAATTTAGAAACAACAAAACTAATGTTTTAACTCAAGAAGAGTTCAGAAATCAATATTTTGTGGAATAACCATGATTTTTAATCACAGCTTTCATGCGTCTTGGCATGCTTTCTAAAAGTCTTTCACACTGCTTCTGGGGCAAAAATGTAAGCAGTTCTTGTGACTATCCATCATCCTCTTGATTACATTCCAGAGGTTTTCAATGGGGTTCAGGTCTGGAGATTGGGCTACCCATGACAGGTTTTTGATGTGGTGGTCTCTAAATTTTTGCCAGAGCTGTATATTTGAACAACTCAGCCACTACCTGGTAGGCTGTTGATGGCATTTGAGGTACCCTTTGGGTCTGGTTCTGGTTGTAGTTGACTTGTCATACCATAAAAGGGTTCAACAGGACAAGGTAGGGTCAGCCGACATGGAGCTAGGACACCATTCACGTTTTATTCAGTCAAGTGTCAACCACCACTGTCAGGTAGCCAATTCAGCTCAGAGATATTAAAGGATGACATAGTCACACAGTATGAACCCTTGATGTTCCTAGTTTTGGGGTGTTAATTTTACCAGTTGTGTTGTGGATAATCTGGTACCTCTGATTTTGATGTTAATTTTAAATGCAAAATTTATTTTCCTTTTTAACGTACAAATAAAAGTAAATTTTTAAATAATTAAATGTTTATATATATATACAGCACATATATACACATGGATATATACACACAGTACATGCACACATATGCATATATACAAACAGCACAAACACATGTATATATACAAACAGCACATACATGCAAATGTATATACACACAACATATACATATGTGTGTATATATTGTAGGAGTCTGTACTCACTCGGCTGTGGTTGAGGTAGGCACAGGAAGCAGTATTGTTGAAATGTCCAGGCAAGTTTATTAAAACTGCATAAATCACTCTGGATAGCCAAAACAAACGAACAGCCTTTTCCGGCACAAAGTGAAAAGCAAACAGAAAAATAAACAGTCCATATTATACTGCTGGTCCACCTGCTCAGGTCAGTGTCTTTAACACACACACTGAAGGTATCCACACCTCCAGCCACAGACACTGAATGAGATATTTGGCCTCCATTTTTTTTAGCCAAATCACGCCCCTGGGGTTGGGATATGTGAGCGGTCATTCCCACCCATCTTACCCGACCCTGGAATGGCCAAATAACTCTCTCAGCACTATACGTGCTAGAGCATACTTCCGAGCTTACATCACTGCAGCTAATAGCCGCAATGACACATATCTCCCCTCGAAACCATCTTACAATATCTATACTGTAGTGAAAATAAGTATTTGATACACTTTCCCACCTGCAAGAATGGAGAGGTCTGTAATTGTTTTCGTATGTATACTTCAACTGTAAGAGACAGAATCTAAACAAAAAAAAACCAGAAAATCGCATTGCATGATTTTTGCATAATTAATTTGCTTTTTATTGCATAAAATAAGTATTTGATACAATAGAAAAACAGAACTTAATGTTTGGTACAGAAACCTTTGTTTGCAGTTACAGAGGATAGACATTTCCTGTAGTTCTTGACCAAGTTTGCACACACTGCAGTAGGGATTTTGTCCCACAACTCCATACAGATCTTCTCCAGATCTTTCAGGTATCGGGGCTGTCTCTCTGAGCAACATTGAGTTTCAGCTCCCTCTGGAGATTTTCTATTGGGTTCAGGTCTGGAGACTGGCTAGGCCACTCCAGGATCTTGAAATGCTTCCTACTTGCAATGGCTGTGTGTTTCGGGTCATTGTCATACTGGAAGACCCAGCCACGACCCATCTTCAACGCTTTTACTAAGGGAAGGAAGTTGTTGTCCAAAATCTCGTTATACATGACCCATCCATCCTCCCTTTAATATGGTGCAGTGGTCCTTTCCCCTTTGCTGAAAAGCACCCCCAAAGTATGATGTTTCCCCCACCATGCTTCATGATTGGGACGGTGTTCTTGGGGGTTGTACTCATCCTTCTTCTTCCTCCAAACACAGTGAGTGGAGATAATACCAACAAGTTATATTTTGGTCTCATCTGACCACATGACCTTCTCCCATGCCTCCTCTGGATCATCCAGATGGTCATTGGTGAACTTCAAACGAGCCTGGACATGTGTTGGAGTGAGCAGAGGAACCTTGTGTGCCTTGCAAGATTTTAATCAATGACGGCGCAGTGAATTATTAACAGTAATGTTTGAGACTGTGGTCACAGCTCTCTTTAGGTCATTGACTAGGTACTCCCATGTAGTTCTGGGCTGATTTCTGATCTTTCTCAGAATCATCCTTACCACACAAGGAGAGATCTTGCATGGAGCCCCAGACCAAGGAAGATTAACAGGCATCTTGCGTTTTTTTTCATTTTCTAATAACTGTGCCAACAGTTGATGCCTTCTCACCAAGCTGCTTGCTTACTGTCCTATAGCCCATCCCCCTTTTGCAGGTCTACAATTATGTCCCTGGTATCCTTATACAGCTCTTTGGTCTTGACCATGGCAGAGAGGTTGAGGTGTGATTAATTGAGTGTGTGGAATGATGTCTGACTGTTATGAGTTCAAACAAGTGCAATTAATACAGGTAATGAGTGCAGAGTAGGAGGGCTTCTTAAGGAAAAACTAAGAGGTCTGTGAGAGTCAGAATGCTTGCTGGTTGGTAGGTGATCAAATACATATTTCATGTAATAAAAAGCTATTTAATTATTTATAAAACAAACAATGTGATTTTTTTGCTTTTATTTTTAGATTCTGTCTCTCACAGTTGAAGTGTGCCTGTGATAAAAATGATAGACCTCTCTATTCTTTGTAGGTGGGAAAACTTGCAATATCGTCAGTGTATCAAACACATATTTTCCAAACTCCGTATATATATATATGTATACAAAAGAAAACTCTTCCTTCTCACCCCCCAGTGGGGGAGGTATTTTTTTCTTGTCCGTTCTCATTCTCGGGTCCTCTACCAGAGGCCTGGGAGTTTGAGGGTTCTGCGCAGGACCTTAGTTCTTCCCAGCATTTCGCTTTTCTGGACTGAGAGTTCAGATGTTGCTCCTGGGATCTGTTGTAGCCATATTCCCAACTTAGGGGTCACTGATCCAAATGCTCCTATCACCACTGGAGTCACTGTTACCTTCACCTTCCACATCTTCTCCAGTTCTCCCTTGAGGCCCTGGTATTTCTCCAGCTTCTTATATTCTTTATTTCTGATGTTGCTGTCACTTGGCACTGCCACATCTATTATCATTGCAGTCTTCTGATCCTTGTCTACTATCACAATGTCTGGTTGGATAGCCAATAGAGATGAGCGAATTTGCTTGGGTCCCTGCTTATTTGGCAAGCTATAGCGCTTACCGAATAAGCTGCAGAGGCAACAAGCAGACTCTCCATGCATGGCTCATGACTGTCACACAGCCATGACACATGCAGCTGCGGAGCCAAACAGCTGATCAGCCGGTGCGATCCAGGAAGCCGGGGGTGCGATCCAGGAAGCTGGGTTTCCTATGCAGTTTACTCGGTAAGCGCTATAGCTTGCCGAATAAGCAGGGACCTGAGCAAATTCGCTCAACTCTATTAGCCAACACCTGCTTTTCCTTCTGGCTCTTGAAGACCCACAGGATTTTAGCCCTTTCATTCTCCACCACTTTCTCTGGGGTCTCCCCCCAGGACTTTGGGGGACTTAGCCCATATGCTGTGCAGATGTTCCTGTATACAATTCCTGCTACTTGGTTGTGGCATTAATTGACTCAATTAATCAGTCAGACTCTAACCTCTACAATATGTTGTTGCTAGTCAGCTGATGTGGGTGGTGACCACTTACATCATCCTTTAAAAAGTCACATGACCCATCAGCTGACTGTCGGTGATAGAGTAATCCATGTTCACCAAGCCTGAAGTAAATAGCTCTCTGGTTGCAGTGGTGCATCTGCTGTATTTGTAGAGTTCGTGGTCCTGATTCCGTATCCTCAGCTGTGTGGTGCTTTTCAGCGGGGACTGCGTTAAGTTCGATTTCCCCTTTTCCTGTCTGTCTTGTTGTTGTCCCTCTCCTGGTGTTGTTCACCATCGGCAGTGGTGAGGCTAGCGTCCTTGCTGGTCAGTTCACTAGCCAGGGAATAGCGCTGTGATAAACAGGGACTAGGCAAGTGATGGCGGCAGGGGGAAGGACCCGCTTAGGGCATTAGGGGAGTTTAGGGACAGGCACAGGTTGGAGCTCAGGAGGTGCCTATCTCTTGTTCCTACTTTGAGGGCCTTCCTCTCCCCATTCCATCCCATTGTCGCTGTTCGTTGAGTCATCCAATGGACTTAAGGTCCACATACTGTCATGTCGGACGCTGTTCAGACCAGGTCGTTCAACAGACAGCGGTAATTCCGCTTTTGACCACTATGTGCTCATTGGCGTCGGCTAGATTTTATCTAGCTGTTCCGGGGTTAATTTACCTGATCCTCGGATTGGAAGCTGGGCCATGCCCATTGCCTTTAAATAGTTCTCCTAATCATTGGGCGTCGCCGATTATAGCTTCTGTCTTGTGCGTTGTTATCTCGGTCTGGAGTGGAGAGCTGGTTGTTGGAGATTCGTTACTGGTGGTGTATTTTCCTTTGTCTTTTTTACTTCTTCCTATATTTGTATTTATTTTGCCCTGCACATTTATAGTGTATTCCTGTGTGACTGCGGCGTGGTGTATATTTTCCTTTATCCTTGTCTGTGCTAACTGTGGGTATTGGTGTATTACCTCTTCACTGGGTGGTGGGCGGAGGTTTCAGCCTAGGGTTGAAACAGGAGACAGGGTGAGGTTCGAGGCCTGGACATGCACACCATCAGTGTAAACTCCAGGTAGAGGGTCAGTCAGGATTTCCCTAGTCTGAGGGAAATTGCAGGGGCCCGGGTTATTAGCTCTCGCTCACCTAGTCTCCCCGTGACATTATAATTGGCCCAACAACAAAAAAAAAAAAGGGGTTTCTTTTTTTTTGTGTTTTGTCATGGATCCCATGACTTCCATAACCCGCCGGTTGGAGGCGCTGTCCCTACAGGTCACTGAGTTGAGGGGGGCAGTACAGTAACAGGGACTAGCAGTATCTAATGTGCAAGCTGGAGCGACAGGAAGAGTTGCTGAGCCTAAATTTCCTTTGCCTCAAAAATTTGCTGGGGAACGCAGTAAATTTGTTCCTTTTCGTGAAGCTTGCAAACTATATTTCCTTATACGCCCGATCTCCTCGGGTAATGAGGCTCAGCGTGTGGGCCTGGTGTTGTCATTGTTAAGCGGGGATCCCCAAGCATGGGCGTTTTCTTTGCCATCTGATTCTGCTGCATTCACCAGGGGGAGCGAGTTGCAGAGGATTACTGTTCTGAATTTCGTCGCTGGGTGATCGATACACAATGGAATGATCCAGCATTGCGGAGTCAGTTTATTCATGGGGTTTCTGGAAGGGTTAAAAAAGCCCTTCTGATGTACGAGACTCCTGCTTCTCTAGATTCCGCTATGAGTCTGGTTGTCTGTATTGATCGCTGTTTGCGTCAGGGGGAGCATGAGACACCGCCTATGGGAGAGGGTTTAGGTTCACGTGAGGTTGCTGCAGGTGAGCCCACGGAGCCTATGCAAATCGCATGGGTGTCACATGTGAAGCGTCGAGCCCCTGAGCTTAGGAAGCAGGGAGCCTGTTTTTACTGTGGTAAAACTGGTCATTTTATTAACATCTGTCCTCTGCTGTCTAAGAAAAACGCAACGGCGGAAAACTTCTAAGCTCAGAGGGTGTGGAGGAGACCAATCTGAGCTTATGTATATCCTCCATGGTGGTTTCTCAATGCATGCTCCCTGCTAAGGTTTTTATCAATAACCGAAATTCCGAATACATAACAAGAAAATCTGGGAAAAAATACTAGTGTATATGGTAATATCCCAGATTATATATATAATCGCTCCAAAAACTGAATGCAAAAGGAAGAGGAGGACCAGGAGCATATAGTAACAATATATAAAAGAAGATATTTATTTATACAAAATTTAAAATCTGGACATCAGTAATTATAGCATGTATTCCACAACAACACATACAAAGGGGGAAACAAACAACATAAGCCCTCACCCTCACCACCCCAACATTGTAAAAAATGGGCATATAAATGGCTGTAAGCGGTAAGTTCCATACAACTAAAGAGAAGATTGCTGCTGCAGCAAAAAAGTCTAGGGCAAGTGCACCATAGTGGCTACAAGAAATAACCGTGTGACAGCAGCAGAGACTCAAATGAACGCTTACCCATGCAGAGGGGGGAGAGGTGAGGGAATCCCGCCAGTAGGCTGGCCCTGACGTGCGTTTCGCAGCGTTTACACGCCGCTTCCTCAAGGGGATGTGATTTTTATCGCTGGCAGTGAGCTGCCAATTACTGTTTTTGTGGATAGTGGTTCAGCCACAAATCTCATTGATGAGGAGTTTGCACGCACAGCAGGTTTTAGGATTGAAAAACTGTCTCATCCTATCCGCGTGGTCACCATCAATGCTGCTCCTCTCTCTCAGTGGGAGATTACTGAATTTGTGGCTGAGGTGAAACTCCACATTGGGGTTCTACATTCCGAGCGGGTTACATGTAAGGTGCTCAGGAATCTTCCTGCTCAGGTGGTTTTGGTATTTCCTTGGTTGTCTATGCACAACCCGGTAATTGACTGGAAAACTCAGGACATAATTCAGTGGAGCGAGTTCTGCCAGGAGAATTGCCTGGCCACATGTGTGGCTGCGGTGACATCAAGCGTTCCGGAGTCATTTCTGGATTTTGTGGATGTGTTCTCTGAGAAGGGTTGTTCAGAGTTGCCGCCACATCGTCCCTATGTCTGTTCTATCAGGTTTAAACCAGGGGCCAAATTGCCTAAAGCAAGGATGTTTAACATCTCCGGTCCGGAGAGACAAGCGTTAAAAGATTATATTGCTGAAAGCTTGAGCAAAGGGCACATCAGGCCGTCATCCTCGCCGGTGGCAGCAGGGTTCTTCTTCGTGAAGAAGAAAGATGGCGGATTACGCCCGTGTTTGGATTTCAGGGAGTTGAACCAGATTACGGTTCGTGATCCATACCCTATGCCACTGATACCAGATTTGTTCAACCAGGTGGCAGGTGCTAAGTGGTTTACCAAGCTTGACCTCAGGGGGGCGTACAACCTCATAAGAGTCCGTCAAGGTGATGAGTGGAAGATGGCTTTTAATACCCCTGAGGGTCATTTTGAAAATTTGGTGATGCCATTTGGGTTCCAACATTTCATCAATGATGTGTTCTCGCATGTTTTGGGGAAATTCGTTATCGTGTACCTAGATGACATTCTCATATATTCTTGCGACCGTGATGCTCATTTAGATCATGTCAGGCAGGTGTTACAGCTTCTCAGAGAGAATAAGCTGTATGCTAAACTTGAAAAATGTGTATTTTTTGTTCAAGAGTTGCCTTTCTTGGGTTATATTGTGTCTGCTTCTGGTTTTAAAATGGACGCCGCTAAGGTGCAAGCGGTGCTGCATTGGGAACGTCCTGATAACCTGAAAGCACTTCAGCGGTTCCTTGGGTTTTCTAACTACTATTGGAAATTTATCAAGGATTTTTCCATCATTGCTAAACCGCTAACTGACATGACTAAAAAGGGTACCAATTTCTCCGTTTGGCCTGAGGCTGCTGTGCGCGCATTTGAATTTCTTAAGAACAGTTTTGTTTCAGCCCCCATTCTTGTGCAGCCAGACGTATCAAAACCCTTTGTTGTGGAAGTCTATGCGTCTGAGGTTGGTGTGGGGGCGGTACTATCTCAAGGCTCATCTTTGAGTGGTTTGCGTCCGTGCGCCTATTTCGCCAAGAAACTGTCGTCCGCCGAACGTAACTACGATATCGGCAACAGGGAGTTGTTGGCTATTAAGTTGGCCTTTGAGGAATGGCGACACTTCTTGGAGGGGTCGGTACATCAGGTTACTGTTATTACCGATCATAAGAATCTGCTGTATTTGGAGTCAGCCAAGCGTCTGTCCCCCAGGCAGGCTCGTTGGGCATTGTTTTTCACGCGGTTCAATTTTGTTGTCACTTACAGACCAGGGTCTAAAAACACTAAGGCGGATGCTCTGTCCAGGTGTTTTCCGGGGGAAGAACCTCGGGAGGATCCAGTACCCATCCTCCAAAAGGGTGTTGTGGTTTCGGCTCTCACTACTGAGGTTGAGGCTGAGATTGCCGAGGCTCAGGAGGAGGTACCATCTGAGCTTCCCATCAAGAAATCTTTTGTACAGATTCATCTCCGCTTAAAGGTTTTGGCGGAGCATCATGATGCTGTCCTGGCTGGCCACCCATGGGTTAGAGGTACCTTGGAGTTGGTGTCACGTCGGTTTTGGTGGCCCAAGATCCGACAGGATGTGGTCTCATACGTGTCAGCTTGTACCACGTGCGCTAGGGCTAAGACGCCCCGCTCCCGTCCTGTTGGCACACTACTTCCTCTTGAGGTACCTAGTAAGCCATGGATGGAAATCTCCATGGATTTCATCACTGATTTGCCCTCATCAGCTGGGAACACGGTCATCTTGGTGATTGTTGATCGGTTTTCAAAAATGTCGCACTTTGTGTCTTTGCCTTCGTTGCCTAACGTTAAGACTCTGGCTCAGGTATTTGTGCAGGAGGTGGTCAGACTTCATGAGGTTCTGTCTGACATCGTGTCTGATAGGGGGTCTCAGTTTGTGGCAAAATTTTGGAAAGCATTTTGCTCACGGCTGGGGATCAAGATGTCTCATTCTTCGGCGTTTCATCCTCAGTCAAATGGTCAGACTGAGCGTATGAACCAAAATTTGGAACAGTACCTACGCTGCTTTGTCTCTGATAACCAGGAGGAGTGGTCTACCTTTCTTCCTTTGGATGAGTTTGCCATCAATAATCACCGCCAGGAGTCGTCTGGGGAGTCTCCGTTTTTTAGTGTTTACGGGCTACATCCTCAATTTTGTACTTTGAGTCAGAGGGGCTCTTCCGGCGTTCCGGAGGAGGAACAGTTGGGAGGAGAGTTAAACAGCGCCTGTTGAGTGTGGGTGCTAGGTACAAACGTGTGGCTGACAGTAGGCGTGTGCCAGGTCCGGACCTGAGTGTGGATGACAGGGTGTGGTTATCCACAAAAAACATAAGACTCAAAATACCGTCCCTTAAATTGGGTCCACGGTTTATTGGTCCATTTAGGGTCACCGCCGTCATTAACCCAGTAGCGTACCGATTGGAGCTCCCTACGGTGTATAAGATACACAACGTGTTCCACAGGTCTCTTCTAAAGAAGGTGGTGGGTTCTGTGGACGCGGCGCCCATGCCACCTCCAGTCTTGGTGGATGGTAATTTGGAATTTGAAGTCTCCAAGGTGGTTGACTCTCGTGTAGTGCGCCGCAATATACAGTACTTGGTACACTGGCGTGGTTATGGGCCTGAGGAGAGGTCCTGGGTACCAGCCTCGAACATTCATGCGGATCGGCTGGTCAGGTTTTTTCATCGTCGCCATCCAAACAAGCCGGGTCCTATAAGCCGTGAGGGCCCTGAGGTCCCTCGTAGAAGGTGGGGTACTGTCATGTCGGACACTGTTCAGACCAGGTCGTTCAACAGACAGCGGTAATTCCGCTTTTGACCACTATGTGCTCACTGGCGTCGGCTAGATTTTATCTAGCTGTTCCGGGGTTAATTTACCTGATCCTCGGATTGGAAGCTGGGCCATGCCCATTGCCTTTAAATAGTTCTCCTGATCATTGGGCGTCGCCGATTATAGCTTCTGTCTTGTGCGTTGTTATCTCGGTCTGGAGTGGAGCGCTGGTTGTTGGAGATTCGTTGCTGGTGGTGTATTTTCCTTTGTCTTATTTACTCCTTCCTATATTTGTATTTATTTTGCCCTGCACATTTATAGTGTATTCCTGTGTGACTGCGGCGTGGTGTATATTTTCCTTTATCCTTGTCTGTGCTAACTGTGGGTATTGGTGTATTACCTCTTCACTGGGTGGTGGGCGGAGGTTTCAGCCTAGGGTTGAAACAGGAGACAGGGTGAGGTTCGAGGCCTGGACATGCACACCATTAGTGTAAACTCCAGGTAGAGGGTCAGTCAGGATTTCCCTAGTTTGAGGGAAATTGCAGGGGCCCGGGTTATTAGCTCTCGCTCACCTAGTCTCCCCGTGACACATACAGGGAGATTAGCTACAGTGCCATGGGTTGTAAACTTCTTGATTATGTTGCGCACCATGGACAAAGGAACATCAATATTTCTGGAGGTGGACTTGTAACCTTGAGATTGTTGATATTGTCCAACAATTTTGGTTCTCAAGTCCTCAGACAGTTCTATTCTCCTCTTTCTGTTTTCCATGCTTAGCTTGGCACCTACAGACACACCATGCAAAGATTGAGTTAACATCTCCCCTTGTTATCTGGTTTCAGGTGTGATTTTCATATTGCCCATACCTGTAACTTGCCAAAGGTGAGTTTGAATGAGCATCACAGGCTTGAGACAAACTTGTTTACCCAATAAAAAGGTGGCAATAATTTTGTACAACCCATTTTGGGGGTTTTGTGTGAAATGATGCCCAATTTGCCTTTTTTCTATGTATTTTTGTGCTGTTTCAATACATACAAAAAAATAAACATGTGTATAACAAAAACAGGTGCAATTGCAATAATTTTTTAAGGCAGTGCAGCTCATTCAAGGTGACACATCAATGTGAGCTGAAGCAGGAAGGGTAGCAGTGTCCAGAGGATGGAGCAGATACCAGAAGACAGGCCAGTACACCAGAAAATGTGAAGGGGGCTGTAGGAGGGCAACAACCCGGAAGCAGGACCGCTACCACCTCCTTTGTGCAAGGAGGAACAGTGCCAGAGCTTTGCAAAATGACCTCCAGCAGGCCACTAACATCCATGTGTCTGCTCAAACTGTCAGAAACAAACTCCACGAGGATGGTATGAGGGCCCAATGTCCACAAGTGGTCAACACTGTGCAGGGTGATTGGCATTTGCCAGCGAAGAACAAGGTTACCAGATTCAACATTTTGGAACCCTGTGCTCTTCACGGATGAGAGCAGGTACACATTGAGCACATGTGACAGACTTGACAGAGTCTGGAGACACCGTGAAGAATGTTCTGCTACGTGCAACATCCTTCAGCTTTTCTGGCTTGGCAGAGGGTCAGTAATGGTGTGGGGAGGCATTTATTTGGAGGACCGCACAGCTCTCCATGTGCTAGCTAGAGGTACTCTGACTGCCATTGGGTACTGGGATGAGATCCTGAGACCCATCGTGAGACCATATGCACATGCAGTGGGTCCTAGATTCCTTCTGATTAGGGTTGAGCGACTTTCATTTTTTTAACATCGAGTCAGGTTTTGCGAAACCCTACTTTGTCTAAAGTCGAGTCGAGTGAAGTCGGCCGATTATCGCGAAAAGTCGGGGATCGACCGAAACATGAAACTCAATGCAAGTCAATGGGGAAGCATAGTCGGCAGTGAGTGGAGGCCAGGAAAACACCTACAGTGCCCATTTTAATGCCAAAAACATCCATTCTTGTTTCTGAAGCTTGTCAATCTTAATTAACTTTATAATAATAGTTGGGCATTGGAAATCGGGGGTCATTTGGCAAAAGTTGTGGGGGGTAGGGCTGGTTCAAGGTTTTAGTGGGCCCAGGAAACGTGGACTATGTCACGGCGGTGGAGCAGTGAGAGGTAAGTGTTTCAACTTTGCAAGTGCTGTGATCCTGAGCAAGCAGGGAGGCCCACTCGTTCGCATTGGCACTGGCACAGGGCCCCTCAAAGTGCGGCGGTGTGTTTGCACGGCGGGGGCGCCTCCCACCGGCAGCGACACTTTTGCGTACTGTGATGGGCCCTGTGCCTACGTCGCCAACGAGTATGCCCCCCTACCTGTTGAAGAAACCTGCACTTTCATCTGCACCTTCCTCTTTGTCCCTGTGTAAGGTGGTATAGTATGCGGGAAGGGGAACCTGACTTTCAGCAGGGTCAGATTGTGGCTGTGTAGCGTGCAAGGGGAATGTAGTGGTCTGGGTCAAAGTACCACAAGACTCATCTAGCACCGGCTGGGCAATGGGCAGGATGAGGAGGAAACACTGATATAGGCCCAAATAATAAAGTGGGTAAAATGCAGTTCAAAATTGGTAACAGGACTAACCAGGTGGCATTGCTTAGTTCAGTGGAGTAGAAAACCCAGGAGCGGCAGACACCGTTAGTAGGGCCGAACCACACTAGTAGGCCCTATGCAGTTTAATATTACAAATGAAGGCCGAAAGCCTGAAGATTAAAGGTCAGGAAAATAACACAGGACAACACCAAGGTGCGGCACACACCGTTACTAGGCCAAACCAAAGTAGTAGGCCAACTGCAGTTTAATTATTTAAAATGTAAGCCGAAAGCCTGAACATTGAAGGTCGGGACAACAAAACAGGAGAAAACCCAGTAGCGTCAGACACCGTTTTAAGGGCCCAACCACATATTTTAAAAACAACTACTTAACGAGAGCCTTAAGATTGAAGCTCAGCTTTATACAGTGGAGGACAACACCATGGAGCGGCACACACCGTTAGTAGACCCCAACCACCAATTTTTACAAACAACTACTTAATGAGAGCCTGAAGGTTGAAGCTCAGACAAGGAAACCTGGAGGAGAACACCCAGGAGGAGGCGAACACCCAGGAGGAGGAGAACACCCAGGAGGAGGAGAACACCCAGGAGCGTCAGACACCGTTTGTAGGCCCCAACCACCAATTTTTAAAAACAACTAGTTAATGAGAGCCTGAAGGTTGAAGCTCAGCTTTATACAGTGGAGGACAACACCAGGGAGCGGCAGACACTGTTAGTAGGCCCCAACCACCAATTTTTACAAACAACTACTTAATGAGAGCCTGAAGGTTGAAGCTCAGACAAGGAAACCTGGAGGAGAACACCCAGGAGGAGGAGAACACCCAGGAGGAGGAGAACACCCAGGAGCGTCAGACACCGTTTGTAGGCCCCAACCACCAACTTTTAAAAACAACTACTTAATGAGAGCCTGAAGGTTGAAGCTCAGCTTTATACAGTGGAGGACAACACCAGGGAGTGGCAGACACCGTTAGTAGGCCCCAACCACCAATTTTTACAAACAACTACTTAATGAGAGCCTGAAGGTTGAAGCTCAGCTTTATACAGTGGAGGACAACACCATGGAGCGGCAGACACCGTTAGTAGGCCCCAACCACCAAATTTTAAAAACAACTACTTAATGAGAGCCTGAAGGTTGAAGCTCAGACAAGGAAACCTGGAGAAGAACACCCAGGAGGAGGAGAACACCCAGGAGGAGGAGAACACCCAGGAGTGGCAGACACCGTTAGTAGGCCCAACCAAACTAGTAGCCCCACTGCAGTTGTCAAATTCTTATAGGCTGAAAACCTGACAATTGAAGCTCAGCTTTTTTCAGAGGAGGACAGCTTTATTGAGTGGCGCAGACAGACACATGTAGTAGGCCTTAAACAAAAAAGTTGGCTCAATGCAGTTTAAAAAAGGTTACAGGGGTACACAGGCAGCATTTGTGTGGTCAGCGGAGGACAATTTGAATTAGGGACTGCAGACAGACTTAGTAGGCCTAAAATAAAAAAGGAGGCTTTATGCACTTTAAAATAGGTTCCAGGGGTACACGGGCAGCATTGGTGTGGTCAGTGGAGGACAATTAGAATTATGGACCGCAGACAGACTTAGTAGGCCTACAAGAAAAAAAGGAGGCTCTGTGCACTTTAAAGTAGGTTCCAGGGGTACACGGGCAGCATTGGTGTGGTCAGTGGAGGACAATTAGAATTATGGACCGCAGACAGACTTTGTAGGCCTAAAATAAAAAAAGGAGGCTCTATGCACTTTAAAGTAGGTTCCAGGGGTACACGGGCAGCATTGGTGTGGTCAGTGGAGGACAATTAGAATTATGGACCGCAGACAGACTTTGTAGGCCTAAAATAAAAAAGGAGGCTCTATGCACTTTAAAGTAGGTTCCAGGGGTACACGGGCAGCATTGGTGTGGTCAGTGGAGGACAATTAGAATTATGGACCACAGACAGACTTAGTAGGCCTACAATAAAAAAAGGAGGCTTTATGCACTTTAAAATAGGTTCCAGGGGTACACGGGCAGCATTGGTGTGGTCAGTGGAGGACAATTTGAATTAGGGACTGCAGACAGACTTAGTAGGCTGTCCCCTGTGGACCATGCATCCACCACATTAACCCATTGCGCCGTAATGGACACGTAACCTTCCGTGGCCATGCCTACAGGTCCATGCGTCTGTTGTCAGGTGCACCTTTGTACTCACAGATTGCCAGAGTGCATGGACAATGCGGTCTTTTACATGCTGGTGGAGGGCTGGGATGGCTTTTCTCGCAAAAGAAGTGTCGACTGGGTAGCTCGTAGCGTGGGACAGCGTAGTTCATCATGGCTTTATTAATAGTAAATAAAATAAATAAATAGGCTCTATGAACTTTAAAATAGGTTCCAGGGGTACACGGGCAGCATTGGTGTGGTCAGTGGAGGACTATTGGAAGGAGGGACCGCAGACAGACTTAGAACGCCTACAATTAAAAAAAGTGGCTATATGCACTTTAAAATAGGTTCCAGGGGTACACGGGCAGCATTGGTGTGGTCAGTGGAGGTCGATTGCAAGGAGGGACCGCAGACAGACTTACTAGGCCTAAAATAAATAAAAATAGGCTCAAGGCAGTTAGAGTTATCTCGCAGGGGTACACAGGCAGCATTGGTGTGGTCAGCGGAGGACGATTGCAAGGAGGGACCGCAGACAGACTTACTAGGCCTAAAATAAATAAAAATAGGCTCTATGCAGTTTTAAATAGGTTACATGGGTACACAGGCAGCATTGGTGTGGTCAGCGGAGGAGGATTGCAAGGAGGGACCGCAGACAGGCTTACTGGGCCTAAAATAAATAAAAATAGGCTCAAGGCACTTAGAGTTATCTCGCAGGGGTACACAGGCAGCATTGGTGTGGTCAGCGGAGGATTGCAAGGAGGGACCACAGACAGGCTTACTAGGCCTAAAATAAATAAAAATAGGCTCAAGGCACTTAGAGTTATCTCGCAGGGGTACACAGGCAGCATTGGTGTGGTCAGCGGAGGAGGATTGCAAGGAGGGACCGCAGACAGGCTTACTAGGCCTAAAATAAATAAAAATAGGCTCAAGGCACTTAGAGTTATCTCGCAGGGGTACACAGGCAGCATTGGTGTGGTCAGCGGAGGAGGATTGCAAGGAGGGACCGAAGACAGGCTTACTAGGCCTAAAATAAATAAAAATAGGCTCAAGGCACTTAGAGTTATCTCGCAGGGGTACACAGGCAGCATTGGTGTGGTCAGCGGAGGACGATTGCAAGGAGGGACAGCAGACAGACTTACTAGGCCTAAAATAAAAAAGCAGGCTCTATGCAGTTTTAAATAGGTTACATGGGTACACAGGCAGCATTGGTGTGGTCAGTGGAGGACGATTGCAAGGAGTGTCTGACACAGTTACTACTCCCAAAAAATAAATAGATGTTAATGTCTCGCAAAACAACAAAACAAAAAAACAAAAGTGTGGCATACTTATGTACAGGGGTGGGCTCCTCTGCTGAGTTTCAGACATAGTAATTTGGCACTAAGTATTTACTGGTGTCAATATAGGACACTGACTCTGACTATTTTAACTAGCATCATACATGTCAACAAATTGGTATTGTCAGTGCCAGGCATTGAAGGATGTCAGCGCATAGACTAAACATTGTTGGAGCTGTGAGAGATAATTTTGCACGTGGTAGAGCACAGTTTGAGCTGGGGGGGGAAGTGAACTCTCTTGTGGCCGGCGGTACCGTCCCAGGGCCCCTCATGTTACAACGGTGTGTCTGACGTTGGGTGCGCGCCACCACCGCCAGAGACACTTTAATGTACTATGAGGGACCCAGTGGCAGTGCCGTCGACCAAAAGCGGGCACACCCACCTCTTCAGACAAACGGCACTCTAACGGGTGCTTGCGCCAAGTGGTGAGACCACGGCCCCGTGGGGGGAGTTTTCCCATTTAGGGAGGTGTAAACATGTCGTATGCTGGACAAACAGCTGCTGCAATTTAAGAGATTGGAACACTCAGTAAGACCAGTCCACAAGCAAGACCTTTTTATAGGAAAGCTAGGTGTCAGCCGGGAAAGGTGGGGCAAAATAATTTGAAATCCAGAAGTGGTTCATTTTAATGAAGGTTAGATCATCAACATTTTGGGTAGCCAGACGAGTCCTTTTTTCGGTTAATATTGAACCAGCAGCACTGAGTACTCTTTCTGATAGCACACTAGCTGCTGGGCAAGCAAGCTCCTGCAATGCATATTCTGCTAATTCAGGCCAGGTGTCTAATTTGGATGCCCAGTAATCAAATGGGAATGACGGTTGAGGGAGAACATCGATAAGGGATGAAAAATAGTTAGTAACCATACTGGACAAATGTTGTCTCCTGTCACTTTGAATAGATGCTGCAGTACCTGTCCTGTCTGCGGTCATTGCGAAATCACTCCACAACCTGGTCAGAAAACCCCTCTGTCCAACGCCACTTCTGATTTGTGCACCTCTAACACCTCTGCCCTGTAGCCCCCTGCAGCTCGTGTGAGAACCATCACCGGCGCTGTGTGCTGGGAATGCCTGCATCAAACGGTCTACAAGAGTTGCTTGTTTGGTTGCTAATATTTGTTCGAGGTTCTCATGTGGCATAATATTTAGCAATTTGCCTTTATAGCGAGGGTCAAGGATGCAGGCCAACCAGTAATCGTCATCGGTCATCATTTTAATCATGCGTGGGTCCCTTTTGAGGATACGTAAGGCATAATCCGCCATGTGGGCCAAAGTTCCAGTTGTCAAATCTGCGGTTGTGCTGGGTTGAGGGGCAGTTACAGGCAAATCTACGTCACTTGTCTCCCTCAAAAAACCAGAACCCGGCCTTGCAATGCCACTAATTTCTATTGGCCCAGGAGAAGCTTCCTCATTAAAAAAATACTCATCCCCATCATCCTCCTCCTCTTCGCCCGCTACCGCGTCCTCTACACGGCCCTGAACAATGGCTGACTGTCATCAAGGCTTTCCTCTTCCTCGGCTGCAGACGCCTGCTCCTTTATGTGCCTCAAACTTTGCATCAGCAGACGCATTAGGGGGATGCTCATGCTTATTATGGCGTTGTCTGCACTAACCAGCCGTGTGCATTCCTCAAAACACTGAAGGACTTGACACAGGTCTTGTAGCTTCGACCACTGCACACCTGACAACTCCATGTCTGCCATTCAACTACCTGCCCGTGTAGGTGTATCCTCCCACAAATACATAACAGCACGCCTCTGTTCGCACAGTCTCTGAAGCATGTGCAGTGTGGAGTTCCACCTTGTTGCAACGTCAATGATTAGGCGATGCTGGGGAAGGTTCAAAGACCGCTGATAGTTCTGCATAAGGCTGGAGTGTACGGGCGAACGGCAGATATGCGAGCAAAGTCTGCGCACTTTGAGGAGCAGGTCGGGTAACCCCGGATAACTTTTCAGGAAGCACTGCACCACCAGGTTTAAGGTGTGAGCCAGGCGAGGAATGTGTTTCAGTTGGGAAAGGGCTATGGCAGCCATGAAATTCCTTCCGTTATCACTCACTACCTTGCCTGCCTCAAGATGTACAGTGCCCAGCCATGACTGAGTTTCTTTCTGCAAGAACTCGGACAGAACTTCCGCGGTGTGTCTGTTGTCACCCAAACACTTCATTGCCAATACAGCCTGCTGACGCTTGCCACTAGCTGTCCCATAATGGGACACCTGGTGTGCAACAGGGGCAGCTGCGGATGGACTGATTGTGCGACTGCGGTCTGTGGACGAGCTATCGCTTCTGCGGGAAGACGAAGAGGAGGATGAGGAGGGGGGGCGAACGCCAACAGCCAACTGTTTCCTAGACCGTGGGCTAGGCAGAAGTGTCCCAATATTGCTGTCCCCTGTGGACCCTGCATCCACCACATTAACCCAGTGTGCCGTGATGGACACGTAACGTCCCTGGCCATGCCTACTGGTCCATGCATCTGTTGTCAGGTGCACCTTTGTACTCACAGATTGCCTGAGTGCATGGACGATGCGGTCTTTAACATGCTGTTGGAGGGCTGGGATGGCTTTTCTAGAAAAGAAGTGTCGACTGGGTAGCTCGTAGCGTGGTACAGTGTAGTCCATCAGCGCTTTGAAAGCTTCGCTTTCAACTAACCGGTAGGGCATCATCTCTAATGAGATTAGTCTAGCAATCTGGGCGTTCAAACCCTGTGTACGCGTATGCGAGGATGAGTACTTCCTTTTCCTAACAAGAGTCTCATGTAGGGTGAGCTGGACTGGAGAGCTGGAGATCGTGGAACTAGCGGTGGTGCCGGTGGACATGGCAGACTGAGAGAGGGTTGGAGATGGTATTCTTGCCGGTGCCCTACATGCAGTGTTTCCTACTACGAACCTGGTGATTCCCTGACTGCTTTGGCCTGGCGACGAAAGCTGCACAGATACTGCAGGTGGTGCGGGAAATGGTGGGCTTACAGTGAGGGAAGGGATGTAGCGTTGCTGACTAGCTTCATTGGCCGAGGGTGCTGCAACCTTTAGGGACATTTGGTAGTTAGTCCAGGCTTGCAAATGCATGGTGGTTAAATGTCTATGCATGCAACTTGTATTTAGACTTTTAAGATTCTGACCTCTGCTTAAGGTAGTTGAACATTTTTGACAGATGACTTTGCGCTGATCATTTGGATGTTGTTTAAAAAAATGCCAGACTGCACTCTTTCTACTATCGGATACCTTTTCAGGCATTGCAGGCTCAGCTTCTTTAACCGGATGGCCACGCTGTCCTCCGACTGGTTTTGTTTTTGCCACGCGTTTTTGGCCAGATACGGGCCCGGCAGATGGAACCTGTTGTGATGTTGATGCCTGCTGCGGCTCCCCCTCCGCTTCAGAACTACTGCCGCCTGCACCCTGTTCCCCCAATGGCTGCTAATCGGGGTCAACAACTGGGTCATCTATGACCTCCTCTTCTATCTCGTGTGCAACTTCGTCTGTGTCACCGTGTAAGCCGGTGGTATAGCGTTCGTGACGGGGCACCATAGTCTCAGCTGGGTTTGATTCTGGCTCAGTACACTGCGAGGGCAATGTTCTGGTCTGAGTCAAAGGAACAGCATAGTAATCTGGCTGTGGCTGTGCATCAGTGCACTCCATGTCCGATTCAACTTCTAATGGGCATGGCCTGTTAACTGTTTCACTGTCTAACCCAGGAACGGTATGTGTAAAGAGCTCCATGGAGTAACCCGTTGTGTCGCCTGATGCATCCTTCTCTCTTGTTCTGGGTGAAGAAGACAAGGAAGCGACTTGTCCCTGACCGTGAACATCCACTAACGACGCGCTGCTTTTACATTTAGCACTTTCAGAAGAGGAGGCAAAAGAGCTAGAGGCTGAGTCAGCAAGGAAAGCCAAAACTTGTTCTTGCTGCTCCGGCTTTAAAAGCGGTTTTCCTACTCCCAGAAAAGGGAGCGTTCGAGGCCTTGTGTAGCCAGACGACAAACCTGGCTCAACAACTCGAGACTTAGGTGCTGTACTGCTTTTACCATGACCACCTGATGCTCCACCACCACTACCATCATTACCAGCTGACAATGACCGCCCACGGCCACGACCTCTTCCACCAGACTTCCTCATTGTTTGCAAAACGTAACCAAAGTAACGGTATCTGTTACTGTAAAACAACTTATAAGGTGAACTCAAACTTCTGTAGGATTTATATATACCTTTATAGGTGGCTGACAATGAAAGGAAAATCAGGCCCAATGTTACACACTAGGTTTTCTGTGCCCCACTAATTTGAGACAGATGGCACACACAGGACCGGCACTCAAGCAGAAATGGCAATCTTAATCTCCCACTATTTGTTTTTTTTCAGGGAGAGTTTAAAAAAAAATAAAAAAATTCCCAGTATGACACACTAGGTTTTCTGTGCCCCAATAATTTGAGACAGATGGCACACACAGGACCGGCACTCAAGCAGAAATGCCAATCTTAATCTCCCACTATGTTTTTTTTTGTCAGGGAGAATTTAAACAAAAATAAAAAATTTCCCAGTATGACACACTAGGTTTTATGTGCCCCAATAATTTGAGACAGATGGCACACACAGGACCGGCACTCAAGCAGAAATGCCAATCTTAATCTCCCACTATTTTTTTTTCTTTCAGGGAGAATTAAAAAAAAAAAAAAAAAATTCCCAGTATGACACACTAGGTTTTATGTGCCCCAATAATTTGAGACAGATGGCACACACAGGACCGGCACTCAAGCAGAAATGGCAATCTTAATCTCCCACTATGTTTTTTTTGTCAGGGAGAATTTAAACAAAAATAAAAAATTTCCCAGTATGACACACTAGGTTTTATGTGCCCCAATAATTTGAGACAGATGGCACACACAGGACCGGCACTCAAGCAGAAATGCCAATCTTAATCTCCCACTATTTTTTTTCTTTCAGGGAGAATTAAAAAAAAATAAAAAATTTCCCAGTATGACACACTAGGTTTTATGTGCCCCAATAATTTGAGACAGATGGCACACACAGGACCGGCACTCAAGCAGAAATGGCAATCTTAATCTCCCACTATTTGTTTTTTTTCAGGGAGAGTTTAAAAAAAAATAAAAAATTTCCCAGTATGACACACTAGGTTTTCTGTGCCCCAATAATTTGAGACAGATGGCACACACAGGACTGGCACTCAAGCAGAAATGCCAATCTTAATCTCCCACTATTTTTTTTTCAGGGAGAATTTAAAAAAAAAATAGAAAATTTCCCAGTATGACACACTAGGTTTTCTGTGCCCCAATAATTTGAGACAGATGGCACACACAGGACCGGCACTCAAGCAGAAATGGCAATCTTAATCTCCCACTATTTTTTTTTTTCAGGGAGAATTAAAAAAAAAAAAAAAAAATTCCCAGTATGACACACTAGGTTTTATGTGCCCCAATAATTTGAGACAGATGGCACACACAGGACCGGCACTCAAGTAGAAATGGCAATCTTAATCTCCCACTATGTTTTTTTTGTCAGGGAGAATTTAAGCAAAAATAAAAAATTTCCCAGTATGACACACTAGGTTTTATGTGCCCCAATAATTTGAGACAGATGGCACACACAGGACCGGCACTCAAGCAGAAATGCCAATCTTAATCTCCCACTAATTTTTTTCTTTCAGGGAGAATTAAAAAAAAAAAAAAAAAAATTCCCAGTATGACACACTAGGTTTTATGTGCCCCAATAATTTGAGACAGATGGCACACACAGGACCGGCACTCAAGCAGAAATGGCAATCTTAATCTCCCACTATGTTTTTTTTGTCAGGGAGAATTTAAACAAAAATAAAAAATTTCCCAGTATGACACACTAGGTTTTATGTGCCCCAATAATTTGAGACAGATGGCACACACAGGACCGGCACTCAAGCAGAAATGGCAATCTTAATCTCCCACTATTTTTTTTTTTCAGGGAGAATTTAAAAAAAATAAAAAATTTCCCAGTATGACACACTAGGTTTTATGTGCCCCAATAATTTGAGACAGATGGCACACACAGGACCGGCACTCAAGCAGAAATGGCAATCTTAATCTCCCACTATTTGTTTTTTTTCAGGGAGTTTAAAAAAAAATAAAAAATTTCCCAGTATGACACACTAGGTTTTCTGTGCCCCAATAATTTCAGACAGATGGCACACACAGGACTGGCACTCAAGCAGAAATGCCAATCTTAATCTCCCACTATGTTTTTTTTTCAGGGAGAATTTAAAAAAAAAATAGAAAATTTCCCAGTATGACACACTAGGTTTTCTGTGCCCCAATAATTTGAGACAGATGGCACACACAGGACCGGCACTCAAGCAGAAATGGCAATCTTAATCTCCCACTGTTTTTTTTGTCAGGGAGAATTTAAACAAAAATAAAAAATTTCCCAGTATGACACACTAGGTTTTATGTGCCCCAATAATTTGAGACAGATGGCACACACAGGACCGGCACTCAAGCAGAAATGGCAATCTTAATCTCCCACTATTTTTTTTTTTCAGGGAGAATTTAAAAAAAATAAAAAATTTCCCAGTATGACACACTAGGTTTTATGTGCCCCAATAATTTGAGACAGATGGCACACACAGGACCGGCACTCAAGCAGAAATGGCAATCTTAATCTCCCACTATTTGTTTTTTTTCAGGGAGTTTAAAAAAAAATAAAAAATTTCCCAGTATGACACACTAGGTTTTCTGTGCCCCAATAATTTCAGACAGATGGCACACACAGGACTGGCACTCAAGCAGAAATGCCAATCTTAATCTCCCACTATGTTTTTTTTTCAGGGAGAATTTAAAAAAAAATAGAAAATTTCCCAGTATGACACACTAGGTTTTCTGTGCCCCAATAATTTGAGACAGATGGCACACACAGGACCGGCACTCAAGAAGAAATGGCAATCTTAATCTCCCACTGTTTTTTTTGTCAGGGAGAATTTAAACAAAAATAAAAAATTTCCCAGTATGACACACTAGGTTTTATGTGCCCCAATAATTTGAGACAGATGGCACACACAGGACCGGCACTCAAGCAGAAATGCCAATCTTAATCTCCCACTATTTTTTTTCTTTCAGGGAGAATTAAAAAAAAAAAAAATTCCCAGTATGACACACTAGGTTTTATGTGCCCCAATACTTTGAGACAGATGGCACACACAGGACCGGCACTCAAGCAGAAATGGCAATCTTAATCTCCCACTATGTTTTTTTTGTCAGGGAGAATTTAAACAAAAATAAAAAATTTCCCAGTATGACACACTAGGTTTTATGTGCCCCAATAATTTGAGACAGATGGCACACACAGGACCGGCACTCAAGCAGAAATGGCAATCTTAATCTCCCACTATTTTTTTTTTTCAGGGAGAATTTAAAAAAAATAAAAAATTTCCCAGTATGACACACTAGGTTTTATGTGCCCCAATAATTTGAGACAGATGGCACACACAGGACCGGCACTCAAGCAGAAATGGCAATCTTAATCTCCCACTATTTGTTTTTTTTCAGGGAGAGTTTAAAAAAAAATAAAAAATTTCCCAGTATGACACACTAGGTTTTCTGTGCCCCAATAATTTCACACAGATGGCACACACAGGACTGGCACTCAAGCAGAAATGCCAATCTTATTCTCCCACTATGTTTTTTTTTCAGGGAGAATTTAAAAAAAAAATAGAAAATTTCCCAGTATGACACACTAGGTTTTCTGTGCCCCAATAATTTGAGACAGATGGCACACACAGGACCGGCACTCAAGCAGAAATGCCAATCTTAATCTCCCACTATTTATTTTTTTTTAAGGGAGAATTAAAAAAAAATAAAAAATTTCCCAGTATGACACACTAGGTTTTATGTGCCCCAATAATTTGAGACAGATGGCACACACAGGACCGGCACTCAAGCAGAAATGGCAATCTTAATCTCCCACTATTTGTTTTTTTTCAGGGAGTTTAAAAAAAAATAAAAAATTTCCCAGTATGACACACTAGGTTTTCTGTGCCCCAATAATTTCAGACAGATGGCACACACAGGACTGGCACTCAAGCAGAAATGCCAATCTTAATCTCCCACTATGTTTTTTTTTCAGGGAGAATTTAAAAAAAAATAGAAAATTTCCCAGTATGACACACTAGGTTTTCTGTGCCCCAATAATTTGAGACAGATGGCACACACAGGACCGGCACTCAAGAAGAAATGGCAATCTTAATCTCCCACTGTTTTTTTTGTCAGGGAGAATTTAAACAAAAATAAAAAATTTCCCAGTATGACACACTAGGTTTTATGTGCCCCAATAATTTGAGACAGATGGCACACACAGGACCGGCACTCAAGCAGAAATGCCAATCTTAATCTCCCACTATTTTTTTTCTTTCAGGGAGAATTAAAAAAAAAAAAAATTCCCAGTATGACACACTAGGTTTTATGTGCCCCAATACTTTGAGACAGATGGCACACACAGGACCGGCACTCAAGCAGAAATGGCAATCTTAATCTCCCACTATGTTTTTTTTGTCAGGGAGAATTTAAACAAAAATAAAAAATTTCCCAGTATGACACACTAGGTTTTATGTGCCCCAATAATTTGAGACAGATGGCACACACAGGACCGGCACTCAAGCAGAAATGGCAATCTTAATCTCCCACTATTTTTTTTTTTCAGGGAGAATTTAAAAAAAATAAAAAATTTCCCAGTATGACACACTAGGTTTTATGTGCCCCAATAATTTGAGACAGATGGCACACACAGGACCGGCACTCAAGCAGAAATGGCAATCTTAATCTCCCACTATTTGTTTTTTTTCAGGGAGAGTTTAAAAAAAAATAAAAAATTTCCCAGTATGACACACTAGGTTTTCTGTGCCCCAATAATTTCACACAGATGGCACACACAGGACTGGCACTCAAGCAGAAATGCCAATCTTATTCTCCCACTATGTTTTTTTTTCAGGGAGAATTTAAAAAAAAAATAGAAAATTTCCCAGTATGACACACTAGGTTTTCTGTGCCCCAATAATTTGAGACAGATGGCACACACAGGACCGGCACTCAAGCAGAAATGCCAATCTTAATCTCCCACTATTTATTTTTTTTTAAGGGAGAATTAAAAAAAAAAAAAAAATTCCCAGTATGACACACTAGGTTTTCTGTGCCCCAATAATTTGAGACAGATGGCACACACAGGACCGGCACTCAAGCAGAAATGGCAATCTTAATCTCCCACTATTTTTTTTTTCCAGGGAGAATTTTAAAAAAATGAAAAATTTCCCATTAGGACACACTAGGTTTTCTGTGCCCCAATAATTTGAGACAGATGGCACACACAGGACCGGCACTCAAGCAGAAATGGCAATCTTAATCTCCCACTATGTTTTTTTTTGTCGGAGAATTTAAACAAAAATAAAAAATTTCCCAGTATGACACACTAGGTTTTATGTGCCCCAATAATTTGAGACAGATGGCACACACAGGACCGGCACTCAAGCAGAAATGCCAATCTTAATCTCCCACTATTTTTTTTCTTTCAGGGAGAATTAAAAAAAAAAAAAAAAAATTCCCAGTATGACACACTAGGTTTTATGTGCCCCAATAATTTGAGACAGATGGCACACACAGGACCGGCACTCAAGCAGAAATGGCAATCTTAATCTCCCACTGTTTTTTTTGTCAGGGAGAATTTAAACAAAAATAAAAAATTTCCCAGTATGACACACTAGGTTTTATGTGCCCCAATAATTTCAGACAGATGGCACACACAGGACTGGCACTCAAGCAGAAATGCCAATCTTATTCTCCCACTATGTTTTTTTTTCAGGGAGAATTTAAAAAAAAAATAGAAAATTTCCCAGTATGACACACTAGGTTTTCTGTGCCCCAATAATTTGAGACAGATGGCACACACAGGACCGGCACTCAAGCAGAAATGCCAATCTTAATCTCCCACTATTTATTTTTTTTTAAGGGAGAATTAAAAAAAAAAAAAAAAATTCCCAGTATGACACACTAGGTTTTCTGTGCCCCAATAATTTGAGACAGATGGCACACACAGGACCGGCACTCAAGCAGAAATGCCAATCTTAATCTCCCACTATTTTTTTTCTTTCAGGGAGAATTAAAAAAAAAAATAGAAAATTTCCCAGTATGACACACTAGGTTTTATGTGCCCCAATAATTTGAGACAGATGGCACACACAGGACCGGCACTCAAGCAGAAATGCCAATCTTAATCTCCCACTGTTTTTTTTGTCAGGGAGAATTTAAACAAAAATAAAAAATTTCCCAGTATGACACACTAGGTTTTATGTGCCCCAATAATTTCAGACAGATGGCACACACAGGACTGGCACTCAAGCAGAAATGCCAATCTTATTCTCCCACTATGTTTTTTTTTCAGGGAGAATTTAAAAAAAAAATAGAAAATTTCCCAGTATGACACACTAGGTTTTATGTGCCCCAATAATTTGAGACAGATGGCACACACAGGACCGGCACTCAAGCAGAAATGGCAATCTTAATCTCCCACTATGTTTTTTTTTGTCGGAGAATTTAAACAAAAATAAAAAATTTCCCAGTATGACACACTAGGTTTTATGTGCCCCAATAATTTGAGACAGATGGCACACACAGGACCGGCACTCAAGCAGAAATGCCAATCTTAATCTCCCACTATTTTTTTTCTTTCAGGGAGAATTAAAAAAAAAAAAAAAAAATTCCCAGTATGACACACTAGGTTTTATGTGCCCCAATAATTTGAGACAGATGGCACACACAGGACCGGCACTCAAGCAGAAATGGCAATCTTAATCTCCCACTGTTTTTTTTGTCAGGGAGAATTTAAACAAAAATAAAAAATTTCCCAGTATGACACACTAGGTTTTATGTGCCCCAATAATTTCAGACAGATGGCACACACAGGACTGGCACTCAAGCAGAAATGCCAATCTTATTCTCCCACTATGTTTTTTTTTCAGGGAGAATTTAAAAAAAAAATAGAAAATTTCCCAGTATGACACACTAGGTTTTCTGTGCCCCAATAATTTGAGACAGATGGCACACACAGGACCGGCACTCAAGCAGAAATGCCAATCTTAATCTCCCACTATTTATTTTTTTTTAAGGGAGAATTAAAAAAAAAAAAAAAATTCCCAGTATGACACACTAGGTTTTCTGTGCCCCAATAATTTGAGACAGATGGCACACACAGGACCGGCACTCAAGCAGAAATGCCAATCTTAATCTCCCACTATTTTTTTTTTTCCAGGGAGAATTTAAAAAAAAATAAAAAATTTCCCAGTATGACACACTAGGTTTTCTGTGCCCCAAGAATTTGAGACAGATGGCACACACAGGACCAGCACTCAAGCAGAAATGGCAATCTTAATCTCCCACTATTTTTTTTTTCCAGGGAGAATTTAAAAAAAATGAAAAATTTCCCATTAGGACACACTAGGTTTTCTGTGCCCCAATAATTTGAGACAGATGGCACACACAGGACCGGCACTCAAGCAGAAATGGCAATCTTAATCTCCCACTATGTTTTTTTTTGTCGGAGAATTTAAACAAAAATAAAAAATTTCCCAGTATGACACACTAGGTTTTATGTGCCCCAATAATTTGAGACAGATGGCACACACAGGACCGGCACTCAAGCAGAAATGCCAATCTTAATCTCCCACTATTTTTTTTCTTTCAGGGAGAATTAAAAAAAAAAAAAAAATTCCCAGTATGACACACTAGGTTTTATGTGCCCCAATAATTTGAGACAGATGGCACACACAGGACCGGCACTCAAGCAGAAATGGCAATCTTAATCTCCCACTGTTTTTTTTGTCAGGGAGAATTTAAACAAAAATAAAAAATTTCCCAGTATGACACACTAGGTTTTATGTGCCCCAATAATTTGAGACAGATGGCACACACAGGACCGGCACTCAAGCAGAAATGCCAATCTTAATCTCCCACTATTTTTTTTCATTCAGGGAGAATTAAAAAAAAAAAAAAAAATTCCCAGTATGACACACTAGGTTTTATGTGCCCCAATAATTTGAGACAGATGGCACACACAGGACCGGCACTCAAGCAGAAATGGCAATCTTAATCTCCCACTATGTTTTTTTTGTCAGGGAGAATTTAAACAAAAATAAAAAATTTCCCAGTATGACACACTAGGTTTTATGTGCCCCAATAATTTGAGACAGATGGCACACACAGGACCGGCACTCAAGCAGAAATGCCAATCTTAATCTCCCACTATTTTTTTTTCCAGAGAGAATTTAAAAAAAAATAAAAAATTTCCCAGTATGACACACTAGGTTTTCTGTGCCCCAAGAATTTGAGACAGATGGCACACACAGGACCGGCACTCAAGCAGAAATGGCAATCTTAATCTCCCACTATATTTTTTTTCCAGGGAGAATTTAAAAAAAATGAAAAATTTCCCATTAGGACACACTAGGTTTTCTGTGCCCCAATAATTTGAGACAGATGGCACACACAGGACCGGCACTCAAGCAGAAATGGCAATCTTAATCTCCCACTATGTTTTTTTTTGTCGGAGAATTTAAACAAAAATAAAAAATTTCCCAGTATGACACACTAGGTTTTATGTGCCCCAATAATTTGAGACAGATGGCACACACAGGACCGGCACTCAAGCAGAAATGCCAATCTTAATCTCCCACTATTTTTTTTCTTTCAGGGAGAATTAAAAAAAAAAAAAAAAATTCCCAGTATGACACACTAGGTTTTATGTGCCCCAATAATTTGAGACAGATGGCACACACAGGACCGGCACTCAAGCAGAAATGGCAATCTTAACCTCCCACTGTTTTTTTTGTCAGGGAGAATTTAAACAAAAATAAAAAATTTCCCAGTATGACACACTAGGTTTTATGTGCCCCAATAATTTGAGACAGATGGCACACACAGGACCGGCACTCAAGCAGAAATGCCAATCTTAATCTCCCACTATTTTTTTTCTTTCAGGGAGAATTAAAAAAAAAAATAAAAAATTCCCAGTATGACACACTAGGTTTTATGTGCCCCAATAATTTGAGACAGATGGCACACACAGGACCGGCACTCAAGCAGAAATGGCAATCTTAATCTCCCACTATGTTTTTTTTGTCAGGGAGAATTTAAACAAAAATAAAAAATTTCCCAGTATGACACACTAGGTTTTATGTGCCCCAATAATTTGAGACAGATGGCACACACAGGACCGGCACTCAAGCAGAAATGGCAATCTTAATCTCCCACTATTTGTTTTTTTTTCAGGGAGAGTTTAAAAAAAAATAAAAAATTTCCCAGTATGACACACTAGGTTTTCTGTGCCCCAATAATTTCAGACAGATGGCACACACAGGACTGGCACTCAAGCAGAAATGCCAATCTTAATCTCCCACTATGTTTTTTTTTCAGGGAGAATTTAAAAAAAAATAGAAAATTTCCCAGTATGACACACTAGGTTTTCTGTGCCCCAATAATTTGAGACAGATGGCACACACAGGACCGGCACTCAAGCAGAAATGCCAATCTTAATCTCCCACTATTTATTTTTTTTTAAGGGAGAATTAAAAAAAAAATAAAAAAATTTCCCAGTATGACACACTAGGTTTTCTGTGCCCCAATAATTTGAGACAGATGGCACACACAGGACCGGCACTCAAGCAGAAATGGCAATCTTAATCTCCCACTATTTTTTTTTTCCAGGGAGAATTTAAAAAAAATGAAAAATTTCCCATTAGGACACACTAGGTTTTCTGTGCCCCAATAATTTGAGACAGATGGCACACACAGGACCGGCACTCAAGCAGAAATGGCAATCTTAATCTCCCACTATGTTTTTTTTTGTCGGAGAATTTAAACAAAAATAAAAAATTTCCCAGTATGACACACTAGGTTTTATGTGCCCCAATAATTTGAGACAGATGGCACACACAGGACCGGCACTCAAGCAGAAATGCCAATCTTAATCTCCCACTATTTTTTTTCTTTCAGGGAGAATTAAAAAAAAAAAAAAAATTCCCAGTATGACACACTAGGTTTTATGTGCCCCAATAATTTGAGACAGATGGCACACACAGGACCGGCACTCAAGCAGAAATGGCAATCTTAATCTCCCACTGTTTTTTTTGTCAGGGAGAATTTAAACAAAAATAAAAAATTTCCCAGTATGACACACTAGGTTTTATGTGCCCCAATAATTTGAGACAGATGGCACACACAGGACCGGCACTCAAGCAGAAATGCCAATCTTAATCTCCCACTATTTTTTTTCATTCAGGGAGAATTAAAAAAAAAAAAAAAATTCCCAGTATGACACACTAGGTTTTATGTGCCCCAATAATTTGAGACAGATGGCACACACAGGACCGGCACTCAAGCAGAAATGGCAATCTTAATCTCCCACTATGTTTTTTTTGTCAGGGAGAATTTAAACAAAAATAAAAAATTTCCCAGTATGACACACTAGGTTTTATGTGCCCCAATAATTTGAGACAGATGGCACACACAGGACCGGCACTCAAGCAGAAATGCCAATCTTAATCTCCCACTATTTTTTTTTTCCAGAGAGAATTTAAAAAAAAATAAAAAATTTCCCAGTATGACACACTAGGTTTTCTGTGCCCCAAGAATTTGAGACAGATGGCACACACAGGACCGGCACTCAAGCAGAAATGGCAATCTTAATCTCCCACTATATTTTTTTTCCAGGGAGAATTTAAAAAAAATGAAAAATTTCCCATTAGGACACACTAGGTTTTCTGTGCCCCAATAATTTGAGACAGATGGCACACACAGGACTGGCACTCAAGCAGAAATGGCAATCTTAATCTCCCACTATGTTTTTTTTTGTCGGAGAATTTAAACAAAAATAAAAAATTTCCCAGTATGACACACTAGGTTTTATGTGCCCCAATAATTTGAGACAGATGGCACACACAGGACCGGCACTCAAGCAGAAATGCCAATCTTAATCTCCCACTATTTTTTTTCTTTCAGGGAGAATTAAAAAAAAAAAAAAAAATTCCCAGTATGACACACTAGGTTTTATGTGCCCCAATAATTTGAGACAGATGGCACACACAGGACCGGCACTCAAGCAGAAATGGCAATCTTAACCTCCCACTGTTTTTTTTGTCAGGGAGAATTTAAACAAAAATAAAAAATTTCCCAGTATGACACACTAGGTTTTATGTGCCCCAATAATTTGAGACAGATGGCACACACAGGACCGGCACTCAAGCAGAAATGCCAATCTTAATCTCCCACTATTTTTTTTCTTTCAGGGAGAATTAAAAAAAAAAATAAAAAATTCCCAGTATTACACACTAGGTTTTATGTGCCCCAATAATTTGAGACAGATGGCACACACAGGACCGGCACTCAAGCAGAAATGGCAATCTTAATCTCCCACTATGTTTTTTTTGTCAGGGAGAATTTAAACAAAAATAAAAAATTTCCCAGTATGACACACTAGGTTTTATGTGCCCCAATAATTTGAGACAGATGGCACACACAGGACCGGCACTCAAGCAGAAATGGCAATCTTAATCTCCCACTATTTGTTTTTTTTTCAGGGAGAGTTTAAAAAAAAATAAAAAATTTCCCAGTATGACACACTAGGTTTTCTGTGCCCCAATAATTTCAGACAGATGGCACACACAGGACTGGCACTCAAGCAGAAATGCCAATCTTAATCTCCCACTATGTTTTTTTTTCAGGGAGAATTTAAAAAAAAATAGAAAATTTCCCAGTATGACACACTAGGTTTTCTGTGCCCCAATAATTTGAGACAGATGGCACACACAGGACCGGCACTCAAGCAGAAATGGCAATCTTAATCTCCCACTATTTATTTTTTTTTAAGGGAGAATTAAAAAAAAAAAAAAAAATTTCCCAGTATGACACACTAGGTTTTCTGTGCCCCAATAATTTGAGACAGATGGCACACACAGGACCGGCACTCAAGCAGAAATGCCAATCTTAATCTCCCACTATTTTTTTTTTCCAGGGAGAATTTAAAAAAAAATAAAAAATTTCCCAGTATGACACACTAGGTTTTCTTTGCCCTAAGAATTTGAGACAGATGGCACACACAGGACCGGCACTCAAGCAGAAATGGCAATCTTAATCTCCCACTATTTTTTTTTTTCAGGGAGAATTAAAAAAAAAAAAAATTCCCATTAGGACACACTAGGTTTTCTGTGCCCCAATAATTTGAGACAGATGGCACACACAGGACCGGCACTCAAGCAGAAATGGCAATCTTAATCTCCCACTATTTATTTTTTTTTTAAGGGAGAATTAAAAAAAAAATAAAAAAATTTCCCAGTATGACACACTAGGTTTTCTGTGCCCCAATAATTTGAGACAGATGGCACACACAGGACCGGCACTCAAGCAGAAATGCCAATCTTAATCTCCCACTATTTTTTTTTTTCAGGGAGAATTTAAAAAAAAAAAAAATTCCCAGTATGACACACTAGGTTTTATGTGCCCCAATAATTTGAGACAGATGGCACACACAGGACCGGCACTCAAGCAGAAATGCCAATCTTAATCTCCCACTATGTTTTTTTTTTCAGGGAGAATTTAAAAAAAAAAAAAAAATCCCAGTATGACACACTAGGTTTTATGTGCCCCAATAATTTGAGACAGATGGCACACACAGGACCGGCACTCAAGCAGAAATGCCAATCTTAATCTCCCACTATGTTTTTTTTGTCAGGGAGAATTTAAAGAAAAATAAAAAATTTCCCAGTATGACACACTAGGTTTTCTGTGCCCCAATAATTTGAGACAGATGGCACACACAGGACCAGCACTCAAGCAGAAATGCCAATCTTAATCTCCCACTATTTTTTTTTTCAGGGAGAATTAAAAAAAAAAATTCCCAGTAGGACACACTAGGTTTTCTGTGCCCCAATAATTTGAGACAGATGGCACACTGTTGTGAAATTGGATTTTGGGCTCCCCCGGTGGCCACTGGTGGAATTGAACTTGTGTGCATCATCCCCTCTGTTCACCTGTTCCCATCAGGATGTGGGAGTCGCTATTTAACCTTGCTCCTCTGTCACTTCCATGCCGGTCAACATTGTAATCAGAAGCCTTTCTGTGCATGTTCCTGCTTCTAGACAACTCCCAGCTAAGTGGACTTTTGTCCTTGTTTGTTTTTTGCATTTTGTTCCAGTTCACAGCTGCAGTTTCGTTTCTGTGTCTGGAAAGCTCTTGTGATCTGAAATTGCCACTCTGATGTTATGAGTTAATACTAGAGTCTTAAAGTAATTTCAGGATGTGTTTTGATAGGGTTTTCAGCTGACCATGAAAGTGCCCTTTCTGTCTTCCTGCTATCTAGTAAGCGGACCTCGATTTTGCTAAACCTATTTTCATACTACGTTTGTCATTTTCATCTAAAATCACCGCCAATATATGTGGGGGCCTCTGTCTGCCTTTCGGGGAAATTTCTCTAGAGGTGAGCCAGGACTGTATTTTCCTCTGCCAGGATTAGTTAGTCCTCCGGCCGGCGCTGGGCGTCTAGGGATAAAACGCAGGCTACGCTACCCGGCTACTGTTAGTTGTGCGGCAGGTTTAGTTCATGGTCAGTTTAGTTTCCATCCTTCCAAGAGCTAGTTCGTATGTTTGCTGGGCTATGTTCTCTTGCCATTGAGAACCATAACAGTTTGACCGGCCCGCAAAGGGTTAAATTAATTGGCAGAGAAAGGAGAGAAAAAAGAAGTCTGCTGAAGATTTTTTTTTTTTTTTTTTCCTTCAGTTCTGAGTGTGCTTCCAATTGAATCACTTGCAAGTCTGCCTATATTGCAGCCTTCCTCTCTCTCTCTCTCCTCCTAATCCTGGAATGGCTCTGTGTTCACCTGTTTAAAATGGATATTCAGAGTTTAGCTGCAGGTTTGAATAATCTCACCACGAAAGTTCAAAATTTACAAGACTGTGTTGTTCATGTTCCTATATCTGAACCTAGAATTCCTTTGCCTGAATTTTTCTCGGGGAATAGATCTTGCTTTCAAAATTTCAAAAATAATTGCAAGTTGTTTTTGTCCCTGAAATCTCGCTCTGCTGGAGATCCTGCTCAGCAGGTCAGGATTGTGATTTCTTTGCTCCGGGGCGACCCTCAAGATTGGGCTTTTGCATTGGCTCCAGGGGATCCTGCGTTGCTCAATGTGGATGCGTTTTTTCTGGCCTTGGGGTTGCTTTATGAGGAACCTCATTTAGAGCTTCAGGCGGAAAAAGCCTTGATGTCCCTATCTCAGGGGCAAGATGAAGTTGAAATATATTGCCAAAAATTCCGTAAATGGTCTGTGCTTACTCAGTGGAATGAGTGCGCCCTGGCGGCGAATTTCAGAGAGGGTCTCTCTGATGCCATTAAGGATGTTATGGTGGGGTTCCCTGTGCCTGCGGGTCTGAATGAGTCCATGACAATGGCTATCCAGATCGATAGACGTCTGCGGGAGCGCAAACCTGTGCACCAGTTGGCGGTGTCTACTGAGAAGACGCCAGAGAATATGCAATGTGATAGAATTCTGTCCAGAAGCGAACGGCAGAATTTTAGACGAAAAAATGGGTTGTGCTTTTATTGTGGTGATTCAACTCATGTTATATCAGCATGCTCTAAGCGTACTAAGAAGCTTGATAAGTCAGTTTCAATTGGCACTTTTCAGTCTAAGTTTATTCTATCTGTGACCCTGATTTGTTCTTTATCATCTATTACCGCGGACGCCTATGTCGACTCTGGCGCCGCTTTGAGTCTTATGGATTGGTCCTTTGCCAAACGCTGTGGGTATGATTTAGAGCCTCTTGAAACTCCTATACCTCTGAAGGGGATTGACTCCACCCCATTGGCTAGTAATAAACCACAATACTGGACACAAGTAACTATGCGGATTAATCCGGATCATCAGGAGATTATTCGCTTTCTTGTGCTGTATAATCTACATGATGTGTTGGTGCTTGGATTGCCATGGCTGCAATCTCATAACCCAGTCCTCGACTGGAAAGCTATGTCTGTGTTAAGCTGGGGATGTAAGGGGATGCATGGGGACGTACCTTTGGTTTCCATTTCATCATCTATTCCCTCTGAGATTCCTGAATTCTTGTCTGACTATCGTGATGTTTTTGAGGAACCTAAGCTTGGTTCATTACCTCCGCACCGGGAGTGGGATTGTGCCATAGATTTGATTCCGGGTAGTAAATACCCTAAGGGTCGTTTATTTAATCTGTCTGTGCCTGAACATGCTGCTATGCGAGAATATATAAAGGAGTCCTTGGAAAAGGGACATATTCGTCCTTCGTCATCTCCCTTAGGAGCCGGTTTTTTCTTTGTGTCTAAGAAAGATGGCTCTTTGAGGCCGTGTATTGATTATCGGCTTTTGAATAAAATCACGGTTAAATATCAATATCCGTTGCCACTGCTGACTGATTTGTTTGCTCGCATAAAGGGGGCCAAGTGGTTCTCTAAGATAGATCTCCGTGGGGCGTATAATTTGGTGCGAATTAAGCAGGGGGATGAGTGGAAAACCGCATTTAATACGCCCGAGGGCCACTTTGAGTATTTGGTGATGCCTTTTGGCCTTTCAAATGCCCCTTCAGTCTTTCAGTCCTTTATGCATGACATTTTCCGTGATTATTTGGATAAATTTATGATTGTGTATCTGGATGATATTCTGATTTTTTCGGATGACTGGGACTCTCATGTCCAGCAGGTCAGGAGGGTTTTTCAGGTTTTGCGGTCTAATTCCTTGTGTGTGAAGGGTTCTAAGTGCGTTTTTGGGGTGCAAAAGATTTCCTTCTTGGGATACATTTTTTCCCCCTCTTCCATCGAGATGGATCCTGTCAAGGTTCAGGCTATTTGTGATTGGACGCAACCCTCTTCTCTTAAGAGTCTTCAGAAATTTTTGGGCTTTGCTAACTTTTATCGTCGATTTATTGCTGGTTTTTCTGATGTTGTTAAACCATTGACTGATTTGACTAAGAAGGGTGCTGATGTTGCTGATTGGTCCCCTGCTGCTGTGGAGGCCTTTCGGGAGCTTAAGCGCCGCTTTTCTTCCGCCCCTGTGTTGCGTCAGCCTGATGTTGCTCTTCCTTTTCAGGTTGAGGTCGACGCTTCTGAAATCGGAGCTGGGGCGGTTTTGTCGCAGAGAAGTTCCGACTGCTCCGTGATGAAACCTTGTGCTTTTTTTTCTCGTAAATTTTCGCCCGCCGAGCGGAATTATGATATTGGGAATCGGGAGCTTTTGGCCATGAAGTGGGCTTTTGAGGAGTGGCATCATTGGCTTGAGGGGGCTAGACATCAGGTGGTGGTATTGACCGACCACAAAAATTTAATTTATCTTGAGTCCGCCAGACGCCTGAATCCTAGACAGGCGCGCTGGTCGTTGTTTTTCTCTCGGTTTAATTTTGTGGTGTCATACCTACCGGGTTCTAAGAATGTTAAGGCGGATGCCCTTTCTAGGAGTTTTGAGCCTGACTCCCCTGGTAATTCTGAACCTACAGGTATCCTTAAGGATGGAGTGATATTGTCTGCCGTTTCTCCAGACCTGCGGCGGGCCTTGCAGGAGTTTCAGGCGGATAGACCTGATCGTTGCCCACCTGGTAGACTGTTTGTTCCTGATGATTGGACCAGTAAAGTCATTTCTGAGGTTCATTCTTCTGCGTTGGCAGGTCATCCTGGAATCTTTGGTACCAGGGATTTGGTGGCAAGGTCCTTCTGGTGGCCTTCCCTGTCACGAGATGTACGAGGCTTTGTGCAGTCTTGTGACGTTTGTGCTCGGGCCAAGCCTTGTTGTTCTCGGGCTAGTGGATTGTTGTTGCCCTTGCCTATCCCGAAGAGGCCTTGGACGCACATCTCGATGGATTTTATTTCAGATCTTCCTGTTTCTCAGAAGATGTCTGTCATCTGGGTGGTGTGCGACCGTTTCTCTAAGATGGTCCATTTGGTTCCCCTGCCTAAGTTGCCCTCTTCTTCCGAGTTGGTTCCTCTGTTTTTTCAAAATGTGGTCCGTTTGCATGGTATTCCGGAGAATATCGTTTCTGACAGAGGAACCCAATTCGTGTCTAGATTTTGGCGGGCATTCTGTGCTAGGATGGGCATAGATTTGTCTTTCTCGTCTGCTTTCCATCCTCAGACTAATGGCCAGACCGAGCGGACGAATCAGACCTTGGAGACATATTTGAGGTGTTTTGTGTCTGCAGATCAGGATGATTGGGTTGCTTTTTTGCCTTTAGCGGAGTTTGCCCTCAATAATTGGGCCAGCTCTGCCACCTTGGTGTCTCCTTTTTTCTGTAATTCGGGGTTTCATCCTCGATTTTCCTCCGGTCAGGTGGAATCTTCGGATTGTCCTGGAGTGGATGCTGTGGTGGAGAGGTTGCATCAGATTTGGGGGCAGGTAGTGGACAATTTGAAGTTGTCCCAGGAGAAGACTCAGCTTTTTGCCAACCGCCGGCGTCGGGTTGGTCCTCGGCTTTGTGTCGGGGACTTGGTGTGGTTGTCTTCTCGTTTTGTCCCTATGAGGGTTTCTTCTCCCAAGTTTAAGCCTCGGTTCATCGGCCCGTACAAGATATTGGAGATTCTTAACCCTGTGTCCTTCCGTTTGGACCTCCCTGCATCTTTTTCTATTCATAATGTTTTTCATCGGTCATTATTGCGCAGGTATGAGGTACCGGTTGTGCCTTCCGTTGAGCCTCCTGCTCCGGTGTTGGTTGAGGGCGAGTTGGAGTACGTTGTGGAAAAAATCTTGGACTCCCGTATTTCCAGACGGAAACTCCAGTATCTGGTCAAATGGAAGGGATACGGTCAGGAGGATAATTCTTGGGTGACTGCCTCTGATGTTCATGCCTCCGATCTGGTCCGTGCCTTTCATAGGGCTCATCCTGATCGCCCTGGTGGTTCTGGTGAGGGTTCGGTGCCCCCTCCTTGAGGGGGGGGTACTGTTGTGAAATTGGATTTTGGGCTCCCCCGGTGGCCACTGGTGGAATTGAACTTGTGTGCATCATCCCCTCTGTTCACCTGTTCCCATCAGGATGTGGGAGTCGCTATTTAACCTTGCTCCTCTGTCACTTCCATGCCGGTCAACATTGTAATCAGAAGCCTTTCTGTGCATGTTCCTGCTTCTAGACAACTCCCAGCTAAGTGGACTTTTGTCCTTGTTTGTTTTTTGCATTTTGTTCCAGTTCACAGCTGCAGTTTCGTTTCTGTGTCTGGAAAGCTCTTGTGATCTGAAATTGCCACTCTGATGTTATGAGTTAATACTAGAGTCTTAAAGTAATTTCAGGATGTGTTTTGATAGGGTTTTCAGCTGACCATGAAAGTGCCCTTTCTGTCTTCCTGCTATCTAGTAAGCGGACCTCGATTTTGCTAAACCTATTTTCATACTACGTTTGTCATTTTCATCTAAAATCACCGCCAATATATGTGGGGGCCTCTGTCTGCCTTTCGGGGAAATTTCTCTAGAGGTGAGCCAGGACTGTATTTTCCTCTGCCAGGATTAGTTAGTCCTCCGGCCGGCGCTGGGCGTCTAGGGATAAAACGCAGGCTACGCTACCCGGCTACTGTTAGTTGTGCGGCAGGTTTAGTTCATGGTCAGTTTAGTTTCCATCCTTCCAAGAGCTAGTTCGTATGTTTGCTGGGCTATGTTCTCTTGCCATTGAGAACCATAACAGCACACACAGGACCGGCACTCAAGCAGAAATGCCAATCTTAATCTCCCACTATGTTTTTTCTTTCAGGGAGAATTAAAAAAAAAAAAAAAAAAATTTCCCAGTATGACACACTAGGTTTTATGTGCCCCAATAATTTGAGACAGATGGCACACACAGGACCGGCACTCAAGCAGAAATGCCAATCTTAATCTCCCACTATGTTTTTTTTTGTCAGGGAGAATTTAAACAACAAAAAAAATTTCCCAGTATGACACACTAGGTTTTATGTGCCCCAATAATTTGACACAGATGGCACACACAGGACCGGCACTCAAGCAGAAATGCCAATCTTAATCTCCCACTATGTTTTTTTTTTCAGTGAGAATTTAAAAAAAAAAAAAAATTTCCCAGTATGACACACTAGGTTTTATGTGCCCCAATAATTTGAGACAGATGGCACACACAGGACCGGCACTCAAGCAAAAATGCCAATCTTAATCTCCCACAATTTTATTTATTTTTTTTTCAGGGAGATTTAAAAAAAAAAAAAAAAAAGGGACTGTCCTACAATTACTATCTCCCTGCAGTAATCTCAGCAAGGTATGGCAAGCAGCAATAACAAGGAGTGGACAGCTGCACAAAAAAAACAAAAGTGTGGACAAACAAACAAGATAGCTGTGCAGAAAGGAAGGAGCAACAGGATTTGTGCTTTGAAAAAAGCAGTTGGTTTGCACAGCGGCGTACAAAGAGCAATGCAGCTATCAGGGAGCCTTCTAGGGCAGCCCAATGAGCTACAGCACTGAGGAAAAAAAAAAAAAAAGCCTCCACTGTGCCTGCAAACAAAAGGTGGTGTTGGACAGTGGAAATCGCTACAGCACAAGCGGTTTGGGGGTTAATGTACCCTGCCTAACGCTATCCCTGCTTCTGAAGAAGCGGCAGCAACCTCTCCCTATACTCAGATCAGCAGCAGTAAGATGGCGGTCGGCGGGAACATCCCTTTATAGCCCCTGTGACGCCGCAGAAAGCAAGCCAATCACTGCAATGCCCTTCTCTAAGATGGTGGGGACTGAGATCTATGTCATCACGCTGCCCACACTCTGCGTCCACCTTCATTGGCTGAGAAATGGCGCTTTTAGCGTCATTGAAACGCGACTTTGGCGCGAAAGTCACGTACCGCGTGGCCGACCCCGCACAGGGATCGGGTCGGGTTTCATGAAACCCAACTTTGCCAAAAGTCGGCGATTTATGTAAATGACCGATCCGATTCGCTCAACCCTACTTCTGATGAATGACAATGTTAGGCCTCAGGTGACTGAAGTGTGTCAGCAGTTCCTGCATGATGAAAGCATTGATGCTATGGACTGGCCTGCCCTTTCCCCAGACCTGAATCCAATTGAGCACATCTGGGACATCATGTCTCATTGCATCCACCAATACCACGTTGTACCACAGACTGTCCGGGAGTTTACTGATGCTTTAATCTAGGACTGGGATGAGATCCTTCAGGAGAACATCTGCCGCCTCATCCCGGTCAAGTGACTAAGCCACCAAAGGTCTTTAGGCAGTCTTAACCTTAGAAGCTACAATGATAATACAGAATCTGCATTATCACTGCAGCTTCTGCTAGAGACAACCATATTTTTGGTCCAAATGCTGTCTATTGAAAAAACTGACTGCCCTCGCACAAATGGGTTGTTCAGATGAACATTTTTTATATGAACCAAATGTTCACGTGAAAATAATTGCTGAATGCACTCATCCATATTTTGGATGAGCCTCGTCTATTCACGTCTATGAGTATGCAAGAAAAATTGAATCCCATGACGATCAAACATATAACATCCGATTTTTCAGGATACATTACCATTATTCACATAGGAAACTGTATTGGGCCTTGGAAGTTATATTCACTGCTGATATGTAAAAATGAATGAAATACTGATGCCATGAGAATAAGAATAAAGATGAAAAATTGTCCGCTTTTTCTACATGAAAGTCGGATGATTTTTTAATACAATTGTAAGATCTTAGCCTAACTTGTATCTGCAAACCCAAAGACACACTTACACACTTTAACCATTATAGAAATATATTAAATATTCTATAAATTCGTCATAGTTATGTATGAGTTGTAAAGTCTCGTGGCTACTTGTTTCTAGCTTTTCTTTTTCAGGGTATGTGCACACATTGAAGATTTGCCTGTGGATTTTTCTGCACTAAATCCGCAGCTCTTGGCAGAAAACGCTGGTGCGTTTTTGATGCGTTTTTTGCGCGGTTTTGATGCGTTTTTTGAAGCGTCTTTGAAAGCTAAATAAAGATGTATTATTGAGAAAAAAACATTGTGATGTCATTTCTTGTCCAACCTCCTCTTTTACATTTGTCCAACCCACACTCCATACAGATAGACAGATAGATAGATAGATAGATAGATAGATGTGCATGATTTGAATGGAACAATGCATGAAAACGGAGGCCGAATTCATCATTTCACATCTCAGTTTCATACGTTTTTCGCCTGATCAGTCGCTGGGCGTTTTTTCGCTGGACAGAAAAAAACCTTCCTCTGTACGTTTTCTCCGTCCGCTGGAAACAGCTTTTTTGACGGATCAGGCAAAAAACTGATGAAAATTGAGGCCATCAGGCGCAATCCGGCCCTAATAGAACTCTATGAGAAAAAACGGATTAGGCGGAAAAAAAACTTTTCTGCGCCAGAGGGGGAAAGCCGACGGCCGGGGGCCAATATTTGTAGCCTGGGAAGGGGGTAATACCCATGGCCCCTTCCTAGGCTATGAATGTCAGCCCGCAGCTGTCTGTGTAGCCTTTACTGGCTAGTAAAATAGTAGGACCCCCCCCCCCAAAAAAAAAATGATGTGAAGTCCCCCTATATTTTATAGCCAGAAGGGCTATGCAGACAGCTGCTGGCTGATATTCATAGCCTAGAGGGGCCATTATTATTTTCCCCCCTCCGGCTACAAATACCAGCCCCCAGCCGCCCCAGAAATGCCTGGTTGATAGGGAATCCCCACATGTACTTATGCTGGCTAACAGATGTAAATCATTCAGCTGCGGCAATAAAAACTAAATTTCCAAGCACTAAAAAATACTCGGAGGACACCCAAGCGTGCTCGGGAAATCTCGAGTAACGAGTATATTCGCTCATCACTAAGTGTATGTCTATATGTATGTACTGTATGTCTATATGTATGTGTTGTATGTACTGGATGTATGTACTGTATGTCATTTGTTGTATGTACTGTTGTATGTGCTGTATGTTATATGTGGTATGTACAGTTGTATGTACTGTTGTATGTTGTATGACATATGTTGTATGTACTGTTGTATGTTATATATACTGTTGTATGTTGTATGTACTGTTGTATGTTCTGTATGTCATATGTTGTATGTTGTATGTACTGTTGTATGTATTGTATGTCATATGTTGTATGTACTGTTGTATGTGCTGTATGTTATATGTTGCATGTACTGTTGTATGTTGTATGTACTGTTGTATGTACTGTATGTTCTGTTGTATGTTGTATGCATTGTTGTAAGTTATATGTTGTATGTACTGTTGTATGTTGTATGTACTGTATATCATATGTTGTATGTTCTGATGTATGTACTGTATGTCATATGTTGTATGTTCTGCTGTATGTGCTGTATGTTATATGTTGTATGTACTATTGTATGTTGTATGTACTGTTGTATGTTGTATGTACGGTATGTTGTATGTTCTGTTGTATGTACTGTATGTCATACAGCCCTGCACAGACCCTAGACAGCCCCGGCAGACCCCCGACAGCCCTGCACAGACCGACAGCCATGGGCAGACCCCCAACAGTCCCGCACAGACTCCCAACAGCCCTGGCAGACCCCCTGACGGCCCCGCACAGACCCTCGACAACCCCGGCAGACCCCCGACAGCCCCGCACAGACCCCCGCAGACCCACTGACTGCCCGCAGACCCCGCTCGCACACACATACATGCACAGTCACAGCCCACACTCCACCCACACACTTCCCTCCTCCCGATCTGCAGCGTTTCACCCGCAGCTAAACCGCAGATCTTTTTTACATCTGCGGTTTTGCTGCCGATGTGCCTGACTCAATGCAAGTCTATAGGTGCAGAAACGCTACAGATCTGCACAAAGAATTGACATGCTGCAGAAAAAACAATTGTAGTCCCATCGGACGATGCCTGCACGCACGCAGACACACACACACCCAAAGACCCCCCCGCACAGCCCCGCAGACCCTGGGACAGCCCGCAGACCCCCAGACAGCCCCGCACAAACCCCCGACAGCCCCGCACAGACCTCCGACAGCCCCAGCAGACCCCCGACAGCCCCGCACAGCCCCCCGACAGCCCCGCACAGACCCCCGACAGTCCCAGCAGACCCCCGACAGCCCCACACAGACCCCCTACGGCCCCGCACAGACCACCTACAGCCCCTCACAGACCCCCAACATCCCCGGCAGACCCCCGACAGCCCCAGCAGACCCCCGACAGCCCCGCACAGACCTTTGACAGCCCCGGCAGACCCCCGATAGCCCCGCAGACCCCCGCAGACCCACTGGCAGCTCGCAGACCCCGCCCGCACACACATACACGCACAGTCACAGCCCACACTCTGCCCACACACTTCCCTCCTCCCGATCTGCAGCGTTTCACCCGCAGCTAAACCGCAGATCTTTTTTATATCTGCGGTTTTGCTGCAGATGTGCCTGACTCAATGCAAGTTTATAGGTGCAGAAACGCTGCAGATCCGCACAAAGAATTGACATGTTGCGGAAAAAACAATGCTGCGTTTCCGCGCGTTTTTTTCCGCAGCATGTGCACAGCGGATTGGGTTTTCCATAGGTTTACATGGTACTGTAAACCGCATGGGAAACTGCTGCAGATTCGCAGCGTCAAAAACGCTTGCAGATCCGCGGTAAAAAAAACATGGCCTCACAAGACCAGAATAATAAGCCTGAGCAGAAATAACCAATTTAGGACATTGCTCTGATTTCAAGATATGACATATTTTTTAAAATTTTATTCTCACACACTGCTTTTTTTAAGCAAAGTTGTGTTTTTTCTACTTATTTTTCTTTGTGTTTTTTTTAAATGCATACTACTGATGTCTCCATATAACCATATACTGTATATAGTTTTAGGCCATGTGCACACGCTGCGGATTTTGCTGCGGATCCGCAGCGTTTCCATAGCTGCGGGTCTGCAGCAGTTTCCCATGCGTTTACAGTACAATGTAAACCTATGGGAAACGCAATCCGCAGTGCACATGCTGCAGAAAAAGCCGCGCGGAAATGCAGCGGTTTATTTTCCGCAGCATGTCAACTCTTTGTGCGGATTCCGCAGCGGTTTTACACCTGCTCCATAACAGAAAACCACAGGTGTAAAACCGCAGTAGAAACCACACAAAAACTGCAGTAAATACGCGATAAATACACAGGAAAAACGCACTGTTTTTGCCCTGTGGATTTATCAAATCCGCTGCGGAAAAATCCACAGTGGACCTTTCTACGTGTGCACATACCCTTATGGTGACAACAGTGAGAGAGGAATTCAGTAGCTTCTCCTTCTCTTTGGTTTATAATTAAAATCCATTGTAAGTAGCCTGATATAGCTACATTTGAAAAAATGGATCATTGGTAAGTCATAGTATTCATTGATTTTGCCTCCCTGAAATTCCAGTACACAATTCAAATGAGGTGTAATGCAGCTAATAACAAACAAAAAATAACCAAGATAAACTAAAGGAAATCCCAGTGAATAATAAAAATAATCTGATAATTATGTTTTCTTTTCAGGATTTCTCTACAGAAAAGTAAAACTAAAGTGGGTTAATGAGACAGTGGGAAGGCCTGGAGCAGACCATGGCAAACAGCTATGTAACAGTTCCTGATGCATACTGTCTTGCTGAACCTCTACCTTATTATGGTAAGTTAATAGAAACAGATACCCCATTCAATAAATGTATTTTAATTATTGTTCATACATAGGAGGTCATTATTTTTTAATCCCTTAAAAGGGTTGTCTGGCCTTAGGCTACAAGTCTGCAGTCACTCTATGTGACTGCAGATTTGTGAATCCTCACATCACGCGCTATGAGGAGTCTCCATTTCCAACACTGGGCATGTGCTAGCAAGTATTTGATTTGCATACTTGTGGTCACATACTGGCTAGATGGAAGCAGCCTTGCTCAATGCAAGTGTATTGAACAAGGCCGGACACAGTCTGGTTAAAATGTTGCCCAAAGTGTGCAAATCGCATGGGCATCACTGTGGCTCAGTGATTAGCACTGCAGCCTTGCAGCGCTGGGGTCCTGGATTCAAATACCACCATGGACAACATCTGCAAGGAGTTTGTATGTTCTCCCCGTATTTGCATGGGTTTCCTCCGGGTACTCCAGTTTCCTCCCACACTCCAAAGACATACTGACAGGGAATCTAGATTGTGAGCCCCTTCGGGGACAGCGATGATGATGTGTGTAAAAACTGTAAAGACGCAGGTTCAGTGTACTGTCAGAAGCCTGCCGCTGGGGCCCGGGCCCGATGGGCAGATGAGACGGGGCCCAATGCGGGCCCCCTCTGCCCATCTGGCCCCATACGCCAGTCAGTAATGATGGCGGCCGTGGACACAGCCATTACACAGTACATAGCAGGTGCACATTTATAAGATTATCTCAGCACAGGAACATTTTATTTAACCCCTTTACCCCCAAGGGTTTTTTGCACGTTAATGACCGGGCCAATGTTTACAATTCTGACCACTGTCCCTTTATGAGGTTATAACTCTGGAACACTTCAACGGATCCTGATGATTTTGATTGTTTTCTCGTGACACATTGTACTTCATGATAGTGGTAAAATTTATTTGATATCACCTGCGTTTATTTGTGAAAAAAACAGAAATTTGGCGAAAATTTTGAAATTTTCCAACTTTGAATTTTTATGCCCTTAAATCACAGAGATATGTCACACAAAATACTTAATAAGCAACATTTCCCATACGTCTACTTTACATCAGCACAATTTTGGAACCAACATTTTTTTTTGTTAGGGAGTTATAGGGGTTAAAAGTTGACCAGCAATTTCTCGTTTTTACAGCACAATTTTTTTTAGGGACTACATCACATTTGAAGTTATTTTGAGGGGTGTATATGATAGAAAATAACCAAGTATGACACCATTCTAAAAACTGCACCCCTCATGATGCTCAAAACCACATTCAAGAAGTTTATTAACCCTTCAGGTGTTTCACAGGAGTTTTTGGAATGTTTAAAAAAAATGAACATTTAACTTTTTTTCACAAAAAATTTACTTCAGCTCCAATTTGTTTTATTTTACCAAGGGTAACAGGAGAATGGACCCAAAAGTTGTTGTACAATTTGTCCTGAGTACGCCGATACCCCATATGTTGGGTAAACCACTGTTTGGGCAAATGGCAGATCTTGGAAGGGAAAGAGCGCCGTTTGACTTTTCAATGCAAAATTGACTGGAATTGAGATGGGACACCATGTTACGTTTGGAGAGCCCCTGGTGTGCCTAAACATTGAAACCCCCACAAGTGACACCATTTTGGAAAGTAGACCCCCTAATGAACTTATCTAGATGTGTGGTGAGAGCTTTGAACCCCCAAGTGTTTCACTACAGTTTATAACGCAGAGCCATGAAAATAAAAATTCTTTTTTTTTTTTCACAAAAATTCTTTTTTAGCCCCCAGTTTTGTATTTTCCCAAGGGTAACAGGAGAGATCGGACCCCAAAAGATGTTGTCCAATTTGTCCTGAGTACGCTGATACCCAGTATGTGGGGGGAACCACTGATTGGGTGCATGGCAGAGCTCAGAAGGGAAGGAGCGCCGTTTGGAATGCAGACATAGATGGAATGGTCTGCAGGCGTCACATTGCGTTTGCGGAGTCCCTAATGTACCTAAACAGTGGAAACCCCCCACAAGTGACCCCATATTGGAAACTAGACCCCCCAAGAAACTTATCTAGATGTGTTGTGAGAACTTTGAACCCCCAAGTGTTTCACAACAGTTTATAATGCAGAGCCGTGAAAATGAAAAAATATTTTTTCCCACAAAAAGGGTTTTTTAGCCCCCCAAATTTTTTCAGTTTTGTATTTTCCCAAGGGTAACAGGAGAAATTGGACCCCAAAAGTTGTTGTCCAATTTGTCCTGAGTACACTGATACCCCATATGTTGGGGTAAACCCCTGTTTGGGCGCACGGGAGAGCTCGGAAGGGAAGGAGCACGGTTTTACTTTTTCAACGCAGAATTGGCTGGAATTGAGATCGGACGCCATGTCACGTTTGGAGAGCCCTTGATGTGCCTAAACAGTGGAAACCCCCAATTCTAACCCACACATGCCCCTAACCCTAATCCCAACCACACCTCTAACCACAACCACACCCCAACTCCAACACACCCCTAACCCTAATCCCAACCTTAACCACACCCCTAAATCCAACACACCCCTAACACTAATCCCAACCATAACCCTAACCACACCCCTAACCCTGACACACCCCTAGCCCTAATCCCAACCGTAAATGTAATCCAAACCCTAACTTTAGCCCCAACCCTAACCCTAACTTGAGCCCCAACCCTAACTGTAGCCCTAACCCCAACCCTAACCCTAGCCCCATCCCTAACCCTATCCCTAACCCTAGCCCCAATCCTAACCCTATCCCTAACCCTAGCCCCAATCCTAACCCTAGCCCCAACCCTAGCCCCCACCCAAACCCTAGCCCCAACCCTAGCCCCCGCCCCAACCCTAGCCCTAACCCTAGCCCCAACCCTAACCCTAGTCCTAACCCTAGCCCTAACCCTAGCCCTAATGGGAAAATGGAAATACATACTTTTTTTTAATTTTATTATTTTTCCCTAACTAAGGGGGTGATGAAGGGGGGTTTGATTTACTTTTATAGCTGTTTTTTTAGCAGATTTTTATGATTGACAGCTGTCACACACCAAAAGACACTTTTTATTGCAAAAAATATTTTTTGCGTCTCCACATTTTGAGAGCTATAATTTTTCCATACTTTGGTCCACAGAGTCATGTGAGGTCTTGATTTTTGCGGGAAGAGTTGACGTTTTATTGGTACCATTTTTGGTCATGTGACATTTTTGATCGCTTTTTATTCCAATTTTTGTGAAGCAGAATGAATTTCTGTTTTATTTTTTTTTTTAGGGGGGGTTTATACCATTCCGTGTTTCATAAAACTGATAAAGCAATTTTATTCTTCGGGTTAGTATGATTACAGCTATACCTCATTTATATATTTTTTTATGTTTCGGCGCTTTTATACGATAAAAACTATTTTATATAAAAAATAGTTATTTTTGCATCGCTTTATTCTGAGGACTATAACTTTTTTATTTTTTCGCTGATGATGCTGTATTGTGGCTCATTTTTTGCGGGACAAGATGATGTTTTCAGCGGTACCATGGTTATTTATATCCGTCTTTTTGATCGCGTGTTATTCTACTTTTTGTTTGGCGGTATGATAATAAAGCGTTGTTTTTTGCCTCTTTTTTTTTTACGGTGTTCATTGAAGGAGTTAACTAGTGGCACAATTTTATAGTTCGGGTCATTACAGACTTTTATTGTTTTTTTAATTTAAAGAATTGTATTTATGGGAACAATATATTTTTTTTTCTTTAGTTAGGAATTTTTTTTCTTTTTACACATCTGAATTTTTTTTTTTTTACACCGGGGGGGGGGGGGGGGGGGGTGTCATCATGCTACAGGGTCAGATCGCTGATCTGACACTTTGCACAGCAGTGGGTCAGATCAGCGATCTGACAGGCAGGGCTGCAGGCTGCTCTGAGCAGGCGCTGGTAAGCCACCTCCCTGCAGGACCCGGAAGCAGCCCCGTGGCCATTTTGGATCCGGGGCCTGCAGGGAGAAGGAGGTAAGAGACCCTTGGAGCAACACGAGCACATCGCGTTGCTCCGAGGGTCTCAGGGAAGCACTCAGGGAGCCCCCTCCGTGACCGCTCCTGGCACATAGTGCTGGGTGTCAGCTGCGATAGTCAGCTGACACCCAGCTGCGATTGGCCGCTCTCCCCCCGTGAGCGCGGCTGATCGCATATGACGTACTATCCCGTCGGTGGTCATACGGGCCCACCCCACCTCGACGGGATAGTACGTCATGTGTCAGAAAGGGGTTAAACACACTCAATTATGGAAGTTATTATTATTCCAAGATCTATTGATTAAAATTAACTTTTGTTCATGGGAAACCCCATTTAAGGGAAGAAGAAATCCAAACCTACAGTGCCCTGTATGAAAAAGTGATTGTGCTCCTCCCCTTAAATCATAAATTAATTGTGGTTTATCACATCTTTAGGAAGCTGAGTTCAAATTCCCTAGCCACTCCCAGGCCTGATTACAACTACACCTGTTCTCAATCAAGAAATCACTTAAATAGGACTTGCTTGACAAAGGGAAGTAGACCATAAGCTCCACAAAAGCTAGACATCATGCCACGATTCAAAAAAATTCTGAAACAAATGAGAATTAAAGTAATTTAGATCTATCAGTCTGGAAAAGATTATAAAAGCCATTTCTAAAGCTTAGAGAATTCAGCAAACCACAGTCAGAGCCATTATCCACAAATGGCAAAAACACTGAACAGTGATAAATCTTCCTAGGAGTGGCCAGCCTACCAAAATTACACCAAGAGCACAGCGACAACTCATCCAAGAGGTCACAAAAGACCCCACAGCAACATCCAAAGAACTGCAGGCCTCACTTGCCTCAGTTAAGGTCAGTGTTCGTGACTCCACCATAAGAAAGAGACTGGACAAAAATGGCCTGCATGGCAAAGTTCCAAGATGAAAACCTCTGCTGAGAAATAAGAACATAAAGTCTCAGTCTCAGTTTTGTCAGAAAACATTTTGATGATCTCCAAGACTTTTGGGAGAATACTCTGTTGGGTTGATGACTCAAAAGTTGAAATTTTTGGAAGGTGTATAACCTATTACATCTGGTATAGAAGTAAAGCAGCATTTTAGAAAAGTAACATCATACCAAGAGTAAAATATGGTGGTGACAGTGTGATGGTCTGGGACTGTTTTGTGGCTTTAGGACCTGGAAGACTTGATGATCTGATTGAGATGCTGTGGCATGACCTTAAAAAGGCGGTCCATGCTCGGAAATCCTCCAGTGTGTCTGAATTACAACAAGTCTGCAAAGATGAGTGGGCCAAAATTCATCCAGGGTGTTGTAAAAGACTCATTGCCAGTTATCGCAAGTTTTTGCTGCTAAGGGTGGCCCGTCCAGTTATTAGGTTTAGGGGGCAATCACTTTTTCACACAGAACCCTGTAGGTTTGGATTTCTTTTTCCTTTAATCACATAGACCTTCATTTAAGAATTGCACTTTGTGTTTGTGATGTACAATAACAAATTGTATTGTGGTACCGTGTTAGTGATTATTTTCTGGTTAGGGTACCGTTACACTAAACGATTTACCAACGATCACGACCAGCGATACGACCTGGCCGTGATCGTTGGTAAGTCATTGTGTGGTCGCTGGAGAGCGCAGGGCCGCGCTTAGTAACCCGATGTTTACCCTGGTTACCATTGTAAATGTAAAAAAAAAAAACACTACATACTCACATTCCGGTGTCTGTCACGTCCCTCGCCGTCAGCTTCCCGCACTGACTGTGTCAGTGCCAGCCATAAAGCACAGCACAGCGGTGACGTCACCGCTGTGCTCTGCTTTTACTTTACGGCCAGCGCTCACAGTCAGTGCGGGAAGCTGACGGCGAGGGACGTGACAGACACCAGAATGTGAGTATGTAGTGTTTTTTTTTTTTTTACATTTACAATGGTAACCAGGGTAAACATCGGGTTACTAAGCGCGGCCCTGCGCTTAGTAACCCGATGTTTACCCTGGTTACAAGCGAACACATCGCTGGATCAGCGTCACACACGCCGATCCAGCGATGACAGCGGGTGATCCAGCGACGAAAGAAAGTTTCAAACGATCTGCTACGACGTACGATTCTCAGCAGGGTCCCTGATCGCAGTATCGTGTCAGACACAGCGAGATCGTATGTATATCGCTGGAACGTCACGGATCGTGACGTCATAGCGACCAAAGTGCCACTGTGAGACGGTACCCTTAGCCAATAAAGGTATCACTTCTAGAATACTTCTGTCATCATTGGGCAGAAAAGTATTTACATTGTTTATTTGTGTTATCTTTGTCTAATATTTACATTTGTTTGGTGATCTGAAACATTTTCACACAACTGTATATATAAACAAAGGTTCACTATTCACGTGTCATGTTTTTAATTATTGTAGTAAAAAATAGCATCCCCTGTGTGAACCTGACTTAAATTTGTGTATCATGATCTTTATGTATGAAATACTTTGTATATCCCATTAATTTCTGCCTGTAATGGAATGTGCATATTATATTGTGCTGTGCTTATCCATTTGAAACTGAAAATGCAAACTTTTAGCACAGATAAAAAAATAAATAAAACAAGACTGTGGTCTGGAGAAAATCATATTCCACATATAAAGTTCACAGCGGAGTAAAAATTGTGGCTTCATGAGAAATGCTTTTCTCTTAATACATTGAAATTTTGCTTTGATTTTTTTTTATATCAAATCTTAAACAGTTATGTATTAACTATAAATATAAACAAAATATCTAAATGCTCTTCATTAGGTCTTTAAAGGGTTTTCTGGTTTCAGATAAATCTTATGCTCAGGCGCAGTTTTTTGTTTGTTTTTAAATAAATAAACTGAGCTTTTCTCAGATTTCCCAGGTCCTGCGCTGAGTCTCCACCACTGCTACCGGTGTCTGTTATTGCTTGCAGCACTGATGTCAAGTCAACAGCGTTGCAGCCAGTGAGAACAGTAGCACTGAGTGGCTCATGCAGTCTACTCAGGCAGAGCAACTAAGCTCAGTAACTGGCTACAGTGATATCGATGTGATATCAGCATTGCAAACAAAAACACACTGAAAGCAGCAGCAAAGACTGTGATGACCCAATAATGGGGAGTAAAACACAGTTTGCTTTTTAAAAAAAAAACAAATTACACCTTACTGAAACTGGAAAACTCCTTTAATAATCAGACTATGGTGGACATCTGTATGTGTCACTTTGTAAGGAGATGAATATACTGCCCCAGTTTCACCTCAAGTACTGCTATGGTGTATATATTTTTTTTTAATCATATGAACATATTTTAAAACCCCTTCCCGACCCATGACGCCTATGTGGCGTCATGGAATGATCGCATCCCTGCAGATCGGGTGAAAGGGTTAACTCCTATTTTACCCGATCTGCAGGGAGAGGGGGAGTTGTACTTCAGCCTAGGGGGGGTGGCTTGCCCCCACGTGGCTACGATCGCTCTGATTGGCTGTTGAAAGTGCAACAGCCAATCAGAGCAATTTGCAATATTTCACCTATGAAAATGGTGAAATATTGCAATCCAGCCATGGCCGATGCTGCAATAGCATCTGCCATGGCTGGAAATCATGTTCTGGCCCCCCCCACCGCCCCCGATCTCCTCCCCAGTCCTCCGTTCTGTCCGGTACCCCCCTCCGTCCCCCTGTTCGCTCCCCCGTGCTCCTGTCCGCTCCCCCCGTCCTCCGATCCCCCCCCTGTGCTCCGATCCACCCCCCCACCACCCCCTCATACTTACCGAGCCTCCCGAAGTCGGTCCGTCTTCTAACTGGGCGCCGCCATCTTCCAAGATGGCGGGCGCATGCTCAGTGCGCCCGCCGAATCTGCCGGCTGGCAGATTCGTTACAAGTACATTTTGATCGCTGTGGTAGGTTCTATCACAGCGATCAAAATAAAAAAAATAATAAATAAACCCCCCCCCCTTTATCACCCCCATAGGTAGGGACAATAATAAAATAAAGAAAATATATATATTTTTTTTCCACTAGGGTTAGGGTTAGAACTAGGGTTAGAACTAGGGGTAGGGTTAGGGTTAGGGGTAGGGTTAGGGGTAGGGTTAGGGTTATGGCATGTGCACACAGTGCGAATTTGGCTGCGGATCCGCAGCGGATTGGCCGCGGATCCGCAGCGGATTGGCCGCGGATCCGCAGCGGATTGGCCGCGGATCCGCAGCGGATTGGCCGCGGATCCGCAGCAGATTGGCCGCTGCGAATTCGTAGCAGTTTTACATCAGGTTTACAGTACCATGTACACCTATGGAAAACCAAATCCGCTGTGCCCATGGTGCGGAAAATTCCGTGCAGAAACGCTGCGTTGTATTTTCCGCAGCATGTCAATTCTTTGTGCAGATTCCGCAGCGTTTTACACCTGTTCCTCAATAGGAATCCGCAGGTGAAATCCGCACAAAAAAAACACTGGAAATCTGCTGTAAATCCGCAGGTAAAACGAAGTGCCTTTTACCTGCAGATTTTTCAAAAATCGTGCGGAAAAATCTCACACGAATCCGCAACGTGGGCACATAGCCTTAGGGTTAGGGTTGGAATTAGAGTTAGGGTTGGAATTAGGGCTAGGGTTAGAAATAGGGTTAAGATTAGGCTTGTGGTTAGGGTTACGGATAGGGTTAGGGGTGTGTTGGGGTTACAGTTGTGGTTAGGGTTGGGATTAGGGTTAGGGTTGGGACTAGGGTTAGGATTAGGATTGGAATTAGGGTTATGGGTGTGTTGGGGTTAGGGTTGTGGTTAGGGGTGTGTTGGGGTTAGGGTTGTGATTAGGGTTATGGCTACAGTTGGGATTAGGATTAGGGGTGTGTTGGGGTTAGTGTTGAAGTTAGAATTGAGGGGTTTCCACTGTTTAGGCACATCAGGGGTCTCCAAACGCAACATGGCGCCACCATTGATTCCAGCCAATCTTGCGTTCAAAAAGTCAAATGGTGCTCCCTCCCTTCCAAGCCCCGACGTGCGCCCAAACAGTGGTTTACCCCCACATTTGGGGTACCAGCGTACTCAGGACAAACTGGGCAACAACTGTTGGGGTCCAATTTCTCCTGATACCCTTGCAAAAATAAAAAATTACCTGCTAAAACATAATTTTTGAGGAAAGAACAATTATTTTTTATTTTCACGGCTCTGCGTTATAAACTTCTGTGAAGCACTTGGGGGTTGAACGTGCTCACCACACATCTAGATAAGTTCCTTGGGGGGTCTAGTTTCCAAAATGGGGTCACTTGTGGGGTGTTTCTACTGTTTAGGCACATCAGGGGCTCTGCAAATGCAATGTGACGCCCGCAGACCATTCCATCAAAGTCTGCATTTCAAATGTCACTACTTCCCTTCCGAGCCCTGTCGTGTGCCCAAACAGTGGTTTACCTCCACATATGGGGTATCAGCGTACTCACAACAAACTGGGCAACAAATATTGGGGTCCAATTTCTCCTGTTACCCTTGTGAAAATAAAAAATTGCTTGCTAAAACATCTTTTCTGAGGAAAGAAAAATGATTTTATATTTTCACGGCTCTGCATTGTAAACGTCTGTGAAGCACTTGGGGGTTGAACGTGCTCACCACACATCTAGATAAGTTCCTTGGGGGGTCTAGTTTCCAAAATGGGGTCACTTGTGGGGGGGTTTCTACTGTTTAGGCATATCAGGGGCTCTGCAAACATAACATGATGCCTGCAGACCATTCCATCAAAGTCTGCATTTCAAAACATCACTACTTCCCTTCCGAGCCCCGGCATGTGCCCAAACAGTGGTTTACCCCCACATATGGGGTATCAGCGTACTCAGTAGAAACTGGAAAACAACTTTTGGGGTCAAATTTCTCCTGTTACCCTTGCAAAAATAAAAAATTCTGGGCTAAAAAAAATATTTTTGAGGAAAGGAAACACATTTATTAATTTCACGGCTCTGCGTTATAAACTTCTGTGAAGCACTTGGGGGTTCAAAGTGCTCACCACACATCTAGATAAGTTCCCTTGGGGGTCTAGTTTCCAAAATGGAGTCACTTGTGGGGAGTTCCTACTGTTTAAGCACATCAGGGGCTCTGCAAACGCAACCTGACGCCCGCAGAGCATTCCATCAAAGTCTGCATTTTAAAACGTCACTACTTCCCTTCCAAACCCCGACGTGTGCCAAAACAGTGGTTTACCCCCACATATGGGGTATCAGCGTACTCAGGAGAAACTGGACAACAACTTTTGGGGTCCAATTTCTCCTGTTACCCTTGGGAAAATAAAAAAATGTGGGCTAAAAAATCATTTTTGAGAAAAGAAAAATTATTTTTTATTTTCATGGCTCTGCGTTATAAACTTCTGTGAAGCACTTGGGGGTTCAAAGGCTCACCACACATCTAGATTAGTTCCTTCGGAGGTCTAGTTTCCAAAATGGGGTCACTTGTGCGGGAGCTCCAATGTTTAGGCACACAGGGGCTCTCCAAACGCGACATGGTGTCCGCTAATGATTGGAGCTAATTTTCCAAAAAGCCAAATGGCGTGCCTTCCCTTCCGAGCCCTGCGGTGCGCCCAAACAGTGGTTTACCCCCACATATGGGGTATCATCGTACTCAGGACAAACTGGACAACAACATTTGGGGTCCAATTTCTCCTATTACCCTTGGGAAAATAAAAAATTCTGGGCTAAAAATCATTTTTGAGGAAAGAAAAATTATTTTTTTATTTTCACGGCTCTGCGTTATAAACTTCTGTAAAGCACCTGGGGGTTATAAGTGCTCACTATGCATCTAGATAAGTTCCTTGGGGGGTCTAGTTTCCAAAATGGGGTCACTTGTAGGGGAGCTCCAATGTTTAGGCACACAGGGGCTCTCCAAACGCGACATGGTGTCCGCTAATGATTGGAGCTAATTTTCCATTCAAAAAGTCAAATGGCACGCCTCCCCTTCCGAGCCTTGCCGTGCACACAAACAGTGGTTTACCCCCACATATGAGGTATCGGCGTACTCAGGAGAAATTGCCCAACAAATTTTAGGATCCATTTTATCCTGTTGCCCATGTGAAAATGAAAAAATTGAGGCTAAAAAAATTTTGTGTGAAAAAAAAGTACTTTTTCATTTTTACGGATCAATTTGTGAAGCACCTGAGAGTTTAAAGTGCTCACTATGCTTCTAGATAAGTTCCTTTGGGGGTCTAGTTTCCAAAATGGGGTCACTTGTGGGGGAGCTCCAATGTTTAGGCACACAGGGGCTCTCCAAACGTGACATGGTGTCTGCTAGCGATGGAGATAATTTTTCATTGAAAAAGTCAAATGGCGCTGCTTCCCTTCCGAGCCCTGCCGTGCGCCCAAACAGTGGTTTACCCCCACATATGAGGTATCAGCGTACTCAGAACAAATTGGACAACAACGTTCGTGGTCCAGTTTCTCCTTTTACCCTTGGGAAAATAAAAAAAATTTCGCTAAAAGATCATTTTTGTGACTAAAAAGTTAAATGTTCATTTTTTACTTCCATGTTGCTTCTGCTGCTGTGAAACACCTGAAGGGTTAATAAACTTCTTGAATGTGGTTTTGAGCACCTTGAGGGGTGCAGTTTTTAGAATGGTGTCACTTTGGGGTATTTTCAGCCATATAGAACCCTCAAACTGACTTCAAATGTGAGGTGGTCCCTAAAAAAATGGTTTTGTAAATTTTGTTGTAAAAATGAGAAATCACTGGTCAAATTTTAACCCTTATAACTTCCTAGCAAAAAAAAAATTTGTTTCCAAAATTGTGCTGATGTAAAGTAGACATGTGGGAAATGTTATTTATTAACTATTTTGTGTCACATACCTCTCTGGTTTAACAGAATAAAAATTCAAAATGTGAAAATTGCGAAATTTTCAAAATTTTTGCCAAATTTCCATTTTTTTCACAAATAAACTCAGAAATTATCGACCTAAATTTACCACTAACATGAAGCCCAATATGTCACGAAAAAACAATCTCAGAATCGCTAGGATCCGTTGAAGCGTTCCTGAGTTATTACCTCATAAAGGGACACTGGTCAGAATTGCAAAATACGGCAAGGTCATGAAGGGGTTAACATCATATAAGAATGAAAAACGAACAATAAACAGTGACTGAAAGGGGACAAAGGAACAGAAATCAGAGTTGAAATGATGTAAAAATATATTGACCAAGAAATGTAGATGTAATTTGACTGTTTGGTTGTCAAGATTTCTAGTCCTTTAGCGTTACCCAGGGTGAACCACGTGGAGACGGACTAACGTTGCACCCCCTGGTGTATAATGATATGCATTATTAACGTTGGTGTTGTGTTCTGCCTGACAGTAAGGGGAACTAGATTTGGGACTAGCCCAGAATAGGAGGGCTAAGGTGAAGAAACAGTTTCCTGTCAGGACATTAGATAGGGCCCAGTGTGCATCAGCTGCTGACCTAAGGTCTGGATAGTAAGCATGATGTGGGTGTCCCTAAGTGAGAGAAGACCAAGACAGTGGTTTGTGTGAACCAGAGTAAAAAGGAAGATAACTGACAGAAGGATAGAATGGTCAACTAGAAATGGGTCCTGTAAGAGCACGCTTAGCAGTATGGCCCCGAGTTTATAATTCACAGAGGTAACGGGACAGAGAACATGAGATGAAGAGAGAGTGCCTCTTGGCAGCCATTTTATAAGCCAAAACCACGAGTGGGAGAAAAATACAGAAGTGGTGACGTGTTTCCAATATACTTTTCCTTTGATTGTGTTACTCCAAGTTTTAGCTTACAAATAGTGAGGTAAAAATACTGACCAAATAACGTGTGAACGAGGTCTAAAGGAGGAAAGTGTGGTGCTGCAGAAGAAGTAGGCTGTGTATACGATGCGCTTTATTGCAATTAGAGTTCATGTGTTTCCAATTGTATAAGATGAAGTGTTTCCAATTGTATATGGAAGAGGAGTGTGAGGTGCTTCCGGAGGAGGTGACTATAAAGGAGAAAACCTGTGCTGCAGAAAAAATGCTGTATATAAAGGAGGAGCGTGAATGTTGTATATAAAGGAGGAGAATGAGGTGCAGGAGGAGGCTATGAATAAAGGAGGAGCGTGAGGGGCAAGAGGAATAAGGCCCCTTAACTACTGCCGTTAAAAGTTGTATCGGCAGTCGTTAAGGGGTTAATATTGTGTTAAAAAAACTTCTGCTTCAACAAAATGGCGCCGGTAAACCTGCAAGACACAACATAAACCGCGGAGCAGGATATACTATATACAGGAGGAGATGACATACAGGTATATACTATATACAGGGGGAGATGACATACAGGTATATACTACATACAGGAGATGACATACAGGTATATACCACATACAGGGGAGATGACATACAGGTATATACTATATACAGGAGATGACATACAGGTATATACTATATACAGGGAAGATGACATACAGGTATATACTGAGGGGAAAATGAGAGGTGTGAGGTGAAAATGAGAGGTGTGAGCAGCGTCGGACTGGAGCACCTTGGGCCCACCAGAGAAAATCATTCTTGGGGCCCACTATGTAGCTACATAGAAATACATTCAAGACCATCGATTGTATGGTAAAACACGCTAATATCAGGGTATAATATAAGGTAGTACACATCTTAATTATGTAACAGGGGTTGGGGTAGCCCCCTAATAGAATATAAAGCAGCCCCCCTCATAGAATATAATGTAGCCTCCCTCATGGAATATAATGCAGCCCCCCTCATAGGGTATAATACAGCACTCCACAAAATATAATGCAACCCCATCATAAGGTATAATGAAGCCCCTCCCATAGAATATAATGTAGCACCCTCATATAATATAATCCAGCATCTCCACAGAATACAATGTAGCCCCCTCAGAGTATAAAGCATCCCCCTCATAAGGCAGCCCCCCATACAGTGGCGTATCCAGGGGGGCAGCCGGGGGATGTGACTCGGGTGCAGCCGACAGGGGGGCGCCAGCGGGCTGCCTGATGATGCGGCGGTCCAAGGAGGCTCCTCGTCGAGTCATACCCAGAGGTCGGCAGGGGAGGGGGAGCGGGGGGCTGTCTAATTATACTCACCTGCTTCTGGCGCGGTCCCTGCATGTCCCTGGCTCCCCGGCGCCCCAGCTTCTTCCTGTACTGAGCGGTCACATGGTACCGCTCATTACAGTAATGAATATGCGGCTCCACCTCCCATAGGGCTGGGGCCGCATATTCATTACTGTAATGAGCGGTAAAGGTGACCGCTCAATAAAGGAAGAAGCTGCCGGCTCCGGGGAAGCAGGGACCTGCAGGGACCGTGCCAGGAGCAGGTGAGTATAACGGGCAGGGGAGCGCAGCGCGATATTCACCTGCTCCTCATTCCAGCCGCCGCTCCGTCTTCAGCATCTTCTGCAGTGACGCTGAGGTCAGAGGGTGCGGTGACGTAGTTAGTGCGCGCCCTCTGCCTGAAAGTCAGTGCAGAAGACGCTGAAGATGGAGCGGCGGCTGGAACAAGGAGCAGGTGAATATTGAAAGTGCCGGGGGCCTGAGCGACGGAGAGGTGAGTATGTGATTTTTTTTTTTTTATCGCAGCAACAGCAAATGGGGCAAGTGTCTGTATGGGGCATCTTATGGGGCCATAACGTTTGTGCAGCACTATATGGGGCAAGTGCCTTCATGGAGCATCTTATGGGGCCATAATGTTTGTGCAGCACTATATAGGACAAGTGTCTGTATAGAGCATCTTATGGGGCCATAACGTTTGTGCAGCACTATATGGGGCAAGTGCTTGTATGGAGCATCTTATGGGGCCATAACGTTTGTGCAGCACTATATGGGGCAAGTGCCTGTATGGAGCATCTATGGGGCCATAACATTTGTGCAGCACTATATGGGGCAAGTGTCTGTATAGAGCATCTATGGGGCCATAACTTTTGTGCAGCACTATAACTGGGCAAGTGTCTGTATGGAGCATCTTATTGGGCAATAACGTTTGTGCAGCACTATATGGGGCAAGTGTCTGTATAGAGCATCTATGGGGCCATAACTTTTGTGCAGCACTATAACTGGGCAAGTGTCTGTATGGAGCATCTTATTGGGCAATAACGTTTGTGCAGCACTATATGGGACAAGTGCCTGTATGGAGCATCTATGGGGCCATAACGTTTGTGCAGCACTATATGGGACAAGTGCCTGTATGGAGCATCTATGGGGCCATAACGTTTGTGCAGCACTATATGGGGCAAGTATCTGTATGGGGCCATAATCGTTTGTGCAGCACTATATGGGGCAAGTGTCTGGATGGAGTATCTTACGGGGCCATAACGTTTGTGCAGCATTATATGGGGCAAATGTCTGTATGGAGCATCTTATGGGGCCATAATTAAAGTTTGTGCAGCACTATACGGGGCAAATGTCTCTATGGAGCATCTTATGGGGCCATAATCAAAGTTTCTGCAGCACTATATGGGGCAAATATCTTTATGGAGCATCTTATGGGGCCATAATCAACGTTTCTGCAGCACTATGTTGGGCAAATATGTCTATGGAGCATCTTATGGGGCCATTATTAACCTTTATGAAGGATTATATGGGGCTCCTGATTCAATATGGATATTCAAAAACACTTAACCTACTGATGTCTCAATTAATTTTACTTTTATTGGTATCTATTTTAACATTATGGGGATTCAGGAATGTACCTTGGCTTGGTCATACAGTTTCAATAGAGTTAAGGTTCAAATCGGGGAGGTTTGGGGGAGGTTTGGGGGGGCGCCAAACTGATCCTTTGCCCCGGGTGCAGGAAAGGCTAGATACACCTCTGCCCCCATAGAATATACTGTAGCCCCCTCATAAGGCATAATGCAGCTCCCCTCATATAGTATGATGCAGCCCCGATAGAATAATGCAGCCCCACATATAATATAATGCAGCCCCTCTACAGAATATAAAATGTAACCCCCTCATAAGGCATAGAATATATTGTAGCCCCTTCATAGGCCATAATGCAGCTCCCCTCATATAGTATAATGTAGCCCCCTGAGAGAATAATGCAGCCCCCCACATAATTATAATGGAGCCCCCTCATAGGGTATAATGCAGCCCAATGAAAAGGTATAATGCAGCCCCCCTCCACCACCATCATTGTTCTCCACCCCCTTCATTGCCTTCTCACCCACCACCTCCATCATTGCCTCCTCCCCACCACCATTGTCCTTTCCACCACTACCATCTTTGTCCTTTACACCACAACAATCATTGCTTTCTCCCCCACCACCCCATCATTGCCCATTCCACCACCTCCATCATTGCCTCCACCACCACCATCATAATTGTCCTTTTTACCACAACCATCATTGCCTTCTCCCCCACCACCCCATCATAGCCCATTCCACCACCTCCATCATTGCCTCCCCTACCACCATCATCATTGCCTCCCCCACCACCATTGCCTCCTGCACCACCATCATTGCCTCCACCACCACCATCATTGCCTCCCCCATCACCACCATCATTGCCTCCCCCCACCACCATCAACATCATTGCCTCCCCCACCACCCCATCATTGCCCATTCCACCACCTCCATCATTGCCTCCCCCACCACCATCAGCATTGCCTCCACAACCATCATCATTGCCTCCCCCATCACCACCATCATTGCCTCCACCACCACCATCAGCATTGCCTCCACAACCATCATCATTGCCTCCCCCATCACCACCATTATTGCCTCCCCCACCACCATCATTGCCTCGCTTCACCACCACCATCGCCTCCCCCCACCACCTCCATCATTGCATTCCCCCACCACTCACACTCAACACCACTATCACACATACAGTACCACATGCAGACAGCAATGCACGCCTCTCTCACACACACACACACAAAGCACCACACCACACCACATACACACACAGCCGCACAAATGCAGGCAGGCAGAGACACACACACAGCACCCACTCACCTCTCCACACGTTCACAGCAGTCGCAGCACATCCCAGCAGCTTCCTCTCTGAAGCAGCTACACTGAATGATGACGTCATCCAGCTGCTCTGAGTCAGACAGGAAGTGCCGGACAGGCAGGCAGGAAGGAGGATGGCGTTGGATCCCTGCAGCTCCGGTCCCAAGCTGCAGGGATCACAATCAGGGTTTGCCGCCCTTTAGGGGTCCACCTCTGGGGCCCCGATTCAGCAGCACCTGTGGGCAGTGTTAGCCTCAACCTAAGGCTAATGCTGCCTGCTATTAAAGTGAAATGGTATTCATTCCTCTCCATGCCCATGGGGGCATGGGGAAGCATGAATATTCATTTCTCTTTAGCAGCGGCGACAGGTTCCTGTCTCCAGCTGCTGCTCTCTGGCACCGGGAGGGCCCCCCTTGACTCAGGGGCCCCATAGCAGCTGGGTGTGCTGCTATTAGCGACAAGCCACTGGCAGGGGGGCCCCTTGAGCAGTGGGGGCCCTAGGAAGCTGCTGGCCAATATGCCAGCAAGTGTCAATGCTTGGGCCCACCGGAGAATCCTCCGATTCTCTGGTGGGCCAGTACGACCCTGGGTGTGACGTGAAAATGAAGAGGTGTGATTGCAAAATGAGAGGAGTGAGGGGAAAATAGTGGAGTAATCGGAAAATTCCAGGTGTGAGGTCAAAATGACAGCTGTTGGGTGGAAAATGAGATGAGTGAGGGGGAAAATGAGAGGAGTGAGAGGGAAAATGAGAGATGTAAGGGGGAAATGAGAGGATGTTGCATAATTTGGTTGCAGAAGAAACTTGTGAGAGTAGATTATATGGGGTAATTCAACTTTTATCTACACAGAACATGAGGTACATGCATCAGCTTCTTAATAAAGCATAACAGGAAGTCTAAAAGGCCTTTTTACCAAAGAGAAAGTGAAACCAAAGTGCAACAAGTATATGCATTACATTAACCTAAGCATATAACAGCAACAACATCGCCGTCAGAAAAGTGTAAACTCCTCCTGCACACAAATAAGTCTGTATCTGTTGCATATCTGCCAACAGAGGCATGATGGAAAAATGAGAGAAATGAAGTGCTATAACTAACCACAGTTAGTTACTATGCCCGGTGACGCCGGGCTCTTCAGCTAGTAAAATATAAAGCAGTTTTTTAATTTAACAAAACTGTCCTATTATTTGGTGTCTAAAGCTCATGCATGAACTATGTCTCTGGACTAACAAAAAATTCTATGTAGTCTGAGCCTTCAATCATATTCTTTTCAACTTGTCCCCTACTTATTGCTAACTAATAGTCAATAGGTTAGCAAGGGACAGATGGAAATGAGTATTATCACAGGATCAGACTGAACAAGCTTTTCTTGTTGCTATGGCATCACATAGGCCTTCATAGGCACTGTAAACACATTACAACAGAAAATAAATATTGCTTTAAATATTATTATATTTTTTATACACCTTTATAAGTGTGTGTTTGAAATGTAGGCATCATAAACTATATTTTGATAATTTCAGGCAGGTAGTTTTTTTTATTTAATATGTTACTTATTTTATTTTTATTTCACACTACTTTGTACATTTCTATTTTGACAGATATTTATCATTATTTTAAAATTGTTGCAAAAATGTTCAGATTTCCTTTTTTACCCATTTCCTTATTTTGAAAGATTATTTATATTCCAATGTGGCTTATAAATATAATATAAATATATACTGTATACAGTACATCATATGTTTGTAAAATCCACATGCAACTTGAGAATCTTTTGTGTTCAGATTATTTTACTTAAATGTATTTTTATTGCTTTTGTCCATGTCCTTAATCTCTCAGATAGATTCAATACTTAGAGACAGGCTCGGACTGGCCTACCGGAGAACCGGAGGATTCTCCGGTGGGCCCAGGCACTGACACCTGCTGGCATACTGGCCAGCAGCTGCCTAGGGCCCCCACTGCTCCAGAGGTCCCTTGCCAGTGGCTATAGGGCCCCTGAGTCAAGGGGGCCAGTCCTGTGCCAGTAGCAGCAGCTGGAGACAGGATTCTGCCCCCGCTGCTAAAGCAAAATGAATATTCACGCTTCCCCACGCCCGTATGGGCGTGGAGAGGCGTAAATACCATTTCTCTTTAATAGCGGGCAGCGTTAGCCGCAGGGTGCAGCTAACACTGCCCACATGTAAAGCCGCACCACACACACACACTCACAAAGTACCGCACACCCACACACACACACAGCACCGCACACATACAAACACGCAGGCACACAGACTCACAGAGCAGCTCATCTCCCAGCATCCTGCTTCCTGTCTGAGACAGCCCAGCTGGATGACGTCATCATCCAGCGTGCTGCTGTCTCAGTGAGAAAGCTTCCAGGAATCCAGCGAGGAAGAGGCTGCTGGGATGAGCTGCTGCATGTGTGTGCCTGCTTGTGTGTATGCCTGCGTGTGTGTGTGCCTGCATGAGTGAGTGTGTGTGTGATGAGCTGCTGCTGCGGTGAGCTGTGTGTGTGGTGGTGAAGGACAATGATATTGGTGGGGGGAGACAATGATGGAGGTGATGGGCAATGATGGTGGTGGTGGAGAGGCAATGATGGAGGTGATGGGAGGCAATGATGGAAGTGATGGGCAATGATGGTGGGTGCGACAATGATGGAGATGATAGGCAATCATGGTGAGGGAGGGAATGATGGAGGTGATGGGCAATGAGGGTGAGGGGAGGCAATGATGGAAGTGATGGGCAATGATGGTATGGGAGGCAATGATGGAGGTGATAGGCAATGATGGTGGGGAGGCAATGATGGAGGTGATGGGGGTGGAGAGGGGCTGCATTATACTTTATGAGAGGACTACATTATATTCTGGGGGGACTGCATTATTCTCAGGGAACTACATTATATAATGGGGGGCTACATCATACTATGTGAAGGGGCTACAGTATACTCTATGTGGGGGCTGCATTATATTCTGCGGTGGGGCTGCATTCTCTGAGTTGACTACATTATATTCTGTGGTGGCTGCATTATATATACTATATGAGGGGGCTGCATTATACCCTATGAGGGTGCTACATTATATTCTATGGTGGGGACTGCGTTATACCTGAGGGAGTTGCATTATATTTTCTGGGGTGCTGCATTATATTCTATGAGAGGAGCCTGCATTATATTTTATGAGGGGGCTAAATTATATTCTGTGAGGGGGCTACAACAACCCTTGCTACATAATTAAGACGTGAACTACCTTATATTATACCCTGATATTAGCGCTTTTTACCGCACAATTGGTGGTCTTGCATCTATTTCTATGTAGCTACATAGTGGGCCCCACAAATGATTTTCTCTGGTGGACCCAAGGTGCTCCAGTCTGACCCTGCTTAGAGACCAATAACATTGCTTCAATGATGGATAGAAAGTTGTGGGCAGAAATTTAAGTTTGGCCATTCCCTGCCTGTTCAGCACAGAAAGCAATACATTGCTAAATGTTTCTTTGTTTGTTTTCACAGACGTTCTGCCAGATCACATTAATTATCAACTTCCAGATTCAGACTTCCAGGTGACCCCGTACTGTCAGTATACAAATGTGCCTTATTCTCCTGTGTTGCAATCCCCAACGTCACAATGCCATTACAGTGCATACAGTTTGGAGACCTCCTACAGTGATGGGCAATATGTCCTTAGCACATGTGACATGGGTAAACCACCCTCAAACATCACGCATTGCGTGGAGGAGATGTATCCTGCTGTAAAAAGGACAAGAATTAGTCATTCTACCATTCGGATGAAGGGTCATGAAGAACTTTGTGTCGTTTGTGGAGATAAGGCTTCTGGGTATCACTATAATGCGCTTACTTGTGAAGGTTGTAAAGGTCAGTAAAATACTAGATTGTGTTCTTCTAATACTAGTCACATGTATGTCCATGACAAACAATTTAACAACGTTATATGATCATATATTTCAATCATGGAAATTCTTTGAAACATAATTAAATCCAATACATGCAGTGCACCATTTGTTGCACCAAAAGTAGCAATTAAAAAAAGAAAAGGTAATTGTAAAAGAGTCTGTCACCCCAGGATGCTAACTAAATCACTAATACAGATATATAAAGGGGCTTCGGTCCACTCTTGGTGTAGTCAAGAACCCAATACATTGGAACTTCTCTTCAATTGTCACGCTGAGCATTGTCGTATCTTGATTAACAAAGCTCAAGAGAGCGCTGCCTGAACCATGCAGCTACGCTGACATGGCAGTATTGCTAGCTCTCACTTCTGGATCCTGTCTGCAGCACAGTACCTAGCAGCAGCAGCAGAAAGGAGCCAGTAATTATACTATGTGAGCGCTGCTGCAGTGTCCGCGCTGAGGTGCTGTACCGCTGATTATCACATCTTGATTGACAGTGCTAAACTCAATCAGTTTCACTGTATCTCCACATAGACACTGCAGCATTGACATCGGGTCATTACTGGCTCCTCTCTGCGGTCACTATTCAGTACTGTACCTCAGACAGGAGCCAACAGTGAGAACCAGCAATTACACTATGTAAGCATGGGTGCAGCGTTCAGACAATCAAGATATGACTAATTCTACCGTATGTAAATTAAAGGGGAACAACGGTGCACTGAGCTGCTGGAAACTCCAAGGGTGTGTAAAGTACTGTAAAGCGGTAGTTGCGACCAAGTTGCTGTCCGGTGCTGTGCTGTGGCATTTTACAGACAAGGGGTGTCCCAGTCCCAGTGTGCTGTAGGGTGAGGGGTGTATCACACTCACTTGTGGGCTGCAGGCCTCCGCTGCCTCCACTCTTCCGTTCTCAGGAGCCGCTGCACATACTGCATAGGACAACAGGTTCTTTGCAACAGTCAAACTTTTACTAAACAGTCCAAGTTCATCAGGTGGGCACAGATGGGATAGGGCACAGCAATGCACAGTTCCTTCCTCCTAAGCACAACTCTTCTTCTGTTCTGCCATAAGCTCATTCTGGAATATCCCCAAGACTCCATCAGCCTCAGGGATTCGTTGTCCACTTTGGCAGTTCACATGGATCCGACCACCTGCCCCTCATGTAACTATATGTCTACCGACCTCGTGATGTCCGAAGGCCAGACTCTCTCCATAGTATCTGGCCCGAACCCTAGACTCCAGCCTCTATTGGAATGTCCATCAGGGATCTCCATTTGGCCGCCCACAGCCCTGAATGTTTGGCACATGCTGCCCCCAGCAACCCATCACCCCACCTGAACAGGAACTCACCTCCACACTTCACTGGCTAACACTGAACTCCCTCTAATCAGGAAGTGCCCCTCTCAGTGTAAGGGAGATGGACTATGTTCCTCCTGAAGACATCAATGCTGCTGCGTTATAGAATGTGAATAATGATTTGTTCCTGATATGTTTACTTGTGATAACAATTATTAATTTCTCTTTAGGCTGTAGTCCTAACTCACGATCACAAGATGTCACTGTCTAGAACTAGGTAAAAAGTTAAGCGGGTATTCCCATTTTCAAGCCATCTCCTATGTAGTATGTGTAATAATATTAGCAAATACCTCCAATTACAAATGTAGTATAGTTTTTCTGACTCACTATGTCTCTTTCCTCATGTGCAGGAATTGCAGGACCTTAGGTATCCATGGTAATTATTATTACACCTGCTACATATTGGGATAGGATTTTGCAGATTGGAATGCCCCTTTAAGCTTTGGTAGCAACAGTGGAACAGAGACAGTGCGAAGGATAAGGCCAGTCCATTGTGGGGAGGAGATTTGGGAATCTCCGGTTAGTGTGAAGAATAGGAAGTAGTGTTCAGTTAGTAAGTGGTTTGGACAAGGATAGAAGCAAGGACACCCCTCTGGTCTAAGTAATCCCCATGAGAGTGTGTTTGAAAGAGGAGAACAGAGAAGCAGAGAATGAACTACTAAAGAAAGGTGATTGAGTGGTGACTGTGGAATACCTCTAGCAGGTGAGTTGGGGAAGGGAACTTTGGGCCAGCAACTTTGTTAGAGTGCGTGCGGAACTCCAGGAATGAAAAGTGTCAGCCAAGTACTGTTAACTGTGGTCCCGAGAAGAGACAATGCAGCGAAGCTGGGGGCACATACAGTAAAGAAGTTAGACATAGGCTCTTCATTTATGTGATTCCTGAAAAGTGGGCGGAAGATAGTGAGTACAGGAAAGAGTATCTAAAGTGTCATAGCTGTCTAGGAAGCTTGCCATAACTCTGCTAGTGAGATGTTTCCTCAACTGTGTGCTTAAAATATTTGTTGAAGACATGCGACTGCTCTGTCACCCAAAGAAAGATGTCTTCATCTCCTGCTGTGCTTTGTTGATAAATAAAACGAACAGTAAAGTTGAACTTGTTTTTATACACTTTTGTGGTCTCCCTTTTGTGGGGTCGCAGGGAATCATGGCTATGCTAAGTGCTGCAAACCAGAGGAGTCAGGAGGTGTCCACAGTCACAACAGCAGCAAACACACATCCAAAATAGGCCCCTGTTTCCTGCGGCGGTGTCAGACTCAAGACACTTGCCCATGGCTACCACTCTGGGTACCTTTACATCAGCACTAGTGCCCACTCACAGGGCTAATCCTAACGTAAACCATTTCCTATCTACTTGATAACCTGTTCTATATCCTGTGCTATATTCTATGCTGTCCTAAGCTTACCCTTATTCCATATTTGCATTATGCATTAACACTTTATATCCTGTAAAACACCATAGTAGATTATATCACATTACGCGTCTGTTGTCTTCAGGGGTAGGAACAGGGTAAGACAGTCTACATCCCTACAAGTGCACCAAAGTCTCTCATTTGCATACAAATAACAAATTTTAATACCAAAAGTCTATCTACATTTAGGATTTTTATAGGGGCAAAGTCCTCCACATACCCGTATAAATAGTTTAGTTAGCATTTGGGGGTGACAGACTCTTTTAAAAATAGCTGTCTATTTATTGTCATTTTTATTTAAATCGCGCCGACATATTTTGCAGCAGTTTACAATTTGAACAGTTTGATGTTTTCCACCCTAGAAATGATTTCTGATATGTGCTGGTTAAAATTGATGATCCAGTATATAGAGTCACAACATTATTAGATAGTAGCTGAAGATTTGGGTTAACTGCTGATACATCAGTATTTTTAAATAGATTTTAAGAGGAGCTGGACTTTACATGCTTCCCAACATGTACAGCTCTAGCAAAAATTAAGAGACCACTGCAAAATTTTTAGTTTGTCTGATTTTTCTCTTTATAGTTATATTTTTTAGTAAAATGTAAATTGTTCTTTTATTCTATAAACTACTGACAACATGTCTCCGAAGTTCCAGCTTGATTCATACGTCCTTCACAAAGAACAACCTGCTCAATTCCAGCCTTGCTGAAGCATCCAAGATCATCACTGATCCTCCACCAAATTTCACAGTGGGTGCAAGACACTGTGGCTTGTACGCCTGTCCAGGTCTCCGTCTAACTATTAGACGACCAGGTGTTGATCTGGGGATGCTTCAGCAAGGCTGGAATTGAGCAGGTTAATCTTTGCGAAGAACGTATGAATCAAACTGCATAGAAGGTTATCCTGGAAAAACAGTAGATTCCTTCTGCTCAGGCAATATTCCCCAACTCTGAGGACTGTTTTTTCCAGCAGGACAATGTGCCATGCCACACAGCTAGGTCAATCAAGATGTGGATGAAGGACCACCACATCATATTTCTGTTATGGCCAGCCCAATCTCCAGACCTGAATCCCAGTGAAAACCTCTGGAATGCAATCAAGAGGAAGATGGATAGTCAGAAGCCATCAATCAAAGAAGAACTGCTTAAATTTTTGTACCAGGAGTGGCATAAGGTCACCCAAAAGCAGTGTGAAAGCCTGATGGAAAGCATGGGAAGAAAGCTGTGATTAAAAATCATGGTTATTCCACAAAATATTGATTTCTGAACTCTTCCTGAGTTAAAACATTAGCATTGTTGTTTCTAAATGATTGTGAACTTGTGTTTTTTTTGCATTATTTGAGGTCCTACAAGCAATGCATATTTTTGTTATTTTGACCATTTCTCATTTTCAGAACATAAATACAAAATGTAGTGCTTGGTACTTCGGAGACATGTTGTCAGTAGTTTATAGAATAAAAGAACAAGTTACATTTTACTCAAAAATATACCTATAAAGAGAAAAATCAGACAAACTGAAAATTTTGCAGTAGTCTCTTAATTTTTGCCAAGAGCTGTATGTTAGTATTAGCCTACGCTGACTTGGTTTGGACAGAATATGTTGTTGTTGTCAGCTTTGTATTATGAGCTGACATGAAAGGGAATCTGTCAACCCAAAATTCGTATATGAGATAAGGCCACCGGCATCAGGGGCTTATCTACAGCATTCTGTAATGCTGTAGATAAGCCCCCGATGTAACCTGAAAGGTAAGAAAAACAAGTTATATTATACTCACCCAGGGGCGGTCCTGCTGCGGTCCGGGTCCGATGGGTGTCACGGTCCGGGTCCAGCGCCTTCTATCTTCATACGATGACATCCTCTTCTTGTCTTCCTGCTGCAGCTTCGGCGCAGGCGTACTTTGCCTGCCCTGTTAAGGGCAGAGCAAAGTACTGCAGTGCGCAGGCGCCGGGCCTCTCTGACCTTTCCCGGAACCTTTCTATTCTATTCTGGAGGGTCATAGTCCGTGTGCTGTGTGATTTTTTTTTTTCTCGCACCCAGTGACTTGCATTGGTGAGTCTCATCCGATATACGAGGCCACTCTCAGTATGCTGCGATTGTTTATTCTGTCCAATCTGAACTGAGAAAAAAAACACAGATGCACACAATCATTGAACAACATTAGTCAAAGTGCAATCCGATTTTTTATCGGATTGCACTCGTCCATTTTAAAGATAGATCAGTATGAGCCCTAAGACTTTGTGCACACTATGCGCTTTTGGTGAACTTTTGACACTGCTGTATTTTTGCTGCATCAATTAAACAGCATCTTATTGTTCCAGCAAAGTGGATGGGATTTATAGAATTTTCATCCCCACTGTGCTTTTTTTATGCAGCGTCAACTAACCTGATGTGCGTGTTTCAAATCAGCAACATGTCAGTTTCTCTTGCGGTTACAATGAGTGTTATGTGCAGATTTTCACCAAACAAAACACATGTAATCAGCACACGACTTTTTCAATAAACTTTTGCCAAAGCAAAATACTAGGATCATAACATACCAAAAAAAGAGAAAAACCACAGCATAAAAAAACACACTCAAAAACACAATGAAACAAAACTGCATGGGGGACGCTCAGAATGGCATCATGGGCCACATGTGACCACCATGCCACAGGTTGTACACCCCTGCTCTAGAAATGAAGCTTCGTTGTGGCTATGTGCACGCAGCGTCTTTTAACCCCTTTCTGACCTCGGATGGGATAGTACGTCCAAGGTCAGAAGCTGTTTTGAACAGCTGACATGTGCCCGTAATAGCTGCGGGCAGAATCGCGATCTGCCCGCGCCTATTAACTAGTTAAATGCCACTGTCAAACGCAGACAGCGGCATTTAACTACCGCTTCTGGCCGGGCGGCCGGAAATGATCGCATCGCCGACCCCCGTCACATGATCGGAGGTCGGCGATGCTTCAGAATAGTAACCATAGAGGTCCTTGAGTCCTCTATGGTTACTGATCCCCGGCAGCTGTGAGCGCCACCCTGTGGTCGGCGCTCACAGCACACCTGCATTTCTGCTACATAGCAGCAAACTTCAGATCGCTGCTATGTAGCAGAGCCGATTGCATTGCAAAAGTAAAAAATAAAATGAAATGAATAAAAAAAATATAAAAGTTTAAATCACCCCCCTTTCGCCCCAATCAAAATAAATCAATAAAAAAAACAAACCTACACATATTTGGTATCGCCGCGTTCAGAATCGCCCGATCTATCAATAAAAATAAAGCATTAACCTGATCGCTAAACAGCGTAGCGAGAAAAAAATTGCATTAAAATGCAATAACAGGCAATCAAAAGAACGTATCTGCACCAAAATGCTATCATTAAAAACGCCAGCTCGGCACGCAAAAGATAAGCCCTCAACCGACCCCAGATCATGAAAAATGGAGACGCTAGTAGTATCGGAAAATGGCGCAATTTTTTTATTTTTTTTTTAGCAAAGTTTGGAATTTTTTTTCACCACTTAGATAAAAAATAACCTAGTCATGTTAGGTGTCTATGAACTCGTACTGACCTGAAGAATCATAATGGCAGGTCAGTTTTAGCATTTAGTGAACCTAGCAAAAAAGCCAAGCAAAAAACAAGTGTGGGATTGCACTTTTTTTGCAATTTCACCGCACTTGGAATTTTTTTCCCGTTTTCTAGTACACAACATGGTAAAACCAATGATGTCGTTCAAAAGTACAACTCATCCCGTAAAAAATAAGCCCTCACATGGCCAAATTGACGGAAAAATTAAAAAGTTACGGCTCTGGGAAGGAGGGGAGCGAAAAACGAACACGGAAAAACCCAAGGTCATGAAGGGGTTAAACTCAGGTTTAATTTTTCAGGCAGAAGACATATCAGGAAACTGTCAGTTTTAGCCACCGGCAGTCTTTTGGTAGGCTTTCCCATGGTTTTTGTGTAATCTTTTTTACTGTTGATTTGTGGTCGTTTTTTCACTTCAATGAATAATAAAGAAACCACTAGGTTTTTTTTTGAGCAATAACAATAGTAAAATGTTCCAAATTATGTCCAGTCATCTTTTGAGCTCCTTTTGAGCTTTACTATTGATTTATATAGTGAATGGATATTTCACTTTTTAAATAGAGATGAATATATTTACTCTTTTGAATGCTTTTTGATAATTTTTTTCATGCGATTTCTGTGGTGTAATCCACATGAAAAAGACATTGTGTGCACACACCCAATCATTGACTAAGGGCAGAGACAGACTGATGTATTTCTCGTCCGAGAATCTCATTGCATCACACTGCACACACTGACCTGGCATCTCTCCTGACCTGAGGAAGGCAGTATGATGTATTTCTATGCAGCTGTCAAGCTCAGGTCAGGAGAGCCAACAGCCAGTGCGATTTTACGATGCGATTCTCGCTCGAGAAATAGGGCAGTCTGTCTCTGCTCTTAGAGTAGAAATCCTGTATACTTTGAAGAACTGAAAAACAAAGTAAGTTAGAAGATAGCATAATAAAAAATACATATATGCTGAAACCTGAAAAGGCCACTATAATGGTTTTGTCAGATCAAACATCAGAAATGTGAAATGAACTCCTATATGCACAAAATAAACCTAGTTACCGTAAATCATTTTATTGAAAGCAGCTATAAAAGCATTTGGAAACGTACTAAACGTTTTATTTACATACAGTGCCTACAAGTAGTATTCAACCCCCTGCAGATTTAGCAGGTTTAATAAGATGCAAATAAGTTAGAGCCTTCAAATTTCAAACAAGAGCAGGATTTATTAACAGATGCATAAATCTTACAAACCAAAAAGTTTTGTTGCTCAGTTAAATTTTTATAAATTTTAAACATAAAAGTGTGGGTCAATTATTATTCAACCCCTAGGTTTAATATTTTGTGGAATAACCTTTGTTTGCAATTACAGCTAATAATCGTCTTTTATAATACCTGATCAGGCTGGCACAGGTCTCTGGAGTTATCTTGGCCCACTCCTCCATGCAGATCTTCTCCAAGTTATCTAGGTTCTTTGGGTGTCTCATGTGGACTTTAATCTTGAGCTCCTTCCACAAGTTTTCAATTGGGTTAAGGTCAGGAGACTGACTAGGCCACTGCAACACCTTGATTTTTTGCCTCTTGAACCAGGCCTTGGTTTTCTTGGCTGTGTGCTTTGGGTTGTTGTCTTGTTGGAAGATGAAATGACGACCCATCCTAAGATCCTTGATGGAGGAGCGGAGGTTCTTGGCCAAAATCTCCAGGTAGGCCGTGCTATCCATCTTCCCATGGATGCGGACCAGATGGCCAGGCCCCTTGGCTGAGAAACAGCCCCACAGCATGATGCTGCCACCACCATGCTTGACTGTAGGGATGGTATTCTTGGGGTCGTATGCAGTGCCATCCAGTCTCCAAACCTCACGTGTGTGGTTGGCACCAAAGATCTCGATCTTGGTCTCATCAGACCAGAGAACCTTGAACCAGTCAGTCTCAGAGTCCTCCAAGTGATCATGAGCAAACTGTAGACGAGCCTTGACATGATGCTTTGAAAGTAAAGGTACCTTACGGGCTCGTCTGGAACGGAGACCATTGCGGTGGAGTACGTTACTTATGGTATTGACTGAAACCAATGTCCCCACTGCCATGAGATCTTCCCGGAGCTCCTTCCTTGTTGTCCTTGGGTTAGCCTTGACTCTTCGGACAAGCCTGGCCTCGGCACGGGAGGAAACTTTCAAAGGCTGTCCAGGCCGTGGAAGGCTAACAGTAGTTCCATAAGCCTTCCACTTCCGGATGATGCTCCCAACAGTGGAGACAGGTAGGCCCAACTCCTTGGAAAGGGTTTTGTACCCCTTGCCAGCCTTGTGACCCTCCACGATCTTGTCTCTGATGGCCTTGGAATGCTCCTTTGTCTTTCCCATGTTGACCATGTATGAGTGCTGTTCACAAGTTTGGGGAGGGTCTTAAATAGTCAGAAAAGGCTGGAAAAAGATAATTAATCCAAACATGTGAAGCTCATTGTTCTTTGTGCCTGAACTACTTCTTAATACTTTAGGGGAACCAAACAGAATTCTGGGGGGTTGAGGGATTGAATAATAAATGACCCTCTGAAAAAACTTTTCACAATCTAAAAAACAAACAAACAAAGAAATAACATTCTTTTTTGCTGCAGTGCATTTCACACTTCCAGGCTGATCTACAGTCCAAATGTCACAATGCCAAGTTAATTCCAAATGTGTAAACCTGCTAAATCTGCAGGGGGTTGAATACTACTTGTAGGCACTGTACAATTGTAATCTCTATTAACAGCAAGAAGAATATTTATTGTTTATTTCATACATGATTAAATTATATAATATTTTATCATATTTTACAGGTTTTTTTCGTCGTAGCATTACCAAAAATGCTGTGTATAGGTGTAAGAATGGTGGTCATTGTGAGATGGACATGTACATGAGGAGGAAGTGTCAGGAGTGTCGGCTTAAGAAGTGTAAGGCTGTTGGCATGCTTGCAGAATGTAAGTTTAGTATAATTCACTTATAATTAACATACTTTTTTTGAGAACCTACAGTTGTATCCTCCCCTAACTTATTTCTTAACTTGACATGTACAGTCTCGTAAAACTAAGATCAAATAATATGAGCTGATATGAGGTGCCCCACAGCTGTCACTACCACATATGAAAGCGCCATAGTGTTCTGCTGTATGCTGTTTTAAGTCCAGCTTCTGCCAAGCTTCTAATGACTAATTGGTGGGAGGTAGGGTTGAGCGACTTTTGCTTTTTCAGGATCGAGTTGGGTTTTGTGAAACCCGACCTTCTCGAAAGTCGGATCGCGTGAAATCGGCCGATTCTACTGTAAAGTCGGGCTCCGGACTGGAACACGAAACCCAATGCAAGTCAATGTGGATTTTTTTTTTTCTCTCTCTCTCTCTCTCCCCTCCGTGCAAAGCATATGTTGTGTTTGACTGCGGAAATCACTGCAGCCCAAACGGTAATATGGCTCTATGACGCCACAGAAACCAGGCCGGAACCTATGTCATCACGCTGCCCACACTCCTTAATTGGCTGAAAAAATGGCAGGGAAGGCGTCATACAAAACGCGACTTTGGCGCCAAGATCGCCGACCACGTGGCCGATCCCACGCTGGAGTCGGGTCGGGTTTCACGAAACTTTTTCACGAAGACTTTTGAAAATGAACGATCCGTTTCGCTCAACCCTAGTGGGAGGACTGGGTGTTGGACCATCGCTAATCTGGTATTGATAACGTCGTTTGTGGATTGGTCTTCAAGATCAAAGTTATGGAAAATCCCATTAATAAAAAATATGCAAATCAAATACTGTAGATATCTCAACGGATCCCATCCATCAGCCATATGTCACCCAAAGAGATCCAATGTAAAATTGTATTGAATTTTTTTCATGACAAATTATACAAGTAAAGATGCTTCATAAAACAACCTCTGTCTAAACAGATTATCTGGGTGTCAATCAGAGGCCCTCCTGCTCATAACATTCCCTATGATTCAAAGAATAGTCACTCTGAGGGACTAATCCTAGTGGGTGCCACGGAATATTTCAATTCCCCTGCAGCAGGGAATTATGTGAGAGCCCATGGTTTACCCATGGGAAATCAGCTTCTTCCAATCTTTAAGAGCCTATCACATATGGTAAAACCTCTTTAAAGGAAACTACTAAAAGATATGGATAAAATGCACTAAGGTGTATATATAACGCAAGATTTTTTAGAATCCATTCATATGTTGTGGCCGCATTATGTTTTTTTACCTTAATTATGATAATAGCACAGCATTTTTTCAGCGATTTTGGAAAATCGCACCAAAATTATGTCTTTTTGCTGATAGTGTGGAAACAACACGCAACACAAACTGCAACGTGTGAACTTACAGCTGTAATAAACTATGTGATAAAAAAACCTCTTCTAAACCACTTTAAATAACATGTGAAAGCTACAGACCTCCAAAAAATGTATAGATTCCTGACTAGCCTTTAAAATCACATTACATTTTTTCTGGTAAAAGAAAAACAGTGTGGACATACCCTTATAAACTGCATGGAGGTGTACCTATATGCAGGCTTTGGGCCTCAGACAGGTACGGACTGGGGCTGAAATTCAGTCCCGGCATTTGAAACGACACAGGCCCATGTTGTCCCCATCCCCATGAACCAGATGGGATATATTACTAATATTACCCTGGATGGAGGAAAGGGAGATTTTCTACAAGACCAATATTTCTAATGATACCCGTGGCCTGCTGGGGTAAGTGACGGAGTCCGCAACTTTGTGCTCCATCACAACTCTTAACAGTATGGGTATCTTGAGACCACCGATTCTGTTAATAACGTAGCAGACAAGGCAGCCCATAACCAGACAGGCCCTTCTGGCATTTGCCAGAATTGCCAGATGGCCAGTCCGGCCCTGGCTTCAGATCATAAACTTTGATCACATGTAAACTATTATACTTGTGTTGACTATGTAGTTGGTTGCCGAAGTAGCAAAAGTATTACAATTTTTGTAACAGATTAGCTGATAATAAATGACTGAGCTTGATAAAGAAAATACCCTCTTCATTGCTCAGAGGTCTAATGGTACTCTGAGAAAAGCAAAACCATTCAATGTGGTTTCCATTATATTCCATTACATCTTCCATTACCTTCTAAATAAGATAACCTATTTGTGTGATATTGCATTGATTATGCCCTGTTTATTTGGCAGGTTTGTTAACTGAAGTACAATGTAAGTCAAAGAGGCTCAGGAAAAACTGCAAACAAAACAGCTCAATATTCTGCAACGTGAAAGTGGAAGAAGATGCAAATGACAGCAGACAAGTTTCATCAACTACAAAGTCAGTAAAAGTGAGTACAAGTTTTAGTCAACGCGTGAACGTGAAATATGGTCTATACGTACACACTCTGCATTGGGCACAAATGTGGTAAAGTAACTTCAGTAAGCATGTCACTGAAAGTGTTATGTTTTTTCATATCAGTACAGTACATTGATACATATGAACCTTTTACATGGTGGTTGCTGGGTGTGGGACCCACACCGATTTGATATTAATGCCTTATCCTGTAGATAGATCATTGATATTATATATCTAGATAACCCCTTTAACTTGTCATTTCTATTGATTTCAGCAGGTAGTAACACGACTGGAATTGTCATCTGAAGACTACAAGCTGATTGATCATATAGTTACTGCATATCAAAAATGCAGCTCCCCAGCAGATGAGCACAAATTATTTGTAAGTACCCAATGTGGAATCATTCACATTATTCATAACAATTATTAATATAAAAAGAGAAAGTTAATAGAGGTGATCTAAAACAGTTGCAGAACCCTAATCCAATGGCCATGTCACTGCGTCATTGCTGCAAGACCAGAGCCCTGAAAGCTGCCTCTTGCCTGCCAGTATACCTAGCACCTCTTCTATTTAGTAGGCCTGCCACAACATCATGTGTGCATCGCACTGCAAAAAGACGTCTCTGTGCCTGCAAATTATGAAGAGACAGCACCTAGGAGGTGGTTCGCAGGGTTCTGATATGAAATTTTTTTTTTATTGTCTCTAAAAAGTAACTTTTTCTGAATTGAACTACACCATGTCCTGGTCCTGATAAAATGAAAAAAAGTGAAAAGAAACTAGAAATATTTATAACGAAGACTTGACAAAATGCATATCCACTGTTTATTCAATAAGAGTGTAGTGTTGCATGGCAGCATTGCCAAAAGGGTAGCTTTGTGCACGGCACCAGCCAACATACAACCGATGCAAAAAATGCAACTCTAATTTTTGTTTGAAAGCTGGATGCAACTTTGTCCAACGTCAATGTAAGCCACATATAACTTGTGGCTTACATGTGAACTGTCGTCAATTTGACAGTTCTTTTTACAGCCAAATCACACTAAGGCCGCTTTCACATTTGCGGTTGTGTCCGCAGCGTTTCTTCCGCAAATATCTGCATGCGTTGTGTATTCCTATCTTTAACATTATGGACGCATGCGTTTTTCTATGTTCGCGTTTTGCCGCGTTTGACGACGCATGCGTCGTCTAGCCGTCTGCGTCTTGGCGCGGAAATGCAACATGTAGTAATTTTTAGAGGCGTCAATTTGCCGCCTGGAAACGCATGCGGCTGATTGCGCAAGGTTTGCGCCCAAAAAACGCATTGTAGTCTATGTAAACGCATGCGTTTTCCAGTACATGCGTTTGCTTGCGTTTGCCGACGCATGCGTCTCAATTGAGAAAAACATGTCTAGACACTGATAAGCCACCCCCCACATAGAAGGTGATAAAGGGAGGAAGTGGACGGACCCTGCCCTGGCGTTCCCTGCCACCACGACAACGTGCCCGCGCAAAACAAGAAAGGGGAAAGGCAAAAAAAACAAAAAACCATAGCTATCCCTCCCCCCTCACCTCCCAATGTGTCTGTAATGTCTGGTTTGTCTCACCCTTCCAGTGTGTCTCAACCCTCTCATGTGTCTAGCCCTATCCCTGAATATCCTGACCCCAGTAGTTTCATAGCGCCTTCTCCTGCCACCCCTATGTCGGCTACAGTAATAAGCCAGACCTCACTACTCAACACCCCACAATATCGGCACTCAACCCCAAGCAGGCGCAGTTAATTTTTTGGTTTGTGTGTGTTTAATAAACCTGTGTTTTTTGCCCCAATAAGGTTTGGTTAATTGTGTATTTCGCCACCGTCACCACACAGCCTGCGCCAATAACAAATTATGCGTCAAACACATTTTTGGGGGCCACCTCCAACCTCCAGTACCTACTTAGCAGAACACTGAAGCTTGGTGTGTTTGGTTGAGAGATATGAGGTTGCCCCCAAAAATAACACTTGTATTTTCTCCAAAAACAGTTCTTTCTGTTTACTCCGTGACTTTTGGTCGCACACAGAAGACAAAATGGTGGTAATACACAGCACAACTATACTCAACAGGTCCTTTCTTATCCGAAACATTATTTATGACCCCTGACCTGCTGATTTTAGAAATGCATTGTATTACCTCCATTTTATCTTATTGGTACATATACATATATTTCACACAAAGTGAAGGAACAATGTACATGGCATATCTATACTCACCCGGACAAGTGTCAGGAAAAATGAATTCAAGAGCAAATAGCATCATGAATTCATTAGTTCAGACACGTGACTTGATGACTATAGATCTCTGGTGTAGGCTGCCATCACACTGTCAGTATTCGCTCTGTATTTTACAGCACTATTTGTAAGCCAAAACCTGGAGTGGAACTATGTGAGGAAAAGTACATTAAACAGATATGCACCACTAAAAGCATTTAACTACCGCTCCTGGTTTAGGCTTACAAATACTGATGTTAAGTACTGGACAAATACTGCGACAATAACGGACATCGTCTATACAGTCTGCGGCAAAAAGCTAATGGTGAACCAAGACAGGACTCACGTCAACAACCTAAGCCCAAAAACCCAAAGTGGTTTGTTAAGGAAATAGATAGGAGACATGGTGAAGAAAGTAAAACACAATTATTTTATTTGAAAAAACATTAACATTCCAAACATAAATTTGCAGACCCGAAACCAGCAGTACATTTTACACCATATTGTCCTGCCATGGCACACGTCCAATGTCAGAATCAAAAAACGCTGCAAATTGGTCCCGCATGTGGCCTACTTCAACTGTTGACCGCAGCGGATGATGTCGGTAATCAGGCAAAGGGTTGGCAACAGGTTCATCAAGTTCTATGGTGGGTCGCTCCTTAGCCAGAATGAAATTGTGGAGAACCACACAGGCTTTAACTACCTCATCCACTGTCTCCATTTTTAGATTTATTGCAGTTGCTAGAATGCGCCATTTGGACACCATAATCCCAAAGGCACACTCTACTGTTCTGCGTGCCCTGGTTAGTCTGTAGTTGTAGATCCGTTTTGTGCGGTTCAAGTCCCGACTTGAATAGGGCTTCAGGAGATTTTCACTCATCTGAAAGGCCTCATCCCCAACCATTACAAATGGCAGCGGTGGGCCTTGAGTGTAGGGGAGTGGTCGTGGCTGTGGGAAATTAAAATTTTTGCCATAAACACGTCGGCCCATATCAGAGGTTTTAAAAGTCTGTGAATCGTTGCCACGGCCAAAAGCACCAATGTCCACAGCAATGAAGCGACAGTCCGCATCGGCTATTGCCATAAGAACTACAGAAAAATATTTTTTGTAGTTGAAGAACTGTGATCCCGTTCTGGCTGGTTTGGTAATCCGGATGTGCTTCCCATCCACCGCACCCAAACAGTTGGGAAAATCACAAACAGTCCAAAATTTGTCAGCAATTTCTTTCCACATGTCCTCCGTGGGTATGGGTATAAATTCCTCACGGAGAATGGTCCATAAAGCCCGGCAGGTTTCAAAAACAATTCCGGACAGCGTGGAAATCCCAAGGCGGTACTGGAAATGAAGGGATGACAAGCTCTCTCCAGTTGCAAGAAATCTGTAGTAAGAATAAATAATTTACAAAATAGGCAAAAAAACATCAGACCTGCAAAAAATTTTGGTTAGCTTTTGTTTAGAATTATTACGTACCTTAAGGTAACCAGGAGACGTTCCGCTGGTGGAATGGCTCTACGGAGCTGTGTGTCCTGTCTCCGGATGGCTCCTTGGACACGATCAAGCAAATCCCGGAAAGAGTCTTGTGACATCCTGGTATATTCTGGGAATTTTTCTGGGTTCTCATTGAGCTCGCCATACAGGGTGTGATATGTACCACGGCTCTCCCGCAGTTCTACAATGGGGTGTTGCCAAAACCGCCTACGCCTTGTCCTTCTCTGTCTTTCCCGGTTTCGGTGTTGCTCCCAAGCAAACGCACATGCCAGAAAAATCTTGATGCTCAGATCCAGTTTAAAGTAATAGCTATCCATGTGAAGATCCATCTTCTCACAGGACACAGGAGCAAAATCTGAAGATTTCAGCTGTCCTAGGGTCTATATATAGATTTCACATAATACACGCCCTCTGTAGTCCCATTGGCTGGTTCTTGCATCTAGAATTTTTCTCTGGTGAAATTTTGCGCCATGCGCACAAAAAACGCAAACGCATAGAAAACGCAAGCAAAAGCATGTAAACGCTGCGTTTTAATGACGCATGCGGTAACCGTAAGCGTTTTAAAAACGCTGCGTTTACACGCGTTTTCATGCGTTTTTCGTGTCCTTGCGTTTGCGGATTAAACGCTGCAGATTCAAACGCTAATGTGAAAGTAGCCTAATAGCAAGTTACACAAATGCTTTTGGTTGTGGGACCTGACAAAGAATTGCTGTCAGGCAATCAGAGATGCCATGTAACCCTAGCCTTGAAAGGAAAAAAGAACTACTGTGTCCAGTCTTCATGATTGCAATGGCCAATTATTTTCTTTGTCATTGTTTTTTGTGGGGGTGCATTAGCATAGCCGTAATAAGGCCATATAGGCAACATCCGATCCATCTGTGATTAAAGATTTATTGTAACTTTAAAACATCTGCTTTTTTTATCATTTGACTCAGTTAGAAGAGGCAGCAAACCCAGAAGAAATATTCTACCAAATTTCTGAAGCAGCTGTGATGCATGTGCAAGTTCTCATAGAATTCACAAAAAGGCTCCCAGGTATGATCATTTTTATGGCTGGCAATACATAGAATAGCATTTATGTTAGTCACAGAAGGAGAGAAACATCAGCTTTCCCTTTTGAGTATTTACTTTTTTTTTTTTTTACAAAATTGTTGCTGAATTGCTTTTTTATAGTGAATCGTGATCCTATTATAACAAACATATACTTATTCCAATTATTTTAGTTGGTAAGTTTCAAAATTATAGCTATTATCAACACTAATCTCATTGGTCCCTTAGGGTACAATCATTACGCCTCATTTTGGACTTACCTAGTGAAACTGTATTTTGCTTACAATGCCACTGACAAACTGATTTGTGGCCTTTGTAATAACTGACTGTTAGAAGCTCCTATCTGCAATACAAGTAATGCTACTGTACTGTTATGTATCTGTAAGAAGCAGATAACAAGCAGTGTACTACAAGGTAATTCTAATGGTGTTCTGTACATGAAATTCTTCCATGGACAGACTTTGCACAAATGACTCCATTTAGCAGGTTCCAGCGGTACCCACGCCTTCATACCATAACTGTAGTTTATTGGGGATACAGGGATCTGGATAATAGGGACCCATGGGTTGTGTCTACAGTGGAGTAAGCTAGCTGAGGATGGAATGTAGTAAGCTAGGAGAGGATGCTTGACTAGCCAGGTCAAAACCAAAGAGGGGACAAACAGGGCAGAATCAGAAGACAGAGCTGAGGTCAAGGAAGCAGCCAAGGTCAGAACCAGAAGTACTGAGTCAGAGGCTGAATCATCTGGCAGGTAGATCATGCCAAGGTCAGCAACAAGTATCTAACAAGAAGTAGCAAAGAATGAGGAGTATTAAACCAGGGTGAGTATACACTTATAACTGGCAGCTCACAGCAGCGCAGTCTACTTGAACTTTAAATAGGGAGGAGTTCTACCTCATAGGCCACAGCAAAAATCTAGATACACCATTTTGAAAAAACACTAACACTTCCTGGCTGGACAGCCAAACCGGAAAACATTTGGCTGAACCATGCCTGCATCATCCAGTGATGCTAACAACACCACCACCTCTATCACCAGTGCCATCTATAAAGCAAGTGGGGCAACGCCTGGTGATGGAGATATAGGTTATTGGAACAGAACTGGACAAGGATGTAACAGTAATTGCTTTGACTGAAGTCGAAGCATGTATCAAAATTCCCAATAAGTGCTCACCTGATGGAGTTGTACTGTCACTGGTAGGACTATAAGTTTCTGGAGGGAATCAAGTGATATAAATACCTTTATTATACAGTGTATGTTTTTCGGAGTAGAATTTACATTTCCATCTGGCCCTGTTGAGAGGGTTAATTCTAACTGAAATGCATAGTTTGCCTATTAAAGGTATTTTTAATAATTTGATACACAGCTGTTGACTGTATTCCTGTGTCAGGACAAGTGCCGCCTTTGGGCACAATGTACTGTGTGTTCTGTACACTGCACAAGACTCTAAATAAGTTTCTTTGTATAGAAAGTGGTTCCTCAGACTCCACCTGCTTTTTCTGACTTTAATATCTTAGATCTTTCAATATACAATACCATTATATACTGCTCAAAAAAATAAAGGGAACACTAAAATACCACATCCTAGATATCACTGAATGAAATATTCCAGTTGTAAATCTTTATTCATTATATAGTGGAATGCGTTGAGAACAGTAAAACCTAAAAATGATCAATGTAAATCACAACTAAATATCCCATGGCGGTCTGGAGTTGGAATGATGCTCAAAATCAAAGTGGAAAATCAAATTGCAGTCTGATTCAACTTCAGTGGAAATGCCTCAAGACAAGGAAATAATGCTCAGTAGTGTGTGTGGCCTCCACTTGCCTGTATGACCTCCCTACAACGCCTGGGCATGCTCCTGATGAGGCGTCGGAAGGTCTTCTGAAGGATCTCCTCCCAGACCTGGACTAAAGCATCCGCCAACTCCTGGAAGTCTGTGGTGCAACGTGACGTTGGTGGATGGTGCGAGACATGAAGCCCCAGATGTGTTCAATTGGATTCAGGTCTGGGGAATGGGCAGGCTAGTCCATAGCTTCAATGCCTTCAACTTGCAGGAACTGCTGACACACTCCAGCCACATGAGGTCTGGCATTGTCCTGCATTAGGAGGAACCCAGGGCCAACCGCACCAGCATATGGTCTCACAAGGGCTCTGAGGATCTCATCTCGGTACCTAATGGCAGTCAGGCTACCTCTGGTGAGCACATGGAGGGCTGTGCGGCCCTCCAAAGAAATGCCACTCCACACCATTACTGATCCACTGCCAAACCGGTCATGCTGAAGGATGTTGCAGGCAGCAGATCGCTCTCCACTGCGTCTCCAGACTCTGTCACGTCTGTCACATGTGCTCAGTGTGAACCTGCTTTCATCTGTGAAGAGCACAGGGCGCCAGTGGCGAATTTGCCAATCCTGGTGTTCTGTGGCAAATGCCCAGTGTTCTGCACGGTGTTGGACTGTGAGCACAACCCCCACCTGTGGACGTCGGGCACTCAGACAATCCTCATGGAGTCAGTTTCTAACTGTTTGTGCAGACACATGCACATTTGTGGCCTGCTGGAGGTCATTTTGCAGGGCTCTGGCAGTGCTCCTCCTGTTCCTCCTTGCACAAAGGCTGAGGTAGCGGTCCTGCTGCTGGGTTGTTGCCCTCCTATGGCCCCCTCCACATCTCCTGGTGTACTGGCCTGTCACCTGGTAGCACCACAAGCCTCTGGACACTATGCTGATAGACACAGCAAACCTTCTTGCCACAGCTCGCATTGATGTGCTATCCTGGATGAGCTGCACTACCTGAGCCACTTGTGTGGGTTGTAGAGTCCGTCTCATGCTACCATGAGTGTGAAAGCACAACCAACATTCAAAAGTGACCAAAACATCAGCCAGAAAGCATTGTTACTGAGATGTGGTCTGTGATCTCCACCTGCAGAACCACTCATTTATTGAGTGTGTCTTGATAATTGCCAATAATTTCGATCTGTTGTCTATTCCATTTGCACAACAGCATGTGAAATTGATTGTCAAACCATGTTGCTTCCTAAGTGGACAGTTTGATTTCATAGAAGTTTGATTTACTTGGAGTTATATTCTGTTGTTTGTGTTCCCTTTTATTTTTTTGAGCAGTGTATTACCAAAGTACTACAGATCAGCTCCTGTTAAAAGGAATCTATCAGCGGGGTTTTGGTATCTCCTCTGAGAGCAGCCTGATGTAGATAAAGAGAAGCTGAATCAAACGATGTATCACTGTATGTTACTGGGTGCATCTGTCCTGACACAATCAGAGCTTTTGGATTTAGCATGAAGCAGAGCTGAGAAAACGAACCCCGCCCACACCAGACTCTCTGTGTACAATATTCGTAGTCAGTGAGTTGCCTAGTTACCCGCATAGTCCGGCAATGTTAATCTCTTAGTGACAAAACCTTCATAGTTAGTAAAGAACCGCAACAATTTGACAAGTGACAAGTGACCTGAATTCTGTGTTTCACCCTCTGTCTCCTGCTGTCTTCAGATTACATAGCAAAAACCTGCTGACAGATTCCCTTTAAAATGAATCGGACTATTCTGCAGTGTGAAGGAGCTGTGATGTTCTGCTTTGTATACTGTTTACATCTGGCTGCTTCTAGAGCTGGTGTCAGATCCCCAACAAGAATATGTCATCAATATCATAGCATTAGTAGAAAACCCTTTTATCCAACAGAACATCTCTGGAGTGAGATAGGATGGGCTATTCAGTGGATGTCAGTATCACTATGTAATTTGTGGCAACTGCAAGCTATCATGTCTGCATAAGGCAAAATTCCTACAAAACTAATTGCTTAGGTTATGGAAGCTAGAGAATGTCCAACATGCTACTAGAAGTGTATCTCTAATTACGTGATTTTTATGAGTATATATGCTTGGTAGTCATACTAATAAAAATACCTCCAATGTTCTGAGAACATTTTCCATAAGATTTTGGAGTGTGCCTGTGAGAGATTCTGGCTCTCAATTGGTTTTACAGTTTATCCTAAAGGTCTTTGATGGGTTTGATGACAAGGTTCAATGCAGGCCCCTGGAGTTCCCCCTTGCTACCCACAAACTTGGCAAACCATGCCTCTATGGTTAAACCAAGATTTATCTATCAAACTTCTGCTTCTATCACTAACACAGGCTATCATTTCTGCCTTGCTCTAAAAATATTTAGAATTGAGAGTCCTCAGAGGTTGATACCTTTTAATGGCTAACTGCCTTGCTCTATACATTTATATGGTCTAACTTCACTTCCAAGTCAAAACAATAACACAGTTGATTTGGACAGATATACATATACAAATACAAACTGGCGGCAACCTCATAAATATATATACATTTATATAAACACTGCACAGGTTTGGAACTTAGCTGAAATAGCCTGATTTGTTGAGAAAGGCACATTGTTCAGAACCAAACACTCAGATTTTTCCACAAATATAAGCTGTATTCAGCTTTTCCCAAATCCTCCTGGTTATTGATTCTTAGATCTTCAGACTTTACATAAATAAAATCACAGCACAATGAACACTGTAAAACATAAAAAAATGCCAAACCAATGACTTTTATCCACTATTTCACCCACTTTGAATTTTTCTTTCATTTTACAGTATAATTTATGGCAAAATAAATGGAGTCATTCAAAGCTACAACTCATCCAGCAAAAAAAGCGCTCATGCGGCTATATTAATGGAAAAATAAGAAAGTTAAAGAAAGTTATAGTACTTGAAAGAAGAGGTGGAAAAATAAAAAATAGCAAAATAGCTAAAGCCCCATGTTTTGAAAGGGTTAAAGGCACTAAGCTATTCAGTATGATTAAAGACTCATTCTGATGGAATTTTTTTGTTCTATTCTTGATTTTCATGATTAGAACTTGTACTTTAGTCTATGGTGCTGTTCACATGGTTGTATATTTTTGCAGACCGAATGGTCCGCACAAAATTAAGGAGGCATGTCCGATTTTGATCAGAGTCTTGGATCAAACTTGCCACCAATGCAAGTCTATGGGTCCTTGAAAAAAATCGGAAAGCTTTTAGATGCCATCCTTTCGCTATCATTTTTCACAAATTGTTTGCTATAAGAAACTTTAAAGTTACATTTTTTACCTGAGAAAGAATAATGAAACTCCGACCAAACATTGATGATAAAAATTGACACTGATGAAACTCTGGTAAAAACACTGAAAAAACGATATTGTTTATGAGAAAATCACTGACATCTGAATGACTACTGCCAATGTTTGCCAATTAAGATGTGATCTGAGACTTTATTTTAAAACTACAAAATCAGCATTATCTTGCTTTCAGGCTAGAAGGGTTGTTGTGTTACTTTCCAAAACAAATTAATACTTGAGAGGCTATTGTATACATATAACATTGTTATTTCCAAAATTATATTGTTCACTAAAAGACAGTGCATATAATTACATTCTTCCTATAGCCTGAAGTTGTTTCTTTTTTCCAGGATTTGAAATTCTAGATCATGATGATCAAATTGCTCTTTTAAAGGGTTCCACTGTTGAAGCAATGTTTTTACGTTTAGCACAAATCTACAATCAACAATCAACAGGGGGCTCACAGCTACATAACGGTAATTCACTTTGTGGTTTATCTAATTCGTGAGATTCAGATCAAGTAAACTACTTAACATTGAATTTGCAACACCAAGAAGGAAAAGTCATGGAACTATGGAAATCAAAGATCGATAGACATTTTAATAATATTCAAACAAAAAAAATAGAAACAATTTTCAAAGCATCTCGATTTATTAAACATTGACTATTGCTTGGCTGCTATCAATGAAGTTATTAATGGTTGTCTCAGGAAAGTTCTGCCACACTGAATGCACGCAGGAAAATCATCAAGACCTGCTTCATTGGCAATGATGATCCAGAGGTGCTGAATGGTAGACAAGTCTGGACATGTAAGCCATGATAGCATATTTAGGCCACACAAGTTGCACACAGTAGCATGAGCAACATGTGGCCAGGTGCGGTCATGTTGAAAATGGCTTCTGGGACAGTTTAAGAAAATAACCATTCTACTGGTTCCACAGTTGATACATTTTGTTTTGCACATAAAACCTTCATTCCAGGTACACTAACCGCTTGGCTTAACATTGATTTGGTTGTGGAACCAGTGGAACAGTCATATCTCCAAACTGTTGCTCGTGCTACTGTGAGTAACCTGCATGGCCTAAGTGTGCTACCATGGCGTACAGTATCTCCAGACTTGTCTCCCATTGATCACATCTGGAATGTCAATGGTCGACAATTGCAAAGGGAGTTGCCAGCAGCGGATCTTAATTAATAATTTGTGTGCCCAAATGCATTCAACATGGTAGAACATTCGCCGGACAACCAAAAATACTCTCACTGATGGTAGCCAAGGCATGTAAGTGCTGGTATTTCTGTGCACGGCGCCTATACTCGATATTAAATAAATTGAGATATTTTTGAAAATGTTGTTCCAACCATACAACAAATGGCATAAAATATATCCAGTCTGTTCCAACAATTTCCTTTATATTATATTTCAATCTTTACATCACATTAGAATCAGTTCATAGAATCAATTACCATTATAATGACTAGAGTGAACAAAGGACATGGACTTCAATGCAAACAGTCCATATGCTCCAAACAGAAGAAGTAACATAGAAGCACATAGTCAAAGACGCTGTCTGACAATTTGAGGTCTGCACCTGCAGCCACGTTTCGAGGGTACGCCCCCTTTCTCAAGTCAGCAAAATTGTTGGACTAGACTGGATGTATCTTATGCCAATAAATACGATGAATTGGGATTTGGTAAGTCTATCTTTCTAATTTTTTTTAAATGCATTGTTTCCATTTTTCATCATTTGCAAATCATTAACAAGTTCATCGATTCGATGACTTCCATAATTCCATGACTTTTTGTTCTAGATATTTCAATTTCACTGTTGAGTAGTATATATTAAAAGGGCTGCAACTGGGAATGTAATACATAAATGGGCTGAGGCTAGCAGAACAACAGCCACATGTGTGAGGGATTCAATGACATCTTAATAAGGCATGTGGATGGGTGTTGTTCTGAAATTGATATTTATACATACATCAATATTTCAATAAATTTATTAGTGAAAAGTAGATTTTAAGACCTTTTCTAAATCAGGAGAATGTGAAATAATTGAAAAAATGTGGTATTTTTAACCCCTTCATGACCCAGCCTATTTTGGCCTTAATGACCTTGCCGTTTTTTGCAATTCTGACCAGTGTCCCTTTATGAGGTAATAACTCAGGAACGCTTCAACGGATCCTAGTGATTCTGAGATTGTTTTTTCGTGACATATTGAGCTTCATGTTAGTGGTAAATTTAGGTCGATAATTTCTGAGTTTATTTGTGAAAAAAACGGATATTTGGCGAAAATTTAGAAAATTTTGCAATTTTCACATTTTGAATTTTTATTCTGTTAAACCAGAGAGTTATGTGACACAAAATAGTTAATAAATAACGTTTCCCACATGTCTACTTTACATCAGCACAATTTTGGAAACAAATTTTTTTTTTGCTAGGAAGTTATAAGGGTTAAAATTTGACCAGTGATTTCCCATTTTTACAACAAAATTTACAAAACCATTTTTTTTAGGGACCACCTCACATTTGAAGTCAGTTTGAGGGTTCTATATGGCTGAAAATACCCAAAAGTGACACCATTCTAAAAACTGCACCCCTCAAGGTGCTCAAAACCACATTCAAGAAGTTTATTAACCTTTCAGGTGTTTCACAGCAGCAGAATCAACATGGAAGGAAAAAATGAACATTTAACTTTTTAGTCACAAAAATGATCTTTTAGCAACAATTTTTTTATTTTCCCAAGGGTAAAAGGAGAAACTGGACCACGAACGATGTTGTCCAATTTGTCCTGAGTACGCTGATACCTCATATGTGGGGGTAAACCACTGTTTGGGCATACGGCAGGGCTTGGAAGGAAAGGAGCGCCATTTGACTTTTTGAATGAAAAATTGGCTCCAATCTTTAGCGGACACCATGTCGCGTTTGGAGAGCCCCCGTGTGCCTAAACATTGGAGCTCCCCCACAAGTGACCCCATTTTGGAAACTAGACCCCCCAAGGAACTTATCTAGAAGCATAGTGAGCACTTTAAACTCTCAGGTGCTTCACAAATTGATCCGTAAAAATGAAAAAGTACTTTTTTTTCACACAAAATTTCTTTTAGCCTCAATTTTTTCATTTTCACATGGGCAACAGGATAAAATGGATCCTAAAATTTGTTGGGCAATTTCTGCTGAGTACGTTGATACCTCATATGTGGGGGTAAACCACTGTTTGGGTGCACGACAAGGCTCGGAAGGGGAGGCGTGCCATTTGACTTTTTGAATGGAAAATTAGCTCCAATCGTTAGCGGACACCATGTCGCGTTTGGAGAGCCCCTGTGTGCCTAAACATTGGAGCTCCCCTACAAGTGACCCCATTTTGGAAACTAGACCCCCCAAGGAACTTATCTAGATGCATAGTGAGCACTTATAACCCCCAGGTGCTTCACAGAAGTTTATAACGCAGAGCCGTGAAAATAAAAAATAATTTTTCTTTCCTCAAAAATGATTTTTAGCCCAGGATTTTTTAATTTTCCAAGGGTAATAGGAGAAATTGGACCCCAAATGTTGTTGTCCAGTTTGTCCTGAGTACGATGATACCCCATATGTGGGGGTAAACCACTGTTTGGGCACACGGCAGGGCTCGGAAGGGAAGGCACGCCATTTGGCTTTTTGAATGGAAAATTAGCTCCAATCATTAGCGGACACCATGTCACGTTTGGAGAGCCCCTGTGTGCCTAAACAATGGAGCTCCCGCACAAGTGACCCCATTTTGGAAACTAGACCTCCCAAGGAACTAATCTAGATGTGTGGTGAGCACTTTGAACCCCCAAGTGCTTCGCAGAAGTTTATAACGCAGAGCCGTGAAAATAATAAATGTGTTTCCTTTCCTCAAAAATATTTTTTTAGCCCAGAATTTTTTATTTTTGCAAGGGTAACAGGAGAAATTGGACCCCAAAAGTTGTTGTCCAGTTTCTCCTGAGTACGCTGATACCCCATATGTGGGGGTAAACCACTGTTTGGGCACATGCCGGGGCTCGGAATGGAAGTAGTGACGTTTTGGAATGCAGACTTTGATGGAATGGTCTGCGGGCGTCACGTTGCATTTGCAGAGCCCCTGATGTGCCTAAACAGTAGAAACACCACACAAGTGACCCCATTTTGGAAACTAGACCCCCCAAGGAACTTATCTAGATGTGTGATGAGCACGTTCAACCCCCAAGTGCTTCACAGAAGTTTACAACGCAGAGCCGTGAAAATAAAAAATCATTTTTCTTTCCTCAAAAAAGATGTTTTAGCAAGCAATTTTTTATTTTCACAAGGGTAACAGGAGAAATTGGGCCCCAATGTTTGTTGCCCAGTTTGTTGTGAGTACAGTGATACCCCATATGTGGGGGTAAACCACTGTTTGGGTGCACGTCAGGGCTCGGAAGGGAAGTAGTGACATTTGAAATGCAGACTTTGATGGAATGGTCTGCGGGCATCACGTTGCATTTGCAGAGCCCCTGATGTGCCTAAACAGTAGAAACACCCCACAAGTGACCCCATTTTGGAAACTAGACCCCCCAAGGAACTTATCTAGATGTGTGATGAGCACGTTCAACCCCCAAGTGCTTCACAGAAGTTTACAACGCAGAGCCGTGAAAATAAAAAATCATTCTTCTTTCCTCAAAAATTATGTCTTAGCAAGTAATTTTTTATTTTTGCAAGGGTAACAGGAGAAATTGGACCCTAACAGTTGTTGCCCAGTTTGTCCTGAGTACGCTGGTACCCCAAATGTGGGGGTAAACCACTGTTTGGGCACAAGTCGGGGCTTGGAAGGGAGGGAGCACCATTTGACTTTTTGAATGCAAGATTGGCTGGAATCAATGGTGGCGCCATGTTGCGTTTGGAGACCCCTGATGTGCCTAAACAGTGGAAACCCCTCATTTCTAACTTCAACACTAACCCCAACACACCCCTAATCCTAATCCCAACTGTAGCCATAACCCTAATCCCAACCCTAACCCCAACACACCTCTAACCACAACCCTAACCCCAACACACCCGTAACCCTAATTCCAACCCTAATCCTAACCCTAATCCTAACCCTAACCCTAATCCCAACCCTAACCACAACTGTAACCCCAACACACCCCTAACCCTATCCGTAACCCTAACCACAAGCCTAATCTTAACCCTATTTCCAACCCTAGCCCTAATTCCAACCCTAACCCTAAGGGTATGTGCCCACGTAGCGGATTCGTGTGAGATTTTTCCGCACGACTTTTGAAAAATCTGCAAGTAAAAGGCACTGCGTTTTACCTGCGGATTTACAGCAGATTTCCAGTGTTTTTTTGTGCGGATTTCACCTGCGGATTCCTATTGAGGAACAGGTGTAAAACGCTGCGGAATCCGCACAAAGAATTGACATGCTGTGGAAAATACAATGCAGCGTTTCTGCACGGAATTTTCCGCACCATGGGCACAGCGGATTTGGTTTTCCAAAGGTGTACACGGTACTGTAAACCTGATGGAAAACTGCTACGAATTTGCAGCGGCCAATCCGCTGCGGATCCGCGGCCAATCCGCTGCGGATCCGCGGCCAATCCGCTGCGGATCCGCGGCCAATCCGCTGCGGATCCGCGGCCAATCCGCTGCGGATCCGCGGCCAATCCGCTGCGGATCCGCATCCAATCCGCTGCGGATCCGCAGCCAATCCGCTGCGGATCCGCGGCCAATCCGCTGCGGATCCGCGGCCAATCCCCTGCGGATCCGCGGCCAATCCGCTGCGGATCCGCATCCAATCCGCTGCGGATCCGCGGCCAATCCGCTGCGGATCCGCGGCCAATCCGCTGCGGATCCGCGGCCAATCCGCTGCGGATCCGCATCCAATCCGCTGCGGATCCGCGGCCAATCCGCTGCGGATCCGCGGCCAATCCGCTGCGGATCCGCGGCCAATCCGCTGCGGATCCGCATCCAATCCGCTGCGGATCCGCGGCCCATCCGCTGCGGATCCGCGGCCAATCCGCTGCGGATGCGCAGCCAAATCCGCACATGCCATAACCCTACCCCTAACCCTAACCCTACCCCTAACCCTAACCCTACCCGTAACCCTAACCCTAGTTCTAACCCTAACCCTAGTTCTAACCCTAACCCTAGTGGAAAAAAAAATATATATATTTTCTTTATTTTATTATTATCCCTATCTATGGGGGTGATAAAGGGGGGGGTTTATTTATTATTTTTTTTATTTTGATCGCTGTGGTAGAACCTACCACAGCGATCAAAATGTACTTGAATGGAATCTGCCGGTGGGCGTACTGAGCATGCGCCCGCCATTTTGGAAGATGGCGGCGCCCAGCGAGGAGACGGCCGGACACCGGGAGGATCGGTAAGTATGAAGGGGTGGTGGGGGGGTGGATTGGAGCACAGGGGGGGTGATCGGACCACAGGGGGGAGCGGACAGCAGGACGGGGGAGCGGGCAGGAGCACGGGGCAGCGCAGCACAGGACGGAGGGGACCGGACCCCATAACGGAGGACTGGGGGGGCGATCGATGGGGTGGGGGGGCTCACATCAGTATTTCCAGCCATGGCCGATGATATTGCAGCATCGGCCATGGCTGGATTGTAATATTTCACCTGTTTTTTAGGTGAAATATTACAAATCGCTCTGATTGGCAGTTTCACTTTCAACAGCCAATCAGAGCGATCGTAGCCACGGGGGGGTGTAGCCACCCCCCCTGGGCTGAAGCACCACTCCCCCTGTCTCTGCAGATCGGGTGAGATTGGAGTTAACCCTTTCACCCGATCTGCAGGAGCGCGATCATTCCATGACGCATACGCTGCGTCATAGGTCGCATTGGCACCGACTTTCATGACGCAGCGTATGCGTCAAAGGTCGTGAAGGGGTTAATAATCCAAATTTTACATTGAAAGAAACAAACTGGAGACCTTTAGAGAGGTCCATACTAAAATCACAAACCTGATTGCTGTTAATGTGTATTATTTTATTTCAAATAAGCTTTTACTACTTAAGGGCCAACTCATCAAAGTTGCCAAATATTGCCGCAATGTGGAGGTACTCTGAAATTGTATGACTTTGGTGTTTTCAGTTTGAAAAATCACTGCCAAAATGGCACAAAGCTGGGGAGGAGACAGGGCATTACTATGCACGTCAAATTAATTGAAAGTGTCGGCTTACGCCAGAAATGCTAATCTAGTCCTTGACTAGAGTAGCATGTCTGGCGAGGTGTACAGAGGCGTTGCTACAGAGAAGATCCATTAAGTAGCCTGAGTCTCTTAATGAATTTGGAACATTGCACTCCAACAAGCCCTTCATTAAAATTGGCATATAAAACACCAATTACAATGAATTGTCCCCTGTGTGTGCAGTTAGACAGGCAAACTACACTTCACATGTGCAGAACAAGAAAGGTAATAAATCGTTGTCTGCTCATAAACTTTTAAGGTTGTAGTCATTGTGCTGACAAGAAAGATGATTTTTACGTAAGATTAAAAATTAGTTCAGCCAATAAACAAGCTTTTTTCCTTGTTCATTAGGTGATTTTCAACCTGTTTACACTAGCTGATTATCAGGTATGAGCGTTCCTAAAAATGCTTGTTCATGATGATCGGCTGGAGTAATCGCACCCTAATGCAATGTTCACACATTCAGTATTTGGTCAGTATTTTACATCAGGAGTGGGTGAAAGATACAGAAGTGGTGATGTGTTTCTATTATACTTTTCCTCTGATTGTTACACTCATGATTTTGGCTTACAAATACTGAGGTAAAATGCAGACCAAACACAGAGTGTGTGAATGCGGCCTTAAGTGTGTGAATGCGGCCGTACTCATAATATGACCTGTGGGTGCTGTCGGAATAAATTACTCCAGTAGGCCAAATGTTGCTCAGCCCGCATCACATGCAGAGAAGTGTAGTCTGCATACTATGACTGTACAAGAGCCCCTTGTGGTAACCTTTATTATTTCAGATAACTTGTAAATATTTTCACAACCTTTGGGGAAAACTATAGATGTACTGCAACTCCAATAAAAAGGCATATGAAGGATTATGAAGCAATGTTCTTCGAAACCTGAAATTAAGATATTTAATTTGTTAGGAAACCATTTTTTTGTAACTTATAAAAGCTTAAATATTGTTGTCTTAGTATTATAAACTCTTTTACTTTAACATAATTAAATAAATTATTAATGCAAACATTTTTTTTTCTAGGACTTGCAAAATACCAGAGTCACACAGGAGAATATTACCATATTCAGGATTTTGACAGATGTCCTCTGTATTCTCTAGATCCTAATGCTCGGCAAAATACTCAAACAATTAATACAGGTCTGGTTGTTTTACTTCTAGGTATACAATTTGTAAACTGATATAAATTTATGCACATTTTTGAATATTTTACGATATCTATTGGGCATTAAAAAAGTTTCTCTACAAAAGTGTTTTGTGATGATGTATATTTACATCATTGGCCGCGTCCCTACCTTTGATGCGGGCTGACACACTGAGTACGCATCTCTCCCCGCACTTTATGGCTGATTTATGGCATCGAGTGCCTCTATCAGGATCCCCTGTGGATCCTGGATCCACCCGCAGCTGTTAACTAGTTAAATGGCACTGTCAATCACTGACAGTGGCATTTAACACGCGCAGACGGGAAGTGAGGTATTGATCTCGCCAATCGGCGTGCCTGTCTTGTGATCGTGAGGCGCCGAAGGGTTTTCATGGCCTTTGGGGATCTGCTGAAGAATCCATGCCTGTCATCATGATCCTCCTGTGAATGCTGGCCTGTGGCCAGTGTTCATAGAAGATTGTGATTTTTGCCATACATCGCAGTGCTGAAGCTGAAGCACTGCTATATGTAACACAGTCAATTGGATGATTGCAGATTTATATCTCCTAAGGGGACTGTTAAATACAGTAAAAAAAAAGCTTAAAAAAAGAAAAAAGTTCAAATCACCTTTTGCCCTTTTAAAAATAAAACAATTTAAAAAAATTCCCATATTTGGTATAGCCATCAAACAGCCCCAGATCCTGTAAAATGAGAATGTAACGGATCTTGGAAAATGGCGGCAAAAGCAAATTTTTTTTCCACCAATTTCTGATTTTTTTCACCACTTATAAAAAATACTATACATGTTTAGTATCTGTGTACTCATGCTGACTTAAGGAATCATATTGCAAGATCAGTTTTACCACATATTGAGTATGATAAATAAAAACTGAAAAAAACATTGTGAAATTGCACTTTTTTGCAATTTCATTGCTCTTGAAATTTTTTTTACTCATTTTTAGCAGAATTAATGGTGTCATACAAAAGTACAACTCGTCTCACAAAAACAAGCCCTCATAAGGCTAAATGGTTGTATGAATAAAAAAGTTATGACTCTTGGATGAAGTTGGAAAATGGAAAATCACCCGGGAGTGAAGGGGTTAATGAGAGTAAAATGATTCCATTCATGGAATTGTGAGATTCTCTGTAGCTAGGATCATAACAAAGAGCAGTTTATGTTGCATGGCTTTTTGAGATGTAAAATGGATTTGGTGCCTGTAGTAACCAATGAGAGTTAATTCTTAGTTTTGCAATTACACTGGAAACATGAAACTTGACTGTTTCACTCATTAAATGTTGTGTTTTACATTATAGATGTCACTGAAGAATTTATTACTCCGCTGTTTAACTTTTATAGAAGTATGGGCTCCCTTAATGTGACTGATGCAGAATATGCTTTACTCTGTGCAATAACCATGTTTTTCTCAGGTGCGTAAAGATATCTATCCTCTTTCTTATTTAGCCTTATGCCAATGATATTTTTGTTTTACATTGATACTATTATTGAATAAGAAAAATTTATATTTTTAATAACAGATCGTCCATTCTTAAAGAACAAGAATGGTGTTGAAAAACTGCAAGAGCCACTTTTAGGAATTTTACACAAGTATTCAAAGATCTACCATCCAGAGGACCCACAACATTTTGCACGATTGACTGGACGCCTGACCGAGCTAAGAACCCTTAACCACAATCACTCAGAAGTACTGTTATCATGGAAAACCAGAGATGCCAAGCTTACCTCATTGCTTTATGGTGGTTGGGACTTCCACTGATATCTTCCCTGAATTGGAAACTCATGATAACCTAATTTATGGAAATCAGTTAAGATGTAGGACACCATTACTGACATATTAAAGTAGAGGATAAAGGACCTTTACATCCTTGTTTCGTTTTATGTATTTTTGCATTCATTGTGTACTCCATGTGGAAGGAGAATTCTTTTCACTAAAAAAGAAACAGTGAAACCTTTTTTTACACTTTTACATTTTTTATGTCTTCATTGTAGCTGTTTAACAAGGCATACTAATACTGATTTAATCCCAGAATGAAAAGTAGATCTATAATGGTTTATGGCAACCTCATTCTTCATCCCAGTGGGTTGTTTTAACTTCTGATTGGTTGGCTCACTCGCTCCTCAAATAGCACAATGTCAGCTGTGGGGAGTCTGTCATATTATAATACTGTTTTGTTTCCTGTTTTGTATAGCAAACTAATATGGGACCCTCTGAATAAGCGACAATGAAAGGAAACAGTCATATGAGGGCCCACTTTTTGATTTGTTGGTCGCAACAGAATTAGTCTACAAATATGTTTACAATATTTCAAATGTAATTCTCTAAAAAAAAATCTATAACTCACTTTTATGGCCTTTTCTAAATCCCTTGTCTAGTAGCAAAATAAATAATCTATGAACCCTCTAATCTAAATTGACAAATAATGAGCTGACAATAACAATAAGTTGACAAATAACAATAAGTTGACAAATAACACTAAGTTGACAAATTGGTAAGCGTCAGTTTCTATCTTCTACTGTATCTGTATCAAGACTCCAGAGACTGGATAGCAAAGGGGGGAATAATTCCAGTGAAAATATTACAGATAATCTGTAACCAGATTTTTGGTATCACATCTGAAAGCAGAATAATTTAGGGGCACAAATCCTAATTCCATTGATGTATCACTGGCTTATCTGCTGCAGATCTACCAGTTTTCTGAATCCTGTGCTCTGGATAACCCCATCCACACCAATGATTGTCAGCTTTATGTGTAAATTGTACATAGGCAGGGGACTGCCAGTCAGTAGTGGCTGTGGGGTAATATGGAGCTCATGAATATGGATGACAACATGGCAGGAGGATTACGAGTCAACTAGTAAAAATCTCAAGATAATAAAACAGTGATTTCACCAAAACTACAGCAGACATCATTGTATGTGATGTATCTCTGTCTCAACATTATGCTGCTCTCAGATTAGGGTGCAAAAACCTACTGACAGAGTCCTTTAAAGAGGATATTTCACCAAATTTAGCATGGTAATTTTTCCACATTTTGGAATAGTGCCTGCAGAACTGAATGAAATGTAGTTTTTCTTTTTTTTAGTTTCCATGTCTATTACTGATATATTAGCTTGTAAAGTTTAGATTCTAAATTCTTTTCCAACCAAGGCCACGCAAGCAAAGATTAATCTCTGGAGATGGGTACGTTTCCACCTGAATTACTCTCATCAATCATAAGCAGGGAATAAAACAGAAGCTTAGACGAGGTTTACACTATGTGAGACATGTAATCACACCCAACCCTAATCTTGGTGATCTCTTCATCTACTGTGTAGAGTAGATCTGTGTGTCATTACAAGCACTTATTGCAACTTTCATGTCACAGCAGTCAGTATGGGGGAAGGGGAGTGGAGCAGAGGTGAGAATACCCTTGGATGAAAGGTGCATGTGGTGTTTGTAATGACATATCTCTGCTCTACACAGTAGGTGAAGCGAATACACAGGAGAGCAGGTCTGTGAGGCTATTACATGGCTCACAAAAGAAAGCCTATTCTGACCTTCTGGGGGCATGTTATTATTTCTCCTGCAGGTCTTATCATTGATCAACATTGTGCAAGGGAAAAAAAGTACATGCCCCAGAGAGAAATCTTTCCCTGCCCTCTTGGTTGAAGGAGAAATTAGGCTAAGTTCACATTAGCATTCCGGGGCTTTGCGGAGGGCTGCGAACATCCTCCGTTAAGCTCCGCCTACTTCTGCATACTTCTGCATGAGTCCTGTATACCTATCTTTAACATTTGGTACGCAGAACATGCAGATGTATGCGGATGCGTCGTTTTGACGCACCCGACTGCATGGGAACTCAACAAGTTGCGTTTTGTGCGGACAGCGGGCACATCAAAATGACGCATCCGCATACATCCGCATGTCCTGCGTACCCAATGTTAAGGATAGGTATGCATGACTCATGCAGAAGTATGCGGAAGTAGGCGGGGCATAATGGAGGACGTACACAGCCCTCCGCAATGCCCCCCGAAAGCTAATGTGAACTTATCCTTAGATGGAGATAAGAAATAAAACAAACACGTCTTGACTACAGCTGTTGAAGTACCTCTTATTTTCACTCATCTCTGTATAACCGTCAGATTCGGAAATTTATGTTATATTTTTGCAAATAATAATAGTAATATTTTCTTACAAGTAGATTGAACTTTTTTTCATTGATGTAAATTATAAGCAATTGTAGTATAGCTTTCATCATGTAATCCGCCATTAAGAATTTAAAGGATTTTTTGGGTACTATGTGCAAGAAAGCTATGTTTCACCAACTTTGTTACTTGACGCTTGGTAAATAATATATTTTTATTCAATCAAACTGCAGAGATTCATGACGTATTAAAAATTTATGAAATCTATGAATAGCTGTTGCACTAAAATGTTTTGTATGGTAAATATCAGTTTACTGTCTTATGCTAGTTAGTAATAAACTTACATCTCAAAACCGATACAGAAATTTACGTGCATAGTTTTTCATAGTACTCTGAATACTAGCTAATTAAAGGGTTTGTTCCCTTTCAGAAAATCTTTTTCCCCTTGCACAGTTTGTTATAATAAAACATATCAGAGTTTACTACCTGTCCTTGGGTTCAGCGCTGATTCTCTGGCGCTATTCCAGAGTACGGTATTGGCATATCCACAGCGCGGTAACCAGTCAGTGAGCTTTTGACTATTTACACAGAACACCCCCTAGGAGCCGTTGCCACTGATTGGATGATGTGACCTCAGTGCTCCAGCCAATAAAATACACCAGGAGGAGCACCAGAGACTCAACACTGGTGAGTAAAGCCAGTTTGTTTTTTTCAAATCAAACCACCCGGAGAGCAAGATTTTCTCAAAAGGTACAAACCCCTTAAAGAGCACCTATAGTTTAAATACGTCTATATCTTATTCCCGCGTGCTACAGATTGGTTGGAGCATGGATTCTGAGAATCCCACTGATAGCTCAAAAGACAGCTGCGATGAGTTTCTAGAGTCTATGGAACCATACATGCTCTGTATCTATCTACTAAGGAGCTGAGCTGTGTGCTTCTGAGCATTTTTTTGAGAAATTGATGCGGGTCTAAGCATTGGCAGGAAATTTAAGGAGGCATAAAACATCTTTTACAGGATAGTAACACTTTAATGTGTACACCTCTTTAAAGTAGATATTTTGTAAAGACTCGTCCCGTTAATTAATTTTTTTATAATGATCATTAAGTCCTGTGTTCAGCAAAACTCCACGGAAGCCCATTATATTAGTCCTGTTTCTGGTAAAGTACTCCAAATCCAAGCAGCTAGTTCCTGTCATGGAATGAGTTTTAGAGTCTTGTGATCAAAGCAAAGGAAATAGAGGTTGGAACCTTGAGTCATGTCAACTTTAGAAGAAAATTGTATAAGCAAAATGTTTAACTTCCCTTGTACAAAGGTTTGTGTACTTCCCGCTCTGTATGGAAGGACATCTGAATGCTGCAGCCCATCACTGCAGCAGCCATGTTTGTCCTGAAAGCAGATAGAACATGAGCCTCGCGGTATAAGTAAGGCAAGTATCACTAACTTTGTAACACTTTGCCAAAATGTGGAAAAAAAATCCTTTTACGTATTACCGTAAGGGACATGCATAAACACTCATCAAGGTAGGTTCTATTGTAACACATTCATACATATACTGTATTATACAAAATAATGGTTCGGAAATCAACTTTCATGAGCAATAAATGCAATTTGGGATTATATATGTGCTAATATGCTTGGGAATGTAATGTTGACAGAACTTTCATTCAGCAACACTCACAGGGGTAGTGCGGTTTTGGCAAACAAAGATTATCCTTCTGAAAATAAAAGGTATACTGCTTTTGAAGTGGCATGTAAAAGTTTGGGTAAAATTACTGTTATTATGAACAGTTAAGCAAGTTAAAGATGAAATGATCTCTAAAAGGGCTAAAGTTAAAGATTACACATTTCCTTTGTATTTTAGTCAAAAATATACACTGCTCAAAAAAAATTAAGGGAACACTAAAATCCCACATCCTAAATATCACTGAATTAAATATTCCAGTTGTAAATCTTTATTCATTATATAGTGGAATGTGTTGAGAACAATAAAACCTAAAAATGATCAACGTAAATCACAACTAATATCCCACAGAGATCTGGAGTTGGAATGATGCTCAAAATCAAAGTGGAAAATTAAGTTATAGGCTGATCCAACTTCAGTGGAAATGCCTCAAGACAAGGAAATGATGCTCAGTAGTGTGTGTGGCCTCCCCATGCCTGTATGACCTCCCTACAATGCCTGGGCATGCTTCTGATGAGGCGGCGGATGGTCTCCTGAGGGATCTCCTCCCAGACCTGGACTAAAGCATCCGCCAACTCCTGGACAGTCTGTGATGCAACGTGATGTTGGTGGATGGTTCGAGACATGATGTCCCAGATCTGTTCAACCAGATTCAGGTCTGGGGAACGGGCCGGCCAGTCCATAGCTTCAATGCCTTCATCTTGCAGGAACTGCTGACACACTCCAGCCACATGAGGTCTGGCATTGTCCTGCATTAGGAGGAACCCAGGGCCAACCGCACCAGCATATGGTCTCACAAGGGGTCTGAGGATCTCATCTCGGTACCTAATGGCAGTCAGGCTACCTCTGGCTAGCCCATGGAGGGCTGTGCGGCCCTCCAAAGAAATGCCACCCCACACCATTACTGACCCACTGCCAAACCGGTCACGCTGAAGGATGTTGCAGGCAGATCACTCTACACGGCGTCACCAGACTCTGTCACATGTGCTCAGTGTGAACCTGCTTTCATCTGTGGACATCGGGCACTCAGACCATCCTCCAATGTTGCAGACACATGCACATTGGAGGTCATTTTGCAGGGCTCTGGCAGTGCTCCTCCTGCTCCTCCTTGCACAAAGGCTGAGATAGCAGTCCTGCTGCTGGGTTGTTGCCCTCCTAAGGCCACCTTAACGTCTCATGGTGTACTAGCCTGTCTCCTGTTAGTGCCTCCAGCCTCTGGACACTACTCTGACAGACACAGCAAACATTCTTTCCACAGCTCACATTGATGTGCCATCCTGGATGAGCTGCACTACCTGAGCCACTTCTGTGGGTTGTAGAGTCCGTCTTATGCTACCACAAGTGTGAAAGCACAACCAACATTCAAAAGTGACCAAAACATCAGCCAGAAAGCATTGGTACTGAGATGTGGTCTGTGTCTTGATAATTGCCAATTATTTCCATCTGTTGTCTATTCCATTTGCACAACAGCATGTTGTGAAATTGATTGTCAAACAGTGTTGCTTCCTAAGTGAACAGCTTGATTTCACAGAAGTTTGATTTACTTGGAGTTATATTCTGTTGCTTAAGCATTCCCTTTATTTTTTTGAGCAGTGAATATATATATATATATATATATATATATATATATATATATATATATATATATTCATCCTTTATATTTTAAAAATTACAAAAAGGAATATCGGCCGATGCAAAAGTTTGTGCACCTTGCAAGGTTAGCACTTAGCAGCACCCCCTTTTGAAAGTATCACAGCTTGTAAATGTTCTTTGCAGCCAGCCAAGAATCTCTCAATTCTTGTTTGAGGGATTTTCATCCATTCTTCCAGTTCCATGAAATTCCTGGGTCGTCTTGCATGCACTGCTATTTTGAGGTCTAGCCACAGATTTTCAATGACGTTCAGATCAGTGGACTATGAGGGCCATTGCAAAACTGTCAGCTTGTGCCTTTTGAGACAGTCTATTGTGGATTTTGAAGTTTTAGGATCGTTATCCATTTGTAGAAGCCTTCCTCTTTTCAACTTCAGCTTTTTTACATGGTGTTATGTTTGCATCAAGAATTTGTTGAAATTTCATTGAATCCATTCTTTACTCTTCATGTAAAATGTTCCCCGTTCTATTGGCTACAACACAACCCCAAAGCATGATTGATCCACCCCCATGCTTAATAGTTGGCGAGATGTTCTTTTCCTGAAATTCTGTGCCCTTTTTTCTCCACATATACCTTTGATCATTGCAACCAGAGAGTTCTATTTTAACCAACCTAATCACTTGTTTACAAAATGTATTAGGCTTGTTTAGATGTTCTTTTGCATACTTCTGATGCTAAAGTGTATTGTGCAGAAATGCAGGAGAGGGTTTTTTTGCTGATGACTCTTCCATGTAGGCCATATTTGTGCTGGTGTCTCTGAAAAATAGAACAATGTACCACATGTGACTCCAGAGACTACTAAATCTTTCTTGAGGTCTTTTGCAGTCAAGTGGGGGTTCTATTTTGACTCTCTAACAATCCTACGAGCAGCTCTCACTAAAATTTTACTTGGTCTTCCAGATCATATCTTGACTTCCCCTGTTACTGCCATTTCTTAATTACATTTTTAACTGAGGGAAGGGCAACTTCAAAATGCTTTGCTATCTTCTTATTGCCTTCTCCTGCTTTGTGGACCTCCACTATTTTCATTTTCAGTGTGCTAGGCAACCATGGCTATTGTTTTCTGGCACAAGGTTAGAGGATGCTGGGTTTTTATAAAGCTGGAAAATTTGCATCACTTGGCCTTTCCTAATGATGATAGTGAACAAGCCATAGCCCTAACAGGCTAATTAAGGTCTGAAACCTTGGACAAAGTTATCTGTGCACACAAATCTCTAAGTGTGCCCAAACTTTTGCATCTGCCCATTTTCCTTTTTGTAATTTTTAAAATGTAAAAATTTATAATATACATATTTTTTGCCTAAAATACAAAGAAAATCTGTCATCTTTAAGCTTTTTAGAGATCATTTCAAGTTGATCTCTTCAACTTTCTTAACTGTTGACAATAACAGTAATTTTGACCAGGGGTGCCCAAACCTTTACATGCCACTGTATACTCTAAAGACTTTATCATGGTTTCAATATCTCTTCTTGCAATTATTCCATAAGCACTTTCTTGTCAGTGATGTAAAATCTATATTGTTCTGTGATGAAAAAACAGGACCGGGTAGTTAGGTTTGGGGATGCCCTGTACTCTAACAAACTCACCTCACCGGTGAGCTCTTCAGCTGCCATCTGGTCCTCTTCTTTCTGCTGTCGTGTACCACACCTTCAGCTTCATTATAGACCATGCTCCGGGGCTGCGTCCAGGTCAGAGCTCACTGCGCTTCATAAGGTCACATCATCTTCGTAACCTTACGACATGCAGTAAGCTCAGGCATGGACATGGCTGGTCATCTTGGCTTAGAGCAGTGTTTCCCAACTCCAGTCCTCCCGGACCTCAGCAGGTCATGTTTTCAGGATTTCCTTAGTATTGCACAGATGATGGAAGTATCGGGAGTTCTCTCACTTGTGCAGCACTATGGAAATCCTGAAAACATGACCTGTTGGGGTCCGTGAGAACTGGAATTTGGGAAATACTGGCTTAGAGTGAAGAGACTGGGGATGTGGCACCCCTGACAAAGGAATGGAGAGGACAGGAGAGCAAAGTGAGTAGTGGCTAAAAAAATGTTAATACTCACCTATCTGGCCTTTTTCTTTCTGATCTTGTGCGTATCCCCAAGGCTTTTGACTGTGTCCAAGCCCTGGAGGTGACCATGAATCAAAAGGTCACAACGTTGACATCACAACATTATGATGCACAGTAATCTATGAGGTCTGGATGATATTTGGCCTATAGTGAAGAGGCCAGGAGATGCCAAGTGCTTGACTATGAACAGAAGGACTGCATGGTGGGCAAAGTGGTCAGTGGTATTAGTTTTTGTTTTTCCCAGCCAGGTTACAAAAAAAGTTACAAAACATTATCTAGTTTGTAACTTGGGGTCTGCCTGTTGAATTATGAGCCCTGTGTGAATTGTGAATCTGTGTGCATCACATCAACATAAATAGATTTTGTTCCACTAGAAGTAAGCAATCAGGGTTTCAACTAAAGAAAGCCATGCCGCGATCATTAACCCCTTTATGACCAGAGGTATTTTAGTTTTTGCATTTTCGTTTTTGCTCCCCTTATTCCCAGAGCCATAACTTTTATATATTTTCGGTCAATATGGCCATGTGAGGACTTGTTTTTTGTGGGACATGTTGTACTTTTGAAAGACATCATTGGTTTTAACATATCATGTACTGGAAAACGGGAAAAAAATTCAAAGTGTGGTGAAGTTGCAAAAAAAGTGCAATTTCACAGTTGTTTTTTTTTAATCATGTTAACTAAATGCTAAGACTGCAGTCACACTAGCAGTATTTGGTCAGTATTTTACATCAGTATTTGTAAGCCAAAACTAGGAGTGGAACAAATAGATGAAAAGTATAATAGAAACATATGCACCACTTCTGCATTTATCACCCACTCCTGGTTTTGGCTTACAAATACTGATGTAAAATACTGACCAAATACTGCTAGTGCGATGGCAGCCTAAAACTGACCTGCCACTTTGATTTTCCAGGTCATTCCGAGTTCATACAAAAGATCTAACCCCGGCACACTCCAAAAACGTGAAGACAGAACTGTTGCTTTCAAAGTTTTTTTAATTTATCTTGTGCAAAAGAGAATGGTTTCCTCTTTTGCACAAGATAAATGAAAAAACTTTGAAAGCAACAGTTCTGTCTTCACGTTTTTGGAGTGTGCCGGGGTTAGATCTTTTGTATTGTCTTACTGTTTTACCCCTGAGCACCTAACAGTGGTTGAGCCTGATTCTTTCTGCTTTTAATTCCGAGGTCATAGATCCAAACAAGTCTAGATTCTATTTTATTTAAGTGGTGAAAAAAAATCCAAAGTTTGGTAAAAAAACACAAATGGTGTTATTTTCTGAGACTTGTAGCGCCTCCATTTTTCGTGATCCGGGGCTGGGTGAGGACTTATTTTTTGCATGCCGAACTGCTGTTTTTATTGATATGATTTTAGCGCAGATACGTTCTTTTGATCACCCGTTATTACATTTTATTGTAATCGCCGTGTAGCGATCAGATTAATTATATTTTTATATTGATAGATTGGGCAATTCTTAATGTGGTGATACCAAATATGTGTATATTTGATTTTTTTTATTGTTTTATTTTGAATGAGACAAAAGGGGGGTGATTTAAACTTTTATTTTTTTTGTTTTTTTAATATTTTTTAAAACTTTTTTTTTTTACTTTTTGCATGCTCCAATAGTCTCCTTGGGAGATTAGAAGTTGCACTACTTTAATCTCCTCTGCTACACACAGTCGATGATCAGATCCCCTGTGTGTAGCAGAATTGCTCACTTGCTATGAGCGCTGACCACGGGGCGGCGCTCATAGCAATCTGGCAATAACAACCATAGAGGTCTGTTGGAGACCTCTGACTGTCATGTCGACTCATCGGTGACCCGTGATCATGTGACGGGGTCACTGAAGGGCGGGATTTACTACGAACATCCGGTAAGTGCGAGTTAAATGTCACTGTCAGAAATTGACAAAGGCATTTAACTAGTTATCAGCCGTGGGTGGATCACGATTTCACCCACGGCTGTTGCGGGCACATGTAAACTGTATATATCAGCTGACATGTGCCTGAAAAGGTGCGGGCTCAGCGCCAGAGGCCACATCAAACATGGGGAGTCAGACATTGGGCATAATAGTATACAGATATCGGAAAGTTCTTAAAACCATATATTAAAAAAAGTGTAAATTCTATTTTTATCAGTACTTTTTATTATACAATGAGTAACTTTTGTTTGCTGAAGAGGTAATGCCACTTTAATGATTGAGGAATAGGCTACTGACTTATGCCAGGTTGTCCTTGGTACATCACTGTTTTTTTCTGAGGAAATAATGTTGGAATTATTGCACATGAAGCAATGTATACACATCACTCACATATTTATAAAACTATATGTGAACATGTACTTTGTATAGTACTTCATAAAGGTAAATAACCCCTTTATGAAATCTGTGTTGAATCTAAAAAATGCCAAAATGTCTCTGGACATTAAAGTTTGATGTCAATGGCCATGCTTTTGGTCCAGATATGTGTAGCCATATGTGTGCAAAAACGCAGGCAGTAAACAAAAAAAATTATGTCTAGCTGGGAGGCCAGAAAAGTGTGTGGCCAGTCATTTTATTGTTCTATATATTTTTTTTCTTCCATTTTTCCTCTGAACACATTCTTGGCCAGTGTAAATGATACTTTCAAACCCTTAGAAAATAAACTCCTCAAGTAAGTGAATTTATTAAAAAAAAAAAAAAAAAAACATGATCCATTTGGCCAATAGCGACCAACTGTGTGGAAAATTTTAGTGGCTCTGTACACATATTGGAAGATGTTTCTTGATTACCCACAAGAACTGTATATTTTTGTTTGTTGAGTTTATTGTATAACTCTGAAATATTGAATTTTATAAAAATGGATTTTATGAGTCATGTTTTTATATTTTTTGCTATTTTCATAAGGTAGCAGTTGTTTGGAAGTATGTGATTTTAGAAGGATTTGTATTGTATTTCATTTAGTTTATTTTGTATTTTGCAAAATGGAAATATAGCTGAAAGTTTAAAAACGAAGAATGTTCCTTTTGTAATACTTTTCATTGATAAGTTTGAAGGAAATATGTTCTGTAAACTACACAAAAAACACTTATTTGGCTACTAATTTTGTTTGAGATATCAATACTTTATCGTTATTCTCTGTGATAGGTTATAATGTGAAGCTACAGTAGGTTGGTGGCATGTTTACCGTAAACCTGCAGGATACAATATGTACAATTAAATTCTTCTGGTTGATATAATTAATGTGCCTGTAGATGTTTATTAGCCAGATGTATGCTATAGTATCATAAGAACCTCTGGTGTCTTCCATTCTGCTTCCAAACAAGCAACAATCACACCTAAAAAAACAAACAACAACCTATATAGAAAGAAACACCAGAGATAATAATTTTTATAAACTGAGGAAAAACACTATAGAAATGAACCCTTAAAAAATTCCATCAGACCAGATTATATTAAATAAAATATATATATATATATATATATATATATATATATATATATATATATATATATATATATATATATATATTTATTTTCTTTTATTAAAAATAAATTGCAATCACAAAAAACATCACCAAAACGTATGGAAATTTTTATTATTACTAAAATAGTATAATCTACAACAGATGTTTATTTATTAAGAATATAAAACATACAACTATAGCTAATATGTATCTCCTCCAATCGAGGTTTACTTAGGGATAGATAAAAAAATATATATATAAAAATCCCGTATGTGCAAGACAGGGCAAGTCCAAACTGATCAGTATAATAAACATAAAAATATATATAATGCAGCAAATAATAATTTAATAATATAATATGTGATAAAAATCAGTCAAATAAATTTGTGAATAATATGTGTGTATATCCATATATACACACACACACCTATTGTGTGCAGCAAAATAAATCAATTCATAATAAAGTGCAATAGTGCAATAAAAAATATAAATTGCATACAAAACAACCAGTGTGTCCACAAAAGTTGTGAGCCAAAAACAAAAAACAAATAATTATATATTACCCAGTAAAAGCGCTGCCAAATGTGCCAAAATATATTATGAATACTGACCAGTTAGGAGTACCACTGCCCTGCACACACCACTCCAACGCCGTTTCGCTCACTGCTTCATCAGGGAGTGATGTGAGTGGGGTAGGAGGGCTATTTATATAGCTGTGTAGCAGCTGCAGCTAGATTAATTAGGGGATGTCATGATTACATGGCGCCGAAGTAACGCACGCTGCCGCCGCCGCCACTATGTCCGGAGCCCGGAAGTGCGTTCCCAAGAGCGTCATATGACGCCGTTGACAACACACATCCCTAGGAACCAACCACAGAGCAGGAGCGGCGCACGCGCACATCGGCGCACAACAACCCCGCAGCCATCATAAACCAGGGCACCAAACAAAGCCGATTTCAGCAGAAATCAATCATTAATTGCACAATATTAAACCATAAGTCATAATAATAAATGTAAAATCTATAAAATATATATTTTTTTATCTATCCCTAAGTAAACCTCGATTGGAGGAGATACATATTATCTATAGTTGTATGTTTTATATTCTTAATAAATAAACATCTGTTGTAGATTATACTATTTTAGTAATAATAAAAATTTCCATACGTTTTGGTGATGTTTTTTGTGATAACAATCACACCTAAACTGAAAAAAACATTCCTTGACCCAACCTATACAACCAGCTATCACCCATATCGCTACTCTTGTTTGCCTACAAGCACATCTGTCTCCATCACTTCACTGAAACTGCCATAACCAAAATTACTGGAGCCCAATCTTCTCCATCTATACCTTTGGCCTAGGACAACTCAAAGTCGTATGGTTTCCACAATCCCCTATAAGCTGATGATGCTCAAATCTATCTCATTGGCTTAACTCATATGAACGCTCGAGTTCATATGAGTTCATCCAGCAGATGGCGCATCACCGCGACTCGAGGTAACTACAGTACATTCCCCTGCATTCCATTCATTCACCAAGTTTTACAGCCATGAGCACAGATGCATTAGCAGAGCTCCTGGGTGTAAAATGATTTAACCCCTTCAGATGCATTTACAGCGTGGGACAAGACTGTAACGACGGAAGGTATGGAATATTGTTGTTTTTTTTACTTTATTTCAGGTGACAAGGGTCTTCAGGTGGATTAAGAGTATAATAAAATATTAAAACACCATGTGTCTTTATTTCATTAAAACACTTTTTAATAATGTGTGTGTGTCTTATTAACCATTTCATACTACTGGATTAATAATGGATAGGTGTCATAATTGACGCCTCTCCATTATTAACCTGGCTTAATGTCAACTTACAATAGCAAGGTGACATTAACCCTTCATTACCCCATATCCCACCGCTACAGGGGAGTGGGAAGAGAGAAGCTAAGTGCCAGAATAGGCGCATCTTCCAGATATGCCTTTTCTGGGGTGGCTGGGGGCAGATGTTTTTAGCCAGGGGGGCCAATAACCATGGTCCTTCTCTAGGCTATTAATATCTGCCCTCAGTCACTGGCTTTCCCACTCTGGCGGAGAAAATTGCGCGGGAGCCCACGCCAATTTTTTCCGGGATTTAACCCTTTAATTTAATAGATAGAGCCCCCAAATTTTACACAAAGACACTTCTTACATTAGTAAAGAGGAATATGTAATAAAAGAAGGGATATGAGATAGTTTACTCTATGTAAACCATGTCTCATATCCTGTTGGGTTTGTGAAGGAGATAGGAAAAGCTAGCGCTGAATTAAACATATATATATATATATATATATATATATATATATATATATATATATGTGTGTGTGTGTCTCACTGACATATATATATATATATATATATATATATATATATATATATATATATATATATATATATATATACACACATACACATTCTATGTGTACACATTTATTCTACCTTTTCTATAGGACACCGGTGCGTATTTCTCGCAAGTCAAGGGACCATGGAATATCAGATGCACCACAATAATGAGAATATCCAAGATATATATATCAATCACTCAGGGTGCTACAAAATTGCATAGAAATAGCATGACAACAAAAAGAAAGGGGGAAAGCCTATGCTTACATATTTATGCATAGGCTTTCCCCCTTTCTTTTTGTTTCTCGCAAGTCACACGCATGGTCCGTGTGTAATCCGTAATTTTCTCGCCCCCATAGACTTTCATTGGCGTATTTTTTGCGCAATACGCTGACAAACGCAGCATGCTGTGATTTTCTACGCCCGTAACAAACAGTATATTACGGATGCGTAATATACGGCAGATAGGAGCTGCCACATAGAGAATCATTGGGCCGTGTGCAATGCATATTTTCTGGACGTATTTTCTGCGCTCATACGTCCGTAAAACTCGCTAGTGTGACGCCGACCTAAGACGAAACATGCTCCTACAATTATACACAAACATTACACATTTTGGCACTTTGTTCATAACCATGAATCTCGCTCAAAAGGAGTTGCTATAACGATTCACAAATCGTTAGAGCATCAGGTCATCAACTGTGTAGTAGATAAGGAAGCGAGGTATATTATCTTATTGTTGGTTATAAATGGTCAGTTATTTACAATCATAAATGTATATACAGTGGGGAAAAAAAGTATTTAGTCAGCCACCAATTGTGCAAAAAAAATGACAGAGGCTTGTAATTGACATCACAGGTAGACCACAACTATGAGATTCAAAATAAGAAAACAAATCCAGAAAATCACCTTGTCTGATTTGGCAAGATTTATTTTCCAAAATATGGTGGAAAATAAGTGTATGGTCACCTAAAAACATGCAAGATTTCTGGCTCTCACAGACCTGTAACTTCTTCTTTAAGAGGCTCCACTGTCCTCCACTCATTACCTGTAGTAATGGCACCTGTTTGAACTTGTTATCAGTATAAAAGAAACTCCACTATGCTGAAGACCAAACAGCTCTCGAAGGACACCAGAAACATAATTGTAGCCCTGCACCAGGCTGGGAAGACTGAATCTGCAATAGGCAAGCAACTTGGTGCGATGAAATCAACTGTGGGAGCAACAATAAGAAAATGAAAGACATACAAGATTACTGATAATCTCCATCGATCTGGGGCTCCAAGCAAGATTTCACCCCGTGAGGTCAAAATGATCACAAGAAAGGTGAGCAGAAATCCCAGAACCACACGGGGTGACCTAGTGAATGACCTGCATAGAGCTGGGACCATAGTAACAAAGGCTACCATCAGTAACATAGCATGCCGCTACAGACTCAGATTCTGCAGTGCCAGATGTGTACCCCTGCTTAAGCCAGTACATGTACGGGCCCATCTAAACTTTGCTAGAGAGCATTTGGATTATCCAGAAGAGTATTGGGAGAATTTCATATGGTCTGATGAAACCAAAGTAGAACTGTTTGGTAGAAACAAAACTCATCGTGTTTGGAGGAGACTGGATACAACTCAGCATTCTAAGAACACCATACCTACTGTAAAGCATGGGGGTGGCAACATCATGCTATTGGGCTGTGTTGTGAACTTTATTTCTGGGCTCCCTCTAGTGGTCACAAGCGGTACTGTGTAGTGTTGTCTTTCTGCAGGTTGGCTTCATCAGCTGGTTCGTTATCCTTGGTTGGTTTTCTATTTAGCCCACCTGGATACTCAGTTCCTTGCCTGCTATCAATGTATTCAGTGCTCTTCAGATTCCGTGTGTCTACCTTGCTCCCAGTCTCTCCAAGACAAGCTAAGCTTTTGTTTGATCATTTTTTGATTATCAGTGTTCATTATGTTTTTAGTCCAGCTCGCTAAAATTTGATTTCTTCGCTTGCTGGTTGCTCTAGGGGACTGAGTTTCTCCCCCCGCACCGTTAGTTGGTGTGGGGGTTCTTGAAATCTCAGAGTGGATATTTTGTAAGGGTTTTTTACTGACCGCATAGATTCCCTTTTCTATTTTCTGCTATCTAGTATTAGTGGGCCTCATTTGCTGAATCTGCTTTCACCCCTGTGTATGTGCCTTCCTCTTACCTCACCGTTATTATTTGTTGGGGGCTTCTATATCTTTGGGGATTATTTCTCTGGAGGCAAGAGAGGTCTTTCTTTCTCTCTAGGGGTAGTTAGTTCCTTAGGCTGGCTCGAGACGTCTAGGAATTCAGGCACGTTCACCGGCTACTTCTAGTGTGTTTGGTTAGGTTCAGATTTGCGGTCAGTCCAGCTTGCCACCTCCCTAGAGCTTGTCCTATGTTTGTTACTTAGCTGGAGTAATTTGTGATCCTCAACCACTAAGGATCATAACAGTATAGCAGGACAAAAAGTGTTTAATGCATCGCAGAAGTGGGATAAAAAGAAGACCTGAGTACATTTTTTTTTTTCCTTCCTCCCGCTTTTCCTTTGCTGCAGTCTGTTTAGCTTCTTTCATCCCCTTGAACTCTGGGTGGTTTTGAGCTCAGCTGCAGACATGGATGTTCAGACTCTGACTTCTAGTGTGGATCATCTTGCTGCATGGGTGCAAAGTATTCAGGATTTTGTTATTCATAGCCCTATGTCAGAACCAAAGATACCCATTCCTGAGTTGTTTTCTGGAGATAGATCTAGGTTTCAGAATTTTAAGAATAATTGTAAGTTATTTCTATCTCTGAGACCTCGTTCCTCTGGTGATTCCGCTCGGCAAGTAAAGATTGTTATCTCCTTGTTACGTGGCGACCTTCAGGATTGGGCCTTCTCTCTGGCGCCAGGAGATCCTGCATTGCTTAATGTGGATGCGTTTTTTCTGGCTCTTGGACTGCTTTATGAGGAGCCTAATCTTGAGAATCAGGCAGAAAAAGCGTTGCTGGCCCTTTCTCAAGGGCAGGATGAAGCAGAGGTGTATTGTCAAAAATTTCGGAAATGGTCAGAGCTTACTCAATGGAATGAGTGTGCCCTGGCTGCAAATTTCAGAGAAGGGCTTTCTGAAGCCGTTAAGGATGTTATGGTGGGGTTCCCCACCCCTACAAGTCTGAGTGATTCTATGGCTTTAGCCATTCAGGTTGATCGGCGTTTGCGGGAGCGCAGATCTGCTCATCCTTTGGCGGTATTTTCTGAGCAGAGACCTGAGTCTATGCAATGTGATCGAACTCTGACCAGAATTGAGCAACAAAGTCATAGACGTCAAAATGGGTTGTGCTTTTACTGTGGTGATTCTGCTCATGTTATCTCAGCATGCTCTAAACGCTTAAAAAAGGTCGCTAAACCTGTCACCATTGGTACTATACAGCCTAAGTTTATTTTGTCTGTTACTTTGATTTGTTCTTTGTCGTCCTACTCGGTTATGGCCTTTGTGGATTCGGGTGCTGCCCTGAATCTGATGGATTTGTAATTTGCCAGGCGCTGTGGTTTTGTCCTGGAGCCTTTGGAATTTCCTATTCCTCTGAGGGGAATTGATGCTACGCCATTGGCTGAGAATAAACCTCAGTATTGGACGCAAATGACCATGTGCATGACTCCCGTTCATCAGGAGGTGATTCGCTTTCTTGTTCTGCATAATTTACATGATGTTGTCGTTTTGGGTCTGCCATGGTTGCAGGCTCAAAATCCAGTTTTAGATTGGAAAGCTATGTCTGTGTCTAGTTGGGGTTGTCAGGGAATTCATGGCGATACTTCATTGGTGTCTATTGCTTCTTCCACTCCTTCTGAGGTCCCTGAGTTTTTGTCTGACTACCAGGATGTATTTGATGAGCCAAGGTCCGGTGCCCTGCCCCCTCATAGGGATTGTGACTGTGCTATAAATTTAATTCCTGGTAGTAAATTCCCTAAGGGACGACTTTTTAATTTGTCTATACCAGAGCATGCCGCGATGCTGAGTTATATAAAGGAGTCTTTGGAGAAGGGACATATTCGCCCATCCTCTTCCCCTCTAGGTGCAGGATTCTTTTTTGTGGCCAAGAAGGACGGTTCTTTGAGACCGTGTATAGATTATAGCCTTCTGAATAAAATTACAGTCAAATTTCAGTATCCTTTGCCACTATTATCTGATTTGTTTGCTCGGATTAAGGGTGCCAGTTGGTTCACCAAGATAGATCTCCGTGGTGCGTATAATCTTGTGCGCATTAAGCAGGGAGATGAATGGAAAACAGCATTTAATACGCCCGAAGGCCATTTTGAGTACTTGGTGATGCCTTCTGGACTCTCTAATGCTCCTTCTGTGTTTCAGTCTTTCATGCATGACATTTTCCGTGAATATCTGGATAAATTTATGATTGTTTATCTGGATGACATTTTGGTCTTTTCTGATGATTGGGAGTCCCATGTGAAGCAGGTCAGGATGGTGTTTCAGGTCCTGCGTGCCAATGTTTTATTTGTGAAGGGCTCAAAATGCCTCTTCGGAGTACAGAAGGTCTCCTTTTGGGGTTTTATTTTTTCTCCTTCTGCTGTGGCGATGGACCCAGTCAAGGTCCAGGCTATTCACGACTGGACTCAGCCCACGTCTGTTAAGAGTCTTCAGAAGTTCTTGGGTTTTGCTAATTTTTACCGTCGTTACATCGCTAATTTTTCTAGCGTGGTTAAACCTTTGACGGATTTGACCAGGAAGGGCTCTGATGTGACTAATTGGTCTCCTGCGGCCGTGGAGGCCTTTCGGGAGCTTAAGCACCGGTTTTCTTCAGCTCCAGTCTTATGTCAGCCAGATGTCTCTCTCCCCTTTCAGGTCGAGGTTGATGCTTCCGAGATTGGAGCAGGGGCTGTTTTGTCACAGAGAAGTTCTGAGGGCTCTGTGATGAAGCCGTGTGCTTTCTTTTCAAGAAAGTTTTCGCCTGCCGAGCGAAATTATGATGTTGGTAATCGGGAGTTGTTGGCTGTGAAGTGGGCATTTGAGGAGTGGCGTCATTGGCTCGAGGGAGCTAGACATCGTGTGGTGGTCCTGACTGATCACAAAAATCTGATTTACCTCGAGTCGGCCAAGCGCCTTAATCCTAGACAGGCTCGTTGGTCGTTGTTTTTCTCCCGTTTCAATTTCGTGGTCTCATACCTGCCTGGTTCGAACAACGTGAAAGCTGATGCACTTTCTAGGAGCTTTGTGCCTGACTCTCCGGGAGTTTCTGAGCCGGCTGGTATTCTTAGAGAGGGAGTGATTTTGTCTGCCATTTCTCCAGATTTGCGACGAGTGCTGCAGAAATTTCAGGCGGATAGACCTGACCGTTGTCCACCAGAGAGACTGTTTGTCCCGGATAGATGGACCAGCAGAGTTATTTCCGAGGTTCATTCTTCGGTGTTGGAGGGTCATCCTGGGATTTTTGGTACCAAAGATTTGGTGGCTAGGTCCTTCTGGTGGCCTTCCTTGTCGCGGGATGTGCGTTCCTTTGTGCAGTCTTGTGGGATTTGTGGTCGGGCTAAGCCTTGCTGTTCTCGTGCCAGCAGGTTGCTTTTGCCTTTGCCTGTCCCGAAAAGGCCTTGGACGCACATCTCCATGGATTTTATTTCGGATCTGCCAGTATCTCAGAGAATGTCTGTCATCTGGGTGGTGTGTGATCGTTTTTCCAAGATGGTCCATTTGGTGCCCTTGCCTAAGCTGCCTTCCTCCTCCGATTTGGTTCCTCTATTTTTTCAGAATGTGGTTCGCTTGCACGGCATTCCTGAAAATATTGTGTCTGATAGAGGATCCCAGTTTGTGTCCAGGTTTTGGCGAACTTTTTGTGCTAAGATGGGCATTGATTTGTCTTTTTCGTCGGCCTTCCATCCTCAGACTAATGGCCAAACCGAGCGAACTAATCAGACGTTGGAGACTTATTTGAGATGTTTTGTTTCTGCTGATCAGGATGATTGGGTGACTTTTTTGCCATTGGCCGAGTTTGCCCTTAATAATAACTCGGGCTAGTTCTGCTACCTTGGTTTCGCCTTTTTTCTGCAATTCTGGTTTCCATCCTCGTTTTTCCTCGGGTCAGGTTGAGTCTTCTGACTGTCCTGGGGTGGATTCTGTGGTGGATAGGTTGCAGCAGATTTGGAGCCATGTGGTGGACAATCTGAAATTGTCACAGGAGAGGGCTCAGCGCTTTGCGAACCGCCGCCGACTTCGTGTTGGGGATTTGGTGTGGCTGTCTTCTCGGTATGTTCCTATGAAGGTCTCGTCTCCTAAGTTTAAGCCTCGCTTCATCGGTCCTTATAAGATCTTGGAAATCCTTAACCCGGTGTCTTTTCGTTTGGATCTCCCGGCATCGTTTGCCATCCATAATGTGTTCCATAGGTCTTTGTTGCGGAGGTATGTGGTACCTGTGGTTCCTTCTGTTGAGCCTCCTGCTCCGGTGCTGGTTGAGGGCGAATTGGAGTACGTGGTGGAGAAGATTTTGGATTCTCGTATCTCTAGACGGAGACTTCAGTATCTGGTTAAGTGGAAGGGCTACGGTCAGGAGGATAATTCCTGGGTTGTCGCCTCTGATGTTCATGCGGCCGATTTGGTTCGCGCCTTCCACGCAGCTCATCCTGATCGCCCTGGGGGTCTTGATGAGGGTTCGGTGACCCCTCCTCAAGGGGGGGGTACTGTTGTGAACTCTATTTCTGGGCTCCCTCTAGTGGTCACAAGCGGTACTGTGTAGTGTTGTCTTTCTGCAGGTTGGCTTCATCAGCTGGTTCGTTATCCTTGGTTGGTGTTCTATTTAGCCCACCTGGATACTCAGTTTCTTGCCTGCTATCAATGTATTCAGTGCTCTTCAGATTCCGTGTGTCTACCTTGCTCCCAGTCTCTCCAAGACAAGCTAAGTTTTTGTTTGATCATTTTTTGATTATCAGTGTTCATTATGTTTTTAGTCCAGCTCGCTAAAATTTGATTTCTTCGCTTGCTGGTTGCTCTAGGGGACTGAGTTTCTCCCCCCACACCGTTAGTTGGTGTGGGGGTTCTTGAAATCTCAGAGTGGATATTTTGTAAGGGTTTTTTACTGACCGCATAGATTCCCTTTTCTATTTTCTGCTATCTAGTATTAGTGGGCCTCATTTGCTGAATCTGCTTTCACCCCTGTGTATGTGCCTTCCTCTTACCTCACCGTTATTATTTGTTGGGGGCTTCTATATCTTTGGGGATTATTTCTCTGGAGGCAAGAGAGGTCTTTCTTTCTCTCTAGGGGTAGTTAGTTCCTTAGGCTGGCTCGAGACGTCTAGGAATTCAGGCACGTTCACCGGCTACTTCTAGTGTGTTTGGTTAGGTTCAGATTTGCGGTCAGTCCAGCTTGCCACCTCCCTAGAGCTTGTCCTATGTTTGTTACTTAGCTGGAGTAATTTGTGATCCTCAACCACTAAGGATCATAACAGGGCTGTTTCTCTGCAAAGGGACCAGGACAACTTTGTACCTATCCATGTATATGAAAGAATGAATGGGGCCATGTATCGTGAGATTTTGAGTGCAAAAAGCCTTCAATCAGCAAAGGCATTAAAGATGAAATGTGGATGGGTCTTTCAGTATGATAATGATCCCAAGCACACCACCAGGGCAATGAAGGAGTGGCTTCGTAAGAACCAAATGAAGGTTATGGAGTGGCCTAACCAGTCTCCAGATCTCAACCCCATAGAAAACCTTTAGAGGGAGTTGAAAGTCTGTGTTACCCAGCAACAACCCCAAAACATCACTGATCTAGAGGAGATCTGCATGGAGGAATGGGCCAACATACCACCAAGAGTGTGTGCCAACCATGTGAAGATTTACAGAAAACGTTTGACCACTGTCATTGCCAACAAAGGATATATAGCAAAATATTGAGATTAACTTTTGTTAATGACCAAATACTTATTTTCCACCAAAATCTGCAAAATAAATCTTGACAAATCAGACAAGGTGACTTTCTGGATTTTGTTTCTCATTTTGACTATGATATCAATTACAGGCCTCTCTCATCTTTTTAAGTGGGGAACTAGCACAATTGGTCGCTGACTACATGCTTTTTTTCCCCACTGTATGTTGCCAGGCAGGATTGGACTGGGGTGTCTGGTGCCCACAAGGGGAATTGATCCAAGGGCCCATCCTACAGTTATATGTAATATATATATCATAGTTTGTAAGCTTGCGAGCAGGGCCCTCATTCCTCCTGGTATCTGTTTTGAACTGTGATTTCTGTTATGCTGTAATGTCTATTGTCTGTACAAGTCCCCTCTATAAGTTGTAAAGCGCTGCGGAATATGTTGGCGTTGTATAAATAAAAATTATTATTATTATTATTATTATTATATATATATATATATATATATATATATATATATATATATATATATATATATATACTGCTCAAAAAAATAAAGGGAACTCTAAAATCCCACATCCTAGATATCACTGAATTAAATGTTCCAGTTGCAAATCTTTATTCATTACATAGTGGAATGCGCTGAGAACAATACAACATAAAAATGATTAATGTAAATCAAAATGAATATCCCATGAAGGTCTGAATTTGGAATGATACTCAAAATTAAAGTGGAAAATCAAATTACAGGCTGATCCAACTTCAGTGGAAATGCCTCAAGACAAGGAAATGATGCTGAGTAGTGTGTGTGGCCACCAAGTGCCTGTATAACCTCCCTACAACTCCTGGGCATTCTCCTGATGAGGCGGCAGATGGTCTCCTGAGGGATTTTCTCCAGATTTGGACTAAAGCATCCGCCAACTCCTGGACAGTTGTGGTGCAACGTGACGTTGGTGGATGGTGCGAGACATGATGTCCCAGATGTGTTCAATCGGATTCAGGTCTGGGGAACGGGCGGGCCAGTCCATAGCTTCAATGCCTTACTGCTGAGACACTCCAGCCACATGATGTCTGGCATTGTCCTGCATTAGAAGGGACCCAGGGCTAACCGCACCAGCATATGGTATCACAAGGGGTCTGAGGATTTCATTTCGGTACCTAATGGCAGTCAGGCTATCTCTGGCGAGCACATGAAGGACTGTGCGGCCCTCCAAAGAAATGCGACCCCACGCCATTACTGACCCACTGCCTAACCGGTCAAGCTCAAGGATGTTGCAGGCAGCAGATTGCTTTCCACGACGTCTCCAGACTCTGTCACGTCTGTCACATGTGCTCAGTGTGAATCTGCTTTCATCTGTGAAGAGCACAGGGCGCCAATGTCGAATTTGCCAATCCTGGTGTTCTGTGGCAAATGCCAAGCGTCCTGCACGGCATTGGGCTGTGAGCACAACCCCCATCTGAGGACATTGGGCACTTAGACCATCCTCATGGAGTTGGTTTCTATCCGTTTGTGCAGACACATGCACATTTGTGGCCTGCTGGAGGTCATTTTGCAGGGATCTGGCAGTGCTCCTCCTGTTCCGCCTTGCACAAATGCTGAGGTAGCGGTCCTGCAGCTGGGTTGTTGCCCTCCTTCAGCCCCCTCCACATCTGCTGGTGTACTAGTCTGTCTCCTGGTAGCGCCTCCAGCCTCTGGACACTACGCTGACAGACACAGCAAACCTTCTTGCCACAGCTCGCATTGATGTGCCATCCTGGATGAGCAGCACTACCTGAGCCACTTGTGTGTGTTGCAGAGCCCAACTCATGCTACCACGAGTGTGAAATCACAACCAACATTCAAATGTGACCAAATTATCAGCCAGAAAGCATTGGTACTGAGATGTGGTCTGTGGTCCCAACCTGCAGAACCACTCCTTTATTGAGTGTGTCTTGATAATTTCCAATAATGTCCATCTGTTGTCTATTCCATTTGCACAACAGCATGTGAAATTGATTGTCAAACAGTGTTGTTTACAAAGTAGAGAGTTTGATTTAACAGAAGTTTGATCTACTTGGAGTTATATTCTGTTGTTTAAGTGTTCCCTTTATTTATTTGAGCAATTTATATTCTTCATTATTTTATGATTTTTTTAATATTCTTACAATTTTTTTCTCACTTTTTTTCCTTTGTCCCACTATGGGACTTTCACTTTTTGCAGTCTGATTGCTTGTAAAGTATAGCAAAGCTGTAGCATTCTTATGTTGCACTAACAGACAAACTTGCTAGCTACATCATGCTGAGCATGATCTAGCAAGTTTGCTAACTCTGGTGACCTGGATATCATCATGACAACATCAGGTCACCATGGCAATGATCGGCCCCCCGCGATGATGTCATGTGGGCACTGATCAAAGAGCAAAGGGGGCTCCATCCCTCTGCTTGCCTGCTAAATAATGCAATCATTTGCAGTATTTAGGGGGTTAAAGTGCTGGTAGTGGTGCAGGCACCGCTCCTGCACCGAATGCCGGGTGTCAGCTGTCACCCGCGGCAATCGAGCACACATAGCCTCTGTGCGTGCAAAATTGCCATGACATATCCATACGTCATAGGTCAGTAAGTACCAGCCGACCATGATGTATGGATACATCCAATATCGGGAAGGGGTTAATGTACATTCAAGGGGTTATCCGGCCTTAAAGGGACTCTGTCACCTGAATTTGGAGGGAACAATTTTCAGTCATATGGGTGGGGTTTTCGGATGTTTGATTCACCCTTTCCTTACCCGCTGGCTGCATGCTGGCTGCAATATTGGATTGAAGTTCATTCTCTGTCCTCCATAGTACACGCCTGCGTAAGGCAAGATTTGTAAGTGCTCAGAGATTTAGTTTTGTTCCCTCAGCTACATAATTTGTGGCTTCTAGACAGCTGGAATACATGAAGGGATTCCCTAGCCACCAGGCAACCCCCACATGTACTCAGGCTGGCTAGCAGCTGTAAATCATGCAGCTGTATCAACAAAAACTAAGTGTATGTGCACACGTTGCGGAATGGTGTGCAGATTTTTTCACACTGCTTTTGGTAAATCCGCGTATTTACCACGGTTTTTCCGCGCTTTTTGTGCGGATTTCACCTGCGGATTTACACCTGCGGATTCCTATTGAAGAGCAGGTGTAAACCGCTGCGGAATCCGCACAAAGAATTGACATGCTGTGGAATAAACAACGCAGCGTTTACGCGTGTTTTTTTTCCGCAGTATGTGCACTTCGGATATTGTTTTCCATAGGTTGACATGGTACTGTAAACTCATGGAAAACTGCTGCGAATCTGCAGCGGCCAATCCGCTGCGGATCCGCAGCAAAATCCGCAGTGTGTGCACATACCCTAAATCTCCGAGCACTCTCAAATACTCGGAGACCACCCGTGCGTGCTCGGGAAAACCCTAGCAACGAGTACACTCGCTCATCACTAGTGGGTGGCTTTGCTCAATGTAAGTGTATTGAGCAAGGCTGGACACGTCTAGTTGGAATATGGCAAGAAGTAATCCCCACTCCCGAAACTGGAAAATCCAAACAGTGTGCTATGCACATGATATGGACACAATATCAGGATTTAAAAATCTGCAGTACTCTAACGGTTTGCAGTATATGGAAAAGACTCAATACCATAAATTCAATATTCACGTCTAGCATACATATCATGCACCCAGGAGTAAAATATGAAGTCCATATCATTCAAATAAAGGGATTTTTGTGGATGGATTCTGAGCTGCTAGATGAACTTGAGACATATAATCCAGTGAAATAAGTGAAAGGTTGTGGTCAATACTGAGGAAGAAAAAATTTTGTGTCAAATAAACCACTACCTTTCACTTTTTTTACTGGATTATATGTCTCAAGTTCATCTAGCAGCTTGGAAACTATGGACAAATATCTCTTTATTTGATATCTAATGCTCACTAACTGACCCATGGATCTGCTGCAGTTGATGCTCACATTCCATGCTTTTTCTATGGATACATAGGTTAGTCTAATCTAAAGTAATACCTTATTGTATATATCGGATTAGACTCTATTTGCGTTGATTTCTCCTACAGTCACTTGATTAAAGGGAGCCTGTCACCCCTCCCCCAGGCGTTTGTAACTACAAGAGCGAAGATATTCACTGAATCCCAGCCCTGCAGTGTGAATAAATTAGAAGACACCGCGGGGCAGGATCTCGGGCAGCGCGGCCGCACAGGCGCAGTCAGCCTGATATCAAATGATGTCAGAAGACAGGCAGCGCTAACTGTGCATGCCCAAGGGATAACATAACAGCGCAGGCTTCGGGACAGATTCAAACAACGCTGAGGAGGCGGCGCCCGGCGCCAAGGGGTATGAATGACGGCTGTGCTGCGTCTCATTAGGAAGGAAAGTCCCGCTTCCTGGACGGTTTCACGGTATGAGGGGGCACATTTTATAAGTGTTTATTTCAGCGTGTGCAAGGAGCATAACTAAAAGAGCCACCTTATCCAAATGCAGCATTAGTGCTGCACAAGGTGGCTCTTTTAGTTACAAACGCCCTGGGGGGGGTGAAAGGTTCCCTTTAAGTCCATATCAATAGAATGACATAAATGCCAGGTGTCCATTAAATAAATAAAGAGACAAAAAAAGGGGGAATAGTATGTACAGTGGCATGTAAAGGTTTAGGCAGCCATGGTCAAAATTACTGTTATTGTGAACAGTTAGGCAAGTTGTGTCACGGGAAGCCTAGGTAGGCAAGAGCTAATAACCCAGGCCCCTGCGATCTCCTCAACTCTGGGAAACCCTGACTGACCCTCTCCCCGAGTTTACACTGATGGTGTGATTGTCTGGGCCTCCACCCTCACCCTGTCTCCTGTTTGAACCCTAGGCTGAAACCTCCACCCACCACCCAGTGACGAGACCACACACCAATACCCACAGTTAGCACAGACAAGGATAACAGAAAATATGCACCACGCCGCAGTCACACAGGAATACACTATAAGTGCACAGGGCAAAACAAATACAAATAAAGGAAGGAGAAAATATGACAAAGGGAGATACACCACCAGATACGATTCTCCAACTCCTAGACCACCACTCCAGACTGAGAAAACCAAGCACAAAGCAGAAGCTATAATCGGCGACGCCCAATGTTCAGAAGAACTATTTAAAGGCAGTGGGCGTGACCCAGCTTCCAATCCGAACACCAGCTAAATTAACCCCGGACCAGCTAGATAAAAACTAGCCGACGCCACTGAGCGCATAGTGGACAAAAGCGGAATTACCGCTGTCTGTCGAACGCCCTAGTATGAACAGCATCCGACATGACAAGTTGAAGATGAAATGATCTCTAAAAGTCCTAAAGTTAAAGATGACACATTGCCTTTGTATTTTATGTAAAAAATAAAATATATTGTCATTTTTTATATTTTAACCCCTTAACCCTAGGGCCATTTTCCAATTTTTTTGCGCTTTAGTTTTTTGCTACCCTACTTCCGAAAACCTTACCTTTTTTTTGTCAAAATGGCCATGTGAGGGCTTGTTTTTGCGGGACAAATTGTACTTTTGAACGACTTCATTGGCTTTAACGTATCGTGTACTGGAAAACAGGCAAAAAATTCCAAGTGCGGTGAAATTGCAAAAAATGTGCAATCCCACAGTTGTATAGGTTCTTTTATATTTAAGTGGTGAAAACAAATTGCAAGGTTTGTTAAAAAAAAAAATTGCGCCTTTTCAGATACCCGTGGCATTTCTATTGTGATCTCAGGTTGGGTGAGGGCTTATTTTTTGTATGCTGAGCCGACGTTTTTAATGATATGATTTTGGCGCAGATACGATCTTTTGATCGCCCGTTATTGCATTTTAATGCATTGTTGCGGCGACCCAAAAAATTCTGGCATTTTGACTAGATTTCTCATTACACCGTTTAGCGATCAGGTTAGTTCTTTTTTTATATTGATACATCAGGTGATTCTGAATGCGGCGTTACCAAATATGTGTATATTTGATTTCTTTATTGTTTTATCTTGAAAGGGGAGAAAGGGGGGTGATTTCAACTTTTATATATTTTTTAAATATTTTTAAAAACATTTTTAAACTTTTGACATGCTTCAATAGTCTCTATAGGAGAATAGAAGCTGCCATAATCCAATCGGCTCTGCTACATTCAGGCGATGATCGCCTATATGTAGCAGAAATGCTCACTTGCTAAGAGCGCCGACCACGGTACAGTGCTCATAGCAATCCAGCAGTGACAACCAAAGAGATCTGGTGGAGACATCTGGTTGTCATTGCAGCGCCCCAGAGTCCTGGTCGTTGCAGTAATGTCGCTCTTCCACAAGGGGGAGTGATGTTACGTCTGATGGTACTAAAGGAGTTCACCTTGCCAGGTATCACAGTCACACACTACACTTTACACTCCAGTCCACCAGGGGGAGCAAAGCTTCTATCTACTAGGGCACTCCTCACACACGGGTAAAACTGGTGGGTTGGATAGGAAGTGAGTCAGAAAAGAAGCAGACTGGGCTTCGACCAGACAACATCGAGGGAGAAGCAGCCTGGGTTTGACCCAGAGTGGTCCTGTCAGGGGTGGGATCCTGACAGAGGTCTAGCAAGAGATAGAACGTTACGGAGCTGCGCCTGCACATCATTGCGGCAGCATCCTAAGAAAGGACACAAAGCAAAGTATATTGTGGAGAGTGAGAACCGAAGTCACAGTGTAGCGCCCCCACTGCCGCAGGGCCGAGGGGTACCCGGTACCGGGCCTCTGAGTCTCTGCTCCGGGGTTGTCACGGTGGCTAGGCCTCGGTCCGTGACCCTGCCGAGGGGCGTACAGTATCTGATAGGTGTGGATGGTGGTGGTGGTGCAGTTGTGGGGTGCAGGTCGCGGTAAATAACGAGGACACCAGGTTGCAGTCTCTTTACCTCTTTACTGAAGATCTCTGGGTCCTCAGTCCGGAATCCGGATAACCAGGCTGCGCAAGTCCGGCCGGTCCAATGGCACCTCCAGAGTTCCCTTCACAGGTGGAAATCTGTGCCTTCCTTCTAGCGCTATGTGTTGTGGTCCTTCCCTGCTGTGCTTACAGAAAGTCCCCACAACTGTTGTGTCTGTTTCTTAAGTTCCCTCACAACTCGATTAGATGATGTTCTGCTAATCCTCCGTCCCTCCCTGGTGTTCTGGTTGGGACGGCACCCGTTTGACGGGTAGGCTCGGAGCTCTTCCGGGACCCTAGAGTCGCCCCTCTCCACATGTTGCCCCCCAAGACTGCATAGGTGATTTAAGTTAGACAGCCCGCCTTAGACTGACTGTCCTGCCGCTGTTTAGAGTATTGCTTGAAGCTGGATGTTGAAATACTCTCTCGGCGTTCCGGCCACCGGTAGTGCGCCTCAGTAGGGTGTTGCTTCGGTCTTACAGCACGACCCCTACTGGTATTCTCCTATTGCTTGATCTCGTTTCTCACTCAGCACAATCTATCTCGCTTCTCGTCCTTCCTTGGGCACCGCCGCTATCCTGAGCAGGCACGGTCCCGTTACGTTCGTTCAAGTTGCCAAGCCTCTGTCAGGATCCCACCCCTGACAGAGACCCTACTGTATCTTCCCCCACAACACCCTCTGCCACAAGGTGTTGCCTGGTTCCAACCCAGTCAGCTTTCTGATCTAACTTCCTGCCTGACCCCCAGTTTACCCACTATGGTGGGGAGTGGCCTAGTGAATAGAACCCTTAGCTCCCCCCGGAGGCCCGGCTGTGAAATGTATTGGTGTCTGTGATACCTGATCAGATGAACTCTTTCAGTGCCATGAGACACACCATAGCTCCCCTTAGTGGCGGAGCCACAGTACTGCAACGACCAGGACTCTGGGGCGCTGCAACAGCACAAGGAGATAACACCGGGAGGAGTCCTGCCCTGTTGTGAATTTGGTTTCTGGGCTCCCCCGGTGGTCACTGGTGGTACTGAACTTGTGTGCTTCATCGCCTCTGTTCACCTGTTTCCATCAGGATGTGGGAGTTGTCTATTTAGCCTTGCTCCTCAGTCATTTCTATGCCGGCCAACAATGTTACCAGAAGCCTTTCTGTTGCATGTTCCTGCTCCTAGACTACTATCAGCTAAGTTGGACTTGTAGTCCTAAGTTTGTTTTGCATTTTTGTTCCAGTTCTCTGTGTTTGAATATTTCTGAGGCTGGAAGCTCTTGTGAGCTGAAATTGCCACTCTGGTGTCATGAGTTGATATTAGAGTCTTAAAGTAATTTCAGGATGGTGTTTTGAAAGGGTTTTCAGCTGACTGTGTAGTTCCCTTTTCTGTCTTCCTACTATCTAGTAAGCGGACCTCAATTTGCTAAACCTATCTTCATACTTTGTATGTCAATTTCCTCTAAAATCACCGACATTATATGTGGGGGCTACTGTCTGCCTTTTGGGGAAAATTTCTCTAGAGGTAAGCCAGGTCTGTATTTTCCTCTGCTAGGGTCAGTCAGTTCTCCGGCTGGCGCTGGGCATCTAGGGATAAAACGTAGGCACGCTACCCGGCCACTGTTAGTTGTGTGGTAGGTTTAGCTCACAGTCAGCTCGAGTTCCCATCTTCCAAGAGCTAGTCCTTTTGTATGCTTTACTACGGTCTCTTGCCATTGAGAACCATGACAGTTTGGCCGGCCAAGGGTTAAAATAATTGGCAGAAGAAAGGAGAGAAAAGAAGTCTGCAGAGAATTTTTTTTTTTCCTGAGTTTGCTCATTAGTTGATTCACTAGCATCTCTGCTTACTGCAGCCTTCGTCTCTCTCTCCTTCTAATCCTTGAATGGTTCTGATTTCACCTGATGAAAATGGATCCTCAGAGTTTAGCTACAGGTTTGAATAATCTCGCTATGAAGGTTCAAAGTTTACAGGATTTTGTAATTCATGCTCCTATATCTGAACCTAGAGTACCTTTGCCTGAATTTTTCTCCGGGGATAGATCTCGCTTCCAGAATTTCAAACATAATTGTAAATTATTTTTGTCTCTGAGATCTCGCTCCGCTGGAGATCCTGCACAGCAGGTCAGGATTGTAATTTCCTTGCTCCGGGGCGACCCTCAGGATTGGGCATTTGCTTTGGCACCAGGGGATCCTGCGTTGCTCAATGTGGATGCGTTTTTCCTGGCTTTGGGGTTGCTTTATGAGGAACCTCATTTAGAGATTCAGGCTGAAAAAGCCTTGATGGCCCTGTCTCAAGGGCAAGATGAGGCTGAAATATACTGCCAAAAATTTCGTAAGTGGTCTGTGCTTACTCAGTGGAATGAGTGCACCCTGGCGGCGAATTTCAGAGAGGGTCTCTCTGATGCCATTAAAGATGTTATGGTGGGGTTCCCTGTGCCTGCAGGTCTGAATGAGTCCATGACAATGGCTATTCAGATTGATCGGCGTTTGCGGGAGCGCAAACCTGTGCACCATTTGGCGGTGTCTACTGAGAAGGCGCCAGAGTTTATGCAATGTGATAGAATTCTGTCCAGAAGCGAACGACAGAATTTTAGGCGAAAAAATGGGTTATGCTTCTATTGTGGCGATTCAACTCATGTTATATCAGCATGCTCTAAACGTACTAAGAAGGTTGATAAGTCTGTTTCAATTGGTACTTTACAGTCCAAGTTTATTCTATCTGTGACCCTGATTTGCTCTTTATCGTCTATTACCGCGGACGCCTATGTCGACTCTGGCGCCGCTTTGAGTCTTATGGATTGGTCCTTTGCCAAACGCTGTGGGTTTAATTTAGAGCCTCTGGAAGTTCCTATACCTCTGAAGGGTATTGACTCCACGCCATTGGCTAGTAATAAACCTCAATACTGGACACAAGTAACTATGCGTATTAATCCGGATCACCAGGAGATTATTCGCTTCCTTGTGTTGTATAATCTACATGATGTGTTGGTGCTTGGATTGCCATGGCTGCAATCTCATAACCCAGTCCTCGACTGGAAAGCAATGTCTGTGTTAAGCTGGGGATGTCAGGGGACTCATGGGGACGTACCTTTGGTTTCCATTTCGTCATCTATTCCCTCTGAGATTCCGGAATTTTTATCTGATTATCGTGACGTTTTTGAGGAGCCTAAACTTGGTTCACTACCTCCGCACAGAGATTGCGATTGTACAATAGATCTGATTCCGGGCAGTAAGTTTCCAAAGGGTCGTTTATTTAATCTATCTGTGCCTGAACATGCTGCTATGCGGGAATATATTAAGGAGTCCTTGGAAAAGGGACATATTCGTCCTTCGTCATCTCCCTTAGGAGCCGGTTTTTTCTTTGTATCTAAAAAAGATGGCTCTTTGAGGCCGTGTATTGATTATCGGCTTTTGAATAAAATCACGGTTAAATATCAGTATCCTTTGCCACTGCTTACTGATTTGTTTGCTCGAATAAAGGGGGCCAAGTGGTTCTCTAAGATTGATCTTCGTGGGGAGTATAATTTAGTGCGAATTAGGCAGGGGGATGAGTGGAAAACCGCATTTAATACGCCTGAGGGCCATTTTGAGTATTTAGTAATGCCTTTTGGTCTTTCAAATGCCCCTTCAGTCTTACAGTCTTTTATGCATGACATTTTCCGTGAATATTTGGATAAATTTATGATTGTGTATCTGGATGATATTTTGATTTTTTCGGACGACTGGGACTCTCATGTCCAACAGGTCAGGAGGGTTTTTCAGGTTTTGCGCTCTAATTCCTTGTGTGTAAAGGGTTCTAAGTGCGTTTTTGGGGTTCAAAAGATTTCGTTTTTGGGGTACATTTTTTCCCCCTCTTCCATTGAGATGGACCCTGTCAAGGTTCAGGCTATTTGTGATTGGACGCAACCCTCTTCTCTTAAGAGCCTTCAGAAGTTTTTGGGCTTTGCTAATTTTTATCGTCGATTTATAACTGGTTTTTCTGATGTTGCTAAACCGTTGACTGATTTGACTAAGAAGGGTGCTGATGTTGCTGATTGGTCCCCTGCTGCTGTGGAGGCCTTTCGGGAGCTTAAGCGCCGCTTTTCTTCCGCCCCTGTATTGCGTCAGCCTGATGTTACTCTTCCTTTTCAGGTTGAGGTCGACGCTTCAGAAATCGGAGCTGGGGCGGTTTTGTCGCAGAAAAGTTCCGACTGCTCCGTGATGAGACCTTGCACGTTCTTTTCTCGTAAATTTTCGCCCGCTGAGCGAAATTATGATATTGGTAATCGGGAGCTCTTGGCTATGAAGTGGGCTTTTGAGGAGTGGCGTCATTGGCTTGAGGGGGCTAGACATCAGGTGGTGGTATTGACCGACCACAAGAATTTGATTTATCTTGAGTCTGCCAGGCGCCTGAATCCTAGACAGGCGCGCTGGTCGTTATTTTTCTCTCGGTTTAATTTTGTGGTTTCTTACCTACCGGGTTCTAAAAATGTGAAGGCGGATGCCCTTTCTAGGAGTTTTGAGCCTGATTCCCCTGGTAATTCTGAACCTACAGGTATCCTTAAGGATGGAGTGATATTATCTGCTGTTTCCCCAGACTTGCGACGGGTCTTGGAGGAGTTTCAGGCGGATAGACCTGATCGTTGCCCGCCTGGTAGAATGTTTGTTCCTGATGATTGGACCAGTAGAGTCATCTCGGAGGTCCATTCTTCTGCGTTAGCTGGTCATCCTGGAATCTTTGGTACCAGGGATTTGGTGGCTAGGTCCTTCTGGTGGCCTTCCCTGTCGCGAGATGTGCGAGGTTTTGTGCAGTCTTGTGATGTTTGTGCTCGGGCCAAGCCTTGTTGTTCTCGGGCTAGTGGATTGTTGTTATCTTTGCCTATTCCGAAGAGGCCTTGGACTCACATCTCCATGGATTTTATTTCTGATCTCCCTGTTTCTCAGAAGATGTCTGTCATCTGGGTGGTGTGTGACCGTTTCTCTAAGATGGTCCATTTGGTCCCCTTGCCTAAATTGCCTTCCTCATCCGAGCTGGTTCCTCTGTTTTTTCAAAATGTGGTTCGCTTGCATGGTATTCCGGAGAATATCGTGTCTGACAGGGGAACCCAATTCGTGTCTAGATTTTGGCGAGCGTTCTGTGCTAGGATGGGCATTGATTTGTCTTTTTCGTCTGCTTTCCATCCTCAGACTAATGGCCAGACCGAGCGAACTAATCAGACCTTGGAGACTTATTTGAGGTGTTTTGTGTCTGCGGATCAGGATGATTGGGTTGCCTTTTTGCCCTTGGCGGAGTTTGCCCTCAATAATCGGGCTAGTTCTGCCACCTTGGTTTCTCCTTTCTTCTGTAATTCGGGGTTTCATCCTCGTTTCTCTTCCGGTCAGGTGGAGTCTTCGGATTGTCCTGGAGTGGATGCTGTGGTGGAGAGGTTGCATCAGATTTGGGGGCATGTGGTGGACAATTTGAAGTTGTCCCAGGAGAAGACTCAGCATTTTGCCAACCGCCATCGTCGTGTTGGTCCTCGTCTTTGTGTTGGGGACTTGGTGTGGTTGTCTTCTCGTTTTGTCCCTATGAAGGTTTCTTCTCCTAAGTTTAAGCCTCGGTTCATCGGCCCGTACAAGATATTGGAGATTCTTAACCCTGTGTCCTTTCGTTTGGACCTCCCTGCATCTTTTTCTATTCATAATGTCTTCCATCGGTCATTGTTGCGCAGGTATGAGGTACCGGTTGTGCCTTCCGTTGAGCCTCCTGCTCCGGTGTTGGTTGAGGGTGAGTTGGAGTACGTTGTCGAGAAGATCTTGGACTCCCGTGTTTCCAGACGGAGACTTCAGTATCTGGTCAAGTGGAAGGGCTACGGTCAGGAGGATAATTCTTGGGTGACAGCCTCTGATGTTCATGCCTCCGATTTGGTCCGTGCCTTTCATAGGGCTCATCCTGATCGCCCTGGTGGTTCTGGTGAGGGTTCGGTGCCCCCTCCTTGAGGGGGGGGTACTGTTGTGAATTTGGTTTCTGGGCTCCCCCGGTGGTCACTGGTGGTACTGAACTTGTGCGCCTCTGTTCACCTGTTTCCATCAGGATGTGGGAGTTGTCTATTTAGCCTTGCTCCTCAGTCATTTCTATGCCGGCCAACAATGTTACCAGAAGCCTTTCTGTTGCATGTTCCTGCTCCTAGACTACTATCAGCTAAGTTGGACTTGTAGTCCTAAGTTTGTTTTGCATTTTTGTTCCAGTTCTCTGTGTTTGAATATTTCTGAGGCTGGAAGCTCTTGTGAGCTGAAATTGCCACTCTGGTGTCATGAGTTGATATTAGAGTCTTAAAGTAATTTCAGGATGGTGTTTTGAAAGGGTTTTCAGCTGACTGTGTAGTTCCCTTTTCTGTCTTCCTACTATCTAGTAAGCGGACCTCAATTTGCTAAACCTATCTTCATACTTTGTATGTCAATTTCCTCTAAAATCACCGACATTATATGTGGGGGCTACTGTCTGCCTTTTGGGGAAAATTTCTCTAGAGGTAAGCCAGGTCTGTATTTTCCTCTGCTAGGGTCAGTCAGTTCTCCGGCTGGCGCTGGGCGTCTAGGGATAAAACGTAGGCACGCTACCCGGCCACTGTTAGTTGTGTGGTAGGTTTAGCTCACAGTCAGCTCGAGTTCCCATCTTCCAAGAGCTAGTCCTTTTGTATGCTTTACTACGGTCTCTTGCCATTGAGAACCATGACACTGCCCTGAGGTAGGCAGCCTCCTTCCGAGGCGCGTAGCCGGTGGCCAGAACACCGAGGGAGTACTGACTCTACGCATTACTCCAAACAACTGCATGACAGTTAATTCCAAGTTGGCTGCCCAACCTAAATACCTAAGAAGACACGGAGGCAATTGTGGAAGAGGGGCGTCTCTAGGGTCCCTATAAATTAACTCCAGGCCTACCCTGTCATACGGGTTGTCCTATCCATATCATCTGGGGGACAGAGAGAGAGAACATCAGAAACATCTATGAAGATTGTGAGGACTTTCCCGTGGTGCTCAGCAGGGAGGTACTACAACACACAGGCGCTAGTAGGAAGGCTACTGATTTCCTCCTGGCTAAGGGAACTCTGGATGTGCCTTCGGACCGGCCAGACTCAGCCAGCCCTGTGAGTGGTACTCTGGATTGTGGACTCTGATGTCTTCAGTAAAAGGTAAAGAGACTGCAACCTTTGTGTCCTCGTTATTCATCGCACCTTACAAAGACCACTATCATCATCCACACACTTCGGGAAGCCCTGGGGACATACTTCACCTGTGGGAAGGTATACCATCTAGCTGCCATTCCATCACCCCAGTGGACCCCCAGCAGCATCGGTCACCCTGACCGAATACCACAGGTGGCGTCATGAACACCGTACAAACTTACACCTTTAATTGGGCGCCCCTCAGCAGGGCCACGGACCGGGTCGGGCCACTGTGACATCCCCCAGAACCGAGACTGTCATGATCTCTGCAGGCAGAGATCATAGCAAGCCTATAGAGGGACAAGCTCTCGGAAGATGGAACTATACTGACCATGAACTAAGCCTGCCGCGCAACTAGAAATAGCCAGGTAGCATTTCCTATTTATCGCTAGATGCCCAGCTCTGGCCTAAGACCTAAATAGCTAGCAGAGGGAAATATAAGACCTGGCTCACCTCTAGAGAAATATTCCAAAGAAGACAGTAGCCCCCCACATATAATGACGGTGAGTTCAGATGAAACAACAAACGCAGCAGGAAAATAGTCTTAGCAAATTTGAGGTCCGCTTACTAGATAGCAGAAGACAGATAGTATACTTTCATGGTCAGCAGAAAAATACTAACAAAACACCATCCAGAGATTACCTTAAACTCTGGCATTAACTCATAACGCCAGAGTAGCAATCCCTGATCGACGAGAGCTTTCCAGACACAGTAACAAAACTTCAGCTGCGAACTGGAACAAATAGGCAAAACAAAACATGGACAAAAGTCCAACTTATCAGTAGTTGTCTAGAAGCAGGAACAAGCACTGAGAGGCATCAGATAACATTGTTGACCGGCAAGAAACCACCAGAGAAATGAGCTTAAATAGCGACACCCACTACTGATGGAATCAGGTGAAACAGGAAAGAGGATGACAAGTCCAATTCCACAAGCGGCCACCGGGGGAGCCCAGAATCCAAATTCACAACAGTACCCCCCCCTCAAGGAGGGGGCACCGAACCCTCACCAGATCCACCAGGGCGACCAGGATGAGCCCTATGGAAGGCACGAACAAGATCAGAAGCATGAACATCAGATGCATTGACCCAAGAATTATCCTCCTGGCCGTAACCCTTCCAGTTGACCAGATACTGGAGTTTCCGTCTGGAAACACGAGAGTCCAAAATTTTCTCCACAACGTACTCCAACTCACCCTCAACCAACACCGGAGCAGGAGGCTCAACAGAAGGTACAACAGGTACCTCATACCTGCGCAATAACGACCGATGAAAAACGTTATGAATGGAAAAGGACGCAGGGAGGTCCAAACGGAAAGAAACAGGATTAAGAATCTCCAATATTCTATAAGGGCCGATGAACCGAGGTTTAAACTTAGGAGAAGAGACCCTCATAGGGACAAAACGAGAAGACAACCACACTAAATCTCCAACACAAAGCCGAGAACCAACACGACGATGACGGTTGGCAAAACGCTGAGTCTTCTCCTGGGACAACTTCAAATTGTCCATAACCTGCCCCCAGATGTGATGCAATCTCTCCACCACCGCATCCACTCCAGGACAATCCGAGGATTCCACCTGACCGGAGGAAAATCGAGGGTGAAACCCCGAATTACAGAAAAACGGGGACACCAAGGTGGAAGAACTGGCCCGATTATTGAGGGCGAACTCTGCCAATGGCAAAAAAGCAACCCAATCATCCTGGTCAGCAGAGACAAAACACCTCAGATATGTCTCAAGGGTCTGATTAGTCCGCTCGGTCTGGCCATTAGTCTGAGGGTGAAAAGCAGATGAAAAAGACAAATCTATGCCCATCCTAGCACAGAATGCCCGCCAAAATCTAGACACAAATTGGGTACCTCTGTCAGAAACAATATTCTCAGGAATACCGTGCAATCGGACAACATTCTGAAAAAACAGAGGAACCAACTCAGAAGAAGAAGGCAACTTGGGCAGAGGAACCAAATGGACCATTTTAGAGAAACGGTCACAGACCACCCAGATGACAGACATCTTCTGGGAAACAGGCAGATCTGAAATAAAATCCATCGAGATGTGTGTCCAAGGCCTCTTAGGAATAGGCAAGGGCAACAGCAGTCCGCTAGCCCGAGAACTACAAGACTTGGCCCGAGCACAAACGTCACATGACTGCACAAAGACTCGCACATCTCGTGACAGAGAAGGCCACCAGAAGGATCTTGCCACCAAATCCCTGGTACCAAAAATTCCGGGATGACCTGCCAATGCAGAAGAATGTACCTCAGAGATGACTCTGCTGGTCCAATCATCCGGAACAAACAGTCTATCAGGCGGACAACGATCCGGTCTATCCGCCTGAAACTCTTGCAAGGACCGCCGCAGATCAGGAGAAACGGCCGACAAAATTACTCCCTCCCTAAGGATACCTGTGGGTTCAGAATTACCAGGAGAGTCCGGGTCAAAACTCCTAGAAAGGGCATCTGCCTTAACATTCTTAGAACCCGGTAGGTATGACACCACAAAATTAAAGCGAGAAAAAAATAAAGACCAGCGCGCCTGTCTAGGATTCAGGCGTCTGGCAGTCTCAAGATAAATCAAATTTTTGTGGTCAGTCAATACCACCACCTGATGCCTAGCCCCCTCGAGCCAATGGCGCCACTCCTCAAACGCCCACTTCATGGCCAAAAGCTCCCGATTCCCAACATCATAATTCCGCTCTGCGGGCGAAAATTTGCGAGAAAAGAAGGCACAAGGCCTAATGACGGAGCAGTCGGAACCTTTCTGCGACAACACTGCCCCAGCTCCGATCTCCGAAGCGTCAACCTCAACCTGAAAAGGCAGATTCACATCAGGCTGACGCAACACAGGGGCAGAGGCAAAACGGCGCTTAAGCTCCTGAAAGGCCTCCACAGCATGAGGGGACCAATTAGCAACATCAGCGCCTTGTCTGGTCAAATCAGTCAGTGGTTTAACGACATCCGAAAAACCAGCAATAAATCGGCGGTAAAAGTTGGCAAAGCCCAAAAATCTCTGAAGACCCTTAAGAGAGGAGGGCTGAGTCCAGTCACAAATAGCTTGCACCTTGACGGGATCCATCTCAATGGAAGAGGGAGAAAAAATATACCCCAAAAAGGAAACCTTCTGGACCCCAAAAACGCACTTAGACCCCTTCACACATAAAGAATTAGACCGCAGAACCTGAAAAACTCTCCTGACCTGCTGGACATGAGAGTCCCAGTCATCAGAAAAAATCAGAATATCATCCAGATATATTATCATAAATTTATCCAGAAAATCGCGGAAAACATCATGCATAAAAGACTGGAAAACTGAAGGGGCATTAGAAAGACCAAAAGGCATGACCAAATACTCAAAGTGGCCCTCGGGCGTATTAAATGCGGTCTTCCACTCATCCCCCTGCCTGATCCGCACCAAATTATACGCCCCACGAAGATCAATTTTAGAGAACCACTTAGCACCCTCTATACGAGCAAACAAATCAGTAAGCAATGGCAATGGGTATTGATACTTAACAGTGATCTTATTCAGAAGCCGATAATCAATACATGGTCTCAAAGAGCCGTCTTTTTTTGAGACAAAGAAAAACCCAGCTCCCAAGGGAGAAGAAGATGGACGAATAAGTCCCTTTTCCAAAGACTCCTTTATATATTCCCGCATAGCAGCATGTTCCGGCACAGACAAATTAAACAAACGACCCTTTGGATATTTACAACCCGGTATCAAATCTATGGCACAATCGCACTCACGGTGCGGAGGTAACGACCCAAGCTTGGGTTCGTCAAAGACGTCTTGATAATCAGAGAGGAACTCAGGGACTTCAGAGGGAATGGACGACGAAATAGAAACCAAAGGTACGTCCCCATGAATACCCTTACATCCCCAGCTCAACACAGACATAGCTCTCCAGTCCAAGACTGGGTTGTGAGACTGCAACCATGGCAATCCCAGTACCAAATCGTCATGTAAATTATACAGCACCAGGAAACGAATAATCTCCTGGTGATCCGGATTGATACGCATGGTTACTTGTGTCCAGTATTGTGGTTTATTATTAGCCAATGGGGTGGAGTCAATCCCCTTCAGAGGAATAAGAGTCTCCAAAGGCTCTAAATCAAAACCACAACGATTGGCAAAGGACCAATCCATAAGACTCAGAGCGGCGCCAGAGTCAACATAGGCGTCCGTGGCAATGGATGACAAAGAGCAAATCAGGGTTACAGACAAAATAAACTTAGACTGAATGGTGCCAATGGAAACAGACTTATCAAGCTTCTTTGTACGCCTAGAGCATGCCGATATAACATGAGTAGAATCCCCACAATAGAAACACAATCCATTCTTCCGTCTAAAATTCTGTCGCTCGCTCCTGGACAGAATTCTATCACACTGCATACTTTCTGGCGTCTTTTCCATAGACACCGCCAGATGGTGCATCGGTTTGCGCTCCCGCAGACGCCTATCAATCTGAATAGCCATTGTCATGGACTCATTCAGACCTGCAGGCAAAGGGAACCCCACCATAACATCCTTAACGGCATCAGAGAGACCTTCTCTGAAAGTTGCCGCCAAGGCGCACTCATTCCACTGAGTAAGCACAGACCATTTACGGAATTTTTGGCAGAAAACTTCAGCTTCGTCTTGCCCCTGAGATAGTGCCATCAAAGTTTTTTCTGCCTGAAGTTCCAACTGAGGTTCCTCATAAAGCAAGCCCAAGGCCAGAAAAAACGCATCCACATCGCGTAACGCAGGATCCCCTGCTGGCAATGAGAAGGCCCAATCTTGAGGGTCACCCCTGAGCAAGGAAATCACAATCCTAACCTGCTGAGCAGGGTCTCCAGCTGAACGAGACTTCAGGGACAAATAAAGCTTACAATTATTTCGGAAATTCTGGAAGCTAGCTCTATTCCCTGTGAAGAACTCCGGCAAAGGAATTCTCGGCTCAGATACCGGAGCATGTACCACAAAATCTTGTAAATTTTGTACTTTCGTGATGAGATTATTCAAACCCGCAGTTACACTCTGGAGATCCATTATTGTCAGGTGCACACAGAGCATACAGAGATTAGGAGGAGAGAGAGAAAAAAGACTGCAGCAAGGCAGACTGGAGGAAAAAAAAAAAAAAAAAATTCCAGCAGACTTCTTATAACTCTCCTTTCTCAACCTGGGTCTTTAACACTTTATTGGCCGGTCAAACTGTCATGATCTCTGCAGGCAGAGATCATAGCAAGCCTATAGAGGGACAAGCTCTCGGAAGATGGAACTATACTGACCATGAACTAAGCCTGCCGCGCAACTAGAAATAGCCAGGTAGCATTTCCTATTTATCGCTAGATGCCCAGCTCTGGCCTAAGACCTAAATAGCTAGCAGAGGGAAATATAAGACCTGGCTCACCTCTAGAGAAATATTCCAAAGAAGACAGTAGCCCCCCACATATAATGACGGTGAGTTCAGATGAAACAACAAACGCAGCAGGAAAATAGTCTTAGCAAATTTGAGGTCCGCTTACTAGATAGCAGAAGACAGATAGTATACTTTCATGGTCAGCAGAAAAATACTAACAAAACACCATCCAGAGATTACCTTAAACTCTGGCATTAACTCATAACGCCAGAGTAGCAATCCCTGATCGACGAGAGCTTTCCAGACACAGTAACAAAACTTCAGCTGCGAACTGGAACAAATAGGCAAAACAAAACATGGACAAAAGTCCAACTTATCAGTAGTTGTCTAGAAGCAGGAACAAGCACTGAGAGGCATCAGATAACATTGTTGACCGGCAAGAAACCACCAGAGAAATGAGCTTAAATAGCGACACCCACTACTGATGGAATCAGGTGAAACAGGAAAGAGGATGACAAGTCCAATTCCACAAGCGGCCACCGGGGGAGCCCAGAATCCAAATTCACAACACGAGACCGAGGGATCTGGTGCCGAGTACCCCATTGCCCTGCGCCTGGGGGCGATCCATCATGCCAACCCATCGGTGACCCGCGATCACGTGATGAGGTCACCGATGGGCGGAATTTCCAGAACGCTTGCCGGAAGTGCGAGTTAAATGCTGCTGTCAGAGATTGACAGTGGAATTTAACTAGTTAACATCAGCGGGTGGATCGTATTTCCACCCGTGGCTGTTGCGGGCACGTCAGCTGCATATATCAGCTGACATGTTGCCGGAAAGGTGCGGGATCAGCTCTGGAGCCGGCACCAAACAGAGAGGGTCCGACATCGGCGTACTGTTATGCCCGATGTCGGAAAGGGGTTAAAAATGACAAAAAGTAAAATGGGTCGATGCAAAAGTTTCGACACCCTTGGAGATTTGTGTGCTCAGATAACTTTGCCCAAGGTTTCAGACTTTAATTAGCCGGTTAGGGTTATGGCTTGTTCACTATCATTGTTAGGAAGGGCCAGGCAATGTAAATTTCCCAGCTTTCTAAAACCCAGCTTCCACTAACCTTGTGCCAAAAACCAGCAGCCACTGGTTCTTTAAAGCAGCTGCCTAGTAGTCTGAAAGTGAAAATTGTGGAGGCCCACAAAGCAGGGGAAGACTATAAAAAGATAGCAAAGTGTTTTCAAGTTGCCCTTTCCTTAGTTCGAAATGTAATTAAGAAATGTCAGTTAACAGGAACAGAGGATGTCAAGATAAGGACTGGAGCACCAAGCAAAATTTCAGTGAGAGCTGCTCATAGGATTGTTAGAGAGGCAAATCAAAACTCCCGCTTGACTGCAAAATATCTTCATAAAGAGTTAGCAGACTCTGGAGTTGAGGTACATTGCTCACTGATCAGAGACACCTGCATAAATATGTCCTTCATGGAAGAGTCATGAGAAGAAAACCTCTTCTGCAGCCTTACCATAAAATTCAGAGTCAGAAGTATGCAAAAGAACATCTAAACAAGCTTGATGCATTTTAGAAACAAGTCCTGGGAACCAATGAGGTTAAAACAGAACTGTTTGGCCACAGTGATCAAAGGTATGTGTGGAGAAAAAAGGGCACAGAATTTCAGGTGGTCTGGAGACGGCCTGGAGGAGGGGGTCTTTATGTGGTGCTCTACTTAGGTATTCATAATGTAGAATGCTGACAGGTCACTGATTCCTCAGCATGGCCAGTTTTAGACAAAGTGGGCCCAAGGGCAGAAGTTTAAAGTGGGGTCCCAAATGCTCACATATTGCACCATCACACAGAAATATTTCTGTTGTATTAACATGCGATGAGTTCAGGCTGTTAAACAAACGTGATCAACACTATTGAAGTCATTCGACAATTGTTCCCGAGTTTCTTTACAGTGGCTGAGGAAGAATGATGGGAACAGGTAGTCCTCGATACAATATAATGCAGTCCCATATAGTACATATACATAGTTACATAGTTATTAAGGTTGAAGGAAGACTGTAAGTCCATCTAGTTCAACCCATAGCCTAACCTAACATGCCCTAACATGTTGATCCAGAGGAAGGCAAAAAAAAACCATGTGGCAAAGAGTAACTCCACCATGGGGAAAAAAATTCCTTCCCGACTCCACATACGGCAATCAGACTAGTTCCCTGGATCAACGCCTTATCAAGGAATCTAGTGTATATACCCTGTAACATTATACTTTTCCAGAAAGGTATCCAGTCCCCTCTTAAATTTAATTAATGAATCACTCATTACAACATCATACGGCAGAGAGTTCCATAGTCTCACTGCTCTTACAGTAAAGAATCCGCGTCTGTTATTATGCTTAAACCTTCTTTCCTCCAGACGTAGAGGATGCCCCCTTGTCCCTGTCTCAGGTCTATGATTAAAAAGATCATCAGAAAGGTCTTTGTACTGTCCCCTCATATATTTATACATTAAAATAAGATCACCCCTTAGTCTTCGTTTTTCCAAACTAAATAGCCCCAAGTGTAATAACCTATCTTGGTATTGCAGACCCCCCAGTCCTCTAATAACCTTGGTCGCTCTTCTCTGCACCCGCTCCAGTTCAGCTATGTCTTTCTTATACACCGGAGACCAGAACTGTGCACAGTATTCTAAGTGTGGTCGAACTAGTGACTTGTATAGAGGTAAAATTATGTTCTCCTCATGAGCATCTATGCCTCTTTTAATACATCCCATTATTTTATTTGCCTTTGTAGCAGCTGCCTGACACTGGCCACTGAATATGAGTTTGTCATCCACCCATACACCCAGGTCTTTTTCATTGACGGTTTTGCCCAGAGTTTTAGAATTAAGCACATAGTTATACATCCTATTACTTCTACCCAAGTGCATGACCTTACATTTATCCCCATTAAAGCTCATTTGCCATTTATCAGCCCAAGCTTCTAGTTTACATAAATCATCCTGTAATATAAAATTGTCCTCCCCTGTATTGATTACCCTGCAGAGTTTAGTGTCATCTGCAAATATTGAAATTCTACTCTGAATGCCCCCTACAAGGTCATTAATAAATATGTTAAAAAGAAGAGGGCCCAATACTGACCCCTGTGGTACCCCACTGCTAACCGCGACCCAGTCCGAGTGTGCTCCATTAATAACCACCCTTTGTTTCCTATCCCTGAGCCAGCTCTCAACCCACTTACACATATTTTCCCCTATCCCCATTACTCTCATTTTATGTAACAACCTTTTGTGTGGCACCGTGTCAAAAGCTTTGGAAAAGTCCATATATACTACGTCCACTGGGTTCCCTTGGTCCAGTCCGGAACTTACCTCTTCATAGAAGCTGATCAAATTAGTCTGACATGAACGGTCCCTAGTAAACCCGTGCTGATACTGGGTCATCAGGTTATTCCTCTTCAGATACTCCACCATAGCATCCTGTTGTGGATTCTGTTTTTGGGCTCCCTCTGGTGGTTACAACTGGTACTGGGTGACTTTGGTGGGTTGCGGTCTCTGGTTTCCACCTGTCCATCAGAGGCTGGGTGTTTCCTATTTAACCTGGCTTTCCTGTCATTCCCTTGCCGGCTATCAATGTATCAGTGTGTCTCTGTTACCTTTGCTACCTGCTCCTAGGCCTTCAAGACAAGCTAAGTCTGGATTTCCCTGTTTCATGTTTGCTTTCATGTTTTTAGTCCAGCTTGCAGATATGTAATTCTCTGCTGCTGGTGGCTCTAGTGGGCTGAAATTACCACTCATGTACCATGAGTTGGCACATGAGTTCAAGTAATTTCAGGATGGTATTTTGAAGGGTTTTAAGCTGACCGCGCAGTTCACCTTTTGTATCCTCTGCTATCTAGCTTAAGCGGGCCTCATTTTGCTGAATCTGTTTTCATAACTACGTTTGTGCCTTCCTCTCATTTCACCGTCATTATATGTGGGGGGCTGCTATTTCTGTGGGAATATTTCTCTGGAGGCAAGATAGGTCTGTGATTCTTCTGATAGGGGTAGCTAGATCTCCGGCTGGCGCGAGACGTCTAGAGTCCCCCCAGGAACGTTCCCCGGCTGCTGTTAGTTGAGTGTTGAGGTTCAGGATCGCGGTCAGCTCAGGTTCCATCACCCTAGAGCTCGTCCTGTTTTTGCCCGTGTTATGTTGCTAAATTCCCTGCCATTGGGAACATGACAGCATCCCTTAGAATGCCCTCCAGGATTTTACCCACAGTAGAGGTTAAGCTTACTGGCCTATAATTACCGAGTTCAGTTTTTGCCCCTTTTTTGAATATTGGCACCACATTTGCTATACGCCAGTCCTGTGGTACAGACCCTGTTATTATGGAGTCTTTAAAGATTAAAAATAGTGGTCTATCAATGACTGTACTTAGTTCCTGCAGTACTCGGGGGTGTATCCCATCCGGGCCCGGAGATTTGTCAATTTTAGTTATTTTTAGACGCCGCTGTACTTCCTGCTGGGTTAAGCAGGTGACATTTAATGGGGAATTTTTATCACTAGTCATTTTGTCTGCCATGGGATTTTCTTTTGTAAATACTGATGAAAAAAAGTCATTTAGCATATTGGCTTTTTCCTCATCCTCATCCACCATTTCACCCAGACTATTTTTAAGGGGGCCAACACTGTCATTTTTTAGTTTCTTACTATTTATATAGTTAAAGAACATTTTGGGGTTATTTTTGCTCTCTCTAGCAATGAGTCTCTCTGTCTCAATCTTTGCTGCCTTGATTTGCTTTTTACAGAATTTATTAAATTTTTTGTATTTATTTAATGCCTCCTCACTACCTACTTCCTTTAATTCTCTAAATGCTTTCTTTTTGTCCCTTATTGCGCCCCTTACAGCTGTATTTAGCCATATTGGTTTCCTCCTATTTCTAGTATGTTTATTCCCATACGGTATATACTGTGCACAGGTCCTATCCAGGATGCTAATAAATGTCTCCCATTTTCTTTGTGTATTTTTGTGTCTCAGGATATCGTCCCAGTTAATTGCACCAAGATCCTCTCTCATCCGTTGGAAATTTGCCCTCCTGAAGTTTAGTGTCCTTGTCACCCCCCTACTACCCATCTTATTAAAGGTTACATGAAAACTTATTATTTTGTGATCACTATTCCCCAAGTGACCCCCAACCCTTATATTTGATATGCGGTCTGGCCTGTTGGTTAATATTAGGTCTAGCAGTGCCCCCCTCCTTGTTGGGTCCTGAACAGTAGCGTAGCTACCAGGGGGGCAGAGGGTGCGGTCGCCCCGGGCCCTGAGCTCAGAGGGGGCCCACCTGGAGCTACGCACCCTTAACTGTATTAGCCTACTTGCACGCCAATATAGTTGAGCTCTGCAGTAGAGCAGGGACAGAATCTCCCTGCTCTGCAGCGGTCTGTTCTGTAGAGGAGCATGTACCCGGGGACGCTGGGTGCCGGGCACTGTACCTGCTGCCTCCAGCAGAGCATACTGCAGACGCACACATTGCCGGCTGTGTGGTGTCTGCTGAAGAGACTTCAGGACGCTGCTTCTTCCCTCCCTGAGCCCTGCATACAGGAGCAGGACAGGAGATAGGACGACGTAGGAGCTCAGGCTGCAGGGGGCTGGAGGTGACTGCACTGTGCAGTGAGGAAGAGGCAGGACACTGGTCCCCTCCTGACATGTCCCTGAGGTTTCTTGCATCCGTTTTGCTCTGTCAGTCTCTCTGTCTCCCTCGCTCTCTGTGTCTCTGTCAGTCTCTCTCTGTCTCGCTCTCTCAATCTCGCTCTCTGTCTCGCTTGCTCTCTGTCTCGCTTGCTCTCTGTCTCGCTCTCTCTGTCTCGCACTCTGTCTTGCTCTCTCTGTCTGTCTCGCTCACGCTCTGTCAGAGCATGAGCGCTCTGTCTCGCGCTCTGTCTCGCTCTCTGTCTGTCTCGCGCTCTCTGTCTGTCTCGCTCTCTCTGTCTGTCTCGCTCTGTCTGTCTGTCTCGCTCTCTCTGTCTGTCTCGCTCTCTCTGTCTGTCTCGCTCTCTCTGTCTGTCTCGCTCTCAGCATCTTTCTCTATCTCTTGTAATGTGGTCCTGTAGCTGGGGTCAGGGTCCTATCAGTCCAGTGTGTCATCTCATATCAGTAAATACAAGGTAACAAACATGAAAATGCTATTTATATAAACAATAAAAAATCCCCATAAAGTTGAGTATAAATATATATGATGAAAAGCCAAATAGAATAAAAATGGGAACAGCCAGTAGGTGAGTATAGATAATCACAATCACCTTTAGCTGCATATGTATACTCAGTCTGAATAACATGGCCCGCAAATGGGGAGAAGGGAAAAAAAGAAGAGATGACATACGGGGGGCGCACTTTATTCTTTCATTGTGTGATTTTTTTACCTCCCCCTTTCTTCTGCTTTCCTCTTTCTTTCCATTCCCCTTTTTAGGGTATTGTCCAGACAAGAGTATTCCTTTTAGGGTTACCTGGATTCATTCAGGGACCTATTCCCATATGATGGACTCTATACGCATTTACTGGTTGTTTTTATTTTCTGCAATTTGCAGCCCACAGAAAGGGACAGAGACCAGAATCCAAGGGAGATACAACGTGGGGGCCAATGCGGGGGCCATTATACATTTTCGATTACAGCAGGATCATCTGCCGAGGTTCCCCCTATACCCATGATTAAAGTGTGCCACCATAGTTGTAATCAAGGGTTAGGGGCCCACTCAGATGGTTCGCCCCCCCCTGAGCTGAACCCTTAGCTACGCCTCTGGTCCTGAACCAGTTGTGAAAGGTAATTGTCTCTCATAGTTGTCAAAAACCGATTACCTTTGCTGGAACTGCAGGTTTCTGTTCCCCAATCTATTTCAGGGTAGTTGAAGTCCCCCATAATAATGACTTCTCCTTGAGTCGCAGCTTCATCTATTTGCTTTACGAGGATATTCTCCATTGCTTCCATTAGTTTTGGAGATTTATAACAAACCCCTATCAGTAATTTATTATTTTTTCCCCCTCCCCTTATCTCCACCCACAGGGATTCTACATTTTCATTAAATTCACCTATATTATCACGCAGGATGGGTTTTAAGGAAGATTTTACATATAGACACACCCCACCCCCTCGCTTATCTGTACGGTCATTTCTGAACAGGCTATAGCCCTGCAAGTTAACAGCCCAGTCATGGCTCTCATCCAGCCACGTCTCAGATATCCCCACCATGTCATAATTATGCTCCAACAACATTAGTTCTAATTCATCCATTTTGTTGGCGAGGCTTCTGGCATTAGTATACATGCACTTGATGTTACTCTCTGTACCTCTATTCTTTCTTAAATTACTAACTGTTCTAACCCCACCCCCCATGCCACCGCCACCCCCAACTTCCTTTTTTGTGCCCAGGTCTCTATCTGTACTATCTTCCCCTCCTATAAAATGAATACCCTCCCCCCCAATCCCTAGTTTAAACACTCCTCCAACCTTCTAACCATTTTCTCCCCCAGCACAGCTGCACCTTCCCCATTGAGGTGCAGCCCGTCCCTAGCGTAGAGCCTGTAGCCAACTGAGAAGTCGGCCCAGTTCTGCAGGAACCCAAACCCCTCCTTCCTACACCAATTCTTGAGCCACTTATTAACCTCCCTAATCTCCCGTTGCCTCTCTGGCGTGGCACGTGGTACAGGCAGTATTTCGGAAAATACCACGTTGGAGGTCCTTGCTTTCAGCTTGCAGCCTAATTCCCTGAAATCATCTTTAAGGACCTTCCACCTACCTCTAACTGTCATTTGTGCCAATGTGCACCATGACCACTGGGTCCTCACCAGCCCCTCCCAGTAATCTGTCCACCCGATCAGTGATGTGTCGGACTCGAGCGCCAGGTAGGCAGCACACCGTTCGACTATCCCTGTCTTTGTGACAGATTGCCCTATCTGTTCCCCTAATAATTGAGTCCCCCACTACCAGCACCTGTCTGGCCTGCCCTGCTCTCCTATTTCCCTCCTTACTGGAGCAGTCACTCCTCCGGCTTTCAGAGGACATGCCTGGCTGCAGCAGTGCTACCCCTGTACTGGCACCCCCCTCATCTGCCAACTTAGCAAACTTATTGGGGTGTGCCAGATCAGGACTAGCCTCCCTGGCACACTTCCCCCTACCCCGCCTTCTATCTGTCACCCAGCTAACTGCCACACTGTCCTGCAGCTCCATCCTACCATCCCCCTCCTCATCTATCCCATTGAGCGTCTGCTCTGTGAGCAGAAGACTCCTCTCCATATTGTCTATGGATCTCAGTGTTGCCAGCTGCACATTTAGATCCAGTATCTGGGTTTCCAAATGCACAATGTGCTCACATCTCGCACAGCAGTATGCACCCTCGACCAGCTGGTCAAGGACTGCATACATGTGGCAAGATGTTCACTGGATGGCATTAACAATTGTGGAGCACATTTCCTAATGGGGAATGCACCACACAGAAACGTTAATTAAAAATAAATACAATGTATTAATTAAATTTAAAAAAAACAAAAAAAAAAACAGAAGCAATTCCTCCCTTGGAAACTCCCTGATTCCAAAGTCACTGAATCACAAGTCACACACTTACCGCCGTTCACACTTACGCTCAGGTCACACTCAGCTCGCTCACACTCGCTGTGCTGAAGATTTATAGATTTATTTTTTTTCTCTCTATCTCCCCTCAACAGCAATCCACCTTGCTGTTCAGATGCACTTCCAAAAAGGAATAGTATAGTATAATGCACTGACCATGGTCCTTGATAGAGTAAACTGCAGCCGCCCTCATAGAGTACACTGCAGACCCCCTCATAAGAGTATACTGCAGCCCCCTTCATAGAGTATACTGCAGCCCCCCTCAGAGTATACTTCAGCCTCTCTGAGTATACTGCAGCCCCCCTCAGAGTATACTACAGCCCACTTCAGAGTATACTGCAGCCCCCTCAGAGTATACTGCAACCCCTCTCAGAGTATACTGCTGGCCCCTTCAGAGTATACTGCAGCCCACTTCAGAGTATACTGCAGCCCCCTCAGAGTATATTGCAACCCCTCTCAGAGTATACTGCTGCCCCCTTCAGAGTATACTGCAGCCCCCTCAGTGTATACTGCAGCCTCCCTAAGAGTATACTGCAGCCCCCTGCACCGGCCAATCAGCTGTTCGGCTCCGCGATCCAGGAACCCGGGTTCACTCTGCAGCTTATTCGGTAAGCACTATAGCTTGCCGAATAAGCAGGGACCCAAGCAAATTCGCTCAGCTCTACTATAGACACCAATAGCTGCTACTGCGCTGGCACGGCAGGCGCTATTTTCAAATTAATTTTTTTTCTAGCTGAATAGCATGAAGAAAATATATTATTGGCACATGAAACATGCGATTATGCTGCAGAGCAGTTGCCATAGCTGGCACCTGCCCGCAGAAGGTTCTTTTTTTAACCCCTTTCTGACCTCGGACTGGATAGTACGTCCGAGGTCAGATACCCCGCTTTGATGCAGGGCTCCGGCAGTGAGCCTGCATCAAAGGCGGGACATGTCAGCTGTTTTGAACAGCTGACATGTGCCCGCAATAGCGGCGGGTGAAATCGCGATTCACCCGCCGCTATTAACTAGATAAATGCCGCTGTCAAACGCAGACAGCGGCATTTAACCGGCGCTTCCGGCCGGGCGGCCTGAAATGAGCGCATCGCCGACCCCCGTCACATGATTGGGGGTCAGCGATGCTTCTGCATTGTAACCATAGAGGTCCTTGAGACCTCTATGTTTACTGATCCCCGGTAGCTGTGAGCGCCACCCTGTGGTTGGCACTCATAGCACACCTGCATTTCTGCTGCATAGCAGCGATCTGATGATCGCTGCTATGTAGCAGAGGCGATCGAGTTGTGCCAGCTTCTAGCCTCCCATGGAGGCTATTGAAGCATGGCAAAAGTAAAAAAAAAAAGGAAAAAAAATGTGAAAAAAAAAAAAAAAAATATAAAAGTTTAAATCACCCCCCTTTCGCCCCATTCAAAATAAATCAATTAAAAAAAATCAAACTTACACATATTTGGTATTGCCGCGCTCAGAATCGCCCGATCTATCAATAAAAAAAAAGCATTAACCTGATCGCTAAATAGCGTAGCGAGAAAAAAAATTTAAACGCCAGAATTAATTTTTTTGGTCACAGCGATATTGCATTAAAATGCAATAACGGGCGGGGGGCGTGGCCAGCAGCTGAAGGAGCAAGACGTGCTTCTCTTGAGCTCCTCTGCTGGCTGCAACTATCCAATTAAATCAACGTTTTTGATAACCCATCCGCAAGTTTGAAGGATATCAAACTATAATCCCTTCACCCAGAAGGTGTTTTTTCATCATTTAAAATACAAATTTGTGCTCAAAAGTATAATAAGACTTTGAGGCCTACAGGCTGATCCGGTGCCTGTCGGGGGACCGCTTTTCCCGCCGGCTGGGTGCTGGTCCTAGTGGAGAGACTGCATTGAAACAATCCACAGAAGCGAACGCCCCATACATCATCGGGACTCCGGGATCTACCTGGATCGAACTGCGGTGCTCAGAAGAACTATCTCTTCCCCGTGCCTTGGTCGGTGAGGGGGGAGGGCGGTGAGAAAAAGCGCCATCTTGAGACCTGCCGAGCTGCAGGAGGAGCCCCTACACGGAGGTACTGTCTCACTCCCTCCGTCCTCGCTTCAGACGCGTCAGTGTCTGAGCCCGCTGCACAAGATCTGGGACCCGGACCTCACAGATACGCCTACTGCCGACTCCCGGGCCTCCCCCGCCACTCACCTCGGTTTTCCGGCGCTGGTGAGTCCCCCGGTGTCCGATACCTGCAGGTGCGTTTGCTGCTAGCCCTCGCGGTCTCCCCCGTCGCCCGTCTCGGTATCCCTGTGCCGGCGGCTCCGGCGGTCTTTGTGGCCCCCGGACGGCTGGGGCACGGGACGGCAGCATACCTGTTGCGGCGCGCGCCGCCTCTTCGGACCAGGTGCTGGGTGTCCCGGCTAGAAGTGGCTTGCAGAGACTTGGGGATTCCTTCTTCTTCTTGGCCTCCTCTTTTCCCGCCACTCGCCGCCATCTTGGGATCCTTGTTGCAGGACCGCGGCCTTTTGTGATCTACAGGACAAGAGAGTCTGTTTTGCTTAGACTGGGTGCCTGCCTCCTGCTGCCCCATACCCGAGATAACAACAAAGCATATTCTCTGTTGTCTGCTTTGTACCCCTCGCTGCCCCATACCCAGCAAAACGGTCACTCCACTTTCTTCTCTTTTTGTGTGATATGAGACTGTCTAGTATGCCTACTCAATACCGCCACAAACTCTACATCCCCAATTTACTGCTAGAGAAATATAATTTCCTTTTGCTGCAATAATCTGTCTCATATAAGATTAATGATAAAAATCTCTTTGTTGATGGAAACTAAAACAAAAGAAATTATTACATGGTACTCCACTGCCACCTAGTGGTAGCATAACAGAAGCACTTTTACAAAAATTCCCCTGTGGATTGGCTCTAAAATAGAAGAAACCATTATATGGTACCACTGCCACCTAGTGGACACATAATAGAAGTTCTCATCCAATTCTCAATCGTATTCAGTTTATTTTTATTTCTTTTTTTTTCTTTTTCTTTGCATAATTCTATTTAGTTTTTATAGACTTCCAAACAGCTCAACATTGGGGTGACATCTCTTGACAAGCTCAAGAGAATCACCTCACACAAATAAATGAATAACTGATCTTTCTCTGAATGTTCAAGTGGTGATCATCGCACATCACGCTTTCAGAAGCTTCAACGTGGGTAAATCAAATAAAGAGCGTGAAAAAAGTTCAATTAAAGCTTTAACGGAAAGCCAGAAATGCAACACACATGGTGACCTTGATAAATATCTCAAAAAGAGACCTGATGCAACCCAGACTCCTTCAAAAAAAGCACCTAAAAGGGCTATCTCCCTTGACAACTTGGACGACACAGATTCTAGCGGGGATGGCTCTGAGTGAGAATCTACTGTGGAAGACTCTGTACCAATTTCCAGAGCCTTTATGAAAAAGCTGATGGCTCAAAGCATGCAACCACTCTTGGAGGAAATAGCTGGCTTGCGAGCCGACATACAACAAATGCGCCAGAGAGTGGAGACCTTGGAAGCGGCTAATGTGGAAGCGACAGAAGCAATATTTGCCTACAAGACCAACTCCTTCAACAACAACACCAGCTAAACACAGCCCTATTGGCAGCGGAGGACCAGGAAAACCGCAGCAGGAGAAAGAATATCAGAATGAGAGGTATTCCTGAGTCCTTTGCTCGCGAATCCCTAGACAAGGTTTCCAGAGAAATTTTTTCTAACCTTCTTGGCAAAGAGAGGGCCGACACAATTGTCATCGAAAGAGTTCACCGTGCTCTTAAGCCCAGACCTAAACCGATCCTCCAAGAGATGTCATATGCGGCCTCCTGAGTTTTGTAGACACCGCAGCCATTCTAGCTAATGCAAAGGAGAAAGACAATCTCTTATATGAAGGCTCTCAGCTTCAAATTTTTCAAGATCTGGCCCCATCCACCCTCGCAAAGAGGCGAATTCTCAAACCCCTTCTGACGGAACTGAGAGCTAAAGGCCTGTTATATAAGTGGCTTTTCCTGTTCGGTCTTGACATTACATTAGGGAATCGCCAGATTACAATACGCTCCCCTGCTGACCTGGAGGACGCCTGGAAAGCTCTCGATATTGCTCCAATAGACATTCCTTCCTGGATGCCAGATGACACAGGTTGGAGCCTCCCCCAGCTGTCAAAACCACAGGAGTGGATTGTCAGGAAGAAGCATGCCTCCCCAAAATCAAAAAAGACCATCTCAAAAAATCATCCCACCTGAACTCTTTAAAGCGAATATCCTGGATTATATTTGATAGACTGCCTTGAATAGGCGCAATTCATTGCCGTTAATACTATTTTTCACTAGGTAATTTTTCACCTGCAGTGGAGACCGACTTATATAGAGTCGAGAGGTCTCCTCCTGTTGTTTATCTTGGTTTTATATTCTTCTTTATTTTTGATTCACAGGTTTTTCGGGAACAATTCCCCATTTTCTGTTTTTTCTAAAGATCACCACTTGAACAAATCTCGCTCATGTTTGGGTCTTTATACCCCCCCCCCCCCTGCGATGGGCGAGTACTATACTGTACAAAGTTGGTTATTTACCTTGTTATATTGTTTTTTCAGGCTCTACGGTGTGACGGAGGACCTTGAGGACAGGACTGATGGCTGAAGGTGGGTCTGATGTGGGCTCGGTCACGGTGGCATCCTTTAACGTGAAAGGCCTTAACTCCACCGCGAAACGCAATCAAACCCTTTCATTGCTGAAGAAACAATCTGCACAAATAGTGTTTCTACAAAAAACACACTTTAAAATAGGTAGAGCTCCGAATATGTCATTCTCTTCTTTCCCCACTTGGCATAATAGTTGCTCCTCCTCTGCTTCTAAAGGTGTGAGCATAATGCTTAAAAAGGGACTTCCCTTTACATTCGGGGACAGTTTGGTAGATTCGGAGGGCAGATATATTTTTGTAAAAGGTCTATTGGCCAACACGAAAATTACCCTAGCCAATCAATACGCTCCCAACACCAACCAAACTCAATGGCTCATTAGAACTCTAGATACCCTCCATCTTTTCCAGGAAGGGTTACTGATCATGGGGGGAGACCTAAACTTAACACTACAACCAAGTATAGATGCTTCCAGTGGTTCCTCCCCCATACCTCAGAAATCGAGACAAAAATTCCTAAATAAACTAAGATCTCTTCAATTAGTTGATCCTTGGCGTAACTTTTTCCCCACCACAAAAGATTACACCTTTTTTTCGCCTCCCTCCACATAATTCATACCACCGTATAGATTATTTACTTGTGCAATCTCGTACTCTACACTTAATCAAATCTTCCCGTATTGGAGAAATTACAATTTCGGACCACGCACCTATTTTCCTGGAGATACTAATCTCCACCTTACCTAGAGCTACCATGACCTGGCGACTAAACGAATCACTGCTCGACAATCCAAAACATGTGAGCAGCTTAAAAACCTCCATTTCTCGATTCTTTGATGAAAATATTAACATTGGGCATATCTCTCCCATCATCTGGGAAACACATAAGTCCGTCCTCAGAGGGGAACTTATCTCTTTAAGTTTGTACATGAAAAAACAGAGAGATAAAGAGATTCAGTCTCTTTTACATCAAATTAACTTATCAGAACGCACCCATAAAACTACTAGATCGAGTGAGTCTCTTCAAGAACTTATTTCCCTCCGCAACAAACTCAAAGATTTGTTAAACGTGAAATCAGCAAAACTGTTCATGTACTGCAGACATCGCTTCTACATGCATGGAAACAGGAGTAGCAAACTCACTACAAAGCTGCTTAAACAGCAAAAAGAAAAGAAATTCATTAAACATATTCTCACTAAGACTAACAAGAGAGTTGTGGACTCTAAGGAAATTGCTGAGACTTTCCGCCAATATTATGAATCTCTTTACAATCTGCCCCCCTCTGACGACATGAAAGACTGCTCAAAGGCCATAACCAAAATTCAAAATTTCTTGGCCCCTCTCTCTCTCCCCCGACAATCTCCCCTAGGGACTGCGATACACTTCTTGCTGAAGTCACACTAAAAGAGGTAGAGGACACTTTAAAAGACACCCCCAACGGTAAATCCCCTGGCCCTGACGGGTTCCCGGTAGGATACTATAAAAAAATTCTCTGACATCCTCCTACCCCATCTAGTAAATCTTTTTAACTCCTTTTTTGGAGGGATGACCCCACCCCGCCAAGCACTGGAAGCTTACATTGCCATCATACCAAAAGAAGGGAAGGATGACAGCCTCTGCAGTAATTACCGTCCCATATCGTTGCTAAATACGGACCTCAAACTGTGGGCTAAGATATTGGCCTCAAGAATCAATAAAATATTAAGCGGGATTATTCACCCTGACCAAGTGGGGTTTGTGAGAGGCCGTGAAGGCAAAGACAATTCTGTAAAAGTTCTACATGCTATTTCTTACGCCAGGACGACCAGGACGCCGCTGGCCATCCTGTCAACTGGAAAAGCGTTTGACAGGATCAGTTGGCAATATATGGTTTGTGCATTACAAAAATTTGCCTTCCCGCCTCCTTTCATAGCCGCCATTATGTCCCTTTATGTGGATCCATCTGCTAGAGTCGGGGTGAACGGGATCTTCTCGGAACCTTTTAAAATACGTAATGGCACCAGACAGGGCTGTCCTCTTTTCCCTTCCCTTTTTATAGTGGTAATGGAAGCCCTGATGGAAAGGATAAGGCAAGACAATGATATTAAAGGCCTTAAGGTGGGCGAGACAGAGGTTAAGGTGGCTGCTTTTGCTGATGATCTCCTACTTCTAACCACTAACCCAAGTTCATCTTTCCCCAGACTTATGTCACTATTTGCAGAATTTGGTGAGATTTCTAACTTTAAAATAAATATGAATAAGTCAATAGCTTTAAATATCTCGGCAAGCACCACAGATGACTCAATATTAAAAAAGGACACCCCCTTTAACTGGCCTGTAGACAAATTAAAATACCTTGGAATCTACTTAACGGCTGACCCTTCCTCCCTTTATAAGTATAACTACATTCCCCTCTTAGCCAACCTACAACTAGACTTAAAAAAGTATGACCTTCCATATCTATCTTGGATAGGTAGGATAAATGTTATAAAATCCTACATCTTTCCTAAAATTTTCTACATCATGAATATGGTCCCTATAACTCTTCCTAACTCTTTCTTCCTTTCAATTATCCAATTGTTCTCTCAATTTGTGTGGAAATATAAAAAAGCTAGACTTCCTCTAAAAATCCTCTCTTTACCCAAAGGCGAGGGTGGTCTCGGCTTGCCTGATGTTCGCACCTATCACAAAGCAATCCACCTTGCTAGATGGATAAACTTACGGTAGTTAAACCTAACCCGGATAACCTAAACACGCAACTCGAATTGGCCCTTTTCGGTAAAGGGGCTGATCGGTATATCTGGACATCTACCATCCCCCCGCAACAAAAATTCGACTACATACTTTTTAACACCTTATCTATTAGACGTACCCTTATCCCAAACCGTCCTCCATTGTGCCATTTTCTCGATAATATTCCGCTCAAAGTTACTCCCTGGCTAACAGACCCTAAATACGTAGATGCCTTCGGACTTTGGGATTCCCTGCCTAATGTCACAATCTCTCAATTTCTGTCCAAACAGATTCATTGCACCGACAATTGGCCATCTAACGCGACTAAACAACCCTCCAACCTTCTTCAGAAAAACCATATTCGACATATCATGTCGAAACTCAAATCAATCGAGAAACAACCCCCGGACTGGTTATGGCTAGAATTTCTGATTAGGCTCAAATCGCCAATTACCAGGTTAGTTTCTAAGTTATACGCTAATCTCTTAAAATCCCCAAACCAATTTAAGCCACTTTATCTCTCTTCCTGGGAGACAGAATTAAAAATTACACTATCCCCCCGAGAAACTAAACAGGTACTTACCAACTCCCACGGGTTTTCTAGATGTATTTTATTACAAGAGAACGCGTTTAAAATTCTTTCTAGGTGGTACAGAACCCCAGAGCGACTTTTCCACTTTGGACTAACGGACTCCCCATTATGCTGGAGATGCTCCCAATCTGCAGGGACTCTTCTGCATATCTTTTGGTCCTACCCAGAACTAGCACAATTCTGGACTGACATCAATAAATCTCTACAAAACATGGGTCTAATGTCGCGAGATCTGACTCCCCAGGATGTATTGCTTTCCCTCCCTTCCACAACTTTTAATCCAGGGAAACATGAGCTGCTCCCCATACTAGTTGCAGCTGCCAAACATTTGATTTCTACACATTGGAGGCAATCAGCTTCCCCAACGCTGAAAGAATGGACCTCAAAGGTCCAAGACTTATTTCGCTTGGAAGAACTTTCTAGCTGGGAAACTCATTCACACAAGAAGTTTCATACCTCTTGGCTTCCCTGGATTGAATTTTCATCCCATTCGGGCGGACTTGGCCGCCCCTCCCCATGACCCCCCCCCCACGAACCCATTTTCACCTGTATAGACATTTATTGCTATAAATGACTTCTCCCCCCTCCCTCTCTTCTCCCCGGGGTTCTATGATGCAACGCCATGGCCGTGCCCACCACCTTGGCTGTCCTTCCTCACTTCCAGAAATGAATAAAATGCTTGCGAAAACTTCCTACCGTCACACCCTATGGCCTTTACTTACTCTATATGTTTAATAATCCAATTTTAGGCTATCTTTTCCAGGCCTGAACCAGTTTGATTTATGTTTTTTATGCTCATTTGTCTACTTCAAGCTATATTTGCACTGTTGCACTCCTGTTGCTTTCAGTGTTCCATGTCTCTCTCTTGTATCTATATATAATAGAGATTTACTTGTGAGCATAAATGTTTTGATATTTTGTTTATGTTACTTGAAAACTTAAATAAAGAATTAAAAAAAATAAAAATAAAAATGCAATAACGGGCGATCAAAAGAACGTATCTGCACCGAAATGGTATAATTAAAAACGCCAGCTCTGCACGCAAAAAATAAGCCCTCACCCGACCCCAAATCATGAAAAATGGAGACGCTACGGGTATTGGAAAATAGCGCAATTTTTTATTATTTTTTTTAGCAAAGTTTGGAATTTTTTTTCACCACTTAGATAAAAAGTAACCTAGACATGTTAGGTATCTATGGACTCGTACTGACCTGGAGAATCATAATGGCAGGTCAGTTTTAGCATTTAGTGAACCTAGCAAAAAAGCCAAACAAAAAACAAGTGTGGGACTGCACTTTTTTTGCAATTTCACCGCACTTGGAAATTTTTCCCCGTTTTCTAGTACACGACATGCTAAAACCAATGATGTCGTTCAAAAGTACAACTTGTTTCGCAAAAAATAAGCCCCCACATGGCCATATAGATGGAAAAATAAAAAAAAGTTATGGCTCTGGGAAGGAGGGGAGTGAAAAACGAACACGGAAAAATGGAAAATCCCAACGTCATGAAGGGGTTAAGTATGTACAGATATTCATTATGTTTAAACTAGGGGGCAGTTCAGTGAGGGATCAGTGACCTGTCAGCAGTCTGCATTATGAATACCTAATCAGAGCCCCACATGAAACCCTCCCCACAGGCCGCCCCGGGGCACGAGCATATCAGTAACTCAAAACTGAAAATAAAGATTAAAAAACAACCACAAGATGGATTTTATCAACCAAGGTATCATTGTAATCAGTATAACGGCGCCGACCTGACAGTGTGTGTAGTTAGCACAGTCCTGCTGACTGGTTTCCTTTAACTGGTTTGGAAAGAATATTTGACAAATAATCATGGAATTTAAATTTCATTTTTTCTATTCCAAATTGTCCCTTAACAAATTTTCTTAAAAAATAATGACAATTATGGCATATATTAGGATACACTTCTAGAAAAATATTACAATTTTATCTATGTTGTAGTGAAATATGTATAGGTATGAATGTGTGACTAGCAGTAATTTAACATCTGTCCTCAGACTGCAGGTCTCGCAGGGGTCACAGCATATGTTACCCTGAGAAGGCAGTATCCTGTCTCCAATCTCACCAGGGGGCCTTGCTAAGAACCAGAAAGCGGAAACGATTCACACCTTCTGGCTTATTTGAAGAGAGATGTCAATTACAGCCTGACACTAAGAGTTTCAGAGAAAATAATATATTAATTAGTGGAGTGGCCATGGGTCCAGTCACAAACCAGCAATTATAATATTAACCTGAGAGGCTGGTATAGAAATTTGACGTCCAGTTTGACTCTATGAATTAGGCCTAGACACAAAGAAAGCTGTTCGCATGTGGGGGCAGCCTGGAAAGCTGATGTGATCCATTCCATATTTCTCCCTCCCCCAAGAGGAAGGAGGTGGTAGAATGGGTAATAATGGGGGTGGTGGGGAAAATACAATGATGTGGTGGTGGAAAGGGCAATGATGGGGATGGTGGGGGAGGAGGAAATGATGGAGGTGGTGGAATGGGTAATGATGGGGTGGTGGGGGAGAAGGCAATGATGGTGGCAGTGGAAAGGACAATGATGGGGGTGGAGGGGAGGAGACAATGATGGAAGTGGTGGAATGGGCAATAATGGGGTGGTGGGGAGAAAACAATGATGGAGGTGGTGAAGAAGGCAATCATGGGGGTGGTGAGAGGTCAATAATGGGATGCAGGGGGAGGAGGAAAATGAGAGGTATGGGGGATTGGGATGGGAGGAAGGGGGATTTATAATGGATTTAGGAACAGAGGGAGGTGGAGGAAGTTGTTATTATCGATTATTATGTCTAACACAATCCCTTAGTATAAAGTAAAGTGTACTCACTTATTATGTATAGCACAGTCCCTTAGTATAGTGTATTCACTTATGTATTATTATTTATTTATATAGCACCATTAATTCCATGGTGCTGTACATGAGAAGGGGTTACATCAAAATACAAATATCACTTACAGTAAACAAAACTAACAATGACTGACTGGTACAGAGGGGCGAGGACCCTGCCCTTGCGGGCTTACATTCTACAGGATTATGGGGAAGGACACAGTAGGTCGAGGGTTGCAGTAGCTCCAATGGTGTTGAGGTGGCTGTGTGGTCTTTACAGGCTGTAAGCTTCTTTGAAGAGATGGGTTTTCAGGTTTCTTTTGTAGGATCCAAAAGTAGTGGATAACCGGATGTGTTGGGGCACTGAATTCCAGAGGATGGGTGATATTCGGGAGAAGTCTTGGAGGCGATTGGATGAAGAGCGAATAAGTGTGGAGGAGAGAAGGAGGTCTTGGGAGGACCGGAGATTACGTGAGGGAAGATATTGAGAGATTAGTGTGGAAATATACGGAGGAGAAAGATTATGGATGGCTTTGTAGGTCAGTGTTAGTAGTTTAAACTGGATACGCTGAGAAATTGGGAGCCAGTGAAGGGATTTGCAAAGAGGGGAAGCAGGAGTGTAGCGAGGAGAGAGATTAATTAGTCGGGCAGCAGAGTTAAGGATGGACTGGAGGGGTGCGAGAGTGTTAGAAGGTAGGCCACAGAGGAGTATGTTGCAGTAGTCGAGGCGGGAGATGATTAGGGCATGCACGAGCATTTTGGTAGAGTGTGGGTTGAGGAAAGGACGGATTCTGGAAATATTTTTGAGCTGGAGGCGACAGGAGGTGGCGAGAGCTTGGATGTGCGGTTTGAAGGACAGGGCAGAGTCAAGGGTTACTCCGAGGCAGCGGATTTTGGGCACAGGGGAAAGTATAGCACAGTCCCTTAGTGTATAGTGTACTCACTTATTATTTATAACACCATCCTTAGTTACATAGTTACCTCTTTTGTTATGTATAACACCGTCCCTTATTACGTACCATCCTCTCTAGTTATTTATGATGCCCTCCCATATTATATAGCTTCCTCTGCTGTTATGTACAGTGCTGTCTATTACATAGTATATTCTTGTTATTTTTGTTATTCACATCGCCCTCTTTTATTACGTAGTCCCCTCTTGTTAGATATAAAATGACTACTGATGGAGGAGCCGGTGACCAGACTACCAGTTCATCAGCTCCGCCTTTAGAAAAGAAGCTTTCCCATGCTCCATCAGCCATCATTGCATTATACAGCTAACAAGACAGGGCTAACAAAACAATAAAAATCAGGGCTCTATAAAATCCAATATGTAAGGAACGGTGCTATACATAACAAGAGAGGGCACTGTATAAGGGATGTCAATGTACATAATAAAGGAGACTATGTAATATATACATGTATGTGTATGTGTCTCTCTCTCTCTATATATATATATATATATATATATATATATAATGCTCAAAAAAATAAAGGGAACACTAAAATCCCACATCCTAGATATCACTGAATGAAATATTCCAGTTGTAAATCTTTATTCATTACATGGTGGAATGTGTTGAGAACAATAAAACCTAAAAATGATCAACATAAATCACAACTAATATCCCACGGAGGTCTGGAGTTGGAATGTTGCTCAAAATCAAAGTGGAAAATGAAGTTACAGGCTGATCCAACTTCAGTGGAAATGCCTCAAGACAAGGAAATGATGCTCAGTAGTGTGTGTGGCCTCCATGTGCTTGTATGATCTCCCTACAATGCCTGGGAATGCTCCTGCTGAGGCGGCGGATGGTCTCCTGAGGGATCTCCTTCCAGACCTGGACTAAAGCATCCACTAACTCCTGGACAGTCTGTGGTGCAACGTGACGTTGGTGGATGGTGCGAGACATGATGTCCCAGATGTGTTTATTCGGATTCAGGTCTGGGGAATGGGCGGGCCAGTCCATAGCTTCAATGCCTTCATTTTGCAGGAACCTCTGACACACTCCAGCCACATGAGGTCCTTGCATTAGGAGGAACCCAGGGCCAACCGCATCAGCATATGGACTCACAAGGGGTCTGAGAATCTCATTTCGGTACCTAATGGCAGTCAGGCTACCTCTGGCGAGCACATGGTGGGCTGTGCGGCCCTCCAAGAAATGCCACCCCACACCATTACTGACCCACTGCTAAACCGGTCATGCTGAAGGATGTTGCAGGCAGCAGATCCCTCTCCACGGTGTCTCGAGACTCTGTCACGTCTGTCACATGTGCTCAGTGTGAACCTGCTTTCATCTGTGAGGAGCACAGGGCACCAGTGGCGAATTTGCCAATCCTGGTGTTCTGTGGCAAATGCCAAGCGTCCTGCACAGTGTTGGGTTGTGAGCACAACCCCCATCAGTAGACGTCGGGCACTCAGACCATCCTCATGGAGTTGGTTTCTAACTGTTTGTGCACACACATGCATATTTGTGGCCTGCTGAAGGTCATTTTGCAGGGTTCTGGCAGTGCTCCTCCTGTCCCTCCTTGCACAAAGGCTGAGGTAGCGGTCCTGCTGCTGGGTTGTTGCCCTCCTACGGCCTCCTCCACGCCTCCTGGTGTACTGACCTGTCTCCTGGTAGCGCCTCCAGCCTCTGGACACTACGCTGACAGACACAGCAAACCTTCTTGCCATAGCTCGCATTGATGTGCCATTCTGGATGAGCTGCACTACCTGAGCCACTTCTGTGGGTTGTAGAGTCCGTCTCATGCTACCATGAGTGTGAAAGCACAACCAACATTCAAAAGTGACCAAAACATCAGCCAGAAAGCATTGGTACTGAGATGTGGTCTGTTGTCCCCACTTGCAGAACCACTCCTTTATTGAGTGTGTCTTGATAATCTAATATATAAAGCTGAATGTGTGTGTGTATGTGTGTATGTCCGGGATTGGCATCTGCACCAGTGAATTGCAGTGAACATGAGGATTTTACCACACATTCCCGTGAGCTCACTATGCGTTTCCAGGAAAGGGGCTATCCCAAATGGGTTATCTCCCGGGCCTTTTCTAACAGCAACAGGGAGGACCTTTTACAAAATAGAGTCAGGACCACTGATAAACCGCTAGGAATAATTACCACTTTTAACAACCAGTGGCAAAACTTACGGGGCATTCTATCTAAATATTGGGGCATTTTACAGAGCGAGTCGAAGCTTCTCCCCCATATTGCCCCTCAACCTAACCTAGTTGCTAGAAGGGCTAGAAGTTTCAGGGATTGTTTGAGCCACAGTCACTTCCAGCGACCGGTTACAAAACTTCGCAGAGGGGGTAGACTGATAGGCAATTTCCCTTGTGGGAATTGTAGCATTTGCCCGTTTACTAGTGGTGATGAAAAAATCATAGTGCCTTCTTTGTTTTCACAGACACCCATCAAGGCCTATTTCAATTGCAGGTCCCGGAATTTGGTCTATGCATTGGTTTGCCTATGTCCTAAAGTGTATGTGGGTCAAACCACACAGGAGCTAAGAAGACGCATACAGCAACACTGTTCCAACATCACAACGGCCAAAAGGGACAAGTCTAAGGGGAAAACCCTCACATCCGTGGCTGCACACTTCCTGGCCGAACACAACTTGCAATGGGCTGGCACGAAGATTCTAGGACTTGAAACGGTTCATACAAACATTAGGGGTGGTAACGTCACCCTTGAACTTTTAAAGTGGGAATCGAAGTGGATCTTTGACTTGAATTGTGTCATTCCAATTGGCATCAATGAAGATTTATTGTTAACTGGTTTTTACAAACAATAAGGGGTTTAAACAATAGTTTTTGGCCAGTGTACCCAGTTTTGTTCCTATAACCATCCATGAGTACCGCCAACTGGCAATCTGTACTGCTACATCTTTAATCGGATAAAGTTCAGACCCATTTTCACTAGTTGCTTCACTATCATGCCAGGTATTTTTCTCTGGTTACCATTTGGTATTTAGTTAACACAGGGTTTTCATTACTATTATTTTTTGCAATATTCTTTAGTTTATATAATTTTTTTGTTTTTTTGTTTGACATCCTGTTTCCTGTTCATTCGGAATATTTGGTGGACTTCGTAAATTACCCTCTTTTTGAGGTTGTTTATTTTTCTTCACTATATGTTTTTATTTACAGTATACTGTCTGTATAGCGTTTAGTTATCCATACATCTGTGGGAATTCCGGTAGGGGCGTTATACATGGGCTTATTATTCTAATTAGATATCTTGGATTTAGCACATGTAGTTCAGCTCATAGCACCATTGGTGAGTCTCTGGTAGGTCATTATTTATAGTGCCCTTTTGTTCTTAGTGTGCACATACCCATTCATTCATGGGCTTTACTATTTTGTATGAGTGCGCATTGAGTTAAGTTTCCTGCTTCTCTAAGCAAGTCAGTACCCCCTTGTGTTCATTTCTCCTTTCTTCATCTTTGCGCAAGCGCATTTTCCTCAGTGCACGTGCTGCCATGGCGACCACGAGCGGATTACACACTTCCGCTCCGGGACGCCGGCGCATGCGCATTTGATACACGCCGGACCCGGCGGGTGCAATCGCCATTGCACAAACTCCATGCGGCGTATCTGGCTGCATCACAGCTGTTGTCGGTAAGTCTACCAATTATTTCATATTTAAGCAAGAGGCTGGCCATGCAGGCACTACCCCTGACGAAGCCACCAGTGCGTGGCGACACGCGTTGGGTGTCTGCAGCCCGCACTCTCCATTCACAGGGCACACATGCTCTCTTGGTCCTGCCCATGACCAGTGTCCACAGAATCTGGCTACTTATGCACTTTATTCCTTGACTTTTTTGGGGCGCTTGGTCTTACTTTTGGTGGGTATTGGACAGCTTATTGATCTGTATTCACACTCTTAGCCCTGCCTTTGTCATCTTGACGGCCAGCAGCATGTTCTTTATATAACCACTTGATTTGTGCACACCACGGCACGTTCATTTCATCACATTGTGCGGTCAGGTGATGTATGTTCTCAGGTTATCATAGTGTCTACATACTGTATGTGAGTTACTAAATGGGCATGAGTGGGCTGGGTACAGCCATTCTATTTTGATTTATTTTGTCATCACGCTGTCATCTCAGGCCATTCCTACTGGTGGGCATGTGTATTTCACTCTGTCTGGTACTGTGCAGGTTCATGGCCTTATTTTGGGCCTCTGTGTTTATGGGGTTATTTTATATCCCCTTGTTTTAAATGTTTTTAGTGTGCTTTGCCTCTTTTGTAATGTATACATATTCAATAAAGCTGTGTTTTGTTATTGATTTTGTTATTGACTTTGTGGTGATTCCCATTCATAAGGCCTATCTTTCTTCTCTCAATACATTGGCATCTGCACCGTCCCAGCTACAGCCACAAAATTTTGCACAGTCACACATCTGGACCCCGAGAGCATCATAGGCTATGTTGTGAGGCGAAATTTTAACCCCGCGCGTTCCAATTCACCAAACAATTTTGCCCCTATCTACATAATGGGGAAAAAGTGAAAGGAAAAGTGTTGGAGGCAAATTGACAGCTGCCAGATGTGAACAAGGGGGACGTTAAGAGTGAGAGCGATGGCGCCAAAGAGTATATACCGTACAGTTGCTAAGGTGGGGCCCCGACATGGGATACTCACCACACACGGGGATATGAACACACACACAAAATGCGCCACACACTACCATGTGCTTGAACATATTTATATGTCCACTCTCAGAGATATTTATCTGATACTAGCTGAAGAGCCCTGCGTTGCCAGGGCATAGTAAATATCTGTGGTTAGTTATAGCGCCTCACTTCTCTTATTTTCCCATCACGCCTCTCATTTTTCCCCTCACATCTCTCATTTTCTCCCTTAGGCCGGCGTCACACTCAGCGTAAGACAATACGGTCCGTTTTTTGTTATTTTGCGCATGGCATCCTCCGTATGTAATCCGTATGGCATCCGTACTGCGATATTTTCTCGCAGGCTTGCAAAACCGACATCTAATGGATTTATGTGCTCAAATGTTCGGGAAAACATATATACAGTATATATATATATATATATATATATATATATATATATATATGTCATTGAGACACATACAGGTCCTTCTCAAAAAATTAGCATATAGTGTTAAATTTCATTATTTACCATAATGTAATGATTACAATTAAACTTTCATATATTATAGATTCATTATCCACCAACTGAAATTTGTCAGATCTTTTATTGTTTTAATACTGATGATTTTGGCATACAACTCCTGATAACCCAAAAAACCTGTCTCAATAAATTAGCATATCAAGAAAAGGTTCTCTAAATGACCTATTACCCTAATCTTCTGAATCAACTAATTAACTCTAAACACATGCAAAAGATACCTGAGGCTTTTAAAAACTCCCTGCCTGGTTCATTACTCAAAACCCCCATCATGGGTAAGACAGCGACCTGACAGATGTCAAGAAGGCCATCATTGACACCCTCAAGCAAGAGGGTAAGACCCAGAAAGAAATTTCTCAACAAATAGGCTGTTCCCAGAGTGCTGTATCAAGGCACCTCAATGGTAAGTCTGTTGGAAGGAAACAATGTGGCAGAAAACGCTGTACAACGAGAAGAGGTGACCGGAACCTGAGGAAGCAGTGGACTGAGTCTGGTGTGGAAACATTCAGAGCCACCGTGCACAGGCGTGTGCAGGAAATGGGCTACAGGTGCCGCATTCCCCAGGTAAAGCCACTTTTGAACCATAAACAGCGGCAGAAGCGCCTGACCTGGGCTACAGAGAAGCAGCACTGGACTGTTGCTAAGTGGTCCCAAGTACTTTTTTCTGATGAAAGCAAATTTTGCATGTCATTCGGAAATCAAGGTGCCAGAGTCTGGAGGAAGACTGGGGAGAAGGAAATGCCAAAATGCCTGTAGTCCAGTGTCAAGTACCCACAGTCAGTGATGGTGTGGGGTGCCATGTCAGCTGCTGGTGTTGGTCCACTGTGTTTCATCAAGGGCAGGGTCAATGCAGCTAGCTATCAGGAGATTTTGGAGCACTTCATGCTTCCATCGGCTGAAATGCTTTATGGAGATGAAGATTTCATTTTTCAGCACGACCTGGCACCTGCTCACAGTGCCAAAACCACTGGTAAATGGTTTACTGACCATGGTATTACTGTGCTCAATTGGCCTGCCAACTCTCCTGACCTGAACCCCATAGAGAATCTGTGGGATATTGTGAAGAGAAAGTTGAGAGACGCAAGACCCAACACTCTGGATGAGCTTAAGGCCGCTATTGAAGCATCCTGGGCCTCCATAACATCTCAGCAGTGTCACAGGCTGATTGCCTCCATGCCACGCCGCATTGAAGCAGTCATTTCTGCCAAAGGATTCCCGACCAAGTATTGAGTGCATAACTGAACATTATTATTTGATGGTTTTTTTGTTTGGTATTAAAAAACACTTTTATTTGATTGGTCGGGTGAAATATGCTAATTTATTGAGACAGGTTTTTTGGGTTATCAGGAGTTGTATGCCAAAATCATCAGTATTAAAACAATAAAAGACCTGACAAATTTCAGTTGGTGGATAATGAATCTATAGTATATGAAAGTTTAATTGTAATCATTACATTATGGTAAATAATGAAATTTAACACTATATGCTAATTTTTTGAGAAGGACCTGTATATATATATATATTCTATATTTATATTTAATTCAGCGCGATATCTGTGAAAAGCCGGTAATTCAATTGCCGGCTTTTCATTTCTCCTTCACAAACCCGACATGATATGAGACATTTATTATTTTGCCAAGCGAGGGTCTTGAGATGGATTGAGAGAGCAATAAAATACTAAAACAACCTGTTTGTTTATTTCATTAAAATACTTTTTAATAACGTGTGTGTGTGTTTTTTAACCCTTTCAGACAATTGGATTAATAATGGATAGGTGTCATAATTGACGCCTCTCCATTATTAATCTGGCTTAATGTCACGTTACAATAGCAAGGTGGCATTAACCCTTCATTACCCCATATCCCACCGCTACACGGGAGTGGGAAGAGAGTGGCCAAGTGCCAGAATAGGCGCATCTTCCAGATGTGCCTTTTCTGGGGTGGCTGGGGGCAGATGTTTGTAGCCAGGGGGGCCAATAACCATGGACCCTCTCTAGGCTATTAATATCTGCCGTCAGTCACTGGCTTTACCACTCTGGCGGAGAAAATTGCGCGGGAGCCCACGCCAATTTTTTCCGCCATTTAACCCTTTATTTTAGCAGCTACAGCGCCCAAATTTTGCACATACACACTACTAACATTAGTAGTGTGGAATATGCAAAAAAAAAGGGGATATGAGATGGTTTACTGTATGTAAACCATGTCTCATATCCTGTCGGGTTGGGGAAGGAGAAATGAAAAGCCGGCAATTGAATTACCGGCTTGTCACTAACACCGCTGCGTATTTCTCGCAAGTCACACTGCTGGTCCGTGTGTAATCCGTATTTTTCTCGCCACCATAGACTTTCATTGGCGTATTATTTGCGCAATACGCTGACAAACGCAGCATGCTGCGATTTACTACGGCCGTAGAAAGCCGTATAATACTGAACCGTAATATACGGCTGATAGGAGCAGCCCCATTGAGAATAATTGTGCCGTTTGTTTGGCGAGTTTTACGGACATATTTTCTGCGCTCTTACGTCCGTAAAACTCGCTAGTGTGACGCCGGCATTTTCCCCTTCACTCCTCTTATTTTCCCCCTCACTCCTCTCATTCCCCCCTTACTCCTCTCATTCCCCACTAACACTTGTCATTTCGACCTCACATCTGTCATTTTCCGATCACTCCACTATTTTCCCTCACTCCTCTCATTTTGAACTCACACCTTTTCCTTTTCACCTCACACCCCTCATTTTCACCTCACACCTCTCATTTCCCCCTCAGTATATGCGTTTGTCATCTCTCTTATATATAGTATACACCTGTATGTCATCTCCTGTATATAGTATATACCTGTATGTCATCTCCCCTGTAAATAGTATATACCTGCTGTATGTCATCTCCTCCTGTATATCGTATATATCTATGTGTCATCTCCTCCTGTATATAGTATATACCTGTATGTCAGCTCTTCTGTATATACTATATACCTGTATGTCATCTCCTCCTATATATAGTATATACCTGTATGTCATCTCCTGTATATAGTATATACCTGTATGTCATCTCGCCTGTATATAGTATATACCTGCTGTATGTCATCTCCTCCTCTATATACCTATGTGTCATCTCCTCTTTTATATAGTATATACCTGTATGTCATCTCCTCCTGTATATAGTATATACCTGTGTCATCTCTCCTGTATATAGTATATATCTGTGTGTCATCTCCCCTGTATATAGTATATATCTGTATGTCATCTCCTCCTGTATTAGACCGCGTTCACACGTTATTTGGTCAGTATTTTTACCTCAGTATTTGTAAGCTAAATTGGCAGCCTGATAAATCCCCAGCCAACAGGAATCCCCCCCCCCGGCAGTATATATTAGCTCACACATACACATAATAGACAGGTCATGTGACTGACAGCTGCCGTATTTCCTATATGGCACATTTGTTGCTCTTGTAGTTTGTCTGCTTATTAATCAGATTTTATTTTTGAAGGATAATACCAGACTTGTGTGTGTTTTAGGGCGAGTTTCATGTGTCACGTTGTGTGTGTTGAGTTGCGTGTGGCGACATGCATGTAGAGACTTTTGTGAGATGAGTTTTGTGTGGCGACATGCGTGTTGCAACTTTTTGTGTGTCGAGTTGCATGTGACAGGTTAGTGTAGCAAGTTGTATGTAGCAAGTTGTGTGCAGCAAGTTTTGCATGTGGCGAGTTTAATGTGTGGTGCGTTTTGAGTATGTGCAAGTTTTGTGTGAGGCAACTTTTGCATGTGTTGCAACTTTTGTGCATGTGGCAATTTTTCCGCGTGAGCAAGTTTTGCGTGTGGCGAATTTTCCAAGATGTGAGTTTTGCACGTGTGGCGAGTTTTGCGTGAGCCTAGTTTTGCATGTGGCGAGTTTTGTGCGTGGCGAGTTTTGAGCGGCGACTTTTGTGTTTCGACTTTTATGTGGCGAGGTTGGTGTATGTGTGGTGAAATGTGTGCTGAGGGTTATATATGTGGTCAAGCACGTGGTAGTGTGTGGTGCATTTTGTGTGTGTGTTCATATCCTCGTGTGTGGGGAGTATCCTATGTCGGTGCCCCACCTTAGCAACTGTACAGTATATACTCTTTGGCGCCATCGCTCTCACTCTTAAAGTCCCCCTTGTTCACATCTGGCAGCTGTCAATTTGCCTCCAACACTTTTCCTTTCACTTTTTCCCCATTATGTAGATAGGGGCAAAATTGTTTGGTGAATTGGAACGCGCGGGGTTAAAATTTCGCCTCACAACATAGCCTATGACGATCTCGGGGTCCAGACGTGTGACTGTGCAAAATTTTGTGGCTGTAGCTGCGACGGTGCAGATGCCAATCACACACACACACACACACACACACACACACACACACACACACACACACACACACACACACACACACACACACACACACACACACACACACACACACACACACACACACACACACCTTTATATATTAGATATTTCCAATCTTTCTCATATAGCTACTCCTATTTATTCAATATACATAGTGTGAATATACAGTATATACATATATATGCACTATATATAGCCCCATTCCCATATTTCTGTCTCAAGTATTTATCTGATTATATATATATATATATATATATATATATATATATATATATATATACACGTATATACACACACAGTGTGCGTATAAATATATATCCATTCTTTCTCATATTTCTAGTCTACTACTCTCTGAGATGTATCCGATTCATAATCTCCATTCTTTATCATATTTCCACTGTCTCGTATTTAAGTCTACTCTCTGAGGTATTTCTCTGACCTAGCGCCATTCCACCTCTCAGGTCTCATACTTCACACTACTCTCTGACTCTGAGCTGACTTTTAGTTAGTTACACCGAGTCATAGACAGACGACTACACTGCGCAGTGTATTGCCGCTGCCTAGGAAAACTGCCCAGTAACTATTTACATTATAGAAAAAACAAGGAAGTTGATTGGGTAATGCGTCCAGAGATCCAGCTGCTCGGTAACCGATTGGTTGATAACATAAGCGCTCTCCACCCCCACACCTCGATGTTTTCCCGCCTTCAGCAGGAGCTCCTGGTGACGAGTCCAGTCCACTCGCTCTGCGGTGCTTGCGGTGTCGGCTGAGTTTCTGCTATTGTGGCGTATTCTAGATTGTAAGGAGCTGATGAAACGTTTCTGCTCTCTGCTGCTCATATTACGTGGTTAATGTAAAGTCTAAATTAATATGTAGTGATGTAATAATGACTGTGACGTCATAGTAAAGGTTTATCTTCTTAATAAGTGACTTATACTCAGTTATTTTCTGTCAGCTTGTGAGAGGGGAGGACTAACTAAGGGTATTTCACAGTGATAATGGAGAATATAATGTGCCTTTCTGTGTAGACATTGTATCAAGCTTATTATCCCTTGTTATTCTCGTCTGTGACTTCAAGGGTATCTACACTATAAGGGCATGACATGATATATTTCTTAAAGGGGTTATTCCCTTTCAAATATACGGTAATTCTTCCCTCGCTGCATTATTTTTAATCATGCTGTCCTCGCTCTCCCCAGGTCCACTGACAACTCTCTCCACTGCTTCCAGCATGTGTCCAATAATTGCTGCAACACTGATGTCACCTTGACAGCGCTGCAGCCAATCAGTGAGCTCAGTGTCTCGAGCTGCGCGTCCTGTCTTCTTCACTGTAATGAAGTCTCACAGCCACTGAGCTCACTGATTGGCTGCTGCGATGTCAACATGAGGTCAGCGCTGCAGCCAATGCCAGTCACCAGGAGCAGCGTCTGAGACTTGACAATCGGTGGAAGGTGAGTACAGCGTTGTTTGCATGTTTAAAACCAAAATGCAGCAAGGGACGAATTATATTTCAAAGAGAACAAACCCTCTACCCAGTTCAAGACCAGGCCAATTACCCCATTCATGACCAGGCACTTTTTTTCAGATTTTCTTTTACATGTGGTTTAAAGAGCTATTAAAAAATCTTTTAGATGGATATTCAGGTAATTTTTGCATCTTTTTTTCATGACCCATGGGGCTTTATTTTTTTTTTTCACTGTGATAGTATCTTTTCTATTTGCTGATAATTGGATGATAATGGCGGAATAACAAGGGAAATTTCATTTTTTTTTCTATGTCCACACAAGAGCACTGAAATACATTAAAAAGTGTGATCCCCATTCTGTAACAAGTCTAAAAAAATTTTTTTGATCTGACCATTTTTTTCTTTTTTAACTGGGGTGGTGCTCGTGACAATTTGGAATGACAGTGGCATATTTTTTAATTAGCTGTTACCTGTTATTTTTTAATTAATTTATTTTTCTTGTATCTTTCCATGCCCCTGGCCACACCCATTTACCACCTCTTTCTCCCCCCCCCTGGCAGGAGGAGATGTCACAGAGGTGGTGGAAGTGAGGAAAATTCAGCAGACACCCGAGACTGCAGGGTGTAGACACAAATCCCGGACTGTCCGCTATATCTGGGACAGAGTTGGGACTAGAAATAAGTTGATCAATTCACAGGTTCAGCATCCAGGTCAGTGGTACCTGGCGGCTAGATGGGAGACAGCTAATTTCTTACCTTTCGTCATTCCCATTTGCTTTTGATTAGCCAGAGCTGGCACGACATCATAAAAGCCTCCGCAGAAATAAACCACCAAACAGCACAGTTCAGCAGTGTATTTATACACGCTGGGGACGCAGTTTTCATGAAATCACATTCACTTTGCTTAGGCAGTTAAACACAGCAGAATTTCTGTACAAAAGACAGCAGAAAAAAACACAGCATTTAGGCTACATGTAAACATGGTCTAAATGTCTAAGCAAAGTGGCTGTGATTTCTTGAAATCTCTGCTCTCGGTGCATCTAAAGACGTTGCTGGACTCTGCAGCAGTTGTCATGCTGTGATGGTGTTTGGTAAGGAAGGGGGGCCTCAAACTGTCCCTGGAACTGGGACTCTAACTATCCCTGTCCCGGGGGTACTCTTAAATGTAGAGGCCTAAGTCTCCCACCTTACTATGCTCCTGTTAAACCCTGATCGGTCCCCTCCCCAACCCCATAGGACCGAAATATAAGATAAACAAGACACAAAGGCAAAAACAGGGATAACAAAAAACGTCTATTATACAAAAGCACTAACCAACAATAGGGAGGAGGATAGAGACAGGGAGGAATAAACTAAATGGGAACGGGGCCAGGAGATAAACACACATGTACTACAGCAAACCACAGAACCCTTCTACAACAACTCTACTCCAACCACTTAGCTTTAGCACACAGCACAGGAAGACAAATCTTTTACCGGCAGTTTGAAGAAGGTCTGACCAATTTTTATAGGAAGAGGTAATGACTAGATCAGAAGCAGCTGAAATGGAGCTGCAGGTTTCTGACCAGCATAGAAAGGGTCGATGACCTCTTCAGAGGAAACTAAATCCATTTAATACAGGACACAAATCACACCATTTCTAAAGAAGATCTGCGATTTATTACCCAACGTGACCATCTAGCTCCAGGTCTTCCAGGGGGACTTGACACCTTCATGATAGCGGTAATGTCACATTGACAGTGCACAACTCCAACATCACTGAGCTCAGTGGCTCGTGCCATCTACCTCAGCACAGCCGCTAAGCCGAGATGCAGGCAGACGCAGAACAGGTGCTAAATCCGAGGAGATGTGAGTACCTGATTTGTTACTTTAGGTATACTAGAAATTGGAAAACCCCTTTACAACTAATGACAGACATAGCACGTCATGAGTGGGTGTCAGTTTGATTGTAAACACGCAGTGACAATTCAGTGCTGACAGCTGTCACTGACAACTGAGTGTCACGGGAAGAGGTGCAGTGACCCATGTGATCGGTCCCCGAACTCAGGGCACTGTGAATTTGCCTCAATGTGACTGACCGATCACAGCATGATGGTGCAGAAATATCAGCACCTCCTGCCAGATCACAGCAGTAGTTCGGCGCTGCAAGTGGCTACATTAACAGCCAGGGACGATGCTAGCACCGCCTCTGATTTTTTAGCCTGCTAAATGCTGCAATCGCAACAATTAGCAAGCAGCCAAAGGGAGGGAGTACCCTCTGCCTCCAGGTCGGTGCAGGTTAATAGCGTTCTGATTCCATTTGGCGCCAGCCCTGGGAGGAAATGAATGCTATTCCTCCTGGCAGCCTTGCTCTTTCACTCATAGGTGTGTCACCGAAACAGTTTCAGTCATTGCTCTCTGCATAGAGCGCGGTAGCTGTAACCGCATCCTTGGCACGGACTGACAGCCAGTTCCAATGCTGAGCCAGCTGTCAGTCAGTTCCATGGGCGCAGTTATGCACAGAGCGGTGACTGAAACGGTTATGGCGCCATCTCTATGACTGAAAGAGCTAGTCTAGTTAAAAGGGTATTCCTATCTCCAAGATCTGGCTATCTACAATCCTGGTGGTTTAATCCCTTATATGCTTTGGTCAGTAGAGATGAGCGAACCTGAACTTAAAAGTTCGGGGTTCGTACCGGGCAGTTAGTGTCCAATTGTAAATATCGAACACTGACTTCTCCCGGAAGTCCGTTGCAATGTTCGGAGTTCCGGGAGAAGTCTGAGAGAGAATATTCCAGCTCAAATGTTCGGATCCAAAGTATTCTCAATGGGCTTCGGTGTTCTGGTTCAAGTTCGCGTACAGTTCTGGTAATGTATAAAACAGGAGAAAGAAGGAGCAATCAGGTATATATAAAAAATAAAAAAATTTATTTAACAGAAATATACAAAAATATATTACTCAGTGAAAAAAAGTCACAAGATTGAATGCAGGAGGGCATACCATAATGAAAAAGACTCAAGTATTTCTACCTGCCCATATTTGTGCAAATGCTATATTCAATAAGGTGCAAGTGCAGTCACTGATCGCACATGGATGGCAAGCCGCATGGCCCTGCAGTAGTTTTTAGAGCACATTATAATATCAATTAGGGACTACATGGTGCTTACCACGGGTAAAAAGGTAGAAGAGTCTGAGACCAGGTGTGGAAACCCCAACAGTCCCCGACGCACGTTTCGCGGGTAAATGGACCCGCTTTCTCAAGGGGAATATCGGCAATACATCAACAGGACCTTTTATGACCCACTAACCCAGCACATGATCAGTGGCCAACCAATCACAGCAGAAACGCTGGCGCGTGCGCACCGACAGCCCGGAGTCCCGGCAATGGAGCAGAGCGTCAGCGTCGTCACGTGCGCACGGGGAGGAGGAGCAATCCCCACACGCACGGACAAGGCAAAAGACGCGCCGCTGCATGTCAGGAAATCCAGACCGCGGCACGCATGTGCACCACCGCTGTATCACCAATGAATCATGTATACATTAGAAAAGGTGCCACATAATTAACCTCACAAAGGTGGCCATAAATGAGCATATCAAAAGCAGGCAACGTAGTGCTGATAAATAGGTGTAACATATATATAGGGGAGGAAAAATAAGATACAATGTCGCACATAAGTCCAAATTTATGCATATTCGTCCAGGTCCTTCTATCAGATGTTATATCTTGCACATCATGCATGCTTCTGTGATATGCTAACAGTTTGAACGTTGAGAGATCAATAGTGGGTATGGGTGGATCACATACATTGTCCTGTTTGAAGAATAAACAGATGTCAAAAAATCATGAAAAGAATTATATATCACAATAAAGATAAAAATAAAAGACAAACATATAATAAAACTTTTTTTAAAAAAGATAAACAAACACACCAAAAAACTAAGTAAAAAAGGGGTGAAACGAGGGATAAGAACAAATTCCAAAAAAGAGGGCATATATAGTACTATAGACATCAGAGAAGAATTAGCAAATCAGAGAAAGGCGGCAAAGAATAGGGACTCATTTAATCCTTTCGGGGCCATGGTATCTAGGACCACGATCCACTTGGCCTCTACCTGCGCCAGAATATTTTTGTAGTCACCTCCTCTAATGCCTAAATGGACAACGTCTATACCCCGCACCATAAATGACGAGGGATCGCTCCCATGGAATTGTTTGAAATGCCGCGGGATGGTCTTGAGGAGGGAGAGATCGGTCACTGTCCTGGCCGCACAAATGTCCAGCACATGCTCACGCACACGCTTTCTAAGTTCTCTAGATGTGAGACAAATATAAATTTTTGAGCAATCACAAGTGGCATAGTAGATGACATTCCTAGTACTCAGGGCCGGTTTTAGAAAAAGTGGGGCCCTAGGCAAAAATTTAAAGTGGGGGCCCCAAATGATAACATTGCACTGTGGCCCCCATATTTAGGGGCCTTATATCGGCCAACGGGTCTGCCAGTATTAGCTGTACGCAGGGTCGTTGCTAGGGTCAACAAAGATCAGGGGCCCAAGACAAAGAGTTGCCCCCAATCCCCTCTTAATTTTTTTTTAACTCTTCAGATAAAACAGTGCTAACTCTCTTGAGAACAGATAATGTAGTAGATGTCACCTGCAGTCCTATGTAACACCACAGATAGACATAGCGTTTCAGGCTAAGACTATGTTCACATGCAGCATTTTTTCAGTAGCCAAAACCTTTTCTATTAGCAGTAAAAATGTTGCGTTCAAAACACCTGTTTTTCAGCTTGTTTTTTGGTGTTCTTCACACTTTTTTCAGCTTTTTTTTGGAGTGAGGATGTTTGGTCAGTATTTCAAATCAGCATATGTAAGCCAAAACCAGGAGGGTGAGAAACGTGTGAACACGTTGCGGATTTTGCTGTGGATCTGCAGCAGTTTTCCATGCGTTGTACAGCACCATGTAAACCTATGGAAAACAAAATCCGCAGTACACATGCTGCGGCAAATACCGAGCGGAAACGCTGCATTGTATTTTCTGCAGCATGTCAATTCTTTGTGCGGATTCTGCAGCGTTTTACACCTGTTCCTCAATAGGAATCCGCAGGTGTAAAAACGCTGTTGAAAACCGCACAAAAACCGCGGTAATTCCATGATAAATCTGCGGTAAATCTGCAGGTAAAACTGAGGGGATTTAAAAAGTGCTGCAGTTCTGAAATCCAGTCAGAAAACAAACAAGCGCCTGCAGGAGATTTCGGAAATCTCCTATGTTTTGCCGGCACTTTGAAAAGCAGCTTTTCGCCATGTTCATATGCAGAATTTTTGCAGCTTTTTCTTGTGCAAATAAGTTTATAGCATTTTACAGCACAAGCAAAAACTGAGATTTTCAGAAATCTCCTGCGCACCCTTTTATTTTCTCCTGAATTTCACAACTGCAGCCTTTTTTAAATCTAAGCGTGTCACTTCTTTCTTCTTTCTTCTTTGTCACCTTGACAAGCCAGAGATGGTATGTCACTATCCATAAGGAGAAACGATACCCCTTAGACCCCAGTCCAGAGCCTCTCACCTAGCCAAATCAGTTCTCATGCTTCGCACTGACGAGGGCCAACAGCCCGAAACACCGTGTCTGCGAATTGAGATACTGATTTGGCTTTTATCCTAAGTCATATTACACGACTCGTTAAAGGGTTGATTGTGACTTGTAGGATCGCTACTTCCAACAGGTGGCGCTATAGAGTTTAAGTCCTCTTTTTCTCAGAAGAGGCAATTTGCATATCACTTCTTTCAGGAATTTTTTTCACCCGTAGAAAGCAATGAAAGCATTTAAAAAATGCTGCAAATGTTGCAAAGTTTTTCGCTGCGTTTTTTGTGAATAACACTAACTTTATTAAACATTACTGTAGACAAAATGCAGACTGTAAAAAACAAACAGCAAAAGCTCTAAGGGTATGTGTCCACAATGAGTAAACGCTGTGGGTCGGCTGCTGTGTACTTGTGCAGCGTCCAACCCGCAGCGGCCAGATGTTACCGTGTAGTGTAGTGGATGAGATTTCAAGAAATTCCATCTCTACTATGCGTGCACTGACACCGGCACCTCACCTGCGGAGACGGACATGCGGCACGTCTGTCTAGGCTGCAACATGTCAATTTATATGGCGTAGACGCGAGTCTCCACAAGAGAAATCTCACCCCTGCAATGTATAGGACGCAGGGATTCCACACGGTTCAATGAACACATGTGGAATCACCTGTGTTCAAAAGATGGCCGCACTTTGGACGCAGCACATGTCCACTGCATCCAAAGGGCTGCCATTTCCGGATCCTCTGCACATACTCTAAAAAATGGGTGCTTTGAAAGCAGTGTTTTTACTGCAAGGTGAGCAGGCTTTGGCTGCAAAAAAAAAAAATGCACCAAAAACGCTGATTCCTGCACACCTGTACTATATATGTGTATAGTTTACCCTTATTGTTTCACGTGGGAATTCATTTATTTCTATATAATAAATGCCCTGATTCAGCAGACAATATCCCTGTCTTGTGTCATCCAGACAGTAGTGACAGGAGGTCGCACTGTCAGACTACAAGCAGTGACTGTGGTCAGAGCCTATGCTGATCCCTGCTGTATGTGACTGTGAAACCTGATCCTACAGCAAACAGCACAGAGCTCCGGGACCACATGAGTAAATCACAGCACTGAGGGGGTCTCAAGGGGGGTTTGGGAGAGACGCCACTGCTGTACACCCTCTGGGCACTTCATACAGGGGCTGCAGAGGTAGGGGGCCCCCTTTCTAGGTGGGGGTCCCAGCCAGGCGTCTGCCTGTGCCAAACACCGCCCCTGCTAATACTACATGATATACGATGTCTGATATCAAATTGCTTTTTACCATTTGATGAGCTAAATGTAGTACAGCGCAGGACATTTGTGCAGGCAAGACAGTGACCGCAGGAAATGGACCCAAGATTAGGGCCTTTTGAGCCAAACGGGTTAGAGAGGGTTGGAGTGTAATGGCTATCAACCAATAAATCCTTGAAATTCTTTGCCCTTTTGGCGGTCATAGTGGGGCCAGGACCAAGTGATGTATTTAGACACGGTTCAGCACCTAAGATGGGCCAGTGTCTTTTGAGTATCGTTCTCATCTCCTCCCATTCATGATTGAACGTGGAAATAAATCTTATAGGCCCATTGTTGGTGATCCGTTCTCTGGTCCTAGAGGACTTCAAAAGGTCACCGCGTGGAGTAGCTCTGGCTCGCTGATAACCATGCCTGACACATATATTAGAATAGCCGCGTGCTGAAAACCTTGATTTAAGGTCAAGGGCCTGATTTTCAAATTTGGCATCAGAGGAACAAATCCGCCTCATCCTTAAGAACTGCCCAACCGGGACAGCCCTAATTGTAGATGGAGTGTGAGCTGAGGACGCATGAATTAGTGCATTGACGGATGTAGGTTTTCGGTATACATCAGTCTGAATGCAACCGACACTATCAACCTCAAAAGTGACATCCAGAAAATTCACTTTTTTAACATCATATGTATACGTAAGATGGATATTTATTTAATTTGAATTCAGCGTCCCCATAAACTCCTCGAGCTGCCGCACCGTCCCGTCCCTGGTAATGGTAACCAAACTTTGGAATAAAGTTCAGGTCGGGTACCAGAAGCTGAAGTTCCATGGGTCCGCTTATCCCTAGTCATTAGCAATCATGGCAGCTAAGTAGATAGACAGGGAAGACGTTTTCTTGTTCAGCTTATCTGCCCATCATGAATGGATCCAATCATAAAAGTACATTTTGGAATATGATCAGATTCAGGTTTTTTTTTTACCTCATTGTTATGTACCTCAAAAGATTAAGATTTTTTTTATAGAATGAGATCTTGAATCATTACGTAGAATTGGTAGTAACATATCCATAGGGGTACAAACAATATCTCTAGAATTAATATACCGTATTTTTCGGATTATAAGACGCACCCCAAATTTTGAGGAGAAAAATAAGAAAAAAATTTTTTTTAATAAAATGGTGGTGCTTCTTATAATCCATGCGTCTTATTGCTTACCGGGGTGGTGGGTGCGGTGAAGTGGGGTCCCAGGGTCGCTGCTGGAGGAGTCAGGAGCAGGGTGATGCTGCAGGCCTGCAGGCTTAAGGGGTGCTCCGATGTGAGGCACGCTGGTGCGGGGGTCTTGTGCATGTCCGGTGCTGCCGCCTGGTGTCTCCGGGTGCCCGACGGTTGATTTCAGCGCTGAGCTCTCATCTCTCGAGATCTCGTTCCCGAGATCACATCTGTACATGCGCTGCCCCCGGCGGCGGCCATATTCCCGGAGTCCACCGCACATGCACAGGGAACCGTGGAATTGCCGAGGCTCTGGCCTGTCGCAAAATGTCGGCAGAGCCCCGGGCAGCACCAGACACCCACACAGCACCGCTTGGCACCGGAGACACCCGCAGCATCGGCAAGCAACCGCTGGGCACCCAGAGACACCCGGACACCACCTCATCCCAGCCTGCGGCCTACACCCACGGTATTGGTAAGGCATGTCCGCTTTGTAAGACGCACCCCCCCATTTTCCCTCCAACTTTGGGAGAAAAAAGTGCGTCTTACAAAGCGAAAAATACGGTACATAGACTTGTCTATGTCAAGACATAAAGCAGCGCCAAAAATATGTAACTTGTGCAATTTATGCATCCATCTGTTATTTTGTTATAGGTAGTCACAGACAAACATGGAACAAGAAATTCCGTTTAGAATATTTCCTCTGCCAAGGATAAGCAGCAGCCATATCTCTGCAGTTAAACCTCAAGCGGTGGTGGAAAACACTTCAAGTTATCAGGTAATTAATCTATGAAGAAGTTTTATGTTATCATTTTCTCACATATTACGTGGGCTTCATCTGGGTTCTTCGGTTTCCTCCCACATTTCAAAGACATACTGATAGGGAATTTAGATTGTGAGCCCCAATGGAGAGGTATGAGGTATTGCCGCAGGGTCTCTTAGGGCCGGAGGCCGGGACATGACTCCTCCGTCGGAAATGGCGCATGCATATAGCGCACTTCAGGTGCCATTTTGTAAGTTACGCATCCGGGCCAGTAAATGGGACGCAGGATAGGCACAGCACAGGACAGAATGGGGGCGCAGGATGGGAGCAGCACATGACAGAATGGGGGCACAGAATGGGGGCGCAGGATGGGAGCAGCACATTACAGAAGGGGGGCACAGGATGGGAGCAGCACATGACAGAATGGGGGCACAGGATGGGAGCAGCACATTACAGAATGCGGTGCAGGATGGGAGCAGCACATGACAGAATGGGGGAGCAGGATGGGAGCAGCACATGACAGAATGGGGGCGCAGGATGGAAGCAGCGCATGACAGCATGGGGGTGCATGATGGGAGCAGCACATGACAGCATGGGGGTGCAGGATGGGAGCAGCACATGACATAATGGGAGTGCAGGATGGGAGCACCACATGACAGGATGGGAGCGCAGGATGGGAGCACCACATGACAGGATTGGGGCGCAGGATGGGAGCACATGACAGGATTGGGGCGTAGGATGGGAGCACATGACAGGATGAGAGCACAGGAAGAGAGTATCACATGACAAGATGGAGGCGCACAAAACAGGATGAGGGCGCAGGATGGGGGCTGCACATGACAGGAAGGGGCGCAGGATGGGAGCAGCATATAACAGGATGGGGGCGCAAGATGGTAGCAGCACATGACAAGATTAGGGCGCAGGACGGAAGCAGCACATACCAGGATGGAGACCATATACCAATATAAATGCTCGCTACCCAGACGTAGAACGGGTTCAATAGCTAGTATACATACACTCACTGGCCACTTTATTAGGTACACCTGTCCAACTTCTTGTTAACACTTAATTTCTAATCAGCCAATCACATGGCGGCAACTCAGTGCATTTAGGCATGTAGACATGGTCAAGACAATCTCCTGCAGTTCAAACCGAGCATCAGTATGGGGAAGAAAGGTGATTTGAGTGCCTTTGAACGTGGCATGGTTGTTGGTGCCAGAAGGGCTGGTCTGAGTATTTCAGAAACTGCTGATCTACTGGGATTTTCACGCACAACCATCTCTAGGGTTTACAGAGAATGGTCCGAAAAAGAAAAAAAATTCAGTGAGCGGCAGTTCTGTGGGCGGAAATGCCTTGTTGATGCCAGAGGTCAGAGGAGAATGGGCAGACTGGTTCGAGCTGATAGAAAGGCAACAGTGACTCAAATCGCCACCCGTTACAACCAAGGTAGGCCTAAGAGCATCTCTGAACGCACAGTGCGTCGAACTTTGAGGCAGATGGGCTACAGCAGCAGAAGACCACACCGGGTACCACTCCTTTCAGCTAAGAACAGGAAACTGAGGCTACAATTTGTACAAGCTCATCGAAATTGGACAGTAGAAGATTGGAAAAACGTTGCTTGGTCTGATGAGTCTCGATTTCTGCTGCGACATTCGGATGGTAGGGTCAGAATTTGGCGTAAACAACATGAAAGCATGGATCCATCCTGCCTTGTATGGAGCATCTTTGGGATGTGCAGCCGACAAATCTGCGGCAACTGTGTGATGCCATCATGTCAATATGGACCAAAATCTCTGAGGAATGCTTCCAGCACCTTGTTGAATCTATGCCACGAAGAATTGAGGCAGTTCTGAAGGCAAAAGGGGGTCCAACCCGTTACTAGCATGGTGTACCTAATAAAGTGGCCGGTGAGTGTATATATATAGTCATGGCCAAAAGTATTCACACCCCTGCAATTCTGTCAGATAATACTCAGCTTCTTCCTGAAAATGATTGCAAACACAAATTCTTTGGTATTATTATCTTCATTTAATTTGTCTTATATGAAAAAAAAAAATTGTCCTAAAGCCAAATTAGATATAATTCCACACCAAACATAAATAAGGGGGTGGACAAAAGTATTGGCACCTTTTGAAAAATCATGTGATGCTTCTCTAATTTGTGTAATTAACAGCACCTGTAACTTAACTGTGGCACCTAACAGGTGTTGGCAATAACTGAATCACACTTGCAGCCAGTTGACATGGATTAAAGTTGACTCAACCTCTGTCCTGTGTCCTTGTGTACCACATTGAGCATGGAGAAAAGAAAGAAGACCAAAGAACTGTCTGAGGACTTGAGAAACCAAATTGTGAGGAAGCATGAGCAATCTCAAGGCTACAAGTCCATCTCCAAAGACCTGAATGTTCCTGTGTCTACCGTGCGCAGTGTCATCAAGAAGTTTAAAGCCCATGGCACTGTGGCTAACCTCCCTAGATGTGGACGGAAAAGAAAAATTGACAAGAGATTTCAACACAAGATTGTGCGGATGTTGGATAAAGAACCTCAACTAACATCCAAACAAGTTCAAGCTGCCCTGCAGTCCGAGGGTACAACAGTGTCAACCCGTACTATCCGTCGGCGTCTGAATGAAAAGGGACTGTATGGTAGGAGACCCAGGAAGACCCCACTTCTTACCCCGAGACATAAAAAAGCCAGGCTGGAGTTTGCCAAAACTTACCTGAAAAAGCCTAAAACGTTTTGGAAGAATGTTCTCTGGTCAGATGAGACAAAAGTAGAGCTTTTTGGGCAAAGGCATCAACATAGAGTTTACAGGAGAAAAAAAGAGGCATTCAAAGAAAAGAACATGGTTCCTACAGTCAAACATGGCGGAGGTTCCCTGATGTTTTGGGGTTGCTTTGCTGCCTCTGGCACTGGACTGCTTGACCGTGTGCATGGCATTATGAAATCTGAAGACTACCAACAAATTTTGCAGCATAATGTAGGGCCCAGTGTGAGAAAGCTGGGTCTCCCTCAGAGGTCATGGGTCTTCCAGCAGGACAATGACCCAAAACACACTTCAAAAAGCACTACAAAATGGTTTGAGAGAAAGCACTGGAGACTTCTAAGGTGGCCAGCAATGAGTCCAGACCTGAATCCCATAGAACACCTGTGGAGAGATCTAAAAATGGCAGTTTGGAGAAGGCACCCTTCAAATATCAGGGACCTGGAGCAGTTTGCCAAAAAAGAATGGTCTAAAATTCCAGCAGAGCATTGTAAGAAACTCATTGATGGTTACCGGAAGCGGTTGGTCGCAGTTATTTTGGCTAAAGGTTGTGCAACCAAGTATTAGGCTGAGGGTGCCAATACTTTTGTCTGGCCCATTTCTGGAGTTTTGTGTGAAATGATCAATGTTTTGCTTTTTGCTTCATTCTCTTTTGTGTTTTTTCATTTAAGACAAATTAAATGAAGATAATAATAACAAAGAATTTGTGATTGCAATCATTTTCAGGAAGAAACTGAGTATTATCTGACAGAATTGCAGGGGTGTCAATACTTTGGCCATGACTGTATATACTGTATATATATATATATATATACACACACACAATACAAAGGTGACATTAACCCCCAAACTATTACTCCACTTGCCACCACTACAGGGCAAGAGGGAAGAGCGAGGCTAAGTGCCGGAGTTGGCACATTTTACAGATGCGCTGAGCTGAGTGCTGATGTTTTAGCCAGGGGGGCCAATATCCATGGTCCCTTCCTAGGCTTTTAATATCAGCCCACAGCTGTCTGCATAGCCTTTGCTGGTTATTAATTACTAGATGGTGGCCCGATTCTAACGCATCGGGTATTCTACAATATGTATGTAGTTTATTTATGAAGTTTTCAGAATAATGCAATTTATACACAGGATTCGGCCGGCCGCGACCAATTAGCGAAGTGTGGTTCAAATTGCATGCCAATTCGCGGCCGGACTGCACCTGTCGCTGATTGTTCGTGTCCGGATGGGCGTGACCAATCAGTGAAGCCAGGGCATGCTTCAGGTTTTTGAGGGCCCCTGGCGAAAGAGTCTCAGTGGGCCCCCCTCTTTAACACATACCTTCTCATGTACAGCATCATGGAATTAATGATGCTATATAAATAAATAATAATAATAACATACCACAATTCATGATGCACAGACACAGCAGAGAAATATAGCACAGCCAAGTAGCATATAACAGTCCACGTAGCATATAACACAGCCCACGTAGCATATAGCACAGGCCACGTAGTATATAACACAGCCCACGTAGCATATAGCACAGCCCGCGTAGCACATAGCACAGCCACATAGCATATAACACAGCCACGTAGTATATAACAGCCCACGTAGCATATAACACAGCCCACGTAGTATATAGCACAGTCACGTAGTATATAGCACAGCCCACGTAGTATATAGCACAGCCCACATAGTATATAGCACAGCCCACGCAGTATATAACACAGCCCACACAGTGTATAACACAGCCCTCGTAGTATATAGCACAGCCCACGTAGTATGTAACACAGCCCACGTAGTATGTAACACAGCCCACGTAGTATGTAACACAGCCCACGTAGTATATAACACAGCCACGTAGTATATAGCACAGCCACGTAGTATATTGCCCAGCCATGTATATTGCACAGCTATGTAGTATATAGCACCGCCCACGTAGTATATAGCACCGCCCACGTAGTATATAACACAGCCCACGTACTATATAGCACAGCTCACGCAGTATATAACAGTCACGTAGTATATTGCACAGCCACGTAGTATATAGCACAGCCCACGTAGTATATAACACAGCCCACGTAGTATATAGCACAGCCCACGTAGTATATAGCACAGCTCACGCAGTATATAACGCAGCCACATAATATATTGCACAGCCACGTAGTATATAACACAGCCCACGTAGTATATATCACATAGACATAGTATATAACACAGCCCACGCAGTATATAACACAGCCCATGTAGTATATAACACAGCCCATGCAGTGTATAACACAGCCCACGTAATATATAGCAATGTGGGCACCATATCCCTGTTAAAAAAAGAATTAAAATAAAAAAATAGTTATATACTCACCTTCCGGCAGCCCCCAGATCCAGGCCAGGCGTTTAGCGATGCTCCTCACAACGCTCCGGTCCCAAGAATGCATTGCGGTCTCGCGAGATGATGACGTAGCACTCTCGCGAGACCGCTATGTGATCATCTCGCAAGACTGCAATGCATGGACCGGAACGTCGCGAGGAGCGGGAAAGGCACCGGAAGGTGAGAATATAATGATCTTTTATTTTTTTTATTATTTTTAACATTAGATCTTTTTACTATTGATCTTGCATAGGCAGCATCAATAGTAAAAAGTTGGTGACACAGGGTTAATAGCAGCGTTAACGGACTGCATTACACCGCGGCATAACGCGTTGTAACGCAGCCATTAACCCTGTGTGAGCGCTGACTGGAGGGGAGTATGGAGGGGGCACTGACGGAGAGTAGGAAGAGGCAAATTCACGGCCGGACTGTGCACGTCGCTGATTGGTCTCGACCTGCCTGCCGTGACCAACCAGCGACGCGGGATTTCCGTTACAGACAGACAGACAAACAGATGGAAGTGACCCTTAGACGATTATATAGACAGATAGGGGGACCTCACGTCACTTTTTTGGGGGGTCGCCTATTTTAATAGTCAGTAAAGGCTAAGTATGCAGCTGTGAGCTTATATGAACAGTCTGGGAAGCTCCATGGGTATTACCCTCATCTCAGGCTATAAACATCTGCCCCCAGTCACTGGCTTTCCCTCTGCTGGTTTTGAAAATTGTGCTGGAGCCCACGCCCTTTTTTTTCTCAAAATAATATTTTATTAACCCCTTTACCCCCAAGGGTGGTTTGCATGTTAATGACCGGGCCAATTTTTACAATTCTGACCGCTGTCCCTTTATGAGGTTATAACTCTGGAACGCTTGCATGGATCCCGGTGATTCTGACATTGTTTTCTTGTGACATATTGTACGTCATGTTAGTGGTAAAATTTCTTTGACATTACTTGTGTTTATTTGTGAAAAAAATGAAAATTCGGCAAAGAGTTTGAAAATTTTGCAATTTTCCAACTTTGAATTTTCGTGCCCTTAAATCACAGAAATATGTCACATAAAATACTTAATAAGTAACATTTCCCACATGTCTACTTTACAACAGCACAATTTTGGAACCAAATTTTTTTTTAATTAGGGAGTTGACCAGCAATTTCTCATTTTTGCACCACCATTTTTTAGGGACCACATCACATTATTTTTTCAATTCTTTATGATTTTTAACAAAAAGTTACATGTGACTCACATCATAACATAACTTATAAGGAGACATTGCATGTGAATACAAGTGAGTTTAAATATATCTAAAAAGACAATATGATAAACCAACCAAAACAAAAACAGAAGAACCGGTGTCACTATAATCCAACAATGGCGTAAGACCAACATGTATGTACCAAATTACTGCCAGATTTTAATTTGTAAGACAAATTTTGTCATCAGGATGAAGTTAATAAATTTTGTTTACTGACAACGAAACAGGAAAGGGAGACCTCGTCACTTTAGTACTGAAGGGGAACGACCCCAAAATGGGCCCAGACACCATAATAAATTATAAAAAGTGAAATAGTAAAATAGTAAAAGTTGCGGCCAGATGATCTAATCCTTTCCAGTCCAGTTTGTCCAAGGGGACCATGTCTTTAGGAAATGGTCATGTGAGAGAGTCTTCCAACTTGTCAATTCTTCTAGGCGAAAAATATCCCTAAGCTTCTCTATCCAGTACCCCAGGAATGGTGGGGTTGTTTGCTTCCATTTCAAAGCAATCAAATGTTTTGCAGCTCCCAGCAGGAGAGGCGGGAGATCATGTTTGTTAGGTTTAAAATTTGGTGTGGGAAGGGACAAGAGTACTTCTGGAGCATTTAGGTCCGTTTTCAGAACTCCCATGGCCCTCATAGATTTGTTGATTTGATGCCAGAAATACTGGAGTTTCCGACAAGACCAAAAAAATGTAAGTTAGTGTACCCCTAGATGACTTACATCTCCAGCAAAGTGGAGAATCAGCTAGGCCTAAATGAAAGAGTCTCTCCTGGGTAAAATACCATCGTGAAAGTATTTTATATGCAGATTGTTGGTGTAAAATGCATCTAGAAAAGCCATGGGAGTTCGAACAAATCCTCTGTATGTCTTGAGATGATAAGGAAATTCCAAGTTCAATGTCCCAAGAGTGAAGAAATATTGGTTTCGTATTAATTTTAGAGCTTAGGAGATTAACATAGACTTTTGATAATAGCCTCGAGATAGGTGGTTTGATTTTGATCAATAAGTCCAACCAAAGCCACTCAGGAGGTGGAGTGGGTAATGTTTTGATTCGTGTCATAAAATGTGACACGTGTATCTGTTGAATAAAATTACGTGGATGCTTTGAAGCATCTAAGGGCCATGAATTATTACAGGGGATCTTATTATTTAGTAGATGAGAGATTGGTTTATTCGGGAGAGATGACTAAATACAGTAGGGGTCTGTGAAATCCGAGTCAAAAATGTAAGGGATCAGGCCAATTGGGATTTTATCTAGGAAGAGGACAGAAGGTGGGTGGTTTGGTATCAATGAGCATTTAATTTGAATAGTCGTGGAGAGAATTTCATTAAAGCTAACTTTTGAAATAGGGTGATTGGTCCATTTGAATTTTCCCAAATCCTGGCCAAATAATTGTATTTCAATATGTGCTTGCGCATTTTGGTGAGTTAATTTTATCCATCTGGCTATATGTATAGCATGATAATAAGATATAAGATCCGGAAGGCCCAGACCCCCAAGTTGCTTCGGTAAGATAAGTGTCTTAAAAGGTAATATAGCTTTTTTAGATTTCCAGATAAATTTTGAGATAATTTTGTTTAGTATGTTAAAGAAATATTTCGGGAGTGAAATAGGAACCATGTTCATTACATAAAGCATTTTGGGTAGGATATACGACTTGAATATATTAACTCTACCTATCCAAGATAGAAAGGGTAAATCAAAAGAAGTGAGCAATTTTATAATGTTTTCCAGGAGAGGGGTAAAATTATGTAGGAAAAGAGAACTTGGATCCCCAAATATTTAATTTTATCATTATGACATTTAAATGGCATAGAGTTTTTAAGTAAGTGGATGTCTGACCTTTTTGCTGATATATTGAGGGCTTCAGACTTATCAAGATTGATCTTAAAGTTGGATAGTTCCCCGAAAAATGGGAAGGTCTGCAACAGCTTTGGAAAAGCGGTCTTCGGGTTGGAAATCAACAATAAGGGGTCGTCTGCAAAGACTGTCGCTTTTACTTGTAATTGGTTGATTCTAACTCCCCTAATATCACTATCCTGCCTAATATATTGTATAAGTGTCTCCATGACCAAAATAAATAGGGAAGGGGAGAGAGGACAACCCTGCCTGGTACCATTGCATATCTTAAAGGACTCTGATAAAATTCCATTAACTCTAACTTTAGCCTTAGGTTGAGCATATAAGGACATTATAGCTTCAATTAAGGTAGCAGAGAAGGCGAATTTCTGCAGGACACAAACCAAGAAGTGCCAGCTTATACGGTCAAAAGCCTTCTCGTCGTCAGTAGAAAGAATTGCGAGTGGCTGATGAGTATGTTTCGCATAGGAGATGGCCTGCAGAATCCTAGTGGAATTATCTTTGCCCTCTTTGTTATGTACAAACCCAGCTTGGTCGGGATGGACCAAATCTGCCAGGACTAGATTAATCCTAGTTGCCAAGAGCTTAGCCCACAATTTAACGTCTGTATTAAGCAATGATGTACGGCGGTAACTACTACACAGGGTGTCGTCTTTCCCCTTCTTAGGAATAATTGTGATATAGGCTTCTAAAGTCTGGGGAGGAGGGGTTGTACCTTGAAGAAAGGAGTTGAAGAGTTCAACCATGCGCGGGATTAAAACATCTGCACATTTTTTGTAGTAAATGATGGGAAAACCATCTGGACCCGGGGATTTCCCGTTCGGGATTGCCACTAAAATATCTGTCACCTCCTCGGTCGTAACTTCCTTCAAGAGCATAGCTTGACCCAAAGGGGAAATCCCAGGTAGAGAAAGTGAGGTAAGAAAATTGTGAATGCTCTGTGAAGCCTTATGGGGGTCTGCCATGGAAACAGGAGTAACTAGATTATACAGTGAGTGGTAATAGTTCTGAAAAGCTTTAGCTTCGCTAATTCTAACATTTCCGTTTAAGCGAATCTGCTTTATAAAATATTTTTCCTTTTGTTTTTTTAAGCATTCTGGAAGTAAGTTTACTACCTTTGTTGCCGTGCATATAGATTTTTTGTTTACATCGTGCAAACATTTATAAGGGTATGTGCACACGTTCAGGTTTTTTTGCGTTTTTTCACGATAAAAACGCTATAAAAACTCATTAAAAACGCATGCATTATGCATTCTATCATTTAGAATGCATTCTGCATGTTTTGTGCACATGGTGCGTTTTTTTCCGCGGAAAAAAACGCATCGCGGTAAAAAAAGCAGCATGTTCATTAATTTTGCGGATTTTCTGTGTTTTTCCCGCAATTCTATGCATTTGGAAAAAACGCATGAAAAAACGCACAAAACACGAAACAAAACGCATGTGGATTTCTGGCAGAAATGTCCGGTTTTTGTCAGGAAAATTTCTGCTAGAAATCCTGAAGTGTGCACATAAACTTAATGTTTAGTAAATCCTAAAGTTTACCACTCAGGGAGCACAGGTCAGCTAAGGTACGTTCAGACCTGTCTTTCTTGTGAAACCCTTCCATCACTCTAATTTGATGTAAGAGAGAGGAAATTTCTTTATCTCTCTCTCGTTTAATGTGGGCGCTTAATGCTATTAGTTCACCTCTGAGGACTGCCTTATGGGTTTCCCAAATAATAGGAGTAGTGGCCTTTTCCAATATATTTTCTGTAAAGAATCTAACAATAGAAACTTTTAATTGGGATATATGGTTCGTATTATCTAAAATTGATTCACTTAGTCGCCACATCAGGACAGCTCGGGGGAGGGAGGTGATATGTAATTTCAGAAAGATTGGTGCGTGATCTGAGATTATGATAGAGCCTGTTGAAGTGTCTTCAATTAGTGTGATAGATGGAGATTGCATCAATATATAATCTAATCTTTGGTAAGAGTCATGTGGCGTTGAATAAAAGTTATAGTCTTTTGCAGTAGGGTGCAAGATTCTCCATGGATCTATCAGGTTTAGTGAGTTAAGGTTGTGTTGGATGTTTTTCCTCTCATTTAATGGTATTGCAGACTTTTTATTTGATGTATCAAGGTGCGGATTTAATGTTAAAGGGAGGGTGCCGTGATTTTAGTTTTTGTATTAATAATTATTGATTATACAATCAATTATTTTTAATACAAAAGTAAATGTACCTCTTTCATACTTTTTTATTTATTCACTTTTACATTCACCACTGGAGGCCGCCATTTTCATTAGTGTGGGTGTAAGTGTCTGGGCACGACACTTGCACACCTCACTTACGGCAGCCATGTACATAGGAGACTGCAGTCGGGCCCCGACCGCATCTCTTTCATTGAGGCCGCTCCTCCTGCCTCTCAGCTGTGACTTGGCCACGCCCACTGAGCTGCCACGTCACAGCTGTGAGAGGAGATCGCGGCCATTTTGTTTATTTCCCTCTGCCATCGCACACACAGCTCAGTGCGTGCGATGGCAGAAGCTGCTGCTGGGAGAAGCTGCTGCCGAGGATCCAGGGTAAGTATCTGCAGCGAGGAGCTGTGATTGCAGCCTGTACTTAGTATTACATTACAGGCTGCAATCACTGCCGACCTGTTTAGAGCACAGCAGGGAGATCGTCACACTGCTCTGCCCTGAACATGACTCGGCACTTCCTGGTAGAGGAAAGAAGGTAAGTACAGCGTTTTTATTTTCTTATGCATCTACCACTGCTACCAGCCCCTATATAGCACCTAGCACTGCTGCCTGCCTCTGTATACCACTGCCTGCCTGCCTCTGTATACCACTGCCTGCCTCTGTATACCACTGCCTGCCTGCCTCTGTATACCACTGCTTGCCTCTGTATACCACTGCCTGCCTCTGTATACCACTGTCTGCCTGCCTCTGTATACCACTGTCTGCCTGCCTCTGTATACCACTGTCTGCCTGCCTCTGTATACCACTGTCTGCCTGCCTCTGTATACCACTGTCTGCCTGCCTCTGTATACCACTGCCTGCCTGCCTCTGTATACCACTGCCTGCCTCTGTATACCACTGTCTGCCTGCCTCTGTATACCACTGTCTGCCTGCCTCTGTATACCACTGTCTGCCTGCCTCTGTATACCACTGTCTGCCTGCCTCTGTATACCACTGTCTGCCTGCCTCTGTATACCACTGTCTGCCTCTATATACACCTACCACTGCTACCTCTGTCCTGGGTAGCTAATCCTGTCCCGTGTACTGTGTCCTCAGCAGTCAGTATCACACAGGACAGGATTAGATACACGGCTCAGCAGTCGGTATCACACAGGACAGGATTAGATACACGGCTCAGCCGTCGGTATCACACAGGACAGGATTAGATACACGGCTCAGCAGTCAGTATCTAATCCTCTCCTATGCACTCCTCTCCCCCCCGCGTGTCTTTCCTCAATGTGGTTTATTATTTTTGTTGTGGGAGATGAGGGAGTTGAGGATTATGCGTTCGGTATGGTTTAAAAAAGATTAATAAAGGACTTTATTCTGGCCGAGTCTTTATTTACAATACAACTATAGGATTAGTAATGAATGGGTGCCTTATAGACGCCTCTCCATTACTAAGCCGTGGGCTTGATGTCACCGGACAATATGAAGGTGACATTAACCCCACAAATATGAACCCCACTTGCTACCGCTACAGGGCAAGTGGAAATTGCCAGGCAAAGCGCCAGAAAAGGCGCATGTAAAAGGCGGCTGAGAGCTGATGTTTTTAGCCTGGGGGGGGACAGTATCCATGGCCCCTTCCTAGGCTATTAATGTCAGCCCGCAGCTGTCTGCATAATATTTGATGGTTATTAATTATAGGGGGCCCCACGTCTTTTTTTGGGGGGTGTCCCCCATTTTAATAGCCAGTAAAGGCTGCAAGTACAGTTGGGAGCGTGTGAGTGTGAGCACACCCTCCCACCCACAGACCAGTACACTGCTCTCCTGAAATACTGTGCTCCTGTCACCCTGCTCCTTCCACCATACGTCACTCACCTCCCTAGAGCAGCACAATACCATATGGATCACGTATAATGCCGCTATATATATATATATATATATATATATATATATATATATATATATATATATTCACATAATACTCCCATAAAGACCACACATTATGCCAGGATATTATAATATATATATATAATATCACACATTATGCCGCCAAGTATTGTGTGATCTATGTGACGGTATTATATGAGATCTATATGGCAATATTATGTTTGATCAGTGTTGTGGAATGATGTAAAAACTATATGACGGTGGTATATGAGAACAATATTGTGGGATTATGTGTGATCTATGTGGCGGTACTAGGTGAGAATTATATGGCGGTATAATGTGTGATCTATATGGTGGTATTATGTGAGAACTGTATGACAGTATTGTGTGATCTATTTGATAGTATTGTGTGTGATGTATATGGCGGTATTATGTGTGATCTATATGGCGGTATTATGTGAGAACACTATGGCAGTATTATCTTCAGAAAGTGGACCCATTCTATGGTGGTTCTGGCTGAGCACCTGCACGTGGGTCTGGGGTAATAGAGGGGGCAGCATGACCTCCAGTTAGGTGCAGTCAGGGCTGGTGAGGCAGCTGAAGAGTGGGGTCTCATTTTTATCGTTACTATAAGGCTACATTTCCTTCCCAGCATCACCCCGGACTGCGCCTGACGTCTCGCTTTCACACATCGCCAGGACAGGATGGAGAAGACAGGATCTGAGGAGGGGAATGGGATCTGCATGCAAAGTCTGGATCAGAACAGGCCATCAATCTGCAGAAATGTTTCCTGGATTTCTGTGGAGCAGACGGTCCATCCATGTGTATAAAAGACAGCGCTCTATGTGCATACAATCCCTGGCTGCTCCGCGCACTGAACATGGTGCCCCTCCATAGACCAACACACTGCTCTCCTGAAATACTCTGTGCTGCTGTCACCCTGCTCCCTCCACCACATATCTCCCAGAATCCTTGCTGCCTGCCATCCTCGGTGACTGTCTACTTGTCAGTATAAGGCTGCCGTCACACATTCATTATTTGGTCAGTATTTTACCTCAGTATTTGTAAGCCAAAACCAGGAGCGGGAGATAAATGCAGACGTGGTGCATATGTTTCTGTTATACTTTTCCTCTAATTGTTCCACTCCTGGTTTTGGCTTACAAATACTGAGGTAAAATACTGACCAAATACTGCTAGTGTGACGGCAGCCTTATTCTGCAGTCACCAACAAAATGGCTGCTCACTGGGTTCCTGAATATCATCCTCTCATCCCTTAGCAGACACCCAGAAGGGAAGGAGAGGAGACATCACACACGTCAGCAGACTCCACCCATAATTACTGCAGTGCAGTAATGTGAGCTAGTTGTACACTAGGTTTTTCTGAAATTTCAGCAGCTGCTCCCCCTAGTGTTTAAAAGTGGAAATTCCAAAACTTTTCAAATTATTTTTCATATTTTACTAAATTATAAACAAATGAAAATATTTTTTAAGAAAATTTAAACATTAATTCTTTACATTTTTACAATTGCTGTAAAAAATTTTTTTTTTATGGCACCTTCCCTTTAAGTAAAAAAACCCTCTTTAAACAGAGCTAATGTGTCTAAAGCCGAAGATAACCAACGCGCTTGTCCCTTGTTAGGGGCGTATAGATTCCCAAATGTGATCATGGTGTTGGCTAAAAATCCTTTCACGAAGATATATCTTCCTTCTACATCTGCTAGAGAGTCCTTTAGAGTGAAGGGCAATCCTTTTTTAAAAGCGATGCTAGCACCCTTCGTTGCTGAGGAAGAGCAACTATTGAACCAAATAGGGTAACGAGAGAATAAAGTGTTAGGGGCTCTGCCTAACTTAAAGTGTGTTTCTTGGAGGAAAAGAATCTGTGCACCATTTTTTCGTAGTAATGTAAGTATTTGACTACTCTTTGAAGGAATATTAATATCTTTTACATTAAATGAGGCCACAGTGATCGAGTCTCCCTGGTTCTTGATAGGTCTTGACGCCAGAAGTGTGCACCTGAGGTAGAATAACAAATTAGAAAGCATAGAACTATATATAAAAACATTCTCATCTTCGGCAGGGGGGGGAGAATAAGAAACCCCAACATTGAAGACGAGACATAGTTGACCCAAACAGCAATCTAAGAAGGTTAAACGGAACATGCAACTCGAGAAATCTCTCACGTGAATTTAAACTCAGCTAACTGACCTCCACCCCTCTTCCACCCTCTAAGATAAAAACATTAATAAACAATAAACAATGCAGTTACTAATGGGGTGAAAGTAGAGGCGAGAGGTCTCCGGATCTTTGTCTAAATCCAATGAACCTCGATAGGTTCCCACTCTAGCAAATAAAACTCTAACTCTAAGGCGAGTTCAAATCTGACAGAAAAGAAAGAAAAACCACAGAGTCTACTCATGTAAGATGCCGTTTGAAAGAATTTTTCTTGGCCCTTGGAGAAGTGGATTTCTTCTTTGTGGACCACTCTGTTTGCTTGTCAAGTTTCAGAATGTCTAGACCAAGATCCATAGGCATCCAAGAAGTGACTTGGACAGAGTGGAGGGAGAGAGGTCTTGAAAAATTTGAAAGTTTGAATCCCCATACGTCAATGGGGATTTCTCTCTGGCCCCTGCTAAAATTGCTGCAGTATCAAGGTAATTGAGAAGACCACAGAAATTTTTGGGCTTTGCTAATTTTTATCGCCGTTTCATTGCTAAGGCTAGGTTCACATTGCGTTAGGGCAATCCGTTTAGCGCTAGCGGATTGCGCTAACGCAATGTTTTTGTAGGGGCCGCATTTAGGGGTCACGCTAACATCCCCGCTCTCGCAGATCCCCGATCTGCGAGAGCGGGGAACGGACCTCGGGCGCGCCGCGGACGCTGCAAGCAGCGTCCGAGGCGCGCTACAAAAGAACGGCACATCGCTAGCGCGAGCCGAAAAAGGCACGCGCCAGCGATGCTCTACAGGCGAAATTTACATTGCTGTCAATGGGTGCACTAACGGACCCATTGCACGGCGTTAATTGCGACATTTTCACCGTGCAACGCTGTCTGTTAGCGATCACCCACTAACACAATGTGAACCTAGCCTAACTTCTCCAGTGTGGTTAAACTCCTGACCGATTTGACGAAAAAGGGCGCTGATGTGACGAATTGGTCCTCTGCGGCTGTTTCTGCCTTTCAGGAGCTTAAACGCCGATTTACTTCCGCTCCGGTGTTGCGTCAGCCAGATGTTTCTCTTCCATTTCAGGTTGAGGTTGACACTTCTGAGATTGGGGCAGGGGCCGTTTTGTCTCAGAGGAATTCTGATGGTTCCTTGATGAAACCATGTGCCTTCTTTTCCCGAAAGTTTTCGCCTGCTGAACGTAATTATGATGTCGGCAATCGGGAATTGTTGGCTATGAAGTGGGCGTTCGAGGAATGGCGACATTGGCTTGAGGGAGCCAAGCATCGCATTGTGGTTTTGACCGATCATAAAAATCTGATTTACCTCGAGTCTGCCAAGCGGCTGAATCCTAGACAAGCTCGATAGTCTTTGTTTTTCTCCCGTTTTGATTTTGTGGTCTCGTATCTTCCGGGTTGTAAGAATATTAAAGCTGATGCCCTCTCTAGGAGCTTTTTGCCTGATTCTCCGGAGGTCCTTGAAGCGGTCGGCATTCTAAAGGAAGGGGTGGTTCTTTCTGCCATCTCCCCTGATCTACGACGGGTCCTTCAGGAATTTCAGGCTGACAAACCTGACCGCTGTCCAGTGGGGAAACTGTTCGTTCCTGATAAATGGACTAGTAGGGTGATTTCGGAGGTTCATTGTTCTGTGTTGGCTGGTCATCCTGGTATTTTTGGTACCAGAGATTTGGTTGGTAGGTCTTTTTGGTGGCCTTTGTCGCGGGATGTGCGTTCTTTTGTGCAGTCCTGTGGGACTTGTGCGCGGGCTAAGCCTTGTTGTTCCCGCGCTAGTGGGTTGCTTTTGCCTTTGCCGGTCCCTGAGAGGCCTTGGACGCATATTTCTATGGATTTTATTTCAGACCTTCCGGTTTCCCAGAGGATGTCAGTTAACTGGGTGGTTTGTGACCGGTTTTCTAAGATGGTTCATTTGGTGCCTTTGCCTAAGTTGCCTTCCTCTTCTGATTTGGTTCCATTGTTTTTTCAGCATGTGGTTCGTTTGCATGGTATTCCGGAGAATATTGTGTCCGACAGAGGTTCCCAGTTTGTTTCTAGGTTTTGGCGAGCCTTTTGTGCTAGGCTGGGCATTGATTTGTCTTTTTCTTCCGCATTTCATCCTCAGACAAATGGCCAAACCGAGCGAACCAACCAGACTTTGGAAACTTATTTGAGATGCTTCGTGTCTGCTGATCAGGATGATTGGGTGGCTTTCTTGCCATTGGCCGAGTTTGCCCTTAATAATTGGGCTAGTTCGGCTACCTTGGTTTCGCCTTTTTTTTGTAATTTTGGTTTTCATCCTCGTTTTTCTTCAGGGCAGGTTGAGCCTTCTGATTGTCCTGGTGTGGATTCTGTGGTGGACAGGTTGCAGCAAATTTGGGCTCACGTGGTGGACAATTTGGTGTTGTCTCAGGAGGAGGCGCAACGTTTTACTAATCGTCGTCGGTGTGTTGGTTCCCGGCTTTGGGTTGGGGATTTGGTCTGGTTGTCTTCTCGTCATGTTCATATGAAGGTTTCTTCCCCTAAATTTAAGCCTTGGTTTATTGGTCCTTATAGGATTTCTGAGATTATCAATCCGGTGTCTTTTCGTTTGTCTTTTGCTATCCATAATGTTTTCCATAGATCTTTATTGCGGAAATATGTGGTGCCCGTTCTTCCCTCTGTTGATCCTCCGGCTCCTGTGTTGGTTGATGGGGAGTTGGAGTATGTGGTTGAGAAGATTTTGGATTCTCGTTTTTTGAGACGGAAGCTTCAGTACCTGGTCAAATGGAAAGGTTACGGCCAGGAGGATAATTCTTGGGTTTTTGCCTCTGATGTCCATGCTGCTGATTTGGTTTGGGCCTTTCATCTGGCTCGTCCTGATCGGCCTGGGGGCTCTGGTGAGGGTTCGGTGACCCCTCTTCAAGGGGGGGTACTGTTGTGAATTCTGCTCTTGGGCTTCCTCCGGTGGTTGTTAGTGGTAGTGCAGTGGTCTCTGGATTATAGGCCAGGGCAGGTGTTTCTGCTTATTGCAGCTCTATTAGGTATTTAGGTTTGTAGGATCCATCAATTCCTGCCAGTTGTCCATTGTATCTTGGAGGGATTGCATCTCTGTCTGGCTCCACTGCCCTGCTGTCATTTCAGCTAAGATAAGTGCCTTGTTTTGGTTCTCTGTAGCACGCATGCAGTGTGCTTTTATGTGCAGTGCAATCTATTGTGTTTTTGTCCAGCTTGACTTGTTTGGATTTTTCTGTCATGCTGGTTTCTCTGGAGATGCAGATATACATCCTATGTCTTTAGTTAGATGTAGTATATAGTATTTTCTGCTGTGGAATTTTCTAGTGTTTTAATACTGACCGCTTAGAATTCTGTCCTATCCTTTCTATCTAGCTAGAAGGACCTCTTTTGTTAAACTCTGTTTTTTCTGCCTGTGTACGTATTTCCTCTTAAACTCACAGTCAATATTTGTGGGGGGCTGCCTATCCTTTGGGGCTCTGCTCTGAGGCAAGATAGGATTTCCCATTTCCATCTTTAGGGGTATTTAGTCCTCCGGCTGTGTCGAGGTGTCTAGGCCTGGTTAGGTACATCCCACGGCTACTTCTAGTTGCGGTGTCAGTATTAGGATTGCGGTCAGTACAGGTACCACCTACTCCAGAGATAGTCTCATGCGGCTCCAGGGTCACCGGATCATCACAGGGAAGGCAAGATGCGCCGCTGTAGTGTCCCCAGTTAATTCACCACCCGTGAGCTCTCTCCTCGCCTCCAAACACTCGAGCACGCCGGAACCCACACACCGGATCTCCAGGTATGTAGAGAGCAGCTCCGCTGCAGGTCTGCAGCATTCAATCTCCGATCCAACGATGGGAGAGATGTGGAAGGCGGCGCAGACAGATGGCAAGTGTGGAGTGCCTCCGATAGGTCTCAGGCCCCTTGTAAGCCTCAATTCTGTCTTGCATCTGGGTTCACTAAATATATCCTAAAAGGCTTGATAATGCCCCCGTGGCTTTGGGGCAAGTTGAAATTGCGTCCTTATGATGTGGATGGGCCTCCAAAAGTCAATAAAAGTTGATAATTAAGCTGCTGGCCACGCCCCCCGGTTACAGAAGGCTAACCGGACCACATCACATTTGAAGTCACTTTGAGGGGTCTATATGAAAGAAAATACCCAAGTGTGACACTATTCTAAAAACTGCACCCCTCAAGGTGCTCAAAATCACATTCAAGAAGTTTATTAACCCTTCAGGTGTTTCACAGGAATTTTTGGAATGTTTAAAAAAAATGAACATTTTATTTTTTTTCACAAATAATTTACTACAGATTTGTTTTATTTTACCAAGGGTAACAGGAGAAATTGGACCCCAAAAGTTGTGCAATTTGTCCTGAGTACGCTGATACCCAATATGTGGGGGTAAACCACTGTTTGGGCGCATGTCAGAGCTCGGAAGGGAAGGAGCGCCGTTTGACTTTTCAATGCAAAATTGACTGAAATTGAGAAAGGAGCCATGTCGCGTTTGGAGAGCCCCTAATGTGCCTAAACAGTGAAACCCCCCACAGGTGACACCATTTTGGAAAGTAGACTCCCTAAGGAACTTATCTAGATGTGTGGTGAGCACTTTGAACCCCCAAGTGCTTCACAGAAGTTTATAATATAGAGCCGTAAAAATAAAAAATCATATTTTTTCACAAAAATTATTTTTCGCCCCCAATTTTTTATTTTCCCAAGGGTAACAGTAAAAATTGGACACCAAAAGTTGTTGTGCAATTTGTTCTGAGTACGCTGATACCCCATATGTGGGGTAAACCACCCACAAGAGACACCATTTTGGAAAGTAAACCCCCTAAGGAACTTATCTAGATGTGTTTTGAGAACTTTGAAACCCCAAGTGTTTCAATACAGTTTATAACGCAGAGCCGTGAAAATAAAAAATCTTTTTTTTTTCTACAAAAATTATTTTTTAGCCCCCCGTTTTGTATTTTCCCAAGGGTAACAGGAGAAATTGGACCCCAAAAGTTGTTGTCCAATTTGTCCTGAGTACGCTGATACCCCATATGTGGGGGGAACCACCGTTTGGGCGCATGGCAGAGCTCGGAAGGGAAGGAGCGCCGTTTGAAATGCAGACTTAGATGGAATGGTCTGGCACGTTGTGTTTGCAGAGCCCCTGATGTACCTAAACAGTAGGAACCCCCACCACAAGTGACCCCATATTGGAAACTAGACCCCTCAGGGAACTTATCTATATGTGTTGTGAGAACTTTGAACCCCCAAGTGTTTCACTACAGTTTATAACGCAGAGCCGTGAAAATAAAACTTATTTTTTTCCCACAAAAATGATTTTTTAGCCCCCAAGTTTTTATTTTCCCAAGGGTATCAAGAGAAATTAGACCCCAAAAGTTGTTGTCCAATTTGTCCTGAGTACGCTGATACCCCATATGTTGGGGTAAACCTCTGTTTGGGCTTACGGGAGAGCTCGGAAGGGAAGGAGCACTGTTTTACTTTTTCAACGCAGAATTGGCTGGAATTGATATCAGACGCCATGTCGCATTTGGAGAGCCCCTGATGTGCTTAAACAGTCGGAACCCCCCAATTCTAACTCCAACCCTAACCTCAACACACCCCTAATCCCAACCCCAACCATAACCCTAACCACACCCCTAACCCAAAACACCCCCCTAACCCTAATCCCAACCCTAACCCCACCCCTAACTCCAACACAGCCCTATCCCTAATGTTAGGTGTCGAGTTCCCACCGCTGCACAGGGGAATCTCGAACCATGTCCGCTGCAGTCTCCCATTCTCCTCCAGCCGCAGTGGAAATGTCGGTCCCAGCATCTGCTCAAGCTGATACTGTGCGAATGGTTACTGCTGCCTTTCCAGGCTCTGCCTTTGTAGCCAGCACTGATCAGCAGGGAGCAGGCCTTTCTGGGACTAAGTCCTGCTTTTCCCATACTGAGCATGCCCACGGGACGACCTCCCATTTGAGGTCGGGGGTCATATGCTCAGATCCTGTTGTGGTTTCTATTGGACCATCAGGAAGGTCTCGGAGTGCTACTGCTATAAAAGGTTTGCATGGCCTCTCGGCCATACGCTAGTGTAAACTTATTAACTTGTGTGTGCGTGTGGATGAATGCCTGTCGATGGATGAAAGCTCTGAATCATTCCCATCCCTAGTGTTGTTGCCTGCTCGTGAATGGTGGAAGCTACCTAGCGCCAGACAGTGCTACTCTGCACATCCAGCACACAATTCAGCGTCTCTCAGCAGCGACTGCCAGTGTGGCGCCATGCGTCTAGTGCTCTTTCCTGGCCCTGGTTAGGGTGGTTAGTGGCATCCGCCAGAACGGCGTTGTATGCACTCTTGTGCGATAAATTATTAGTTCAGTTCTATCCCTGACACCACAGTAGCGGTGTCGAGTGTAAGAGGTTTAGAGGAACTCTTTCCCCGTGTTTTGGGACAGAGTTCTGTGACTCTTTACTTGCTCTCTCTGTGCGGTATCGCGGCCCTGTGACGCAACAGGGTTCGCTTCCTTCATACCGGGTGAAGCCAACCGTGTGTGTATTCACATTATACCGCCATCTAGTCCGCCATTACCTAGCAGCAGGTGTCCTTTCTGCACTTTGGACCCCAGACTGCGAATGCACCTCATATCCTCTCTAATTATTGTTTGGTGCATTCCGCCAGTCCTAACATTACACTAGCGCCAGGGTCTGGCTAGTAATGGCGGACGAACAACGACTGCAGTGGTACATCCAGCAGCTGGAGGACAGGTTCGCGGCTCTCGAGCGCACAACCTCAGCTGTGGATGTTACCGCAGTAGCTGTTCAAGCTGCTAGCGTGGCTGCAGCCTCTTTGTCCATTACCACCCCTGTTCCGACCTTATCCCGCCTCCCGCTGCCATATAAATTCTCCGGTGATAGCAAGTCTTGTAGGGGATTTGTGAACCAGTGTGCGATTCACCTTGAGCTCCTGGCTGCACTTTTCCCCTCAGAGCAGGCTAAAGTGGGATTCAATATATCTCTCTTGTTGGACAGGGCATTGGAGTGGGCTACGCCGCTGTGGGAGTGCGACGATCATGTGGTGCAAAGTGCTCTGCGGTTTCTGAGCACTCTGAAACAGGCCTTTTCGGGAGTCTCCAAGTCTCCCATGACATGGCGCTCCAACTGCTGGCATTGACACAGGGTTCATCCATGGTCAGTCATTTTTCTGTCCACTTCCAGACTTTAGCATCTGAGCTGGAGTGGCCAGATAAAGCCCTCATCCCTGTATTTTGGAGGGGCTAGCTGACCATGTGAATGATGCCTTGGCCACTAGGGAGATTCCTGCCACACTGGAGGAGCTAATAACTATATCTACCCGCATCGACCTTCATTTTAACGAGCAAAGGTTGGAGCGAGCCCAGTGTAGGCAGAGGTTTCGGCTGGCTCCCACATTCGCCAAACCTCTGGGCTCTCCGGTCCAGGCGTCTGAGCCATATGAGGCCATGGAGGCATCATGAGGGTGGTCTAAGTCCCGGACCGTTCGTGCACTCAAGGTCTGTCCGGTCTGCCAGTAGTCGGGACATTATGGCAGGAAATGTCCCCAGCGGTCGGGAAAACGTCAGCATCTAGTGGTAGGAGGAGGAGGTACAGTAGACACGGTGACGTTTTCCTCCAAATTGTCCTTCAAGGGGACAATTACCATAGGCCCATCCACTCTTACGGTAGAGCTTTGCATGGATTCCGGGGCAGAGGGCAACTTCATGTCTTCTGCTTTCGCCCAACGGCACGCAATACCTCTGGTGATGCTCACCAAACCAGTGACCGTACGAGTGGTGAATGGGTCGACACTGCCCTCACAGATAACACACCAGACCATCCCATTTACTCTTTCTATGTTACCATCCCATCAGGAGATTATCTCTTTACTCGTCATTCCTGAGGGAATTGATGAGGTCTTGTTGATGATACCTTAGCTACGATACCACTCCCCTTATACAGAACGGTCCACAGGCAGAATTTTGGGATGGAGTGAATCTTGTGAGGGTAGATGTCACAGGGAGTGCGTTCAGGTTGCTACTACTGAGGTGCCCGCAGATCTTTCCTCTCTCCCCAAGCACTATTGACCCTATGCGGACGTATTCTCCAAGAGAGCTGTGGAGACCCTTCTGCCTCACCACCCCTATGACTGTCCTATTGACCTCTTGCCTGGTGCTGAGCCTCCCCGGGGTCGAGTCTATTGGTTATCTATTCCGGAGTCGGAGGCAATGTCTCAGTACATCCAGGAGAATCTGGCAAGAGGATTCATTAGGAAGTCAGTGTCATCCGCAGGGGCTGGGTTCTTCTTTATGCAGAAGAAGAACCGAGAACTACGTCCATGCATAGACTACAGGGGTCTTAACGCCATCACCGTTAAGAATAAGTAATCACTGCCACTGATATCTGATAGTATTTACTAAACTAGGCCTGCAGGGTGTTTACAACCTGATTCGCATCCGTGAGAGGGACGAATGGAAGACGGCTTTTAACACCAGGGATGGGCACTATGAATACCTGGTGATGCCCGTCGGGCTCTGTAGTGCCCCAGCCGTTTTCCAAGACTTTTTGAACAATATCTTCCGGGATATGCTCTCCACCTCGGTTGTAGTCTATCTGGATGATAATCTCATCTATTCTCCAGATATAGACTCTGTAAGAATCATGTCGGTCTGGTAGTCGGGGGCAGGTATATCTCGCCCAGGTATTTGTCCTATGTGAATTAGGCCGCTCAGTATCTTCAGGATACCGAGGGGTTAATAAGTGCAGGAATAAAGGCTGACCAGCTGGAGGTTTCAGGTGTCAGCCTGGGGCACACAGATTGCCTGTCTGTGTGAGACAAACGTGAGTGAGAGCGGTGCTCAAGGACTGTGTGTTGTTAGCTGGGTGGGAGAAGCCCCCCCAGTTGTTAGATAGCAGCTTATTTGTTTAGTTAGTGCCGGACAGGCTAGGATTTATTTTTATGTTTTGTTTTTTCCTATGTTGCTTTCACGTTAATAAATCTGACCTGAGGTCAGTCATCTTGGAAACCTGCTGTCGCCCCAGAGTTCAATGCACAAACCACGTGACCTTTGACCCCAGCAAAGGCGATCCCGGAGTGTTTTGTTACATTGTGGTGGAGAACGCGGGCATCACGTGGCACAGGCGACAGTATGGAAGACGTGGTGAAAGCCCTAGTACAGTCCACTGCCGTACAGCAGCAGGCCACTGCCGCACAGCATGAAGCTAATCGCTTGATGGCCGCACAGCTGAAGGAGTTATTGGACATGACGGTTGCAGACCGCTAGCTTCTCCAACAAGTGGCGCAGCGCCTGGTGAGCATGCCTGAGGTAGACCCGGAAGCAGAGTCCAGAAGGATCCATGTGAGTCGGTACTGGCAAAAGTTGACTGCAGAAGATGATGTCGAAGCATACCTGACAACATTCGAGCGGACGGCGTTGAGGGAGAAGTGGCCGAAGGCACGATGGGCCGATTTGATTGCTCCGTTTCTCTCCGGCGAGGCCCAAAAAGCTTACCATGACTTAGACCCGGAAGTCGCTCAGGACTTTGAGAAGCTGAAAGTTGAGATCCTGGCCCGGCTAGGTGTGACGACGGCTGTCCGTGCGCAGAGGGTACACCAGTGGACCTACCAGCCAGATAAACCGCCGCGGTCTCAGATGTTCGACCTTATCTACTTGACAAAGAAATGGCTGCAACCCGAGGTACTGACAACCCCAGAAATAATTCAGCGGGTTGTCCTGGACAAGTATCTGAGAGTGCTACCTCCAGCACTGAAAAGGTGGGTAAGCCACGGAAATGCCACGACAGCGGATCAACTTGTGGAGTTGGTCGAGCGTTATTCCATGGCAGAAGGACTTCCCGACGAAACCACTGGCACCCGGTCTGTGCCTTCTCCTCGTGGAACCGGTAAGACTGTTCCAGCGACTACGGGTGAAGGAAAATCGCCAAAAACTATGGGGGAGGAACACGGGGCTGCTCGCACTCCGAGTCCGAGAGTGATGGACGGTGGGCTCAATAGGGGGCCTGTTAGGTGTTTCCGCTGCCATGAGAAGGGCCATATTTCTGCGAACTGTCCTGTTACCACTGAACCCATGCAGTGCGATGTTACAGACTCTAAGAAACGCATGTGTTTGGTTACACGGCTAGTGAATGTGAATGCGGGTCAAAATGATATAGCGAAACACCTGTGTGAATTATCTGTTGATGGGAAAAGTGTTGTGACGTTACTAGACTCTGGAAGTGTGGTGACTCTGGTGAAAGCTAGTCTGGTGGAACTTCCATCGGGTTCGTCTGACAAATTTTCTGTAACGTGTGTGCATGGTGACACCTGTTCGTACCTGACGGCGGTCATATCGATTTCCACTCCCTATGGGTCTGTGCAACACAAAGTGGGACTCGTTCCCGCATTGTTACAGGATGTAATCCTGGGCAGGGATTTTCCCCATTTCTGGCAGTTGCTCCTTCACCGTAGCTGTGAATCTTTTCCCATGCCATCTGGAGGTCCCGAACTCCTAGAGGAGGTCCCACAGGCAGACGTTGCTGGGGAGGTTATTGAATCTAACCTTCAGTTCCCCTTCTCAGTTATGGCGGGGGAAACTGAGGAAACTGAGGAAACTCAGCGAGAGGCGGAGGCAGGCAGCCATCCAGCACCCTGCCTACCAGATTTGGGAGTCCAGTTGGATGACTTCCACAGCGAGCAAATGAGAGATCCTACCCTGACTCCGGCTAGGAAAAATGTAAAAATGATAGATGGGGTACCCGTAGAACCTGACACTAGGCTAGCGTACCCGTACATGGTTCTTGAAAATGATTTGCTCTACCAGGTAGAGAAAAAAGGGGAAGATAGTGTGCAACAGTTAGTGGTACCCAAACCTTATCGGCGGAAGGTACTGGACCTGGCCCACGGACATATAATGGGGGGACACCTGGGGGTACAGAAAACCACAGAAAGGGTATCGCATTGTTTTGTGTGGCCCGGAATACATAATGATGTGCGTAACTATTGTGAGTCCTGTCCAGAGTGCCAAATCTCTGCGCCTAAAACTCGGTTCTGTAGCCCTTTGGTACCCCTCCCTATCATTGGGGTCCCTTTTGAGAGAATTGGGATGGATCTGGTTGGGCCCCTTCCCCGGTCCGCACGTGGGCATCAACATATCCTCGTCATCATGGACTATGCCACTTGTTACCCAGAAGCCATCCCTTTGCGTAACACTGCTACCAAAACGATCGCCAAAGAGTTGGTACAAGTGTTTAGTCGGGTGAGAATTCCAAAACAGATACTCACCGACCAGGGGACTCCCTTTATGTCAAGGGTGATGAAGGAGCTCTGCAGGCTCTTACAAATAGACCAGTTGCGTACGTCTGTCTATCACCCTCAAACAGATGGCCTGGTTGAGCGGTTCAACAAAACCTTAAAACAGATGCTCCGGAAGGCGATAGACAAAGATGGGAAGAACTGGGATTACTTGCTACCCTATTTACTGTTTGCCATTAGGGAGGTTCCCCAGTCTTCCACGGGGTTTTCGCCTTTCGAACTGTTATACGCCCGACGTCCCCGGGGACTGTTGGACGTCGCAAAAGAAACCTGGGAAGGTCAAGTCACTCCCTTTAAAACGGTGATCGACCATGTAACACAAATGCAGGACCGTATTGCCGCTGTCATGCCCATGGTTAGGGACCATATGTTACCGGCCCAGGGAGCCCAGAGGCAAAGTTATGATAGAGGCGCTAAGGTCCGTACATTTGCATCCGGGGATAAGGTGTTGGTCCTAATCCCTACAGTGGATAGTAAATTTCTGGCGAAATGGCAGGGCCCCTTTGAGGTCATGGAAAGAGTTGGTGAAGTGAACTATAAAGTGTACCAGCCTGGTAAGAGAAAACCAGAACAGATTTATCATGTGAATCTGATAAAACCCTGGAAAGACCGCTCTGCCCTAACGGCGGATCTGCCCCGTCCGGTTTGCGCACCTACCGTACCGGAGGTACAGATTGCCGAGACTCTCTCGGAACAACAAAAATCTGAGGTTAAGCAGTTTTTGTTACAGAACCGACAGTTTTTTTCGGAAAAACCTGGCCGGACTAAGCTGGTCAAACATGAGATTGTTACAGAGCCTGGTGTCACAGTTCATGTAAAGCCATACCGGATTCCGGAAGCACGCCGTGAAGCCGTCTCCCGGGAGGTGGTGGCAATGTTGGACTTAGGAGTCATTGAGGAGTCACACAGCGCCTGGTCCAGTCCAATCGTATTGATACCTAAGCCGGATGGCTCCATATGGTTCTGTAATGACTTTAGGAAACTGAATGCGGTTTCTAAATTTGATGCGTACCCTATGCCTCGGGTCGATGAGTTAATCGACCGACTTGGCAAAGCCTGATATATTACGACCCTGGATCTAACAAAGGGGTACTGGCAGATCCCTCTGGCCGAGGCGGCCAGAGAGAAGACGGCATTTGCTACCCCGGAAGGGCTGTTTCAGTATGTCTACATGCCGTTTGGACTTCATGGAGCTCCAGCAACGTTCCAGAGATTGATGGATCGAGTCTTGAGGCCCCACAGACAGTACGCTTCGGCCTACCTGGATGACATCGTAATCTACAGCATGGACTGGGAAACTCACCTCCGGAAGGTACAGGTGGTGATTGACGACCTGCGAGACGCAGGCTTAACGGCGAACCCCAAGAAATGTCACATCGGGCTTGAAGAAGCCCGATACTTGGGCTACGTGATTGGCAGAGGGTGGTTAAACCACAGATCGACAAAATACAGGCAATTCAGGGCTGGCCGCAACCAGTGAACAAGAAACAAGTACAAGCTTTCCTGGGGATCGCCGGCTATTATCGCCGGTTCATACCCAATTTTGCAGCCATGGCCACCCCCTTGACGGATCTTACCAAAGGGAAGGATTCCGTCATGGTAAAATGGTCCTCAGGGGCTGAAGAGGCCTTCCACAGCCTGAAACGAGCTTTGTGCTCTCAGCCCGTACTAATGACTCCTGATTTCAGCCGCGAGTTTGTGGTCCAAACTGATGCTTCTGATACTGGGGTCGGAGCTGTACTTTCCCAGGTGAGGGACAGAGTCGAACACCCGGTCCTCTACCTCAGCCGGAAACTGAATGTACATGAGCAGGGGTATGCCGTGGTTGAAAAAGAGTGCCTAGCCATTAAATGGGCTCTCGATTCCCTCAAGTATTACCTGGCAGGTAGGAAGTTTAGGCTGGTCACGGACCACGCCCCTCTCAAGTGGATGCACCTCCGCAAAGACCATAATAGTCGGGTAACCCGGTGGTTCCTTGCCCTGCAGGCTTACTCTTTCACGGTGGAGCACCGCCCCGGGGTGCAAATGGGGAACGCTGATGCTCTGTCCCGGGTACACTGTTTCGAGTGTGTTCTTGCTCGACCTGAGTGGTCTGAGCAGGGGGGGAGGATATGTAAGAATCATGTCGGTCTGGTAGTCGGGGGCAGGTATATCTCGCCCAGGTATTTGTCCTATGTGAATTAGGCCGCTTAGTATCTTCAGGATACCGAGGGGTTAATAAGTGCAGGAATAAAGGCTGACCAGCTGGAGGTTTCAGGTGTCAGCCTGGGGCACACAGATTGCCTGTCTGTGTGAGACAAACGTGAGTGAGAGCGGTGCTCAAGGACTGTGTGTTGTTAGCTGGGTGGGAGAAGCCCCCCAGTTGTTAGATAGCAGCTTATTTGTTTAGTTAGTGCCTGACAGGCTAGGATTTATTTTTATGTTTTGTTTTTTCCTATGTTGCTTTCACGTTAATAAATCTGACCTGAGGTCAGTCATCTTGGAAACCTGCTGTCGCCTCAGAGTTCAATGCACAAACCACGTGACCTTTGACCCCAGCAAAGGCGATCCCGGAGTGTTTTGTTACAACTCCCACCGGAGAGATTTTGGTAAAGTCTTCGACTTCCTACGGGCAAACTCCCTCTATGCCAAGTTGGAGAAGTGTGTGTTTGAGCAGGAGTCCTTGCCTTTCCTGGGCTATATCATCTCGGCCCAAGGATTGGCTATGGATCCCACCAAGCTACAGGCTGTGATGAACTGGCAGGAACCCCATTCTTTCAAAGCGGTGCAGCGCTTTATGGGGTTCATCAACTATTATCGCCAGTTCATTCCCCACTTCTCAACTTTGGTAGCTCCCCTGGTTGCCCTCACCAAGAAGGGAGCTGATCCCAAATTGTGGTCAGAGGAAGTCTCCAAGGTCTTCCTCTCTATCAAGTCACACTTCACTGGCGTTCCCATTTTACATTGCCCTGATGTTGATAAACCATTTATCATGGAGGTGGATGCCTCTTCTGTTGGTGCTGGAGCAGTCCTCTTCCAGAAGGATGCTGAAGGTCGGAAGCATCCTTGCTTCTTCTTCTCCAAGACCTTCACACCGGCGGACAGGAATTATTCTATCGGGGATAGGGAGTTGCTAGCCATGAAGTTTGCCTTTTCGGAGTGGAGACTCCCTTCCAAGTTTTCACCGACCACAAAAATTTGGTGTATTTGCAAACCGCCCAGCGGTTTTGATGTCTTCAGTGTGAATGTACAATTTTCATGGTCATGAAAATACAGAAAAATATTTAAATGAGAAGGTGTGTCCAAACTTTTGGTCTGTACTAATTTATATATATGTGTGTGTGTGTGTGTGTGTGTGTGTGTGTGTGTGTGTGTGTGTGTGTGTGTGTGTGAGTGTGTGTGTGTGTGTGTGTGTGTGTGTGTGTGTGTGTCCCACTGACATATATGCAGCTCTGGCAAAAATTCAGAGACCACTGCAAAATTTTCAGTTTGTTATATAGGTATATTTTTGAGTAAAATGTAAATTGCTCTTTTATTCTATAAACTTCTGACAACATGTCTCCGAAGTTTCAAGCAATAAATGTATTTATTTTCTGAAAATGAGAAATAGACCAAAATAACAAAAAAATGCATTGCATGCAGACCTCAAATAATGCAAAAAAAAACCAAACCAATTCATAATCATTTAGAAACAACAATACTAATGATTTAACTCGGGAAGAGTTCAGAAATTAATATTTTAAGGAACAACCATGATTTTTAATCACAGCTTTCATGCGTCTTGGCATTCTTTCCACCAGTCTTTCGCACTGCTTTTGGGTGACCTTATGCCACTTCTGGTACAAAAATTTAATCATGATTAAGGGAGCTTAGTCTCCAGAAACGCGTTGAGATTCTTACCCATATGGTTCGTGATGAAGTCTGTATCCTCTATGTTTAAAGTTTGTGAATAAAGAAAACTCTTTTTTACGGATTTCTTTGAAGGTGGACATTCTCTTCTTTTTTGGACTTTATACGCCTGGACACAGGGGGTCCGTGCTCCAGAGGTTTGGTTTATGCATCACGGGTGAGCTGGCTTATATTTCTTCTTACAAAAATTTAAGCAGTTCTTCTTTGTTTGATGGCTTATGACTATCCATCTTTTTTTGATTACATTCCAGAGGTTTTCAATGGGATTCAGGTCTGGAGATTGGGCTGGCCATGACCGGGATTTGATGTGGTGGTCCTACATCCACACCTTGATTGACCTAGCTGTGTGGCATGGCGCATTGTCCTGCTGGAAAAACCAATCCTCAGAGTTGGGAAACATTGCCTGAGCAGAAAGAATCAACTGTTTTTCCAAGATAACCTTGTATTCGGCTTGATTTATACGTCCTTCGCTAAGAACAACTTGCCCAATTCCAGCCTTGCTGAAGCATCCCCAGATCATTACTAATCCTCCACCAAATTTCACAGTGGGTGCAAGGCACTGTGGCTTGTATGCCTCTCCAGGTCTCCGTCTAACTATTAGACGACCAGGTGTTGATCTCCGCCAGAGAGGGAAAGGTGCAATTTTCTCCGCCAGAAAGGGAAAGCCAGTGAGTGAGGGCAGATATTAATAGCCTAGAGCCCCGGGCTAAAAACATCTGCCCCCAGCCACCCCAGAAAAGCCAATTCCGGCACTTATCCTCTCTCTTCCCATTGCCCTGTATTGGTGGCATATGGGGTAATAAGGGTTTAATGTCACCTTGCTATTGTAAGGTGACATTAAGCCTGGATAATAATGGGTGGTGTCAATAAGACACCTATCCATTAGTAAGCCACTGGTCTGAAAGGGATAAAAAACCACACACATTAAGAATAAAGTTTTTTAATGAAATAATTAAACGCACAGGATTTCCATCTTTATTGCACTCTCAATCCAAGCAAAGCCCTCGTTCTTCTGTAAAAAAAACCAAAAAAAAAAACAATATCCCATACCTGTCCACCATACAGTCAAGTCCCATGCTGCAATCCATCTCAAGGGGGTAAATAGTTTACAATAGGGAGCGGTGCTAATGCTACCGTCTCGACTAAACCACTGCAGAATGAACAAAAAGCTGCCTGCGCAGCCTCCCTGCCTGACCGGACATGAACTCATTAGCGTGGGAAAGTTTCTGAACATTTTCCCACACTGTCAGTTCACCGTGGGTCAGGCGGGGAGTCAGCGCAGCCTCAGTGACTACCGCTGACGTCACTTAGGCTGCGCTGACTCCCCGCCTGACCCACGGTGAACTTGACAGCGTGGGAAAATGATTAGAAACTTTCCCACACTACAGAGTTCATGTCCGGTCAAGCGGGGAGGCTGCGCAGGCAGCTTTTCCTTCATTCCTTTGTGGATTACAGCCCGTACGGTAGCATTAGCATTGCACCCGGTTGTAAAATATTTAACCTATTGACATGGTTTGCAGCCTGGGACTTGACTGTACAGTGTACAGGTATGGGATAGTGTTGTGTTTTTTTTTTCGTTTTTTTTTAAAGAAGAATGAGGGCTTTGCCTGGATTGAGAGTGCAATAAAGATGGAAAACCTGTGTGTTTATTTCATTAAAAGACTTTATTCTTAATGTGTGTTTTTTTTAAACCTTTGAGACTAGTGGCTTAATAATGGAGAGGTTTCTTATCGACTTTTTAACCAGGCTTAATGTCACCTTACAGTAGCAAGGTGACATTAAACCCTTATTACCCTATATGCCACTGCTACAGGGCAATGGGAAGAGAAAGGCTAAGTGCCGGAATAGGCGCATCTTACAGATGCGCCTTTTCTGGGGGGGCTGGGAGCAGATGTTTTTAGCCGGGGGAGGGGCCAAAGCCATGGTCCCTCTATAGACTATTAATATCTGCCCTCAGTCACTGGCTTTCTCTCTCTGGCGGAGAAAATTGCACGGGAGCCCACGCCAGTTTTTTCCGTGAATTAATCCTTTATTAACACCTACAGCTCCAAAATTTTACACACATACTACTAACATTATTAGTGAGGAACATATAAAAATCTAACGGATATGCAATAGTTTACTGTTTGTAAACCATGTCTCATATCCTGTCCGGTTCTGTAATGATTTTACAGAACCCGACAATGGAATCATCGGCTGTTCTGCTATCTAGCACTGTATGACATGTAAAGATATATATATATATATATACACTGTATATGTGTGTGTGTGTGTCACTGACATACATATATATACCTATACTATGTGTAGACATTTATTTTATGTATTCTATTTTAACCTGCCAATGTGATTTTACATTACACCGCACTGAATTCCCGGCTTTTCTAAAGGACCCCAGTGCGTATTTCTCTCAAGTCACACTGATGGTCCGTGTGGTGTGCGAGTTTTTCTCGCACCCATAGACTTCCATTGGCGAGTCCCGGTCGATATACGGTGAAAATCGCAGCATGGTGTGATTTCACTCTCACGTATAATATGGCGGAGAAAAAAAACGATGGGAACTGCCCCATAGATTAACATTGGTCCCAGTGCTATGCGATTTTTTTCTCACACAGCACTCGTCCATATTCCTCTCTAGTGTGACTCCGGCCTTTTATAAAAGTCCGAACGACAGCAGGAGGGAGCTTTTGGGACTGTTACACCCAACATCCCACACCTGCTGTCCCTAATAACAGTGACAGTAGGTGCAGATGATCGGAGTAATCTACAGCCGCCGGCTGCGATCGTTCGGAAATAAATGAATCAAAAACCCGACTTGGGTACCCCCTATTTTATTAACCAACCAGACAAAACTCACAGCTGGGGGCTGCAACCCCCAGCTGTCAGCTTCCGCAAGGTTGGTTATCTAGAAGGGTCCCCACACTGGTTTTTTAATTATTTAAATAAATAATTTAAATAAAAAACGGATTGACAACCAGCCTTGCTAAAGCTCACAGCTGGGGGCTGCTATTCTCAGACTGGTAATGGGCCATTGATATAGGCCCCCCAGCCTAAAAACAGCAGAGAGTGCAGCATCATTCACCAGCGGTGACATCATCACTGGCTTTTTCCCACGGTCCAGAGGTCACCTCAGTTCAGGCCGGCCGTGATAGTGTCACCGCTGGTGAATGATGCTGCGCTCTCTGCAGCTCATTCACCAGATGATAATAGATGCGCCTTTTCTCGGCAGCTGCAGGCTGCTGTTTTTAGGCTGAGGGGGCCTATATCAATGGCCCCTTACCTGTCTGAGAATAGCAGCCCCCAGCTGTGAGCTTTAGCAAGGCTGATTGTCAAAAATGGGGGGGGGGACCCCCATGCCGTTTTTTAAAATATTTATTTAAATCATTAAAAAAACAGCATGGGGACCCCTCTATTCTTGATAACCAGCCTTCCTAAAGCTCACAGCTGGGGTCTGCTATTCTCAGACTGGTAAGGGGCCATTGATATAGCCCCCCCCCAGCCTAAAAAGAGCAACCAACCTTGCAGAAGCTGACAGCTGGGGGTTGCAGCCCCCAGCTGTGAGTTTTGTCTGGTTGGTTAATAAAATAGGGGGGAACCAACGTCGGGTTTTTCATTCATTTTTTTCCAAACGATAGCAGCCGGCAGCTGTGGAGTACCCCGATTATCTGCACCTACTGTCACTGTAATTAGCGACAGCAGGTGTGGGATGATGGGGGTAACAGTCCCAAAAGCCCGACCTGCTGTCGTTCGGACTCAAATATAACGCTCATCATTCTCCTCTGCTCGCTGGCATAGCAGGGGAGAATGATGAAAGCCTGCTTCAGCACCAGCCGCCGGGGAACAGCGATTAGTGTAGCGCTTCCTCCTCGGTGGCCGTCTGTGTGATACTGATGCATCACACGGACGGCATCCGTGTGATGTACATGTTTACATGGACCCATTGACTTGAATGGGTTCGTGCGATCCATGCAGCTGCACAAAAACGGACGTGTGGTCCGTGAAAAAACACAGATATGTGCATTTGAATGGGTCTTCATTTGAATGGGTCTACGTGTGTCAGTGTCTCTGGTACGTGTGAAAACTGTCACCACACGTACTGGACACACTGATGTGTGAAACCGGCCTAAGGGAAAAATAGTTCATGGAAGGGCTTCTTTAAACCTTTTCTTGGTAAGAAAAGTTTGGCAATACAAAACGGTATTATTAGGATGAAAATGTTTTAAATTAATTTTTACCTGTTTTGGTTTGTTTAGAACCTAAAATCTTCTCGTGGATCTGAAAACAAAAGCTACATATCCAGCATTTCAGGTATATAATTCTTTTATTATGGGTTTGGCCACCTTATTTTAATATACCATAAGTGCGTGAGAGCCCCACTAGTGACCCATCGTTTCTCTAAGAACTTGTGCAGAAAACTGTAAAAATTGGATGAGTACTATCCTTCAGGTGTGGTCCGATTTTCACAGACTGACAGAATGGAGAATTTGGAGATTTTTTTTTCTTTGTTCTCCACATCTGAGAAAATCGCTTCACACTCTGATCAAACTCTGATCACAGTTTGACCAGAGTGTGATTATCATAATCGGATCGATTTTCTCGGATGACAGAAAAACGGTTATGAGACCCTATCGTAATGGGTATTTAACACCTTTAAAGACTAGTCAATTTTTATGTTTTTGCACTTTTGTTTTTACATAAATGTATAAGTGCTTGTTTTTTGTGGGACAAAATGTTGGTTTGAATGATTCTTTAGTTAACTGGAAAATGGGCAAAAAATTTCACGTGGGAATAAATGGTGAAAAAATTGCAATTCTGACTTTTTTTTTATTTTTTTATCGGAGGTAATCCTGTGGTTCAAATGACCCTGAAATATGATTCTTCAGTTCAGTACAATTAATGTGATACCAAACTTGCTTAGATTTTTAAATGGAAAAAAAAAAATCAAGTTTGGAAAAAAAGTGTTGGTGTTTCTCTTTGCCTTTTTTGAGACTTGAAATGTTTTTATTTTTCCGTTACTGAAGCTGTGTGAGGGCTAGTTTTTCACGTTGCAAGTTGATGGCTTTATTGATACCAATTCGATGAATATGAGTCATTTTTTTCACTTTATATTGCATTTTTTTCAAAACTAATATAAGCAATATAAGACATACGGTAATAGAGACTCAGAACAGCAATATAAATTAATTTACCAGGAGACAGGGGTGTAGCAATAGCAATCGCAGAGGTGTCAACTGCAACTGGGCCCATGTGGGTGGGGCGCCCACAAACGCCAGTGCAAACTTTAACTGGATATGCGTCCTTGGACACACATTCAGCGGAATGTATTGCGGTACAGAGACTCACCGGGTCTGTCCACTCCAATACATGTTGCCGGACAATCAGAGACCAGCAGCTGACGTCAGAGTGCACATGATTGAGGGTGCATGGCAGTGAAGTCAGCTGCTGGCTTCAGAAAACGATGCTACGCGGGAGAGGAATGTGAGTATAATCATTTAATTTTTCTCTATGCATGTAACAACACAATAGGGTACAGATATCAGAATGGGGGATATATATGCCAGGATAAGTGACATATATACTAGGGTGAGCAGAGACGTATTTGACACTAGGCACGTGAGGGCACGTGCCTAAGGCGCCAGGATGCGGGGGGCGGCACCTGAGCAAGTTTTTTTTTTTTAAGGCTAGGGTCAAAATCCCACCTACCCCCCTCCACCCTGCCCACTCACCACCTCCCCACCTCCTTGAAAAGGACATACTCGCCCTCCTCCAGTGGTGCCTGGTCTCAGCACCGGCAGCAAGTCCTGTGCTCACAGCGGTCATGTGGTACCGCTCATTAAGGTGATGAATATGGACGCATATTCATGACCTTAGTAAGCGGTACCATGTGACCGCTCACACAGGAAGCAGCTTCGGCACCGTGAGCCAGGACAGATGTGCAGGGCAGGGAGTTCGTTCTGTGCACTGTGAGGAGGGTGAGTATGACGGCTGGGGGAGGATGAAGGAGGACGGCGGGGGAGGAGAAGGAGGACGGGGAGGATGAAGGAGAACGAGGGAGGACAAAGGAGGACGGGAAAGCCACGCATACAAGATGGGAGGGGGGAAGCGGAGCCATGCATACAAAGATGGGAGGAGGGGGAGCAGAGCCATGCATACAAGGATGGGAGGAGGAGGGAGCAGAGCCACGCATACAAGGATGGGAGGAGGAGGGAGCAGAGCCACGCATACAAAGATGGGGGGAGCAGAGCCACGCATACAAGGATGGAAGGATGGGGAGCAGAGCCACGCATACAAAGATGGGAGGAGGGGGGAGCAGAGCGACGCATACAAGGATGGGAGGAAGGGGAGCAGAGCCACATATACAAGGATGGGAGGAGGGGGAGCAGAGCCATGCATACAAGGAAAGGAGGAGGGGGGAGCAGAGCCACGCATACAAGGATGGGAGGAGAGGGGAGCAGAGCCATGCATACAAAGATGGGAGGAGGGAGGAGCAGAGCCATGCATACAAAGATGGGAGGAGGGGGGAGCAGAGCCATGCATACAAGGATGGGAGGAGGGGGAGCCATGTATACAAGGATGGGAGGAGGGGGAGCAGAGCCATGCATACAAGGCTGGGAGTAGGGGGAGCCATGCATACAAGGATGGGAGGAGGGGGAGCAGAGCCATGCATACGGGGATGGGAGGAGGGAGAGCAGAGCCATGCATACGAGGATAGGAGAAGGGGGAGCAGAGCCATGCATACGAGGATGGGAGGAGGGGGAGCAGAGCCATGCATACGAAGATGGGAGGAGGGGGAGCAGAGCCATGCATACGAGGATGGGAGGAGGGGGAGCAGAGCCATGCATACGAGGATGGGAGAAGGGGGAGCAGAGCCATGCAAACAGGAGGGGGGGAGCCATGCATACAAGATGAGACAGGGGAGCCATGCATACAAAAGGGGAGCCACACAGAGTAGGACGGGGGGAACCACACATACCGGGATAGGAATGAGGGGATAATACATACCCGGCTTTTACTCGAGTCAATAAGCTTACCCAGTTTCCGTGGCAAAATTAGGTGCCTCGGCTTATACTTGGGTCGGCTTATACTCGAGTATATATGGTATGTAATATATACACATGCATGTGTGTGGCTGTGTGTATATATATATATATATCTATCTATATATATAATTGTCTAAGGGTTTTTCCGTCTGTCTGTCTGTCTGTCTGTCTGTCTGTCTGTCTGTCTGTCTTTCTGTCTGTCTTTCTGTCTGTCTGTCTGTCTGTCTGTCTGTCTGTCCTGGAAATCACTCCATATAAGGTATGGTCTACAAACAGGATACCTTATATGGAGTGGTCGGCGGTTTGTAGACCATACCTTATATGGAGTGGTCGGCGGTTTGTAGACCATACCTTATATGGAGTGGTCGGCGGTTTGTAGACCATACCTTATATGGAGTGGTTGGCGGTTTGTAGACCATACCTTATATGGAGTGGTCGACGGTTTGTCGGGCGGCCTCGACCAATCAGAGATGGGCACAGCATGGCGACGATGATGTCATAATGGTTGCCATGGCGACGATGATGTCATAAAGGTTGCCTCGACCAATCAGCGACGGGCACAGTCTGCCGCGAATCACATACTACGGGGACATGCATATTCTAGAATACCCGATGCATTAGAATCGGGCCACAGTCTAGTATATATATAATTGTCTAAGGGTTTTTCCGTCTGTCTGTCTGTCTGTCTGTCCTGGAAATCCCGCGTCTCTGATTGGTCGAGGCCGCCAGGGATCGACCAATCAGCGACGGACACAGCATGGCGATGATGATGTCATAAAGGTTGCCTCGACCAATCAGCGACGGGCACAGTCTGCCGCGAATTCGCCTCGACCAATCAGCGACGGGCACAGTATCGATGTAGATGTCATAATGGTTGCCATGGCGACGATGATATCATAAAGGTTGCCTCGACCAATCAGCGACGGGCACAATCTGCCGCGAATTCTGGAATCATCATTGTCCATATACTACGGGGACATGCATATTCTAGAATACCCGATGCGTTCGAATCGGGCCACAGTCTAGTATATATATATATATATATATATATATATATATATATACACATACACACAATATATATATATATATATATATATATATATATATATATATATATATGTAGCTGTTGCCATAAAAGGAGGGGGCCCAGGCACAGTTCTTGCACAGGGGCCCCAAGCTGTCAGTGTCCGCCCCTGCTCAGGGATCAATTGTACTCGCATCTTACAGAAGTGAGTACAATTGAGGCTCTGACTGCCGGTCAGAGCAACGTGAGCAGCGTAATCAGATCATGTGATCATGCTGCTGACGTCGTTCACTCACGCTGCAGAGGTGAACACTGGTGGTAAGTGCTCCAGTGGAGCAGAAGACACTGAAGATTAAGTGCACGGGGGGGATTTATTATGGGTGGAGAATTTGAGTGGGGATGGGGGTTTTTAATGTCGGGGGCGAGATGTGGAGTGGAGATGGGGTTATTTATTGTGTGTGGGGATATTTGTAGTGGGGATGGGGGGATTTAATGTGTGTGAGGAGATTTGAGGACACAAAATGAAGAGCAAAGGTGGAGATGGGGAAACAGTACAGGGGAATGGGGACATGTATGAGGAAACAGTACTGGGGGAATGGGGGCATGTATGCGGAAATAGTACTGGGGAATGAGGGGCATGTATGAAGAAAACAGTATGGGGGATGGGTGCAGACAGTGTGGGGAGCTACGTGGGAATGTATGTGGACACAGTATGAGTAGCAATGTGAAAAATGTATGTGTACAGAGTACGGTGAGTGAGGGTGATAGGATGTGTACAGTCACTGTATGGGGAGTCAGGTGAGCAGGCAGTATAGAAAGTGAGGGGGTAAATATATGAGGAGACAGTATGGTGAACAGGGGGGATGTGAGAGGAAACAGTATGAGGAGGGAGGGGAATAGTGTGAGGAGACAGTATGGGGGGGACAAAAGTGAGTGGGGACAGAATAGAATAGTGAGGGGCATTTTTTATTCAGGAGCATTATAATGACACTTGTATCTTTAAGGGCATCATGTGGAGATTTTCTGCAAAAGAGTGGAGAAGATGGAAGTCTGCAGAGACAGCTGTGGATGAGAAAACTCATCATGGGGTCTGGACAAGATGAAGAAAAGAAGGAGATTGGCTCCAGAGATGACGTCATCTATCAAGTACCTGGATGTAAATGTTATTTGTGATATTGACTAATTCTCATGTTTTTATTTATGTTTGGAGCATTAAAGGGGATGTCCAGGTTTGTAACGAGTCTACAGTCATGTGAGTCATTCTATGTGATTGCAGACTTCTGAGTTCTCACAGTGCGTTCTGCACGCTGTCAGGATTCTCTTATGCTGGCGATTTACATACATGTAGTCACGTGCTGACTAGCAATGTATGTCCTCACTCAATGAAAATGAACTGAGCGAGGCCGGGCACGTCTAGTCGGTATGTGGTCAGAAGTATACAAATCGCATGCTTGTGCTGACATGACTGTCCACCGGCAAGGGAGAATCCTAAAAGTGTGCAGTGCATTAGTTGTGAGAATTCAGAAGCCTGCGATGTCAGGATTCAGCTCAGCTCTGTAGGTTCCAGTAGTCGTCACTTGGACACTTCACTCATATGTGATTTTCATACTTATGGTCCTGTGACAACGAGCTTCTCTTCCTGCTTCTCTCAGTTTTTCAATGAACATTGAGAGCATTAGGGAGAGCAGCTCGTGGGTACAAGACTAATTGTGAAAATCGCATTTGTCCTTGGCAGAAGGAGGGGGGGGGGATGTAGGCCAAAATGATTTCTTGCCCTGGGTGCCAGAAAACCTAGATACACCTCTGCAGGTATGCTACTGCGAGCTGTGATTACCGGGTCCAGTGGAGGGATGTCTGTGCACAGTGCAGCACAGACAGTGAGGCAGGGACTGAGGGTGTGCACAGAGAGGATGGAGACCCGGAGACTGCCCGTCCCAGTCTACGCCATAGCTTGGAGCCCTCATTATCATAGGAATATGTCAGTTAATAAATTGTTTTTCTAAAGCTTTATAGTGTAGTTTTAGGTCAGAGGGATGGTTAGGGATGAGCTAGCAAGGTGCAGGGACAGGTAGTGATGGCTACTTGCGGACATGTGCAGCACTTGCGGTTTTGCACTTGCGGTGAGACAAAAAAACACTGCTAGCAGCGTTTTTTTCCATTGCTGTAAGTACCACATTTGCCGGATCGCTGCAAAACCACAAGTGCCGCACATGTCCGCAAGTCCCATAGGGAATGAATGAGGCCCGAACGCAGTGTTGCCGTAAGTGATCCGTTACGCGGCAGATGCGGGAAAACTTGCTGGATCTACTGCAAAAGGCGACTTTCACATCAGCGATTTATGGCATAGTCACTACCGATAGTGTCATACTCACCAATGGGGGAGGCAGCACTAAAAGTGCCTAGGGCAGCAGAAACTCTAAATACGGCCCTGAGGGTGAGGGATATATATATGGCTGTACCCAGGATGGGGAACACATACCCAGATGGGGATTATATATACCAGGTTGGGGCCCAAAATAAGGGACATATATACTAGGATGAGGGATATATATAACAGGATGGAGCCCAAGATAAGGGATATATACCAGGATGGGGGATATATACCAGGGTGGGTATCATAAAACAGGATCAGTAACATACTGTATATACGAGAATGGGGAAGATATATAACAGGGTAGGGGGCATATATACCAGGAAAGAGCCCAAGATGGGGGACATTACTACATAATGAGAGAGGGGGTGCATCTTGTATGTCCTTATTAGATTTAGAACACTACAAGGGCCCATACATTTGACCAACATAAGGGGCCTCCATGTCCAGATTTTGCATCTGGTCCATCAGACTCTAGTTATTCCACTGCCAGAAGAACAATTTACATTGTGAGTAAATATCAGCATTTTACAAATTGTGATGCCTAAAATAGATGGTGGCAATCAATGAACTCAAGCAATTAAGATCGGCATTCACGGATATTAAAGGGACTCTGTCAGCACATAATGACTGTTCAAACCAACCGGTGCTTCATGATGCAGACAATCATTTAAATACATCTTCACACCTGCTTGGTTTCAATGTATCTCCACCCTTCTTTGGCCTGGAGACTGAGGTAAAACAAGCAGGTGGAAAGGTATATATAAATTATTGGCTCTGCCATGAAGCACTGAGTGGTGGGATATACTGTAGTTTGAACAGTCACTCTGTGCTGAAGAGTCACTTTAAAGCCTTTCAAAGGAGAATCATTCTAATAGAAGGATATAAGGAAAGGGTAAAAGAAGTTTAAGAGAGGGGAGGGGAAATAATAGAAGTCTGCAGTGGCTGTAAACAACAAGAAAATTATGGGTATCACTCCATAACAGAGATGCAAAAATCAAACAGGTGATTGTAGAGCTAATTGCAATGATCTTCTACATTCAGATCCAGGATGACTGTCTGTCACACCTGACACACCCGTGACAATAGGATTTTATCCTGGTTAAAATCAATTAAATGAATAAAGGTTATACTAACCTGTTTAAGTTGTGATAACAAAACATTAGAAAAGCCTGTAATCCTAGCTGCAGCAGGTCCACGGGTTCAGAGACCAAGTTAGGCCTCCTTCACATTTCCTGGTGATTCATGTACAGTTTAAATGCAATACTGGTGAGATCCGTGGTCCGTGTCCCATCCATATGTACGTATGTGACATCTGTGTGTCCATGTGCTGTCTGTGGTCCATATGTCTGTATTTCACATCCTTGTGCCGTTTGCGTGACGTCCATATGTCTGTCTGATACGTATCGGCGCCTGGAAAAATCAATACAGTTCGCGCTCATCCAAAGTGCCGGCTGGTGAAGGCAGCTCTCATCATTGTCTCCCTGTAGCAATTATGAAGGTACTATGGAATCTGATTGCGTGGGATAAAACGAATGTGAGAACAAAATTGAGACAAATAAACTGTATGTAACAAAGCAAGGAGTATAACATAAATTAACAGAGACAGTCCTGAAATTACAGCAAAGTGCACAGCACAAAACGGAAAAGTCCAGCAACTATGATAGCGGGGCGCGACCGCTAATACATGCAAGTCCAGCAGTTATATGAAGCAAGAATGCAACCGGCACTCCTACATGGTGGTCCAGAAATAGGTAGAAAGTGGAGCCGATACCTTTCAAGGAAGTCCAGAAATATGCAGGTGGAACACAACAAGGAGAAGGTTTTTCAATTTACCTCTTTTTGGGTTTAAAAGTCCCGCTCAAGTCCAGCACAGCAGCCCGCACAGAAGAGTCCAAGAATTAGTACTCAGATAATAGAAATGTCAGAAATTCTTACGGACCACAGCAGAACCAGAAATGTATAGCTCCTCTATTTAAAAGTTTGGACAAAAGATGACCACCACCAGGATCAGGAAGCAGCACAGAGGACTGAAGGCAGCTGGAAGTGATGAGGCAGAGCAGAGAGTGAATGAGCAGCAGCAGGAACTCCAGAAGAGTAGGAGGACGAGGGCAAAACAGGCTCCATAGAACATCCGGAAACCTTACTCTCCTGCTTGCCCTGAGATCAGCGCAACCAGGAGACACTGATGGGAGATGTATTCAGCAGCAGCTGTGTCCTGTGTTAAATAAAGAATTAATAAAAAAAAAAAAGACTGATGTTAATAATCTGGGACTAGCGTCAATTTCCCATAAGGTTCCCAGGCTATTAATAACAGCTCACAGGTGTTTGCTTAGCTTTTCCTATTGTATTTATGGGGGACCCCAGAAAAAGAATGACGTAGGGTCCTTCTATAAATTCAAACCAGCAAAGGCTAAACAGACAGCTGTGGGTTGATATTAATAGCCCATGAAGGGATCAGAAATATGCTCTCCCCACCTCAGGCTAGTAACATCAGCCACCATCCGCCCTAGAAATGGTACATCCATAAGATGCACCAAATCTGGCACTTAGTACTGTGGCGGTGGCCAGTGGGGTGATAGGGCAAAGTTTGATGTCACCTTTATATTGTCAGGTGACATGAAGCCCAGCGATTAGTAATGGAGAGATGTTTATAAGATCCCACCATTACTAACCCAATAGTCATATTGTTATAAAGACACAGCCAGAATAAAGTCCATTATTTGAAATACTAAACACCCTGGTATGCACATTTATTAAAAAATAAAAAACAGTTATACTCATCTGGTATGCACTTATTCCATTGAAACCCTTGTCCCCTGTAAAAACAGGAAATAATAAGCAAAAAAATACTCACTTTATGCCTAATTCACTGATGTCCCCTGTAAAAAAAAACTAAAATAATAAACAACCATATCCCTCACCTGTCCGAAATGTCATACTGTCCCACACCGTAATCCATCTCTGCGTTATGCACTTTACAACCTGTACGGTGCCATGATTTGACCATCCAGGTTGTTATTGATGGGAGAATGAAGTTGTGTGAGCGCAGCTACAGTGACGAACGGTGACATCATAGAGATCACCGCCCGTTATTGAAGCTGTGTTTCCATACTTCACTATGTGCTTCCGGCGCCAGCATATTAAATGCTACTGTCAGAGATTGACAGCAGCATTTAACATGTTAACAGTCACGGGTGGATCGCGATTCCACCCGCGGCTGTTAGGAGCACATGTCAACTAATGAAATCAGCTGACATGGAAAAGTTGAGGGATCATCCCCGGAGCCCGCAGCAAACAGGAAGAGGCAACCTTAGATGTACCTATATGTCTAAGGTTGGAAAAGGGTTAACAGTATTCAGTTTAGTTTATCATATGCAATGATGTTTCTCTTTAATACTTTATTACCATTATTCCTTCTCAACAATTTGCACTGATAAAATGTCCATACGATCTTTGTCCCATCATGTATTTCCACCTTGGTGCAATATTTTTTTAAAACTCCATCAGTATAAATGTAGTATCTTATTGTTAACTGGATTATGTTTTTTTCCTGAGGGAGAAGTATGGCACTTCGAAAAGCATAGACAAATTACAAAACGCAGAATATTTTAATGTGAATCTGAATTGCCTTCATTCACCAGCAGCACTGATTCTCCATATTTTTTCCTTTTACACTACTTAAGAAAAAAGACATTTCAGGTGGGAATGCATTGTGATTGAAACGCGTAAGGGACCCCAACTAAATGCAGGAGTCGTGTCATCATGTTATGATAGATTGGGGAGTTCAGAAAGGTTTCCCAGTTGAGCCAGTTAGTTATATGTATACCGTGTTAATTCTATATATTCACAGACCAAACTTTTACGGATGAGGTGAAATCAAATTTTATTTAATTTTTTTTATTTTATAAATGTCGTTATTTTTAATGAGAGCGAAGGGAGTGATTAAAATGTTTATACTTGCTTTTATATTGAAAAATGTAAATAAATATATATATATATATATATATATATATATATATATATATTTCCGTATATACTCGAGTATAAGCCGACCCGAGTATAAGCAGACCCCCTTAATTTTGCCACAAAAAACTGGGAAAACTTAATGACTCGAGTATAAGCCTAGGGTGGGAAATGCAGCAGCTACCGGTAAATGTCAACAGTAAAAATAGATACCAATAAAAGTAAAATTGATTGAGACATCAGTAGGTTAAGTGTTTTTGAATATCCATATTGAATCAGGAGCCCCATATAATGCTCCATAAAGTTTATGATGGCCCCATAAGATGCTCCATGTTAAAATATGCCCCATATAATCCTGCATGAAGGTTAATAATGGCCCCATAAGATGCTCCATAGACACATTTGCCCAATATAATTCTGCACAAATGTTGATTATGGCCCCATAAGATGCTCCATAAAGATATTTACCGTTACCGCTCATTACAGTAATGAATATGCGGCTCCACCTCTATGGGAGGTGGAGCCGCATATTCATTATTGTAATGAGCGGTACCATGTGACCGCTCAGCACAGGAAGAAGCTGGGGCGCCGGGGAGCCAGGGACCTGCAGGGACCGTGCCAGGAGCAGGTGAGTATAGTTAGACAGCCCCCGCTCCCCCTCCCCTGCCGACCCCTGGGTATGACTCAAGCATATGCCGAGAGGGGGACTTTCAGCCCTAAAAAATGGGCTAAAAATCTCCGCTTATACTCGAGTATATATGGTGTGTGTGTATATATATATATATATATATATATATATATATATATATATATTCACAAAAAAGGAACAGCACAAACTTTAAACTTATCTCCGGGTGCAATTTCCTCCAGGTAACCTGTTCACCGGTTAACTCAAATGCATAAAGTCCAAAAAAGAAGGCAGCACTCCATTTTCCATATGACTGTGCAGAGTTTAATCAGACCACATGTCTGTGCAGCGACGTTTCGGCTCTGAATGAGCCTTTCTCAAGCATTGAGAAAGGCTCATTCAGAGCCGAAACGTCGCTGCACAGACATGTGGTCTGATTAAACTCTGCACAGTCATATGGAAAATGGAGTGCTGCCTTCTTTTTTGGACTTACTATATATATATATATATATATATATATATATATATATATATATATATATATATATATATATATATATATACATACACTCACTGGCCACTTTATTAGGTACACCTGTCCAACTTCTTGTTAACACTTAATTTCTAATCAGCCAATCACATGGCGGCAACTCAGTGCATTTAGGCATGTAGACATGGTCAAGACAATCTCCTGCAGTTCAAACCAAGCATCAGTATGGGGAAGAAAGGTGATTTGAGTGCCTTTGAACGTGGCATGGTTGTTGGTGCCAGAAGGGCTGGTCTGAGTATTTCAGAAACTGCTGATCTACTGGGATTTTCACGCACAACCATCTCTAGGGTTTACAGAGAATGGTCCGAAAAAGAAAAAAAATCCAGTGAGCGGCAGTTCTGTGGGCGGAAATGCCTTGTTGATGCCAGAGGTCAGAGGAGAATGGGCAGACTGGTTCGAGCTGATAGAAAGGCAACAGTGACTCAAATCGCCACCCGTTACAACCAAGGTAGGCCTAAGAGCATCTCTGAACGCACAGTGCGTCGAACTTTGAGGCAGATGGGCTACAGCAGCAGAAGACCACACCGGGTACCACTCCTTTCAGCTAAGAACAGGAAACTGAGGCTACAATTTGTACAAGCTCATCGAAATTGGACAGTAGAAGATTGGAAAAACGTTGCTTGGTCTGATGAGTCTCGATTTCTGCTGCGACATTCGGATGGTAGGGTCAGAATTTGGCGTAAACAACATGAAAGCATGGATCCATCCTGCCTTGTATGGAGCATCTTTGGGATGTGCAGCCGACAAATCTGCGGCAACTGTGTGATGCCATCATGTCAATATGGACCAAAATCTCTGAGGAATGCTTCCAGCACCTTGTTGAATCTATGCCACGAAGAATTGAGGCAGTTCTGAAGGCAAAAGGGGGTCCAACCCGTTACTAGCATGGTATACCTAATAAAGTGGCCGGTGAGTGTATATATATATATATATATATATATATATATATATATATAGCCAAAAAAACAAAAAATCAGGCGGCACTGTCCTATTGTATTCTGGCTCCTCAGTGGAAATCAAGAACATATGTCCTACTATGCCGTACTTTAGAAGACTTCAGGTGCTCCTTCAAGGAAAACAGTCACTTAATCCAAAATATCTTGTAAGAACGAATAATGAGGGCACTCACCCGTCTTCATTAAAATTATTCCTTTATTTGCAAAAATACATCCAGAGAACCGATATGGCCGGGGGAGAGAGAGGGGGCCTCAGCTCACACGGGCTGAGGCCCCCTCTCTCTCCCCCGGCCATATCGGTTCTCTGGATGTATTTTTGCAAATAAAGGAATAATTTTAATGAAGACGGGTGAGTGCCCTCATTATTCGTTCTTACAAGATATATATATATATATATATATATATATATATATATATATATATATATATATATGTGTTTTACTTTAGTAAGTACTTTGTTCAGTAACCCTAAGGGAGTTGAACCTGCAAACATCACATCACGGACTGCACTGACAATGTCATGCAGACTGACAACTGGCTCCTTGTTGCCCAACCTCATATTATTATCAGTGCACAGACATCTAGAAACACTGCACTATATTTGCTTGTAACAACACAGGTCAGCCTAGTCAAACTTTTACAAGCTTGAAAAATGTCCACCCAACAAGTTTAGGTGCTTCAGGGGAATTGAACATGAATATGGATGGCATTGGAACACTAGACACACCTATTTACAAATTTCATCTGCGTCATCATTCAAGCGTTCATTTTTGCAATTTATCTCAATGTATTTAGACCTACTTGTGTAAATAAAATGTAATTCTTTAAATATCTTTTAGAGAAAGGCACTATTAGTGTCCTCGGGCCCTTTTGGTATATATTTTTTGTAGTTAAATCAATTAAATGTAAAGGTCTTTTGTACAGTATCTTATTCTACTAAATTTTTAGCCTTTAAAGTAAGTATGACAGGTTCTCCTCCTTTTTGACCCCCCATGTGTGACTTCTTTATAGACTGCACAGCTCTTATATTCTCACATTGGCAGTTGATGGAGCAGCATGTGAACAGACCCAGCTATCAACAACTTGCTCTATGTGCAGTGTTATTCAATTGTTAACATGATGAAGTGGACAACCTCTTTAATGTAAACTTGTCGGCTTTAAGAGTATGTATATTCTAATTACCTGTTCTATACTTTTATCTTTTTTAGATTGTGTGCCGCTAAAAGTTTCACCAATAGCAGTTAGTGAAGAGGAGGTATGTTTATACTTTTCCTTAACCTTTGCTAGGTTTTTGTAACCTGAAAGTTTCAGTTTTTGGGTAATTTCCTGAGTGCTATTTTCCATAGTTTTCTGAATGTTTTTTGATATCTAAAACAATGAAGAAAACGATAACATTTTTGTGTCGGAAGTGGTGAAAAAACATTGGGTCTTTTCTTGGCTGTCCCATTGACTTGTTTAGCAAATGATTGAGCATCTTCCTAGTGGAAACACTTGAGGAATGCTCATGTAACTTCTTTTTAACCCCTTTCCATAATGGCAATTTTCCGTTATTGGACTTTCTTTTTTTTCTCACCTTCCAAGAGCCACACCTTTTTTTATTTTTCCATTGATATAGCAATCTGTGAGCTTGTTTTTTTGTGGAACGAGTTATACTTTTGAATGACACTATCCATTTTATCATTTCCATGCTCAACAAAATTGCAAAAAATAGGGATATTTGTGTACTCACCATAAAATCCTTTTCTCCAAGCCAATCATTGAGGGACACAGACCATGGGTGTTATGCTGCTGCCACTTGGAGGCTGACACTAAGTTGAAAGAAAAAGAGTTTGCTCCTCCTCTGCAGTATACACCCTCCTGCTGGCTCCCAGTGAACCAGTTCAGTGCAAAAGAAGTAGGATATCATTAACATCATATTAGAGTACAACACATCAAATTAAAGAAAAACAAGCGCAAGCCAAAATATTAACAGGGTGGGTGCTGTGTCCCGCAATAATTGGCTAGGAGAAACGGATTTTACGGTGAGTACACAAAAATCCCTATTTCTCCTTCACCTCATTGGGGGACACAGACCATGGGATGTCCCAAAGGAGTCCCTTGGAATGGAACCACATCACAGATCGAACCCCATGTACCAACTGACTAAAGTTGCGCTACCGCCACTTGCAGAATACATCTGCGAGGTGCCGCATGTGCAGAAGTCTGAGAGCGTAGGCTGTATCAAGTTGCAGTCTTGCAGACCTGTTCTGCCGACGCCTGATCCCGAATGGCACAAAAAGAACGTCCACCAACCGAGTAGAGTGTGCCTTAATCTCCACTGGGATAAGCTTGTCTCTGATGCAGTAAAACTTCTGAAAAGCCAAATGAATCAATTTAGTATTGTGGCCCTGAAGCGGCCAAACCCTGCCTGAGACCCTCAGGAAGCACAAATAGGGTGTCTGACCTACTGAAGGGCGCCGTCTTCAAGACGCGCCTTCTGAGAGCCCTTACTATGTCAAGGGTGCGAAAAGTTCATTTCACCCGATGCACCGGTACTGGACGAAAAGAGATGACCACCTTGTCCTGGGGGGAAAATCAGGAAAGGAATTCGACCGGACAGAGTGGCTAGCTCTGAGACTTGTCTAATAGACAGCACTACAAAAAGAAAAAATGACTTTTAGAGACATCCTGCAACAGTTTGAAAGGCGTCTGCTAAAGAGCACCCGGGACCAATATAAGGTCCCAGGCCTCTAACGGCATACTATAGGGGAATACCACATGGGAGACTCCCTGAAACAAAATGCTCACTTACAGAATGAAAGTAATCCAGCCATGGAATAAAACAGATAAGGCCAAGATCTGGCCTTTGAGAGAGAGAGAGAGAAAGAGCTGAGCGCTAAACCTGATTCCAGACCAGTCTAGAGAAATTCCCAAAATGGAGGGAACAGAGAAGAAACAAGGATGTCCATGGTGCCTGCACCGTGAAAAAGGTTTTCAGGTGTGCTGATAAATGCTAGCTGATGCAGGCTTCCCAATGCTAATCAGGGTGGGAAACCCCTGATGAGAGAACCCAGCTTATGATTGCTCGTAGGCTTCAATGGCCAAGCCGTTAAACACAGGGCCCCTGAGTTCTCATGACAAAACGGTCATTGGCAGAGCAGATCTGGATAATCCGGCAGTCACCACGGGACATCTGCGACTATCTGCACTAAATCTGCATATCACGCCCAGAGTGGCCAAACCTGGATTACTGGAGTCCCCTCCGCTTAGATATTCCTGATGACCCTCGGAAGTAAAGAAAGCGGGGAAAAAACACATACGGAAGACTAAACTGAAGCCACAGAGAGACCTTTGCATGCACCTTGATGGTCTAGGGATCCTGAGACCAAGCTCTGAAGTGGAGTACCTTGGCGTTCAATCTTGAAACCATCAGATCCATGTCCGGAGTCCTTAAACGAATACATATCTGTCGAAAGACCTCCCACTGTCCCAAAGCGAGACTTTGATGGCTAGGAAAAACTGCCGCCCAGTTTTTTACGCCTGGGATATGGATTGCTGAAAATACTGAGTCTTTCATCTCTGCCCATCTGAGAATATGGGCTACCTCGTGCATGGCTACCCTGCTGTGGGTACCCCCTTTAATGATTGATACATGTGACAGTCATGGCTTTGTCCGAATGAATTCGGATGAGGTGACCCGCCAGGAGATAATGGAACTACTGCAGGGCTATCCTGAATGCTCAGATTTCCCAGACAATAATCAGAAGGCTCGACTCCCGAGTAGACCAGCGTCTCTGAGTCGTGAGGTGACGAAGAATACTCCCCAGCCAAGGAGACTGGCATCGGTAGTCACCACTAGCCATTAAACCAGGAGAAAGGATTTCCCCTGGAAGAGAGAAGACCTCAATGTCCACCACCTGAGAGGTTTCCTGACCCGTCGGGACAAGCGGCACTGGTGATCGAGGGAAAACAGGTTCATGCTGCAGGGGACGGAGATGCAGCTGAATTAAAAGAGACATTTTCTATTGCTGCCACCATTTTTCCCCAGTGCCTTCATGGCAAACCAGATAGATTGATAGGATGAGTGGCTAAGTGCACGGGCTCCTTGTTGAAGGGCTCGGACCTTGTCTTGAGGGAGAATCACTAACCCTCGGAGGTATCCAGGGTCATTCCGAAAAAGGATATCCACTGGGCTTGAACAAGGGAAGACCTGTATACATTTATCAGCGAGCTCAGGTGAGGAAAAGTATCGCCAGTGATGCGAAGGCAGTTTGTGCATTCCTGGAAGGACGGACCCCTGATTAGAAGGTCGTCTGAGTAGGGCAGTATGATCACACCCCGAGAGTGCAAGATGACATGATGGCCATCATGACCTTCGAGAGCACTGTGTGAACTGAAAATGCTGTTTGGGAATGGCAAAGCACAGGAATGTCTAGAGAGGGGAAAATTAGAATATGGAGGAAAGCATCCCTTTGTCGTTGGATGCTAGAAACGCCCCTCTTTTATCGATGAGTTTGCATAATACTTGGTGGGATCTAATCCCAAGATTCCAGCGCTTCTAGGCTGTAGTGCTAACCACTGAACCAACGTGCTGCATTAGAGAGATAGAGGAATCATCCGAGTCAGGCTGGCGAAGACCCTGACTGATAGAGGAAGAATCATGAAGGGGCTGTATCGCTGTGACCAGTGACACCATGGGTTGCAACACCATGGTAGTATAGTGCAGTCTGGATCCCAGCCCCAGCAAAGTGAGGCTGTACCACAGAATACCCCCTGACACGTTAATCCAATGCATCCTTTGCAGGGAAAACCAATGGGGCCTCAGGGGCAGAGCACTTACCCTTGACTGTTGCCCAAGGGTGCTGCAGGTCCAAAAAACTATGGTGGGATTTTGATCCCAGGACCCCATGCAGCCAAATTAATGACCGAATTTCAAACAGGTTCGAGCAGAACCCCTTGAGCCCTTCGTGAATCAATGGTGTACGAAAAAGAATTTGTTGTTGACGCCAGAAAGGACATCTCAGCCTTGCTGCAGAGGAAATTTTCTCTTTCCTCCGGTTTCATCAGAGACAAGCTGAACCAGCTTCACTCTAAATAAACGGCCAGTCTGGTAAGGAAGAAATGTCAGAGACTTTTTTGCACCCAGAGTCCGTTTTCTATTTACTGAGCCATAATGTCCCTCTGAAGGTGATGGCATTTACCGCTGATAATGCAGCGCCTCTAGCCGCATCCAAAGCGGCGTCCAGAAGAAAATGGCTTTAGCTACCCCCGCCGCTGCAAACAATGGATAGTGCTGAATCTGAGTCCTCAAAGACGGAGCGAGTAAGGTTCTCTGAAGGTCTGTGGGTAATGATCCATCTGGCCAGGATAGAAGGATTCTGAATACCGGACAAAATACTGGCGGGTTCACAGCAGGAGATTCAGCTCAAGCTTTCCTCAGATCAGCTGAAACAGGGGGTACCTCGCCTCAAGAGGCTTCTGACCTGTGAGGTGTTTATCAGGTCGCTCTCAGCACCGGTTAAGTATAACCCGGACCTCCGGGTGAATGGTAAATTCTGTATGAGGGTGATTAGTCCTCTTGAAGGACACTGTGTGTTCCGGGACAGAACCGGAATCCTCGTCAACCTTTAGAGTCTGATTGACGGCCTCAATAAGCGAGTCCCCCATTTTCTTGAACTCTGGGAAGTGCACATCTGGGGAAATGTTCAATTCAAACTCAGAGTCTTGTTCTCTGGTGAAGGAGAGCGAGAAACAGAGCTCACGGACACCAAGGGCCCGAGATTGCTCGGGTAATCGTACCACGGATCCTATTTCTAGACCCCTGTATGTTTCTAGAATACTTGCGGCCCCTGTTAGCCGATGACTCCCGTGTAGGAGAGGATCCATTTATATCAGACCTGCTAACGCTCCGATCCACAGAGGAATCACGGAGGGATTCAATCTCTTAGGCCAGAGAAGCCGTGGATTTCTACAGTAACGAAGCCCACTCAGGGGAACTAGGTACACTGGGATTGGGGCGGCGGAGGGCTCCTGAACGGGTTGCGGGCTTTGCAAATTAAATAGGACTAATAGTCTTATTAGACCCTTTGGGAGCTTGGACCATAACAAGGTGTCATGGCGCCTTTAAGACTGGGAAATACTACAGGGGGAAACGGCAGGGGTAGATAGCAGTGTTTCCTTACCCGGGTACTGATGTTCCTGGAGTCCGCATTGGATTAGCACTATGTTTTTGCACTAAGAGTCGCCCGCCAGGTGCTGTGCAGTAGTAGTGCCCCTTTAATGCAAAGCCATCACCTCTGTGTGAGCCGGCCGGGTAGACCAAGATGGCCACTGGGAGTTGCAGAGGCGGTAAAGTCTCGCAGAGAGTGAGAGGTGCCAAGTCAGGGGGGCAGAGCCACGGTCGCGATGTCATTTAGTGAGCGGAGCCTTGTGACTTCCATGAATCGACTCGGGGCCTAAATGTCTGCAGCCGGCGGGAGCGTTACCAGGGGTAGACGTGAGGGGGCATTGGGGGAGGCTGAGAAAAGCGAGCGCTCCCGTCCCAGGCAAGAAGTGCCAGATAAGTGGGTGGAGCTGCCTTAGCGCGCCATAGTGCGGGCACGGCTTCCGGGATGCGGCCTACACATCGGCCGAAGCCCGGGGCTACATTTTTCAGCACCGGCCGGCGCTGATAGAAAAAGGGGATCCAGACGTGCACCCTCGCTGCCAGAATGAGCCCCCTTGCCAGTGTCACCCCAGATTGCCTGTTCAGAGCCCTCCAACCCCGGCACTTTCCCAGAGAAGCTGCCGGGTGGCAGGTAACTCAGCTGTTGGATGGTGCAGGGATGAAGGGATCACCCTCAATCCACCATCCTTTTAATAGGGAGGTGGAGAGGGACCATTCGCCTCTTTGTACCATCCGCTTTAACAGTGGTGGTACAGTAGGGGCTGCTCGGACGCCAAAGAGAGGGTGCCTCTGTACATCCACGGAGTTCAAGCCCCCTTGTGGACAGGCCAGTTGTCTGACATTAGGCCTGGCTGCAGAAGAGGATACATGGAGGCGATACTCCATGTGCTCGTCTGTTGATGGTGCGGGGAGATCGGTGCCCTTTAAGGGACCCGTTGGCCCCAAAAACCAGCTCAGTATTTGTAAGCCAAAACCAGGAGTGGAACAATTAGAGGAAAAGTATAATAGAAACATATGCACCACTTCTGCATTTATCACCCACTCCTGGTTTTGGCTTACAAATAGTGATGTAAAATACTGACCAAATACTGCAAGTGTGACGGCAGCCTAACATCCACGGTCTGTGTTCCCCAATGAGGCGAAGGAGAAAAAGTGTTATTCCGCAATTGTTATCTAGGTTTCATTTTTACAGCTTTATACAATAAAAATGACCTGGCAGTATGAGTTTCTTTGTCAGTACATTTACAGCAATACCAAACATGCATATGCTTTCTTTATGTAAAAAAATATGTGTAAATTAAGAAAATAAATAAATTAACATGCTTCGCTATTTCCTAAGACCCATAACATTTTCATTTTTCGGTTGATGAGGTTGAGTGAAGATGTTTTTATTGATACCATTTTGGGGTAGATATGATGTTATGATCACCTTTTATTTCCTTTTTTTTCAATGTTGGAGAAGCCAAAATGAATCGCAGTTCAAGGGTTTTGATTTTTTTTCCAGATACGCTGTTTACCAGCTGAGTTAACTATTTTCACATCTTGAGATATTGGACTTTTACAGACATAGAGATACCACATATGTGTATTTTTTTATACTTTTATTTTTACTTGGGATGATTTGAACTTTTGTATATATTTTTAAAAACTTTTTGTTTTATCGTTTCACTATACTATATTGTCTGATTGCTTATGACACTATGTCTACAACAATTCAATAGTATTGCTGTATATAGGGAAAAAATGGTTTCCTATAAAGACCAGCCAAGGGCTGGCTTTCACAGGACTACTGTCATAAAAAACACTGTAATGACAACCTGTCGGCACCCCACGAGAGTTGGCTTTCTAACGGTGCGCCCTCCAAGCCGCATGCACAGATTGATAGTGGTGTTTTATAACAGCCATTCCAGTCGTCTCTTTTACTGGCCGAAGGTGGCTAAATAAAACAGCTATCATCTGCTGGCAAAGAGGTTGCAGGCACGTTAAACACATGGCTTCCATTAAAAGCCAGGAGTGTTTAAAGAAACTCAAAATCCTGAACATAAGAACAGTAAGTTATTTTTACATAGGAAGGAATATGTCCATTCTTTTGAGTGCTTTTTAGCGTTTTTTGTGTGCAGCCAACACTACCAACAAAGATGCAGTGTGGTTATACACACTATTTTAATGCTGAAGCCATAGTAAGTTTTTGACATAAAGGATAGTAAGTGGCAAAGATCACTCTGTGCCACTGCTACATTGTAACACTGCAGGTGAATGGAGTCAGTTTGCGACTCACAGGGTACAGCAAGAAACAAGTTGCAAAAAGTCAAAACGAGTTTGAATTTTTGCAACTTGCTTGTTGTGGGTCACAAGGCAACTTCATTCACCTTGTGCTGTGTTGTAGCAGTGGCACAGAGTCTAGAATCTGGAAGATGCGCCTATTCTGGCACTTGGCCACTCTCTTCCCACTCCCGTGTAGCGGTGGGATATGGGGTAATGAAGGGTTAATGTCACCTTGCTATTGTAAGGTGACATTAAGCCAGATTAATAATGGAGAGGCGTCAATTATGACACCTATCCATTATGAATCCAATAGTACGAAATGGTTAATAAAACATACACACATTATTTCAAAGTATTTTAATGAAATAAAGACATTAACCCCTTCAGACCATCTGAAGGGGTTAAATCATTTTACAGCCAGGAGCTCTGCTAAAGCGGTGCTCGTGCGTGTAAGAACCCCGGGGAATGAATGGAAAGCAGGGTGACCTGTAGTTACCTTGAGTTGCGGTGATGCGCCCTCTGCTGGATGTCCTCATATGAACTCTAGCATGGGAACCCTTTATTTTACAAGCTACAGCGCCCAAATTTTGCACATACACACTACTAACAGTAGTGTGGAATATGCAATAAAAAAGGGGATATGAGGTAGTTTACTGTATGTAAACCATGTCTCATATCATGTCGGGTTTGTGAAGGAGAAATGAAAAGCCGGCAATTGAATTACCGGCTTTTCTATAGAACACTGCTGCGTATTTCTCGCAAGTCACACTGCTGGTCCATGTGTAATCCGTATTTTTCTCGCCCCCATAGACTTTCATTGGCAATTTTTTTGCGCAATATGGTGAAAAACGCAGCATGCTGCGATTTTCTACGGCCTTAGAAGACTGTATAATACGGATCCGTAAAATACGGCTGATAGGAGCTGAGTCATAGAGAATCATTGGGCCGTGTGTTATGCGTATTTTCCGGATGTATTTTCTGCGCTCATATGTCCGTAAAACTCGCTAGTGTGACGCCGGCCTAATTGTTAAAGGCATAGCTCCCAACCATCCCTCATACTGCGGGACTGTCCCGATTTTGAGGCTGTGCCCGCAGTCCAACACGGGGCCCTGCTTCTCCCACACAGCCAGCAGGAGAAGCAGCTGACACGCCCCCTTGTATTAGGCCACGCCCCCCCTCCGTATCTTCTTCCGGGTGCAGTGGTTCAGAGAGGGAGAGAGGACATTCTGAGGTACGTGTGTGTAAGTGTGTACTGCACACATACATGCAGCTGGCCCTGCTGTGCTTATAGTACAAGGCATGATAACCAGGAGTAATGGCAGCAGTTAGAGCAATCCAGTGCAGCCGGTTAGTAATAGGCACAGTATATACATATATATATATGTATTCTTTATATACTACAGCAGTTATGGAGTGGTGCCAGTAGATAGTGATGTCTGAGTGCATGCAGAGTTCGCAGAGCTGGGCTACATTGCAATGAGCAGGATCTGTGAGGCAGCAGTGTGGGCAGCGAAAGGTGCTGAAATCTTTGCCTGCATTGTAAGCAGGAGCTGCTGGGACACATCTACAGCCCCAGCTGTACACTGGCATAGTCATGTGGGGCCATTATACTATACACAGCATCATGTAGGGCCATTATACAGTACGCAGCATTATGTGCGGCCATTATACTGTACGTAGCATCATGTGGGGCCATTATACTGTATGCAGCATCATGTGGGGCCATTATATTGTATGCAGCATCATGTGTGGCCATTATACAGTATGGAGCATCATGTGTGGCCATTATACAGTATGGAGCATCATGTGTGGCCATTATACAGTATGGAGTATCATGTATGGCCATTATACAGTATGGAGCATCATGTGTGGCCATTATACAGTATTGAGCATCAAGTGTGGCCATTCTACAATATGGAGCGTCATGTGTGGCCATTATACAGTATGGAGCACTGTGTAGACATTATTCAGTATGGAGCACTGTGTGGACATTATACAGTATTGAGCATCGTGTGTGGTCATTATACAGTATGGAGCATCATGTGAGGCCATTATACATTATGGAGCACTGTGTGGACATTATGCAGTATGGAGCATCATGTGTGGCCATTATACTGTATGCATCATCATGTGTGGCCATTATACAGTATGGAGCCCTGTGTGGCCATTATACAGTATTGAGCATCATGTGTGGCCATTATACAGGATGGAGTACTGTGTGGACATTATACAGTATTGAGCATCATGTGTGGCCAATATACTGTATGGAGCATTGCGTGGGGCCATTATACAGTATTGAGCACTGTGTGGCCATTATACTGTATAGAGCATCATGTGAGGGCATTATACAGTATGGAGCATTATTTGGGGCCATTATACAGTATGGAGAACTGAGTGGCCATTATTCAGTATGGAGAATCATGTGGGGCCATTATACAGTATGGAGCATCATGTGAGGCCATTATACAGTAAGGAGCACTGTGTGGACATTATATAGTATGGAGCATCATGTGAGGCCATTATACAGTATGGAGCATCATGTGAGGCCATTATACAGTATGGAGCATAATGTCTGGCCATTATACTGTATGCATCATCATGTTTGGCCATTATACTGTAAGCATCATGTGTGGCCATTATACAGTATGGAGCACTGTGTGGAAATTATACAGTATGGAGCATCATGTGGGGCCATTATATAGTATGGAGCATCATGTGTGGCCATTATACAGTATTGAGCATCGTGATGCGATTATACAGTATCGAGCATCATGTGAGGCTATTATACAGTATGGAGCACTGTGTCGACATTATACAGTATTGAGCATCATGTGAGGCCATTATACAATATGGAGCACTACGTGGACATTATTCAATATGGAGCATCATGTGGGGCCATTATACAGTATTGAGCATCATATGTGGCCATTATACAGTATGGAGCACTATGTGGACATTATACAGTATAAAGCATCATGTGGGGCCATTATATAGTATGGAGCATCATGTGAGGCCATTATACAGTATGGAGCACTGTGTGGACATTATACAGTATTGAGCATCATGTGTGGTCATTAAACAGTATGGAGCACTGTGTGGACATCATACAGTGTTGAGCATCATGTGTGGACATTATACAGTATTGAACATCATGTGTGGCCATTATACAGTACAGAGCACTGTGTGGACATTATGCAGTATATAGCATCATGTGAGGCCATTATACAGTATGGAGCACTATGTGGACATTATACAGTATGGAGCATCATGTGGGGCCTTTATACAGTAAGAAGCACTGTGTGGACATTGTACAGTATGGAGCATCATGTGGGGCCATTATACAGTATGGAGCATCATGCGTGGCCATTATACAGTATGGAGCATCATGTGTGGCCATTATACAGTATTGAGCATCATGTGTGGCCATTCTACAATATGGAGCATCATGTGTGGCCATTATACAGTATGGCGCATTGTGTGGGGCTATTATACAGTATTGAGCATTATGTGGAACCATTATACAGTATGGAGCACTGTGTGGCCATTATGCAGTATGGAGCATCATGTGGGGCCATTGTACAGTATGGAGCATCATGTGAGGCCATTATTCAGTATGGAGCACTGTGTAGACATTATACAGTATGGAGCACTGTGTGGACATTATACAGTATTGAGCATCATGTGTCATTATACAGTATGGAGCATCATGTGAGGCCATTATACAGTATGGAGCACTGTGTGGACATTATGCAGTATGGAGCATCATGTGTGGCCATTATACTGTATGCATCATCATGTGTGGCCATTATACAGTATGGAGCCCTGTGTGGCCATTATACAGTATTGAGCATCATGTGTGGCCATTATACAGTATGGAGCCCTGTGTGGCCATTATACAGTATTGAGCATCATGTGAGGGCATTATACAGTATGGAGCATCATATGGGGCCATTATACAGTATGGAGCATTATTTGGGGCCATTATACAGTATGAAGCACTGAGTGGCCATTATTCAGTATGGAGAATTATGTGGGGCCATTATACAGTATGGAGCATCATACAGTAAGGAGCACTGTGTGGACATTATATAGTATGGAGCTATGTGTGGACATTATACAGTATTGAGCATAGTGTGTGGTTATTATACTGTTTGGAGCATCATGTGAGGCCATTATACAGTATGGAGCACTGTGTGGACATTTTACACTATGGAGCATCATGTGAGGCCATTATACAGTATGGAGCATCATGTGAGGCCATTATACAGTATGGAGCATAATGTGTGGCCATTATACTGTATGCATCATCATGTGTGGCCATTATACAGTATGGAGCACTGTGTGGAAATTATACAGTATGAGGCATCATGTGGGTCCATTATACAGTATGTAGCACTGTGTGGACATTATACAGTATGGAGCATCATGTGGGGCCATTTTACAGTATGAAGCAGCACTGTGTCGACATTATACAGTATTGAGCATCATGTGAGGCAATTATACAATATGGAGCACTATGTGGACATTATACAGTATAAAGCATCATGTGGGGCCATTATATAGTATGGAGCATCATGTGAGGCCATTATACAGTATGGAGCACTGTGTGGACATTATACAGTATTGAGCATCATGTGTGGTCATTAAACAGTATGGAGCACTGTGTGGACATTATACAGTGTTGAGCATCATGTGTGGCCATTATACAGTATGGAGCACTGTGTGGACATTATACAGTATGGAACATCATGTGTGGCCTTTATACAGTATGAAGCACTGTGTGGACATTGTACAGTATGGAGCATCATGTGGGGCCATTATACAGTATGGAGCACTGTGTGGACATTGTACAGTATGGAACATCATGTGGGCCAATTATGCAGTATGGAGCATCATGTATGGCCATTATACAGTATTGAGCATCATGTTGGGCCATTATACAGTATGGAGCACTGTGTGGACATTATACAGTATGGAGCATCATGTGGGGCCTTTATATAGTATGGAGCATCATGTGAGGCCATTATACAGTATGAAGCACTGTGTGGAAATTATACAGTATTGAGCATCATGTGTGGCCATTATACAGTATGGAGCACTGTGTGGACATTATACAGTATTGAGCATCATGTGTGGCCATTATACAGTATGGAGCACTGTGTGGACATTATACAGTATATAGTATTACTAGCTGAAGAGCCCGGCGCTGCCTGGGCATAGTAAATATCTGTGGTTAGTTATAGCACCTCCCTTCTCTTATTTTTCCATCACGCTTCTCATTTTCCCCATCACATCTTTCATTTTCCCCCTCACATCTCTCATTTTCTCCCTCACACCTCTCATTTTCCCCCTCACTCCTCTTATTTTCCCCCTCACTCCTCTCATTCCCCCCTAACACTTGTCATTTCGACCTCACATCTGTCATTTTCCGATCACTCCACTATTTTCCCTCACTGCTCTCATTTTGCACTCACACCTTTTCATTTTCACCTCACATCTCTCATTTTCACCTCAGTATATACATGTTTGTCATCTCCCTTATATATAGTATACACCTGTATGTCATCTCCTGTATATAGTATGTACCTGTATGTCATCTCCCCTGTATATAGTATATACCTGCTGTGTGTCATCTCCTCTGTATATAGTATATACCTGCATGTCATCTCCTCCTATATATAGTGTATACCTGTATGTCATCTCCTCCTGTATATAGTATATACCTGTGTGTCATCTCACCTATATATAGTATATATCTGTGTGTCATCTCCTCCTGTATATAGTATATACCTGTATGTCATCTCCTCCTATACATAGCATATACATGTATGTCATCTCCTCCTGTATATACTATATACCTGTAGGTAATCTGCTCCTGTATATAGTATATACCTGTGTGTCATCTCCTCCTGTATATAGTATATACCTGTATGTCATCTCCTCCTGTATGTAGTATGTACCTGTATGTCATCTCCTCCTCTATATAGTATATACCTGTGTGTCATCTCTCCTGTATATAGTATATATCTGTGTGTCATCTCCTCCTGTATATAGTATATACCTGTGTGTCATCTCCCCTGTAAATAGTATATATCTGTATGTCATCTCCTCCTGTATTAGACCTCGTTCACACGTTATTTGGTCAGTATTTTTACCTCAGTATTTGTAAGCTAAATTGGCAGCCTGATAAATCCCCAGCCAACAGTAAGCCCACGCCCTGGCAGTATATATTAGCTCACACATACACATAATAGACAGGTCATGTGACTGACAGCTGCCGGATTCCTTTATGGTACATTTGTTGCTCTTGTAGTTTGTCTGCTTATTAATCAGATTTTTATTTTTGAAGGATAATACCAGACTTGTGTGTGTTTTAGGGCGAGTTTCGTGTGTCAAGTTGTGTGTGTTGAGTTGCGTGTGGCGACATGCATGTAGCGACTTTTGTGAGATGAGTTTTGTGTGGCGACATGCGTGTAGCAACTTTTTGTGTGTCGAGTTGCATGTGACAGGTTAGTGTAGCAAGTTGTGTGCAGCAAGTTTTGCGCATGGCGAGTTTTGCGCGTGGCGAGTTTTATGTGTGGTGCCTTTTGAGTATGTGCAAGTTTTGTGTGAGGCAACTTTTGCATGTGTTGCAACTTTTGTGCATGTGGCAATTTTTCCACGTGTGCAAGTTTTGCGTGTGGCGAGTTTTCCATGAGTTGAGTTTTGCACGTGTGGCGAGTTTTGCATGTGGAGAGTTTTGCGCGTGGCGAGTTTTGAGCGGCGACTTTTGTGTTTCGACTTTTATGTGGCGAGGTTGGTGTATGCGTGGTGAAATGTGTGCTGAGGGTGGTATATGTGTTCGAGCACGTGGTAGTGTGTGGCGCATTTTGTGTGTGTGTTCATATCCCCGTGGTGGTGTGGTGATTATCCCATGTCGGGGCCCCACCTTAGCAACTGTACAGTATATACTCTTTGGCGCCATCGCTCTCATTCTTTAAGTCCCCCTTGTTCACATCTGGCAGCTGTTAATTTGCCTCCAACACTTTTCCTTTCATTTTTTCCCCATTATGTAGATAGGGGCAAAATTGTTTGGTGAATTGGAAAGCGCGGGGTTAAAATTTCACCTCACAAGATCACTTTGACGCTCTCGGGGTCCAGACGTGTGACTGTGCAAAATTTTGTGCCTGTAGCTGCGACGCCTCCAACACTTTTCCTTTCACTTTTTCCCCATTATGTAGATAGGGGCAAAATTGTTTGGTGAATTGGAAAGCGCGGGGTTAAAATTTTGCCTCACAACATAGCCTATGACGCTCTCGGGGTCCAGACGTGTGACTGTGCAAAATTTTGTGGCTGTAGCTGCGACGGTTCAGATGCCAATCCTGGACATACACACATACACACATACACACATTCAGCTTTATATATTAGATGTGATGCCATTATACAGTATGGAGCACTGTGTGGACATTATACAGTATGGAGCACTGTGTGGACATTATACAGTATGGAACATCATGTGGGGCCATTATGCAGTATGGAGCATCATGTATGGCCATTATACAGTATTGAGCATCATGTTGGGCCATTATACAGTATGGAGCACTGTGGACATTATACAGTATGGAGCTTCATGTGGGGCCATTATATAGTATGGAGCATCATGTGAGGCCATTATACAGTATGGAGCACTGTGTGGACATTATACAGTATTGAGCATCATGTGTGGCCATTATACAGTATGGAGCACTGTGTGGCCATATTTTTTTCTGTTTATAATTATTGTTTATGAAACTGTGATCAGCGGTGCTAAATGAGTGTGGTTGGGGCGTGGATATGGGTGTGACTAGTTGTGGAATGAGTGTGGTCACGCTGTGCGTGCCGCTTCCTTTGTCCCTCTTTACCTTCTTCAAAAGTTGGGAGGTATGGTTAAAGGTGTTACGTGTGACTTTCCCATATATTTTTTGTGATGTGGCTAAGAGTTTAAAGGCAGGTAGTTGATAACTATATGTTTGGTCTGCCCTTCAACATCTCTCCCGCAGCAGGCCTCGGAGATTCTCTGGCTTCATTTGGCCTCACCTTTAGGCCTCCTGCAGAATTTTCCATGACAAAACCCGGACATTTCTGTTTTTTGCGCGTTTTTTCAGCGTTTTTTCCCAATGCATTATATAGCGGGAAAAACGCGAAAAATCCGCAAAATTAATGAACATGCTGCTTTTTTTTACCGCGATGCGTTTTTTCGCGGAAAAAAACGCATCATGTGCACAAAAATTGCAGAATGCATTCTAAATGGTAGAATGCATATGTGTGCGTTTTTATGTATTTTTATCATGAAAAAACGCAAAAAAAAATGCGAAAATTCCTGAACGTGTTTACATACCCTTAATGTCCAATGTACTCACAAACGGAAAACAAACGGTATCCTCCGGATCGCAGCTGGGAATCAAGACAGTTAATATCCGAGACTTGTTACCGTGGGCAACTGCACCGCCATGCTATGCTGGAGGTGCCAGGCCTTTTGGCTTCGCTTGGCTCAGTGTTAGGCCAGTCTCACACGTTCAGATATTTCCGGTACCAGAGAACATGGTACCGGAGTTATCCGTGTGCTCACGTGGTACATCCATGTGATGTCCGTGTATCCGTGTTTAGCATCCACGTGCTGTCCGTGTCCTTGTATTGAAATAATTTGTTTCAATTTTAACCCTATGACTTTAAAAAAGCACACGGACAGCACACAGCAGCATTTAATGGGTCCGTGTGATCAGTGCGCTCCCACGAACACTGACATGTCTCCATGTTTTGCACATGGCCACATGGTCTGTGAAAACTCGCTGACATCTGCAGAGACACATTTTAATTGTCTATGGGAGGTGGAGCCGCATATTCATCACTGTAATAAGCGGCACCACGTGACCGCTCATACAGGAAGAAGCTGCGGCGCTGAGAGGAAGCATCGAGGGAGCCGAGTGAGTATTTTATTTCCAGCGGGCGGGCGCACATGGGGTGGGAGGGGGGTGGTGACCAGGATCTTTATTTTAAACACAAAAAAATAAAAAAACAATGATTTTTCATTCCTTCTCTCCAGCGAACGCTGCTGGAGAGAAGAAATGAATGGCGGCTTCAGCACCACGCTGGGGGGGACAGCGCTTACTGTAGCGCTGTCTCCTGCACGGCACACGGACAGCATCCATGTGCGGTACGTGTTTTACACGGACCCATTGACTTTAATTGGTCCGTGTGATCAGTGCGCTCCCACGAACACTGACATGTCTCTGTGTTTTTCAAACGGACACACGGTCCGTGAAAACACGCTGGCATGTGCAGAGACACATTGATTTTAATGTGTCTACGTGAGTCAGTGTCTCCAGTACGGGAGAAAACTGTCACCACACGTACCGGAGCCACTGACGTGTGAAACCGGCCTTAGACTCCTGCCGGAGTTTCATGAGTCTGTATTGAGTGCTCATCCTGGGATTTCGGCCACCCGGGAGGCAGTTGCTAGGATTTTCTGGTTGCCCTCTTTTGTTGCAGATATTAAAAGGTTTGTGTCTGCATGTGGGGTTTTTGCCCGTTCTAAAAATTCTTATTTCCAGCCGGCCGGCTAATTGGTGCCTTTGCCAGTTCCAGATAGACCATGGACAAATTTGTCCATGGATTTTATCACTAATCTCCCTCCATCCAGGGGTAACTCCGTTGTATGGGTGGTGGAGGATAGATTTTCCAAACAGGCTCATTTTGTACCTCTGTCCACTTTACAGTTTGCTGAAACCTTGGCCAGGTTGTTTGTGCAGCATGTGGTTCGTCTGCATGCTGAGCCTATGAATGTGGTGTCTGACAGAGGTGTGCAGTTTGTGGCAAAGTTTTGGAGGACTTTTTGCAAGAAGTTTGGAATCACTCTGTCTTTTTTTTCTGGCTATCATCCAGAGTCTAATGGGCAAACAGAATGCACTAATCAGTCCCTGGAGCAAATTCTGAGTGTTACGGATCTGCAACACAGGGCTAAGGTAGAAGGGGGATAACTGACCCTGCACTGTGACTAGGCTGAAATCCTACGATGGAGTGGGCAACCCATTCCTTGCGAATAGACCCACCGATGATCCTAGGTTAATCTCAAGCGAAGACCTATAGGTAAGGGGAAGGGGTTCCCTAAAAGAACTAAGGACTGGGTACAAAACGGGTCACCTCCTAATAGAAAACACAGAGAAGGCTGCAGAAACCAATAGAAAACAGAAACTAAGGCTAGCAGAACCAGAGGTACCAGCACTGCACAAATAGCACACACAGAAAACAAAGCAAAGCACCAAGCTAGAGATCAAGCAGATTAACACTGTTGTCCAGCAAGGACTGGGAGGCAGGTGCTAGATAATAAAGAGTGATACAAACACCTGATCAAAGAAAATCCAGCACCAGAGGAAAAAGACCAGCAGCCAGAACTCCATAAGAAAATGGTGGATAGCCACAAACTAAACAGATTCTAACAGTACCTCCCCATTAACGAGGATCCCCCGGATCCTCTTGGCCGGGATTTATTCGGAAATCTCCTGTGAAAAGCCTTAATTAACTTTGTCTGAGACGTCTACAGCTTTCACCCAGGAATTGTCCTCCGGACCAAAACCCTTCCAGGACACAAGATACTGTAACCCTCCTCTATGCCACCTGGAATCAAGAATCCGTGAAATCTCAAACTCGCAGTCCTCATCAATTGGAGGAGCAGACGGCATAGCCACCTTATCTGGCGTGTCAACTTTCTTCAGCAAAGATACATGAAAAACGAATTAATTTTTCCAGGACGAAGGAATGTCTAATTTCACCGCTGCTGATTTGACAATGTGAACCACTTTGAAAGGTACTACAAACTTCGGCCCCAACTTTTTAGAAGGGATCTTCAAATGCAGATTCCTAGAGGACAACCAAACCATGTCCCCAACAACAAACCTTGCCTCCCTTCTTCTCGTCAAAATATTTCTTAGACCTCCTGTTAGCCTGTTTAAGCACACTGGTACAAACCCTTTCCAATTTTGCAGAAAAGCTCTCCTCCTCAGGCACCGCCGCCCCTATCCTAGAAAAAGGACCAAAAGATGGATTATTCCCAGTATAACAAAAGAAAGGAGAACACCCAGCCGAAGAAGGCGTATGATTATTGAGAGCAAACTCAGCTAATGGTAGATATTCCGACCACCTCTCCTGATTGTCCGCTATCAAAAACTGCTCAACGTCCTGGTTCTTCCTCTCGGTCTGTCCATTGGACTGCGAATGATAGCCCGACGAAAATGATAAATGAACCTTAAGTCTGTCACAAAAGGCACACCAAAAGCGAGCCACAAACTGAGGTCCCCAATCGGAGACAATGTCCCTGGAAACACTATGGAGTCTGGCAATCTCTTTCACAAATGCCCTGGCAAGTGTCTTAGCGCAGGGTAATTTATTGAACGGGACCAGATGACACATCTTACTAAACCAGTCCACAACAACCCAGATAACAGAAAAACCCTCAGAGACCGGCAGGTCGGTGATAAAATCCATTGCAAGATGTTTCCAAGGAGAACTAGGAACCTCTAACTGGCAAAGCAACCCTGCCACCGGAGCATGAGAAGCCTTAGACTTAGCGCACACGGTACACTGATGCACCCACCTGACAATTTCTCTTAGCCACCCCGGCCACCAGAAACTCCACCCGATCGACTTTCTTGCAATCCCTGGATGACCCACCAAACAAGACTCATGACATTCCGTAAACAAAGCTCTCCTCAGGGCCTTAGGCACAGATAATTTCCCATATGGAGTGTTAGTTGGTGCCGCATCCTGGGCTTTAAGAATGCTATTTTCCAACTCAGAACCTAATGCTTCCACCACCCGTCTCTGCAGAATAGATTCTTCCTTTTCAGTATTAACCGCTGAGGAGAAACTTCGAGACAAAGCATCAGCTTTAACATTTTTTGTCCCAGGGATATATGTCACAGAGAAATGGAACCGGGCAAAAAACAATGCCCACCTAGCTTGACGGGCATTCAAATGTTTAGCAGCATCCAGATAGATCAGGTTCTTATGATCAGTAAAGACTTGTATAGGATGTCTAGCGCCCTGCATAAAATGTTGCCAATGCTCAAACGCAAGCTTAATAGCCAGCAATTCTCGGTTCCCAACATCGTAGTTGAACTCCGCCTCTGAAAATTTCTTAGAAAAGAAAGCACAGGGATGCACCCCATCCTCTCCCTCCTGGGACAGAACAGCTCCAGTCCTACTGATGAGGCATCCACCTCTACCAGAAAGGGCTTAGTCTCATCTGTCTGGATCAAAACAGGAGCAGAGCTAAACCTCTCCTTGAGATGCTCAAAAGCCTTAAGAGCCTCAGGGGACCATTGGACAGTATTGGAACCCTTCTTAGTAAGATCAGTCAGGGGTTTGGCAATAACAGAAAAATTCTTTATGAATTTTCTATAATAATTAGCAAACCCCCAAAATCTCTGAATCGACTTCAAGCATTCAGGTCTAGGCCACTCCAATACCACCTGAACTTTCAACGGGTCCATCTCAAAACCATCACTGGAAACAAAGTGCCCCAAAAAACTAATTTTCTGTACCGCAAACTTGCATTTCTCCAGTTTAGCAAAGAGTGAGTTTTCGCTCAGAATCTGCAGAACCTCACGGACTCTCTGCCAATGCGACTCCAGATCGGGTGAATAGATCAAAATATCTTCCAAATAAACAATCACACTCCTACCAATCAACGGCCTCAGGATGTAGTTAATTAAATTTTTAAAGAATGCCGGAGCATTTGTAAGGTCGAAAGGCATAACTAGACACTCAAAATGACCTTCCGGGGTATTAAAGGCTGTCTTCCATTCATCGCCTTCTTTAAAGGGAATCTGTCACCCCCAAAATCGCGGGTGAGGTAAGCCCACCGGCATCAGGGGCTTATCTACAGCATTCTGGAATGCTGTAGATAAGCCCCCCGATGTATCCTAAAAGATGAGAAAAAGACGTTAGATTATACTCACCCAGGGGCGTTCCCGCTGCTGGTCCGGGTCCGGCGCCTCCCATCTTCATCAGATGACGTCCTCTTCTTGTCTTCACACTGCGGCTCCTGCGCAGCCATACTTTGTCTGCCCTGTTGAGGGCAGAGCAAAGTACTGCAGAGCGCAGGTGCTGGGCCTCTCTGACCTTTCCCGGCGCCTGCCTTTACCTTGTTTATGCGTCCTTCACATTGCATTCTCTGCCTTTCCTGGGAACAAGAGGACATCACCCCAAGTTGCATCGGCTCCCCACAGTCAACGGGGCTCTCCAGCAAAATTGAAACCTTCCCCTCATTCTGTCTACCTCTCAATCTTCAAGCCACCTGGATAGCTAATTGCATAGCAGCCTCAAGTGTAGCAGGTGCAGGATATGCAATGAGCAAATCTTTAACCCTGTCATTCAAACCTGCGAAAAACTGACTCTTGAGTGCTGGGTCATTCCAGCTGACCTTTGCAGACCATCGTCTGAACTGGGTACAATATCTCTCAGCCGCCTGAGTTTTGCCTCGGCTGTAGTGACCCGATCAGGATCATCATATAATACCCTCATAGCAGAAAAAAAACGCTTCTACTGACACTAAACAAGGGGCATCCGGACGCAATGAAAATGCCTAAACTTGCAGCTCACCTCGCAATAACGCCATAATAATCCCCACATGCTGTAATTCAGCCCCTGAAGACCTGGGTCTAAGCTGAAAATAAAGTAAACATGCAGTTTTAAACTAAAAAAATTCCTGCCGTTTACCAGAAAACATTCAGGCAAACCTGAACCTTAGGTTCTTCAGAGCGGATGCCAGGGCAATTACTCATGTGCTGTTGTAAGCTGGCAACTTCCAACATTAACCCTTGCAGACGCTGAGCAAGATCTTGAATGCTGTTCATATTGCAGAAATCCGGGAGGGTTTTTTTTTTTTTTAATACTTCTTTCTGGCTGGACAAAGTGTTACGAATCTGTAACACAGGACTAAGGTAGAAGGGGGAAAACTGACCCTGCACTATGACTAGGCTGAAACCCTACGATGGCGTGGGTGACCCATTCCTTGCGAATAGACCCACTGACGATGCTAGGTTAATCTCAAGCTAAGACCTATAGATAAGGGGAAGGGGTTCCCTAAAAGAACTAAGGACTGGGTACAAAACGGGTCATCTCCTAATAGAAAACACAGAGAAGGCTGCAGATACCAATAAAAAACAGAAACTAAGGCTAGCAGAACCAGAGGTACCAGCACTGCACAAATAACACACACAGAAAGCACCAAGCTAGAGCTCAAGCTGATTAACACCATTGTCCAGCAAGGACTGGGAGGCAGGTGCTGGTTAATAAAGAGTGATAAAAAACACCCAAGACAAATCCGGCACCAGAGGAAAAAGACCAGTAGCCAGAACTCCACAAGAAAATGGCGGATAGTCACAAACTAAACAGATTCTAACATTGAGATGTATCTTCCAGACAGGAGGACTGGTGTGATGCCTTACCTGTGGCAGAGTTTGCTTTCAATGTTTACGTGAGTCAGTCTACGGGAATGTCTCCCTTCCTGGTCAATTATAGGTTTAACTTGCATTTTGGGGAGTTTTCTTGCATAGAATCAGGCTGTCCAGAGGCGGAGGGTACGGTACAATGCTTAAAGACCCTGTGGGTGGAAGTTCAGCAAAACATCACCAAGGCCTAGGGAAGGTTTACATTTTTGGCGGACAAGAGAAGGTGATTGGGTCCCGCGTTCCTTGTGGGTGAGAAGGTGTGGTTATCCACCCGCAATATTAAGCTCAAGGTCCCCTCTGCCAAACTGGGTCCTAAATTCATTGGCCCATATAAAATTTTGGAGGTCGTCAACCCAGTAGCCTACAGGTTACAACTTCCAACCTCCTTCAAAATATCTAATCTTTTTCACAGGTCCCTTCTGAAACCATTTGGAGCGGCCAAGGTGGACTCCTCACTGTCAGTCCTCCTGTATTGGTGGAGGGCCATCTGGAATATGAGGTTGGATGCATAAATGATTCTCGGTGGGTGCGCCGGAATCTGCAGTATTTGGTGCACTGGAAGGGATATGGTCCGGAGGATCGGTCTTGGGTCTCATCCGGTTCAGTGCATGCCGACCGGTTGGTATGAGCTTTTCATGCCAGGCATCCTGAGAAATCTGAGGGTCCAGTGGCCCCCCGTTAAGAGGGGGGTACTGTCATGGTTGTGGACAGGGTTCCTTCCCTGTCCTCTCAGGGTTAATTTTGTATGGCCTCCTTTTGGTTTGGGAGGGCTATATTTACCCGCCTTTGTCTGGGGATCCTGGTCAGTGATACATCTGTTCTGGCTGTGTGTCCGATCCCCTGGTGTGCTTGGGTACTGTGTAGTCCGTTTGCCTTCTCGTGTATGATCCAGTCTGTGTTCTCGTTCTGTGCATTGCTTTGTGATTCTGTGCTTACTGTCTGTTTCTGGCTCTGACCTACGGCTTGGTACTCTTACTAATCTTCTGTCTGCCCCATTTGTACTGCACTGCTATCTTCGGCTACCTGACCTTTTGCTACGTCCTGACCACTCTCAGTGTATCACTCTTTGGTACTTCATCGACCTCCTGGCTTGACTTCGGCACGTTAAGACTATTCTCCGGTTTCACAGGTCACCGCCACTACTCAATTTCTGGTTCCGCCTCCGGCCCCTCCCCTGGTGGTCACGTGTTTCAGTCCTGCGCTCCGGCAGGTAAGCTCACCGCAGTGCTCCCCTCTCACCCCTTGTCCTTCTGTATCTCATGCACAGACTCCTGCTGTAAATCTGCAGCAGAGTTCTTGATAGAAACACGAAAAGCAATGGAATGAAACTGAAAGGGAGAAGATACAGATTAGATATTAGAAAAAACTTTTTGACAGTGAGGGTGATCAATGAGTGGAAAAGGCTGCCACAAGAGGTGGTGAGTTCTCCTTCAATGGAAGTATTCAAACAGAGGCTGGACAGACATCTAGATGGTTTAGTGAATTCTGCGTTGCATTGAGCAGGGAGTTGGACGCAATGACCCTTCCAATTGTAACATTCTATTAATCTATGGTCATAGTGCTAAAACATCACATTGCACCCTGCGAGCCCTAAAAAAGTTACTCTTTAACACCCTTTACCAATGCAACTCAGTGGCTCTGTATCATTGCAAGCTCTGTTGCCACATAAAGGTGAAGAATAATAGTTGGTTGTCCCATAGCAGTGCTAGAACATTTGCAGCAGCAGACCCAATTAATTTTTATTAGTGGATCCTGTGTAAAGTAAATTTTCTTATGAAGTTACAGAAGATGATAAAGAAGCTTATTTCACATTTTACCACTCTGATGAGCCATAGATGTAACATTTGGTTTTAGTAACATAGTTATTAGTAACATAGTTATTAAGGTTGAAGGAAGACTTTAAGTCCATCTAGTTCAACCCATAGCCTAACCTAACATGCCCTAACATGTTGATCCAGAGGAAGGCAAAAAAAAACCATGTGGCAAAGAGTGAGCTCCACATTGGGGAAAAAATTCCTTCCCGACTCCACATACGGCAATCAGACTAGTTCCCTGGATCAACACCCTATCAAGGAATCTAATATATATAACCTGTAGCATTATACTTTTCAAGAAAGGCATCCAGTCCCCTCTTAAATTTAAGTAATGAATCACTCATTACAACATCATATGGCAGAGGGTTCCATGGTCTCACTGCTCTTACAGTAAAGAACCTGCGTCTGTTGTTATGCTTAAACCTTCTTTCCTCCCGACGTGGAGGATGCCTCCTTGTCCCTGTCTCAGGTCTATGATTAAAAAGATAATCAGAAAGGTCTTTGTACTGTCCCCTCATATATTTATACATTAAAATAAGATCACCCCTTAGTCTTCGTTTTTCCAAACTAAATAGCCCCAAGTGTAATATCCTATCTTGGTATTGCAGACCCCCCAGTCCTCTAATAACCTTGGTCGCTCTTCTCTGTACCCGCTCTAGTTCAGCTATGTCTTTCTTATACACCGGAGACCAGAACTGTACACAGTATTCTAAGTGTGGTCAAACTAGTGACTTGTATAGAGGTAAAATTATGTTCTCCTCATGAGCATCAATGCCTCTTTTAATGCATCCCATTATTTTATTTGCCTTTGTAGCAGCTGCCTGACACTGGCCACTTAATGTGAGTTTGTCATCCACCCATACACCCAGGTCTTTTTCATTGACGGTTTTGCCCAGAGTTTTAGAATTAAGCACATATTTATACATCTTATTGCTTCTACCCAAGTGCATGACCTTACATTTATCCCCATTAAAGCTCATTTGCCATTTGTCAGCCCAAGCTTCTAGTTTACATAAATCATTCTGTAATATAAAATTGTCCTCCTCTGTATTGATTACCCTGCAGAGTTTAGTGTCATCTGCACATATTGAAATTCTGCTCTGTATGCCCCCTACAAGGTCATTAATAAATATGTTAAAAAGAAGAGGGCCCAATACTGACCCCTGTGGTACCCCACTGCTAACCGCGACCCAGTCCGAGTGTGCTCCATTAATAACCACCCTTTGTTTCCTATCCCTGAGCCAGCTCTTAACCCACTTACACATATTTTTCCCTATCCCCATTATTCTCATTTTATGTATCAACCTTTTGTGTGGCACCGTATCAAAAGCTTTTGAAAAGTCCATATACATTATGTCCACTGCGTTCCCTTGGTCCTGTCTGAAACTTACCTCTTCATAGAAATTGATCAGATTTGTCTGACAGGAATGGTCCCTAGTAAACCCATGTTGATATTGGGTCATGAGGTTATTCCTCCTCAGATACTCCAGTATAGCATCCCTTAGAATGCTCTCCAGGATTTTACCCACAGTAGAGGTTAAGCTTACTGGCCTATAATTTCCGAGTTCAGTTTTTGTCCCCTTTTTGAATATTGGCACCACATTTGCTATACGCCAGTCCTGTGGTACAGACCCTGTTATTATGGCGTCTTTAAAGATTAAAAATAATGGTCTATCAATGACTGTACTTAATTCCTGCAGTACTCGGGGGTGTATCCTATCCGGGCCCGGAGAGTTGTCAATTTTAGTGATTTTTAGACGCCGCCGTACTTCCGGCTGTGTTAAGCAGGTCACATTTAATGGGGAATTTTTGTTATCACTGATCATATTGTCTGCCATGGGATTTTCTTGTGTAAATACTGATAAAAAAATGTCATTTAGCATATTGGCTTTTTCCTCATCCTCATCCACCATTTCACCCAGACTATTTTTAAGGGGGCCAACACTATCATTTTTTAATTTCTTACTATTTACGTAGTTAAAGAATATTTTGGGATTATTTTTACTCTCTCTGGCAATGCGTCTCTCTGTCTCAATTTTTGCTGCCTTGATTTGCTTTTTACAGAATTTATAAAATTTTCTTTATTTAATGCCTCATCACTACCTACTTCCTTTAAAGGGCCACTGTCACCCCCCAGCCGTTATAAACTAAAAGAGCCACCTTGTGCAGCAGTAATGCTGCAGTCTAACAAGGTGGCTCTTTTAGTTTTTGATTCATTTATTAGCTCAATAAAGCGTTTTATAAATTGGCCACACATACCAGATATTATACCTGGAGGCGGTCCGAAACGTCCTGTATGAATCCCCCAACTGCCGTCACTCTTCTCTTCAGGGCCGATGGTACCCGCCCCCTTCGCGTTGTTGCTTCTTAAATCTGGCGCCTGCGCTGTGCGTGCCTGCCTGGGGCCTGCGCAGTCTTCATTATCAGTAGCAGCTCAGATGCAGGGTGCCTGACTGCGCAGGTGCGGGCAGTGCGGCCGCCCTGTTACTGAATGCCCGCCCCGCACTGTGTTATTCATTATGCACAGTGCGGGGCTGGCATTCCTGGGCATGCGCACTGCGCTTGTCAGACGCTCCCCCGGTCCCCCGCCTTCCAGCGTTGTTCTTTGTGGCTGTTCCAAACGTCGGCAATGAAACCTGTATATTCGGGCAATGCTGGAAGGCGGGGGACCGGGGGACCGTCTGACAAGCGCAGTGCGCATGCCCAGGAATGCCAGCCCCGCACTGTGCATAATGAATAACACAGTGCGGGGCGGGGATTCAGTAACAGGGCGGCCGCACTGCCCGCACCTGCGCAGTCAGGCACCCTGCATCTGAGCTGCTACTGATAATGAAGACTGCGCAGGCCCCAGGCAGGCACGCACAGCGCAGGCGCCGGATTGAAGAAGCAACAACGCGAAGGGGGCGGGTACCATCGGCCCTGAAGAGAAGAGTGACGGCAGTTGGGGGATTCATACAGGATGCTTCGGACCGCCTCCAGGTATAATATCTGGTATGTGTGGCCAATTTATAAAACGCTTTATTGAGCTAATAAATGAATCAAAAACTAAAAGAGCCACCTTGTTAGACTGCAGCATTACTGCTGCACAAGGTGGCTCTTTTAGTTTATAACGGCTGGGGGGGTGACAGTGGCCCTTTAATTCTCTAAATGCTTTCTTTTTGTGCCTTATTGCGCCCCTTACATCTTTATTTAGACATATTGGTTTCCTTCTATTTCTAGTATGTTTATTCCCATACAGTATATACTGTGCACAGGTCCTATCCAGGATGCTAATAAACGTCTCCCATTTTCTTTGTGTATTTTTATGTCTCAGGATATCGTCCCAGTTAATTGCACCAAGATCATCTCTCATCCGTTGGAAATTTGCCCTCCTGAAGTTTAGTGTCCTTGTAACCCCTCTACTACACATCTTATTGAAGGATACATGAAAACGTATTATTTTGTGATCACTATTCCCCAAGTGACCCCCAACCCTTATATTAGCTATGCAGTCTGGCCTGTTGGTTAATTTTGGTACAATTTGGTCTGTGAGCATGTTGTTTGTCACACATGCAAGCTCCAAATTTTTGACAACTTATGGTTGCTATTTCTGTTGCAAGTGGAGTGTATCCCCACAGTCTCTGACATTGTTCAGTCGGTGATAGCTATGCATTCATGGTCCTTTTTGACAAAAGTAACATAAATTTCTAGTTTGGTTTTAGTTATTTTATGGGGAATGCAGGTCACTATACTATTGCAGGTCAGAACTATTTAGTTCACTATTATCTTGAATATTGCTATATAGAAAATTACAGAGGGAAAAATAAACCTTGTAAATGTGAAATACAGAATTTTTATAATCTTTGTGTTCATCAGTTTTGAATTATGTGTATATTTTTTAGAAATCAGAATCAATTAGTCAGCTGTATTCCAAGTTGCACAGGGAAGTTGAAAAAATTAAGAAATGGAAATCCAATGTAGAGTTTGAAATAAAAGACAAAGAAATAAAAGTACAAGAAAAAAGAAACATTATAGATGCCCAGAAAAAAATCATACAGGATTTGCAGGTAAATAAATGTTGTAACCGTATTGTACACATAAATATTTAACAATATGTCTTGTGAATAATTCTGCCATTAAAGCAAAGTTTGCACCATTCTAACAAATTCACAAAATGAAGAAATGTTCATCAAACTCCTCAGGCTAGTGAGCTTTGGGCGTGATATCCTCGTAACACTCAGCTCTTGTGCCCTGCGGGATCTCAGGCCGCACCTGCACGCAGACGCAGTAAACAAGACATCAAGTGATGTCAGTTGTCGGGCAGCACAAACTGCGCCTGCCCAAGGCAGAATATGACTGCGCAGGCGCCTGGACAACTGAATAACGCCAAGGAGGCGGCGCCCTTCTCGCAGAGTGACGGCTGGGAGGCGTCTGGATGAGGGGGGAAGACCTGCCTCCCTGGCGATTTCACAGGTATGAGGGACCAAATTCAAAAGCGATTATTTCTGCAGTGCAACGAACAATAACTAAAAAAGCCACCTTGTCAGAATGCAGCATTAGTGCTGCACAAGATGGCTCTTTTAGTTACAAACGCCTGGGGGGGTGACAGGTTCCCTTTAATGAGTAAGAGTAATGATCTTGATCCGTACAGACTGATAATGAGATAATGTGGTACAGTCATGTCCTGTTACATAATTTGATTAGTGTCTCTTTTGGGAGACCAGAGTCCAACCCAAAGAAATTTTTGGACATAGTTAAGACTTTTTGATATACCGTATATACTCGAGTATAAGCCGACCCCAGTATAAGCCGAGGCACCTAATTTTGCCACGAAAAACTGCATTGTGCCCTATCCTGGTATGCATGGCTCACCTGTCCTTGTGTTCATGGCTCCCCTGTCCCTGTCCTTGTATGCATGGCTCCCTGACCCCTGTCCTTGTATGCATGGCTCCCCGGTCCCTGTCCTTGTATGCATAGCTCCCCTGTCGATGTTCTTGTATGCATGGCTCCCCCATCATGTCCTTGTATGCATGAATGCATGAATTATTTATTTTTTATTTTAATATAAATTTATAGTGATATTATTCCTGAAAAATTATTTTAAGTGCTGTATTTTTCGGACTATAAGACGCACTGGACTATAAGATGCACCTAGTTTTTAGAGGAGGAAATTAGGAAAAAAAATTGAATAAAAAAATTTGATAAATTCTGGTATATATGGTCCCCTCATCCCCATCCTGATACAGATGGCCCCCTTATCCCTATCCTGGTATTCATGGCCCCTCTCATCCCTACCCTGTTGTGTATGGCCCTCATCCCCATCCTGGTATGCATGCCTCCTCATCCCTAGCTTGGTATGCATGTCCCTCTTATCTGTAGCATGGTAGGCATGGCCCTCTCATCCCTATCGTGGCAGGAATGATCTCCTTCATCCCTATCCTGGTATGCAGGGCTCTCACCTTATACTAGTATGCATTGCCCCATCCCTATCCTGATATGCATTGCCCCATGCCTATCCTGGTATGCATTGCCCCATCCTTAACCTGGTATGATTGGCCCCCATCTTGGTCCTGGTATGCATGGCCCCATCCTTATCCTGGTATGATTGCCCCCAACACTATCCTGGTATGCATGGCCTCCATCAGAAAACATTAAAAAAACTCCAAAACATTACATTTACCTTCTCAGCGCTCCCTCACAGCATCCTGCTCCAGTGTCAGCAGCTGCTTTATGCTTGTAAGCAGCGCATGGCAGGGACTGCAGCTTCTAGCGTTCACGTGTGCAGTTACTTAAGAGAAATTAATATTCACCTTGCTCCACTCCATGGGCATAGGAGATCTGTGATTACAATCATGTGACAGGGGTGCTGATGGGTGCGCTCCAGTTAAATGCCATTGTCGTGATTGACAGCGGCTTTTAACATGTTAACAGCTGCGGGTGGATCGCATTTCCACCCGTCGTCTGTTCGGGGCACATGACAGGTGATAAATCACCTGTCATGTGCTGGGAAAGATGCAGGCTTAGTTCTGGAGCCTGTATTAAAAATGAAGGCACGACATATGATGTATTTATACATCATATGTCGTGAAGGGGTTAAACCCATAAATGCCTCGATCAATATTAACATTTAGGTGACTGGGAGAGGTAGGGAGGCGTCTGATCATTGGCATGGTGACTTGGGGTCATCATGATGACATTGGGTCACAAGCAGGGCCATATTTGCCACTAGGCACTTGAGGGCACGTGCCTAGGGCGGGACGATGCGGGGGGCGGCACCTGAGCAAGGTTTTTTTGTTGTTTTTTTTTTTTTTTTTTTAAGTCCTGGGTCACCTCCCGACCGACCGCCCCTCCCCGCCCTCCGCACCCCCCCTGCTGCCCGCCCGCCTCCCACCCACCCTCCTTGAAGACGATACTCACCCTGCTCCAGCGATGCCTGGTCTCAGCGTCTGCAGCTTGTCCTGAATGAGCAGTCACGTGGTACCACTCATTAAGGTCATGAATATGGGCATATTCATGACATTAATGAGCGGTAACACATGACCGCTCATGCAGGAAGAAGATGCTGCGCCGGGAGTCGGGACAGAGCCAGAGGGATGTCGGCGCTGCCACGCGGTGTGGCAAAGGTGAGTATGAGGGATGGGGGGACAGGGGATGGGGGGGATGAAGGAGGACAGTAAGCCGCGCCATGCAAGATGGGAGCAGGAGCGGGAGCGGGGGGGTAGAGAGATGAGCCATGCATACAGGGGGGGAATATGAGCCATGCATACAGGAGGGGGGGTGGAATACGAGCCATGCATACAAGAGGTGGGGGGGAATTATGAGCCATGCATACAGGGGGGGATTATGAGCCATGCATACAGGGGGGGAATATGAGCCATGCATACAGGAGGGGGGTGGAATATGAGCCATGCATACAAGAGGTGAGGGGGAATTATGAGCCATGCATACAGGGGGGGGGGATTATGAGCCATGCATACAGGAGGGGGGGGAATTATGAGCCATGCATACAGGAGGTGAGGGGGAATTATGAGCCACGCATACAGGAGGTGGGGGGGAATATGAGCCATGCATACAGAGGGGGAATGTGAGCCATGCATACAGGAGGGGGGGAAATATGAGCCATGCATACAGGAGGTGGGGGGGAATTATGAGCCATGCATGCAGGAGGGGGGATTATGAGCCATGCATACAGGGGGGAATATGAGCCATGCATACAGGAGGGGATGTGGAATATGAGCCATGCATACAAGAGGTGGGGGGAATTATGAGCCATGCATACAGGGGGGGGGATTATGAGCCATGCATACAGGAGGGGGGGGGGGAATTATGAGCCATGCATTCAAGAGGTGGGGGGGAGTTATGAGCCATGCATTGAATACAGGAGGTGGGGGGAATTATGAGCCATGCATGCAGGGGGGAATATGAGCCAATGACACAGGGGGGATTAAGAGCCATGCATACAGGAGGTGGGGGGGAATTATGAGCCATGCATACAGGAGGGGCATTATGAGCCATGCATACAGGGGGGGAATATGAGCCATGCATACAGGAGGGGGTGGTGGAATATGAGCCATGCATACAAGAGGTGGGGGGAATTATGAGCCATGCATACAGGGGGGGATTATGAGCCATGCATACAGGAGGGGGGATTATGAGCCATGCATACAGGAGGTGGGGGGGAATTATGAGCCATGCATACAGGGGGGGGGGAATATGAGCCATGCATACAGGGGGGATTATGAGCCATGCATACAGGAGGGGGGAATATGAGCCATGCATACAGGAGGTGGGGGGGAATTATGAGCCATCCATACAGGAGGGGGGAATTATGAGCCATACATACAGGAGGGGGGATATAAGCCATGCATACAGGAGGGGGGTGGTGGAATATGAGCCATGCATACAAGAGGTGGGGGGAATTATGAGCCATGCATACAGGGGGGATTATGAGCCATTCATACAGGAGGGGGGGATATGAACCATGCATACAGGAGTTGGGGGGGAATATGAGCCATGCATACAGGAGGGGGGGAATATGAGCCATGCAAACAGGAGGGGGGGAATATGAGCCATGCATACAGGAGGAGGGGGGAATATGAGCCATGCATATGGGATGGGAGGGAGATGAGCCATGCATACAGGAGGGGGGATATGAGCCATGCATACAGGATGGGGGGAGATAAGCCATGCATACAAGATGGGAGGGGGGCATTATACAGTATTGAGCATCATGCGGGGTCATTATACAGTATGGAGCATCATGTGTGGCCATTATACAGTATGGAGCATCATGTGTGGCCATTATACAGTATGGAGCATACAGTATGGAGCATCATGTGTGGCCATTATACAGTATTGAGCATCATGTGTGGCCATTATACAGTATTAAGCATCATGTGGGGCCATTATACAGTATTGAACATCATGTGGTGTCATAATACAGTATGGAGCATCATGTGTGGCCATTATACAATATGGAGCATAATGTGTGGCCATTATACTTTATGGAGCATCATGTGTGGCCATTATACAGTATGGAGCATCACGTGTGGCCATTATACAGTATGGAGCATCATGTGTGGCCATATTTATTTTTGTTTATAATTGTATATGAAACAGTGTGATCAGCAGTGCTAAATGGGTGTGGTTGGGACGTGGATATGGGTGTGACTAGCTGTGAAATGGGTGTGGTCAGAGGCATGGCCTAAAATTTGCCACGGCGCACTAATAATAATAATAATAATCTTTATTTATATAGCGCCAACATATTCCGCAGCGCTTTACAGTTTAACAGTTTCAAACACAACAGTCATGGGTAACAATGTTAACAATACAGTAATAAAGCAAAATAAGACAAAATAAGACGACCCTGCTCGTGAGAGCTTACAATCTACAATGAGGTGGGGAGATACAAAGTACAGGTGTGTATTTACAATTATGTAAATGATGCACTACGCGCGCCACAAACTTTGTACCTCTTTCCCTTCTTCAAAAGTTGGGAGGTATGGTACCGCATTTGCCTGATCACGGCAAGTGCCACAAATCCCATGGGGAATGAATGAGGCCGAACGCAGTGTTGCCGTAAGTGATCCGTTACACGGCAGATGCAGAAAAACTGCCCCGATCTGCTGCAAAAGGCTACTTTCACATCAGCAATTCTTGCCAAAGTCACTTCCGATGGTGTCATACTCACCAAAGGGGGAGGCAGCACTAAAAGTGCCTAGGCCAGCAGAAACTCTAAATACGGCCCTTGTCACAAGGCTACAGGAAGCCTGTTAGACAATGCTCAGAGAATGGTCTAAGAGGCTTCTTATAAAGGTATAAAGCATTGCAGTACTGATGCATTGCAATGTATTACACCAGTGTTCGAGTGCTAAGTAAGGCCTCTTTCACACTTCAGTCTTTTTGTTTCAGTCAAAATCCGTTGCCCGCTGGATCCGTCTTTTTCTCATAGACTTGTATTAGCGTAGGATTTCAACGGCTGGCATCACGTTTCGTTCACGAATCCAGTGGCAGAGGGCCATGGAGAGGTCAGTCATACCCGAGTTTATTCACTTAAGCTCGGTCTTCCAGGCTGGGATGAAGGCGGTTGTAGAAAGAATGGATAGTGGGTTCACTCACTTGAACGCACTTTTCCAGGACGTCCACAAACACCTTGACCGCTTGGAAGCCGACCTTAAAGGGAAGTTGCCATAAAAAAAATTGTTTTCCAGCAATTGAAAAAATGTAAATAATTAATGTTTACATTTTCTTAAAAAATATTATCATTTGTTTATAATTTAGTAAAACATGAAAAATAATTTTAAAAGGTTTGGTATTTCCACTTTTAAACATTAGGGGGAGCAGCTAATGAAATTTGACAAAAACCTAGTGTACAACTAGCTCACATTACTGAACTGCAGTAATTATGGGCGGAGTCTGCTGACGTGTGTGATGTCACTCATCCCCTTCTGGGTGTTTGCTAAGGGATAAGAGCAGATGATATTCAGGAACCCAATGAGCAGCCATTTTGTTGTTGATTGCAAAGTTATACTCAGTCACAAGTAGACAGTCACCGAGGATGGCATGCAGCAAGGATTCTGGGAGATATATGGTGGAGGGAGCAGGGTGACAGCAGCACAGAGTATTTCAGGCAGCGTGCTGGTCTATGGGGGGCACCCTGTTCGGTGCGCGGAGCAGCCAAGGATTGTACATAGAGCGCTGTCTTTTATACACATGGATGGACAGTCTGCTCCACAGAAGTCCAGGAAACATTTCTGCGGATTTGGTCTGTTCTGATCCAGACTTTGCATGCAAAGACCCCATTCCCCTCCTCAGATCCTGTCTTCTCCATCCTGTCCTGGCAATGTGTGAAAGCGAGGCGACAGGCGCTGTACGGGGTGACGCTGAGGGGAAATGTAGCCATATAGTAACGATAAAAATGAGACCCCTCTCTTCAGCTGCCTCACCAGCCTTCCCCTGACTGCACCTAACTGGAGGTCATGCTGCCCCCTCTATTACCCCAGACCCGTGTACAGCTGCTCAACCAGAACCACCCTAGAATTGGTCCCATTTATGAAGATAATACTGCCATAGTGTTCTCACATAATACCGCCATACAGATCACACATAATACTGTCCTATAGTTCTCACATAATACCGACATATAGATCACACATAATGCCGCCATAGTGTACTCACATATCACCATATACTTCTCAAATAATACCACCATATAGTTCTCACATAATGCCACCATATAGTTCTCACATAACACCGCCATATAGATCACACATAATACCGCCACATATGTCTCACATAATACCGCCATATAGATCACACACAATACCACCATATAATTCTCATATAATACTGCCACATAGATCACACACAATTCCACAATATAGTTCTCCTATAATACCATCATATAGCTTTTACATCATTCCACAATACTGATCAAACATAATACCACCATACAGATCACATATAATAACGTCATATAGATCACACATAATGCCATAATACAGCATGACCCCTGCAGCTCCTGTTATCGCACGCACTGTGCTGTGTGTGCAATGGGGAAAGGCATGCAGGGGGGAGAGGAGTGCATAGGAGAGGATTAGATACACGGCTCAACAGACAGTATCACACAGTATAGGCTTAGATACACAGCTCAGCAGTCAGTATCACACAGGATAGGATTAGATACACGGCTCAGCAGTCAGTATCACACAGGAGAAGATTAGATACACGGGTGAGCAGACAGTATCACACAGGAGAGGATTAGATACACGGGTCAGCAGACAGTATCACACAGGAGAGGATTAGATACATGGCTCAGCAGACAGTATCACACAGGATAGGATTAGATACACGGGTCAGCAGTCAGTATCACACAGGAGAGGATTAGATACACGGCTCAGCAGACTATCATACAGTATAGGATTAGATATACGGGTCAGCAGACAGTATCACACAGTATAGGATTAGATACACGGTTCAGCAGACAGTATCACACAGTATGGGATTAGGCCTCTTTCACACTTCTGTCTTTTTCCTCCCGTCGAAATCCGTCGAGTTTTGGAAAAACAAGATCCTGCAAATTTTTCTGCAGGATCCTGTTTTTTCCCAAAGACTTGTATTAGCGACGGATTGTGACGGATGGCCACACGTTTCATCCGTCGTGCACTGGATCCGTCGGAAAATAGCGGTCTGTCGTGCAGCGAAAACATTCAGAGGAACGTTTTTTCTGCATGTCGGAAAATCGCTCAGCGACGAGTCCTGCGTTGTCCATCGTTGGCTATAATGGAAGCCTATGGACACAGGATCCGTTGCCGACCGTCACACACTGGAATCCAGCGACATCTCCCTTTTTTTTCATTCTGAGCATGCCCGGAACAACTTTCCAAGTCAGGGATGGATATCTTTCTCTCTCTCTCGAACAATGGAAGTGTGAAAGAAGCCTAAGATACATGGGTCAGCAGTCAGTATCACACAGTATAGGATTAGATACACGGTTTTATTTCCTGATGAGGACATAAAACCGTGTATCTAATTCTATACTGTGTGATACTGACTGCTGACCCATGTATCTTAGGCTTCTTTCACACTTCAAGAATAAAAACGTATATACACTGGCGCTTATTCACCTGGAAGGATGAGGTAGGAAGCCACGGAAGCTGCAGGTGGTTAAAACAGGTTCTGTGCAAAACTCTGTTAAAAATTAAACCAGTTGATTAATAATACTATTAACCACCGCGCTAAACCGAAACTGGAATATAAATGTACTTACTTTTGATATGGCTATTACTATGTTGTCTGGGGTCCCTTGTGAGTGAAGGGTTACACCTGGTTACAGTGGTTTGCTGAAAGGTAAAGTGTGCAGCAGAGTGATATATTATTTGATTTGGACCTTACAAAAAAAAAAAAAAAAAAAAAAAAAAAAAAAAAAAAGGTGTTGGTTACAAACACTTACTCTTTTTATGAGGCTGTATAGGTTGCACCTGTGGTGTTTCAATGTGGGGTTAATAGTTTCTCTTTCCACAGTGTAGTGAACCGATACTGGAAGGCAAAGTGTGTAAAACCTCGGTATATTGTTTATATTGTACACACAAAGTATCAAGGGTATTAGCTGGGTGCACTTACTCCTTATATAAGGTTGTACAGTTTACACTTGGGATGTTCTTATGTGAGGTTTTGGTATTTGTCTTTCCACAGTGTGGTAAACTGATGCTGGTGAGTAAACAAAGTAGAGAATAAAGTGATTTGCAAGCAATACACTAGAATAGTAGGAAGTTACTGGCCACAATAGTTGCAGTGGTATAAATAGGAATTAGTTGGCACTCACCACATGTTTGCTTATGAAGGTACCCGCGGTGAGGTAGGCAAGGTAGTCCACTGGATACGGTGCCGATAAAGTAACCCGCTGAGCTGGGAGGGTTAGAGTCCGGTGTGCGTGCCAGAGGCCGCGGTTCCTGGACGAGAACGTACCAGCGAGTGGTGAGGAGGTACCAGCGCCTCGCGTGCCCCGGCCGGAAGCAACGCTGAGGATGTGGTGCCGAGATGGGGCAGAGCTAGTGTGACGTCACAGAAAGCAGGGACGGGTGCGCGAGAGAGACAAGCTGCCAACTAGTTTCGAGAGGTAACTCCCCTCTTCATCAGGGCTAGCCCTGATGAAGAGGGGAGTTACCTCTCGAAACTAGTTGGCAGCTTGTCTCTCTCGCGCACCCGTCCCTGCTTTCTGTGACGTCACACTAGCTCTGCCCCATCTCGGCACCACATCCTCAGCGTTGCTTCCGGCCGGGGCACGCGAGGCGCTGGTACCTCCTCACCACTCGCTGGTACGTTCTCGTCCAGGAACCGCGGCCTCTGGCACGCACACCGGACTCTAACCCTCCCAGCTCAGCGGGTTACTTTATCGGCACCGTATCCAGTGGACTACCTTGCCTACCTCACCGCGGGTACCTTCATAAGCAAACATGTGGTGAGTGCCAACTAATTCCTATTTATACCACTGCAACTATTGTGGCCAGTAACTTCCTACTATTCTAGTGTATTGCTTGCAAATCACTTTATTCTCTACTTTGTTTACTCACCAGCATCAGTTTACCACACTGTGGAAAGACAAATACCAAAACCTCACATAAGAACATCCCAAGTGTAAACTGTACAACCTTATATAAGGAGTAAGTGCACCCAGCTAATACCCTTGATACTTTGTGTGTACAATATAAACAATATACCGAGGTTTTACACACTTTGCCTTCCAGTATCGGTTCACTACACTGTGGAAAGAGAAACTATTAACCCCACATTGAAACACCACAGGTGCAACCTATACAGCCTCATAAAAAGAGTAAGTGTTTGTAACCAACACCTTTTTTTTTTCTTTTTTTCTTTTTTTTTTTTTTGTAAGGTCCAAATCAAATAATATATCACTCTGCTGCACACTTTACCTTTCAGCAAACCACTGTAACCAGGTGTAACCCTTCACTCACAAGGGACCCCAGACAACATAGTAATAGCCATATCAAAAGTAAGTACATTTATATTCCAGTTTCGGTTTAGCGCGGTGGTTAATAGTATTATTAATCAACTGGTTTAATTTCTTTCACACTTCCATTGTGAGAGAGAGAGAGAGAGAGAAAGATATCCATCCCTGACTTGGAAAATGGTTCCGGGCATGCTTCTCCCCCCTCTGTTACCTCTCTGCAGCTCCTGATAAGAGGACATCAGACCACAGCACTCCTTCACCCTCTCTAGCGATTCTAGAGATTACAGCCAGCTCACCCACAGCATAGAAGAGGACAGGGAATGGCCGCTGCTGACAGAGTGAAGGGGGAGACAGATGGAACTGCCCCTCCAACTGCACAGCTCTCAAGTGGAGCTCACAGATACTCCAGAAAGATGGCGCCGATCTCCTGCCTCTACTGTGATGTGGACGGCCCAGGGGGCGTGGCCCGATCACAGCAGGGAGCAGCTCAATGTAAACTATAGGGTCGGCGTCCGACCGCAGTCTCCTATGCCCAGGGAAGCCGTATTTGCAGAGTGTAAGTGTCGTGCTGGGACTCTTACACTACTGCAAAGCAAAATGGCGGCACCCAGTGGCTGAAAAAATAATTAATAATAAAAAAGATATTAAAGTTAAAAAAAATAATTTTGTATTAAAAATAATTGTTTATATAAACAATAATTTTTAATAAAAAAAAAAAATTGCGGCACCTTCCCTTTAATAGACTGACGGAACATTATTTTTCCGCTATAGAACGAGGCGCGACGGAAAACCTTAGTCCTGATCTCCAGCTCTATGTGATGAAGGCCTGTCAGGATGCTTACACTGAGGCCATGTAGCTCTCCCGATATCAGCAGCAGGCACAAAGCTCTAGGTCATCATCAGTGGCACTATCCACCACCACCACAACCACCGCAAATTTGTTTTTTGTCTGCGTCGAAAAGTCAGGAAAATGACGGAATCCAACGATGGATACCGTTTTTTTACACTCAGCATGCTCCAAATCTGTGTTTAGTAGCCAATTGGCCAGACAGCCCCAAATCTATGTAAACCTGCCATGTGGCTTCATTCCTCAATGTGCCAGCAAGAAACATACAAGCAAGAAGCCTGCCAGCAACCTGCCTGATGGATAGATGCATAGAAGGCCACAATATTTGCTAGAAAATTATTGACAAACTGGCTTTGCATAAATCCTATGAACAAAAATTGGTGTTACTGAATGGCTGCTTTCCTTCCTTTTTGAAAAAATGGTCTCGCTGGCTGGAAATATTTCCATAAGAATTTACTGTATTTATTGTTTTGCTATTTTATTTTATTCTATTTTTACTTTTATGCTTCATGAATGTTTCATGTCATTGCATTTATGTTAACCTTGCTCTCTCTATGTCCTGTTTTGGCTGAAAATGTTAATAAAGTTGTTTGGAAAAACAATATTTGCTAGAAGTCCTTCCATTTCTGCCACTTGCTCTACAATGTCTCAAAGATGGGGTGTTAAAACACTCAATATGTAGGTTTCCATTATTTTCCAGTAGCAAATCACGCTTGGGAGCCTCCCATTTGGAGATATGAAAAAACGGATCAGTCGGAAAAACGGAAGAAATGGATGAAAAAAAAAAACAGATGCGACGGATGCAACGGATCAGTTTTTTGACGGATCCGCTATACGGATCCGTTGTTTCCATTTTTCACTATTTTTTGAAGGATTTTGACTGAAACCAGAAGACTGAAGTTTGAAAGAGGCCTTAGAGGGACAAATTAGGAAAGTAAAAAAAATGTAAAACATTTAAAAAAAAATAAATCACAAAATAATAATAATAAAATAATCTGTTTCTCCTTCGCCTCATTGGGGGACACAGACTATGGGTGTTATGCTGTTGCCACCAGGAGGCTGACACTAAGGCTATGTGCACACGTTCCAGAGTTTTAGCGTTTTTGTGGCTGCTAAAACGCTTAAAAAACACTTACATTAAGCATCCCAATTTTTTAATGTACTCCACAATGCACTCCGATTTTTTTCCCCCTCACCAAAAATTTCTGCGCTTCGCCATTTGCGAACAGCATTTTCAGTTCATGGCTTTGCCCTTCGGCTTTGCTACCACTCCCACAGTGTTCACAGGTGTCATGGCGGCTGTCATGTCCATCTTGCACTCTCGGGGTGTGGTTGTCCTGTCCTATCTGGACGACTTTCTAGTCAAGGGACCATACTTCCAGGACTGCGCTGAGTCCGTCTGTATCATTTGCGATACCCTGTCTCGCCTGGGCTGGCTGATAAGTTTAAGCAAGTCTTCCCCCTTTCCAGCCCCGTGGATATCCTTTCTGAGGATGGTCCTGGACACCTGAGGGTTGGTGCTTCTCCCTCGAGACAAGGCCTTGGTCCTCCAACAGGGAGCAGCTCGTGAACTTTGTCCCTAGTCCCCTCTTCCTTCTGAGTTGGTATGAGGGTTCCGGGAAAAATGGGGGCGGCAATGGAAGCAGTCCCCTTCTCTCTGCTTGTCTCTGTGGGTCAGACAGGCTCTCAGATAGTGGACTTTGAGCTCCTCCCTCAATTAGTGGAGGTCTTTTCTCCCAGTTTAATGGTTAATAGTATCTACCAATGCCATCATCACACTGCTCAAGGCCGCCAGTCAACTTGGGAATCCAGGCTCCCAATCAGTGTTCTGGAAAGCCGAGCGTTACGGCTAGCCCTACAGCAGTTCCACTTTTTTTTTTTTTGGGCACATCCCAGGAATAGGAAACTGGGCGGCAGGCTTCCTCAGCCGTCAGGGTCTCGCCTCATGCGAATAGGAACTTCATCCAAAAGTCATCCAACAGATCTGCCTTCGCTAGGGAACTCCGATGTAGATCTGATGGCGTCCAGACTGAATGCCAAAATAAAAAAGCTGTAGCTCTCAGAATATAGTGATGTAAAAATAATTATTTTTTCTATGAAAAGGTTTTTGTGTAAAAGCGTCAAGCATAAAAAAAAAAAGACATAAATGAGGCATCGCTGTATTCGTACTGACCCGAAGAACGAAGCTGCCTTATCAATTTTAAAATTTCACAGTCTAAATTTATACTTTTTAAGCTATCATAAAAAATTACTTTTATTACTCAATTATTAAAAAGTATTATATTATTCAAAGACATAAAAGACTAGCACCACCAATTACAATACAAGGGTAAATACAATAAGGGGGACTGGTACCTCACCCTATTGCCATCGAGGTTGGCACCCTAGGATTAGCATAAATGATGCTTCAGCTCACTGACAGCTGGCCCTGATACACCATGTTAGGCCCTAGCTTACCAAAATCCAAGAGAAAAGTAAATAACCACTAGGGGTAATACCACACGATTATAAAAAGTGCCAAGTGCTTCTGTTATGTGGATATAACAACCAATTCTTGTCACTGATGTAAAACAATTAATTACTACCTTGCATGTAGATTTTGGTCTCTACTAAACTAGTGCTTAACATCTATGTAGTCATAAGGCCTTTAAGGCTATGTGCACACGTCAGGATTTTCTGCAGAATTTTCCTGAACAAAAGCGGACTTTTTCTGCAAGAAATCCGCAAGCGTTTTTTGTGCGTTTTTTTCTGGAGCTTCCCAATGCATTAAATAGCGGCAAAAACAGGAAAAATCCACAAAATTAATGAACATGCTGCATGTTTTTTACCGCGATGTGTTTTTTTCGTGGAAAAAAGTGCATCATGTGCAGAAAAATTTCAGAATGCATTAAAAATGATGGGATGCTTATGTATGCGATTTTTAAGTGTTTTTTCCATGGAAAACGGCCGAAAAAACATGAAAAATCCTGAACGTGTGCACATAGCCTAAAAGATTTATTTAATTGTACAGAGGATCAGTACCAGGCACAATTATCTCATGTCAATGTTATAGACCCTAGATAGGTTCTAAAATGTGTCCAACAAAATTAATGCATATTGAACTAAAGGCTCATTACCCTGATATAATTATATGTCATAACTGCTATCTGTTACACACAAATATCATTATCAATATGTAACTCAATGCATTTCCCCTGTAGCCAGGTTCTTCAGAAATGATGAACTAGGTAATCAGCAAAATTAGAAATATACTTAGCAGACATTAGTTATCATCATGCCACATTTTATTATGCATAAGTTAGATAAGTTAGGACACCATATGATAAGATTCCATAAGACACACTCCTAGTGATGTGTATAGTTACATGTGAAGCCCCTTTAAATAACCCCCATTATTAATAATATAATAATAATAATAATTTTTATTTATATAGCGCCAACATATTCCGCAGCGCTTTACAACTTATAGAGGGGACTTGTACAGACAATAGACATTACAGCATAACAGAAATCACAGTTCAAAATAGATACCAGGAGGAATGAGGGCCCTGCTCGCAAGCTTACAAACTATGAGGAAAAGGGGAGACACGAGAGGTGGATGGCAACAATTGCTTTAGTTATTTGGACCAGCCATAGTGTAAGGCTCGGGTGTTCATGTAAAGCTGCATGAACCAGTTAACAGCCTAAGTATGTAGCAGTACAAACACAGAGGGCTATTAACTGCATAAAGTGTATGAGAACATGATGCAAGGAGCCTGATTATGTGTTTTGGTTTTTTTCTATTTTTAATAGGCCACACAGGGATAGTTAGGTTAATGCGTTGAGGCGGTAGGCCAGTCTGAACAAATGCGTTTTTAGGGCACGCTTAAAACTGTGGGGATTGGGGATTAATCGTATTAACCTAGGTAGTGCATTCCAAAGAATCGGCGCAGCACGTGTAAAGTCTTGGAGACGGGAGTGGGAGGTTCTGATTATTGAGGATGCTAACCTGAGGTCATTAGCGGAGCGGAGGGCACCGGGTAGGGTGGTAGACTGAGACCAGAGAGGAGATGTAGGGTGGTGCTGAGCCATGGAGTGCTTTGTGGATGAGGGTAGTAGTTTTGTACTGGATTCTGGAGTGGATGGGTAGCCAGTGTAATGACTGGCACAAGGTAGAGGCATCGGTGTAACGGTTGGTGAGGAATATGATCCTGGCAGCAGCATTCAGGACAGATTGGAGCGGGGAGAGTTTGGTAAGAGGGAGGCCGATTAGTAGAGAGTTACAATAGTCCAGACGGGAATGAATAAGAGAAACAGTAAGAGTTTTTGCAGAGTCGAAAGTAAGAAAAGGGCGAATTCTAGAAATGTTTTTGAGATGCAGATAAGAAGAGCGAGCCAGTGATCGGATGTGGGGGGTGAATGAAAGCTCGGAATCAAGGATGACCCCAAGGCAGCGGGCATGTTGCTTTGGAGTAATGATTGAACCGCACACGGAGATGGCAATGTCAGGCAAAGGTAGGTTAGTAGAGGGAGAGAACACGAGGAGTTCAGTTTTTGACAGGTTCAGTTTCAGATTCAGATTTAATAAGGCTGTCAGTGTGCACTCCGGTCTTGCGTTTCAAACATATGTTGGATGGTGGTCGGGCCAGAAGTTGACATGACTAACAGAGTGTGGTTGCCAGTATGCGCTCCACTTGGGAGCTGATTAATGCACATATCCAGAAGTGCGTCTCACCAATACTTCTGCCGGTATGGGTGTCATTTGCATGGAACAGCATAACATTCCGCAAAAAGCAAGCCCTAGCATGACTTTTTCAGCAGAAATATAGAAAAATTATAGCTCTCAAATATGGCAATGCAACATCTTTTTTTAAAAAAAAAGAAAACCGTGTTTTAGTGTGTGACAGCAGCCAAAAGTTATAAATCTGATATTGCTGTAATCCACCAACCTGAAGAATAAAGACAACTACCATATATACTCGAGTATAAGCCGAGATTTTCAGCCCATTTTTGGGGGCTGAAAGTTCCCCTCTCGGCTTATACTCGAGTCATACCCAGGGGTCGGCAGGGGAGGGGGAGCGGGGGCTGTCTAATTATACTCACCTGCTCCTGGCGCGGTCCCTGCAGGTCCCTGGCTCCCCGGCGTCCCAGCTTCCTCCTGTGCTGAGCGGTCACATGGTACCGCTCATTACAGTAATGAATATGCAGCTCCACCTCCCATAGAGGTGTAGCCGCATATTCATTACTGTAATGAGCGGTAACAGTGACCGCTCAGCACAGGAAGAAGCAGCAGCACCGGGGAAACAGGGACCTGCACCGCGCCAGGAGCAGGTGAGTATAATGGGGAGGGGAGCGCAGCGCTGCGCGATATTCACCTGCTCCTCGTTCCAGCCGCCGCTCTGTCTTCAGCGTCTTCTGCAGTGACGCTCAGGTCAGAGGGTGCAGTGACGTGGTTAGTGCGTGCCCTCTGCCTGAGTGTCAGTGCAGTAGATGCTGAAGATGGAGCGGCGCCAAAACGAGGAGCAGGTAAATATTGAAAATGCCAGGGTCTGAGCAACAGAGTGGTGAGTATGTGATTTTTTTTTATCGCAGCAAGAGCAAATGGGGCAAGTGTCTGTATGGAGCATCTTATGGGGCCATAACGTTTGTGCAGCACTATATGGGGCAAGTGTCTGTATGGGGCCATAATCAACATTTGTGCAGCATTGTATGGGGCAAGTGTCTGTATGGAGCATCTATGGGGCCATAATCAACGTTTGTGGAGCATTACGGTATATGGGGCAAGTGTCTGTATGGAGCATCTTATGGGGCCATAATCAACATTTGTGCAGAATTATATTATATTATTATCAACCAAACCGCTGCATGACCAGCTCTATCCTCACCTACTGTATTCTCACCCATCCCTTGTAGATTGTGAGCCTTCGCAGGCAGGGTCCTCTCTCCTCCTGTACCAGTTATGACTTGTATTGTTTAAGAATATTGTACTTGTTTTTATTATGCATACCCCTCCTCACATGTAAAGCGCCATGGAATAAATGGCGCTATAACAATAAATAATAATAATAATAATAATTATATTGGGCAAATGTGTCTATGGAGCATCTTATGGGGCCATTATTAACCTTCATGCAGGATTATATGGGGCATATTTTAACATGGAGCATCTTATGGGGCCATCATAAACTTTATGGTGCATTATATGGGGCTCCTGATTCAATATGGATATTTAAAAACACAACCTACTGATGTCTCAATTAATGTTACTTTTATTGGTATCTATTTTTACTTTTGACATTTACCAGTAGCTGCTGCATTTCCCACCCTAGGCTTATACTCGAGTCATTAAGTTTTCCCAGTTTTTTGTGGCAAAATTAGGGGGGTCGGCTTATACTCTGGTCGGCTTATACTCGAGTATATACGGTAATCACTTATACCACATGAAGAATAACGTAAAAGATTTTTAAAAATTCACCTGCTGCTAATTTGTTCATTCTGCCTCCCAAAGATCGCAGTAAGGTTCACATTTATCCTGCACTCACATGAGTACTTATATCGGGATTTTTGTGTAAATCTCTGAAAAACGTGATTTAGAGGGAACCCCTGGTGGAAGATTTACTATAATAAGGCAGATGGAGACACCATGGATTTTGTCTGGCCTATGAGCTGTCGGTGCCCATGTTTTTAAACGTGCATAAAAGTGCAGTCACACAGAGTGTTGTGCACGTCTGTAAAGAAGTACAACACTGAACAGAGGCCAGGCAGAGCCCAGAGTAACTCATTATAGTGATGGGATCCATTGGGAGTTTCATCTGAATCACGTCACTAGGAGATTTAGATGGAAACCCCAATGTAAGTGCTCAGCGTAAAGCACAGAATAAACGTGATTTCAAATATTATGTAAAATGTTCCTGTCACGATCCATTTTTGGATTCTTGACAGCTCTGGCTCTGCATTAGTTTAAACGTTGTTTTTTGCTTTCATGCCAGAAAGGGTTAATGTCAGTTTTCCTTGCTGCAAGCTGCTAAGTTGCTAGGTTAGCTGATGTGGGTCGTGAACACTCTCTTCATCCTTTAAATAGTCACATGATGCATCAGCTGACTGTTGGTGATAGAGATATTCTATGTAGACCAGCCCTAGAGTGTGCAGATCTCTGGTGTAAGCGCTGTATCAGCTACTTCTGGAGTTCGGGGTCCTGTTTCTGTGTCCTCTGTGGTGTGGAACTAGGGCAGTGGTGCCTGGAGCTAAGTTACATATGTCTTTTCCCTTTTGTCTCGTGCTTGTCACTATCCCTTGTGTTTGTATCATCTGCAGTGGTGAGTCTAGTGTCCTTGCCGGCCAGTGCATTAGCCAAGTGAGGTGACAGCTAGGGGCCAGGTTCGTGATGGCGTCGGGGGAAGGACCCGCATAGGGTGTTAGGGGAGCTTAGGAATAGGCACAGGCTGAGTTAGGAGGTACCCCATCCTTTGTTTCCTGCTATTAGGGCCTTCCTCCCCCTTTTCCGATTTTGTTGTTGGTGTTTGTTGTGCTTTAACAATTCTTGTGGTCGTTACAGTTCCCAACAAAAGCTTCAAATCAATCCACTAAAAATCAAGTCTCCAGTCAATGAAAATATAATGGGCTCCCACGTTACTGGTAGAACAAACGCTATGGAAAAATGAAATGGCTCCTCTCCCTCCCCAAAAAAATTCTTCAAATTCTGTGCTCTCAAATCCAAATGCCCACCCTCCTTCTGAGTCACATACTGTGCCTAAACCTCATTTCGCTTCCACATGTCTGGCATTTCTGTATTGATGAGAGCCCACCTAATTTATAGGTGCATTTCTCCAGAAGCATGACCTGGATACCATGTAGTGTATGGTCACTTGAGACAAGGCAAAGTTCATTCAGCTCACCCCCAGTCGGTCCCGATGGAACTCGAATAATTGAAGCAGGGATCGCGTCTTTGCCAGACGCCAAAAAGAACACTTTAAAGTAAAGAGATCCAGTTTCAGTGAATAAAATTCAAACGCTTTATTTCAATCCATTTAAAATCGTAACATTCACATGGTGGAAATAGAGTGAAACTATTGCGAGACAGAGAAGCATTCTGGATCTAATTACTGGATAAACGTGTTCCAGCAGGGTTAAATCTCACAAGGGAACTAATGTTACATTATTAAACATTTTAATCACATAATGATGTCCAACAGTATTAAATCCATACCTTATTTGGGTTAATGTACCTCTACATGCTAAGTTATTCACAAAATTTGTTACCAAAGAGAAATTAATACACTAGTAACACAAGGTACTTTATAATTAAAAAGTAAGTTTTATTGATATAACAATATTAAAAAAGTATTAAAAGAGAGGTGCTAAGTCATTAAAAAGGGGACAAAATGCCATGGGGTGCCACGTAACACAAGCTATTCAAAAATAGCAACCCAATGCTGAGCGATATATAATAATTCCTGAAAAAATGCAGGGCTGGAAATAGCAAGTATATAAATAATCAATATCTATCTATATAATTGTCTAAGGTCCACTTCCGTCTGTTTGTCTGTTTTCCACTTCCGTCTGTATGTCTGTAACGGAAATCCCGCATCGCTGAGTGGTCGCGTGCAGCCAGCCGCGACCAATCAGCGACAGGCACAGTCCAGCCACGAATTGGCCCCTCCCTACTCCCCTCCAGTCAGTGCCCCCTCCATACTCCCCTCCAGTCAGTGCCCCCTCCATACTCCCCTCCAGTCAGCGCCCACATAGCGTTTCAGAAGCCCTTTAAATGGACTGCGTTACACCGCGGCATAACGCAGTCCGTTAACGGTGCCATTAACCCTGTAAGTGTGACCAACGTTTTACTATTGATGCTGTGCTACTATGCAGCATCAATAGTAAAAACATATAATGTTAAAAATACGGTATTTTTCTGACCATAAGACGCACTTTTTTTCCTCCAAATTTGGGAGGAAAGTGTGGGTGCGTCTTATGGTAGGGATGTAGCATGTGGGGAGGGGGGCAGCAGCGAGTGGGATCGCAATGATATCCCACTTCAGGAGGCAGAAAAATGTCCCCACTGCCGGGAATCAGCTGCTGGGGAAACCATGTGGTCCCAATGATTAAGTGCAGTGAATATTCATTAGCTACTCCCCGCCCACCTATCAGCTGAGCGGTGAGCCGGGAGCAGCAAATGAATACTGCACTTAAGCAGCGACACACATGGATTCCTCAGCGCTGATTCCTGCAGCAGCTGGGGAGATCTGTGTGTCCGGGGGAGGAGGAAGCAGCAGTAGCAGGGTCCGGGGGAGAGGAGATCACTGGTACCTTCCTGGGCTGGACACTGAGTGCTGTGCAGTGTGCACAAGGAGGACCTGTGATGATGGCAGAAGTGGGTGGGCTGGAGCATCACATGGCAGCACAGAGCCCTCCCTCTTCTTGACATCATCACAGGTCCTTCAGACTCCAACACTAGAATCTGCTGGCTTCCATTACCTGTGCTGTGGAAAGGCAATAAGAGGGAGGGCTCTGTGTGTGCAGTCATGGGATGCTTTTACCTCACCGCTGGCTGGCTGCCACAATTAAGAGGTTAGTCTTTCCAAAACACAATAAAGCACTCTGCCACTCCTTTAGTGAACTATAACTCCCAGCATGTCATAGGATCTGCAGGACATGCTGGGAGTTATAGTTCTCCCATGGGATTTTAAAGCAGCACTCCAGTGTTATTTTGCAGTGCTGGAGTGGTGCTTTCAATATAAGCCCTGCGCCCCCATTCTTATACTCACCCTCCAGCATCTTCATATAGTACTTCACAGACACCACACTGGTCCCGCAGCTTCCAACATAATAACATACTATTATATATAATAACACCACATATAATAGTATGTTATTAAATATTTTAACACATTTTTTTGCTTCAAATATTTTTTTCCCTATTTTCCACCTCTAAAACCTGGGTGCGCCTTATAGTCCGGTGCGTCTTATAGTCCAAAAAATACGGTAATATTTTTTAAAAAAAATCATTATATTCTCACCTTCCGTCCGTTCCAGCCTTTCCCGCTCCTCTCGACGCTCTGGTCCCAAGAATGCATTGTGGCAACGACTCGTGATGATGTATCGGTCTCGCGAGACCGCTACATCATCACGGGTTATTGCCGCAAGGCATTACTGGGAACGGAGCCTTGCGACGAGCATTGCTAAAGGCCTGGGCTGGATCTGGGGGCCTCCGGAAGGTGAGTATATAACTAATTTTTATTTAAATTCTTTTTTTTTTAACAGGGATATGGTGCTCACATTGCTATATACTACGTGGGCTGTGTTATAAATGGCGTGGGCTGTGTTATATACTACCTCGCTATGCTATATACTACCTCGCTGTGCTATATCCTACGTGGCTGTGCAATATACGACGTGGCTGTGCTATATTCTACGTGGCTGAGTTATATACTACGTGGCTGTGTTATATACTACGTGGCTCTGCAATATACTACGTAGCTGTGCAATATAATACGTGGGCTGTGCTATATACTACGTGGGCTGTGCTATATACTACGTGGCTGTGCTATATACTACGTGGCTGTGCTATATACTACGTGGTCTGTGCTATAATCTACGTGGGCTGTGCTCTATACTACATGGGCTGTAAAATATACTGCGTGGGCTGTAAAATATACTGCGTGGGCTGTGTTATATACTATGTTGGCTGTGCTATATACTATGTTGGCTGTGCTATATACTACGTGGGCTGTGCTATATACTACGTGGCTGTGCTATATACTATGTGGCCGGCCGCGAACAATCAGCGACAGGCGCAGTCCATCCGCAAATTGCTGCGGGATTTGAACCACGGTTCGCTAATTGGTCGCGCCCGGCCAGCCGAATCCTGTGTATTCATTGCATTATTCTGAAATCTTCATAAATAAACTACATACATATTCTAGATACCCGATGCGTTTGAATCGGGCCACCATCTAGTCTACTATATAATCATCTAATTCTGTCTGTTTGTAACGGAAATCCCGCGTTGCTGATTGGTTGCGCCAGCCGACCACGACCAATCAGTGATATTGGCTCGGAATTTAACCCCCACTCACAGCGCGACGTAGTTCACTCACGTTTACTAAACAAGTTCTGTCAGTCACAGTGGCACATAGATCACTCACGTTTACTTCATAAATAAACTACATACATATTCTAGAATACCCGATGTGTTAGAATTGGGCCACCATCTAGTATTCAATATAATGATAACTAGAAGATATGGCTAAATAAAATAGCAAACTGTAGGAGTAGACAGGAAACAAATAGCAGTCACAAAAGGATGAATCTGTGTTACTATGGGCTGTAATCAATACATGCTATGTATATGATATGGAAGATGCAATATCCTAGGTGCTGCAGTTTACTAAGGGGCTGCTAATGGTATAAACATAAGCCACACTACTGGCAAATCAAATATATAAAGTGTGACAACAGTAGGGAATATAATACCTGTGGTGTGCACGTGGATATCCCGGGCGTCCCTCCTCCCCAACACGCGTTTCGCTCTGCTTCTTCTTTTAATACTTTTTCAATATTGTTATATCAATAAAAATTACTTTTTAATTATAAAGTACCTTGTGTTATTAGTGTATTAATTTCTCTTTGCTAACAAACTTTGTGAATAAATTCTTAAACATTTGTGTTCCTTTAGTCCCTAATTATTTATTTTCATTATTTGCATGATTTATTTTTTATTTTGATATACTTTATATCTGCATTATTATTCTTTAATTCATTTTTCCTTCCTTATTTACTTACATATGATGTTAATTGTTTTCTCACATTTGTTTTCTTAATTAACATCACCTGTCTTGTCTGTTTGAAAGCTTGGCTTGCTGCATGTGGAGGTTAAACTGAGTCTAAGAACACATTGCGTGTTGTGTTCGAAACGTGTTCAGGTCCTCACTTGACACTCTTCCTCCGGTAATCCCGGCTGGGTATTAATATGGCAGTTATGTTACCATTTAAAATGGTTTGAAATAAAGCATTTGAATTTTATTCACTGAAGCTGGATCTCTTCACTTGAAAGTGTATGGTCACTACAATGTACAGACACAATAGCAGATTTGCAATTTTCACTCAGCAATATTCACTGCTGATTGTTTCTGGAAAACACCCATATAGTCAAATCATCATTACACCTGTAGATAAATTCCCAAATGGGTATAGTTTCCGAAATGAGGTCACTTGAAGGGGAGTTGCTCTTACAGATGCACCTTTTCTGGGGTGGCTGGGGGTAGATGTTTTTAGCCAGGGGGGGCCAATAACCATGGTCCCTCTCTAGGCTATTAATATCTGCCCTCAGTCACTGGCTTTCCCACTCTGGCGGAGAAAAATGCGCGGGAGCCCACAACAGTTTTTTCCCGTGATTTAACCCTTTATTTTAACACCTAGAGCTCCCATATTTTGCACACACACACTACTAACATTACACTGGTCAACAGCATTTTTGGTGCCAAAGATATTTCATCGAATTTAGGGTATTTTTGGGGTGCTGATTCTGAATATGTCATCAGTTTTGCCAGATTGGCTCAAGTTTTTGAGATATTTGGTATCTTATTTATAGCACTTGTTGGTAAATGCGACGCATCATCTCATTAATTTCTTTGGATTAGTACTTGAACTGAGCAGTTTTCAATATAGTTTTGTGTTAATTAGTGTTCTAAAAGTTTGTTCATAGCTTGATTTTTGCACTAACTTTATGTTGTTGTCTGTTTTCCAGTGAAAAGCATGAACTCATCAAGAAGAAGTTGTCTTAACGATCCAGACTCATTCTGTTACATTTGTGGTGAATACACACTGCCAAAACATAGAAGAAACATAACAGACTTCGTAAAAAAAAGTGTATTTTGCCTATTTTGGGGTTATGCTTGGGGACCAAGACAAGTTTTGGGCACCACACATAGTGTGCAAAGCATGTATCGAATTATTACGAAAATGGAGCAAAGGACAAAGAAAAAGCTTCAAATTTGGTGTTCCAATGGTGTGGAGAGAGCCAAAAAATCATCATGATGACTGTTATTTATGGTAAACACAGGTACAGGCACATCTTCACAATGAGGGACAGGCCTTCTTGCAGATTCCATGTTACTCCCATTTTCGTTTCTTATGCTTATTGAATCCTTGCACTTGCACTGCACAGAAATAACAGTCATCATGATGATTTTTTGGCTCTCTCCACACCATTGGAACACCAAATTTGAAGCTTTTTCTTTGTCCTTTGCTCCATTTTCGTAATAATTCGATACATGCTTTGCACACTATGTGTGGTGCCCAAAACTTGTCTTGGTCCCCAAGCATAACCCCAAAATAGGCAAAATACACTTTTTTTACGAAGTCTGTTATGTTTCTTCTATGTTTTGGCAGTGTGTATTCACCACAAATGTAACAGAATGAGTCTGGATCGTTAAGACAACTTCTTCTTGATGAGTTCATGCTTTTCACTGGAAAACAGACAACAACATAAAGTTAGTGCAAAAATCAAGCTATGAACAAACTTTTAGAACACTAATTAACACAAAACTATATTGAGAACTGCTCAGTTCAAGTACTAATCCAAAGAAATTAATGAGATGATGCGTCGCATTTACCAACAAGTGCTATAAATAAGATACCAAAAATCTCAAAAACTTGAGCCAATCTGGCAAAACTGATAGCATATTCAGAATCAGCACCCCAAAAATACCCTAAATTCATTAAAATATTTTGGACACCAGAAAAAATTTTTTTTTTTGTTGACCTGTGTTATTAGTGAGGGATATGGAAATTTCTAACATCTCTGAAATGGTTTACTACGTATATGTCGGGTTTGGTAAGGACTTAGTAAAAGCCGGTAATTGAATTACAGTCTTTTCTGCTATCTAGCTCTGTATGAAGCATATATATATATATATGTATATGTCTCACTGAGATATAGACTGTATATATGTTTTCACAAACATTTGAGCCCATGGATCCATAATATGTCCATTTTGCAAGCCATACGGATGACACACGGATACTTTTTTGGAGAAAAAAAAAAGCATCCTCGCATTGAATACGGATCACTGTTCAGGAACTTTTCTGCATATCTCGGCCGTAAAAAACGGACCGTATTTTTATATGTTAGATGTGCCCCGGCCTAACAGTAAAATCTGCACTACAGTATGGCGTTCCTGACGAGCAAGCAAATCTATATATATAATTGTCTAAGGGTTTTTCTGTCTGTCTGTCTGTCCTGGAAATCCCACGTCTCTGATTGGTCGAGGCCCAGGCGGCCTCGACCAATCAGCGACGGGCACAGTATCGACGTAGATGTCATAATGGTTGCCATGGCGATGATGATGTCATAAAGGTTGCCTCGACCAATCAGCGACAGGCACAGTCTGCCGCGAATTCTGGAATCATCATTGTCCATATACTACGGGGACATGCATATTCTAGAATACCCGATGCGTTAGAATCGGGCCACAAAAAATGTATAAATGAAACAATCAAATAGTCCCGCAAAATATAAACCTTAATATGGCTCATTCAGCAAAGAAATTAAAAGTTACACTCAGAATACAAAAACATTTTTTTTAATTATATTTTCAGTGTGTAAAAATAACAAACCATCTACTATATAATTGTCTAAGGGTCACTTCCGTCTTTCTGTCTGTCCTTCTGTCTGTCTGTCATGGATATTCATTGGCCTCTGTCTGTCATGGAAATCCAAGTCGCTGATTGGTCGCGGCAAAACGGCCACGACCAATCAGCGACGGGCACAGTCCAGCAGCAAAATGGCCGCTCCTTACTCTCCGCAGTCAGTGCCCGCTCCATACTCCCCTCCAGTCAGCGCTCACACAGGGTTAATGGCAGCGTTAGCGGACCACGTTATGCCGCGGTGTAACATACTCCATTAACGCTGCTATTAACCCTGTGTGACCAACTTATTACTATTGATGCTGCCTAAGCGGCAACAATAGTAAAAAGATCTAATTTTAAAAATAATTAAAAAATAAAAAATAGTTATATACTCACGTCCGTCGGCCCCTCGGATCCACAACAGGCCTTTCCCGCTCCTCGCGACGCAACGGTGACCGCTCCATGCATTGCGGTCTTGTGAGATGATGACGTAGCGGTCTCTTGGGACCGGAGCGTGCAAGGAGCGTCGGTAACCGCTTCGCCTGGATCCGGGGCCAACGGAAGGTGAGTATATAACTATTTTTTTATTTTAACTCTTTTTTTTTTTTTTTTAACAGGGATATGATGCCCACATTGCTATATACACTGTGTTCCAAATTATTATGCAAATAGTATTTCTTCATATTTTCTCTAAATTACCTATCTGAATTGCAGTCATTGTTATTTTCCAGTCATCTACTATTCTAGTATAATTGCAATGTTTTGGAAAAAACTGCCTATGAAAACAGTATCTTTTTTAAAAAAAATAAACACTCAAAATGCATGTTCCAAATTATTATGCACAGCAGAGTTTTCAACCTTTTTTTTTTATTTTGATCAAAAAAATGGCCAATTGTGAAGTTATAAGCATTATCAGCTTATTACAAAATGAAATCAAACAGTTTTCAAGTGAAAACTTTATTCTAGGTGATGTTACATTTGCACATAGGACCCCTTGTTCGAAAGAAGCTTCTGAACTCTCTCGTCCATTGAATTTGTCAGTTTTTGGATGGTTTCTGCTTCAATTGTTTTGCATGTGGACAGAATACCCTCCCAGAGCTGTTGCTTAAATGTGAACTGCCTCCCACCATCATAGACACTCCTTTTGATGATGCTCCAGAGGTTCTCAATGGGGTTGAGGTCAGGGGAAGATGGTGGCCACACCATAAGTTTGTCCTCTTTCATGCCCATAGCAGCCAGAGATGCAGATGTGTTTTTTGCAGCATGAGACGGTGCATTATCATGCATGAAAATGATCTTGCTGCGGAAAGCACGGTTCTTCCTCTTGAACCATGGCAGGAAGTGTTGTTTTAGAAACTCCACATAGATTATGGAGTTCATCTTTACCCCTTCAGGGATCATAAAGGGGCCGACAATCTCTCTCCTCATGATTCCAGCCCAAAACATTACTCCACCTCCTCCTTGTTGGCGCCTTAGACGTGTTTTCATGGGGTGTCCATCAACCAGCCATCCTCCACTCCATCCATCTGGACCATCGAGCGTTGCACGGCACTCATCGGTGAACAAAACAGTTTGGAAGTCAGTCTTCATGTATCGTTTGGCCCACTGGAGCCGTTTCTGCCTGTTGCAGTGGATAGAGGTGGTCGACAGGATGGCTTACGCACAGCTGCAAACCTCTGAAGGACCCTGCATCTTGTTGTTCTGGGGACGTTGGAGGCACCAGCAGCTTCAAAAACTTGTCTGCTGCTATGACAAGGCATTTTTGCAGCTGCTCTTTTAACCTTACGCAATTGCCTGTTGGAAAGAGTCCTCAATTTTTCCTTATCAGCACGCACACGTGTATGCTGGGAATCAGCTACATACTTCTTGATTGTGCAATCATCACGATGAAGTGTCTTGGCAATGTTGATTGTAGTCATGCCTTGACCTAAATACTCCACAATTTGTTGCTTTTCAGCAGCCGACACATCCTTTTTCTTTCCCATTTTGGCAAAAAATGTAGGCTGCTTAATAATGTGGAACAGCCTTCTTAAGTAGTCTTGCCTTTATTTGGACACACCTGCCAAACTAATTTGCACAGGTATCTGCAATTGCTTTCAGTGATATAAAGAGCCCTGACACACATCACCATCAATGAGTTTAAATGACAAACAAAAAAATTCTAACCTTATCACTCCTAAACTCTATGTGCATAATAATTTGGAACACAGTGTACTGCGTGGGCTGTGCAATATACTACGTGGGCAGTGCAATATACTACGTGGGCTGTGCAATGTACTGCTTGGGCTGTGCAATATACTGTGTGGGCTGTGCAATATACTGCGTGGGCTGTGCAATATACTACGTGGGCTGTGCAATATACTATGTGGGCTGTGCAATATACAGTACTATGTGGGCTGTGCAATATACTGCTTGGGCTGCGCGATATACTGCGTGGGCTGTGCGATATATATACTGCATGGGCTGTGCTATATACTGCGTGGGCTGTGCTATATACTGCGTGGGCTGTGCAATGTACTATGTGGGCTGTGCAATGTACTACGTGGTCTGTGCAATATACTACGTGGTCTGTGCAATATACTACGTGGTCTGTGCAATATACTACGTGGTCTGTGCTATATACTACGTGGCTGTGCAATATACTACGTGGCTGTGCAATATACTACGTGGCTGTGCTATATACTACGTGGCCGACCGCGAACAATCAGCGACAGGCGCAGTCCGGCCGCGAATTAGCATGGGATTTGAACCACCCTTTGCTAATTGGTCATGGCCAGCCGAATCCTGTGTATTCAATGTTTTATTCTAAAATCTTCATAAATAAACTACATACATATTCTAGAATACCTGATGCATTAGAATCGGGCTACCATCTAGTATGTAATAAAATAGAATAATATAGATGCAACTGGTGCTCCATGCTGCAAAAAAGTCTGCAACCCAGGGAGCTGTGGACTCCGCTCTGTGTCCATTCGTCCTATAGTCTTTAGTAAGTGGCCAACTCCTCACAGTCATGAAAAAACAATCTCAAAATCACTGGAATTCGTTGAACTGTTCCAGAGTTATTACCATATAAATTGACACTGCTCAGAATTGGAAAATTTGGCCTGATCAGGAAGATGAAAACAGGCTTCAGGGTGAATGAAGGGTTTAATACTTATAAGTAATTGCCACAAAATTATGTCCTCCACTCTTTTTTTAAAATAAAGATAGCGTTACCAACCCATTTAGACTACATACACAAGTTCTATATTTGGTGATATTTTTACCTCAATATTTGTAAGCCAAAACCAGATGAGCAACGATCAGATGAAAAGTAGAATAGAAACACGTCACCACTTCTGCATTTTTCAACCACTCCTGAATACTGAGGTAAAATTCTCACCAAATACTCAATTTATGCATGTGGCCTTGATGTGTTTTTGGCACAATTTGTCCATAATAATCTGCCCCCATAACTTTTGACTATAAGGCCACGTTCACACGTTGAATATTTGGTCAGTGCTTTTCCTCAGTACTTGTAAGCCAAAACCAGGAGTGGGTGGAAAATACAGAAGTGGTGCATTTGTTTCTATTATACTTTTCTTCTGACTGTTCCACTCCTGGTTTTGTTTTGCAGATACTGAGGTAAAAAACTCACCAAATACTAAACATGTGAGGCCACATGCACACGTTGTGGAAAAAGTGGTGTGGAGTTTTACAGACTGATTTGGTAAATCCGCAGGTAAACCGCACTGCGGATTTCCAGTGGAATTACCATGATTTTTTTGCGGATTTTGTGCGGTTTACCTGTGGATTTACCCAAATCAGTCCGGAAAAATCCTCACCACTTTCCGCAATGTGTGCACGTGGCCTAAGGCTAAGCTCCCATGATGAGCTTTTGGTGAGTTTTTGATGTTGCAGATTTTCTGCACCACTTCTGCACACAAATAGGAGACTTGCATTTTTTCAAAAGTATGCAGCGTAAAACACTCACAAAAAACTCATTGTGGCAACATAGCCTAAAGTGCATCTTTTTTTATTTTTAATTCGTTTATTAAATCACATAAATCAGGTATACATACACGTTCACAAATTTCCAAGTCAGTGTAATTACATTTTGATGATAGTTTAATTGACATAAATCTTAATACACCGATCGGATCATATAAACTCAAGGTATTATAGTATGCCTTGTATACTAACAATCCTAAAACTAGAACTATTTTTACTGCCAAAACAAAACCATCTCCACCACATTAACAGAATAGCGTTGAAGCTCCACGTGAATAATGTAGTTTCTCAAACTTTGTAATATTGAATCTAGGCCCTCAACCACGTGACGGCATGGTGAGGTACGATGAGTTCCACAAATCTCAGATTTTATTAAATTTCTCCAAACAGCCTCTATTCTGATATAAAGTACGCTTGTACGGCACAACTAAATTTACCTGCTCTATCCAGGCCCTAAGAGATGGATGTGTGGTGCCCATCAAACGCAAGGCGATTAACTTCCTGGCCAGGAAAAGTGTCTCTCTTAAGAAAATTTGAACATGATGGTCCCACGTCTCTTCTTCCAATACCCCGAACAAACACACTAACGGAGTCAGGGGAACGGGAATATGTACAAGGGAGGTCAGCAGCGAGGTTACCTCTTCCCAATAAGAGTGAATGATTGGACAATCCCATATCATGTGTATGAAATCTGCCTCCCTCACGTGACATCTAAGACACTCCGAAGATCAGGACCACCCAATTTTAAATAGTCGCAGTGGGATTAAATATGATTGATGTAGTATGTATAACTGTATCATTTTATTATTAGCTGAGGGGGACACCTTGGTTGGGGACTCAAGGACCATTTCCCAGTCCTCGCCCTGAAGATCAGGCACCAGGACCTTCCACCTTTCCCTGACCGGCAATAGAGCAGCGTCAGCACCCACGGATAGCATATAAGTATATAATGCAGAGATGAGGCCACGGGGCCCCTGTGATTTTAGAATCCCTATCAATGGAAAGGAAGATATTGCTTGCGTCACTTCCACGCTATGAACATGCGACTGAATCGCCGATCTAAGTTGGAGATAGCGCAAGAATTGAGGCCTTGGTATATCATACCTAAGTTGCAGTTGTTCAAAGGACATCAGGGTACCCTGGTCATAAAGATGATTAAGCGATGAAACACCGAGCGAAATCCAGAATTGAGCAGATGGGTGATTCAATAATCTCGGGAAATATTCATTATCCCATAAGGGCATTTCAGCTACAATACCATCAAAGTGAATTACCTTCTTCACCTGCCGCCAAATTAGCCTCGCTAGCCTAAGTAATGGTAATAGTCTAGGGGCAGAAGGCTTGTTTATTTCCAAGAAACCCAATGGGCAGTCAATCTTGGCAGCATGGGCTAGATGGCTCTCTGAATTCGGCAAACATCCCCCTGGCATCCACCCTCCCAAAGCTCTAAGCTGTCCAGCTAAATAATATAAAAAAAAATCTGGCAACGTCGCCCCTCCCATTTGCCTAGATCTGTGTAAAGTAGACAATTTAAGTTTGGGTCTAGCCTTCCCCCAGATAAAGGACGTAGCTAATGAATTTAAGTTTAAAAAAAAGGATTTAGGAACCGGTATTGCACTATGTTGGAGGGAGTAGTTAAGCTTCGGGAGAAGTATCATTTTAATCAAGTTTATGCGACCTGAAACAGATAAAGGCAGTTTACTCCATATAGCGAATTTATGTTTAATAAAATCTAATAACGGTAGAATATTGAACTGTAGATCAAGTCTGCTGTATTTGGATATAATTATTCCCAGGTATTTAAAGCTAGAAACAACCGGTAATGGGGATAACACATCTAGGTGTGCCACTGAGTCATGAGAAAGAGGCATCAGGGCAGACTTGCCCCAGTTAATATATAGTCCCGAATGTCTGCCAAATCTCTCTATAATGGTAATCACATGTGGTAGAGTCTCCTCATGTCGTCTGCGTATAGACCAATAGTATCCGTGCGATCTGCTATCGTGATACCCCTAATAGATGACGTGAACCTCACACGAATCGCTAGTGCCTCTATCGCAAGGGCAAACAAGGCCGGAGAGAGAGGACATCCCTGACGGGTCCCTCTTTTTAGGGAGAATGATTCAGAAATAGAGTTGTTAATAATTATCCGGGCTTTCGGCTTCAGATATAATGCGGCAACCCATTTTTGAAATTTAGGGCCAAATTGATATCGTTGTAGACATGCAGATAGGAAAGGCCACTCAAGAGAATCAAATGCCTTAGCCGCGTCCAGCGATGCCATGGCCCATTTATTCTCAGGTACCAACGTGCTATATTGAGCTACTGATTGAACCCTCCTGATATTAATAGAGGTACTCTTACCCGGCATAAAGCCCGTCTGGTCTGGGTGTATTATATCCAGTATTACTGTATTTAACCTGGTAGCTAGAATTTTAGTGAAAATCTTATAATCCACATTAACTAATGAAATCGGACGATAAGATCCACATTCTAGGGGGTCCTTCCCTTCTTTTTTTAAGACTATAATATTTGCTTCATAATAGGAATCTGGCAAGGAACCACCCTCCCAAATCCCCTGAAAGACTTTCAATAGGATTGGTGCCAGAATATCTCGATATTTTCTATATATCTCTATGGGGAAACCGTCCGGGCCAGGAGCCTTACCAGAAGCCATATCTGTTATGGCCCTATTTATCTCGTCGAGGGTAAAGTCTGCGTCCAAAAAGGCTTGCTGTGTAGCGGTCAATGTCGGGAATTCTATGTCAGATAAATAGTTTAGGCATTCCAGAATATCAGAATCCCCTTTGGAGCTATATAACTCTTTATAGAAATCATAAAAGCATTGGAGTATATCATCTGTTGAGGTTACTATTGAGTCGTCCGGTTTCCGGATTTTAAGTATAGTATTGGATGTGTTGTGCTGACGCACCATAAATGCTATGAGTTTACTAGACTGGTTTCCCAGCTCAAAGTATGCCTGTTTAGTAAAGAATAGTTTGCGTTTAGATTTAGTGTCAGTATACTGACTATGTAGTCTGTACGAGTGTAGCCACTCCGCTCTGTTTTCACTTGTCTGGTTAGCTATATAGGCCGCTTCCGAGTCCCTCAGTTGTTTTTCCATATCATCATCTTCCCTTGAGGTCAAGCGCTTAATGTACGAGATGGTAGAGGACAAACATCCTCTCAGGTATGCCTTAAGGGCATCCCAGAAAATATTCATGTTTTGCGGCATTGGGTGGGATGCTATGAAGCAGTCCAGTTGGTCAATAGTCCTGTCTTCTGAACCTATTAATTTAAGCCAAAATGGATTTATTTTCCAAGTCATAATATTCTTTTTCTGACCAAGCTTAAGTTTAAGGATTACCGGACTATGATCCGAAACACCCCTCGTACCGCCAAGTTACTGGAGCCGAATATATAGTCTAATCGGGACAAAGTGCGCCTAACGGATGAATGACAGGTAAACTCCTTTACGTCAGGATGATGTGTTCTCCATAAATCTATCCACCCAGTACCTTCCATAAATGTTGACAAAAGAGATGGCGAAGGGCTTACACCCGTGGCCCCGCCATCTAACCGAAGCCTATCCAAACACTCATCCATTATCAAATTAAAATCTCCCATGCACATTATATACGCGTCTGGATAATTTAGGGCGAATGCTACCGCTTTTTTGATTACTGATAAATTAGCCGGGGGAGGGTTATATATACACATTATAACATAATCATCCGAGTTCATAATCGCGTGCACAAACACAAAGCGACCCTCTGGATCTCTCCGGACTTCTCTAATCTCCCATCTAATATCTTTGTGAATTAACAAAGAGACTCCTCTGGAGTAGCTGGTATGAAATGCATGCACAGACCACTGTATCCAGGGCTTCTGCACATAGCGAGCAGAGTCCCTGGTCAGGTGTGTCTCAACCAAAGCCACTATATGGGGATGATAGCGTTGTATCTGAAAAAATACTTTAACTCTCTTGCGAGGTGATGCAAGACCTCTCACATTCCAAGCCATGCACACAATATCAGTCGCCATATCATGTCAACCTAGCATAATATAAAGTGTCACGCCGAGCTTCTATCACGCTGGTAATGGAGAAAAACATGGCAGTAATTTCTATACAAGTAACCACTAGCAAAACTAAAACAATGAAAAACAAAAAATGCTTCAAAAAGAAGCATAGATTCATGTTCCAGTTATCCCAGTCCAAAAAAAGGGATACCATCTCTGAATACAGAGTCCGGTAAAGTTGTTTTCCTGGACGTTGGCAGTAGGAGCTCCCCTCAACGATAAAGGAAATCCGGAGAGGAAGTTCCAAATTCTGAGCAATCATATGACAGAAGATAGCAACCCATCCATTTAGGATTTTTCTCCTTCCCCCACCCGCCCCCACACATGATCGCATCCACTCCTCAGCTTCCGCCGGAGTCGCAAAAAAGGAGGAAGAGCCTCGGTAGACAACTCTGAGCCTGGCAGGATATAGCATCGAGTATAATGATGTTTTTCTCCCTGAGCTGTTTTTTTATCTCCATGAACTGAACCCGTTGTTTTTGCAGCTCCATGGAGAAATCTGGGAATATGGAGACAGTGGCGTTGTTATACTTGATAGGGCTTTTTTGTCTTGCCATGCGAAGGGCGGTGTCCCTGTCTCTGCAATTAAGAAGACGCGCCAAGAAGGGTCTCGGCGGGGCGCCCGCAGGGAGAGGTTTTGTTGGTACCCTGTGGGCTCTTTCCACAGTGAAGGTGGTGGAGAATTCATCCCCCAAAGTGTCTTTGAGCCAGCCCTCCAGGAATTTTTCGGGGTGCTGACCCTCTGAGCGCTCTAGTAAGCCGATGATATGGATATTATTCCGTCATAGTCTGTTCTCAAGATCGTCCGCTTTCTGCTTCCATGCATTTATAGAGCCGGCTACTTTTGTCAGTTTAGCCTCCACCGGTACATAATTGTCCTCCAGGCGAGATACCCGTGATTCAACCTCTGTGATACGACCCCGCATGGATTGCATGTCTTGTCGAAGGCGCCCCACCTCAGAGTGCACCTCCTCTATCTTTCCAGTAACTGACGTCCTAGTCAGAGATATAGCTTGCATCAGTTGTTCAGATGCTTGTTTCAGGGTCAAGTCCTCCTGATCTCCACGCCCCTCATCATCAGAAGCATAGTTTTTTGATTGGTTTTCAGGTATGCTCACAGGTGAGGGACTATTCTTTTTTGAGCGCACACTGTCAGGAGGATCCGTCCGTACATACTTTCTAAGTTTTTCAGCTGCGCCTGAATTTTTGGAGCGGTTCATGTTTAATACTGTAAAGTCAAATTGTCCCTTCAGCAAGATATAGCCACTGCCTGGTTAATGTATCAATATGTCACAGTGCACACACAGCCAGTAAAGTCCTCCCAGCAACACCTGGCCGAGTCAGTGTTATATTGCAGACCCCACGTTATAAATTCAGAGTAGGGGAGAGTCCAAGAGACAGTTAATAAATGTGGGCTCCACTTCCCAGCAGCTTGCAGGGTATACTTAATGTAGCCGGCCGTCAGTGAGCCGTGGCAGACTCTGTGCCCACCGACAGGGCTGCAGGGCAGGGGGAGGGAGTCTCAATGGCGCCAAAGCCAGTCGGCGCTATGCGGTGCTTTTTGGTATTAATGAGGGGGAGCACGGGGTCCGTTTCTCAGGACTCACACCGCGCAATCCCCCTCTCTTACCTTGATTGGCTGTGCCGGTATGCAGCCAGCTCTCTCATGAGCCGCGGGGCTCCAGCGCACGTAGCAGGGAAGATGGCCGCCGCCTCCTGCCGATTCTGTCCTCTGTCTGCGCGCCCCAGGAGCTCACCCGACCAGAGCCGCACCTTGCGCACCCTCAGAAGCCGGGGACCCCCAGGCACCCAGCGGAGCACAGCGGTATCCTCAGGAACCCTCCCGGGCAAGTATATGGCACGATGTGTGTCAGGATTATGGGAGCTCCAGCCAGACACGTCCGCACAGCTCCTCTACATCGCCACGCCCCCTAAAGTGCATCTTTGTTTGAACAATATTTTACATGTATTTGTAAGTGAAATTACAATATTTGTAAGTGAAAATCAGGAGTGGGTCAAAAAGCACAGAAAAAGTGCATGTTTTTCTATTAAAAATCATACCTTTCTTGTTAAAATCTATAAGGTCCTTTTGACTAAATACAGTAGTTCTTAGTCCAATATTCTGATTAGGTGCACAGTGCATGTTCAGCGTAGTCGAGTGTTTGACTGTTTGTTTTGAAATATGAACTTGCCTTACACATTCAAAAATCTTCTAATAAGTCCATTGACATATTTTTCATATTCAGAAACATACTTATGCAGATATGAATTATGATTGCTTGATTGCTTATTCTAATGTAGGATTTCAAAGGGTTGGCAATATAATTTATGATGAATATATAGCCATAATTTATAAAATACTGTATATTCGGAGTGCACACACAAAGTATCTTCGAGGTACTAGTGGAAAGGGAGTGGGATCCCAGTATGCATCCAGAGAATTATTCACTGCACAATACACTGTGTTCCAAATTATTATGCACAAAGAGTTTAGGAGTGATAAGGTTAGAATTTTTTTGTTTGTCATTTAAACTCATTGATGGTGATGTGTGTCAGGGCTCTTTATGTCACTGAAAGCAATTGCAGATACCTGTGCAAATTAGTTTGGCAGATGTGTCCAAATAAAGGCAAGACTACTTAAGAAGGCTGTTCCACATTATTAAGCAGCCTACATTTTTGGCCAAAATGGGAAAGAAAAAGTATGTGTCGGCTGCTGAGAAGCAACAAATTGTGGAGTATTTAGGTCAAGGCATGACTACAATCAACATTGCCAAGACACTTCATCGTGATCATCGCACAATCAAGAAGTATGTAGCTGATTCCCAGCACACACGTGTGCGTGCTGATAAGGAAAAATTGATGACCCTTTCCAACAGGCAATTGCGTAAGGTTAAAAGAGCAGCTGCAAAAATGCCTGGTCATAGCAGCAGACAAGTTTTTGAAGCTGCTGGTGCCTCCAACGTCCCCAGAACAACGAGATGCAGGGTCCTTCAGAGGTGCATAAGCCATCCTGTCGACCACCTCTATCCACTGCACACAAGCAGAAACAGCTCCAGTGGGCCAAACGATGCATGAAGACTGACTTCCAAACTGTTTTGATGACCGATGAGTGCCGTGCAACGCTCGATGGTCCAGATGGATGGAGTGGAGGATGGCTGGTTGATGGACACCCCATGAAAACACGGCTAAGGCGCCAACAAGGAGGAGGTGGAGTAATGTTTTGGGCTGGAATCATGGGGAGAGAGATTGTCGGCCCCTTTATGATCCCTGAAGGGGTAAAGATGAACTCCATAATCTATGTGGAGTTTCTAAAAACACTTCCTGCCATGGTTCAAGAGGAAGAACCGCGCTTTCCGCAGCAAGATCATTTTCATGCATGATAATGCACCGTCTCGTGCTGCAAAAAACACATCTGCATCTCTGGCTGCTATGGGCATAAAAGAGGACAAACTTATGGTGTGGCCACCATCTTCCCCTGGCCTCAACCCCATTGAGAACCTCTGGAGCATCATCAAAAGGACTGCCTATGATGGCGGGAGGCAGTTCACATCTAAGCAACAGCTCTGGGAGGGTATTCTGTCCACATGCAAAACAATTGAACCATCCAAAAACTGACAAATTCAATGGATGAGAGAGTTCAGAAGCTTCTTTCGAACAAGGGGTCCTATGTGCAAATGTAACATCACCTAGAATAAAGTTTTCACTTGAAAACTGTTTGATTTCATTTTGTAATAAGCTGATAATGCTTATAACTTCACAATTGACCTTTTTTTGTTCAAAATAAAATAAAAAAAAGGTTGAAAAATCTGCTGTGCATAATAATTTGGAACATGCATTTTGAGTGTTTATTTTTTTTTTAAATATACTGTTTTCATAGGCAGTTTGTTCCAAAACATTGCAATTATATTAGAATAGTAGATGACTGGAAAATAACAATGACTGCAATTCAGATAGGTAATTTAGAGAAAATATGAGGAAATATTATTTGCATAATAATTTGGAACACAGTGTAATTTGGTTAATTCCGAAGTGATAAGTTTATTTATATACTATATAAATATATATATTTATTGTGTACTCTGCAACATTTTGAAAAAGATTTGAAATGTCAGTCTGTTAGGGTATGTTTCTGCGTTCAGTATTTGCTGCGTACAGCCGCAGCGTCCAATCCACAGTGGCCAGATGTTTCAGCATAGTGAAGGGGATTTTATTAAAGGGAACCTGTCACCCCCAAAATCGAGGGTGAGCTAAGACCACCAGCATCAGGGGCTTATCTACAGCATTCTGGAATGCTGTAGATAAGCACCCGACGTATCCTAAAAGATGAGAAAAAGAGGTTAGATTATACTCACCCAGGGGCGGTCCCGGTCCCGTCCTGGTCCTATGGGTGTCGCCTCCTATCTTCATCAGATGACGTCCTCTTCTGGTCTTCATGCTGCGGCTCCGACGCTGGCATACTTTGTCTGCCCTGTTGAGGGCAGAGCAAAGTACTGCAGTGTGCAGGCGCTAGGCCTGTCTGACCTTTCCTGGCGCCTGCGCACTGCATTACTTTGCTCTGCCCTCAACAGGGCAGACAAAGTACGCCTGCGTCGGAGCCGCAGCATGAAGACCAGAAGAGGACGTCATCCTATGCAGATGGGAGGCCCCGGACCGGACCTTGACGCCCATCGGATTGGACCGCCCGCCAAGGTGAGTATAATATAACCTCTTTTTCTCATCTTTTAGGATACATCGGGGGCTTATCTACAGCATTCCAGAATGCTGTGGACAAGCCCCTGATGCCGGTGGCCTTAGCTCATATACGATTTTTGGGGTGACAGGTTCCCTTTAAATCCCATCTCCACTAAGCATTCAAAGACACAGGTGGCAGACCTGCATATACCCACATGCGGCGCATCTTTATGGACCGCAGCATGTATATTTATTTGGCGGAGATGCTCCGTCTCCGCAAGATAAATATCACAGTCTATGTATAGGATGCGGTGATTCCGCATGGTTCAATGAACACATGCGGAATCACTGCGCGTACAAAAGTCAGCGCACACTGAAAGTGGAAACATACCCCTACTGTCGCATTTAAAAGGCAATTATCTATACATGAAGATACCACCTGAATTTATTCTAATAAACATTAGATCAGCATTAACAACAAATTATGGTAAATGTGCAGTGAATAGCTTTCTAGCCATAATCTACGACCTCGATTCATCAAGATTGATGTTTTTCATGCCAGTTTTTATGAGAGGGCATGGTGAAGTCACAAGGGTCCGATTAGTTAAGAGGCACATATCTGTTAAGGCTACGTTCTCACAAAGAGCTTTTGCCAAGTTTTTGACTGCAGGATTTCTGGACCATTTCTGCACCTATTATTTAAATTAGGTTACTTGTGTTTTTTTCATTGCGTTTTTGTGTGTGTTTTTTTTAACATGCGTTTCAATTGCCATGGAAACGCATTTAAAATGCATGTGTGTATTTTACCTGCTGATTTTCCGCATCTAGTGAAAGTCTATGGATAAAATCCACACAGAAAGCTCAGCGTTACCCGCAAGAGAAGTTGACACGTTACGGATTTGAAACAGTCACCGCATATCAGTTTACGCTGAGTAAAGTAAAAGCACAGTGGCCATGACATTTCTAGAAATCTTTACTAGAACTGTAAGACACTGCATTTTTGACTCTCAAAAAATACACATCATCAAAACTGCACCAAAAGCTCATTGTGGGAATGTATCCTAATAAATCATGCGCGTTTTATATGTGGCATGGGATTCAACACAAAGTCAGGGGCTAGAGTAAGATTTGTGACAAAAGGTACACCACAGCTCACCATACATTAGATGAGTGGTATGAAAATGCCAAACAACAAAATTTTAGCTCAACTCCATTTTGTGCAAAAAATATCTACAAGTTTTAAAGTGTTTTACTTCAGATTTCTGGTCAATCACTCTATATACCGTATTTTTCGGACTATAAGATGCACTTTTTTCCCAAAAACTTTTGGGAAAATTGGGGTGCATCTTATAGTCGGAATATACTTACAAATACTGTGGCTGCAGCCTCCCTTCCCAGGTTGGTGAAGCTCTCTGTTGCGGCGGTGGACTGTTGGGCGGCTGTGGTGGCGCTCTTTGGGACAGAGGCGGCGGTGGTCTGTGGGGCGGCGAGGCTCCGATGGCATTTCGTGAATGCCCGGCTCCCATGCAGATCCATTCCTGTGATGCGGTCGCCTTCAGGAAAATGGCCACCGGGGGCGGTGCATTCTCGTATTCAGATCTCGGCAAGCCATAATCATCAACATTAACAGAAATAAACACTTGAAATAGATCACTCTGTTTGTAATGACTCTATATATGAGTTTCACTTTTTATATTGAAGAACTGAAATAAATTAACTTTTTAATGATATTCTAATTTTGTGAGAAGCACCTGTACATTAAGTTAGCTAATGGGTTATTGGTGGGAATGTTCACTTTTATTTCATGCCTTTGTATTTTGATTTTGTATTTTATTTCTAATATTAATTATATTTTCTTTAAAATCCTGTTCATTTACTTTGGTTTCTAGTTTGAAAATGGAAAATTGAGATTACATTTGGAAGAAAGTATACATGAAAATGAAGATTTAGTAAAACAGTGAGTGATACTAAAAATGATATGCAAGAAGACATAATCACACACTTAAATGTATTATATGTGTAGTTGCGGCATGCCCAATTATTTTTGGGTGATTAATATCAAGTTATGAGACAACTTTTGGCAACTGAAGCATCTCCCACTGATTCTCTTGCCAAGTTTCCACTGTAAGGCCCCCTTCACATGTCTGTGTTTCCGATACGTGTGGTGTCCTTTTCACACGTACCAGAGAGACATGCACATGCACACCCATTGCGATCTATGGGGCTGAACGCATGTCCATGTAACTAAAGGGTGAGTTACCAGTGTGATGTGTAATGGCCACTCTCTGCTCTCCTGATCTCACTGCAGTGCTATGTTGGACTATAACTGACACATCTGCAGGTTTCTCTCCGCTTCAGCTACCATCTCACAGGCAGACTGGGCTGCGCCTTACTACTGAGCATAGATAATGTATGAATTGGTCCTAAACATAATGTAAGATATAAATTGACGTACCATGTGTGGCTGCTATCCTTTGAGGATTTAAATTTCACTCACACATAGCAATACTTCATAGATAGTGTAATATTAACTATCCTAACTAATAAGATGTGTAATGTAAATATTTCCCTGATTATTTTTCTATCAGCAGTGCTCCAAGCCTTATCATTCTGGGATTCTGTCACTACTTTTATTTTTGCCCATTGTCTGTATATGTATTATATGTGACTTTTTCAATAAAAATATGTTTTTTTATTTTTAGGTTGCATGGACTCCTGTTACCCTGTGTTTTTGCTTATATCTGAGTTGTTACAAGTGTTTGGGGCATAACATATGGTTAAAGGGAGCCTGTCACCCCCAAAATCGAAGTTGAGCTAAGCCCACTGGCATCAGGGGCTTATCTACAGCATTCTGGAATGCTGTAGATAAGTCCCCGATGTATCCTAAAAAATGAGAAAAAGAGGTTAGATTATACTCACCTGGACAAGCGGTCCGATCCCGTGGGCGTCGTGGTCCGGTCCGGGGCCTCCCATCTTCATAGGATGACGTCCTCTTCTGGTCTTCACGCTGCGGCTCCGGCGCAGGTGTACTTTGTCTGCCCTGTTGAGGGCAGAGTAAAGTACTGCAGTGCGCAGGCGCCGGGTAAGGTCAGAGAGGCCCAGCACCTGCGCACTGCAGTACTTTACTCTGCCCTCAACAGGGCAGACAAAGTACGCCTGCGCCGGAGCCGCAGCGTGAAGACCAGAAGTGGACGTCATCTGATGAAGATGGGAGGCGCCAGACCAGACCACGAAACCCATCGGACCGGACCGCAGCGGGGACAGTCCCTGGGTGAGTATAATATAACCTCTTTTTCTTATCTTTTAAGGATACATCGGGGGCTTATCTACGGCATTACAGAATGCTGTAGATAAGCCCCTGATGCTGGTGGGCTTAGCTCACCCTCGATTTTGGGGGTGACAGGTTCCCTTTAAATAGATATATTTTAAGATGTTATATTCGGAGTATTTTCAGAATGGGCTGCAAAATTGTTGCAATACAGCAGAGCTGTTAGTGCTGTAGCAAATTTGTTTGTAAAAGACAAAGCTCAGTTCTACTGTTCTGTGTTAATTACATGTCTCAGCCTGGTAACGCCACCTTTTATTTAAAATAATCTCTGGAGACAGATTCTCACGTAGATCTGTGTCCAGCCCATAGTCCTGATCAACTCATTTACATATAAGAAAAAATGTATTTCTCGGAAAGAAGACATCAAATCGCACATATGAGGGTATCATTTTATCTAGCTTCCTTTGACTTAACCTGTTCATATAGATAGGGTAGGTGGGTTGATACTGACAGATTCCCTTTCAGTGTCTACATCTTTTTAAATATTTATTTTTACAAAATTCAACCCTCCTTCCCAAAAATTACATAATACAGAATGCTAGGTAGGCACACATAACCAAAAAACCACCACCTGTAACAGGTCACTGTTTTGGCGCAGCATGTATGGATGTAAAATTTGACTAGTGAAACAGGTGTGCAAATAAGTATTTTTTGTGTCACCTACACTTTGTGAGGCTGACTGTCACAGTTAAATGTCTGAATTTTGAGGAATTTTCTTTAAAAAAACAAACAAAAATAAAACGTATATACTCGAGTATAAGCCGACCCGAGAATAAGCAGAGACCCCTAATTTTGCCACAAAAAACTGGGAAAACTTAATGACTCGAGTATAAACCTAGGGTAGGAAATGCAACAGCTACTGGTAAATTTCAAAAATAAAAATAGATACCAATAAGAGTAAAATTAATTGAGACATCAGTTGGTTAAGTATTTTTGAACGTTCATATTGAATCAGGAGCCCCATATAATGTTCCATACAGGTCATGATGGGCCCCATAAGATGCTCCATGCAAAATACGCCCCATATAATGCTCCATAAAGTTTATGATGGGCCCCATAACATGCTCCATATTAAAATATGCCCCATATAATGCTGCACAAAGGTTAATACTGGCCCCATAAGATGCTCCCTAGAGACATTTTCACCCTACAATGCTGCATAAAGGTTAATAATGGCCCCCATAAGATGCTCTATAGAAACATTTGCCCCATACATTGCTTCATAAAGGTTAATAAGGGCCCCATAAGATGCTCCATAGAGTCATTTGCCCCATACAATGCTGCATAAAGGTTGATTATGGCCCCCATAAGATGCTCTATAGAAACATTTGCCCCATACATTGCTTCATAAAGGTTAATAAGGGCCCCATAAGATGCTCCATAGAAACATTTGGCCTATATAATGCTGCATAAAGGTTGATTATGGCCCCATAAGATGCTCCATAGAAGCATTTTCCCCATATGCTGTTGCTGCGATTAAAAAAAATTGACATACTCTCGTCGCTCAGGCCCCCAGCACTTGCGTTATTCACCTGTCCTCGTTCCCCCGCCGGGCGCAGCTCCATCTTCTGCATCCTCTGCAGTGATTGTTCAGGCAGAGTGCGCGCACTAACCATGTCATCGCGCCCTCTGACCTGAACGTCACAGCCAGAGGACGCGGAAGACGGAGCTGCGCCCGGCGGGAGAACAGGGACAGGTGAATAGCGTGCAATGCTCACCCTCCCCATTATACTCACCTGCTCCCAGCGCGGTCCCTGCTTCTCACTGACAGATGGTCTCTGGGTGCTGACAGCTTCTTCCAGTGTTGAGTGGTCACTGGTACCGCTCGATAATGTAATGAATATGCGGCTCCACCCCTATGGGAGTGGAGTCGCGTCCATATTCATTACTTTAATGAGCGGTACCACGTGACCGCTCAACACAGGAAGAGCTGCCAGTGCCCGGAGACCATCGGAGATGCAGGGACCACGCCAGGAGCAGGTGAGTATGTGACAGCTGCCGCTCCCCCGCCGACCCCCTGGGACAGTGACTCGAGTATAAGCCGAAAGGGGCACTTTCAGCCTAAAAAAATGGGCTGAAAATCTCGGCTTATACTCGAGTATATACGGTATTTTTTTTTTCACAAAAAGGATTGCACAAGAAAAGCAAAAACTTAGTACAATCACTTATGCAAGCAAACTGTCGCTGATTTCAGATTTTTTTTCTGTAAAAAATGTAGTTCTGTTTTCTAGTGCATTAAAGGGAACCTGTCATTACAATGCTGTCCGGACCCTTAACTGACAGCGTGATAACCTGGAGAAAATTAACTTGATTCATCCTGGGAGCTGCCAGCTTTTAGTCATAGAGGTGTGCCTAGAGCAGTATAGTGAGCTGCTGCTGTAAGCATGCCCCAGCACTTTTATTGACAGCTTATTCTGCACTGATGCACTGCAAAGCGAGTTGTCAATCAAAGTACCGGGGTGAGCTTACAGTTGCCACTCGCAATGCTGTTAACGGTGACTGAAGCCCCACCTTGCAAAGCTCTGTGACTGAATGCTGATGGCTCTCAGGAGGTATAAAGTTAATGTTCGCCTGGACACCAGCCTTTCAGTAAGATGGCAGGACAGAAATTTAATGCTATTAACCTGCAGATTAACCCCATATTTGCAGATTAATATCATGTTAGGACATGACAGGTTCCCTTTCAGAATGAAGAAAAAAAAAAGTATAATTGTTGGTAAAATGTAGCAGGACAAATACCAGCTAGGAAGCTACACTATATAACTGAATAATTACATTGAGTCTGGCACTGTTGCTTGCGAGGAGCTATGTCTGTTTCCTACCCTATCAATTTCATCTTTGTATTATCCACAGATAAACTACCCCCCTCTTCACCAGTAGGGTTGAGCGACTTTCATTTTTTTAAGGTCGAGTCGGGTTTTGTGAAACTCGACTTTGTCCAGAGTCGAGTCGAGTGCAGTCAGCCGATTATCGCTAAAAGTCGGGGATCGACCGAAACACGAAACCCAATGCAAGTCAATGGGGAAGCATAGTCGGCAGTGAGTGGAGGCCAGGAAAACACCTACAGTGCCCATTTTAATGCCAAAAACATCCACTCTTGTTTCTGAAGCTTGTCAATCTTAATTTACTTTATAATAATAGTTGGGCATTGGAACTTGGGGGTCATTTTGCAAAAGTTGTGGAGGGTAGGGCTGGTTCAAGCTTTTAGTGGGCCCAGGAAACGTGGACTACGTCACGGCGGTGGAGCAGTGAGAGGTAAGTATGTCAAGTTTGCAAGTGCTGTGATCCTAAGCAAGCAAGGAGGCCCCCTCGTTGGCATTGGCACTGGCACAGGGCCCCTCAAAGTACAGCGGTGTGTTTGCACGGCGGGGGCGCCTCCCACCAGCAGCGACACTTTTGCGTACTCTGAGGGGCCCTGTGCCAGTGACGTCGCCAACGAGTATGCCCCCCCCACCTGATGAAGGAACCTGCACTTTCATCTGCACCTTCCTCTTTGTCCCTGTGTAAGGTGGTATAACATGCGGGAAGGGGAACCTTACTTTCAGCAGGGTCAGATTCTGGCTGTGTAGAGTGCAAGGGGAATGTAGTGGTCTAGGTCAATGTACCAGCAGACTCATCTAGCAGTGGCTGGGGAATGGGCAGGATGAGGAGGAAACAGATATAGGGCCAAAGAATAAAGTAGGCTAAATGCAGTTCAAAATTGGTAACAGGACTAAACAGGCGGCATTGCTTTCTTGAGTGGAGTAGCAAACCCAGGAGCAGCAGACACTGTTTTAAGTGCCCAAACACACTAATAGGCCAGTGCCCGGAGACCATCGGAGATGCAGGGACCACGCCAGGAGCAGGTGAGTATGTGACAGCTGCCGCTCCCCCGCCGACCCCCTGGGACAGTGACTCGAGTATAAGCCGAAAGGGGCACTTTCAGCCTAAAAAAATGGGCTGAAAATCTCGGCTTATACTCGAGTATATACGGTATTTTTTTTTTCACAAAAAGGATTGCACAAGAAAAGCAAAAACTTAGTACAATCACTTATGCAAGCAAACTGTCGCTGATTTCAGATTTTTTTTCTGTAAAAAATGTAGTTCTGTTTTCTAGTGCATTAAAGGGAACCTGTCATTACAATGCTGTCCGGACCCTTAACTGACAGCGTGATAACCTGGAGAAAATTAACTTGATTCATCCTGGGAGCTGCCAGCTTTTAGTCATAGAGGTGTGCCTAGAGCAGTATAGTGAGCTGCTGCTGTAAGCATGCCCCAGCACTTTTATTGACAGCTTATTCTGCACTGATGCACTGCAAAGCGAGTTGTCAATCAAAGTACCGGGGTGAGCTTACAGTTGCCACTCGCAATGCTGTTAACGGTGACTGAAGCCCCACCTTGCAAAGCTCTGTGACTGAATGCTGATGGCTCTCAGGAGGTATAAAGTTAATGTTCGCCTGGACACCAGCCTTTCAGTAAGATGGCAGGACAGAAATTTAATGCTATTAACCTGCAGATTAACCCCATATTTGCAGATTAATATCATGTTAGGACATGACAGGTTCCCTTTCAGAATGAAGAAAAAAAAAAGTATAATTGTTGGTAAAATGTAGCAGGACAAATACCAGCTAGGAAGCTACACTATATAACTGAATAATTACATTGAGTCTGGCACTGTTGCTTGCGAGGAGCTATGTCTGTTTCCTACCCTATCAATTTAATCTTTGTATTATCCACAGATAAACTACCCTCCTCTTCACCAGTAGGGTTGAGCGACTTTCATTTTTTTAAGGTCGAGTCGGGTTTTGTGAAACCCGACTTTGTCCAGAGTCGAGTCGAGTGCAGTCAGCCGATTATCGCTAAAAGTCGGGGATCGACCGAAACACGAAACCCAATGCAAGTCAATGGGGAAGCATAGTCGGCAGTGAGTGGAGGCCAGGAAAACACCTACAGTGCCCATTTTAATGCCAAAAACATCCACTCTTGTTTCTGAAGCTTGTCAATCTTAATTTACTTTATAATAATAGTTGGGCATTGGAACTTGGGGGTCATTTTGCAAAAGTTGTGGAGGGTAGGGCTGGTTCAAGCTTTTAGTGGGCCCAGGAAACGTGGACTACGTCACGGCGGTGGAGCAGTGAGAGGTAAGTATGTCAAGTTTGCAAGTGCTGTGATCCTAAGCAAGCAAGGAGGCCCCCTTGTTGGCATTGGCACTGGCACAGGGCCCCTCAAAGTACAGCGGTGTGTTTGCACGGCGGGGGCGCCTCCCACCAGCAGCGACACTTTTGCGTACTCTGAGGGGCCCTGTGCCAGTGACGTCGCCAACGAGTATGCCCCCCCCACCTGATGAAGGAACCTGCACTTTCATCTGCACCTTCCTCTTTGTCCCTGTGTAAGGTGGTATAACATGCGGGAAGGGGAACCTTACTTTCAGCAGGGTCAGATTCTGGCTGTGTAGAGTGCAAGGGGAATGTAGTGGTCTAGGTCAATGTACCAGCAGACTCATCTAGCAGTGGCTGGGGAATGGGCAGGATGAGGAGGAAACAGATATAGGGCCAAAGAATAAAGTAGGCTAAATGCAGTTCAAAATTGGTAACAGGACTAAACAGGCGGCATTGCTTTCTTGAGTGGAGTAGCAAACCCAGGAGCAGCAGACACTGTTTTAAGTGCCCAAACACACTAATAGGCCAAATGCAGTTTAATATTTGCTACTGTAGGCCAAAAGCCAGAAGGTAGAAGCTCAGCTTTATTCAGTTGAGGACAACACCAGGCAGGGGCAGACACAGTTAGTAGGCCGGAACCACCAATCTTTTAAAAAACAGCACTTAATGAGAGCCAGAAGGTAGAAGCTCAGCTTTATTCAGTTGAGGACAAACACCAGGGAGCAGCAAACAGAGGTATTAGGCCCCATCCAGCAATTAAAAAAAAAAAATTAATCAGAGCCAGAAGGTAGAAGCTCAGCTTTATTCAGTTGAGGACAACACCAGGCAGGGGCAGACACCGTTAGTAGGCCGGAACCACCAATCTTTTAAAAAACAGCACTTAATGAGAGCCAGAAGGTAGAAGCTCAGCTTTATTCAGTTGAGGACAACACCAGGCAGGGGCAGACACCGTTAGTAGGCCGGAACCACCAATCTTTTAAAAAACAGCACTTAATGAGAGCCAGAAGGTAGAAGCTCAGCTTTATTCAGTTGAGGACAACACCAGGCAGGGGCAGACACCGTTAGTAGGCCGGAACCACCAATCTTTTAAAACACAGCACTTAATGAGAGCCAGAAGGTAGAAGCTCAGCTTTATTCAGTTGAGGACAACACCAGGCAGGGGCAGACACCGTTAGTAAGCCCATAACCACCTATTTTTAAAAACACAGCACTTAAAGAGAGCCAGAAGGTGGAAGCTCAGCTTTGTTCAGTTGAGGACAACACCAGGGAGGGGCAGACACCGTTAGTAGGCCGGAACCACCAATTTTTTAAAAAACAGCACTTAATGAGAGCCAGAAGGTAGAAGCTCAGCTTTATTCAGTTGAGGACAAACACCAGGGAGCAGCAAACAGAGGTATTAGGCCCCATCCAGCAATTAAAAAAAAAAAAAATTAATCAGAGCCAGAAGGTAGAAGCTCAGCTTTATTCAGTTGAGGACAACACCAGGCAGGGGCAGACACCGTTAGTAGGCCCATAACCACCTATTTTTAAAAACACAGCACTTAAAGAGAGCCAGAAGGTGGAAGCTCAGCTTTGTTCAGTTGAGGACAACACCAGGCAGGGGCAGACACCGTTAGTAGGCCGGAACCACCAATCTTTTAAAAAACAGCACTTAATGAGAGCCAGAAGGTAGAAGCTCAGCTTTATTCAGTTGAGGACAACACCAGGCAGGGGCAGACACCGTTAGTAGGCCGGAACCAACAATCTTTTAAAAAACAGCACTTAATGAGAGCCAGAAGGTGGAAGCTCAGATTTATTCATTTGAGGACAACTTGAATTAGGGACTGCAGACTTACCAGGCTGTCCCCTGTGTGGACCATGCATCCAATACATTAACCCATTGCGCCACAAAGAACACGTAACCTTCCGTGGCCATGCCTACCGCTCCATGTGTCTGTTGTCAGGTGTACCTTTGGACTCACAGATTGACAGAATGAAAGGACAATGTGGTCTTTAACATGCTGGTGGAGGGGTGGGATGGCTTTTCTCGCAAAAGAATTGTCAACTGGGTAGCTCATAGCGTGGTACAGCGTAGTCCATCATGGCTTTATTAATATTAAATAAAATAAAAAAATAGGCTCTATGCACTGTAAAATAGGTTCCAGGGGTACACGGGCAGCAGTGGTCACAGAGGTCAGTGGAGGCCTAGTGGAAGGAGGGACCGCAGACAGGCTTCGAAGGCCTAACATAATAAAATGGGCTGGCTGTAGGCACTGTAAAATAGGTTCTAGGGGTACACGGGCAGCAGTGGTCTGGTCATTGGAGGCCTAGTGGAAGGAGGGACCGCAGACAGGCTTCGAAGGCCTAACATAATAAAATGGGCTGGCTGTAGGCACTTTATAATTGGTTCCAGGGGTACACGGGCAGCATTGGTCAGGTCAGTGGAGGCCTAGTGGAAGGAGGGACCGCAGACAGGCTTCGAAGGCCTAACATAATAAAATGGGCTGGCTGTAGGCACTTTATAATTGGTTCCAGGGGTACACGGGCAGCAGTGGTCAGGTCAGTGGAGGCCTAGTGGAAGGAGGGACCGCAGACAGGCTTCCAAGGCCTAACATAATAAAATGGGCTGGCTGTAGGCACTTTATAATTGGTTCCAGGGGTACACGGGCAGCAGTGGTCAGGTCAGTGGAGGCCTAGTGGAAGGAGGGACCGCAGACAGGCTTCGAAGGCCTAACATAATAAAATGGGCTGGCTGTAGGCACTTTATAATTGGTTCCAGGGGTACACGGGCAGCAGTGGTCAGGTCAGTGGAGGCCTAGTGGAAGGAGGGACCGCAGACAGGCTTCGAAGGCCTAACATAATAAAATGGGCTGGCTGTAGGCACTGTAAAATAGGTTCCAGGGGTACACGGGCAGCAGTGGTCTGGTCAGTGGAGGCCTAGTGGAAGGAGGGACCGCAGACAGGCTTCGAAGGCCTAACATAATAAAATGGGCTGGCTGTAGGCACTTTATAATTGGTTCCAGGGGTACACGGGCAGCAGTGGTCAGGTCAGTGGAGGCCTAGTGGAAGGAGGGACCGCAGACAGGCTTCGAAGGCCTAACATAATAAAATGGGCTGGCTGTAGGCACTTTATAATTGGTTCCAGGGGTACACGGGCAGCAGTGGTCAGGTCAGTGGAGGCCTAGTGGAAGGAGGGACCGCAGACAGGCTTCCAAGGCCTAACATGATAAAATAGGCTGGCTGTAGGCACTGTAAAATAGGTTCCAGGGGTACACGGGCAGCAGTGGTCTGGTCAACGGAGGCCGATTGTAATGAGTGTCTGCCAGTTAGTAGTCAAAAACAACAAATAAATGTGAATGTCTCGCATTAAAACAAAACAAAAACACTAAAGGGTGCAATCATTAGGTTCAGGGGTGGGATCCTCTGTGTTGTTTCAGACCTACTAATTTAGCGCAAAGTATTTACTGTGGTAAATAGAGGACACTGCCCCTGACTATGTTAAGTACCATCATACATGTCAACACAATGGTATTGTCAGTGGCAGGTATGGAAGGATGTCAGCGCATAGACTAAACATTGGTGGAAGTGTGAGAGATAACTGTGGAAGTGGTAGAGCAATGTTTGACCTGAGGGTGGGTGAACTCTCTTGTGGCCGGCGGTACAGGCCCAGGGCCCCTCATGTTACAACAGTGTGTCTGACGTTGGGTGCGCACCACCACCGCCAGAGACACTTTATTGTACTATGAGGGACCCAGTAGCAATGCCGTCGACCAAAAGCGAGCACACCCACCTCTTCAGACAAACAGCAGTCTCACGGGTGCTTGCGCCAAGTCGCGATACCACGGCCCCGTGTGGGGAGTTTGGCCATTTAGGGAGGTGTAAACATGTCGTATGCTGGACAATCAGCTGCAGCAAATTAGACATTAGAAAAGTAATTCACAGTAGTCCACAGGCAAGAGCTTTTCATAGGAAAGCTAGGTGTCGGCCGGGCAAGGTGGGGCAAAAGATTTCGAAATCCAGTTGTGGTTCATTTTAATGAATGTTAGATCATCAACATTTTGGGTAGCCAGACGAGTCCTTTTTTCGGTTAATATTGAACCTGCAGCACTGAATACTCTTTCTGATAGGACACTTGCTGCCGGGCAAGCAAGCTCCTGCAATGCATATTCTGCCAATTCTGGCCAGGTGTCTAATTTTGATGCCCAGTAATTAAATGGGAATGACGGTTGAGGGAGAACATCGATAAGGGATGAAAAATAGTTAGTAACCATACTGGACAAATGTTGTCTGTCACTTTCAATTGATGCAGCAGTACCTGTCCTGTCTGCGGTCATAGCAAAATCACTCCACAACCTGGTCAGAAAACCCCTCTGTCCAACGCCACTTCTGATGTGTGCACCCCTAACACTCCTAGTCTGCTGCCCCCTGGAGCTCGTGTGAGAACGATCACGTGCGCTGTGTGCTGGGAATGCCTGAAGCAAACGATCAACAAGAGTTGATTGTTTGGTTGCTAATATTAGTTCCAAGTTCTCATGTGGCATAATATTTTGCAATTTGCCTTTATAGCGTGGATCAAGGAGGCAGGCCAACCAGTAATCGTCATCGTTCATCATTTTCGTAATGCGTGTGTCCCTTTTTAGGATACGTAAGGCATAATCCGCCATGTGGGCCAAAGTTCCAGTTGTCAAATCTCCGGTTGTGATTGGTTGAGGGGCAGTTTCAGGCAAATCTACGTCACTTGTGTCCCTCAAAAAACCAGAACCCGGCCTTGCCACGCAACCAATTTCCAGTGCCCCCGGGAAAGCTTCCGCATTCAAAATATACTCATCCCCATCATCCTCCTCGTCCTCCACCTCCTCTTCGCCCGCTACCTCGTCCTGTACACTGCCCTGACCAGACAATGGCTGACTGTCATCAAGGCTTTCCTCTTCCTCTGTTGCAGACGCCTGATCCTTTATGTGCGTCAAACTTTGCATCAGCAGACACATTAGGGGGATGCTCATGCTTATTATGGCGTTGTCTGCACTAACCAGCCGTGTGCATTCCTCAAAACACTGAAGGACTTGACACGTCTTGTATCTTCGACCACTGCACACCTGACAACTCCATGTCTGCCATCCTACTGCCTGCCCGTGTATGTGTATCCTCCCACAAAAACATAACAGCCCGCCTCTGTTGGCACAGTCTCTGAAGCATGTGCAGTGTTGAGTTCCACCTTGTTGCAACGTCTATGATTAGGCGATGCTGGGGAAGGTTCAAAGACCGCTGATAGGTCTGCATACGGCTGGAGTGTACAGGCGAACGTCGGATATGTGAGCAAAGTCCACGCACTTTGAGGAGCAGGTCGGAGGACCCAGGATAAGTTTTCAATAAGCACTGCACCACCAGGTTTAAGGTGTGAGCCAGGCAAGGAATGTGTTTCAGTTGGGAAAGGGAGATGGCAGCCATGAAATTCCTTCCGTTATCACTCACTACCTTGCCTGCCTCAAGATCTACTGTGCCCAGCCACGACTGCGTTTCTTGTTGCAAGAACTCGGACAGAACTTCCACGGTGTGTCTGTTGTCGCCCAAACACTTCATAGCCAATACAGCCTGCTGACGCTTGCCAGTAGCTGGCCCATAATGGGACAACTGGTGTGCAACAGTGTCATCTGCCGATGGAGTGGTTGGCCGACTGCGGTCTGTGGAAGAGCTGTAGCTTCTGCAGGAGGACGAGGAGGAGGAGGAGGGGGTGCGAACGCCTACAGCCAACTGTTTCCTAGACCGTGGGCTAGGCACAACTGTCCCGAAATTGATGTCCCCTGTGGACCCTGCATCCACCACATTCACCCAGTGTGCCGTGATGGACACATAACGTCCCTGGCCATGCCTACTGGTCCATGCATCTGTAGTCAGGTGCACCTTTGTACTCACAGATTGCCTGAGTGCATGGACGATGTGCTGTTTAACATGCTGGTGCAGGGCTGGGATGGCTTTTCTGGATAAAAAGTGTCGACTGGGTAGCTCGTATCGTGGTTCAGTGTACTCCATCAGGGCTTTGAAAGCTTCGCTTTCAACTAACCGGTAGGGCATCATCTCTAACAAGATTAGTCTAGCTATGTGGGCGTTAAAACCCTGTGTACGCGGATGCGAGGATAAGTACTTCCTTTTTCTAACCAGAGTCTCATGTAGTGTGAGCTGGACTGGAGAGCTGGAGATCGTGGAACTTTCGGGTGTGCCGGTGGACATGGCAGACTGAGAGACGGTTGGAGACGGTATTGTTTCTGCCGGTGCCCTATATGCAATATTTCCTCCTACAAAACTGGTGATTCCCTGACCCTGACTGCTTTTGGCTGGCAAAGAAACCTGCACAGATACTGCCGGTGGTGCGGAAAATGGTGGCCTTACAGTGACGGAAGGGATGTTGCGTTGCTGACTAGCTTCATTGGCCGAGGGTGCTACAACCTTAAGGGACGTTTGGTAGTTAGTCCAGGCTTGAAAATGCATGGTGGTTAAGTGTCTATGCATGCAACTAGTATTGAGACTTTTCAGATTCTGACCTCTGCTTAAGCTAGTTGAACATTTTTGACAGATGACTTTGCGCTGATCAATTGGATGTTGTTTAAAAAAATGCCAGACTGCACTCTTCCTAGCATCGGATCCCTTTTCAGGGATTGCAGACTGAGCTTTAACCGGATGGCCACGCTGTCCTCCAACAGGTTTTGGCTTTGACACGCGTTTTGGGCCAGATACGGGCCCGGCAGATGGAACCTGTTGCGATGTTGATGACTGCTGCGGCCCCTGCTCCACCTCCGCTTCTGAACTACTGCCGCCTGCACCCTGTTCCTCCAATGGCTGCCAATCGGGGTCAACAACTGGGTCATCTATTACCTCCTCTTCGAGCTCGTGTGCAACTTCGTCTGTGTCACCGTGTCGGTCGGTGGTATAGCGTTCGTGGCGGGGCAACATAGTCTCATCAGGGTCTGATTGTGGATCAGTACCCTGAGAGGGCAATGTTGTGGTCTGAGTCAAAGGAGCAGCATAGTACTCTGGCTGTGGCTGTGCATCAGTGCACTCCATGTCAGAATCTACTTGTAATGGGCATGGCCTGTTAAGTGTTTCACTTTCTAAGCCAGGGACAGTATGTGTAAAGAGCTCCATGGAGTAACCCGTTGTGTCGCCTGCTGCATCCTTCTCTCTTGTTGTAGTTTTTGCTGAAGAGGACAAGGAAGCGACTTGTCCCTGACCGTGAACATCCACAAGCGACGCGCTGCTTTTACATTTACCAGTTTCAGAAGAGGAGGCAAAAGAGCTAGAGGCTGAGTCTGCAATGTAAGCCAAAACTTGCTGTTGCTGCTCCGGCTTTAAAAGCGGTTTTCCTACTCCCAGAAAAGAGAGCGTTCGAGGCCTTGTGTAGCCAGACGACGAAACTGGCTCCACAGCTCCAGACTTAGGTGGAATATTTTTATCCCCACGACCACCTGATGCTCCACTACCACTACCATCATTACCAGCTGACAATGAACGCCCACGGCCACGACCTCTTGCACAAGACTTCCTCATTGTTTTAAAAACTTAACCAAAGTAACTTTATTTGTTGCTGTCAAACAACTTACACAGTGAGCTATAACTTCAGTATGATTTCAATATCCCTTAACAGGTTGGTGAGACCACAAGGAAAATCAGGCACAATGTTTCACACTCTGTTTTCTGTGGCACCAAATCACAGAGATGCCACACACGCAGGACTGTCACTCAAGCACAAATGTCAATATTAATCTCCCACCTACTTTTTTTTTTTTTTTTTTTTCCCTCACGGAGACTTTAGAAACCGAATAAGATAAAATGATTTTTTCAGGGACAATTTAGAAACCAATTAATAAAAAAAAAAAAGGCTTTCTATGGCCCACTGAGTGAGAGATGGCACACACAGGAGTCAGGAGTGGCACACAAGCCTTGAGGCCAATATTTTTCTCCCACTGATTGATGTAGTGATTTTTTTTCAGGTAGATTTTAGAACCCAAATCAAGCAAAAAAATAAATAGGCTTTCTATGGCCCACTGAGTGAGAGATGGCACACACAGGAGTCAGGAGTGGCACACAAGGGCCAATATTTTTCTCCCACTGATTGATGTAGTGATTTTTTTTCAGGTAGATTTTAGAACCCAAATCAAGCAAAAAAATTAATAGGCTTTCTATGGCCCACTGAGTGAGAGATGGCACACACAGGGATGGCACTCTAGCAGAAATGCCAATCTTAATCTCCCACAAAAAAAAAAAAAAACAGGGACTGTCCTACAATTACTATCTCCCTGCAGTAATCTCAGCCAGGTATGGCAGGCAGCAATCAGGAGTGGACTGATGCACAAATTAAATAAAAAGTGTGGACAAACAAAAAAGATAGCTGCGCAGAAAGGAAGGAACAAGAGGATTTGTGCTTTGAAAAAAGCAGTTGGTTTGCACAGTGGCGTACACACAGCAACGCAGCTATCAGGGAGCCTTCTAGGGCAGCCCAATGAGCTACAGCGCTGAGGAAAAAAAAAAAAATGTAGCTTCCACTGTCCCTGCACACCGAAGGTGGTGTTGGACAGTGGAAAAAGCTACAGCACAAGCGGTTTGGTGGTTAATGGACCCTGCCTAACGCTATCCCTGCTTCTGACGAAGCGGCAGCAACCTCTCCCTAAGCTCAGATCAGCAGCAGTGAGATGGCGGTTGTCGGGAACGCCCCTTTATAGCCCCTGTGACGCCGCAGACAGCAAGCCAATCACTGCAATGCCCTTCTCTAAGATGGTGGGGACCAGGACCTATGTCATCACGCTGCCCACACTCTGCGTTCACCTTCATTGGCTGAGAAATGGCGCTTTTCGCGTCATTGAAACGCGACTTTGGCGCGAAAGTCGCGTACCGCATGGCCGACCCCGCACAGGGGTCGGATCGGGTTTAATGAAACCCGACTTTGCCAAAAGTCGGCGACTTTTGAAAATGAACGACCCGTTTCGCTCAACCCTATTCACCAGTGCTGCAGCTGTTCAATACATTATTCTCTTCAGCATTTGTTCAATATTTTAGAGCTTTCTCATACTATTTCTATTGTTGAGCTGTGAGCTCTGACACCCTCTCACTATCCTAAATAACATACAAAATGTCTGCTGAATTCTCTACTGGCTTTTATTCAGGCTATGATAGTCTCTACTGATTGGCTGCATTATACTATGTGATAGCTGCAAGGCATTATAGAGATGCCTGGGCAGTCATGCCTATGATCATAGGGTCATAGAATCATAGAGTGTTAGGCTGCCGTCACACTAGCGAGTTTTACGGACGTAAGAGCGCATAAAATACGTCCGTAAAACACGCCTAACAAACGGCCCAATTATTCCCAATGGGTCAGGTCCTATCAGCCGTATGTAACGCATCCGTAATATACGCCTTTCTACGGCCGTACAAAATCGCAGCATGCGCCCTCTGGTGGATGTTCTCATGAACTGCAGCCTTGGAAAAGTTCCCACGCTCGAGTTCATATGAGTTCATCCACCAGAGGGCGCCTCACCGTGACTCAATGTAAGTACAGATCACCCAGCTTTCCTTTCAGCACCCGGGGTTTTTACAGCCACGAGCAGTGCTTTAGCGCAGCTCCTGGCTGTAAAATGATTTAACCCCTTCAGATGGATTTACTTCGTGGGACCTGACAGTTCATCCGAAGGTATGTATATTGTTGGTTTATTATTTTGCCAAGCGAGGGTCTTCCGGATGGATTGAGAGAGCAATAAAATACTAAAACAACCTGTTTGTTTATTTCATTAAAATACTTTTTAATAATGTGTGTGTGTGTTTTTTAACCCTTTCGGACAATTGGATTAATAATGGATAGGTGACATAATTGACGCCTCTCCATTATTAATCTGGCTTAATGTCACCTTACAATAGCAAGGTGACATTAACCCTTCATTACCCCATATCCCACCGCTACACGGGAGTGGGAAGAGAGTGGCCAAGTGCCAGAATAGGCGCATCTTGCAGATGTGCCTTTTCTGGGGTGGCTGGGGGCAGATGTTTGTAGCCAGGGGGGGCCAATAACCATGTACCCTCTCTAGGCTATTAATATCTGCCCTCAGTCACTGGCTTTCCCACTCTGGCGGAGAAAATTGCGCGGGAGCCCACGCCAATTTTTTCCGCGATTTAACCCTTTATTTTAGCAGCTACAGCACCCAAATTTTGCACATACACACTACTAACATTAGTAGTGTGGACTATGCAAAAAAAAAAAGGGGATATGAGATGGTTTACTGTATGTAAACCATGTCTCATATCATGTCGGGTTTGTGAAGGAGAAATGAGAAGCCGGCAATTGATTTACCGGCTTTTCACATATATCGCGCTGAATTAAATATAAATACAGAATATATATATATGTGTCTCAATGACATATATATATATATATATATATATATATACTGTATATATGTTTTACCGAACATTTGAGCACATAAATCCATTAGATGTCAGTTTTGCAAGCCTGCGAGAAAATATCGCAGTACGGATGCCATACGGATTACATACGGAGGATTCCATGCGCAAAATACGCTGACACACCCTGCCTACGGATGACATACGGACGACTATTTTGGGAACATTTCTCCGTATTACGGCCGTATTACGGTCGTAAAAAACGGACCGCATTGTCTTACGCTGAGTGTGACGCCGGCCTTAGAGTTGTCCAATCCCCTGCTCAATGCAGGATTCATCTGGGACAAGATGTCTGTCCAGCCTCTGTTTGAAAACTTCCATTTAAGGAGAACTCACCACCTCTTGTAGCAGCCTGTTTCACTCATTGATCTTTGTCGCTGTCAAAAAGTTTTTTCTTGTGAGCCTTCTGTGTCTAATTCATTTTTCTGTTTTTTGTAAAATGGCGGCAGGCAATTTTTAGGGCAATTGTTATGTGACAAATCTGACAAATCACCACTGCTCCATTTATTATGTATGGGGCTGCCAGAAAAAGCCGATAGCACTGCTCGGAAGCCCCACAGGGAATATAGCAGAGGTCAAGCATGTGCACAGACTCTCTGTTCAAATGGGGCAAAAAGTTCCCCATTTTGTTGATCATTGCAGGCCACAGCGGTGAGAGTCCACCATTCAGCAAGTTATCACTTATCATTTGGTTAGATGATAACTTGTTTTAACCGGACAACTGCTTTAAAGGGCCGTAGAAAGAACCACAGTGAACAGAAATTGGTGATCAAACACATCACAGAGATGTAGTAGAAACAGAATAGAGTAGATTGCATTAGCTACTTTATTAGGGGATCATACTTCTGTGCATTTTAATCTATAAAAAATCGGATTGTACTTGTACCAATGTTATTCAGTGGGTTAGTGCTGATCTGCGATTTTTTTTCTCAGCTGGAATCTGGATGAGAACAAAATCACAGCATGCTGCGAGTGGCTGTGTATATCGGACAAGACTCACCAATGCAAGTCAATGGGTGCGAGGGAAAAAAAACGGACGGCACAGGAACAAACAGTATGCTGTCCGTTTTTTACAGATTCATTTTCACTCTGTAGCAGAGTACACTGTAAATGGTCCTGTAAATGATTGTGGAATAATTGTTGAAAAGAAAAAAAACTGATTGCTTACACATGTCATACAGATGCTATGTGAGAAAAATCGCATTGTACTCACATGACACACGTCCTACTTTTCAGGAACAACATCGGCCCGATTTTATTTAAGCTGATTACTGTGAGCCCTAATTGAGACTTTACTAAGGCTGTATTCACACGTAGAGGTCGCAATGTGCTGAAAACCACAACAACTTGGTGCAACTGCTATCTTGTCACTGTTCCCCTGAGCAATCACTTAACCCCTTAATGACTGCCGATGCGCCTTTTAACGGCGGCAGTTAAGGGTACTTATTCCTTAGTGCCACTTTTTAACAGCGCTTAGAAATAAGTGTATAGCTCCCCCAGCATTGGAAATTCTCTGGGGTCTCGGCTACTGGGGGTAGCTGAGACCCCCGAGAACATGATTCGGGTCGGTTTTTCCCTACCCCAGTGTTGTGATCGCCGTTATTCAAGAAAAAAAAGTCTGATTTCCAATTTAATTTCTCTCTCCTCTAGCACATCAGAGGAGAGAGAAATAGGGTCTCCCGAGCCCCCTTGTAGCTCCTTGTCCCTGGACCCTCCTGCCTTCCCACTGTCCTGTCCCCCAGCCACCGGCATCTTCTTCCAGGAAGAAAATGGCCTGCGCATGTGCATTGCGCCCACCGAGTTCTGCCGGCCGGCACCTGGCAACAATAGGAAATTTTTCCTATTGGTTCATTTTGATCACTGTGATAGGGTCTATCACAGTAATCAAAATAAAAAAAAAATAGTAAATCAAACCCCCCTTGATCACCCTCTTAGTTATGTAAAAATAATAAAATTTAAAGAATGGGTTAGGGTTGGGCTAGGGATAGGGTTGGGGCTACGGTTAGGGTTGGGCTATGGTTAGGGTTGGGGCTAGAGGTAGGGTTGGGGCTAGGGTTAGGGTTGGGGTTAGAGTTAAGGTTGGAGCTAGGGTTAAGGTTGGGGCTAGGGTTAAGGTTGGGATTATGGTTAGGGTTGGGATTAGAGTTAGGGGTGTGTTAAAGTTAGGGTTGGAGTTAGAATTTGGGGGTTTCCACTGTTTAGGTACATCAGGGGTCTCCAATTGCGACATGGCGCCCACTATTGATTCCTGCCAATTTTGTGTTCAAAAAGTCAAACAGTGCTCCCTCCCTTCTGAGCCCTGCCATGTGACAAACAGTGGCTTTCCCCCATATGCGAGGTATCAGCGTACTTAGGAGAAATTGCACAACAAATTTTGTGGTTCATTTTCTCTTGATACCCTTGTGAAAATAAAAAAATTGGTTCCAAAGTAAATTGTTTGTGAAAAAAGTAAAATGTTCATTTATTCCTTTCACATTGCTTTAGTTCTCGTGAAGCACCTGAAGGGTTAATAAACTTCTTAAATGTGGTTTTGCGCGCCTTGAGGGGTGTAACTTTTGGGTATTTTCTGTTACATTGACCACCCAAACTCAATTCAAATATGATGTGGTCCCTGAAAAAATGGTTTTATAAATTTTGTTGGAAAAATTAGAAATCGCTGGTCAACTTTTAACCCTTATAATGTCCTAACAAAAAAAAAAAAAAATGTTTCCAAAATTGTGCTGATGTAAGGCTGGTTTCACACTTGCGTTTTTGAACGCATGCGTTTTTTTAAAAAAACGCATGGTGCAAAAACGCATGTAAACGCATGTAAACGCTGCGTTTTTTTGACGCATGCGTTAAACGCGTGTGTCCAAAAAACGCAGCGTTTACACGCGTTTACATGCGTTTTTGCATGCGTTTGCGTTTTTTTAACATTTTTCCAAAAAAAAAAAAAATAAATAAAAAAAAACCCAGACACAACCAATGGGAATAGAGAGGGCGTATATGATTGTCTCTCAATATATTGACCCTAGGGGAACAGAAATTTTCAGAGCTTGCTACTGTTTCCGGTGTCACGATGGATCTTTCTATGGATAACTTTTATTTCAAACTGGAGTTCAGCTTCAAGATTTTCATTGCCTGTGTTTTTGCTTGGGAGCAAGACCGAAACCGCCAAAGATGGAGAAGGAGACAGCGTCGGCGTTTTTGGAGGCACCCCATCATTGAAGTGCGTGAGAGCCGTGGAGCATATCACACGCTCTATGCGGAGCTGAATGCCAACCCGGAGAAATTCCAGGATTATACCAGAATGTCTCAAGATTCTTTCCGGGATTTACTGGCTCGTGTTGAAGGATCCATAAGGCGACAGGACACACGGCTCCGTAGAGCGATTCCACCTGAGGAACGTCTGTTAGTGACATTACGGTACGTTCCTAAACTAAACCAATGACCGTCAACTTTGTTGTTATGACATGTTTTCTATGTTTTTTTTTTTTTATTATTTTTTTTTTTTTAAAACACACCATTAGAACCGATTTTTAATTTTTTTTGTTTTTGTTTCTTTTTCTTCTAGATTTCTTGCCACAGGAGAGAGTTTATCTTCCCTGCACTTCCAATATCGCCTTGGAATCTCAACCCTCTCCGGAATTGTTGTGGACACCTGTCGTGCGTTATGGAATGCACTCCGTGAGGAGTTTATACCCGTACCCACCGTGGACATGTGGCGGGAAATTTCAACTACATTTTTGAACGTGTGTGATTTCCCAAACTGTTTAGGGGCGGTGGATGGAAAGCACATCCGCATTGTCAAACCGGCCAGAACCGGATCTGAGTTTTATAATTATAAAAAATATTTTTCGGTAGTGCTTATGGCAATAGCGGATGCGGAGTGTCGCTTCATCGCCGTGGATATTGGAGCTTTTGGCCGTGGCAATGATTCCCAAACCTTCAAGAGCTCGGATATGGGCCGTCGGTTGTATGGCAACAATTTTAATTTTCCCCCTCCACAGCCTCTCCCCAACACTCAAGGCCCACCGCTGCCATTTGTTATGGTTGGGGATGAGGCCTTCCAAATGTGTGAAAATCTCCTGAAGCCCTATTCTAGTAGGGACTTGGACCACACTAGAAGAATATTCAACTACAGACTGACCAGGGCCAGAAGAACCGTAGAGTGCAGCTTTGGCATTCTTGTTGCTAAATGGCGCATTCTTGCAACAGCCATCAATCTAAAAGTGGAAACAGTGGACGAGGTGGTCAAAGCCTGTGTGGTGCTACACAATTATATAATGGCTAAGGAGCGACCCCACATTGAACTTGATGAACCTGTTGCACACCCATTGCCTGATTTTCAGCATCACCCGATGCGGTCAACTGCAGCCGTTGGTCTTATGCGGGACCAATTTGCGGCCTATTTTGTGTCCGATATTGGACGTGTGTCATGGCAGGACAATGTTGTTTAAATGTCCTGTTGTATGTTTATGTTTACCAATTATTAAACACTGATAAACATTTTTCTAATTAATAAACTTTTTTGTGTTCACCATGTCTAATATCTTTTTCCTGTCTAAACAAAGGTTGACCAAAGATGGGCAGTAGATATGTATATCATATTTTGTAATCCAAAACCAGGAGTGGGTGATAGTTGTTGAGGTAATAAATTTTAAATTTTTCATCGTAATTTACCTATGTTGCACTCCCTATTTTGGTTTTCAAAGAATGATATAAACCACGGGCCCCATACTTATAATAATGGTACAAAATTTTTAATTATTTTTATTTATTAATTCTAATATTGTTGACGTCATTGCGTCAAGACTGTCACGGTCTCTATATCCATCAAGTCAAGTGTAAGCAATAATAAATTCATGATAAACATATACATGATCATGAATTCACAATTTCTTACACCTGGCCTGGTGAGCATAGATATGTAGAGTGTGAGAACACTTGTCCCATCTGTTTGACAACCATTGTCACATAATGAGCTATATAGAATATGGTGAATATACAAGGCAGTAATCAACTTAATCGGTCAGGTATATATTTTGACATATGACCGTTTCAGTTAATTTCTGAACTTGATTTCCACCATTTTCTCTTTGTACAGTGACACTACACTAGGTACAAAAATAAAAGAGTATGGAAATAAATACTATTTTTTTGGCCAACTCATATCTGTATACTAAAGAAACACATATAGATGTTGTCTTGTATTTTATACTACTGGAGATATGTGTAGGCCAAAAGAATAAGTGTGTGATGAAGTTTATTGGTGTGTATTGAGAGAGGTGATAGACACAATAAACCAAACATAATTTTTTCAAATAAACTTTTTTTTTATTGAGGAAAAAGAAAACAAATTTATTTTTTGGTACCGCGCCGGGTTGAACCACGCCGGCTTGGGGTTGAGTAACGTAACTGGGGGGTATTCAGAACTGAAGCCTGGCTCACCATGGAGGAGGCAGAGGTGGCAGGAGAATGGGCAACAAAACTTGAAGGGTCTGGAAGTTCGGGGATGGGGCTTAAAACATGAGGGGCTTGAGACACACTGGAATGTTGAGACACATCGGTAGGTGATGGGGGAGGAATAATCAAAGTTTTTTGTTTTTTATGCGTTTTGCCAGTTTTACGTTGGGTTTTCCGGGTTGGGGGAAGTCTTCTTGGGCTATGTTGTACAGTGTGGGCGGGAGACACGTCAGGACCCGGCTCCACACAGTCAGTCTCCATTGTGGAGCGCTCGGCAATGTCTGAGTCCAATGGGGGGAAAGATAAACTCACGCCTGGGTCCTGGTGCCTCGTTGGGGGTGGGGAAACAAAAACCCTTCCAGGATCCTGGTGCCTCGTTGGGGGGGGGGGGGAAACAAATCCCATAACAGTGTCCTGCTGCATTGCTGGTGGGGGGGAACATAAAGCCATGGATGTGTCCTGCTGCATCAGGGTGGGTCCTGCCTGGAAAGGTATGGCTTGGTCGTGCTGCATCATGGGGGGCCCGGTGCGATACGCCATGGATGGGTCCTGCTGCATCGGGGGGTTTCCTGCCAGGAAAGCAACGCCTCGGTCCTGCTGCATCGGGGTGGGTCCGGTCCGGTATGCAACGCCTCGGTCCTGCTGCATCGGGGTGGGTCCGGTCCGGTATGCAACGCCTCGGTCCTGCTGCATCGGGGTGGGTCCGGTCCGGTATGCCAGGCCTCGGTCCTGCTGCATCTGGGGTGGGCCGGTCCGATATTGCATGGATGGGTCCTGCTGCATCGGGAGGGTGCCGGCCCGATAAGCCATGCCAGGGTCCTGCGTCCTCGTGGTGTCAGCGGAGGAGGTCCAAGCCGGAGCAGCGGTCGTCACGGTGGTGGCGGTGGGATGTCCAACAGCACTCGTCATCGTGTTGGCGCTGTAGTGGAGTACACCTGTAGAGGGAATAGAGGTGGCCGTGCAGTGGTATGCAGCAGAGGTAGGAATAGTGTTTACTTGTGACAGTGACGGCACAGTTGGATAGGCCGCCACATTACGACTCTGACTCTGCTGCATAGCCTGCACAAAAGCAACATTGCAGGCCTGCATCACACTCAGCTGGAGATCAGGGCTAAGGTGTTCCGACATGCCCTCTAGGATTTGATTGAAAAAATGCTGAGCTGGCTTATTGAGGTCGGCTTTCAATTGATCAACGCTTTTGGCGACATCCTGGATGCGGCAATTTAAGAGATTATGGTTCGCATCCATTCTGTCACCTAAAGCCTTGATAGCATCATGTAAAACCGAGCTCAAGTGTAAAAACTCGGGCATGAGGGACCTATCCGAAGCCCTCTGTCGCTGCCGGGATGAGCCCGCCAAAATGGGTGCAGCGAAAGAGGACTGCGAAAGGGGAAGACCTGATGGGCCAGCCCCCTGGTCTCCAGTGAGTGTGGAAGACCCACCTGGTGCTGCGCTGCTGGATGGCTGGGACGGGTCCGTGGCTTCCGGCTGAAGGACCGCTCCAGCACCTGTGGCGACAGTCGTGCAGTGTGTGCTGTGAAAAAACAAAACAGAAAATTAATACCAAACTACAACAAGACGGTACATCCTGTGGAATTAAAAGTGACAGATTATGTCAATGCAATACAACCGGAGGCATGTGAGAAATACTTACGTTCTCATGAGAAGGACCGGTCTCAGGAAGGCCAACACACGGTGGTATTTGTAGAGCCGGTGCCTTGCTCCGGAACCACTAGCTGCACTCTTCTCTGCACGTAGGTCACAGTTGAAGCGGTCCTTCATGGAACGCCAACGTGTCCTTACTTTTTCCACTGTGAAATAACAATAAAATATAATGGTCAGAATAAGAACTTTTGGCCGTGCTCTTGTGACTGTGTGTGATGACAGAAACTACGAAAAGTTTCTTTCATCACACACAGTCAAGAGAGCATGGCCAAGGTCTGTTGCTTCACACTACCGTGCAATACTTACCAAATGCATTACGGACCCGTGGCGTGGAATTCTCCCAGCCATCCCACAACGCTTGGGCCACCTCACTCCACAAACGACGGAGAACACTATTGACGGCGTGCTGTTTATCCCGGCTGTCCCACAACGGGACTCGCTCCTGGACCAGACTGATCAGCAGGTCATTATCAATCCGGTCGTCGTCCCGTTGTGAAACCTAAAATTAAAACAAAATCATTTAAGTTTGCTCAACCACATTTGTAAAAAATAAGACACGAAGATGAGAAAGGGCAGGAATATGAAAGACAACTTTCAGAAAAGGATGATATAAGAAATATGTATAGAAAAACAAGGGTACAGAAAGGAAGTTAAAAGAATATTACAATAAGGACAGTCTGCCTGGTATACATACCCGCTGCCGTCTTCCACCTGGACCTTGACTCCGCTGCTCAGTACCTCTCTGTCCCTCTGTTGAAGTGCTCTATAAAATTAAAAAAAAAAAATTGCCTCATGTGTCGATGTGACAGTCAATACTTACCAAGCTGACGTACAAAAAACATACCTCGCTCACGTGATCCACTTCTGATTGACGTGGCTGGAACTCCTCATCAGACGAGGAAACCGGAGAAGACATTCTGATGCGTGTTGAAAGAAAAAAAATAGAAGAAATTAGGAGATGTAGATCCAAAAAATTGAAAATGAATGCATTGGCTAGGATATACTCACATTGCTCTGTGTCTTGTCCAAGAATGCGTCCGGGCAGGGTGCTGTCTTCTTTGGAGTCTGATGAGAAGTGACCAGAAACTTCCCCCCACCTTCCCTTTATAACCTTGCTGCTATGGGAGAGTCTTATCAGTGTCTAGACATCTTTATCTACAGTTAATTCAGTGGTGCCAAAAAAAACGCATGCGTCAAAAAAACGCATGCAAACGCATGCAAACGCATGTAAAAAAAAACGCATGCGTCTCCATTGACTCCAATGCATTTTTTTGTCCAAAAAAAACGCATGTAAACGCATGCGTTTTTTTAGGAAAAAAAAACGCCCCTCAAAATACTACAAGTTGCATTTTATAAAATGAACGCATGCAGTTAAAAAACGCATGCGTTCACAAACGCGTGCAAACGCGTACACCAAAAAACGCATGCGTTTTCAATGTTAAATATAGGGGAAAAAAACGCATGCGTTTTTTTGGTAAAAAACGCAGCGTTCAAAAACGCAAGTGTGAAAGCAGCCTAATGTTGACATTTGGGAAATGTTATTTTTTAACTATTTTGAATTAAGAGTACAAAAATTAAAAGTTTGAAAATTGACAACATTTTCAAAAGTTTTGCCAAATTTCCATTTTTTTCATAAATAAACGCAAGTTGTATGGAAGAAATTTTAACAATAACATGAAGTACAATATGTTACGAAAAAACATTCTCAGAATCAGTGGGATATGTTGAAGTGTTCCAGAGTTATAACTTCATAAAATGACAGTGGTCAAAATTGTAAAATTTGGCTTGGTCATTAACCCCTTACTGACATCAAGCATAATAATACGCCGATGTTGGTATCCCTCCTTTGATGTGGGCTCTGGCGGTTAGCCCACATCTTTCCTTGGACATGTCAGATGTTTTGAACAGCTGACATGTGCCCGCAATAGCCACGGGTGGAATCGGGATCCAACCAGGACTATTAACTTGTTAAATGCCGCTGTAAAACTGACAGTAGCATTTAAATTGCGCTTCCGGCAATCGTGCCGGAAATACGCACACCAGTGACCTGCGTCACGTGATTCCGGGTCTCCTGGAGACCTCTATGGTTGTCAGTACTGTATTGCTGTGAGCGCCAACCAGTGGTCGGCACTCATAGCAAGTCAGCAATTCTACTACATAGAGACGGTCTGACCATCGCCTCTGTGTAGCAGAGCCATTCGAGTTGTGCCAGCTTCTAGTCTCCTTAGGAGACTATTGAAGCATGTCAAGAGTAAAAAAAATGTTTTTAAAAATATAAAAAAATTAAAAAGTTTAAATCGACCCCCTTTCGCCCCATTCAAAATTAAACAAAAAAATAATATCAAACCTACACATATTTGGTATTGCCGCTTTCAGAATAGCCCGATCTATCAATAAAAAAAAGTATTAACCTGATCGCTATATGGCGTAGCGAGATAAAGTCAAAACGCCAAAATTACATTTTTTTGGTCACTGCGACCAAAAAATGCAATAACTGGCAGTCAAAAGAACGTATCTGCACCAAAATGGCATCATTAAAAACGTCAGCTCGGCATGCAAAAAATAAGCCCTCACCCAACCCGAGATCACGTAAAATGGAGACGATACGGGTATTGGAAAATGGCGCAATTTTTGTTTTAAGCAAAATTTGGATTTTTTTTTCACCACTTAGGTAAAAAAGAACCTAGACATGTTTGGTGTTTATGAACTCGTAATGACCTGGAGAATCAGAATAGCAGGTCAGTTTTAGCATTTAGTGAACCTAGTAAAAAAGCCAAACAAAAAAAAGTGTGGGATTGCACTTTTTTTGCAATTGTGCCGCACTTGGAATTTGTTTCCCGTTTTTTAGTACACAACATGGTAAAACCAATGGTGTCGTTCAAAAGTACAACTCATCCCGCAAAAAAACAAGCCCTCACATGGCCATATTGACGAAAAAATAAAAAACTTATGGCTCTGGGAAGAAGGAGGGGGGCGAAAAACAAAAATGCAAAACCGAAAAAAAGCTCTGGGGGTGAAGGGGTTAAGTACCAAATTGGCTCTGTCTCCTAATTTGCAAGACGACATGGCCAATCGTAATTAATGGAACCACAGTTTTGCAGGTAAAACTGCTGCTTCCCTACAAGATAAAATGATTTTGCAGTGGAACAGTGGAAAGACAGCAGTGGCACAGGGCAGTTTCTGTAGAGTGTAAGAAGATGTGGAAACTGATAAATAAAAATCAAAAATATTGAAGGCGAGTATGCATTATATGTGCAAAATAATTAAGTCGAACAAAGTCCAGCTCACCATGATCGACATCCTTGGAAACTCGGAGCACGGAGCCGCTGTGTCAGGGCGTAGCAAATCAAAGAAAAAAAGAGGAATCCAGCTCAACGAGGTAGTGAAAAAAACTTCTTTCTTTATTCACTTGAAAATATATTCAGTGGAGGATAAAAACATCACCGATTACAAAAGATAAAATGCGATATCAACGCGTTTCTGGTGACCAAGCACCCTTAATCATGACATCTAGTGTGTGGCTTGTCTTGCATTTTTATACTAAGATCCGGTGAGCACACCGGTACACTGATTAATTAACATAGTTACTAAACAAAATGAAAACACAAGAAAATAAATGTACATACAAGTTAAAACAAATACTTTGGCTGGATGAAAAGACAATGTGGGCAATATATTTTTTTTTTTCACAATATTAAATAAGTAACAGCAGAAAATATCCCATATATATGGAATTACATTTAATGTCATAGTTTTATAAAGATGGAAAAAATAAACCATAATTGTTAGCGCATGCAATGTAGTAAGCCATGATTTTTAACGCATATAGTATAAGTGCAAATCCAATGCCATCAGTCAATTTATGAATAAAATTCTATAAAGAAATACTATCAATGATTGGTTGCGTTTTTGCATTATAGGTACTAAAGGGTTAATATAATTAGTGGCAGGTTTGGTGTAGCATGCTGACCTTTGTATCCATTTAAGGGAGAGGAAAAAAGGGAGAAGGTGCCTAGGGTGTAAAAATAACCGCAGAGACTGGAAAACATTTTAAAGAAATATATTTTAAACACATCCAAATTTCATTTTTAGTTTTTGTTCGTTGTATATAATATGGGAGCATTTGGAATTGATACTGCAGGATTTCATATCAAGAAAATTACTCCTGGAGTGTATATGAGCTGACAGTCGGCAACTCCAAGGAAGGAGTAGCAAAGCTCCGTAAATTTGTTGCCGTTATGCATGATTACCCAGTATAACACTGGGTGCTGAAAAAAAAAAAACATTTAAAATTTATGTGTCAGGCATTGGATCCCTTGGCGAGAGACTGGGAGAGTGGTTGGATCTGCTCCTTCAGCCTCTCGTCCAGAGAACACCAGGCTATCTAAAGGACAGCACAGATGTTTTAAATTCCATGAAGGATCTTTCCTGGCAGTCCAATTTTTCCTGGATTACTTCAGATGTTGTCTCTCTTTACACGTCTATCCCGCATGAGATAGTGCTGTATGCACTTAACCCCTTAACGACCGCCGATACGCCTTTTAACGGCGGCCGCTAAGGGTACTTAATCCACAGCGCCGTTAATTAACGTCGCTGTGGAAAAAGTGAATAGCGCCCCCCAGAGTCGGATTTTCTCTGGGGTCTCGGTTGCCGAGGGTAGCCGAGACCCCAGAGAACATGATTCGGGTGGTTTTTACCGACCCCCGAGTTGCGATCGCCGGTAATTAACCGTTTACCGGCGGTCGCAACAAAAAAAAAAAAAACGCGATTTGCCGTTTAATTTCTCTGTCCTCCGATGTGATCGCACATCGGAGGACAGAGAAATGTGGTCCCCGATGGCCCCCAATAGCCCCCCAATACTCACCTACCTCCCCCGGTGCTCCTCGTGTCTCCCCATGGGCGCCGCCATCTTTTTTCCGGGAAAGGCACCCGGAAGATCTTTGGGGTCTCGGCTGCCGGGGGTAGCCGAGACCCCAAAGAACATGATCGGGGTCGGTTTGCACCGACCCCTGCTTTGCGATCGCCGGTAATTAACAGTTTACCGGCGACCGCAAAAAAAAAAAAAAAAAGCGATCAGTTATTTCTCTGTCCTCTGATGTGATCGCACATCAGAGGACAGAGAAATAGGGGGATTCGGGGACCCTATCATACTCACCCGGGGTCCCTGGGTCCTCTTCTGTCTTCTCCTGACAGCCGGCTTTTTCATCATGGCGGGCGCATGCGCAGTGCGCCCGCCATCTGCTGCCATCTGCCGGCCGGCAGGAGAAGACAAGTTGGGGCTAAAATTAGGGTTAGGGTTAGGGTTAGGGTTAGAGTTAGGGTTAGAGTTAGGGTTAGAGTTAGGGTTAGGGTTAGGGTTAGAGTTAGGGTTGGGGTTAGAGTTAGGGTTAGGGTTAGGGTTGGGGCTAAATTTAGGGTTAGGGTTAGGGCTAGGCTACTTTCACACTAGCGTTTTTTGGCTTCCGTCGCAATGCGTCGTTGGAGAAAAAACGCATCCTGCAAAAGTGCTTGCAGGATGCGTTTTTTCTCCATTGGCTTGCATTAGCGACGCATTGCGACGGATTGCCACATGTCGCATCCGTCGTGCGACGGATGCGTCGTGCTTTGGCGGACCGTCGACACAAAAAAAACTACATGTAACTTTTTTGTGCGACGTGTCCGCCATTTCCGACCGCGCATGCGTGGCCGGAACTCCGCCCCCGCCTCCCCGCACCTCACAATGGGGCAGCGGATGCGTTGAAAAAACAGCATCCGCTGCACCCGTTGTGCGGCGCTTACAACGCTAGCGTCGGTACGTCGGCCCGACACACTGCGATGGGCCGAGTACGACGCTAGTGTGAAAGTAGCCTTAGGCTTCTTTCACACTTGCGTCGGTACGGGGCGGTCGCAATGCGTCGGCCCGATGTACCGACGCACGTTGTGAAAATTGTGCACAACGTGGGCAGCGGATGCAGTTTTTCAACGCATCCGCTGCCCAGTCTATGTCCTGGGGAGGAGGGGGCAGAGTTACGGCCACGCATGCGCGGAAATGGCGGACGCGATGTACAAAAAAAAGGTTACATTGAACTTTTTTTGTGACGACGGGGGCTAAAGTTATGGTTAGGGTTGGGGCTAAAGTTAGGGTTAGAGTTGGGATTAGGGTAAGGGTTTGGATTAGGGTTGGGATTAGTGTTACGTTTGGGATTAGGGTTGGGATTAGGGTTGGGATTAGGGTTGGGATTAGGGTTAGGGGTGTGTTGGATTTAGGGTTTTGATTAGGGTTATGGTTAGGGTTGAGATTAGGGCTGTTTTGGGGTTAGGGTTGTGATTATCGTTAGGGTTGTGATTAGGATTATGGATCGGGTTGAGATTAGGGTTAGGGGTGTGTTGGGGTTAGGGTTGGAGTTTGAATTGGGGGTTTCCACTGTTTAGGTACATCAGGGGGTCTCCAAACACGACAGCCAATTTTGCGCTAAAAAAGTCAAATGGTACTCCCTCCCTTCTGAGCTCTGCCGTGCGCCCAAACAGTGGTTTACCCCCACATATGGGGCATCAGCGTACTCGGGATAAATTGGAAAACAACTTTTGGGGTCCAATTTCTCCTGTTACCCTTGTGAAAGTAAAAATTTGGGGGCTAAAAAAATCTTTTTTGTGGGAAAAAAATATTTTTTATTTTCACTACTCTGCATTATAAACTTCTGTGAAGCACTTGGGCATTCAAAGTTCTCACCACATATCTAGATAAGTTCCTTGGGGGGTCTATTTTCCAAAATGGGGTCACTTATTGGGGGTTTCTACTGTTTAGGTACATTAGGGGTCTGCAAACGCAACATATAGCCCGCAGACAATTCTATCAAAGTCTGCATTCCAAAATGGCGCTCCTTCCCTTCCGAGCTCTGCCGTGCGCCCAAACAGTGGTTTACCCCCCGTATGGGGTACCAGCATACTCAGGACAAATTGGACAACAACTTTTGGGGTCCAATTTCTCTTGTTACCCTTGTGAAAATAAAAACTTGGGGGCTAAAAAATCTTTATTGTTAAAAAATATATTTTTTTTATTTTAACGACTCTGCATTATAAACTTCTGTGATGCACTTGGGCATTCAAAGTTCTCACTACACATCTAGATAAGTTCCATGGGGGGTCTAGTTTCCAAAATGGGGTCACTTTTGGGGGGTTTCTACTGTTTAGGCACATCAGGGGCTCTCCAAACGCGACATGGCGTCCGATCTCAATTCCAGTCAATTTTGCGATGAAAAGGCAAATGGCGCTCCTTTGCTTCCGAGCTCAGCCATGCGCCCAAACAGTGGTTTACCCCCACATATGGGGTGTCGGCGTACTCAAGACAAATTGTACAACAGCTTCTGGGGTCCATTTTCTCCTGTTACCCTTAATAAAATAAAAATTTGGAGGCAAAAAGATCATTTTTGTAGAAAAAATGCGATTTTTTTATTTTCACGGCTCTACGTTATAAACTTCTGTGAAGCACCTGGGGGTTTAAAGTGCTCACCACACATCTAGATAAGTTCCTTAAGGGGTCTAGTTTCCAAAATGGTGTCATATGTGGGGGGTCTCTACTGTTTAGGCACATCAGCGGCTCTCCAAACGTGACATGGCGTCCGATCTCAATTCCAGCCAATTCTACATTGAAAAAGTAAAACGACACTCCTTCTCTTCCAAGCTCTGCGGTGCGCCCAAACAGTGGTTTACCCCCATATATGGGGTATCGACGTACTCAGGAGAAATTGCACAACAACTTTTGTGGTCTAATTTCTCCTGTTACCCTTGTGAAAATAAAAATTTGGGGGCAAAAAGATCATTTTTGTAGAAAAAATGAGATTTTTTATTTTCACGGCTCTACGTTATAAACTTCTGTGAAGCACTTGGGGGTTCAAAGTGCTCACCACACATCTAGATAAGTTCCTTAAGGGGTCTAGTTTCCAAAATGGTATCACTTGTGTCGGGTTTCCACTGTTTAGGCACATCAGGGACTCTCCAAACGCGACATGGCATCCGATCTCAATTCCAGCCAATTCTGCATTGAAAAAGTCAAACGGTGCTCCTTCACTTCCAAGCTCTGCGGTGCGCCCAAACAGTGGTTTACCTCCACATATGGGGTATCGACGTACTCAGGAGAAATTGCACAACAACTTTTGTGGTCTAATTTCTCCTGTTACCCTTGTGAAAATAAAAATTTGGGGGCAAAAAGATCATTTTTGTAGAAAAAATGAGATTTTTTATTTTCACGGCTCTACGTTATAAACTTCTGTGAAGCACTTGGGGGTTCAAAGTGCTCACCACACATCTAGATAAGTTCCTTAAGGGGTCTAGTTTCCAAAATGGTATCACTTGTGGGGGGTTTCCACTGTTTAGGCACATTAGGGGCTCTCCAAACGCGACATGGCGTCCGATCTCAATTCCAGCCAATTCTGCATTGAAACAGTCAAACGGTGCTCCTTCACTTCCAAGCTCTGCGGTGCGCCCAAACAGTGGTTTACCTCCACATATGGGGTATCGGCGTACTCAGGAAAAATTGCACAACAAAATTTGTGGTTAAATTTCTGTTTTTACACTTGTGAAAATTAAAAAAAATGGTTCTGAAGTAAAATGTTTGCAAAAAAAAGTTAAATGTTCATTTTTTTCTTCCACATTGTTTTAGTTCCTGTGAAGTACGTAAAGGGTTAATAAACTTCTTGAATGTGGTTTTGAGCAGCTTGAGGGGTGCAGTTTTTAGAATGGTGTCACACTTGGTTATTTTCTATCATATAGACCCCTCAAAATCACTTCAAAGGTGATGTGGTCCCTAAAAAAAACATGGTGTTGTAAAAATGAGAAATTGCTGGTCAACTTTTAACCCTTATAACTCCCTAACAAAAAAAAAAATTGTTTCCAAAATTGTGCTGATGTAAAGTAGACATGTGAGAAATGTTATTTATTAACTATTTTTTGTGACATATCTCTCTGATTTAAGGGCATAAAAATACAAAGTTTGAAAATTGCAAAATTTTAAAAATTTTCTGCATATTTCCATTTTTTTCATAAATAATCGCAAGTAATATCGAAGAAATGTTACCACTAACTTGAAGTACAACATGTCACGAAAAAACAATCTCAGAATCAGCGGGATCCGATAAAGCGTTCCAGAGTTATAACCTCATAAAGTGACACTGGTCAGAATTGTAAAAATTGGCTGGGTCATTAAGTACCAAATTGGCTCTGTCACTAAGGGGTTAAATTTCATATGGAAAGATACAGTAATTTTACCTCAGAGCTACAATCTTTTGTGATAGAAGTAACCTCCTTGCTCATGACCACTAACTTTTTCTGCTTTAATCAGGCTTACTATATGCAAATTAGTGGTGTCTCCATGGGAGCTAAATACTCCCCGTCCCTCGCTAATCTGGTGATGAGTTGGTGGGAGGAATCATATGTTTATAGCATTGAGAACCCATTTAAAGATTGTATACAGTGGTATGGCAGATACATCGACGATATCATAATGATTTGGAATTCTGATGTATCTGCCGTACAAGATTTAGCCTGTTACTTTAACTGCAATCCGTTTAATCTTAGTTTCACGGTTCGCCAGGGATCCACTTGCATAGAGTTTCTTGATTTGAAACTCAGGGGCTTACCTGATAACCCAGTTATTACATCAACTTTTAGAAAAGCTACGGCGGGAAATACAATATTACGTGCGAATAGCCATCACCCTAAGCACACAATTAGAAGTATACCTGTGGGTGAAATGGTAAGGGCCAAACGTAATTGCAGCACACAGGATGACTATACCAAAGAGGTTAATGACATCAAGGAACGGCTTACAAAGAGAGGCTACAGTAAATGGCACTTGGCAAGAGCCGAAAAAATAGTTGAAAAAAGACCAAGTTTCAAACTAAAACAAAATATTAATGTGTGTTCCACAAACTCAGTCACTTTGGTGCTGCAATATAGTAACCAATTTTCCTTAATCAGAAAAATAATTAATAATAACCTATCTATCCTGAGAGAGGATCAAGATATTGCAAAAATTTTAAAAAACGGATGCAGAATTGTGTCCAGAAAAGCACCCTCCTTAGGCTGCAGTCTTTCACCCAGTTCTTTGAATGCCTCTCGGTCTCAGCCATCTAATTGGCTTAGCACGAAGGGTTTCTATAAATGTGGTGCTGTATCCTGTAAAACCTGTAAATACTCACATAAATGTCATAATTTTACGGATGCTAGTAATCAGAACACATATATTATAAAAACTTTCCTTAATTGCAATACAAACAATGTAGTCTATATTATGGAATGTACAGCCTGTCATCTTAAATATGTTGGCAGTACCATACGTCAATTCAAAGCTAGAATTCGAGAACACATCTATGATGTTGAAAATGTCAATATCAATAGAAATACATCACAAATCTCAAAGCATTTTATCGATCAACATCAAGGCAATCTCGAATCCCTTAAAGTCTATGTAATAGAAAAAACGCATAAACCATTTAGAGGAGGGGACACTGAGGTAACATTGAGAAACAGAGAAACCTGGTGGATATTTAAACTGGGCACCAGAATACCGCATGGTCTAAATAAGAGAAGAGACATTATGCTTTTCTATTAATTTTTTCTGTTATCTGTTAAATTTTGGGCTCTTTCATCACTTAGCAATTTTGTTTTATCACAAACATGTAGTTATTAGGTGCTTATTTACAATAGCAATGGATTAACATTTACCGGCAATAGTTAGGCCGGTTTAACACGTCAGTGGCTCCGGTACGTGAGGTGACAGTTTCCTCACGTACCGGAGACACTGACACACGTAGACCCATTAAAATCAATGCATCTGTGCAGATGTCATTGATTTTTTGCGGACCGTGTCTCCGTGTGCCAAACACGGAGACATGTCAGTGTTCGTGGGCGCGCACGTATTACACGGACCCATTAAAGTCAATGGGTCCGTGTAAAACACGGACCACACACGGACCTTCTCCGTGTGCAGTCCGTGTGGCGTGCAGGAGACAGCGCTACAGTAAGCGCTGCCCCCCCACATGGTGCTGAATCCGCGATTCATATGTTCCCTGCAGCAGCGTTTGCTGCATAGAAGATATGAATAATAGTGTTTAAAATAAAGATCTATCTGTCCGCCGCCCTCCCACCCCCTGTGCGCCCCCCCGCTGTTCTGAAAATACTCACCCTCTCCCTCGTTGGCTGTCGCTCCTTCCTGGTCTGGCCCCATCTTCTCCTGTATGCGGTCACGTGGGGTCGCCGATTACAGTCATGAATAGGCGGCTCCACCTCCCATAGGGGTGGAGCCGCCTATTCATGACTGTAAATGAGCGGCCCCACGTGACCGCATACAGGAGCAGATGGGGCCAGACCAGGAAGCAGCGACAGCCAACGAGGGAGCGGGTGAGTATTTTCAGAACAGCGGGGAGGGGGGGGGGGCGCACAGGGGGTGGGAGGGCAGCGGACAGATAGATCTTTATTTTAAACACTATTATTCATATTTTCTCTGCAGCAAACGCTGCTGCAGGGAACATATGAATCGCGGCTTCAGCACCAGATGCTTGTACGTGTGGTACCCAGCACGGTGCGTGTGGTACCCAGTGGGCACACGGGCGGCACAAGTGTGCCGCACATGTGCCACACTGATGTTCACCAGAAACGCAGGGGCACACGGACACGGATAATTCCGGTACCGATTGTTTCCGGTACCGGAATTATCTGGACGTGTGGGACAGGCCTTACGTGCATTTTTCCCGTTCTTCTCTGGAAGGAGTTAATTTATAGCTCCTTCAGACCTTAAAACTCATTATTTTCATGACTAACTTCAGCACATAAATGTTAAATGTTTTTTTTTTTTCAGCACCCATTGTTATACTGGGTAATCATGCATAAGGGCAACAAATTTACGGAGCTTTGCTACTCCTTCCTTGGAGTTGCCGACTGTCAGCTCATATACACTCCAGGAGTAATTTTCTTGATATGAAATCCTGCAGTATCAATTCCAAATGCTCCCATATTATATACAACGAACAAAAACTAAAAATTTAATTTGGATGTGTTTAAAATATATTTCTTTAAAATGTTTTCCAGTCTCTGCGGTTATTTTTACACACTAGGCACCTTCTCCCTTTTTTCCTCTCCCTTAAATGGATACGAAGGTCAGCATGCTACACCAAACCTGCCACTAATTATATTAACCCTTTAGTACCTATAATGCAAAAACGCAACCAATCATTGATAGTATTTCTTTATAGAATTTTATTCATAAATTGACTGATGGCATTGGATTTGCCCTTATACTATATGCGTTAAAAATCATGGCTTACTACATTGCATGCGCTAACAATTATGGTTTATTTTTTCCATCTTTATAAAACTATGACATTAAATGTAATTCCGTATATATGGGATATTTTTTGCTGTTACTTATTTAATATTGTGAAAAAAATATATATTGCCCACATTGTCTTTTCAAAATGGTGAAGAATTTATTGACAAAATTGACTATGTGACATGAAAAGCAACCAGAGGTAATTATTATGACGTTTCGGCTCATCCAGAGCCTTAATCATATAATCGCTTATATGTGCACAGAGGAGAGGATAATAGTAATACCGGCAGCAGGGCGCGGGAGCGCCGCTTATCTACCCTGATTGTAAGACCCCACAGAAGGGCAGCCTCAGCGTGATCTCACGCATTACCACCTGGCACTTAAAGGGAGGGTGCCGTGATTTTAGTTTTTGTATTAATAATTATTGATTATATAATCAATTATTTTTAATACAAAAGTAAATGTACCTCTTTCATACTTTTTTATTTATTCACTTTTACTTCTACCACTGGAGGCCGCCATTTTCATTAGTGTGGGTGTGAGTGTCTGGGCACGACACTTGCACACCTCACTTACGGCAGCCATGTACATAGGAGCCAACGGTCGGGCTCCGACCGCATCTCCTGCCTCTCAGCTGTGACTTGGCCACGCCCACTGAGCTGCCGCGTCACAGCTGTGAGAGGAGATCGCGGCCATTTTGTTTATTTCCCTCTGCCATCGCACACACAGCTCAGTGCGTGCGATGGCAGAAGCTGCCAGGGAGAAGCTGCTGCCGAGGGTCCGAGGTGAGTATCTGCAGCGAGGAGCTGTGATTGCAGCCTGTGCTTAGTATTACATTACAGGCTGCAATCACTGCCGACCTGTTCAGAGCAGAGCAGGGAGATCGTCACACTTCTCTGCCCTGAACATGACTCAGCACATCCTGGGAGAGGACAGAAGGTAAGTACAGAGTTTTTATTTTCTTATGCATCTACCACTGCTGCCTGCCCCTATATACCACCTACCACTGCTGCCTGCCCCTATATACCACCTACCACTTCTACCAGCCCCTATATACCACCTACCACTGCTACCTGCCCCTATATACCACTGCTACCTGCCTCTATATACCACCTACCACTGCTACCAGCCCCTATATACCACCTACCCCTGCTACCTGCCCCTATATACCACTGCTAGCTGCCTCTATATACCACTGCTAGCTGCCTCTATATACCACTGCTACCTGCCTCTATATACCACCTACCACTGCTACCAGCCCCTATATACCACCTACCACTGCTACCTGCCTCTATATACCACTGCTAGCTGCCTCTGTATACCACTGCTAGCTGCCTCTGTATACCACTGCTAGCTGCCTCTGTATACCACTGCTGGCTGCCTCTGTATACCACTGCTGGCTGCCTCTGTATACCACTGCTGGCTGCCTCTGTATACCACTGCTGGCTGCCTCTGTATACCACTGCTGGCTGCCTCTGTATACCACTGCTGGCTGCCTCTGTATAACACTGCTGGCTGCCTCTGTATACCACTGCTGGCTGCCTCTGTATACCACTATCTGCCTCTATATACACCTACCACTGCTACCTCTGTGCTGTGTAGCTAATCTAGTCCTGGGTAGCTAATCCTGTCCCGTGTACTGTGTCCTCAGCAGTCAGTATCACACAGGACAGGATTAGATACACGGCTCAGCAGTTGGTATCACACGACAGGATTAGATACACGGCTCAGCAGTTGGTATCACACAGGACAGGATTAGATACACGGCTCAGCAGTTGGTATCACACGACAGGATTAGATACACGGCTCAGCAGTTGGTATCACACAGGACAGGATTAGATACACGGCTCAGCAGTCGGTATCACACAGGACAGGATTAGATACACGGCTCAGCAGTTGGTAACACACAGGACAGGATTAGATACACGGCTCAGCAGTCGGTATCACACAGGACAGGATTAGATACACGGCTCAGCAGTCGGTAACACACAGGACAGGATTAGATACACGGCTCAGCAGTCGGTATCACACAGGACAGGATTAGATACACGGCTCAGCAGTCGGTATCACACAGGACAGGATTAGATACACGGCTCAGCAGTTGGTAACACACAGGACAGGATTAGATACACGGCTCAGCAGTCGGTATCACACAGGACAGGAATAGATACACGGCTCAGCAGTCGGTATCACACAGGACAGGATTAGATACACGGCTCAGCAGTCGGTAACACACAGGACAGGATTAGATACACGGCTCAGCAGATGGTATCACACAGGACAGGATTAGATACACGGCTCAGCAGTCGGTATCACACAGGACAGGATTAGATACACAACTCAGCAGTCGGTAACACACAGGACAGGATTAGATACACGGCTCAGCAGTCGGTATCACACAGGACAGGATTAGATACACGGATCAGCTGTCAGTATCACACAGGCCAGGATTAGATACACGGCTCAGCAGTCAGTATCTAATCCTCTCCTATGCACTCCTCTCCCCCTGCGTGTCTTTCCCCAATGTGGTTTATTATTTTTGTTGAGGGAGTCGAGGATTATGCGTTCGGTATGGTAAAAGATCAATAAAGGACTTTATTCTGGCCGAGTCTTTATTTACAATACAACTATAGGATTAGTAATGGATGGGTGCCTTATAGACGCCTCTCCATTACTAAGCCGTGGGCTTGATGTCACCGGACAATATGAAGGTGACATTAACCCCAAAAATATGAACCCCACTTGCTACCGCTACAGGGCAAGTGGAAATTGCCAGGCAAAGCGCCAGAAGAGGCGCATGTAAAAGGCGGCTGAGAGCTGATGTTTTTAGCCTGGGGGGGACAATATCCATGGCCCCTTCCTAGGCTATTAGGCCATGTGCACACGTTAAGTATTTTTCGCGTTTTTTTCGCGTTTTTTCGCTATAAAAACGTGATAAAAACGCGAAAAAAACGCTCCCATTATTTTAAGTGTATTCCGCATTTTTTGTGCAAATGTAGCCTTTTTTTCCGCGAAAAAATCGCATCGCGGAAAAAAAAGCAACATGTTCGTTAAAATGCGGAATTGCAGGGGATTCCGCACACCTAGGGGTCCATTGATCTGCTTACTTCCCGCACGGGGCTGTGCCCACCTTGCGGGAAGTAAGCAGATTATGTGCGGTTGGTACCCAGGGTGGAGGAGAGGAGACTCTCCTCCACGCACTGGGCACCATATAAGTGGTCAAAAAATAAGAATTAAAATAAAAAATAGCGATATACTCACCCTCGATGTCTTCCCGCCTCCACTGCATGCTGTCGCTTCGGTTCCTGTAGCTGATGTGCGGCGAAGGACCTTGCCGATGACGTCACTGTCCTGTGATTGGTCGTGAGCGGTCATGTGACCGCTCACGTGACCGTGACGTCACGGAAGGTCCTGTGCGCACAGACCAGCTATAGGAAGACGAACGGACGCCGCTGAGGAGATGTCTGGGTGAGTATAAGCATTTTTTTTATTTTTTTTATTATTTTTAAACATTCTATCTTTTACTATAGATGCTGCATCTATAGTAAAAAGTTGGTCACACTTGTCAAACAGTATGTTTGACAAGTGTGACCAACTTGTCAGTCAGTTTTCCAAGCGATGCTACAGATCGCTTGGAAAACTTTAGCATTCTGCAAGCTAATTACGCTTGCAGAATGCTAAAAAAACGCGAAAAAAATGGAAAAAAAACGCAAAAAAAAAAAATGCGGATTTCTTGCAGAAAATTTCCGTTTTTCTTCAGGAAATTTCTGCAAGAAATCCGCAACGTGTGCACATACCCTTAATGTCAGCCCGCAGCTGTCTGCATAGTATTTGATGGTTATTAATTATAGGGGGCCCCACGTCTTTTTTTGGGGGGTGTCCCCCATTTTAATAGCCAGTAAAGGCTAAGTATACAGTTGCGAGCGTGTGAGTGTGAGCACACCCTCCCACCCATAGACCAGTACACTGCTCTCCTGAAATACTCTGTGCTCCTGTCACCCTGCTCCTTCCACCATACGTCTCTGTGACCTCCCTAGAGCAGCACAATACCATATGGATCACGTATAATGCCGCTATATATATTTATCACATAATACTCCCGTAAAGACCACACATTATGCCGAGATATTATAATATATATAATATCACACATTATGCCGCCAAGTATTGTGTGATCTATGTGACGGTATTATATGTGATCTATATGGCGGTATTATGTTTTATCAGTGTTGTGGAATGATGTAAAAACTATATGACGGTGGTATATGAGAACTATATTGTGGGATTATGTGTGATCTATGTGGCAGTACTAGGTGAGAATTATATGGCGGTATTATGTGTGATCTATATGGTGGTATGTGAGAACTGTATGACAGTATTGTGTGATCTATTTGATAGTATTGTGTGATCTATATGACAGTATTATGTGAGAACTGTATGACAGTATTGTGTGATCTATTTGATAGTATTGTGTGTGTGATCTATATGGCGGTATTATGTGAGAACACTATGGCAGTATTATCTTCAGAAAGCGGACCCATTCTATGGTGGTTCTGGCTGAGCACCTGCACGCAGGTCTGGGGTAATAGAGGGGGCAGCATGACCTCCAGTTAGGTGCAGTCAGGGCTGGTGATGCAGCTGAAGAGAGGGGTCTCATTTTTATCGTTACTATATGGCTACGTTTCCTTCCCAGCGTCACCCCAGACTGCGCCTGTCGTCTCACTTTCACACATCGCTAGGACAGGATCTGAGGAGGGGAATGGGGTCTTTGCATGCAATGTCTGGATCAGAACAGGTCATCAATCCGCAGAAATGTTTCCTGGATTTCTGTGGAGCAGATGGTCCATCCATGTGTATAAAAGACAGCGCTCTATGTACAATTCCTGGCTGCTCCATGCACTGAACATTTTGCCCCCCATAGACCAGCACACTGCTCTCCTGAAATACTCTGTGCTGCTGTCACCCTGCTCCCTCCACCACATATCTCCCAGAATCCTTGCTGTCTGCCATCCTCGGTGACTGTCTACTTGTTAGTATAAGGCTGCCGTCGCACGTTCAGTATTTGGTCAGTATTTTACCTCAGTATTTGTAAGCCAAAACCAGGAGTGGGTGATAAATGCAGAAGTGGTGCATATGTTTCTATTATACTTTTCCTCTAATTGTTCCACTCCTGGTTTTGGCTTACAAATACTGAGGTAAAATACTGACCAAATACTGATAGTGTGACGGCAGCCTTACTCTGCAGTCACCAACAAAATGGCTGCTCACTGGGTTCCTGAATCTCATCCTCTCTTATCCCTTAGCAAACACCCAGAAGGGGAGGAGAGGAGACATCACACACGTCAGCAGACTCCGCCCATAATTACTGCAGTGCAGTAATGTGAGCTAGTTGTACACTAGGTTTTTCTGAAATTTCAGCAGCTGCTCCCCCTAGTGTTTAAAAGTGGAAATTCACAAACTTTTCAAATTATTTTTCATATTTTACTAAATTATAAACAAATGATAATATTTTTTAAGAAAATTTAAACATTAATTCTTTACATTTTTACAATTGCTGTAAAAAAAATTTTTTTGATGGCACCTTCCCTTTAAGTGTTAAACTCCATCTCCTAGGACTATTATCCTCTCCTCTGTGCACATATAAGCGATTATATGATTGTAGCGCCCCCACCGCCGCAGGGCCGAGGGGTACCCGTTACCGGGCCTACGAGTCTCTGCTCTGGGGTTGTCACGGCGGCTAGGCCCCGGTCCGTGACCCTGCCGTGGGGCGCGCAGTGAATAACAGGTGTCGGATGTTGGTAGTGGTGGTGCGGTGCAGTAAATAACGAGGACACCAGGTTGCAGTCTTTTTACCTCTTTACTGAAGATCTCTGAGTCCACAGTCCAGAATACAGTTCACCAGGCTGCGCAAGTCCGGCCGGTCCAATGGCACCTCCAGAGTTCTCCTCACAGGTGGAAATCGGTGCCTTCCTTCTAGCGCTATGTGTTGTGGTCCTTCCCTGCTGTGCTTACGGAAAGTCCCCACAACCGTTGTGTCTGTTTCTTAAGTTCCCTCACAACTCGATTAAATGATGTTCTTCTAATCCTCCGTCCCTCCCTGATGTTCTGGTTGGGACGGCACCCGTTTGACGGGTAGGCTCGGAGCTCTTCCGGGACCCTAGAGTCGCCCCTCTCCACAAGGTGCCCCCCAAGACTTCATAGGTGATTTGTGTGAGACAGCCCGCCTTAGACTGACTGTCCTGCCGCTGTTTAGAGTATTGCTTGAAGCTGAATGTTATAATACTCCCTCGGCGTTCCGGCCGCCGGTTGTGCGCCTCAGTAGGGTGTTGCTCCGGTCTTACAGCACGACTCCTACTGGTATTCTCCTATTGCTTGATCTCGTTTCTCACTCAGCACAATCTATCTCTCTTCTAGTCCTTTCTTGGGCCCCGCCGCTTCCCGGAGCAGGCGCGGACCCGTTACGTTCGTTCTTGTTGCCAAGCCTCTGTCAGGATCCCACCCCTGACAGAGACCCTACTGTATCTTCCCCCACAACACCCTCTGCCACAAGGTGTTGCCTGGTTCCAACCCAGTCAGCTTTCTGATCTAACTTCCTGCCTGACCCCCAGTTTACCCACTATGGTGGGGAGTGGCCTAATGAATAGCACCCTTAGCTCCCCCCGGAGGCCCAGCTGTGAAATGTATTGGTGTCTGTGATACCTGATCAGATGAACTCCTTCAGTGCCATCAGACGCACCGTAGCTCCCCATAGTGGCGGAGCCACAGTACTGCAACGACCAGGACTCTGGGGCGCTGCATGATTAAGGCTTTGGATGAGCCGAAACGTCATAATAATTACCTCTGGTCGCTTTTCATGTCACATAGTCAATTTTGTCAATAAATTCTTCACCATTTTGCAATATATATACAGAGTGTGCAGTGTACTATCTTCTCTATTTACGTGGAGCTATCACAGCCCACTACACCAGCACCTCGCTCCCATATTATCCTGAGTGCGCGCCAATTTTATTTACTCACATTGTCTTTTCATCCAGCCAAAGTATTTGTTTTAACTTGTATGTACATTTATTTTCTTGTGTTTTCATTTTGTTTAGTAACTATGTTAATTAATCAGTGTACCGGTGTGCTCACCGGATCTTAGTATAAAAATGCAAGACAAGCCACACACTAGATGTCATGATTAAGGGTGCTTGGTCACCAGAAACGCGTTGATATCGCATTTTATCTTTTGTAATCGGTGATGTTTTTATCCTCCACTGAATATATTTTCAAGTGAATAAAGAAAGAAGTTTTTTTCACTACCTCGTTGAGCTGGATTCCTCTTTTTTTCGCAAAATAAATTACGGTAAACTGTTTCTTTATTCACTACTATACATGTTTTCCTTCAGTATAACATTAATTTCCTATAATTATGTAATTTCCTATGTTAAAAATGTATTTACTGTCTAAAATAACCACTTTTATATGCGCAGTTAAATATTATGTAATATATTTTAAATTTATTTTTATAGGAGCAATGCAACAAGACATTTATGTAATATCCTCAAAGAAACATGTGAAGGAGCTGCAGAAAAAGCTAATATGTGTATGTATAACAGCTAAAGTGAATAGTATATGAATAATACCCTCTTATGTATTGGAACATGTTTGTTCTTAAATATACCCAGAAGATGTCTGGGTATATGCACACAATGTCTTTTTCTACTGAATTCATGTCCAAAAACTGCTTGAAAAAGCACTAACTAAACACTCAAAAAAATGAGCAAATGCATTTCTATGTAAAAAGATCTTGCTGTTCATATTTTTAGTCTTTTTATTATCTTTCAACCATTAGCTAACCATTATTCAAGAGTTTTCCTATATCACTTATGACAAGGGCCAAAAGAAGATTATGGATTTGTGAAAAACATGTACAGCACACGAATGGCACTAGTGTGCAGCCTGTATGCTATTCATATTTAACATTGCAAAGCAGAGGCGTAGCTAGGGTTTGGTTTTATGGCAAACTTCTCAGTGGGCCCCTAGTCAGGTAACAATGATTACAACTCGGTGATGCACACTAACAGTGGTGGAGAACTTCAGCAGATGACGGCGCTGTTGCTGAAAATAATCTCTATATAAAGACCAACATGGATATTACTGCCATATAGTCAGTGGTAGATACCAGTCCTACAGATATAAGAGATCACAGCACAGTTACAGATAATGACTTTCTGATGGAAGCGTTCACTTTTCCCGTCTTTTTCATCTGGCCGAGACTGACATGACAACTTCTTTAGGCCACGACCAGGCTGCAGAGAATACGACAAAGACACATTTCACTTCTCATATTCCAACCCCATCTCCATCTATTCCCAACCTGCACAAACTCCTCATCCTGCCAGTGTGTGGTTCTCTGTGCCTTCTAAATTCTAAAGCAACCCTCTATAATATAGTAATGCCGGGTGCAAGTGCCGTAGAAAAAAGTGCCCATATTTTGCCCCCTAGAAAGTAATATTGCTCTCTGTGTGCCCCTTTGATAGTCAAAGTAACCTGAGTTTCCCTAAAGCAATAAGTGCCTACTTTATATTTAGTTACTGATTTGGCTTTTATCCTAAGTCATATTGCAAGACTCGTTAAAGCAGGTGGAGAATCTTTTTTCTGCCAAGGGCCATTTGGATATTTATACCATCCTTCTGGGGCCGTATAAACTCCGCTCACAAAGTACATCCTGACTCTGGCATTGGTTTCAGGATGTAATCTTTCATTGCATGCCCTTCAGTGTTCAGTAGTGAACACTGCGTGTGTGTGCTAACAGAGCAAGAAGAAATTAATGAGCTGGTTATAATCAAAATACACCTCCATGTCCAAGAATGTGGTCCCTGGGAATCTGCTCGGGGGCCTGATAAAAGGTAATTGAGGGCCGTAAATGGCCCTGGGGCCTGAGGTTCCCCGCCCCTGCATTAAAGGGTTGATTGTGACTTGTAGGATCGCTACTTCCAACAGGTGGCGCTATAGAGTTCAAGTCATCTTTTTCTCTGAAGAGGCAATTTGCATACTTTACATTTAATAATGTCTCGAGTTCCCCCCGTACAGCTTCCCTATACACAGTATGATGCTCTCTTATACACATTAAAATGCCCCCTCACTCTATAGTACCACCCACACAGTTTACTGACCCCTTACTAACCCCCAAACTGTTTGATGGCTCCAACACTGTATGATAGCCCTCTCACTGTAATCTCCACACTGTATGATGCCCACTAGACAGCCTCCATGTAGTATTATGCACAAGATAGTCCTCAATATACACTGCACGCAGAATTATTAGGCAAGTTGTATTTTGATCACATGATACTTTTTATACATGTTGTCCTACTCCAAGCTGTTCAGGCTTGAGAGCCAACTACCAATTAAGTAAATCAGGTGATGTGCATCTCTGTAATGAGGAGGGGTGTCTAATGACAGCAAAACCCTATATAAGGTGTGCTTAATTATTAGGCAACTTTCTTTCCTTTGGCAAAATGGGTCAGAAGAGAGATTTGACAGGCTCTGAAAAGTCCAAAATAGTGAGATGACTATAAACATAAGGGTGAATAACCTCAGGGAGATCAAAACATCCAACACCGCGGAGACACCATCACGTGTTTCTCAACACAGTCATTCACCCTTATGTTTATAGTCTTTTCACTAGGCACTGCTCCTAATAGCCAGTTTCCTACTCCACACTGATGAGGGGCAAATACCCCGAAACAGCTGTCTGTGGATGGATACCATGTTTTGGCATAAGTGGTTTTCCTTTCTTGGATGCTGCCCTTCCCGTGGTTGTTCCTTCCCGGTGAAAGACCTGGCTATTCATTGCTTGCGTTGAGAAACATGTGATGGTGTCTCCGCGGCTTTTCTACATGCATTTGCATATTTCCCTTTAGGGATGGGGGCAGTGTTCTGGATCACTGTGTTGAGAAACACGTGATGGTGTCTCTGCGGTGTTGGATGTTTTGATCTCCCCGAGGTCATTCACCCTTATGTTTACAGTCTTTTCAATAGGCACTGCTCCTAATAGCCAGTTTCTTACTCCACACTGATGAGGGGCAAATACCCCGAAACAGCTGTCTGTGGATGGATACCATGTTTTGGCATAGGTGGTTTTCCTTTATTGGATGCTGCCCTTCCCATGGTTGTTCCTTCCCGGTGAAAGACCTGGCTATTCATTGCTTGCGTTGAGAAACACGTGATGGTGTCTCCACAGCTTTTCTACATGCATTTGCATATCTCCCTTTAGGGATGGGGGCAGTGTTCTGGATCACTGTGTTGAGAAACACGTGATGGTGTCTCCGCGGTGTTGGATGTTTTGATCTCCCCGAGGTCATTCACCCTTATGTTTATAGTCTTTTCACTAGGCACTGCTCCTAATAGCCAGTTTCCTACTCCACACTGATGAGGGGCAAATACCCCGAAACAGCTGTCTGTGGATGGATACTATGTTTTGGCATAAGTGGTTTTCCTTTATTGGATGCTGCCCTTCCCGTGGTTGTTCCTTCCCGGTGAAAGACCTGGCTATTCATTGCTTGCATTGAGAAACACGTGATGGTGTCTCCGTGGCTTTTCTACATGCATTTGCACATTTCCCTTTAGGGATGGGGGCAGTGTTCTGGATCACTGTGTTGAGAAACACGTGATGGTGTCTCCGCGGTGTTGGATGTTTTGATCTCCCTGAGGTCATTCACCCTTATGTTTATAGTCTTTTCACTAGGTACTGCTCCTAATAGCCAGTTTCCTACTCCACACTGATGAGGGGCAAATACCCCGAAACAGCTGTCTGTGGATTGATACCATGTTTTTGCATAGGTGGTTTTCCTTTATTGGATGCTGCCCTTCCCGTGGTTGTTCCTTCCCGGTGAAAGACCTGGCTATTCATTGCTTGTGTTGAGAAACACGTGATGGTGTCTCCGCGGCTTTTCTACAAAATTGTGAGATGTCTTGCAGAGGGATGCAGCAGTCTTGAAATTGCCAAACTTTTGAAGTGTGATCACCGAACAATCAAGCGTTTCATGGGAAATAGCCAGCAGGGTCGCAAGAAGCGTGTTGGGCAAAAAAGGCGCAAAATAACTGCCCATGAATTGAGGAAAATCAAGTGTGAAGCTGCCAAGATGCCATTTGCCACCAGTTTTGCCATATTTCAGAGCTGCAACATTTGGAGTAACAAAAAGCACAAGGTGTGCGATACTCAGGGATATGGCCAAGGTAAGGAAGGCTGAAAAATGACCACCTTTGAACAAGAAACATAAGATAAAACGTCAAGACTGGGCCAAGAAATATCTTAAGACTGACTTTTCAAAGGTTTTATGGACTGATGAAATGAGAGTGACTCTTGATGGGCCAGATGGATGGGCCAGAGGCTGGATCAGTAAAGGGCAGAGAGCTCAACTCCGACTCAGACGCCAGCAAGGTGGAGGTGGGGTACTGGTATGGGCTGGTATCATCAAAGATGAACTTTTGGGACCTTTTCGGGTTGAGGATGGAGTGAAGCTCAACTCCCAGACCTACTGCCAGTTTCTGGAAGGCAACTTCTGCAAGCAGTGGTACAGGAATAAGTCAGTATCGTTCAAGAAAAACATGATTTTCATGCAGGACAATGCTCCATCACATGCCTCCAACTACTCCACAGCGTGGCTGGCCAGTAAAGGTCTCAAAGAAGAAAAAATAATGACATGGCCCCCTTGTTCACCTGATCTGAACCCCATAGAGAGCCTGTGGTCCCTCATAAAATGTGAGATCTACAGAGAGGGAAAACAGTACACCTCTCGGAACAGTGTCCGGGAGGCTGTTGTGGCTGCTGCACGCAATGTTGTTCGTAAACATATCAAGCAACTGACAGCATCTATGGATGGAAGGCTGTTGAATGTCATCATAAAGAAAGGTGGCTTTATTGGTAACTAATTTTTTGGGGTTTTGTGTTTATTTCCAAATTTTGTGCAGTGATAGTAGTTTACCTGGTGAAAATAAACAAGTGAGATGGGAATATATTTGGTTTTTATTAAGTTGCCTAATAATTCTGCACAGTAATAGTTACCTGCAGAAACAGATATCCTCCTAAGATAAAAAAAACACTCCAACTTCCAAAAATATTAAGCTTTGATATTTATGAGTCTTTTGGGTTGATTGAGAACATACTTGTGGATCAATAATAAAAATAATCCTCTAAAATACAACTTGCCTAATAATTCTGCACACAGTGTAGTATAATGCACTCCCCATAAGCCTCCATATAGTATAATGCACTCCCCATAGACCTGCTCTATATTGTATAATGCACCCCATAGGCAGACTCTATAGCACAAGGCAGCCCCCATAGGCAGACTTTGTAGTATAAGGCAGCCCCCCATAGGCAGACCCTGTAGTATAAGGCAGACACCCCATAGGCAGACCATGTAGTATAAGACTGCACCCCATAGGCAGACCCTGTAGTAAAAGGCAGCCCCCATAGGCATTCTCTGTAGTATAAGGCAGCCCCCAATAGGCAGACCCTGTAGTATAAGACAGTAACCCTTAGGCAGGCTCTGTAGCATAAGACAGCACCCCATAGGCACACCTTGTAGTATAAGGCAGACCCTGTACTATAAGGCAGACTCCCTTAAGCAAACCCTGTAGTATAAGACCACCCCATAGGCAGACTCTGTAGTATAAGACAGCACCCCATAGGCAGACTCTGTAGTATAAGACAGCACCCCATAGGCAGACCCTGTAGTATGAGACAGCACCCCATAGGCAGACCCTGTAGTATGAGACAGCACCCCATAGGCAGACCGTGTAGTGTAAGATAGCACCCCATAGGCAGACCGTGTAGTATAAGACAGCACCCCATAGGTAGATTCTGTAGTATAAGACAGAACCCCCATAGGCAGACCCTGTAGTATAAGACAGCACCCCATAGGCAGACCCTGTAGTATAAGGCAGACTCTCATAGGCAGACCCTGTAGTATAAGGCAGACTCCCATAGGCAGACCCTGTAGTATAAGGCAGCACCCCATAGGCAGACCCTGCAGTATGAGACAGCACCCCATAGGCAGACCCTGTAGTATAAGACAGCACCCCATAGGCAGACCCTGTAGTATAAGGCAGACTCCAATAGGCAATCCCTATAGTATAAGGCAGACTCCCATAGGCAGACCCTGTAGTATAAGGCAGACTCCCATAGGCAGACCCTACAGTATAAGACAGCTCCCATAGGCAGACCCTGTAGTATAAGGCACTCTCCATAAAAAAATTAAATAAATACTCACCTCTCTTTTTCCTGGTTCCTCCGCTGTTCTGAGTGCTTGCTCAACTCCGGACAGCGTGCACCAGGTAGTGACGTCATCTCGCCTGCTGTCAGTGTCTGCGTCGGTGATGTCAGATGCTGACAGGGGGATGATGGGAGAAGGAACGTAGCACTCCTCTCATCAATGTGGTCAGCTGTATCGGCATGTAGCCGATACAGCTGAACCTACGATGACAGGCGGGGGCCCACTGCTGACATCGGGCCCCCCCCGCCTGCTCTGGCACCCCATAGCGGCCGGGGGGCGTTGCAGGGAGATCAATTCTCCCTGTTCTGCCACAGAATGTAACTGTATTGTCGCGATGTGCACGCCGATACAGTCACAGTAGCGTAGCTTCAGATGGGCCCCCTCAGAGTGCGGGGCCCCGGGCGATGGCCCCCTCTGCCCCCCTGGTAGCTACGCTACTGTTGCAAAGGATAGGAGAGGATTTGTAATTTATTTTTTCATATATCCCTTCTGAAAAAAACACTAATGAAATGCTGATGGTAAAAACGGACACACGGATTGTACTGATGACACACTGATCAAAAACACAGATGACACCAGTACTATGTTTTACATATTTAAACACGGATGTGTGAATAAGGCTTTAGACAGTTCCAGAAAGCATGGAGAGTATATGAGTTCTCATTCAGACGTCCAAGTTGAACCTACATGTGATGTCTCTTTTTTTTTTTTCAAAGATAGAACACACACCCAATATTATCTATAGTGTCTGTGGAAAACAAGCACATGTCCATCTTTTTCCAGCAGCAGTGCTGTACGTATTTAACGTTGCAAAGAATGGGAGCAGTTTTGAAATTTATTTACTTTTTTATCCATCTGTGAAAAACACTGACGACACACTGATAGTAAAAACGGACATACAGATGACACTCAGATGCGAAACAATGATGATACCGGTGCTATTTTATAACAGTACATACAACATATAACAGTACATCCAACATGCAACATATAACAGTATAAATACGAAAAGAGTTAATTCAGCTCACCCATTAGAAGTTAAATCGCTGTGGTGGTATCATCAGAACATGAAGAGCAGACTCACCAAAACATTGTCAAATGACAAATGCACTCGCAGGGTGTAGCAGGCCCCCAATAATAAATGCTAAAGCAGCACAGGTACAAGCTACTGATGAGAGCAGCCACCCACTCGCCCAAACATTAGAGGGGTTGGCTGCCTAGTAGCAAAAATGCACACAGGTAAGGCTTGCATAAGACACTATTCATACAGATAAATGTGATGCACAGTGTCTGGACAACCTTTTGATCACGCCCATAGTATTAGCAGGCGGGCTGTCCAGCACTATATATATAGATGCAACACACAAGAAACAGCATAAAGGGGCCCTGCCACACCCTGCAAAAAGATGATAAAAAGCGCAAAAAAGATGAAAAATTAAATAATGTATATAATACATTAGATGAGGTATTAGTTACAATTTTGGCCAAAATGGATAAGCTTGCAACCCAACGTCAAGGGTCCTCATCAACTTGCAAGTCCTACTCTAATATCAAAAACAGCTAACATAGAAAAACTCAAAAAAACACGACATGAAGAGCATGGACCCGTTGAAGCTCAGTCTGCGCAAAACGGCCGTCGTCCTCGGTCATCTTGCACCCTCGCATTTACCTGCAGCTGTTATTATGATGTGCTCAGTCTACGCTGTGGCGCAATAAAGGACTTTTTTATCGCAGCACAAGCTGGTGAGTGCCACATTTTCTTCTTTCTTTGTATATGTTGCTATCTATAGATATATTTATAGATAGTTATATCTATAGATACATAGTTATACTGTATGTATCCATATATCTATCTGGCTACTTTCACACATCCGGTTTTTGCCGTCAGGCACAATCCGGCGAGTTTTAAAAACAACGTATCCGGGTTTTTTCCGCCGGATCCTTTTTTTTTATCATAGAGTTGTATTAGCACCGGATTGCGCCTGATGGCCACACATTTCAGAAAATCTGTTTCCGGCGGATGGAGAAAACGTACAGAAAAACGTTTTTTTTGTCCGGCGAAAAAACGCACAGCGTCGGATCCGGCGAAAAACATATGAAACTGAGATGTGAAATGATGAATCCGGCCTCCAAATCCGGTTTTTCATGCATGTTCCATTCAAATCATGCACATTTTCCCTTCTGTCTGTCTCTATCTATCTATCTATCTATCTATCTATCTACCTATCTATCTATCTATCTATCTATCTATCTATCTATCTATCTATCTCATTCCTTCTATCTATCTATCTATCTATCTATCTATCTATCTATCTATCTATCTATCTCATTCCTTCTATCTATCTATCTATCTATCTATCTATCTATCTATCTATCTATCTATCTGTCTATCTATGTGTGTAATGGAGTGTGGGTTGGACAAATGTAAAAGAGGAGTTTGGACAGGACATGACATCACAAATCCTTTTTTTTTGTTCAATAATACATCTTTATTTAGCTTTCAAAAACGCATTAAAAAAGCATCAAAAATGTGCAAAAACGCATAAAAACGCACCTGCGTTTTCTGCCAAGAGCTGCAGATTTAGTGCAGAAAAATCCGCAGGCAAATCTGCAACGTGTGCACATACCCTAAGTAAACAACAGCACACAGTCTGACATGTTAGGCCTCTTTCACACTAGCGTCGTGCACTGCACGTCGCTATACGTTGTTTGGTGGAAAAAACGCATCCTGCAAAAGTGCTTGCAGGATGCGTTTTTTCACCATTGATTTGCATTAGCGTCGCATTGCGACGCTTTGACTCACGTCGCAACCGTCGTGCGACGGTTGCGCCATGTTGTGGCGGACCGTCGGCTGCAAAAAACGTTACATGTAATGTTTTTTGCTGCCGACGGACTGCCATTTCCGACCGCGCATGCGCGGCCGGAACTCCGCCCCCACCTCCCCGCACCTCACAATGGGGCGGCGGATGCGCTGGAAAAATGCATCTGCTGCCCCCGTTGTGCGGCGCATTCACTGCTAGCGTCGGTACGTCGGCCCGACGCACTGCGACGGGCCGAGTACGACGCTAGTGTGAAAGTAGCCTTATACATCATTGAATTCACTGTTAACCCTTCCCTGCTGTCCTCAGATTGCATATCAAAAAATGGTGTAAGATACCCTTTCAGGTTCATGTTCTTTTGGGACTTTAGATTTTGATTTGAACATTTAGGGTACGTGTCCACGTTCAGGAAACGCTGCGTGGGGCCGCAGCGTCAAACACGCAGCGTCCAGATGTTCCAGCATAGTGGAGGGGATTTTATGAAATCCCGTGTCCACTATGCGTGGAAACACGCATCCGTCGGCCCTGCGACTCCGGACATGCTGCGCGTCTTTTAAGATCGCAGCATGTCCATGTTCCTTGCGGCGACGCTGCGCCGCCGCAAGGAATAACACAGGGCCCTATGCGTGGGGTGCAATGATCCCGGATGTGTGCAATGAACACATCCAGCATCATCGCGTCCCAGAAGGGGGCGGGGCTTAGCGCCGAACGGGTTTGCCGCTCCGACGATACCGCCGGCCATCCTGATCGTGGACACGTACCCTTACTCATAAACAAGGTTATTTGATTGTTCAGAAGAGAGATTTCTCAACATGGCCAAAATAATAAAAAACACTCGATTTCTGATCTCCCTCCAGAGTCCCCTGTTGATCTCCAAGCCTTCTCATTCTGCTGCAGCATTGCATCACTTCTGTATCTGTGACTGCAGCCTCCAACAATGTTTGCAGAACACGGAATTGCTAATTGGTGACTTTTTTGCTCATTGCTAGGACCACTGATTGACTACAGTGGTCACATGTTAGTCCCTCCAGAAGAGAAGGCCTGTAGAGGGGTGGCTGACCTGAGCAGTGGTAGGGAAGGGGATCGTAGGGGAGTACTAACCAGATCAGTAAATTTTTTTAATAAAACCGTAGCATAAAAATGTTTATTTTTTTGTGTTTTTTTTTTTATTCCTCTGAGCACGAGTCTCCAGTCTGGTACGCAGTGAGAAGCAACTGTAAACGTGCTTCTGCACTTTGACTGACAGCTCAGAGCAGGCTGTCAAGCAAAGTGATGAGGCGCGCTTAAAACCGCCACTTACAATGATTACTCTAACCATTCTGTGTATGCCTCTGTGACTGAAAACCGGTGGATCCCGAAAGGAATAAAGCTTATTTTCTCCTTGTAGATGTGCTTTCAGTAAGGCTGGTTTCACACTTGCGTTTTTGTCTGCAGCGTTTTTTGCACAAAAAACGCATGCATTTTTTTTCCCTATATTTAACATTGAAAACGCATGCGTTTTTTGCACATGCGTTTGATCGCGTTTTCAAACGCATGCGTTTTTTGTCTGCATGCGTTCATTTTCAAAAATGCTACCTGCAGTATTTTCTTGCGCGTTTTTTTTGCCGCGAAAAAACGCATGCGTTTTTTCGCGGCAAAAAAATGCATTGCTGTCTATGTAAACGCATGCGTTTTTAAGCACATGCGTTTGTTTGCGCTAAAAACGCATGCGTTTTTATAGAAAAAAAACAGAAAACACACTGAAAAGCCACCCACCACCATCAAGGTGATAAAGGGATCCAAACCCTAACCCTAACTCTACCCCTAACCTCACCCCTAACCGTTTAATGAACATTTTCTGACAGTCATATTGCCACGTATTTAAGTGCCACGTATCACGTATTTCAGTGCCACGTATGCCACGTGCCACGTATTTAAGTGCCACGTGCCACATATTTAAGTGCCACGTGCCACGTATTTAACCCCTTCCCGACATTTGACGTACTATCCCGTCGAGGTGGGGTGGGCCCGTATGACCGCCGACGGGATAGTACGTCATCATCGATCAGCGGCGCTCACGGGGGGAGCGCGGCCGATCGCGGCCGGGTGTCAGCTGCATATCGCAGCTGACATCCGGCACTATGTGCCAGGAGCGGTCACGGACCGCCCCCGGCACATTAACCCCCGGCACACCGCGATCAAACATGATCGCAGTGTACCGGCGGTATAGGGAAGCATCGCGCAGGGAGGGGGCTCCCTGCGGGCTTCCCTGAGACCCCCGGAGCAACGCGATGTGATCGCGTTGCTCTGAGGGTCTCCTACCTCCCTCCTCGCCGCAGGTCCCGGATCCAAGATGGCCGCGGCATCCGGGTCCTGCAGGGAGGGAGGTGGCTTACCGAGTGTCTGCTCAGAGCAGACACTTGGTAAGCCTGCAGCCCTGCACAGCAGATCGTCGATCTGGCAGAGTGCTGTGCACACTGCCAGATCAATGATCTGTGATGTCCCCCCCTGGGACAAAGTAAAAAAGTAAAAAAAAAATTTTTCCACATGTGTAAAAAAAAATAAAAAAAAAATTCCTAAATAAATAATAATAAAAAAAATATATTATTCCCATAAATACATTTCTTTATCTAAATAAAAAAAACAAAACAATAAAAGTACACATATTTAGTATCGCCGCGTCCGTAACGACCCAACCTATAAAACTGCCCCACTAGTTAACCCCTTCAGTAAACACCGTAAGAAAAAAAAAAAAAAAACGAGGCAAAAAACAACGCTTTATTACCATACCGCCGAACAAAAAGTGGAATAACACACGATCAAAAAGACTGATATAAATATCCATGGTACCGCTGAAAACGTCATCTTGTCCCGCAAAAAAAAAGCCGCCATACAGCATCATCAGCAAAAAAATAAAAAAGTTATAGTCCTGAGAATAAAGCGATACCAAAATAATTATTTTTTCTATATTTTAGTTTTTATCGTATAAAGGCGCCAAAACATAAAAAAATGATATAAATGAGATATCGCTGTAATCGTACTGACCCGACGAATAAAACTGCTTTATCAATTTTACCAAACGCGGAACGGTATAAACGCCTCTCCCAAAAGAAATTCATGAATAGCAGGTTTTTGGTCATTCTGCCTCACAAAAATCGGAATAAAAAGCGATCAAAAATGGTCACGTGTCCGAAAATGTTACCAATAAAAACGTCAACTCGTCCCGCAAAAAACAAGACCTCACATGACTCTGTGGAGCAAAATGTGGAAAAATTATAGGTCTCAAAATGTGGAGACGCAAAAACTTTTTTGCTATAAAAAGCGTCGCTGGTTTCACACTTGCGTTTTTGTCTGCAGCGTTTTTTGCACAAAAAAACGCATGCGTTTTTTCCCTATATTTGACATTGAAAACGCATGCGGTTTTTTTGTACGCGTTTGGTCGCGTTTTCAAACGCATGCGGTTTTTTTCTGCATGCGTTCATTTTCAGAAATACAACCTGCAGTATTTTCTTGCGTTTTTAAGCACATGCGTTTGTTTGCGTTAAAAACGCATGCATTTTTATCGAAAAAAAACAGAAAACACACTGAAAAGCCACCCACCACCATCAAGGTGATAAAGGGATCCAAACCCTAACCCTAACTCTACCCCTAACCTCACCCCTAACCGTTTAATGAACATTTTCTGACAGTCATAGTGCCACGTATTTCAGTGCCACGTATTTCAGTGCCACGTATTTCAGTGCCACGTATTTCTGTGCCACGTATTTCTGTGCCACGTATCACGTATTTCAGTGCCACGTGTTTCAGTGCCACGTATTTCAGTGCCACGTATCACGTATTTCAGTGCCACATATTTTAGTACCACGTATTTCAGTGCCACGTATTTCAGTGCCACGTATTTCAGTGCCACGTATTTCAGTGCCACGTATTTCAGTGCCACGTATTTCAGTGCCACGTGTTTCAGTGCCACGTGTTTCAGTGCCACGTATTTAAGTGCCACGTATCACATATTTCAGTGCCACGTATTTCAGTGCCACGTATTTCAGTGCCACGTATTTCAGTGCCACGTATTTCAGTGCCACGTATTTCAGTGCCACGTATCACGTATTTCAGTGCCACGTGTTTCAGTGCCACGTATTTAAGTGCCACGTATCACGTATTTCAGTGCCACGTATTTCAGTGCCACGTATTTCAGTGCCACGTATTTCAGTGCCACGTATTTTAGTGACACGTATTTTAGTGACACGTATTTCAATCACGTTTAGGGTTAGGGTGAGGGGTAGGGTTAGGGTTAGGGCTAGGGTTGGAGGTAAAGTTAGGGTTAGGGTTTGGATTACATTTACGTTTGGATTAGGGTTGGGATTAGAATTATGGGTGTGTCAGGGCTAGGGGTGTGGTTAGGGTTACCGTTGGGATTAGGGTTAGGGGTGTGTTTGGGTTAGGGTTTCAGGTAGAATTGGGGAGTTTCCACTGTCCAGGCACATCAGGGGCTCTCCAAGCGCGACATGGCGTCCAATCTCAATTCCAGCCAATTCTGCGTTGAAAAAGTAAAACAGTGCTCCTTCCCTTCCGAGCTCTCCCGTGCGCCCAAAAAGGGGTTTACCCCAACATATGTGTTATCAGCGTACTCGGGACAAATTGAACAACAACTTCTGGGGTCCAAGTTCTCTTGTTATCCTTAGGAAAAGAAAAATTTGGGGGGCTAAAAATCATTTTTGTGGGAAAAAAAAGATGTTTTATTTTCACGGCTCTGCGTTATAAACTGTAGTGAAACACTTGGGGGTTCAAAGTTCTCACAACACATCTAGATAAGTTCCTTGGGAGGTCTAGTTTCCAATATGGGGTCACTTGTGGGGAGTTTGTACTGTTTGGGTACATCAGGGGCTCTGCAAATGCAACGTGACGCCTGCAGACCAATCCATTTAAGGCTGCATTCCAAATGGCGCTCCTTCCCTTCCGAGCTCTGTCATGCACCCAAACAGTGGTTCCCCCCCACATATGGGGTATCAGCGTACTCAGGACAAATTGGACAACAACTTTTGGGGTCTAATTTATCCTGTTACCCTTGTAAAAATACAAAACTGGGGGCTAAAAAATCATTTTTGTGAAAAAAAAAAAAGAATTTTTATTTTCACGGCTTTGCGCTATAAACTTTAGTGAAACACTTGGGGGTTCAAAGTTCTCAAAACACATCTAGATAAGTTCCTTGGGAGGTCTAGTTTCCAATATGGGGTCACTTGTGGGGGGTTTGTACTGTTTGGGTACATCAGGGGCTCTGCAAATGCAACGTGACGGCTGCTGACCAATCCATTTAAGTCTGCATTCCAAATGGCGCTCCTTCCCTTCCGAGCTCTGTCATGCGCCCAAACAGTGGTTCCCCCCCACATATGGGGTATCAGCGTACTCAGGACAAATTGGAAAACAAATTTTGGGGTCCAATTTATTCTGTTACCCTTGTAAAAATACAAAGCTGGGTGCTAAAAAATCATTTTTGAGAAAAAAAATAAAAATTATTTTCACGGCTCTGCGTTATAATCTGTAGTGAAACACTTGGGGGTTCAAAGCTCTCAAAACACATCTAGATAAGATCCTTAGGGGGTCTACTTTCCAAAATGGTGTCACTTGTAGGGAGTTTCAATGTTTAGGCACATCAGGGGCTCTCCAAACGCAACATGGCGTCCCATCTCAATTCCAGTCAATTTTGCATTGAAAAGTCAAATGGCGCTCCTTCCCTTCCAAGCTCTGCCATGCGCCCAAACAATGGTTTACACCCACATATGGGGTATCATCGTACTCAGGACAAATTGGCCAACATTTTTTGGGGTCCAATTTCTTCTCTTACCCTTGGGAAAATAAAAAATTGGGGGCGAAAAGATCATTTTTGTGAAAAAATATGATTTTTTATTTTTACGGCTCTGCATTATAAACTTCTGTGAAGCACTTGGTGGGTCAAAGTGCTCACCACACATCTAGATAAGTTCCTTAGGGGGTCTACTTTCCAAAATGGTGTCACTTGTAGGGAGTTTCAATGTTTAGGCACATCAGGGGCTCTCCAAACGCAACATGGCGTCCCATCTCAATTCCAGTCAATTTTGCATTGAAAAGTCAAATGGCGCTCCTTCCCTTCCAAGCTCTGCCATGCGCCCAAACAATGGTTTACACCCACATATGGGGTATCATCGTACTCAGGACAAATTGGCCAACATTTTTTGGGGTCCAATTTCTTCTCTTACCCTTGGGAAAATAAAAAATTGGGGGCGAAAAGATCATTTTTGTGAAAAAATATGATTTTTTATTTTTACGGCTCTGCATTATAAACTTCTGTGAAGCACTTGGTGGGTCAAAGTGCTCACCACACATCTAGATAAGTTCCTTAGGGGGTCTACTTTCCAAAATGGTGTCACTTGTAGGGAGTTTCAATGTTTAGGCACATCAGGGGCTCTCCAAACGCAACATGGCGTCCCATCTCAATTCCAGTCAATTTTGCATTGAAAAGTCAAATGGCGCTCCTTCCCTTCCAAGCTCTGCCATGCGCCCAAACAATGGTTTACACCCACATATGGGGTATCATCGTACTCAGGACAAATTGGCCAACATTTTTTGGGGTCCAATTTCTTCTCTTACCCTTGGGAAAATAAAAAATTGGGGGCGAAAAGATCATTTTTGTGAAAAAATATGATTTTTTATTTTTACGGCTCTGCATTATAAACTTCTGTGAAGCACTTGGTGGGTCAAAGTGCTCACCACACATCTAGATAAGTTCCTTAGGGGGTCTACTTTCCAAAATGGTGTCACTTGTAGGGAGTTTCAATGTTTAGGCACATCAGGGGCTCTCCAAACGCAACATGGCGTCCCATCTCAATTCCAGTCAATTTTGCATTGAAAAGTCAAATGGCGCTCCTTCCCTTCCAAGCTCTGCCATGCGCCCAAACAATGGTTTACACCCACATATGGGGTATCATCGTACTCAGGACAAATTGCACAACATTTTTTGGGGTCCAATTTCTTCTCTTACCCTTGGGAAAATAAAAAATTGGGGGCGAAAAGATCATTTTTGTGAAAAAATATGATTTTTTATTTTTACGGCTCTGCATTATAAACTTCTGTGAAGCACTTGGTGGGTCAAAGTGCTCACCACACATCTAGATAAGTTCCTTAGGGGGTCTACTTTCCAAAATGGTGTCACTTGTAGGGAGTTTCAATGTTTAGGCACATCAGGGGCTCTCCAAACGCAACATGGCGTCCCATCTCAATTCCAGTCAATTTTGCATTGAAAAGTCAAATGGCGCTCCTTCCCTTCCAAGCTCTGCCATGCGCCCAAACAATGGTTTACACCCACATATGGGGTATCATCGTACTCAGGACAAATTGCACAACATTTTTTGGGGTCCAATTTCTTCTCTTACCCTTGGGAAAATAAAAAATTGGGGGCGAAAAGATCATTTTTGTGAAACAATATGATTTTTTATTTTTACGGCTCTGCATTATAAACTTCTGTGAAGCACTTGGTGGGTCAAAGTGCTCACCACACATCAAGATAAGTTCCTTAGGGGGTCTACTTTCCAAAATGGTGTCACTTGTAGGGGGTTTCAGTATTTAGGCACATCAGGGGCTCTCCAAACGCAACATGGCGTCCCATCTCAATTCCAGTCAATTTTGCATTGAAAAGTCAAATGGCGCTCCTTTCCTTCCGAGCTCTGCCATACGCCCAAACAGTGGTTTACCCCCACATATGGGGTATCAGCGTACTCAGGACAAATTGTACAACAACTTTGGGGGTCCATTTTCTCCTGTTACCCTTGGTAAAATAAAACAAATTGGAGCTGAAATAAATTTTGTGTGAAAAAAAGTTAAATGTTCATTTTTATTTAAACATTCCAAAAATTCCTGTGAAACACCTGAAGGGTTAATAAACTTCTTGAATGTGGTTTTGAGCACCTTGAGGGGTGCAGTTTTTAGAATGGTGTCACACTTGGGTATTTTCTATCATATAGACCCCTCAAAATGACTTCAAATGAGATGTGGTCCCTAAAAAAAAATGGTGTTGTAAAAATGAGAAATTGCTGGTCAACTTTTAACCCTTATAACTCCGTCACAAAAAAAAATTTTGGTTCCAAAATTGTACTGATGTAAAGTAGACATGTGGGAAATGTAACTTATTAAGTATTTTGCGTGACATATGTCTGTGATTTAAGGGCATAAAAATTCAAAGTTGGAAAATTGCAAAATTTTCAAAATTTTCGCCAAATTTCCATTTTTTTCACAAATAAACGCAAGTTATATCGAATAAATTTTACCACTAACATGAAGTACAATATGTCACGAGAAAACAATGTCAGAATCGCCAAGATCCGTCAAAGCGTTCCAGAGTTATAGCCTCATAAAGGGACAGTGGTCAGAATTGTAAAAATTGGCCCGGTCATTAACGTGCAAACCACCCTTGGGGGTGAAGGGGTTAAGTGCCACGTGCCACGTATTTAAGTGCCACGTATTTAAGTACCACATATTTAAGTGCCACGTGCCACGTATTTAAGTGCCACGTGCCACGTATTTAAGTGCCACATGCCACGTATTTAAGTGCCACGTGCCACGTATTTAAGTGCCACGTATTTAAGTACCACGTATTTCAGTTGCACGTATTTCAGTGCCACGTATTTCAGTCACGTTTAGGGTTAGGGTTAGGGGTAGGGTTAGGGTTAGGGTTTTCTTGTTTTTTCTTGTGTTTTCTTGTGTTTTCTTGTGCTTTTCTATAAAAACGCATGCGTCTAAAAAACGCATGCGTTTTACCGCGTTTACATGCGTTTTTCACACATGCGTTTTTTTAAAAAAACGCATGCAGATAAAAACGCAAGTGTGAAACCAGCCTAAGACAACCGGACAGTATTGTAATGCTATCAATCTGCAGATTACCGTAACTCTGTATCTAGAGGTTAATAGCTTTGGTGACATGACAGGTTCCCTTTAAGTAAAAAGGCAGTGACTCAAAAGCTCCTATCAGGATGCAGGTTTTTTTTTTCATCTTCACATTTATTTATTTTAGCAATGTAACTGTGTAAAGCTTGCTTTTTATTGTAATTTTGTATTCCTTATAACTTATTAATATTTATTTATCTTTTTCTTGTAAGAGTCAAATCATACAGCAATTCTGCCAATGTTTTTAAATTTGTTACATAATGTGTTACCTTTATTCTGTTGACATTACTAAATATAAACCATATTTTTGTTTTTTTCTATTTGTACACAATAATGTACATTTTTAATTGTTTTACTGTTTATATTTTAGATGAAACTGAAATAGATGACACAAGACGGTTTTATAGTGATCTTAACAACAATATTGAGGCAAGATTTAAATTAATATTTATATCTGTTTATTGTAGTAGTGATTATTATTAGAGATGGGAGAACCCAAACAGTAAAGTTCGGCGTCCGCACTGAACACCTACTGTTCGGGCAAGGACACCGAACACGGAGTTAATCAGGAACACTTCCCGAACACCGAGTGTTTGTTACGCTGTCATGTGCATGACAGTGCGGCAAGCACAGCTTCTGATCGGTGGTGAAATCTTTGCTGCCGGTCAGAGGACCGCGGTTCTCATGCTGTCAAAAGGCAGCATGAGCGCTCAGCTGTGATCGGAGGTATAAAGTTTACCTCTGGTCACTGGTGTCAGCGGATGGGACTACTGCTCTCATCATCTGACAAAAGCTGCCGCTAATAACAGCGAGAGCAGTAGCGGCTGATGGGTGTATTCATTAGCTGGCTCCTGCACTGTAAATAAATAATTTTGATAATTTTGGAAAAAAATGGCGTGGGATCCCCTGTATTTTTGTTAAACAGCCAGGAAAAACTCACAGCTGGGGGCTGCAACCCACAGCTGTCAGCTTCAACAAGGCTGGTTATCAAGAATAGAGGTGTCCCCACTCCATATTTTTTAAGTATTTAAATAAATAATTTAAAAAAACAGCATGGCCCCCCATTTTTGATAATCAGCCTTGCTAAATTAGACAGCTGGGGGCTGGTATTCTCAGGCTGGTAAGGGTATGTGCACACATTGCGGATTTTTCTGTGCGGATTCTGAACAATCCTCAGGTAAAACACCCTGTGTTTTTGAAATTGTTTTATTATTAATGGGGCAAAAGGGAGGTGATTTGAACTTCTGTGGGTGTTTTTTTTTCCTTCATTTTTTTTTTTTTTTTTACTTTTTCTTGCATGTAATAGTCCCTTTAGGGGACCTGAAGCTGCGATCATCTGTTCTATACATAGCAGGGCATGAACATTGCTATGTATAACTAAAATCACGATCTCTTATGGCTTTCACAGGAAGAGCTTTATGACAGGCATGGAGGTCATCAACAGACCCTCATCTGCCATGGCAACGCATCGGCACCCTGTGATCACATTACTGTGTGCGCTGATAGATGAGAGCAGTGTTGTACCCCCTGCCGTCACTTGTTAATTGCTGCTGTCAGAGATTACCATTGGGATTTAACAGGTTAACGACCATCACTCACTATGTACTGAGTAGTGACTGAAGCTCTGCCGGCTGCTCATCTATTAGGGTATGTGCACATGTTGCGGATTTGGCTGCGGATCCGCAGTGGATTGGCCGCTGCGGATTCGCAGCAGTTTTCCATCCGGTTTACAGTACCATGTAAACCTATGGAAAGCAAAATCCGCAGTGCACATGCTGCGGAAAATACCGCATGGAAACGCTGCGTTGTATTTTCTACAGCATGTCAATTCTTTGTGCGGATTCTGCAGCGTTTTACACCAGCTCCTCAATAGAAATCTGAAGGTGGTAAAACGCAGGTGAAGTCCGCACAAAAAACGCTGGAAATCCGCAGTAAATCGACGGGTAATCCGCAGGTAAAACGCAGTGCATTTTACCTGCGGATTTTTAAAAAATGATGCCGAAAAATCCACGCACGAATCCGCAACGTGGACACATAGCCTAAAAGACCGAGGCTGTTGGAAAGAATAATGTTTTTCCTCCAGCTGGGGCATCAGTGCGGTGGCCACAAGGCTTTTGAATGCTATTACCCTGCAGATTAACTGCATATCCGCGAGTTAATATTGTAATATTGTTTTTTAAATGACCAATTCCCTTTAGGTCATACTCACACATTGCATTTTGCAGCATTTTTTAATGCAAACGTTAAGCTGCGTTTACACAGGTTTTGCTTAGGCTTCTTTCACACTTCAGTTGTTTGGCGTCAGTCACTTCCGACATAGTGACGGATCGACGGATCCGTCACAATTGTTGAGAAAACGGTTCCAACGGATCCGTTTTTTTGACGGATCCGTTACTTGGGGGTTGTCTGGGAAAAGTATCTACTTTTTGGAGCATGCGCAATTGAAAAAGCGGATTGGGGCGACGGATCCGCCGAAATGACGGTCGCGACGGATCCGTCGCCCATAGGCGGCCATTCTATGGAATGACGGACGCGACGGATCCGCTGCGAACCGTCATTTCGGCGTTGACAAAAAACGTTTCAATGTCCGTCTATGTCTAGACAACGTCCGCCAAATTTCGACGGATCCGTCGCATGACGGATGGAACGGATGACCATCCGTCACAATCCGTCGCCAATGCAAGTCTATGGGAAAATAACGGACCCGCCAAAAAAAAATGACGGATCCGTTATTTGAGGAAACTGGCAGTTTAAGGGTATGTGTCCACGTTCAGGATTGCATCAGGATTTGGTCAGGATTTTATGTCAGTATTTGTAAGCCAAAACCAGGAATGGGTGATAAATGCAGAATTGGTGCATGTGTTTCTGTTATACTTTTCCTCTAATTGTTCCACTCCTGGTTTTGGCTTACAAATACTGATGTAAAATCCTGACCAAATCCTGATGCAATCCTGAACGTGGACACATACCCTTAGACTGACGCCAAACAACTGAAGTGTGAAAGAGGCCTTAGTTATTACTGCTTTTTTTGCATCGTTCTTGCTATTTTTTTTAAACTGTGTTTTTGACAGGGTACATTTGTTTTTTGTGCATGTTCATAAAATTTAGCGCATAACAAAAAAAATCTGATTCAACTTCATCAGGTTTTGGCACCAAAAACGCAGCAAAACCTGATACCTGCGTTCTTTGCAGTGTTTTTGCACTACCCATTGTTTTTAGTGGGTGAAAAGTGCTGAAAGAAATTACATGTTTCATTTTGGAAAAATGAAACATGTCAGGAAAAACAGTCAGGAAAAAAGGTGTGCATGAGATTTCTGAAATCTCATAGACTTTGCTGGTAGTGTGAAATAGCTGGAAATTTGCATAACAAATTTTGCAAAAACGCAACGTGTGAACATTGCCTTAATACAATAAATAATAATAATAATACATAAATCCTTTTAGGGTTTTAATAGCTCCCTGATAACTGTGGCAGATTTATCAATGTATTTCCATCAGTTTTCTGTCTTAAGTACATTAAATACAGGTATATTGTTTTTGTATTCCATACGTACTGCACATATATAAATGAGTTGCTAAAAGTGGGAGTATTATACTATATACTATATTGTTACATGGTTCAGATGCAGGGTTAAAGAGTGAAACTACAGTATCGTTATTCCTTATTATTTGACAAATCCTATATAATAAACATGATTATGCTATAATGAAAGCGGTCTTTTCCAGAGGATGATAATGGCCTTTGAAGAACTTCGTGTTCAAGCTGAAAACTCAAGGCAAGAATTGTACAATCAAAGTATGAATTTATTATTTTTAATTATTTTTTACATTTTTACTGATTATTTATTACCTATTTTGTTAATCCTTTGCAAATGAGTCAGCAGAATCCTGAGAAGTAAGGAGTTAAAACCATTGTTCCACATTCAGGATTTCTTCAGGATTTTTTGTGTTTTTTTTTTTTTTGTGGAATTCCCCGATAAAAACGCTATAATACCACATAAAAAACGCATACATTATGCATCCTATCATTTAGAATAAATTCCGCATTTTTTGTGCAAATGTAGCGTTTTTTTCCGCAAAAAAAACGCAATCCAGAAAAAGAAGCAACATGTTCATTATTTTTTGCGGATTTTTGGCGGATTTCCTATGATTTTGGAGTGTCAGGAGAAAAACGCAAAAATTCCGCAAAAAAATCCGCAAGAAAATGCATGCGGATTTCTGGCAGAAATGTCCGGCTTTGTCAGGAAAATTTCTACAACAAATCCTGACGTGTGCGCATACCCTTAGGCTACTTTCAGACATAGCGCATTTTTGAGCGCTATTTTGCGGGCGCTTTTCAAAAATGCGCAATGTCATTTTCGTCTGCCGGCAAAGTGAATGAGAAATTCACTTTGCCGTTCAGACACACCGCAAAAAAACGCGGCGCTTTTGTCTGCAAACACGCCGGCGTAAAAAGAATTGACATGTCAATTCTTTACGCAGCGGCGTGTCTGCGTATCCCCCTAGGGCCCCATCTTACCGTCCACACACAGCGCCTTTGTCCTGGGTGTCGGCGTCTTTGTACGGAGGGGTTGACACCCAGGACCGGACGTGACGTCGGACAGGAAGAGGGAAGCCCCCGCCCCCCAGTGAAGCAGCAGACAGCAGTCCGTGTGTGTGTGTGTGTGTGTGTATAGTGTGTGTGTGTATAGTGTGTGTGTGTGTAGTGTGTGTGTGTGTGTGTGTGTGTGTCCCTGTTTGATCGCTGGAGAGCTGTCACACAGACCGCTCTCCAGCGACCAACGATGCCGAGGCCCCCGGGTAACCAGGGTAAACATCGGGTTGCTAAGCGCAGGGCCGCGCTTAGTAACCCGATGTTTACCCTGGTTACCAGCGTAAAAAAAACAAACAGTACATACTCACCTGCGCGTCCCCCAGCATCTGCTTCCTGACACTGACTGAGCTCCGGCCTTAACAGCACAGCGGTGACGTCACCGCTCTGCTTTCACTTTCACTTTAGGGCCGGCGCTCAGTCACTTTGATACGTGGCACGTGGCACTGAAATATGTGGCACGTGGCACTTTGATACGTGGCACTGAAATATGTGGCACTTTGATACGTGGCACGTGGCACTGAAATATGTGGCACGTGGCACTTTGATACGTGGCACGTGGCACTTTGATACGTGGCACGTGGCACTTTGATACGTGGCACTTTGATACGTGGCACTGAAATACGTGGCACTGAAATATGTGATACGTGGCACTTAAATACGTGGCACTTAAATACGTGGCACTGAAATACGTGGCACTGAAATACGTGGCACGTGGCACTGAAATACGTGGCACGTGGCACTGAAATACGTGGCACTGAAATACGTGGCACTGAAATACGTGGCACTGAAATACGTGGCACTGAAATACGTGATACGTGGCACTTAAATACGTGGCACTTAAATACGTGGCACTTAAATACGTGGCACTTAAATACGTGGCACTTAAATACGTGGCACTTAAATACGTGGCACTTAGGCTATGTTCACATTTGCGTTGTGCGCCGCATGCGTCCTTTTTTTGATTGATTTTGGACGCAGCAAAAATGCAACTTGCTGCGTCCTCTGCGGCCGGATGCGTGCGCTGCAGTGACGCATGCGGCGCAAAACGCAAGTGCGACGCATGTCCATGCGCCCCCATGTTAAATATAGGGGCGCATGACGCATGCGGCGCCCGACGCTGCGGCGCAGACTGCAAATGTGTACGTAGACTTAAATAGCTGGATAGAGCTGGATCCGCGGGCTGTGATCTGGCCTACGCTCAGCACTCTGCGGAGCGCTGTCATTCAAAACACGTCCACTCATTTTGGTGTTTAGTCCCAAAATGGAGGATGGAAGAAGAAAAGGGTTGGACAAGGAAATGACATCATTTCTTTTTTTTTTCCCCCACTGCAGTTAAAGCTTTATTTGTGTCAAACACAGACAATCTGCAGAGAAAACTGCATAAAAAACCGCACTAAAAACCGCATCAAAAACGCACCAAAAACGCACCTGCGTTTTCTGCCAAGAGCTGCGGTTTTTGTCCTGAAAAAAAAGGATTGAAATCAGGATCGTGTGAACATACCCTTACCGTACAGGGTTACGAGGGGGGGCGTCTGACTGACGCCTGCCCTAGTAACCTGGGGTTAGTGACAGTGGGGTTAGTAAACCCCAGCTGATGTCTGTTCCGCTTGCTGAGGCGTCTTTGGCTCAAGGCCATTGCAGCTGGCAGAATCGACATGATGTTAACTCCAGTGTGTATTATATTCTGAGTCATAAAGACAGGAAATGACCTCAATGACTCTTTTTTTTTCCCCTTTTTTTTTTTTTTCAAACAAACTTTATTTTCAGTACACAATGCTGAAAAAAACGCAGCTGCAAAAAACGCAGCAAAAAACGCTGTGTGTGAAAGCAGCTGCGTTTTTTGCCTGCGTAAAAAAACGCAGGTAAAGCAGCAGCAAAATACGCGCGCGTAAAAATACGCAGCAAATATGCTGTGTGTGAAAGTAGCCTTAGGCTTCCACCTAAATACCTGAAAACTAAGCATGTGGCTGATGGAAATATTGACTAAAATTGAGGCAAACGGGTTCTAAAATATAAAACTTTGAACTCTGATTGACCTCATCTCTAGCAGGGTCAATCTTTTCTGCCAGGCATATGGCTGCATGCCCATGGTCAGGAATAGGAGCATTTTGGACACAACACGTTCTACATTGCAAGCACAGTAAATGGGATTTATAGAAATCCCATATACACTACTGTATGCTTCTATTTAACACTGCATAGACCCAAGGTGCAGGCTTACGAGCCGCATCATGTCAATTTCTGTAGTGGAGACGCAAGCCTCCGGTTCAGATTTTGACCAATAAAATGTCATTACAAATAACTACAGACCCGTCTCAAATCTCCCTTTCATCTATAAACTCTTGGAGCACCTGGTCTACTCCTGCCTTATCCGTTACCTCTGCACTCACTCTCTCCTAGATCCATCTCAGTGCTGCTTCCGCCCCTACATTCTATAGAAACTGCACTCATCAAAGTGACAAATGACTTTTTGACAGCAAAACATAAATGGTGACCACCCTCTTCAAATTGTTCTTGACCTCTCTGCGGCTTTTAACACTGTTGACCACCATCTCCTACTCTCCATGCTCCAATCAATAGGCATAAAGGACACTGCTCTCTCTTGGTTCCTTTCCTATCTTTTTGACCGCTCCATCAGGATATCGTTCACTGGCTCCATTTCATCTCCTCTTCCTGTCACTATTGGGGTTCCTCATCATTCAGTTCTTGGCCCCCTTCTCTTCTCTTTCTACATGACCCCTATTGGACAGACCATCAGCAAATTTGGCTTTCAGTACCACCTTTATGCTGATAACACACAACTATACACTTCTTCCTCTGATCTTACCCCCTCTGTACTACAAAACATCAGTGACTGTCAGCAGTTTTCAACATCATACCGCTCTCTATCTGAAACTCAACCTTTCCAAAGCTGAACTTCTTTTGCTCCTATCGTCTACTGACCTCCCTAAATCTGACATCTTCCTTTCTGTGTGTGACACTACATTAATGCCTAGGTAGCAACTCACTGTTTCGTTGTTATGTTTGACACCAATCTTTCCTTCACCTCCCATATACAATTTCTTGCTCACTCTTGATGCTTGCACCTAATGTACATCTATAGAATCCGCCCCTTTCTCACCTTGGAAACAACAAAAACCGTCACTGTTGGCCTGATCCACTTCAGCCTTGACTACTGTAGTTCTTTATTAATTGGCATCCCCATCACTCGACTTTCCGCTTTCCATTCCATCCTTAATGCAGCAGCCAAGGTCATTTATCTGGCTAATCGGTACTTGGATTACTCCACTCTGTACGAGTCATTGCACTGGCTGCCCATACATTATAGAATCCTATTAGAGGCATAGTTAGGGTTTTGGTTCAGGGGGGCAAAACTTCTGAGTGGGCCCCTAACCAGGTAACCTTGATTATGACTGGGTGACACACCCTACTAGTGGATGTAGGAGGACCTCAGCAGATGACCGCGCTGTTGCTGAAAATAATCTCTATACAAAGACCAACATTGATTTTACCGCGATATGATCAGTGTTAAATGCAAGTCCTACCGAACATATAAGTGATTACAGCACAGTTATAGATGGTGACTTACAGTGGAAGTTATATCTGATGGAGTCATTCACTTTTCACGCCCAGACCCACATAATAACTTCTTCCAGCCAAGACTTGGCTGCAGAGATTTCCATACAGTATAATATACTTCCCATAAGCCTCCATATAGTATAATGCACTCCTCAAAGGCCTCTATAGTATAATGCACTCCTCATAGGCAGACTCTATATAGTATAATACTTTCAACATAGGCTTACTCTATACAGTATAAGGCTTTCCCTATAGGCAGACTCTGCATTGTATAATGCACCCTCATATGCAGACTCTATATTGTATAATGCAACACCATAGGTAGATTCCATATAGTGTAATGCATCCCCATGGGCAGACTCTATATAGTATAATGCACTCCCCATAGGCAGACTTTATGGTATAATGCACCCCCATAGGTAGACCCCATATAGTGTAAAGCATCCCCGTTCGCAGACTCTATATAGTATAATGCAACCCCCATAGGCAGACTTTAGAGTAAAATGCACTCACCCATAGGTAGACTCTATATAATGTAATGCATCCCCCATAGGCAGACCCTATAGTATAATGCACTCCCCATAGGCAGACTCTATAGTATAATGCAGCCCCATAGGCACACTCTATAGTATAATGCACCCTTATAGGCAGACTCCATACAATATAATGCATCCCTTTACGCAGACTCTATAGTATAACACATCCCCCATAGGCAGACTCTATATAATATAAAGCACCCCCATAGGCTGACTCCACATACAGGGTTGGCCATGTATATGGATACACCTAAATAAAATGGTTGGTAATATCAACTTCCTGTTTGTGGCACATTAGTATATGGGAGGGGGAAAATATTTCAAGATGGGTGGTGACCATGGTGGCCATTTTGAAGTCAGCCATTTTGGATCCAACTTTATTTTTTCCAATGGGAAGAGGGTCAGGTGATACATCAAACTTATTGAGAATTTCAGAAGAAAAACAATGGTATGCTTGGTTTTAACATAACTTTATACTTTAACTTTAACTTTAGAAAACTGTCACCATTCCCATTTGATTTAGGTGTATCCATATAAATGGACCACTCCAAAAAAGTTTGCCTCCTCACTGAACATAATGTTCTGTGTAAACGGAGGGTCCTGTTCCAATGTTTGGTTTGCCCATTCTGCAAATTCAGTGCACCAATCTAGCATCATCCCTTTCGCATATATTAGCTACTCATAAATGTCACCCTTACAAAATCCAGCTGCTGCAGCATCTCAACGAGGATTTCCCAGATAGGTGCGCTGAATTTTCAGAATGGGCAAAACAAACATTGGAACAGAACCCTCAGTTTACACAGAACATTATGTTCAGTGATGAGCCAAACATTTTTGGGTGGTCCATTTATATGGATACAGCTAAATCAAATGTGAATGGTGACAGTTTTCTTGCGTAGGGTGTCTTGCATTGAAATCTGATGCAATGACCCGGGTAATGTGTTCACCAGAAATCAACACAATTTCTATCCGCTCCTCACGTATTAACCTCTGCAACATGTCAATGGCTGTGAACAAAAAGAAACTTGTAAATAACTCATGAAAGAATAAAGTTACTTTAAAACCAAACACACCATTGTTTTTCTTGTGAAATTCTCAATAAGTTTGATGTATCACATGACCCTCTTCCCATTGGAAAAAATAAAGTTGGATCCAAAATGGCCAACTTCAAAATGGCCACCATGGTCACCACCCATCTTGAAAATGTTCCCCCTCCCATATACTAATGTGCCACAAACAGGAAGTTGATATCACCAACCATTTCCATTATATTTAGGTTTATCCATATACATGACCCACCCTGTAGTATAATGCATCCCCGTATGCAGATTCTATATAGTATAATACACCCCCATAGGCAGACTTTATAGTATAATGCATCTCCAAAAGGCACACTCTATATAGTATAATGTACCCCGACACGCAGACTATATAGTATAATGTACCCCCTAGGCTGACTTTATAGTATAATGCACTCCACCATAGGCAGACTCTAAAGTATAATGCACCCCCCATAGGGAGACTATATAGTATAATGCACCCCCATAGACAGACTGTATAGTGTAATGCACCCTCATTTAATCCCGGTCCTCCCAAGACCTCCTTCTCTCCTCCACACTTATTTGCTCCTCACCCAACCGCCTCCAAGACTTCTCCCAAATATCCCCCACCCTCTGGAATTCTTTTCCCCAACACGTCCGACTATCAACCACATTCGGATCCTTCAGACAGAACCTGAAAACCCACATCTTCAGGAAAGCCTACAGCCTGCACTGACCCTGCTGCCTCCTCACCACTACCGAAGCTACCGCCTCACCAACACCGTCCTGCAACCCTCAACCTATTGTCTCCATCCCCACTATCCTGTAGAATGTAAGCCCGCAGGGGCAGGGTCCTCACCCATCTGTATCAGTAATTGTTAGTTTGCTTACTGTAAGTGATATCTGTAATTTGTATGTATCCCCTTCTCATGTACAGCACCATGGAATCAATGGTGCTATATATATAAATAAATAAATAATAATAAAAGGTAGACTCCATATAGTGTAATGCATCCCCATGGGCAGTCTCTATATAGTATAATGCATCCCCCATAAGCAGACTCTGAATAATATAAAGCACAACCCATAGGCAGACTCTTTATAATATAATGCATTGCCCATAGGTAGACTCTGTAGTATAGTGCACTGCCCCATAGGCAGACTATAATGTAACGCACCCCCGTAGGCAAACTCTATATAGTGTAATGCATCCCCCATTAGCAAACTCTACAGTATAATGCACTCCCCATAGGCAGACTCTATATTGTATAATGCACTCCCCCATAGGCAGACTCTAATATAATGCACCCTCCATAGCCAGACTTTATATAGTATAATGCACCCTCCAATAGGCAGACTCTTTATTGTATAATGCACTCCCCCATAGGCAGACTATATAATATAAAGCACTGCACCTCCATAAAAAAATACAATACTCACCCGAGTCCAAGTAGGTAGTGATGAGGCATTAAATAAATACAGAAAATAAAAAAAATCTGTAAAAAGCAAATCAAGGCAGCTAACATTGACACAGAGAGACTCATTGCCAGAGAGAGTAAAAATAATCCCAAAATATTCTTTAACTACATAAATAGTAAGAAACCAAAAAAATGATAGTGTTGGCCCCCTTAAAAATAGTCTGGGTGAAATGGTGGATGAGGATGAAGAAAAAGCCAAATATGCTAAATGACTTTTTTTCATCAGTATTTACACAAGAAAATCCCATGGCAGACAATATGATCAGTGATAACAAAAATTCCCCATTAAATGCCACCTGCTTAACCCAGCAGGAAGTTCAGCAGCGCCTAAAAATCACTAAAATTGACAAATCTCCGGGCCCGGATGGGATACACCCCCGAGTACTGCAGGAATTAAGTACAGTCATTAATAGACCATTATTTTTTAATCTTTAAAGACTCCTTAATAACAGGGTCTGTACCACAGAACTGGCATATAGCAAATGTGGTGCCAATATTCAAAAAGGGGACAAAAACTGAACTCGGAAATTATAGGCCAGTAAGCTTAACCTCTACTGTGGGTAAAATCCTGGAAGGCATTCTAAGGGATGCTATGCTGGTGTATCTGAAGAGGAAAAACCTCATGACCCAATATCAGCATGGGTTTACTAGGGACCGTTCCTGTCAGACTAATCTGATCAATTTCTATGAAGATGTAAGTTCCGGACTGGGCCAAGGGAACGCAGTGGATGTAGTGTATATGAATTTTTCAAAAGCTTTTTATACGGTGCCACACAAAAGGTTGGTAAATAAAATGAGAATAATGGGGATAGGGGAAAGTTTGTGTAAGTGGGTTAAGAGCTGGCTCAGGGATAGGAAACAAAGGGTGGTTATTAATGGAGCACACTCGGACTGGGTGGCGGTTAGCAGTGGGGTACCACAGGGGTCAGTATTGGGCCCTCTTCTTTGTAACATATTTATTAATGACCTTGTAGGTGGCATATAGAGCAGAATTTCAATATTTTCAGATGACACTAAACTCTGCAGGGTAATCAATACAGAGGAGGACAATTTTATATTACAAGATGATTTATGTAAACTAGAAGCTTGGGCTGATAAATGGCAAATGAGCTTTAATGGGGATAAATGTAAGGTCATGCACTTTGGCAGAAGTAATAAGATGTATAACTATGTGCTTAATTGTAAAACACTGGGCAAAACCGTAATTGAAAAGACCTGGGTGTATGGGTGGATGACAAACTCACATTTAGTGGCCAGTGTCAGGCAGCTGCTACAAAGGCAAATAAAATAAAGGGATGCATTAAAAGAGGCATTGATGCTCATGAGGAGAACATAATTTTACCTCTATACAAATCACTAGTTCGACCACACTTAGAATACTGTGTACAGTTCTGGTCTCCGGTGTATAAGAAAGACATATCTGAACTAGAGCAGGAGCAGAGAAGAGCGACCAAGGTTATTAGAGGACTGGGGGGTCTGCAATACCAAGATAAGTTATTACCCTTGGGGTATTTAGTTTGGAAAAACGAAGGCTAAGGGGTGTTCTTATTTTAATGTATTAATATATGAGGGGACAGTACAAAGACCTTTCTGGTGATCTTTTTAATCATAGACCTGAGACAGGAACAAGGGGGCATTCTCTACGTCTGGAGGAAAGAAGGTTTAGGCATAATAACAGACGCTAATTCTTTACTGTAAGAGCAGTGAGACTATGGAACTCTGCCGTATGATGTTGTAATGAGTGATTCATTACTAAAATTTAAGAGGGGACTGGATACCTTTCTTGAAAAGTATAATGTTACAGGTTATATATACTAGATTCCTTGATTGGGCGTTGATCCAGGGAACTAGTCTGATTGCTATACGTGGAGTCGGGAAGGAATTTTTTTCCCCAATGTGGAGCTTACTCTTTGCCACATGAATTTTTGCCTTCCTCTGGATCAACATTTTAGGGCATGTTAGGTTAGGCTATGGGTTCAACTAGATGGACTTAAAGTCTTCCTTCAACCTTAATAACTATGTTACTATGAGTCACCTCTCCTTCTCGTTCCTCCGCTGCTTTGACCGCCCGCACATCTCCAGACAGTGGGCGGCGAGTAGTGACTTCATCACGTCCACTGCCAATGTCTGTGTCAGTGATGTCAGATGATGAGAGGGGAATGATTGGAGATTGAGCATAACGTTCCCCTTCTCATCAATGTGGTCTGCTGTACCGGCACCTAGCCGATACAGTTGCATTTGCGTTGACAGGCGGGGGGCCCACTACTGTCACCAGGCCCCTCCTCCTGCTCAAGGGCCCCATAACGGCCAGGTAGCACGGCAGGGAGATTGATTCTCCCTGCTCTGCTGCAGAGTGTAATTGTATTTGTGTACTGTGCACGCCGATACAGTTACAGCAGCGTAGCTCCGTGTTGGTCCCCTCAGAGTACGGGGCCATAGGCGACCACCCCCTCTGCCCCCCTGGTAGCTACTTTATTGGATCCTATTTAAACTGCTTGTTCTCACCCACAAAGCTCTCCACAGTACGGCACCCCCCTACATCTCCTCTCTCATTTCTGTTTATAGCCTACCTGCTCATTATGCTCCGCAAGTGACTTTCAACTAACATCTTCACTAATTCGTACCTCCCACTCCTGGCTTCAAGACTTCTCCCGAGTTTCACCAATCCTCTGAAATGCTCTACCCCAAGAAATTAGGACTAACCACAGTTTTAGGCTCTCCCTAAAGCACATCTGTTTAGGGCACCCTGTCAGGGTCCCTTATCTAACTCCTTTTATGTATAGCCCATTCACTACTTCTCTGAACATAACCCTCCATCAAACTCCAATGCACCAAAAAGCACTACAAATGCTGGCTGGTGACTAGCTCATGCATCCTTTATCTATCCCCCATTTCCTCAAGATGTCTAGACAATCATTGTAAATAGGCATCTGTACTTTATGTCACCCCCACCTTATTGTAGATTGTAAGCTCTTGCAAGCAGAGTAGTAATTATCTTAATAATAAGGATTATTATTATTACTACATGCAGTAAATCCACCTGTACTGACCAAACAAGTGCGGTAATTAGAAAGCAGCATTTTAGACACAGTGAAAATACACTACGTCCAAAATACTATTCCTGATCATTGGCAAGTAGTGTAATAGTGTAGTAGAACCTGGCCAAAACAAAGAAATCCACATTATTGTCTTTAATTATACAACCAGTATACTGCCCTCCATGTTTTAAAAGAAAGTCTGAATTCTATGTGATCCACTCTCTGGAACATACCAATTTTTTTAATCGAAATTGGAAATCCTAAAGCAAAAATGGAAATATTCCTTGCAGAATTATTTAGAAAATGATTTATTACTTATTTCTCCTCTCGGATTAATCATTCACTTTTAATTCTTGAGTACGGTCTTTATTCAATAAATTTAAATTTTAAAATTTTTGAGATAGCTGATGACATTAGTTCCACCTCATATAAGTCTATCAAAAGGTTAGAGTCAGAAAAAGCAGAGAAAAAAATAGAGAAGCTGCTGCAACTTCACCTGAAATTAAAGTTACACTTTACAAAGCATGTGAGAAAACTGCAGTGAAGTCCTGACGAAACGTGCATTGGGGTGACGGGGAGCATACAGACTGACATTTGTAAATACTGGTTGTATTCTAGTCTTTGACTTGTTTTTTATTTATGTAATTTCTTCTCATGCATATGACTGCACCCACTTTGGACAGTCTATCTGTGGCCACAAATTAAAGGTATGGGAACTTATAACTAAAAATTGTCATGTGCATGTTTATTCACCCCTTTTGCTATGAAGTGCTAAAATTTTCTGCTGCAAGCAATTACCTTCATAAGTCACATGCTTAGTGAAAGGAAATTCCCCAGTGTGCAATCTAAGTGACGCATAGTCTGTCAGTATACACATAACTTTTCTGAAAGGCCACAGAGTTTGTAAATCATTATGCAAGTGACACCATGAACTAAACAACACCATGAAGACCAAGGAGATCTCCAAAGAAGTCAGGGACAAAGCTGTTGAGAAGTACAAGTCAGGGTTGAGTTTTTAAAAAATATCCCAATCTCTGATGATTCCTCATCTGATGAGCACCATCAAATCTATTATCATTCAAGAAGTATATTAATACTTAGGTGCTTCACAGGAATTAATGGAATGTGGAAGGAAAAAATTAACATTTAACTTTTTTTTCACAAAAAAATTAATTTAGACCCAAATTTTTATATTTTTGCAAAGGTAACAGGAAAAAATGGACCACAACATTTGTTGTGCAATTTCTCCTGAGCATGCCAATATGCAATATGTGGGGGGAAAACGACTGTTTGAGCACACGGTAGAGCTCAAAAGAGAAGGAACGTTATTTGACTTTTTGAATGTAAAACTAGCTGGAATAATTAGTGCCCTTGATGTGATTAAACAGTGGAAACTGCTCACAAGTGACATCATATTGGAAACTAGACCCCTCGGGGAACTTTCTTAGATGTGCGGTGAGCACCTTGAACCCCCAAGTGCTTCACAGAGGGTTATAACCTTGAGCTGTGAAAATAAAAAATAAAAAAGTCACATTTTTCCCACAAAAATGATTTTTAGCCCCAAATTTTGCATTTTGTCAAGGGAAATAGGAGAAATTGCACCATACAATCTGTTGTGCAATTTCTCCTGAGTATGCCGATATCCCAAATGTAGGGGAAAATTGCTGTTTGGGTACATGGCTTGGCTCAGAAATTATGAAGTGACGTTTTGGGAACACAGAATTTAATGTGTTTTTTTCTGCGGGTGTTATGTCGTGTTTGGAGAGCCCTGATGTGCCTAAACAGTGGAAACTCCCCCACAAGTGACCCCATTTTGGAAAAAACACCCCTCAAAGAATATATCTAGATGTGTGGTGAGCACCTTGAACAACCAGACATTTTATATTGTTGAGCCATGAAAGTAAAAGAATCACATTTTTTCCCCAAAAATGTTTTTTAGCCCCAATTTTTTTAATTTTCATAAGGGTAACAGGAGAAAATGGACCCAAAAAATTGTTGTGCAATTTCTCCTGAGTACACCAATACCCTATAAGTGGTCGAAAACTACTTTTGAGGCACAGTGCAAGGTTCAGAAGTGAAGAAGCGCTATATTGCAGTTCAGATTTTTCTGGACTGGTTTGAGGGTGCCATGTCACATTGGTAGAGCTTCTGAGGTGCCAGAACCGCAGAACTCCCATAAGTGACCCCATTTTACAAACTGCACCACTAAATGAATTCATATAGGGGTGCAGTGAGTGATCATTTTGATACCACAGGTTTGTCACAGAATTTTATACCATTGGGCAGTGAGGAAAAAATAATTACATTTTTACCACCAAAATTTGGTTTGAGCCCCTGATTTCACATTTTGACACTGGGAAGTGGGTAAAAATGGCACCAAATTTTGTCCCATAATTTCTTCTGAGTGTAGAAATACCCCATATGTGGCTGTACAGTAAACTTAGCCACACAGCGAGACGCTAGTGGGATGGAGCTCTATTTTCCTCCAGGAGTGCAGATTTTGCTAGAATAGTTTGCAGACTCCATATGCAGAGCCTATAAGTACTAGAAAAGCAGGATCCCAGGGCCGGCGTCAGCACCCGGAGCACCCGGGCAAGTGCCGGGACCCTGAGCAGGCAGGGGGCCCACTCGCCGGGGACACTGACGCACTATAGTGCCGGCCCCCGCGAGTGGACCCCCGCCTGCTTCGGGCACCGGCACTTGCGATACTTACCTCTCCCAGTTCCAGCGCTGCAGCGTCTTCCATCCTCTGACTGTGACGTTCAGGTCAGAGGGCGCGATGACGTCACCAGTACGCGCCCTCTGCCTGAGCAGTCACAGCACAGAGAGCAGGAAGACGCCGACGGTGAGGAGTCCAGAGCAGAGCAGCGTCAAGCAATGAGAGGTGAGTATTTCATTTTTTTTTTATATTTGGAGCAATATATGGGGACCATAAGAAGGGGCCCATATATGGAGCATTAAATGGGGCTAATTATACAGGGAACATTATATGGGGCCAATTTAATGTGGATCATCTTATGGGGCCAATTCAGTATGGAGCAGTATATGGGGCCAATTACATATGGAGCAGTATATGGGGCCAATAATATATGAAGCATCTTATGGGTCTAATTATATATGGAGCATTTTATATGGCCAATTATATGGAGCATTATATGGGGCCCATTAAACATGGAGCATCTTATGGGGCCAATTATTTTAGTAGCATTATATGGGGCCCATTCTGTAAGGAGAATTATATGGGGCCCATTCTGTATGGAGCATCATATGGGGCCCATTCTGTATGGAGCAATATATGGGACTCAGTATACTGTATGGAGCCGATCATATACTGTATGGAGCATTATATGAGGTCCATTATATATGGAGCAATAGATGGGGCCCATCATATACTGTATGGATAATTATATGTGGCTTACTATACTGTATGGAGCATTATATGGGGTCAATTCCGTATGGAGCAATATATGCGGCTCATTGTGTATGGAGCACTCTGTGATGCCCATTATACTGTATGGAGCATTATATGAGGCTCATTATTCTGTTTGGAGCAATATATGGGGCTCATTATTCTGTATAGAGGACTATGTGGTGCCAATTATACTGTATGGAGCACTATATGGGGCCATTATACTGTATGGGGCAATATATGGGGCTCATTATTCTGTTTGGAGCAATATATGGGGCTCATTATTCTGTATAGAGGACTATACTGTTCGGTTTCTGAGCTAATGTAGAATGCACAATAGATATCACTCATGTAATGTAAGAAGTAAGTGAAATCTTTGGCATTGTACAATACCTATATTTCTCTGCCATATCCGTACATTATGAATTGTGGTATGTGTTAAAGGGGCCCACCGGGACTCTTTCGCCCAGGGCCCATGAAAACCTGGAGCCGGCCCTGCAGGATCCCCCTCTCAAGTGACCCCATTTTGGAAATTATACCCCTTTGGGAATTTATCTACAGGTGTAATGATGATTTGACCAGTGAATGTTGCTGAGTGAAAATTGCAAACTGCTATTGTAGTGCCTAGTACATTGTAGTCACCAGTATGTTATGCCTAGCTTATGCTTCTGAAGACATACATCCATAAATTAAGCGGGCTCTCATCACTGCAGAAATGGCAAACATGTGGATGCTAAAAGAGGTTTAGGCACACTGTTAGCCACAGAAAGGAGGGCACATTTGGAAGCGCAGAATTTGCTGAATTTCTTTTGAGAGGCGAGGAACCTTTTTGCTTTTTACAGAGCCTTTGTACTTCTAGCAACGTGGAAGCCCTCTATATTTACATTGACAGGTGACAGACCTGAGTGAGGACTTGTTTTTTTGTGGCTTGAGTTGAAGCTTTTGTTGTGAATATTTTACATAACATTTGGAATCACATTTATCCAGCGCTCTACGCTGAGCACTTACAATGGGATTTGCATCTAAATATCCTAGTGATGTGATCCATATGAAACCCCCGAAACTCTGTCTGGCCTCTGGGCAGCGGTTTTCTTCTTTTGAGAAGTGGACAAAACTGACGGACCGCACTTTTGTGCACTCCTAAAAGTACGGTCACCGCCAGATCACAGGTTAGATGGTGCCCACGGTGCCTCCATCTGCCTCATTATAAGGAATCTTCCACAGGGGGCTTCGTCTGAATCATATATTTAAGAGATTTACACATAAACACGCTCAGCTCATAGTGCAGGAGAAAGGTGAGCTGAGCCTTACTGCAATGTTTGAGAGGCAAAATGAAAAAAGTCAATATTAAATATACTTTTATTTTGTATATTTATTTATTCAGGACTCTTTACCAGGTGTGATACTCTAAACAAAAAGTCATGATATTTCTTATAAAAAATGTAGTGGTTCATTGTATTGTCCGCCAAAAAGCATCATTGCAGCAAAACATAAAATAGGTGAAATAGTTATAAAGAGATTGTCCATTTGTCAATGTCAAAGTTTGTTCCCCATCTTTCCTGGGATCCTCAATGGTAAATGGTGTCTGTCTCTGTCAAAAGCATGGTAGAAGTCCATCAAGAAGCATGTGGCTAAGGGCTCATACTCACTTGTGTGAAATACGGCCGAGTCTCGCATGTTAACACCCAGCTCTGCCGCCGGCACTTGGGCGCGCAGCATGCAGCTCCATGTATTGCTATACGGCCGCACGCTCCGCTCTGGAGTGCCGGCGGCAGAGCTGGGTTTTAACATGCGAGACTCGGCCGTATTTCACGCAAGTGAGTATGAGCCCAAACTCATAAATCAGCTGTCCATCTGATGTCTGTGTGAAGTGTGAGCGAAGTGTCCGAAGAGAGCCAAGAGAGCCTCCCTTCCTGTGGGTCATGTGTTTTATACGTCCCACAGAGCACATGTTCTCTGTATATGGTGTTAACTGCTACTCTGAGCTAAATATACTGGAATAATACATGTAATGTCAGCAAAAGGCAATATGCTCAATACAGAATTGTGTAATAAAAGTAAATCATTAACCAATAATTAATATTTACCAATCAACAGCAGATGAAGAATTGGTTTTATTTATTTATTTATTTTTACACCATTCCCGTATTGTATAAGTGATTAAACGAATTTAGAGTCATATACAAAAAAACCCTGTTTGGAAGTGAAGAACAGACAAATCGCGGCGCCCTAAGTGCGTAAACACAGTTTTATAAAGGGTGCACAATTTTTTGCACTCACCTGATAGAAGACTACAGTAATAATATGGCTGTAGATTGTGTATCCTCAAAAATCCCTCTGGCATGCTTTTCAATAGATAGGGCTTGTAGCTTGCCTCGGGTGAATCCAAGTGAAAGAGCCACATTCAGGCTCACATATCTCCTCTAGTTTAACTTTTCAAATAAAAAAAATATGAAATATCATCTTTGGATGTGAGTCCTGGGAAGCGCTGCCATTCATGGGCTGAATGTGCTTTTCTTGAATTTAGAGTCATGTGAGGTCTTGTTTTTTGCTGCATGAGTTGACGTTTTTATTGGTACCATTTTCAGACACATGATATTTTTTTGAGTGCTTTCTATTCTGATTTTTGAGAGTCAGAATGACCAAAAACCAGCAAGTCAGGAATTGTTTTTTTTTTTTTTAAATGCCTTTCCGTGTGTGAAGTTGATAAGGCAGCTTTAGTCTTTGATTCAGTACGATTACGGAGATGCCACTTTTATATCATTTTTTATGTTTAGATGCTTTTACGCAATGAAAACAATTTTATACAAAAAAAAATTATTGTTGCATGGCTTTATTCTGAGAACAATAACTTGATGGCTTGTTTGTGCTGGACAAGATGATGTTTTCAGAGATACCATTTTTATTTACATTCGTCTTTTTTATCTCGTTTTTTCCACTTTTTGTTCGGCAGTATGATGATAAAGCATAGTTTTTATTTATTTTTTAACACTATTCACTGAAGGGTTTTACTAATGGAACAGTTTTATAGAGCAGGTCGTTCCGGATGTGGCAACGCCAAATATGTGTACTTTTTTGATTATTTTTAGTTTTACATTAATAAATGTATTTATTGTAATAATATTTTTCTTTTTTTGTTTTTTATTTTGTGACTTTTTTTGAAAATTTTATTAACTTTTTTTTACTTTTTAACATTGTCCAAGGATGGAACATCAACTTTACAGTGACTGATCGCTGATACCTGGGTGACCCCGTGGCCTTATTTAAATCACGTTGTGCTGATGGAAGCACAGATGGAGCTCCCTCCTCAATACCCGGCGATGTCGCTGTCACTACGTTGACAGCGGCATCAGAAGGGTTAAATGCCCGCTAGCACAGATCGAGGGCATCATTGCAGGGTGTCATCTCCCACATATAGCTGACACCCACATTTGATCGCAGTTTTGTTCAAAAGTTTACATACCCCTGCAGAATTTTTGCTTTCTTGGACTTTTTTCAGAGAATATGAATGATAATACCAAAACTTTTTCTTCACTCATAGTTAGTAGTTGGGTGAAGCCATTTATTGTCAAACTACTGTATTTTTCTCTTTTTAAAGCATAATGACAACCCAAAGCATCCAAATGACCCTGATCAAAAGATAACATACCCCATTTCTTAATACCGTGTATTGCCCCCTTTAACATCAATGACAGCTTGAAATCTTTTGTGGTAGTTGTGGATGAGGTTCTTTATTTTCTCAGATGGTAAAGCTCCCCACTCTTCTTGACAAAAAGCCTCCAGTTCCTGTAAATTCCTGGGCTGTCTATCATGAACTGTGCAATTTAGATCTCTCCAGAGAGGCTCAGTGATATTGAGGTCAGGAGACGGAGATGGCCACTCCAGAACCTTCAATTTGTTCTGCTATAGCCAATGGCAGGTCAACTTGGCTTTGTGTTTTGGATCGTTGTCATGCTGAAACATCCAAGTAGTCCCAAGCGCAGCTTTACAGTAGGAATGGCGTTCCTTTCATCATAGGCCTTGTTGACTTCTCTCCAAATGTAACGTTTATGGGTGTGGCTAAAAAGTTAAATTTTGGTCTCATCACTCCAAATTACAGTGTCCCAGAAGTTTTGAGGCTTTGTGGCATTTGCGCAGTAATTTCTATCTTCTGGCGACTCGACCTTACAGTCCATTTTTCTTCAAGTGCCTCCTTATTGGGCATCTTGAAACAGCCACACCACCAGTTTTCAGAGAGTCCAGTATTTCAGCTGATGATGTTTGTAGGTTTTTCTTTGCATCTGGAACAATTTTCCTGGCAGTTGTGGATGAAATTTTTGTTGGTTTACCTGACAGTGGTTTTCTTTTTACAGAGCTTCTGTATCTGTTTTCCATTTGTTAATCACAGTTTGAACCCTGCTGACTGGCATTATCAATTCCTTGGATATATTTTTGTGTCCCTTTCCTGTTTTTGTCAGGACTCTGAACATTTTTAATTACCTTTTTGTACATTACTGCCCTTTTCCCAGATGGCGTCTTTGGTCTCATGTGCACTGTGTCTTCCTGCTATAAAACTCCACCCCAGCCTTCAGTCTGTGCTAGAGTATTCTTCCTTGCATCCAGCTCCTGACCTCTGGTGACTCCCTGGCTATATACCTGCTCCTGTGAACCTGTGGGGTTATCCTGCTACTCTGCTCTGAGTTCCTGCTGCATACACCAGTTCCAGTAATCCTCCTTCATCTGCTGCTCGTGTTTGCTTCCATCTGCATTTGCTGGACATGTAAGCTGTTTCTGCTGTGCAAGAACCTGAGACTATTACCCAGACCTCCCTGGTTGAGCTAAGATATTATTTGAACTGCCTTATACGCATATCTATCTGTGTTGTGGACTAAGCAAGGACTTATTCGTGTCAAGTATCCTCAAGAATAATTGTGCTTCATAGACTTTCTGCGTGATTGCATTTTCCTCTGAAGTTTCCTATAGACTGCTGAGCTGCATTTGATATTTGCACCAAGTGTTGTGGACTTGAGTTTCTCTCTGCACCTGTTTGAATCACCGTGTGATAATATAGACTTCACCACTTATAAAACTGTGTCCTGTAGTTGTCTTGTTCCACGCAAAGAGTCTCCTGAGTTATCCCCTATAATTATTACAGTTTTATACTGTTCAACTACCTTTTCCTGTAGATCCATTGACAATTCTTTTGCTTTCCCCATGACTCACAATCCATAAATGTCAGTGGCTGGTTGAAAGATGCAAGAGTCTGTCTGGATCTCAGAAACTCACTCAGCTTTTATGCACGTACACTGATTACAAGCACACAGGTCACAGGTGAGGATGTTACCTTTAGTAGCCAGTCAAACCCATTTGTGTCAACATGTTATCAGGTCAAAATCACCAGGGTATGTAAACTTTTGATCAGAGTCATTTGGATGTTTTGGGTTGTCATTATGATTTAAAAAGAGAAAACACAGTAGTTTGACAATAAATGATTTCACCCAACCACTATCCGTGAGTGGAGAAAAAGGTTTGGTGTAATCAGTCATATTTTCTGAAAAAAGGCCAAGAAAGCAAAAATTCTGCCGGGGTTTGTAAACTTTTGAGCACAACTGTATATGGCAATTTGCAGAAACACAGCATATATACGGCGCACGTTTGGGAAGGGGTTAAAAACATTTTATGTGCTGCTCTTATCTGGTGGTGTGGAAAAGTAGGGGCTAAACTAGGCGTTGTTCATTTTTGTCAGAGTAAGCCAGTCAGCATTTTCTGTTGACAAGTGAAAGCGCCTGTCTACTACAACCCCCCAGCGGCACTAAAAAAACACGCTCAGACAAGATGCTAGTGGCAGGGCCGCACAACACCTCAAAGGCATAGAGAGACGTACGTTTCGTGTCTATACCAGACACTTCCTCAGGGGGTGTGATGTAAGTGTGAATAGAAGGACCTTATATTGCCATGACAATGGGTCACAGGGTGTATCACATGGTTGTGATCACCCTATGAGAAGCGGCGCTGTCGGCGCGTGTGCAGTGCGTCCCCACAGGTCCTAGCATCCAGACAGAGCGTCAGGCTAAGATGCCCGACTGAATGCCGGAAGCGGGGGACAACAGCGCGCACGCGCACGGCCGCATATAAACAAAGGGGGGGTATCTGAACTTACAAGATGTGCCAGAATATCAAATCATATTGGTACACATAAAATCCATACATATTATCAATATAATAAGGTGGCATACAAATTCTGATATAAAGAGAGGACAGTATACTATATAAATATAATAAAATGATGGCACAATATATTTCTCCGCTTGTTTTTCAGTGATGGGTTGCACGGCAGAATGTTCATAATAGGGTCCAAAACAGAGACGAATAACCACATAAAAATATAACTAAAAATAAAGAGAATACATAGAAAGAGTTAAAACAATAATAATAAAACCACACACAAAAGAACCATCAATGGGTGAATATATGAGCATAAATCAGGAAAAGAGGAGAGACTAATTATTCATAGAAATGAAGCAAAGCTCAAAGACTCATTAAGGCCCTTGGGGGCCACAGTATCCAGCTTGACAATCCACTTTGCCTCTCTTTGGGCCAGGATTTTCTTGTAATTACCCTCTCTAATACCTAGATGAATTATGTCTATCCCCCTAATTTTCAACGTTTTGGCATCACAATTGTGATATGCCCTAAAGGGGTGGGGGATAGTTTTTAATTGGAGGGGGTCGACCACTGTCTTGGCCGCGCAAATGTCCCGCACGTGCTCACGTACGCGGATGCGTAATTCTCTGGAGGTCAAACCTATATATATTTTAGAACATCCGCAAGTAGCGTAGTATATAACATTACTGCTACTGCAGGATATTCGTTGTCTTATCTGAAATTGTTGTGACCCATCTGAAGATTGAAAAGAAGAGCAGCGCAGGACATTTGCAGAGGCAAGACAGTGGCCACAGGGAAAGCAGCCCGGAATAGGGCCCTTAGTACCAAAGGGATTAGCCATTTTAGGTACATAATGGCTATTAACAAGGAGATCATTCAAATTTTTAGATCTCCTTGATGTCATCAGTGGGAAGTCGCCAATGGCGGGACCCAGGGAGGACTCAGCCCCAAGAACGGCCCAATGTTTGGCTAGAATGTCTCTCATGTTATACCATTCGTGGTTAAATGTAGAGATAAAATGAATTTTCTGACAGTCACTGCCGGTTAATGTTTCCTTTTTACGTGGATATAACAAATCACCTCAGGGGGTCTTCCTTGCTCTATCGTATCCTTTCTTTATACACCTGTTACTGTACCCTCTATCTTGAAAGCGAGTTTTCAAGTCGAGGGCTTGTTTCTCAAATCGGTCATTGGTGGAGCAGATCCGCCTCATCCTCAGAAACTGTCCGACCGGGACAGCCCGAATAGTAGCAGGGTTATGTGATGAGTCGGCATGTATAAGAGAGTTTACTGATGTTGGCTTTCTGTAGACATCTGTCTGAACCGATCGATTAGTATCGATCAGTAGAGAGATGTCCAGAAAGTCAATAGTAGCCGAACTATATTTATAACTTCATTTAATATTAAGTGTATTGTTGTTCAAAGATGTCATATATTCCTCGAGCTGATCCACCGTCCCGTCCCACAACAACAGTACATCATCTATAAATCGTAGCCAGCACAGCACATGGGAGGCGGCCGGTGCCAAATAAAGATCTCTCCCAGGCTCCCAGGAAGAGATTAGCATACGAAGGCGCACAGGCCGTGCCCATGGCTGTGCCACGCCTCTGTAGATAGTAGTTGTCCTTAAATACGAAGAAGTTGTGGGTTAGGACAAAGTGCATCAGCTCGATGATCAAGTTGCACATCGAGCCGTCCAGGTCGGAGGTCCCGAGGAAAAGGCGGACCGCATCCAGACCGTGCTTATGATCAATACAGGTGTACAAGGACTCGACGTCCGCAGTGACTAGAAGAACATTATCGTCCACAAGGACGCCGTCAACCCGTGCCAGGACGTCCGTTGTGTCACGGATATATGATGGTAAGGACTCAACTAATGGTTTCAGGTAGAAGTCAATAAACTTACAGATTGGATCACAGAGACCCTCTATTCCGGACACAATGGGACGTCCGGGTGGGTTGATGGCGTCCTTGTGGACTTTCGGCAAAAGATAGAAGGTAGGTATTTTTGGTGATCTGACTGTTAAACCCTCAAGAACTTCCTTTGTAATTACGTCGTTTTCTAAAGCAGAAATTAATATACGTTGGAGTTCACACGAGAAGGAGGTAACAGGGTTATAAGATAATTTTGAATATGTCAGAGAATCTCTCAATTGGCGAAAGGCCTCACGTTCATATAGAGTGGTAGGCCAGACGACAATGTTCCCTCCCTTGTCCGCCCGTTTGAATACCACATCAGATAACGATTGTAATTCGACAATAGCCCGACGCTGTACAGCTGTTAAATTATCAAATCTGCGTCTTGTAGACAATTTCTTGAAATCCTCAGCAACAAGTTTAGTGAAAATTTCAATAGCTGGGCTAATGGACAAGGGAGGGAACCTTGTCGATCTGGGTAGAATAGCACGTGGAAACCTACCTTGACACGAAGAGGCCTGTTCATCAAGGAGGCTCTCTAGATTGTGAAGTACCTCCCTCTCGGTGTCATCCAACGGTTCGGTTGATTGATTTTTGTTGTGAAGTTTTCTTAATAGGAGCTTACGGGAAAATAAATGAAGATCTCTTAAGGCTGAAAAATAATCAAAGGAGTTAGTGGGGGAAAACGTCAGACCCTTTTCCAAAACCTGCAGTTGTATGTCAGAAAGAACGTGTGTTGACAAGTTAAGTACCTGAAGTCCTCCCCGGGTGCCGCCAGCGGCAGACCCCCCGCCAATGCCTTTGTTCTTATTTTTGGTAGATTGCCGTGTGATTATCCTCTTATTTGACAGGTCAGGAGGAAAAGAATTGTTTGGTTGAGAGGTTTGAGGTGGAATTTCCTCGTCATATGAAAAATTTGACTTAGTTGAGGCTGACCTTAATCTGGACCGCGAGTAGTTCCTTTGTTGTTGGCGAGAACGATCGTTCGGATTACGCCACCTATATACTTTACATGATATTTTATCTTGAACATCTCTCTTGAATTTTTTCAATCTACCAAAAATAAGAACAAAGGCATTTTCAGATAAGACAACGAATATCCTGCGGTAGCAGTAATGTTATATACTACGCTACTTGCGGATGTTCTAAAATATATATAGGTTTGACCTCCAGAGAATTACGCATCCGCGTACGTGAGCACGTGTGGGACATTTACGCGGCCAAGACAGTGGTCGACCCCCTCCAATTAAAAACTATCCCCCGCCCCTTTAGGGCATATCACAATTGTGATGCCAAAACGTTGAAAATTAGGGGGATAGACATTATTCATCTAGGTATTAGAGGGGGTAATTACAAGAAAATCCTGGCCCAAAGAGATCACTAATGATGGGTCACCCGCCATCATTTGGGGCTCATTACCACCTGAGTAGTGTTGTGCACTGGGCTTGGTAAGTTTTGCCCTTAATTTATGATACAGTCCCTTTACTCTGCGGATCTCCAGCTGGTCTTGATCTATGTTGATTTACTCTGACTTTTTTTTTTTTTTTTGCCTTACTTTTGGCTTTAAACCTTGCTATAGAGCTCCCGCTGCTTCTGTGGATCCCCGCATTGTTATACAATACTTGAGCTTTATTTATTGTGCCTTATTTTTGGCTCTACTTACCTAGCACATGGACAAGCATTCAAATGTAAATCAGATAGATGTACTACCTCTGAACTCCCATGTGCACCTCACTACTGTATGTACTTCCGTGTCCTTGTCCTGATTGACAATTTTATTATATGTGTTTTTCTTTGATTTTTTTGAAATAAATTTTGTACTTTCTTACTTATTTATTGGTTACTCCAGTTTTTCTCCTATTTATATAATTAGCACCCATGCACGCTGTTGGCTGGGACTTTTTTTCTGTCTATTTTTGTCATTATCCGTTTTTTTTCACTACATTCGTGTGTGCGTCCTACAGCCGTCGAGTGCTGGATGGTGACGAACATCACTGATTGGCCTCTGGTTATTTATTTTTTGTGAAAAAAGAATTGAGTAAAAAAAATGTAATTAGTTGTTAGGATTAGATTAGGGACAGTAAAGGCCCCGTCACACATAGCGAGATCGCTAGCGAGATCGCTGCTGAGTCACAAGTTTTGTGACGCAACAGCGACCTCAGTAGCGATCTCGCTATGTGTGACACGTACCAGCAACCAGGCCCCTGCTGCGAGATCGCTGGTCGTGTCGGAATGGCCTGGGCCGTTTTTTGATCGTTGAGGTCCCGCTGACATCGCTGAATCGGTGTGTGTGACACCGATCCAGCGATGTCTTCACTGGTAACCAGGGTAAACATCGGGTTACTAAGCGCAGGGCCGCGCTTAGTAACCCGATGTTTACCCTGGTTACCAGCGTAAATGTAAAAAAAACCAAACCGTACATACTCACCATCTGATGTCCGTCAGGTCCCCCGGCGTCCGCTTCCCACACTGACTGAGCGCCGCAAAGTGAAAGTGAAAGTACAGCACAGCGGTGACGTCACCGCTGCGCTCTGCTCTCACTGTACGGCCGGATCTCAGTCATAGCAGGAAGCAGACGGCAAGGGACCTGACGGACATCAGATGGTGAGTATGTACTGTTTGTTTTTTTTGGTAACCAGGGTAAACATCGGGTTACTAAGCGCGGCCCTGCGCTTAGTAACCCGATGTTTACCCTGGTTACCCGGGTGCTGCAGGGGGACTTCGGCATCGTTGAAGACAGTTTCAACGATGCCGAAGTCGTTCCCCTGATCGTTGGTCGCTGGAAAGAGCTGTCTGTGTGACAGCTCCCCAGCGACCACACAGCGACTTACCAACGATCACGGCCAGGTCGTATCGCTGGTCGTGATCGTTGGTAAATCGCTATGTGTGACGGGGCCTTAAGACTATACTGTAGTAATCGCCGTCTACTAAAGTATTTTTTATTGTATTGAGTTAGGGTTAATGTCAGATAGTAAAGAGTAAAAAAAAATAATTTAGATTAGGGACAGTAAAAATGTACCATAGTAATCTACTACAGTATTTTTTACTGAATTGAGTTAGGTTTAGTGTAACGCGGAAAAAAGAATAACATCCGTGCATCCTACAGTTGTCAAGCACTGATTGCTGATGCACATCAGTGTTTGGACTCAGGTTGTTTTTTTGTTTTTTTTTAGTGTGAAAAAAAGAATGAACATTTTTTTTTTAGAATAAGTTGATAGGATTAGATTTGGGACTGTAAAAATATACTGCTGAATCATCGTCAACTACAGTATTTTTTTACTGAATTGAGGTAGGGTTACTGCCAGCCCAGAAAAAAAGAATCACATCCATATGTGCGTCCAACATCCGTCGAGCACTGATCGCTGACGCATATCAGTGATCAGCTTCCAGTTGTTGCTTTTTTAATGTGAAAAGAAGAAGAAAAAAAAGTAGAATGGTTGATGGGATTAGATTAGGGATAGTAAAAATATATCGTAGTAATCGTCATCTACTGCAGTATTTTTTACTGAATTGAGTTAGGGTTAGTGTCAGATAGTTGCAGACGTACAGGAATTACTTTTTTATTGACTTCAGTTTACTAAGTGTACTGCAGCGAACCCAGCAAAGTTCAAAGCAAACTGTCTCTTTAATGTTCAAATAAAAAAACACAGCACACAATATCCTCAGGATCGCAGCCGGGAAACATATCCTCTGAATTACAGTCATTACACATGCCAGTCCACCTCTGACTTTTTGCCGTGGGTGACTGCACCGTCGTGTTAATGTTGTACTCACAGCATTACACAGTGTACAATATCCTCAGGATCTCAGCCGGGAACCATGTCCTCCAGTTAACAGTCACTAAACACGCCAGTCTACCTCTTGAGACCAGTTGCCGTGGGCAGGCTTTTTCAGCTGCCCTGGCTGTTTGGCTCTGCTGGCCTGTGTTACCTCACACATGTGGAGCTCTGCAGAGCCTTCTGCTCTGTACTCCTCCAAACACCAGACTGACACTGACTCTTACCCTGACACACCCAAACCCTATACTGCAGGGCTGTTAACTGGAAACTGTGGCCTTCAGCCACATGATAAACCTGGCCAGGAATAAAATGGACTGCACGACTACCATCCTGCAGTCTGTTTCAAAACGCAAAAGCCCAGAGTAGGTATTCCCTAAATCTGCCCTGGACACATAGCATGCCCGAACTAATACTCACTTTTTATTCCACATTGCAACTACAGCTACGACTGTGACTGAAATGCACTCCCATGGCCTCAATATGCCTCCATGCACATCTTGAAGGGAACACACAGCAACCCCTACATGTGACACCGGTCACAGCCTCGCATAACTTTGTATTTTATTTTACCAAATTTTCATTTTTTTTTTCTGTTTTAAATAAAAAAAAGTTTACACCATACTTTCACACACAAATCTGAATATAATTTCATACACACGAACACCGCATACGTGAAAAATGTTGTCCCATTTGTCCCAAACACGGCATTCAACAATGGAGGCATATGCTTCTGGCAGTGAGGGAAAGGATGCCACCTTCCTTGATTTTTCATCCTCCTCCTCAAGTGATGCTGAACTGCCATGCATATGCCCCAGAACAGAAAATGAAAGAGCACTTACCGTTACTGAACCTATGTGAACTTCACTCCCCCGAATATTTTGAGCCACTGATTTCTAATTTTGTGGTGCAATCAGGAATCAAATTTGACACCACCGACCTCACAGAAATAATCTATTTTTCTAAGAATTTTGGAAACCTCGTGTTGGCTCAGATAAATTTTTGTGCCCAGCAATTTTTGGCACAAAACCGCCCTTCATCATTTTTTAACTGGACCCCTGTAGACACAGTAGAAGTGATGATATTTTGGGACCTAGTCCTTCACATGCAGTTAGTGAAGAAGCCAGAGCTTTGTTAATGTTGGAGTATTGACATTTTCCATAACACTCCAGTATTTCTTATGGCTATGACCCTGCAACGATTTGAGGAAGTTCACAAATTTTTGCATTACAATGATAATTTACAATATCTACCCCGAGATGACCCAAACTTTGACTGACTTTTCAAAGTTCAGCCTATCATTGATCTTTTCAGCAACAGGTTTACTGAGGTGTATGTGTCCCCAAGGGACATTTGCATGGATGAGTCCCTAATCCATTTCAAGGGAAGGCTCAAGTTCCTGCAATACCTGCCCAGTAAGAAGACTAGGTACAGAACTAAGCTCTACAAACTGTATGAGAATACCTCAGGGTACACTCTCAAGTTTAGAGTTTATAAAGGGAAGGAAACCTGAATTGAACCCCCTTAATGCCCCACTGTCCTGTCCAGGGAGTGAGTGGAAAAATTGTGTTGAATTAGCAAAAATCTGTGGGAGTTGTTGGATCTACAAAAATAAGAGTCCTCCCTAAGACGCTAATTGGGCAGCTACTCAGAAAGGGTGAGAACAGAGCCCAATGTACCGACAACATGTTGGTGGTCAAGTACAGGGACAAGAGGAGTGTCCTTTTCTTGACCACTATACATTGTCATGGTAGCACCCCCACCACTGTACAAGCTGCCTCTACACATGTCACCAAACCATACTGTGTACTGGGGTACAACAAGAACATGGCGGGAGTTGCTCTCTCTGATCAATGCTTCCAGCTGGGAAATCTGTCAAACCACAAAGAAAGGAAGGTCACAAAAGAGGGGCCGACTGTGTTACAGAAGGGGGATACGCAAGGACAAAACTTATCAATACGACACCTTCCCTAACAAACCTGGCCCGTGTGTAAAAGAGTGCTTCAAACTGTATCACAAATCCATCGACTACTAAATTAATTTCTGACTTAAACAACTCACGTATGTCAACCAGACTTATACTACACAACTCACGTATGCCAACCTGATGTACACTACACAACTCATGTATGTCAACCTTATGCACTCGCTACACAATTTACGTATGCCACCACATTATAAAATTAACATAGCAAGACACACTGGATCATTTCCAATGTAGTCACTTGTGGGGGTGTCCACTGTTTCGGCACATTAGGGGCTTTCCAAACGCAACATGACTCCTGCAGACCATTCCATCAAAGTCTTCATTCCAAAACATCACTCTTTCCCTTCTCAGCTCTGCCATACGCCCAAACAGTAGTTTTCCTCCACATATGGGGTGTCAGCGTACTCAGGAGAAATTAATCTACAGATTTTAATGTCTGTTTTCTTCTGTTACCCTTGTGAAAATAAAAAAGTGGGGCTAACATAACATTTTTGTTAAAAAAAATATATTTTCTCTAGTCACCTTCCACGACGGCATATGGAGGTTGTCTCTTTGCCCTAATGGGGAACAGGAAACACAGAGGTTAAAAGGACCTCCCACCTCCCACTTGCCAGTGTCTTTCCTGTTCCCCATGGGACAGGGAGAGGTTTCCTCATGTGCTGTAGTGGCCGGTGGCTACGGTACCTTGCAGGCGCTGCCTGTTTAGCCGGGCAGCAGATGGTCGCCTCTGGCCTCCTCCTCATGCTGCTCCCGTCGTCCTGCTTGCAGGTCCTCGGGACCCCCTCCCGGCCTTCCCGCGCCCCCACGAGGGCAAAGCAGGCCGGGGTTCCCTGCCGGGCTCCTCCTGGAGCTGCCCGGCGTCCTCCTCCTCCATGTTGTCGGCTCGGCGTTCCGGAAGTGACGTCAGCGGCTCTCGCGCGTCACTTCCGGTTTCTTCATGCATTCAGAAGCCGGTACTTCCGGGTTTCGCCGGCCAGCGTGTCGGACCGCACAGCTCCCTCACCTGGATTCCGGAGGGGGAGGGGGATTAATCGCTGGAGCAGGTGCTTGGACGGCGTCCATAAAAGCCTGCTGAACCACCACTGAGGTAAGGCTATCTCCTTCAGTATGGAAGGTTCTTCATGCCCCGTATCTGCGGAGCCCAGCGCCACCCCTGCCTCTGTAAGTGTTCGCAGGGATGGGATCCGGGAGGAGTGTAGCAGGGGTTAGAAGTCCTCACCCCTCTCTCCCTTTATATATTTCAGGGAGAAAAACCTGCCCCTAAAGGTGCCTATAGAAAGAAGTGCCCTATCTGTTCCTCTAAATGTCCTCCTAACTGGGACAAGAAACTCTGTCAGTCATGTACGGACAAGATAATAAGAGCTGAGCAGCCATCACTATTGGATGAGATTCGCTCATTAGTAAAACAGGAGGTACAATCTTCTCTGGCAGCCTTTACACCTCCACCCCCACCTCCATCTCCGCAGCCACAACCTCATTCCCCGGCTAAAAAGAGGAAAATTCAGGTTGTGGAATCTGACTCTGATTCGGACCTCTCTCATGCCTCATCTGTTGGCTGGGAGGATCCAGTATCTCCTAAAGCTGAGGTCAGGAAATACCTCTTTTCCTCAGACTATATTGAGGATCTAGTCTCTGCTGTCCGTAATACCATGGGACTAGAAGAGGAACCTGTACCGCAGTCCATACAGGATCAGATGTTCGGTGGTCTTTCATCGGAGAAGAGAGTGGGCTTCCCAGTTCATGCCAATATCATCAGTATGATTAATCAGGAATGGGAACTACCTGAGAAACGTCTCAGTACCCCTTCAGAAATGAGGCACAGATTTCTGCTTGAGGATGACCTTAAATTAGATATTCCCAAGGTCGATGTGCAAGTGGCTAGAGTCGCCAAGAGAACTGCACTCCCCTTTGAGGATTCTTCTCAATTGAAGGATCCCATGGATAGGAAGATCGAAAGTCTCCTCAGAAAATCATGGGAAACTTCTGCAGCTGTCCTTAAGGCTAACGTCGCCTCCACCTGTGTGGCAAGAGCTCTCTCCTGCTGGCTTGAAAAATTAGAGAATCACATATCTCAAGGTACCTCAAGAGGCGAGATATTGGATTCCCTACCCATTTTGCATAAAGCTACAGGGTATTTGGCGGACGCTTCTCTGGAATCTGTAAGAGTCGCCGCCAGATCCCTCGTACTTTCCAACTCTGCCAGAAGAGCTCTCTGGCTTAAGCTCTGGAGTGGGGATATCACCTCTAAGTCTAAGCTCTGCACCATACCCTTCAAAGGAGACTACGTCTTTGGTCCTGCCCTAGACGATATTCTCGATAAAGCCACCGACAAAAGGAAGGCGCTCCCTGAGCAAAAACAGCCTAGGAAACGTTTTTTTCGTGGCCCACAACCTCAGTCCTCTCAAGCAAGAGGCAAAGGAAAAACCGGCAGGTGGAGCTACGCAAAGGGTAGGGGAAAGAATATCTTTGTCCCGCAAGAGCAGCAGCAGCAACAATCCCAGCAGGACAAACAATGACTCTGACCCGGTGGGGGGAAGACTCTCGAAATATGTGGTTCAGTGGGAGGATATTACCAGCTCCCACTGGGTTCTCAATGTCATCAGAGACGGCCTGTTAATAGAGTTAATTTCTCCCCCACCTCAGGGTCTAAAAGTCACTTCCCTTCCATCATCAAGGGATCGCAGTCTATTGTCCTTAGGTCTCAAAGACCTTATCAGATCAAATGTAATTTCCCCAGTCCCACAATCAGAGTGGGGAAAGGGACACTACTCCCGACTCTTCCTGGTTCCCAAACCTTCAGGAGACGTCCGGATTATTATAAACTTAAAGGGTCTGAACCAGCACGTGAAATATCGCAAGTTCAAGATGGAGTCCGTAAGATCTGCGATTCCTCTGATAGAACATCACTCTTTTATGGCTACCATCGATCTCAAGGATGCGTATTTCCACATCCCTATTCATCCGAGACACAGAAAATATCTCAGGTTTGCGATACAGGGGAATCATCGGGTGGAGCACTATCAGTTTGGAGTCCTTCCCTTCGGCATTTCATCAGCACCGAGGGTGTTCTCCAAGGTGATGGCCGAAGTAGTGTCATTTATCCGAAAGCAAGGTGTCTGTATAGTGCCCTATCTGGACGATCTTCTGATAGTTGCTTCCACCGAGATAACCCTGATAGCACATGTCTCTACCACCCTAGACATTCTGAGATCCCTAGGTTGGATTCCGAACCTACAAAAATCTCAGCTTCAACCTGCAAAAACCAGGAGATTTCTGGGAGTAATGCTGGACTCAGCAAGACAAATGTCCTTCCTCCCGGACGATCACAGGCTTCCCCTACTAACAAAAATCAGGAAGTTCAAAGAAATGAGATCCCCTACTCTGCGAGAGGGAATGTCGCTGTTGGGTTCCATGACAGCCTGCATACAGTCGGTGGCTTGGGCTCAAGCTCACTCAAAGACTCTGCAAACCCACATTCTACACAATTGGGATGGTCGACCTGGCACTCTTGCCAAGAGGATCCACACTCCGGGCAGAGTGAAAGCCTCTTTAACATGGTGGATGAAGCCCAGGAACCTTCTGAAAGGAGTATGCTGGATTCAGTCTCCTCTAACCACCATCAAAACAGATGCCAGCAAGAGAGGCTGGGGAGCCATAGTGAACCATGTCCCCTATCAGGGCCAGTGGAGCCAATCGATTTCCGAGAAATCATCAAATTTCAGGGAGCTCAAGGCTGTGGAAGAGACTCTACTAGCGGCAAGGCATCAGATTTCGGGTCAACATGTACAGATATACTCGGACAACATGACCAAGGTGGCCCATATCAGGCACCAGGGCAGTACAAGAACCCTCAGTCTAATAAAAATCTCCGCTCGAATCTTTTCTTGGGCCGAAAAGCACTTACTATCTCTGACGGCAATCCACCTCAAGGGAACTACAAATATTCAGGCAGACTACCTAAGCCGCCAGGAAATCATCCTGGCGAATGGAGCCTGGATCCTCAAACATTCAGCATGCTAGTTCACAGATGGGGTCATCCAGACGTCGACCTCTTTGCCTCTCACCAGAACGCAAAGGTCGAAACCTTTTTTTCCCTGAACCCGAGAGGCAATCCCAGGGGGTTGGATGCCTTAACCCAAGATTGGCCGTTTCTTCTAGCTTATGCTCTTCCGCCAATCCCCATCCTTGCCAAGGTTCTACGGAAGATACGCCTAGAAAGGACTCCAACTATCCTGATAGCTCCATTGTGGCCCAAAAGGCGTTGGTTCAACCTAATTACCCAACTACAAGTGGATGGACCAGTAATGTTACCGATAAAACACGATCTTCTTTCTCAGGGTCCCATTCTCCACCCAGACCCTCAGAAGTGGAGCTTGGCGGCGTGGTTGCTGAAACCCAGGTTTTAAGAGCTAAAAGACTATCAATTCCTGTCATAGCTACCCTACAAAAATCGAGAAAACCGGTGACCAACGCCATCTACAACAAGATCTGGAAAAAGTTTTCTTCATTCTGTCTGCCTAACCTTCCAGACCCCCTCAAGCCTAATATACCCATCATATTGGACTTTTTGCAAAAAGGCTTGGAAATAGGTCTCAGGCCCAGTACCCTCAAGGTCCAGGTCTCTGCACTTAGCTCGGTCTTTGATCAAGATTTAGCGAGTCATCGCTGGATTAAAAGGTTCATGACATCGGCTACTAGAATGAATCCTAGAAAACAGGTCATAGTTCCCCCATGGGATCTCAATATAGTTCTGCAGGGTCTGACAGGTCCACCCTTTGAACCACTATCATCTTGTTCTCCACAAAACCTAGCCTATAAAGCCGTGTTCTTGGTTGCCATTACTTCAGCCAGAAGGATTGGTGAATTACAGGCCTTGTCTACACGAGAACCTTATCTCCTGGTAAGAGATGATTCAATTGTGCTTCGTCTTGATCCGTCCTTTCTTCCGAAGGTTATCTCTGACTTCCACCGTTCTCAAGAGATTTTTCTACCAACCTTTTGCCACAATCCAACAAACTCGGAAGAAAGAAGATTCAACACCTTGGATGTTCGACGTATTCTTTTACAATACTTGGACCACACCAGTACATTCCGAATTGATCATAACCTGTTTGTCCATCTCTCAGGACAAAACAAAGGGAAAAAAGTAGCCAAAAGTACCATCGCTACATGGATCAAGAAGGCTATTACGGAAGCCTATCTCGCTCAAAACAAGTTACCTCCAGTAGGTATCAAAGCCCATTCAACAAGATCCACTTCGGTTTCCTGAGCAGAAAGAGCAGGCGCATCTCCGGAGCAGATTTGCAGGGCAGCAACGTGGTCTTCACTCCATACCTTCTCTAAACATTACAGACTAGATGTATTGTCCACAAGGACTTAGCCTTCGGCCGCAAAGTACTCCAGGTCGTTGTCCCTCCCTAGTGCCAAAATTAGTTGGTATTCCTCCATATGCCGTCGTGGAAGGTGACTAGAGAAAATAGAATTATTCTTACCGTTAATTCGGTTTCTAGGAACCTTCCACGACGGCACTAATTTCCCACCCGATATATATTCCTGGATTAGTTCTGGGATTTTAAAGGTAAACCAGTGCAATGGTCTCAGTTGTAAGTCACTGGCAAGTGGGAGGTGGGAGGTCCTTTTAACCTCTGTGTTTCCTGTTCCCCATTAGGGCAAAGAGACCACCTCCATATGCCGTCGTGGAAGGTTCCTAGAAACCGAATTAACGGTAAGAATAATTCTATTTTTTATATTTTCACAATGCAACGTTTTAATTTTCTGTGAAACACCTGCAGGTTCAAGGTACTCACCACACATCTAGATAAATTTCTTGGGGGAGTCTACTTTCCAAAATGACATCATTTGTGGGGAATTTTCACTGTTTAGGCACATTAGGAACTCTCCAAACACACCGTGGTGTCCGCTCTCGATTCCAGCCAATTTTGCGTTCAAAAAGTGAAATGGTGCTTCTTCCCTTCCGAGCACTGCCGTGCAACCAAACAGTAGTTTTCCCTCACATATGGGGTATCGGCGTACTCAGGAGAAATTGCACAACAATTTTTGGCATCCATTTCTCCTCTTACCCTTGTGAACATAAAATATTTGGGCTAAAATTTAATTTTTCAGGAACATTTTTTATTTTCTGCTTTATAAACTTCTGTGAAGCACCTGGGGGTTTCAGATGCTCAATACATATCTAGAGAAGTTCCTTGAGGGGTTTAGTTTTCCAAAATGGGGTCAATTGTCAGGGGTTTACACTCTTTAGGCACATCAGGAGCTTTCCAAACAAGACGTTGTGTCAGCTCTCCATTCCAGCCAATTTTGCATTCATAAAGTGAAACGGTGCTCCTTCCCTTCTGAGCCCTGCTGTGTGACCACATAGTGGTTTTCCTCCACATATGGGGTATCAGCGTACTCAAGAGAAATTGCACCATAGTTTTTGTTGTCCATTTTCTCCTGTTATCCTTGTGAAAATAAAAACAATTGGGTCTGAAGTAATATTTTTGTGAAAAAACTTAAATGTTCATTAATGCTTCCATTTTTCCTGTGAAGCACCTAAATGGTTAATAAACTTTTTGAATGTGGTTTTGAGCACCTTGAGGAGTGCAGTTTTTAGTATGGTGTTACTTTTGTTTATTTTCTGTCATGGGCCCCTCAAATGCATGTAGAAAAGCCGCAGAGACACCATCACGTGTTTCTCAACGCAAGCAATGAATAGCCAGGTCTTTCACCGGGAAGGAACAACCACGGCTTTTCTACATGCATTTGCATATTTCCCATAAGGGATGGGGGCAGTGTTGTGGATAACTGCTTTGAGAAACACGTGATGGTGTCTCCGCGGTGTTGGATGTTTTGATCTCCCCAAGGTCATTCATCCTTATGTTTATAGGCCCCTCTAGGGTTGAGCGACTTTTATTTTTATAGGATCGGGTCGGGTTTCACGAAACCCGACTTTCTCAAAAGTCGGGTCGAGTGAAATCGGCCGATCCTATAAAAAGGTCGGGGTCGGCCGAAACACGAAACCCAATGCAGTGCAATGGGATACTATGGTTCCCAGGGTCTGAAGGAGAGGAAACTCTCCTTCAGGCCCTGGGATCCATATTTAAGTGTAAAATAAAGAATTAAAATAAAAAATATTGATATGCTCACCTCTCCGACGCAACCTGGTAGTAATTGGCATCTTCCGTTCCTAAGAATGGCGCTTGAAAGACCTTTTCGATGACGTCACGGCTTGTGATTGGTCGCGGCGGCCCACGTGACCGCTGAGCGACCAATCACAACAAGCCGTGACGTAATTCTCAGGTCCTAAATTCCTCATTCTAGGAATTTAGGCCAAGAGAATTACGTCACGGCTTGTGATTGGTCGCTGTACGGTCACGTGGGCCGCCGCGACCAATCACAAGCCGTGACGTCATCGAAAGGTCCTTCACGCGCTCATTCTTAAGAAGGAAGGCTGCCGGAAAGAAGCCGAGGGTGAGTATATTCCTATTAGGTATATACTCACCCTCGGACGCACCCTGCTTCTTTCCGGCAGCCTTCCTTCTTAAGAATCAGCGCGTGAAGGACCTTTCGATGACGTCACGGCTTGTGATTGGTCGCGGCGGCCCACGTGACCGCTCAGCGACCAATCACAAGCCGTGACGTAATTCTCATGGCCTAAATTCCTAGAATGAGGAATTTAGGACCTGAGAATTACGTCACGGCTTGTTGTGATTGGTCGCTCAGCGGTCACGTGGGCCGCCGCGACCAATCACAAGCCGTGACGTCATCGAAAGGTCTTTCAAGCTCCATTCTTAGGAACGGAAGATGCCGGTTACCAGCGGCGATGTCCAGGCTGCGTCGGAGAGGTGAGTATATCAATATTTTTTATTTTAATTCTTTATTTTACACTTAAATGTGGATTCCGATACCGAGTTCCGATATCGCAAACATATCGGAACTCAGTATCGGAATTCCGATACCAGATTCAGAAGATCGCCGACCTCATGGCCGACGCCACACAGGGGTCGGGTCGGGTTTCATGAAACCCGACTTTGCCAAAAGTCGGCGACTTCTGAAAATGGCCGACCCGTTTCGCTCAACCCTAGGCCCCTCAAAGTCACTTCAGATGTGATATTGTCCCTAGAAAAAATGGTTTTGTTTGAAAAATGAGAAATCGCTGGTCAACTTTTAACCCTTATAACAAAAAAAAACAATTTCTCAAAAATTGTGCTGGTGATAAATGTTATTTATTAACTATTTTGTGTGACATATCCAGAGTCATTACCTCATAAAGTGACACTGATCAGAATTGTAAAATTTGGCCTGGTCATGAAGGTGAAAACAGGCTTGGGGGCTGTAGGGGTTAAAAACTTTTCCCACCTTGTGAAAAATACCTGGTCATCAGGGCCTGGGCACTGGGAGGGTGTCATGAAATTGGTCCTTGCCTTTGACAGTGTACCCCTACCTCTGCTGTAACTGGTGTGTGTGTTATGATCCAGTGACCGTGGAGCCACATGAGAGACTTTCTCAGGAGTAGGTGGTACCTGTACTGACCGCAAACCCTAAACTAACACCGCAACTAGAAGTAGCCGTGGGATGTACCTAACAAGTCCTAGACACCTCGACACAGCCGGAGGACTAAATACCCCTGTAGATGGAAATGGGAATTCTATCTTGCCTCAGATCAGAACCCCAAAGGATAGGCAGCCCCCCACAAATATTGACTGTGAGTATAAGAGGAAAGACACACGCAGGCAGAAAAACAGGATTTAGCAAAAGAGGCACTTCTAGCTAAATAGAAAAGGACAGGACAGAATTCTAAGCGGTCAGTATTAAAATCCTAAAAATATCCACAGCAGATAATACGAATATTCTACATCTAACTAAAGACATAGAAAGTATCTCTGCATCTCCTGATAATCCAGCATGACTGAAAAATCCAAACAAAGTCTAAGCTGGACAAAAACACAATGAATTGCACTGAATTACAAAGCGGACAGAGACAAAAAAACAGACACTTATCTTAGCTGAATTGGCAGCAGGGCATGAGGAGCCAGAGAGAGATGCAATCCCTCCAAGTACAATGGCCAACTGGCAAAGACTCATGGATCCTGCAAACCTAAATACCTAGTAGAGCTGCAATAAGCAGAAACACCTGCCCTGGATTACAACCCCAAGACAACTGCACTACCACCAACAACCACCGGAGGGAGCCCAAGAGCAGAATTCACAACATGTGTGTCTCCCTCACCTCTCTTCCATGTTTGGACAAGGAAGCTTGCCCCTTGTCGCTAACGTTGTCTGATGGGAATTTTTAAACATATTTTCCACAATGGCCTTCTGGAATAGCACCATATTAGTAGACCTCTCTGCCTCAGAATGGAGAAATGCATGGTTCTCCTTGTAGCGTGGGTCTAGCAGGGTAAACACGTAGTACTCTTTTTTTGGCCAAGATGAATATAACGCCAGGGTCACAGGAAAGGCAGTAGTACATAAAGACGGCCAAATGCGTCAAGTTCCCTACAGCCAACACTTTCCTGTCTGGGAACTGGGAACTTTCCTTTTTCATTCCAAGGCCTGTGATGGAGACAGTTGAAAGTTAGGCCGGTACAAGGATTTGGTAGTGACTGATGATGGTTCATCAGAATGTGCAAGGACATGTGCAGGACAGGAGGCATCTGTGTCAATGTCATGGACAGGGGATTGGCAAGCACCTAGCACAGGGGAAGAGACAATGGTGTCACTTGCTAGCACCAATCATGGACCCAGGCGTTTGGTGAAATTTGGAGAAATTTGTGTGTATTGGTGCTCTGAGAAACAGTTGCCCACCTTCTCCCACTGGTCACTCCACTGCCTCTTCATGCCTGTTTCGGTGCTGCCGATCTCTCCTGCTCGGCACTGCTAGCCTCACACTGTATTCCAGCTTCCCAGGTTGGGTCAGTGACTTTGTCATTTACCACCTCTTCTTTCACTGGTCTTCCTGAATTGGTGACTTAACAACAACCCGACTTATCAGCAACTGTGTCTCATCATCATCTACGTCCTTAGACAGTATTTGCCTTTCCTCACCATCTTCTTGTGACCATGGCTGCTATAAGTTTTGTGCATTACTAAACAGCATATCCTCCTGTCCCTCTTGGACCATGCAGGGTAAGAAGCCACAATCAAGAAATAATGATGTAAAGGGATCCTCAGAGTGTCCTAGTCTGGGATCACTGGTCTGTTATTCCACGTGATGGGAGGAAGGAGGATCAGGGTGAGGATTAAGTGATCCAGACTCATGGGTGAGGAGACTGGAGCCTTTGGAAGACTTGGTGGTGCTGGCAAGCATGCTGGAAACATTATCTGCTATCCAATCAACCAGTTTTTCGCACTGGTGTGGCTTTAGAAGTGGTGTCCTGTGCCTCCCTGCAAAATAGGTCAAGAAGTTATGTGACGTGGATGGGCCTGTTGCTTTTGCTTCAGCAACAGGTGCAGTCGCACCTGCCCCATGTCCACTCCGTCTGCGTGCACCATCATCAACACTTCCGCTTCCCCAATCCTTACATCATGCTTTACGCATTTTATAATTGTTAGGTGTCTGGAAACCAAGTTTCTTTGATTAATTGTAACTGAAATTGTTTCATTAAAAATAATAACCAAATAAATTGTAAAATTTCAAACCACCGTAATTTCACAGAAAGCATGTTATATTGTATGGATAACAATACAGTCAATTTTTTCACCCCCCCCCTAAAGAGAATGTGGTCACCTGCAGAAACTATATATTTAGCAACAGACTGCAACGCCCTAAGCCCTTCCTTTTGTTTTTGTGTTGTTTCAATACACACAAAAGAACTAGATGTGTATAACAAAACGTGTAATTGCAATAATTTTCTGGGAGAAATACTTAATTTTCTAGAACCATTTCAAGGATGCCAACATTTTCTGCCATGACTGTATAAGAAAAGCTATTGTTATGAGTAGTCAAGACATATGAAATCGACAATATATTATGAATAACACATTTTCATTTTGATAAAACATGCTCATTTTTATTTGTTTTTTTAATATATTATTATTATTTATTAAAGTAAAGCAAGATGCTGAAAAAAGACAAGAGATTCAAATGGAACAAAATCTTGAATTGGCTAAATGCAAAAAACAGGTATTGTTATCTTTGCAAATTTTGTAGTAAAAATATAAGTAATTACATTTTCTACAAACTAAAATGCATTCATGAAAAAACACCTGACAAAATGCCTTGTATTGCTGGGGTCCTGCGTTTAAATCCTATCAAGTATATCATCTGCAAGGAGTTTGTATGTTATCCACCTGTTTTTGTTGGTTTCGTCCAGGTACTCTGGTTTATCCCACATTCAAAACACACAATGTGCGCGATGTAAGGATTCACAGGTTTACAGTCACAAAGAGTGACTGGAGAACTGTAGCTAAGGCCTGACAACCCCTTTATGTGTTTGGCCACACCATAGTACACCAAGCGCCTTTATTTGGTTTGATCAGTCATTCTGTGCTGACAGAGTCCCTTTAGGGTATGTGCACATGTAGAATGGACCTCTGCGGATTTTTCCGCAGCGGATTTTAGAAATCCGCAGGTAAAAGGCACTGCGTTTTACCTGCGGATTTACCTCGGTTTTTATGCAGATTTTGTGCGTATTCCACTGCGGTTTTACACCTGCGGATTCCTATTGTGGGGCAGGTGTAAACCGCTGCGGAATCCTCACAAAGAATTGACATGCTGCAGAATGCAAACCGCAGCATGGGCACAGCGTTTTCTGTTTTCCATAGGTTTACATTGTACTGTAAACTCATGGGAATCTGCTGCGGACCCGCAGCTGCAGATCCGCTGCGGATCCGCAGCAAAATCCGCAACGTGTGCACATTTCATTCTTCATTAATCATTTAACCTCATGTTTGTCAGTGCAATAATCAGTGTAATCAGTGGCGTAACTACAAAGTTATGGGCCCCGATGCAAACTTTCAAATGGGGCCCCCCCCACGCCAAAATATTTTCCTCCCAAATTCATATTTTCGCTATTCATTTTGCACACTATAGCTTTATTGCAAAGTTGTATAGTGTGACCTCAGTTGAATAACTATCCGGTGCCCCATCCTGGGATATATTTGTCCCCTGTACTACCATTGTTATGTAATGTATAAAAAAAATAAACCATTATACTCATCAGGGGCTAACATAGAAGTCATGGGGATCCATATAAGAAGTATAATGCACCCCCATAGTCCTCCTTATAGTATAATACACTCCCCATAGTCCTCCTTATAGTATAATACACTCCCCATAGTCCTCCATATAGTATTGTACACTCCTCAGTCCTCCATATAGTATAATACACTCCTCATAGTGCTCCATATAGCATAACACACTCCTCATAGTGCTCCATATAGTATAATACACTGCTCAGTCCTCCATATAGTATAATACACTGCTCAGTCCTCCATATAGTATAATACACTGCTCATAGTGCTCCATATAGTATAATGCACCCCTCATAGTCCTACATACAGTATAATACACTCCTCAGTCCTCCATTTAGTATTATACACTCCACATAGTCCTCCATATATTAAAATACACTGCTCAGTCCTCCATATAGTATAATACACTCCTCATAGTGCTCCAAATAGTATAATGCACCGCCATCGTCATCCATGTCGCACAATTCACTTCCCACAGTATAATGCACCCCATAGTTCTTCAGATAGTATAATATATTCCCCATAGTCCTCGATTCAGTATAATGCAGCCCACACAGTATAATGCAGCCACCCCAGAGTATAATGCAGCCACCCCACAGAGTATAATGCAGCCACCCCACAGAGTATACTGCAGCCCTGCCATACAATTCAATGTAACCCCCATAGAATATTGTGCAGCCCCCTGTTATGACCCCAATGGCAGAGGGTCTCAGAAATAACTACCAAGTCTGCAAACACCAAAAACCAGCTCATAGGGCAGTGGTAACTGGGCTGACCATATATCTAATCCTAGCACCACAGATAGAAGTAGCCGGGGAACGTGCCTACGTTGGTTCTAGACGTCTCGCGCCAGCCGGAGAACTAACTAACCCTAGAAGGGAAAAGAAAGACCTTTCTTGCCTCCAGAGAAAAGACCCCAAAAGTTGGATACAAGCCCCCAACAAATAATAACGGTGAGGTAAGAGGAAAAGACAAACATAAGAATGAGCTAGGTATTTAGCAAAGAGAGGCCCACTAGCTAATAGCAGAATATAGTAAGATGACTTATATGGTCAGCAAAAACCCTATTAAAATATCCACGCTGGATATTCAAGAACCCCCGAACCGTCTAACGGCCGGGGGGAGAACACCAGCCCCCTAGAGCTTCCAGCAAGGTCAGAAATCACATTTAGTACAAGCTGGACAAAAATAGGAGCAAAGCAAATAACCCAAAAAACAAAGAAGCTGAACTTAGCTTAATTATGCAGGAACCAGGACCAGCAGACAGGAGCAAACAGAAGGATCTGATTACAACGATGCCAGGCACTGGACTAAGGATCCAGGAAGTTAATATAGCAACACCCCTGGACTAACGGCCCAGGTGAGTGCCAAACTGAGAAAGACAATCCCAGAGTCATATCACTAGTGACCACAAGAGGGAGCCAAAAAGTCTAATTCACAACAGCCCCCCACATAGTATAATGCAGCCCCGCCATACAGGGGCAGTGAGAAAGACATGAGCAAATGGTGACGAGGAGGCAGGGGAGAGGGCACAAGGGGGCTAGGGGAGACAGGCACAAGGGTAACATAAGGGGGCTAGGGAGCAAGGAAGACAGGCACAAGGGGACACATGGGGGCTAGGAGGCAGGGGAGAAGGTTACAAGGGGACTAGTGGGCAAGGGAGACTGACACAAGGGGCACACGGGGACAAGTGAGCAAGGGAGACTGACACAAGGGGCACACGGGGACTAGTGGACAAGGGAGACTGATACAAGGGGACTAGTGGGCAATGGAGACTGACACAAGGGGACACGTGGGGACAAGGGATACAAGCACAAGGGGACACACAGGGACAAGTGGGAAAGGGAGACTGACACAAGCACAAGGGGACAAAGGAGACTGACACAAGCACAAGGGGACAAAGGAGACAGGCACATGGGGACACACAGGGACTAATGGGCAAGGGAGACTGGCACATGGGGACAAGGGACATAAGCATAAGGGGACAAGGGAGACAGGCTCAAGGGGACACACGGGCCCCTGACCTGCCAGAGCCGGACCGTGGTAGTTACGCCCCTGCCTCTCTCACACACACACACACACACACACACACACACTACAGATATCACACACACACACACACACACTACAAATATCACACACACACATACTACAGATATCACACACACACTACAGATATCACACACACACTACAGATATCACACACAAACACACACATACTACAGATATCACACACACACACACACACACACACATACTACAGATATCACACACACACACTACAGATATGAGACACACACACACCAGATACCAGCTCATATACACATCTCACACTCTCCTCTCTTGTACAGGGGAGGCTGATATAAACCTGCAGCTCCTCAGCTTCTCCTGCTTACAGCAGCTCTGTCCCGCACCTCCCCCTGCTCTCGTCTTCTGTCCCGGGGCTGCAGAGCAGGAGAAGCTGTCTCACCGTGCTGACTGGAGCTGCTTCCTATCTCTCAAATACCCCGGCTGCCCCCTCCCCCTAGATACGCCTCGGACTGTTGCCGTGCAGGAGGAATCGCCTGCACTGCAACATGGTGTTGGGTGCCTCTTACTCAGAGGTGTATCTAGCCTTTCCTGCACCCGGGGCAAAGGATCAGTTTGGCGCCCCCCCCCCCAAACCTCCCCCCCCCACAAAACCTCCACCATTTGAACCTTAACTCTATTGAAACTGTATGTCCAAGCCAAAGTACATTCCTGAATCTCCATAATGTTAAAATAGACACCAATAAAAATAAAATTAATTGAGACATCAGTAGGTTAAGTGTTTTTGAATATCCATATTGAATCAGGAGCCCCATATAATGCTCCATACAGTTCATGATGGGCCCATAAGATGCTCCATATTAAAATATGCCCCATAAAATGTTGCATAAAGGTTAATAATGGCCCCATAAGATGCTCCATAGACACATTTGCCCAATATAATGCTGCAGAAACGTTGATTATGGCCCCATAAGATGCTCCATATGGACACTTGCCCCATATAGTGCTGCACAAATGTTATGGCCCCATAGATGCTCCATACAGACTGTAGGGATTCACTCGCTCAGATGCGTAGGAGGAAACAGGAGGCACATTCTCTTTAAAAGTTCACAGGTTTATTTGCTCCATAAACCAGCAAGGCAGCAACAAAAAAGTCAAAACAGTCTGTACATCAGGCCTGACGGCACACAGGCTGTGCAATGTCCAGCACTCAGGCTCTATCTGAAGCCACAGACACAGAAGGGCTTCTTCCTCTCAATACACAGACTCCTGTCTGTAGTGTTCCGCCTGGACACGTGGAAATCTGTCCACCCTGACAGACTTCCAAACACTTACACCCATGTGCCAAACACACCTCCATTATGTAGCCTGAAACCACACCCAGGTACCTGTCACATGATTAGACATGTGGTTCTGACATCACCACAGGTCCTGAAACAAACAAAGATAGGCATGGTTATGCCCCTTACCCAGGGGTGAGGTATATGGGTAGCCAGACCCTCCCATCTCTCATAGCTACCCGTAACGCGGACCAAAATATACTTAAACACTTCCTTATTGCTTTATGTGCATTACAGAAAACACTCCGGGTTACATCACAGCGACAAGCCTTCTCTGTGATACATACCTCCCGTCGACTATACAACTTTTAGCCACGCTACAAGACACTTGCCCCATTATAGTGCTGCACAAATGTTATGGCCCCCATATAGTGCTGCACAAACGTTATTTCCCCCATATAGTGCTGCACAAATGTTATTTCCCCCATATAGTGCTGCACAAACGTTATGGCCCCCATATAGTGCTGCACAAACATTATGGCCCCCATATAGTGCTGCACAAACATTATGGCCCCCATATAATGCTGCACAAACATTATGGCCCCATACAAACACTTGCCCCATATGCTGTTGCTGCGATTAAAAGAAAAAGATCACATACTCACCTCTCCGTCGCTCCGGCCCCCGGCACTTTCAATATTCACCGCTCCTCGTTCCATTCGCTGCTCCATTTTCCGCCTCCTCTGCACTAACTACGTCATCGCGCCCTCTGACCTCAGCGTCACTGCAGAAGACGGAGTGGCGGCTGGAACGAGGAGCAGGTGAATATCGCGCAGTGCAGCGCTCCCCTCCCCGTTATACTCACCTGCTCCTGGCGCGGTGCAGTCCCTGCTTCCCCGGCGCTGCTGCTTCTTCCTGTACTGAGCCGCATATTCATTACGGTAATGAGCGGTACCATGTGACCGCTCAGTACAGGAAGAAGCCAGGGCGCCGGGCAGCCAGGGACCTGCAGGGACCACGCCTGGAGTAGGTGAGTATAATTAGACAGCCCCCGCTCCCTGGCCCTGCCAACCCCCTCCTTGGACCGCCGCATCATCAGGCGGCCCGCTGGCACCCCCCTGTCGGCTGCGCCCGGGGCACATGCCCCGGCTGCCCCCCCCCGGATATGCCACTGCTCTGACCTGCCGGGCCCCTGACCCGCCGGGCCCGGTCGCAGTGGCGACCGCGGTAGTTACGCCCCTGAGTGTAGTGTCTGCTTGGAGTGAAGTTGCATTTGTGTCGCCTCATTCTCTAAGGCTCCATTGACGCTGTAGCTGTAAACCCACAACAGCCCTGTACAGCTTCAGGTTTTCCATTGTCTCCCTACACAATAACCTAAAGGGAGTCTGTCAGCACAGAGCAACTGTTCAAACCAAGTCCAGGCACTTAGTACTCCATGGCCCGGCCAATCATTTGACTACACCTTCCCACCTACTTGATTTCCATCTCTCTTCATCCTTCTCAGGTCCAAGTATTCAATCTCCCTTCTCTGAAGCCAGAGTAGTCAATCAAAGAAGAGAGGGGGTGGAGATTGAGGGAAAACAAGCAGGTGGGAAAGTGTATTTAAATGATAGGCTTAGTTCTTGGTTCTGAAAGAGTCCCTTTAAATGGAAAACTGTCAAGTTCCCTTTAATCTTGGAGGAAAGCAACTGTTTCACCTGCAAGGCCGTGCTTCTGGTCAAAACACCCTGCTTTGCAGTTTTGCAGGTGAAACAGTTGTTTTCTCGCAAGATAAAGTGATGTTACCTTTATGCGCTTTTAGTGTGTTTCCACAGCGATATCATTCTAAAAATGCATGTAATCCACACATTACTGTATCAATAATGTTTTGTCAAATCCAAATACCAGGTATTATAAAAAAACAAAGCAGCTTAACTTAAAATATGATATTCCAAGCACAACTCTGATCAGTCTGACGGGTGTAAGGCAGGAGAGAAAGCTACAAGGGTCTGCATATCACTAAGGGTATGTGCACACGTTGCGGATTTCCTGCAGTATTTTTTGCCTTGCAGAAACGCTGCAGATCCGCAAGTGATTTACAGTACAATGTAAATCAATAGGAACAAAAAAATGCTGTGCTAATGGTGCAGAAAATTCCGTGCGGAAACGCTGCGGATTAAAAAAAGTAGCATGTCACTACTGCAGCGTTTTTGTACCCATTCCATTATAGAAATCCGCAGGGGTAAAAAATGCAGTAAATCCGCACAAACTCCGCAGCAAATCCGCACAAAAAACGCGTCAAATCCGCTGCCAAGAGATGCAGAATCCGCACAAAATTTCCTGAGGCTAATCCGCAACGTGTGCACATAGCCTAAAGCTGCACAGATGCTGCAGGTCCTGACTAGGTGGCGGAGTTTTAAGCTCATGTGTTCAGTCACATGCTTAGATGGAACGTCAAAATGTGGAAGAGTATATGCACCGTGCACAGCAGAGGTGTGTGTGTTGCAATGGAGCCGTGTTTGTGTTGATGTAGAACTTTTAGTCTGTGTATGTAGTGGAGCTGTGTGTGTAGCAGAGCTGTGTATTTGTGTATGTAGTAGAGCTGTATGTGTATATACAGCAAAGCTGTGCGGAGCAGAACTGCAATTGTATGTAGCAGAGTTGTGGGTATGTACAAATACAACAGAACTGAGTGTGCTTGTACTGTGCATGCAGCAGTGTTGTTTGTGTGCACTGCAGAAGGTGTACACAATGTGCATGCTGTAAAGCTACTTAAGTATAGTACACATGCTGCTGAGAAAAACTAACGAGATCTGTTACATTCCAAAAATGTGCTGTATCGTTTTTATTTAAAAATGAAGAACACACGTCCCCAACCCCTGAAAATACATGTATCTTTGATCACTCAACCAGGGAACAGCATGTATTTGTAATCCACAAGTTTTCCACTGGGAACTCCCATCACAGTTTCTGCTGTTGATTAAACTGTACTTTTCAGACAGCTGTAATGTAGAAGATTACAGTTCCCCTTCCCTAATATATAGTCTCTTAGCCTATTTAGCAGGCTGTAGAAAGGAGGACAATCTCACACCACCCCCCGCAGGTAGAAATTATACTGACTCTAGCTGTCTGTGATTCTGTGCTAATGCATCATGTGATTACTAACAGAGCATAGGCGGTAAGATAGCAGTGAAATTTGAAATTCAAGGCAATGATGAGAAGCAAAAGGGGCTGAACTGAATTGAAGTTCAAACCATAGTAGACGATCAGGTTAAGTACCCGTATGTAGTGATATGTTGCCACTATGTAAATAAAATGCTATGTGCAAAAAGAAAAAAAAGAGCATGAACCGCACATCCCAAAATCATACGTTGATCTAAAGCCGCTAGGCAAAAATTTAAATACTGAACATGAGGTTTTCAGTTTAACATTCTGATCAGACTGTATGAAGCCCACTGCCCCTTCACGGCAAACCTCGTAGTGGGTCCTAACGCCCTAACGGAGCGGAGCCGTGCGGCGACCACCGCCGCAGCGGCCATGCACCAGCAGGGCGGACGGCCTGTTGCCCCACAGCACCCATGCTGCGAGACTGAGTCCCCAAGACTCCAGACCGCGCCGCCCCACCAGCACAAAGCCACAACAACAATGGCCGCCACACAGCACCAGCACCAAAATGAAGGGAGCATTTAAACTCACCTTCCTCCAGCTCTTCAGTGAGAGCCAAAATGGGCTAGACCCCTTACTTTGCAGTCTCCTGCTAATTAAAATCACCTGAGCCAAATGGGAGGAGTGCTGGTCCAAAAAAAGAGACTAGTACATGCTATGTGCAAAAAGAAAAAAAAGAGCATGAACCGCACATCCCAAAATCATACGTTGATCTAAAGCCGCTAGGCAAAAATTTAAATACTGAACATGAGGTTTTCAGTTTAACATTCTGATCAGACTGTATGAAGCCCACTGCCCACTTTGGTGCTGGTGCTGTGTGGCGGCCATTGTTGCTGTGGCTTTGTGCTGGTGGGGCGCCGCGGTCTGGAGTCATGGGGGCTCAGTCTCGCAGCATGGGTGCTGTGGGGCAACAGGCCGCCGTCCGCCCTGCTGGTGCATGGCCGCTGCGGCGGTGGTCGCCGCACGGCTCCGCTCCGTTAGGGCGTTAGGACCCACTACGAGGTTTGCCGTGAAGGGGCAGTGGGCTTCATACAGTCTGATCAGAATGTTAAACTGAAAACCTCATGTTCAGTATTTAAATTTTTGCCTAGCGGCTTTAGATCAACGTATGATTTTGGGATGTGCGGTTCATGCTCTCTCTTTTTTTTCTTTTTGCACAAAGCATGTAAATAAAATGATATTGTTAGTGATGCAAAACATTTTTCGTCAGAGTGCTTCTTTGTTTTTTCAATATATAGCATGTGCCACATGGGGGTAAGTTTCTCTGCAGATGTCACTCAATAAGTATTAACAGACTTGGTAGTAATTTCTAAATATTTTAATAATGCTTTTATTCTACTAGATACTGGAACTGACAAAGGACAGAGAGAACAGTGAAGACAAGATAACAAATTTGAAGTTTCAGTTGAATGAATCCTGTAATAGAATTAAAGCGCTAAATGAAATTTCAGGTAGAACTGTCTATTTACTATTCATAGTTAGTCATAGCAACAATGTCCCACATGTATACAAAAATTAGTCATTCTATATCTGTCTTTACTATTTGTGGCAGGTTTATTTTGAATTTATTTAGTACAAATTGATGTAATATTACCTGACATTTTTAAATTGTTAGCCCTTTTTTAATTAGAGATGGTGTGTTTCTTTTTTAGTTTTATTTTTTTATTCCAACCTGCTAGTATTTAGCAGATGTGATAAATTTCATTAAATATGAGCAATGACTTCATGAACCGCTTCCTACGCATCCCCTACTCAACTTTTGATTATCCAATTCTGTGGAGCAGGTGTGCTCGCCACTGTTCGATACGCTATCGAGCATCGTGATGCTCGGGTACCCTCATTACTCGATTGAGTATAGTGGATGCTTGAGTCCCAGCCCAGCATGTTTCTCAGTTTGCCTGCCATACACAGTAGTGCCGTAGTCATATTGGCTACTGACATTACTGTGATTGGCCATTGCGTCATTGGGCAGTTCAGGGAGAGTTGTTCTAGCAGGGAGAGCTGAGCTTAGATTAGAGCAGGCTTATAGGAAGAGTTTAGTTGCTATTGCAGTACTTGTTTATCCAAACAACTTTATTAACATTTTCAACCAAAACAAGACATAGAGAGAGAAAGGTAAACACAAATGCAATGACATGAAACATTCATGAATCATAAAAGTAAAAATAGAATAAAATAAACAACAAAACAATAAATACAGTAAATTCATATGGAAATATTTCCAGCCAGCGAGACCATTTTTTCAAAAAGGAAGGAAAGCAGCCATTCAGTAACGACAATTTTTGTTCATAGGATTTATGCAAAGCCAGTTTGTCAATAATTTCTTGTGAAGAAGGTACTTTAGAAGATTTCGAAAAAAAAAGCAATAGCATTCTTAGAAACTAAAAGCAGATGTATAACAAGTTTCCCAAAAAGGTGGAGTCAATTGATCTGCATTCAACGAGAGCAGGGCCAACTGAGGAGACAGAGAAAAATCCGAACGTTTTAATATAATAGAAGTAAGAGAAGATATTTCATCCCAAAAAGGTCTAATACATGGACAAAACCAAAACAAATGGGAAAGGCTACCATAATGTCCACAATCCCTCCAGCAGAGAGGGGAATTGGAAGGATTAATAAATGCTAAGCGAGACGGTGAATAATACCACCTAGAGATAAGCTTAAAATAAGACTCATGAAAAGCCATGGACATGGTGGCAGAGTAAGTCAAGGACATGGCCAGTTCCCAATCATCTAGAGCTACACAAAGATTCAAAGTAGATTCCCGTTTGCTCATGTATGGGGATTTTATAATTTTGGGGGTGCTACGCCAAATGACCTGACCTCCACAGTCACCAGACAGACCTGAACCCAATCGAGATGGTTTGGGGTGAGCTGGACCACAGAGTGAAGGCAAAAGGGCCAATATATGCTAAGCATCTCTGGGAACTCCTTCAAGATTGTTGGAAGACCATTCCCTGTGACTACCTCTTGAAGCTCATCAAGAGAATGCCAAGAGTGTGCAAAGCAGTCATCAAAGCAAGAGGTGGCTACTTTGAAGAACCTAGAATATAAGACATAATTTCAGTTGTTTCACACTTTTTTGTTAAGTGTTTAACTCCACATGTGTTAATTCATAGTTTTGATGCCTTCAGTGTGAATGTACAATTTTCATAGTCATGAAAATACAGAAAAATCTTTAAATGAGAAGGTGTGTCCAAACTTTTGGTCTGTACTGTACGTGCCCAATGAGTATTTCAGTGGTTCTTTGCAGAATCTCTCCCCTCCAGGTCTCAGGAATATGATTTGTTACAGCTGGTAAAAGGCTTCAGCCTGAGACCTTAGCCCCTTACCAGATGGTGGAGAGAGTGGTGGTTGACCGGCTAGTGTGAACTATGCCAGCCGCTATTCAGCATTGGGTGGTCCAAGGGGATCCCGGCACCCTAGACCAGGTGGTCAGGCTGATTGAGTGGTATACAGCCACCCAGGATTTTATACGGGACTCTGCTCTACTATGGTTATCAAGAAAGGTCCCCGACCCTCTGCTGGGGCCAACCAGGAACAAGCCCGTACTGAGGGGGTACACCGAAGTGAGCTTGACAAGAGACCCGGTTCCCCTAAACCAGCCCCAAGGTCTAGTCGTGCCGCAGCTATTTAGTGTTGGTGGTGCCAGGGGCCAGCACTTGTAGCTGCCAACGGCTCCCTTAAACTGCTGGTATACTCGCCGTATGTCGATGTAGGCACAGGCTGTTTTCACCTCGGAGCCGTTCGTCCCAGCGGGTGAGCCACATCTGTGAATGTTGTGTGTCAATGAATGCCAGGCCGATGCCCTACTGGACTCAGAGAGCCTAGTGACATTAGTGCATTAATTTCGGGCTTAGAACCCACTGAGAAAAATGTGGGTGTTGTATGCATTCATTGTGATCTCCGCGAGTACCTGACAGTGGAGGTCTCATTTGTTAAGCCCTGTGGGGAAATTAAACATGTGGTGGCGGTAGTGAAGATCCTTCCTAATGGGGCTGTCCTGGGAAGGTATTTGCCCCTTTTCTGGTCTCTATGGAAAAATAAAATTAAACCTCCGAGGGTAAATGTTATTCCGGGCGCGGAACTCGAAGATCCCGATTCAGGGATACCTGCCATAGGGGTCGCAACCTAGGGACAGAGTGTAACCTCTGTAGATTTCCCCTAGAGGTATTGGCAGGAGAGGTCGGGGAGACACAGTTGATGGCCGAACTGGAAGTTTCCCTTGGTACGTTTGGGATGGCTCAGCTCCAGGATCCCACTCTGACCCGGGCATGGAAAAGAATAATTGAGGTAAATGGGGTGGCTCAGCAACCGGGTGCAGAATCGGTGTTCCCACGTATGGCGATCAATCAGAAGTTACTATACAGGGTTGATAAAATCCGGGATGAGGTGGTAGAACAACTGGTAGTACCCCCAATCCTACCGTCAAGTGGTGCTCGAAATGGCTCACACCCATATGCTGGGAGGGCACTTAGGGCCAAAAAGATGCAGGAGTGCATATTGCGGCATCTTTTTTGACCTGGGGTCTATGCTGAGGTGCAGAGGTTCTGCAAAGCATGTCCTGCCAGCTAACCTTGCCCACCACAAACTACCGGAGTCCGTTGGTACCTCTACCTATTATAGAGGTACCTTTCGAATGGATTGCGATGGATCTGGTAGGACCGATAGTAAAAGAGCAGGTGGCTCGGCAAGAATCAGCCTGTGTGAAGTAACATGGAGCCAAGCGAAGCCAAAAGACCTGGCACCCCTCAGTGTGACACAGCGGTTCAGTCGCCCACGGAAACAAGTCTCGGATACGGATTGTCTTGCCGCCCCGGCGGTGATCTAGAGGATACCATATGTCTTCCAGTTGTGAGTTTCTTTGGACATTAAAAGACATTTGCTTTGAACTTTTATGTGGTCCCTGCCTATCTGTTGGACTGCACCAACCCCTCTGCACTACAGGGATCACCTGGAGGAGGAATTTTGTGCTGATCAGACATCTCTGGGCCCCTGCTAATGGCACCCACAATCTATCCAAACAGAATCTGTGTTCTATGTAACGCTCCTTCCCATTCGATCCCTGCAGTGTGCTAAAACAATAGTGTACAATCCAATGCAAAAAAAGGTGGACAGGCACATCCAATAATAAAAAAGATCTTCAAGATTTTTTTCAAATACATATCTTTAAAAATCCATACAAAGATGATGTGGTACAGGAACCACTCTGATGCGTTTCTGGGGTTTATCATCCTCTATGACAAAGGACGCAGTAGGCACCAGAGACACGTCAGAGCAGTTCCTGTACCACATCACCCTTGTATGAATTTTTAAAGATATGTATTTGGAATAAAGCTTGAAGATTTTTGTCATTATTGGATGTGCCTTTCCACCTCTTTTTGCATTGGATATTTCTGGATGGTGAGCAGCATTGGAACGGCAATCTGGAAAATAAAGAAAGGTGTTACAATGGAAGTTTTCTCTTCCATTTTAATAATATATAATCACACACGAGATACTGCCACGTTCAGTAAAAATTGCATAACAAATCATGGAGTCCATTTTCTCCTTTTACCCCTTGTGAAAATGATAAATTTGGTGCGAAAACAGTATTTCAGTGGAAAAAGTGTATTTTTTTTTTTTACATCTAAATATTATAAAGTTTTGTGAATCTCCTGTGGCACCGCTGAGGGGCCATTCGCCACAGAGGCACTGCACCTCATCCAGAGGTATGGTACTCCACTCTCGGGTAAGGAGGGGGCACTACCCAGGATCCGCACACTAGCATCCAACACCACTCCAGGCCAGGGGATCTGGGCGGACCCTATTTAGGGAGGGCCCCATCTCATGCTGGAGGGGGAACTAGGTAGAGGTGTGGGCGGAGTGACAGTTGGGAGTGTACACTCCCTGACACAAGTTATGTCACTTATCCATGTTATGTAAATAAAAGCTTATAACCTGACGTTAAATTCATCCATTGAATTCAACCCTCTGAAATGTGGTTTAGGTTAAGAAAATAAATTGGCATCAATGCAGAAATATTGATCAGTTAATGGACACAGAATGGTCAGATTTTTGCAAGACAAAAGTTTTGTCGCCCACAGAAAGTAATGTGATATTCAAGCAAATAATTAACTTAACCCATTTCTGCCATTGGACGTACTATTCCGTCCATGTGGGGTGGGCCCTACTTCCCAAGGACGGAATAGTACGTCCAGCGCGATCAGCCGCGCTCACGGGGGGAGCGCGGTCGATCGCGGCCGGGTGTCAGCTGACTATCGCAGCTGACATCCGGCACTATGTGCCAGGAGTGGTCACGGACCGCCCCCGGCACATTAACCCCCGGCACACTGCGATCAAACATGATCGCAGTGTTCCGGCGGTATAGAGAAGCATCGCGCAGGGAGGGGGCTCCCTGCGTGCTTCCCTGAAATGATCGGTACAAGGCGATGTGCTCACCTTGTACCGAGCGTCTCCTCCCTGCAAGCCCCGGATCCAAAATGGCCACGGGGCTGCATCCGGGTCCTGCAGGGAGGTGGCTTCACAGCGACTGCTCAGAGCAGGCGCCGGGAAGCCTCCAGTGGTGCACGTCAGATCGCTGATCTGAAACCGTGCACAGCAAAGTGTCAGATCAGCAATCTGTCACTTTACTGTGATGCCCCCCCCCCCCCAGGGCAAAGTAAAAAAGTAAAAAAAAATTTTTTACATGTGTGTAAAAAAAAAACAAAAAAAAAAAACTCCTAAATAATAATAACAATAAAAAAATATTGTTCCAATAAATACATTCCTTTATCTAAATAAAAAAAAGTACGCATATTTAGTATCGCCACGTCCGTAACGACCCGACCTATAAAACTGTCCCACTAGTTAACCCCTTCAGTCAACACCGTGAAAAAAAAAAAAAACGAGGCAAAAAACAACGCTTTATTATCATACCGCCGAACAAAAAGTGGAATAGCACGCGATCAAAAAGACGGAAATAAATAACCATGGTACCTCTGAAAACGTCATCTTGTCCCGCAATAAATTAGCTGCGATACAGCATCATCAGCCAAAAAATAAAAAAGTTATAGTCCTCAGAATAAAGCGATGCAAAAATAATAGTTTTTTCTATAAAATACTTTTTATTGTATAAAAGCGCCAAAACATAAAAAAAGATATAAATGAGGTATCGCTGTAATCGTACTGACCCGAAGAATAAAACTGCTTTATCCATTTTACTAAACGCGGAATGGTATAAACGCCCCCCCAAAAGAAATTCATGAATAGCTGTTCTTTTGTCATTCTGCCTCACAAAAATCGGAATAAAAAGCGATCAAAAAATGTCACGTGCCCGAAAATGTTACCAATAAAAATGTCAACTCGTCCCACAAAAAACAAGACCTCACATGACTCTGTGGACAAAAATATGGAAAAATTATAGCTCTCAAAATGTGGTAACGCAAAAAACATTTTTTGCAATAAAAAGCGTCTTTTAGTGTGTGACAGCTGCCAATCAAAAATCCGCTATAAATAGCAAATCAAACACCCCTTCATCACCCCCTTAGTTAGGGAAAAATTAAAAAAATGTATTTCCATTTTCCCATTAGGGTTAGTGTTATGACCCCAATGGCAGAGGGTCTCAGAAATAACTACCAAGTCTGCAAACACAAAAAAACAGCTCATAGGGCAGTGGTAACTGGGCTGACCATATATCTAATCCTAGCACCACAGATAAAAGTAGCCGGGGAACGTGCCTACGTTGGTTCTAGACGTCTCGCGCCAGCCGGAGAACTAACTAACCCTAGAAGGGAAAAGAAAGACCTTTCTTGCCTCCAGAGAAAAGACCCCAAAAGTTGGATACAAGCCCCCAACAAATAATAACGGTGAGGTAAGAGGAAAAGACAAACATAAGAATGAGCTAGGTATTTAGCAAAGAGAGGCCCACTAGCTAATAGCAGAATATAGTAAGATGACTTATATGGTCAGCAAAAACCCTATTAAAATATCCACGCTGGATATTCAAGAACCCCCGAACCGTCTAACGGCTGGGGGGAGAACACCAGCCCCCTAGAGCTTCCAGCAAGGTCAGAAATCACATTTAGTACAAGCTGGACAAAAATAGGAGCAAAGCAAATAACCCAAAAAACAAAGAAGCAGAACTTAGCTTAATTATGCAGGAACCAGGACCAGCAGACAGGAGCAAACAGAAGGATCTGATTACAACGATGCCAGGCACTGGACTAAGGATCCAGGAAGTTAATATAGCAACACCCCTGGACTAACGGCCCAGGTGAGTGCCAAACTGAGAAAGACAATCCCAGAGTCATATCACTAGTGACCACAAGAGGGAGCCAAAAAGTCTAATTCACAACAGTACCCCCCCCTTAAGGAGGGGTCACCGAACCCTCACCAAGACCACCAGGGCGATCAGGATGAGCAGCGTGAAAGGCACGAACTAAATCGGCCGCATGCACATCAGAGGCAACCACCCAGGAATTATCCTCCTGACCATAGCCCTTCCACTTGACCAGATACTGAAGCCTCTGCCTGGAGAGACGAGAATCCAAGATCTTCTCCACCACATACTCCAACTCGCCCTCAACCAACACCGGAGCAGGAGGCTCAACAGAAGGAACCACAGGTACAACGTACCGCCGCAACAAAGACCTATGGAACACGTTGTGAATGGCAAACGACACCGGAAGATCCAAGCGAAAGGACACAGGATTAAGGATTTCCAATATCTTGTAAGGACCGATGAAGCGAGGCTTAAATTTAGGAGAGGAGACCTTCATAGGAACAAATCGAGAAGACAGCCATACCAAATCCCCAACACGAAGTCGGGGACCCACACCGCGGCGGCGGTTGGCAAAACGCTGAGCCTTCTCCTGTGACAACTTCAAGTTGTCCACCACATGATTCCAGATCTGCTGCAACCTATCCACCACAGAATCTACCCCAGGACAGTCAGAAGACTCCACATGTCCCGAGGAAAAACGAGGATGGAAACCAGAGTTGCAGAAAAATGGCGAAACCAATGTAGCGGAACTAGCCCGATTATTAAGGGCAAATTCAGCCAACGGCAAGAAGGTCACCCAATCATCCTGATCCGCAGAAACAAAACACCTCAAATAAGCCTCCAGAGTCTGATTAGTTCGCTCCGTTTGTCCATTAGTCTGAGGATGAAAGGCAGACGAAAACGACAAATCAATGCCCATCCTAGCACAAAAGGATCGCCAGAACCTGGAAACAAACTGGGATCCTCTGTCAGACACAATATTCTCAGGAATGCCGTGTAAACGAACCACATTCTGAAAGAACACAGGAACCAGATCGGAAGAGGAAGGCAGCTTAGGCAAAGGTACCAAATGGACCATCTTAGAAAAGCGATCACATACCACCCAGATGACAGACATGCCCTGAGACACCGGGAGATCTGAAATGAAATCCATGGAAATGTGTGTCCAAGGCCTCTTCGGGACAGGCAAGGGCAAGAGCAACCCGCTGGCACGAGAACAGCAAGGCTTAGCTCGAGCACAAGTCCCACAGGACTGCACAAACGACCGCACATCCTGTGACAAGGAAGGCCACCAAAAGGACCTAGCCACCAGATCTCTGGTGCCAAAAATTCCCGGATGCCCTGCCAACACCGAGGAATGAACCTCGGAAATGACTCTGCTGGTCCACTTATCAGGAACAAACAGTCTGTCAGGTGGACAAGAGTCAGGTCTACCAGCCTGAAATCTCTGCAACACACGTCGCAAATCAGGAGAAATGGCTGACAAGATAACTCCCTCTTTAAGAATACCAACTGGTTCTGCGACTCCAGGAGAGTCAGGCACAAAGCTCCTTGAAAGAGCATCAGCCTTCACATTCTTTGAACCTGGTAAATACGAGACCACAAAGTCAAAACGGGAGAAAAACAATGACCAGCGGGCCTGTCTAGGATTCAGGCGTTTAGCAGACTCGAGATACATCAAATTTTTGTGATCAGTCAAGACCACCACACGATGCTTAGCACCCTCGAGCCAATGACGCCACTCCTCAAATGCCCACTTCATGGCCAACAACTCCCGATTGCCAACATCATAATTCCGCTCAGCAGGCGAAAATTTTCTAGAGAAAAAGGCACAAGGTCTCATCACAGAGCAACCAGGGCCTCTCTGTGACAAAACGGCCCCTGCCCCAATCTCAGAAGCATCCACTTCAACCTGAAAGGGAAGTGAGACATCAGGCTGGCACAAAACAGGCGCCAAAGTAAACCGGCGCTTCAACTCCTGGAAAGCCTCCATGGCTGCAGGAGCCCAGTTAGCAACATCAGAACCTTTCTTGGTCATATCCGTCAAAGGTTTAACAATGCTAGAAAAATTAGCAATAAAACGACGGTAGAAGTTAGCAAAACCCAAGAACTTCTGAAGACTCTTAACTGACGTGGGCTGAGTCCAATCATGAATAGCTCGGACCTTGACTGGGTCCATCTCCACCGCAGAAGGGGAAAAAATAAACCCCAAAAAGGGAACTTTCTGTACTCCAAAGAGACACTTTGAGCCCTTAACAAACAAAGCATTCTCACGCAAAACCTGAAACACCATCCTGACCTGCTCTACATGCGAGTCCCAGTCATCAGAAAAAAACAGAATACCATCCAGATAAACGATCATAAATTTATCCAGATACTTCCGGAAAATATCATGCATAAAGGACTGAAACACTGAAGGAGCATTAGAGAGCCCAAAAGGCATCACCAAGTACTCAAAATGACCTTCGGGCGTATTAAACGCGGTTTTCCATTCATCTCCTCGCTTAATGCGCACAAGGTTGTACGCACCACGAAGATCTATCTTGGTGAACCACTTGGCACCTTTAATTCGGGCAAACAAGTCAGACAACAGAGGCAAAGGATACTGAAATTTAACAGTGATTTTATTCAAAAGCCGATAGTCAATACAAGGTCTCAAAGATCCGTCCTTCTTGGCCACAAAAAAGAATCCCGCACCAAGAGGGGAAGAAGATGGACGGATATGCCCCTTCTCCAGGGATTCCTTGATATACGAACGCATTGCGGTATGCTCAGGTACAGACAGATTAAATAGTCTTCCCTTAGGAAATTTGCTACCTGGAATCAAATCTATGGCACAGTCACAGTCCCTATGAGGAGGCAGCGCACTGGACCTGGACTCGCTGAACACATCCTGATAATCAGACAAATACTCAGGTACATCCGAAGGAGTAGAGGAAGCAATAGACACCGGCGGGGAATCACCATGAATACCCTGACAGCCCCAACTTGACACAGACATTGCCTTCCAATCCAAGACTGGATTATGAGTCTGCAACCATGGCAACCCCAAAACGACCAAATCATGCATTTTATGCAGAACAAGAAAACGAATCACCTCCCGATGTTCAGGAGTCATGCACATGGTTACCTGTGTCCAAAACTGCGGTTTATTTTCCGCCAATGGCGTAGCGTCAATACCCCTCAGAGGGATCGGATTTACCAACGGCTCAAGAACAAAACCACAGCGCTTGGCGAATGACAGATCCATAAGACTCAGGGCAGCACCTGAATCCACAAACGCCATAACAGGGTAAGAGGACAATGAGCAAATTAAAGTCACAGACAAAATAAATTTAGGTTGCAAATTACCAATGGCAACAGGACTAACAACCCTTGTTAGGCGTTTAGAGCATGCTGATATAACATGTGTAGAATCACCACAGTAAAAACACAACCCATTCTGACGTCTATGATTTTTCCGCTCATTTCTGGTCTGAATTCTATCACATTACATCAAATCAGGTGCTTGTTCAGACAACACCACCAGAGGATTAGCGGTTTTGCGCTCCCGCAAACGCCGGTCAATTTGAATAGCCAGCGCCATGGAATCATTCAGACTTGTAGGAATGGGGAAACCCACCATCACATTCTTAATGGCTTCAGAAAGGCCATTTCTGAAATTTGCGGCCAGAGCACACTCATTTCACTGAGTGAGCACGGACCATTTCCGAAATTTTTGGCAATACACTTCAGCTTCATCCTGGCCCTGAGAAATAGCCAGCAAGGCTTTTTCTGCCTGAACCTCAAGATTGGGTTCCTCGTAAAGCAATCCGAGCGCCAGAAAAAACGCATCAATATTTGCCAATGCCGGATCTCCTGGCGCTAGCGAGAAAGCCCAATCCTGAGGGTCGCCCCGTAAAAAAGAGATAACAATTTTAACTTGCTGAGCTGAGTCTCCAGATGAACGGGGTCTCAGAGATAGAAACAATTTACAATTATTCCTGAAATTCCTAAACTTAAATCGGTCTCCAGAAAACAGTTCAGGAATAGGCATTTTAGGTTCAGACATAGGACTCCTGGTAACAAAATCTTGTATGCCTTGCACACGAGCAGCAAGCTGGTCCACATTTGTAATCAAGGTCTGGACATTCATGTCTGCAGCAAGCACAAGCCACTCAGAGGTAAAGGGGAGGAAGAGAGGAAAAAAAAAAAAAACTCAGAATTTCCTTTCTTATTATCCCACTTCTGCAATGCATTAAACATTCAATGTCGGCCTGGCATACTGTTATGACCCCAATGGCAGAGGGTCTCAGAATTAACTACCAAGTCTGCAAACACAAAAAAACAGCTCATAGGGCAGTGGTAACTGGGCTGACCATATATCTAATCCTAGCACCACAGATAGAAGTAGCCGGGGAACGTGCCTACGTTGGTTCTAGACGTCTCGCGCCAGCCGGAGTACTAACTAACCCTAGAAGGGAAAAGAAAGACCTTTCTTGCCTCCAGAGAAAAGACCCCAAAAGTTGGATACAAGCCCCCAACAAATAATAACGGTGAGGTAAGAGGAAAAGACAAACATAAGAATGAGCTAGGTATTTAGCAAAGAGAGGCCCACTAGCTAATAGCAGAATATAGTAAGATGACTTATATGGTCAGCAAAAACCCTATTAAAATATCCACGCTGGATATTCAAGAACCCCCGAACCGTCTAATGGCCGGGGGGAGAACACCAGCCCCCTAGAGCTTCCAGCAAGGTCAGAAATCACAATTAGTACAAGCTGGACAAAAATAGGAGCAAAGCAAATAACCCAAAAAACAAAGAAGCAGAACTTAGCTTAATTATGCAGGAACCAGGACCAGCAGACAGGAGCAAACAGAAGGATCTGATTACAACGATGCCAGGCACTGGACTAAGGATCCAGGAAGTTAATATAGCAACACCCCTGGACTAACGGCCCAGGTGAGTGCCAAACTGAGAAAGACAATCCCAGAGTCATATCACTAGTGACCACAAGAGGGAGCCAAAAAGTCTAATTCACAACAGGTTAGGGCTAGGGTTAGGGTTAGGGCTAGGGTTAGGGCTAGGGTTAGCGCTATGGTTACGGTTAGGTCCAGGGTTAGGGTTAGGTCTAGGGTTAGGGCAAGGGTTAGGGCTAAGGTTAGGGTTAGGGCTAGGGTTAGGGTTGGGGCTAGGGTTAGGGCTACGGTTAGGGTTGGGGCTAAAGTTAGGGTTGGGGCTAAAGTTAGGGTTAGGGTTTGGATTACATTTATAGTTGGGAATAGGGTTGGGATTAGGGTTAGGGGTTTGGTTAGGGTTACCGTTGAGATTAGGGTTAGGGGTGTGTTTGGATTAGGGTTTCAGTTATAATTGAGGGTTCCAAGTTCTCACAACACATCTAGATAAGTTCCTTAGGGTGTCTAGTTTCCAATATGGGGTCACTTGTGGGGGGTTTCTACGGTTTAGGAACATTAGGGACTCTGCAAACGCAATGTGACGCCTGCAGACCATTCCATCTAAGTCTGCATTCCAAATGGCGCTCCTTCCCTTCCGAGCTCTCCCATGCGCCCAAACGGTGGTTCCCCCCCACATATGGGGTATCAGCGTACTCAGGACAAATTGGACAACAATTTTGGGTCCAATTTCTCCTGTTACCCTTGGGAAAATAAAAAACTAGGGGCTAAAAAATAATTTTTGTGGGAAAAAAAAAGAATTTTTATTTTCACGGCTCTGCGTTATAAACTGTAGTGAAACACTTGGGCATTCAAAGCTCTCACAACACATCTAGATGAGTTCCTTAGGGGGTCTACTTTCCAAAATGGTGTCACTTGTGGGGTGTTTCAATGTTTAGGCACATCAGGGGCTCTCCAAAGGCAACATGGCGTCCCATCTCAATTCCAGTCAATTTTGCATTGAAAAGTCAAATGGCGCTTCTTTGCTTCCGAGCTCTGCCATGCGCCCAAACAGTGGTTTACCCCCACATATGGAGTATCAGCGTACTCAGGACAAATTGTACAACAACTTTTGGGGTCCATTTTCTCCTGTTACTCTTGGTAAAATAAAACAAATTGGACCTGAAGTAAATTTTTTGTGTAAAAAAGTTAAATGTTCATTTTTATTTAAACATTCCAAAAATTCCTGTGAAACACCTGAAGGGTTAATAAACTTCTTAAAAGTGGTTTTGAGCACCTTGAGGGGTGCAGTTTTTAGAATGGTGTCACACTTGGGTATTTTCTATCATATAGACCCCTCAAAATGACTTCAAATGAGGTGTGGTCCCTAAAAGAAAAATGGTGTTGTAAAAATGAGAAATTGCTGGTCAATTTTAACCCTTATAACTCCCTAACAAAAAAAAATTTGGGTTCCAAAATTGTGCTGATGTAAAGTAGACATGTGGGAAATGTTACTTATTAAGTATTTTGTGTGACATATCTCTGTGATTTAATTGTATAAAAATTCAAAGTTGGAAAATTGCGAAATTTTCAAAATTTTTGCCAAATTTCCATTTTTTTCACAAATAAACGCAGGTAATATCAAAGAAATTTTACCACTATCATGAAGTACAATATCTCAGGAGAAAACAAAGTCAGAATCACCAGGATACATTGAAGCGTTCCAGAGTTACAAAGTGACAGTTGTCAGAATTGTAAAAATTGGCCCGGTCATTAACGTGCAAACCACCCTTGGGGGTAAAGGGGTTAAAATAAAAATATATGTTGCATAACATTGGTGAATGAAGTTGTGGTGCTATTAGAGTCATATTTAATATTTTGTGTGACTTCCATGAGCTTGAAGGACTGCATCCATGCGGTTCAACAATGATTCATACAATTTATGAATGAAGTCATCAGGAATAGCAAAGAATACAGTCTTACATGCCTCCCAGAGTTCATCTAGATTCTTTGGTTTTGTCTTCCAAGCTTCCCCTTTCATCCTACCCCAAACATGCTCAATGATGTTTATGTCTGGTGACTGGGCTGGCCAGTCCTTGATCACCTTGATCTTTTTTTGCCTGGAGGAACTTTGTTGTAGAGATGGATGTATGAGATGGAGCACCATCCTGCTGCAGAATTTGACCCCTTTTATAATTTGGAAAATAAGAGGTAGCTAATACTTCTTGATATTTTAGGCTAATGATATTGCCTTCCACCTTGCAAATGTTTCGCACACCCACATACTGAATGTAACCCCAGACCATGATTTTTCCGCCACCAAATGCAACTATTTTCTGGGTGCATTTTGGGTCCATACGGGCTCCAGTAGGTCTCCTGAAGTATTTGCGGCGGCTGTGGTGTAATTCTACTGAAGATTCATCAGATAAATCCACCTTCTGCCACTTTTCTATCGTCCATCTGTTTAGCAGGCTGTGGGACTTTGCAAATGCCACACGGTTTTTTATTTGCCTTTTGTTTAGTGCTGGCTTCTGGGCACTGATTCGACCATGGAGGCCATTTCGAGACAGAATCCTACAAACTGTTCTAGTTGACACAGGGACTTGAGGTGACCAGGCCTGTTGGAGCTCTGCTGCAGTGGAAGAGGGGCTTGCTTTGGATTTTTCTAACGTTGCTCCTGAGCAGTTGTCTTGTGGTTTTTTTTTAATTCTTTGTACTTGACGCTGAGACACATTAAAGGTGCCAGCCACCTCTGCAGTGAATCTGGTCTTCAGCCTCTTGATAATCCAGGCTTTGGTCGTGGGGTGGATTTTTGGCATGTTGTCAGAGCTCAAGTTGCATTTCAAGTGAAGGTCTGGGGTGCTGGGTTTCTTTTTATACACACACTAATTAACCAATCATTTACTGAGCACAGGTGAGGATGTAAACTAGGATTGGGTGCATTATATGACCAGGCGACAAAACTTTTGTCTTGCCAAAATCTGACTATTCTGTGTCCATTAACTGATCAATATTTCATTGATGCCAATTTATTTTCTTAACCTAAACTACATTTCGGAGGGTTTCAGCTTTCAAAAGAATAATTTATACAACCAATGGGTGGATTTAACGTCAAGTTATAAGCTTTTATTTACATAACATGGATAAACGACATAATTTCTGTCAGGGAGTGTAGTGTTGTCATGGAAACGGGAGTAGGAGGCAGTTAGTTAGGAGTTGGTGGGAAGGAGTTGATCGGAGCAGACGTGAAGAAAGGAGCTCCTGAGAGAGATAAGGGGTCCTAGGGGCCAGGGAAGTGAAGAATCCACCCGTGGCGCCCGAATCCACGACAACCATAGTCGGGTGGAGGGACCAGGTCGCAGTGGGGGGGACAGGCCCCAGACTAGTGGAAGAGACTGTAGGACTCAGCTAGCAAACCGGAGGCTGCGGTATCTCTATGCGCCACAGCCAAATCCACACACATTCGCTGAAAAGGCAGCCACATAGGATCAAGGGGACCAGGAGAGCGTCGCCCTATACACTACCCCCTCTTAATTTCCCCTAAGACTTTTATTAACATTTATTTGGACGCCCAAGGCCACGGACCGGGTCACTGCTGCCCCGAAGAACCGTCAGGCCTGGTTTCGAGTACCCCATGGCCTTAGCGGGCGCGTTTATTCAAGACAAATTTACGCTCCAAAAATTAAATATGGCTCTTTCCTTCCTGAGCCCTGCCATGTGCAAAACAGGAGTTTTTAACCACATATAGGATATCATCATGTTCAGAAGAAATTGCTTAACAAATTATGGGATTTGTTTTTCCTATTACCCTTTGTGAAAATTGCAAATTTGAGATTAAAACAGAAAAAATAATTTATTTATTTTTTTAAATAAATTTATCTTTATTTAGTTTCTGAGATAAATACAAATTCAAACACAAGACACTAATTCTGCCAGAAATAGCAGGTTAAACAAGACCACATGAAAATAACAATAAAGAGTACTAGTTGGCCCTTTCGAAATTTTCGCACATTGGTTGTTGGGGGCGCAGGCGATTTCAGGAAAATTAAGCTGGTCATATGTAAATGTATTTAATGAGATGATAAACACAGAGAGGTATGTGTGTCACTGATATATATATATATATATATATATATATACAGTGCCTACAAGTAGTATTCAACCCCCTGCAGATTTAGCAGGTTTACACATTTGGAATTAACTTGCCATTGTGACATTTGGACTGTAGATCAGCCTGGAAGTGTGAAATGCACTGCAGCAAAAAAGAATGTTATTTCTTTGTTTATTTTTTTTTAAATTGGGAAAAGTTTTTTCAGAGGGTCATTTATTATTCAACCCCTCAACCCACCACAATTCTGTTTGGTTCCCCTAAAGTATTAAGAAGTAGTTCAGGCACAAAGAACAATGAGCTTCACATGTTTGGATTAATTATCTCTTTTTCCAGTCTTTTCTGACTATTTAAGACCCTCCCCAAACTTGTGAACAGCACTCAAACATGGTCAACATGGGAAAGACAAAGGAGCATTCCAAGGCCATCAGAGACAAGATCGTGGAGGGTCACAAGGCTGGCAAGGGGTACAAAACCCTTTCCAAGGAGTTGGGCCTACCTGTCTCCACTGTTGGGAGCATCATCCGGAAGTGGAAGGCTTATGGAACTACTGTTAGCCTTCCACGGCCTGGACAGCCTTTGAAAGTTTCCTCCCGTGCCGAGGCCAGGCTTGTCCGAAGAGTCAAGGCTAACCCAAGGACAACAAGGAAGGAGCTCCGGGAAGATCTCATGGCAGTGGGGACATTGGTTTCAGTTAATACCATAAGTAACGTACTCCACTGCAATGGTCTCCGTTCCAGACGAGCCCGTAAGGTACCTTTACTTTCAAAGCGTCATGTCAAGGCTCGTCTACAGTTTGCTCATGATCACTTGGAGGACTCTGAGACTGACTGGTTCAAGGTTCTCTGGTCTGATGAGACCAAGATCGAGATCTTTGGTGCCAACCACACACGTGACGTTTGGAGACTGGATGGCACGCATAAGGCACCCAAGAATACCATCCCTACAGTCAAGCATGGTGGTGGCAGCATCATGCTGTGGGGCTGTTTCTCAGCCAAGGGGCCTGGCCATCTGGTCCGCATCCATGGGAAGATGGATAGCACGGCCTACCTGGAGATTTTGGCCAAGAACCTCCGCTCCTCCATCAAGGATCTTAAGATGGGTCGTCATTTCAACTTCCAACAAGACAACGACCCAAAGCACACAGCCAAGAAAACCAAGGCCTGGTTCAAGAGGCAAAAAATCAAGGTGTTGCAGTGGCCTAGTCAGTCTCCTGACCTTAACCCAATTGAAAACTTGTGGAAGGAGCTCAAGATTAAAGTCCACATGAGACACCCAAAGAACCTAGATAACTTGGAGAAGATCTGCATGGAGGAGTGGGCCAAGATAACTCCAGAGACCTGTGCCGGCCTGATCAGGTCTTATAAAAGACGATTATTAGCTGTAATTGCAAACAAAGGTTATTCCACAAAATATTAAACCTAGGGGTTGAATAATAATTGACCCACACTTTTATGTTTAAAATTTATAAAAATTTAACTGAGCAACAAAACTTTTTGGTTTGTAAGATTTATGCATCTGTTAATAAATCCTGCTCTTGTTTGAAGTTTGAAGGCTCTAACTTATTTGCATCTTATTAAACCTGCTAAATCTGCAGGGGGTTGAATACTACTTGTAGGCACTGTATATATATATATATAGATATATATATAGATATATATAGATATAGATATATATGTATAGATATATATATATATATATATACTTTCACAAATATTTGAGCCCATGGATCCATTATATGTCCATTTTGCGAGCCGGCAAGAAAATCTCGTCATATGGATGTCACATAGATGCTTACATGCGAGAAAATCACATCCTCGCATTGCACACGGATGACATATGGATCACTGGATCCGGGAACATTTCTGCGATTCTCGTCCATGTAGAACGGACCGATTTTTTTATATGTTGTGTGTGACTCCAGCCTAAAGGAGATCCCCCAACATTAAACATAATGGAATTTTACTTACTGATCAGAAGGGGTCTGATTGTTAGGACCTAGCAGAAGAACAGGGGCAGCTGCATTTTTTCCCCTTCACTGCAGCACTGCCATCTATCTGCAGTGTAGGAAAGTGCAACACAGCCCTATGTATGTGAACGGAGCAGCTCCCTGTGCAGCAGTGCCACTTTGACAGTAAAAATGATGGAGAATTGACCCCATAACTGAGCGTATTTACACCATTGTATAATAATTGGGAATATCCCTTTAAGAAAAAAAAGTAATATCTGCAGATTATTTTACCTTTTTTTCCCTACGGTTGGATTTTTTTTTCAATTTTTGCAAGGTTGTTTCCACCAATCTCTCCCATTGGGAAACAATGTACAGTCTGGGTTATGTTAACACTGCATTTTTTAACTTGGAACCAGAGTGACCCCAGGACACCAATAAGCTGCAACCTTAGAAGGAAGATAGACTTTTCAATGACTGTCCAATAATACGGAAAATCTGATGGTTCAGAACCTGTCCGGTCACTTTTAGGCTGCATTCATTTATATGTTCAGTTTTAAAGCTGAAGTCTTAAACAGATAAAGTTTTACTTTTATTCTACTTCCACATATGTAGCAAATATTTTATATGTACCTGCCTGAAATCGGCTGGGCAAGGAGTTCAGCAAGCTGGAAAGCCCCCAAGGCAAGTGTTAGGATTTGTTTCAGCTTTATGGTAGTTTGCTTTGGGGTAGTGTGGTGCCACCTGCAGGTCATTTTTCCTTACTGCAGGTTTATGAAAATTAATATTTAAAGTGTATCTTGTGATCACATTGTGGATGTGTGGTTTGTTTGGCTATTTTCTTGCTGAAGGGGGCAAGTTTACCTTTCAAATGGTGTATCATTTGTATGTGTGGGTGCAGTATGAATGGAGATACAAAGTAATCACCGAAAAAGAGTGTTTTGAAATAATATAGAAGGATTTTCATAACATTTATGTCAAAATAAAATAAAGTAAACACAATCCAAGGTAGAGTCACAGGTTGTGCATTGGTTCCATATGTTAAATAATGTTACCTTCATAGTGACTCAACGCAGGGACAGACAAAGACAAAGGAGATGGGGGAACAACAGAGAGGCTCCTAAAGTGTGGACTTAGCTTTCCCTTATGACAGGGGTGGGCAATTAATTTTGCCATGGGGCCGCATGAGAAATTGGGATGTTTTAGAGGGCCGGACTAATATAATTAACTCATTTTTACCCAATAGCGTAGTATACATATGCTATCTTTTCATAAACAAACAGTATGTTAAACAATGCAAAGATTTACAATACAAAGAAAATATGGAAGACATACTTACATCATTATTTAATGATGAGATGATGAACTGCAACGAGCTTGTTCACTGTAGAAACTAACCCTAACACCACCAGAAATCCACAATATCATCTCATACAGTGCACCTCAACACCATCAGTGTACCCCCATGCCCGACAACACACCCAGTATATCCATACCTCCCAACCATCCCGGATCCCGCGGGACTGTCCTGATTTTGACAGTCAGCCCCGGGATCCCGGGCGGGACATTAGTTGTCCCGCACTACGTGCCTAGGGCGGGGACAATGCAGGGGGCGGCACCTGAGTAAGGTTTGTGGCTGTTTTTTTTTTATTTTTTTTTAATTAAAGCAGGGTCACCTCCCGACTGACCCCGCCCCCTGTACGGCGCTGCCATGCTGAGGGAGAGACGAGCCAGCAGCAATCAAGATGAAAGGTCAGCGACTCAGCATACCGGCCTGTGTGTGCACGGAGCTCCGGCTTCTCCTGCTCTTATCTGGTATCCCGGCAGAGAAGGAGAGACGGGGGAGGTGCCGGGACAGTGCAGAGCTGTGAGCAGGAGAAACTGAAGAGCTGCACATGGGCATCAGCCGCCCCTGCATCACAGAGGAGATTGTGTGTGTGATGTGTGTGATGCTGCATGTGTGTGTGTGTGTGTGTGTGTGTGATGCATGTGTGTCATGTGTGTATGAGGTATCTGGTGTGTGTGTGATGGCTGAGTATGTGTGATGGGTGCGTGTGTGTGTGATGGCTGCGTGTGTGTGTGTGATGGCTGCGTGTGTGTGTGATGGCTGCGTGTGTGTGTGTGATGGCTGCGTGTGTGTGTGATGGCTGCGTGTGTGTGTGATGGCTGCGTGTGATGCATTTGTGTCAAAGCTGCATGTGTTTGTGAGCTGCGTTTGTGATGCTGCGTGTGTGTGTGATGCTGCATGTGTGTGTGTGATGCTGCGTGTGTGTGTGTGAGCTGCATGTGTGTGAGCTGTGTGCGTGTGTGAGCTGTGTGTGAGCTGTGTGTGTGAGCTGTGTGTGAGCTGTGTGCGTGTGTGTGAGCTGTGCGCGTGTGTGTGAGCTGTGTTCGTGTGTGTGTGAGCTGTGTGCGTGTGTGTCATTATGCAGCGGGGCTGTGCGTGTGTGTCATTATGCAGCAAGGCTGTGCGTGTGTGTCATACAGCGGGGCTGTGCGTGTGTGTCATCATACAGCGGGGCTGTGCGTGTGTGTCATAATACAGCGGGGCTGTGCGTGTGTGTCATTATACAACGGGGCTGTGCGTCATTATACAGTGGGGCTGTTACCGCTCCTGTCACTGCGTGCCGCCGCCGCTCCTCCAGGTTCCAGCGCACCAGCTTCTCTTCCGGTGCAATGTCCCATCCTCCTGCCACTGCGCCTCCCCGCCGCTCCTCTTCCAGGTCACAGTGCGCTCGTCCTCAGATCGTCTCTTCACTTCCGGTATCTTGCTCTGTTAGGGGCATCCGGTGTTTGCGCAGGCGCTCTGGAATCATCAAAGGACGCATGCGTTCCTCTGCTATTCCTTCTCCCACCGGAACTCTCCAGTGACAGCCAATCCGGGTAAGACTTCTCCTATAAGAGGCTGACCTTCCTGCTTTGCGATGCCTGATTGTCATATAGCCTCCGCTTGTGCATCTGGCCAGTTCGCTCTACCTGTGCTCTGTCTTTTGTGTACTGCGTAGTCCGAGCCTATTGTCCTTGTCCTGCCTGCTTTGCCCCTGTGTTTGTTGTTTTTTATCAGTTAGCCCGCCGTACTTATTTAGTTCTTCTTTATTTCTTTTTCCCTGCAGCCTTCACCTGTCTCGGCTCCCCAGACTCTCCGGTCTGACGTCCTTCTTCCTGGTCCTGAGGTTCGGTCCTGCCTTCCCGGTTTTCCTTTTTTGTTCTCCACCCTCCTTCGGCATTTTCCCCTCTGTTCTTGTTTCCTCTCTCCCTAGAGCCGCCCCTCTTGGTACGGCTACTGCGGTTTTGGCTCCTCTGGGCTTGCCCCTGACGGTCCCTGTATAGGAGTCGGGTCCATAAGGTCAGCTCGCCCAGGGGTAGGTCTTTTCCGCGGTCCAGAGGGTCCACTCTCTTCCCTACACGTTCGCGCTACAGTAAAGGAAAATCAGGAAGGCAGGACCGAACCTCAGGACCAGGAAGACGGATGTCAGACCGGAGAGGCTGGGGAGCCGAGACAGGTGAAGGCTGCAGGGAAAAAGAAATAAAGAAGAACAAAATAAATACGGCGGGGTAACTGAAAAAAGCAACAAACACTGGGGCGAAGCAGGCAGGACAAGGACAATAGGCTCAGACTACGCAGTACACAAAAGACAGAGAGGTAGAGCGAACTGGCCAGATGCACAAGCGGAGGCTATATGACAATCAGGCATCGCAAAGCAGGAAGGTCAGCCTCTTATAGGAGAAGTCTTACCCGGATTGGCTGTCATTGGAGAGCTCCGGGGGAGAAGGAATAGCAGAGGAACGCATGCGTCCTTTGATGATTCCAGAGCGCCTGCGCAAACACCGGATGCCCCTAACAGAGCAAGATACCGGAAGTGAAGAGACGATCTGAGGACGAGCGCACTGTGACCTGGAAGAGGAGCTGCGGGGACGCGCAGCGGCAGGAGGATGGGACATTGCACCGGAAGAGAAGCTGGTGCGCTGGAACCTGGAGGAGGAGCGGCGGCGGCATGCAGTTACAGGAGCGGTAACAGGGACTGTGCGTGTGTGCCTGTCATTATACAGTGGGGCTGTGCGTGTGTGTGCCTGTCATTATACAGTGGGGCTGTGCGTTTATGCCTGTCATTATACAGTGGGGCTGTGCAGCGTGTGTGTCATTATACAGTGGGGCTGTGCGTTTGTGCCTGTCATTATACAGTGGGGCTGTGCGTGTGTGTGTCATTATACAGTGGGGCTGTGTGTGTGTGCTTGTCATTAAACAGTAGGGCTGTGTGTGTGTGCCTGTCATTATACAGTGGGGCTGTGCGTGTGTGCCTGTCATACAGTGGGGCTGTGCGTGTGTGCCTGTCATTATACAGTGGGGCTGTGCGCGTGTGCCTGTCATTATACAGTGGGGCTGTGCGTGTGTGTAATTATGCAGTGGGGCTGTGCGTGTGTCTGTCATTATACAGTGGGGCTGTGCATGTGTGTGTGTGTGTGTCATTGGTGCATTCACTCTGTGTCATTCTATGTGACTGCAGACTTGTGCATCTCACATTGCTCGCAGAGCTGTGGTTATTTGGCGGGTGTCTGGCTGCAAGTTTGTGATTTCCATACATGCAGTCACATGCCGACTAGACTTGCATGGCGAATGCAACTGTATTGAACAAGGCCCAAAACAGTCTAGTCGAAATGTGGCTGGGAATGTATATATTGCATGCTTGTGGTCACAAGACCACCTGTTGCCGGCACCAGAGAATCTTCACAGCGCACAGTGCGCACGATATGAGGATTCACACATAGTGACTGTAGACATGTAGCATAAGATCCGACAACCCCTTTAAGGATGAGCCGCTACTCATGGGCCACTGCTGTGTGCTTGCCCCCCAGGCCAAAATTTGCCAGTCAGCCCCTGGACAGGGACAGGGTAGGGGGGATGAAGGAGGACAGTAAGCTGCGCCATTCAAGATGGGAGCGTGGGGGGAGCGTGGGGGGGGGTGGAGAGATGAGCCATGCATACAGGAGGGGGAAATATGAGCCATGCATACAGGAGGGGGAAATATGAGCCATGCATACAGGAGGAGGGGGAAATATGAGCCATGCATACGGGGGGGAATATGAGCCATACATACAGGGGGAGGGGAATATGAGCCATGCATAGGGGGGGATATGAGCCATGCATAGGGGGGAATATAAGCCATGCATACAGGAGGGGGAAATATGAGCCATGCATACAGGAGGGGGGGAATATGAGCCATGCATACAGGAGGGGGGGAATATGAGCCATGCATACAGGGGGGAATATGAGCCATGCATACAGGAGGGGGGTCATTATACAGTATTAAGCATCAGGTGGGGTCATTATACAGTATGGAGAATCATGTGCAGCGCCAGCCAGTATACAGTATGGAGTATCATGTGCAGTCATTATACAGTATGGAGCATCATGTGCAGTCATTATACAGTATGGAGCATCATGTGCAGCCAGTATACAGTATGGAGCATAATGTGCAGTCATTATACAGTATGCAGCATCATGTGCAGTCATTATACAGTATGGAGCATCATGTGGGGCCATTATACAGTATGGAGCATCATGTGTGGTCATTATACAGTATGCAGCATCATGTGTGGTCATTATACAGTATGGAGCATCATATGTGGTCATTATACAGTATGGAGCACTGTGCGGCCATTATACAGTATGCAGCATCATGTGCGGTCATTATACAGTATGGAGCGTCATGTGTGGTCATTATACAGTATGGAGCATCATGTGTGGTCATTATACAGTATGGAGCACTGTGTGGCCATTATACAGTATGGAGCATCATGTGCAGTCATTATACAGTATGGAGCATCATGTGCGGCCATTATACAGTATGCAGCATCATGTGCGGTCATTATACAGTATGGAGCATCATGTGTGGTCATCGTACAGTATGGAGCATCATGTGTGGCCATTATACAGTATGGGGCACTGTGTGGCCATGTTTTTTGTTTATAATTATTGTATATGAAACAGTGTGATCAGCAGTGCTAAATGGGGGTGGTTGGGACGTGGATATGGGTGTGACTAATTATGAATGGGTGTGGTCAGAGGCGTGGCCTAAAATTTGCCGCTTCGCGCGCCGCAAACTTTGTCCCTCTTTCCCATCTTCAAAAGTTGGGAGGTATGAGTATATCTATCCAGTGCCTCCAAACACTAGGAATCCACAGTAACCCCCCACCCCTCCACTGCAGCCACCCCCCCCATTTGTAGCTCAACACCCCTTATGTCCCACCAGTACACCCCACAGACACCACTAGCAATACAAACTTACCGCCTCCCACGTTGTATCTTTCCAGTGCACCCTCAGCAATGCAGAGACCCCCTCCCCATGCCCCTCCAGTCACTGTGTCCAATGAATCCCCATACCACCAGCAAAACCGAGTACCACCCTCACCATATGTCCCTCCGTGATACCACCCCCAATGTGCACCCCCACACCACCAATCCAGGGTCTCTCCACCAGAGTAGCCTCTCCATAATGCCGCCACAACTCCAGCTTGGGGGGCACACACACTTCACGAATCCCCTCCAGCCTCCCACAGTCACCTGACTGTGACTCTTCTCTGCCGCAGAAGAAGATTCCCGGATACCGACCTGACTACGAAAACTTATTACTGGCAGCTGCTGCTAAATCTCAGCCCACATGTCACCGGAGATATCCACAGCAGCCAGAGCCACCCCATATCCGCTCCGTCCTATGCGCGGTCACATGGGCGCCGCTCACCGGAAGTTGTGCTGCAGCACGGGCCGCTTTTATAGCTGCACCGGAAACCACTGCAAAAGGCGCCCCTGACAGCGACCGGCGCTGTGTACTGTGTGCATCGTGTCTGTAGCAACGTGACCTGATGGAGGCGGATTTACTGGATACATTATTAGACTCTAATGCCGAGCGGTGCCGGGGGCGGCTGTCAGAAGTGACAGCTAGCTGGCGGGCCGTTTAAAATCATCAGGCGGGCCGGATGCGGCCCGCGGGCCGCATCTTGCCCAGGTCTGCCTTATGAGGTTGAGGTAATCAGCAGATAATTTAAACTCCATCCAATACAACCATATTTTGGAGAATTTTTCATGGGAGTTATTGATTGTGGAGGTGAGCTCCTCCATTAGCATAATCTAATTTATTTTGAAAAACCTGAGTGAGATCGTCAGATTTGTATCACTTTTCCATTACAAAGTAATACACGCTCTATTAGGCTGGGGTCACACTACCGTAGGATACGGACGAGTGCTATAGGAGAAAACATCACATAGCACTCGGACCAGTGTTAATCTATGGGTCAGCTCACATCACCGTATTTTTTTCTCATGCGTATTCGACGTGCATGTAAAATCGCACCATGCTGCGATTGTACGCGTATATCGTCCAAGGCTCGCCAATGCAAGCCTATGAGTGCAAGAAAAACTCGGACACCACATGGACCATCTGTGTAGTTTGCGGCAAATTCGCACACATTTTCCTCATTTCAGCCCATTAAGCCATGAAATTCAATTGGGAAAATCAGCGAGAAATGTAAAGCCATGCGCATGTCATATGGCTGTCATATGGCTGTCATATGGATACATAGGTGCGAGAAAATCGCATTATAAGCGCATTACACATGGATGACAATACGGAGAACATTCGTGCGACTCTCAGCAGGGAGACTCGGACCGATGTATCATACGTATCATACGTTAAGTGTGACCCCGGCCTTAGACATAATCAAGTGTCTTAGTATCAAGTTTTAATATGTTTTTAAATGTATATCAGTGTGATGGAGAAGGTCGAGAGCTGGATCAAGGTCTGAAATAAAATCAGTGAATTTACAAGTCATTATTTATACTTTTCCCCGGAAAGCAGAGGGAAGTTTGCAAGACCAGAAAATATGTAATAAGTCACCTTCTTCTTCCTTGCATCTACAACACATGAGATGGGCATCTGGGAATATAGAGTGTAGATGGGTTGAGATCCGATACCACTGAGAGATTAATTTATAGCCGGCCTCCCGAAATCGAGAGCTAATAGATGATTGATCTGCCAGAATGAAGACACGCCTCCACTGATCTTTCGTCAGGATGCGACCCATATCCCTTTTCCATTGGGTCTGAAAGGGGTGTATAAGAAGGCCGCCAGACAACTCCTTGAGGGGAGATATGTCTCATCGCAGCTGTTAGCTGCGGTGATGTGGGTTCGGAAGTATGATCCAGCACTTATAGTGCTGAGATAGTCATTTGGGCCATTCCAGGGCCAGGTTTTACGAGCAGTCACAAGAGATGGGTGGGAATGGCCGCTCACTTATCCCAACCCAGGGGCGTGGTTTGGCAGATAAAATGGAGGACGAGTGTCTCATTCAGTGTCTGTGGCTGGATGTGAGGAGACCTCTAGTGTGTGTTGTCAAAAACACTGACTTGAGCGGGAGGACCCACAGGCCTATAAGGACTATTTTCCTGCAGTTCTTGTTTACCTTCAGTGTGTGTTGCTAAAGGCACTGACCTGAGTGGGCGGACCCACAATACCACATGGACTAATTGTTTTTAGTTTTGTTTGCGCTTTGTACCCGAAAAGGCTCTGTTTTGTTTTGCCTCCCAGAGCGGTTTATGAAGTGAAATAAACTTGCCTGGACTATTGCATGAAAACCGCCTTCTGTGCCTACCTCAAGAGCAGCTGAGTGAGTACAGATTCCTACAGCGGATTTTAGACTGGTCCAAGGGATTAATAAGAGGGAATTGTGAGAATGACAAAGTATGTCTTAAGGGGCCAGTGTTCAAACATTCCCCTTCAAAAATAGTTATATAATTTTCATAAAATGCTCTAGCTGGGAGTGTGTGAAGAAAATGAGAAAGCTGACCAATTCTCCAGGTTCCTATGGGCGAAGGAGTCTAGAGACCTTGAAGGTTTTCCTTTGAAGGCCATAAGTTTCCCTGTCCAAAATGTGTCACTCTAAACCAGCCATTGTTTAACCAGGAACAAAAAATGTCATCCACTATTCCTGGAGGGAAAAGTAGATTACACAAGATAGGGTACATAGAAGAAGATTGTGGTATAATTGATGAAGGAGCAGTGGGATTATTGCAACATGCAAGAGTTGCCCCAATGAAGGGATGATTATTGAGCGTAGAAACTGTAGATAGGTCTACAGGGAGTGTTAATTACAGGGATGCTTGCAAAACTGTCACGACTCTGTTATCAAGTGTGCCATGACCAGGGGATAAATCCCTGTCCCTACCCCTAGGGGGCGCCCTAGCTCGCCCTGTTCCCTGGGTTACTTCTCAATGTGAAGATGCCAGGGCCACGTACCTTGCCTTAGCTCCTGAATTCGCCCCCACTCTGTACCCTTCCCCCATCCAGGGGAGTAGTAATGCACTGTAGTACACCAACCAGACTAACAAGGTAATACAAAAAGGGTTTAACGAAAAATACCAAACAGACAAATATACACTTGGATCGCCCCCCCAAGGGCAGTGGGGTACTCGGTACCGGGTCCGGTACTTCACAGGGGAATGTCACGGTGGTTGACCTGGTCCGTGGCCCTGGGATGTCTGTATAAAAGGGAAAGGTCTTTAAGGGGAATGTCCGTGACGCCACCTGTGGCATACGCTGTTTTAAGGGGTCCGCTGGGGTCATGTTATGGCAGCTAGATGGTATACCTTCCCACAGGTGAAGTATGTCCCCAGGGCTTCCCGATGTATGGATGGTGGATGGTGCGAGGCGCAGAGAAGAATGAGGACACAAGGTTGCAGTCTCTTTACGTTTACTGAAGACTTCAGCATCCACAGTCCAGGGCACCAGATCACAGGGCAGGCAAAGTACTGCCGGTTTGGAGGCAAGTCCAGAGTTCCCTTATCCAGGTGGAAATCAGTAGCCTTCCTTTGTGCTGCTGTGGTGTAGTCCCTTACTGCCTATGGTTTCACATAAGGGTCTCACAGATGCGATGTTTCGCTCTCTCTGTCCCCCATATGGGATAGGACAAAACCCGTATGACTGGTGACTTGAGCCTGTTTATAGGGTCTCTTAGATAACCCGGCTCTGTAGGTGTCACCGTGCCTCCTGGGTGTAGGTGGGGGCAGGTAACCTGCAATTAGCTTTCCTGCCGGTCTCTGAAATAAGGCGTAGAGGTCCTTACTCCCTCGGTGTTCCGGCTACCAGGATTTTGCGCCTCAGAAGGAGACAGCTTGAGCAGGGCTGGTCCCCTTCTGGTATCCTCTCCTTTGCTTCGACTTCCTTCACGCTCGCTGCAATACAATTCTGCCTTTCAATGTCTCTTTCTGGGAGCTGCAGCTCTGAGGGCATGCACAGCTCCTTTGACCTTCCATCCTCCTCAGACTCTGATCTGGAACTAACAGAACTCCTGTCTGGAGCTCTGCCAGGAACTGACTAACTTTCCCTACAGACTACAAGTTACATATATGTGAGGAGTGACCTAATAAATAGGAGCAGAAGCTTCCCTGGTGGTCTGGATTGTGAAATGTGTTGCATGTTTGTGATACCTGGATGCAGTTATCCTTCTTTGCCTCCAAACGTAGCATCACTCTCCCCGAGAGGAAAGCAATAACATTGCGACGACCAGGACCCTGGGGTGCCGCACACTCACATATAACAGAGGTATGCACCGGGATGTGAAGGATGGGATTAAATCAAAGTAGGAGAAAAAAGGGAATTATCACAGTCACAAGAATCAAGCAACAGTCACAGGTAAATCCACCAACTGACTACTCAAATAATAACCAACACCTATCCTCCTAGCCATGAAGTAAAAGCTAGCTCTGACGATGTGTTTTAGACAGGACTAAGATTATATGGGACGGAGGTTTGTCAGACCATGTAAAGAAGGACAAGGGAATGGCGATCAAAAGAGCTTGAATGGTGTATAGGATGCGAGGGAGAATATTCATCTTAAATATTGCACTTCTGCTAAACCATGTAAAGCCACCCACCATCCATCTTGAGCAGCTGCCCTGTACCTATTTAAGGAAATTATGAAAATTATGAGAGTACATCATTTCATTGTCACTTGGTAATAAAATTCCAAAAAATGTTGTGGCTGACTTAGCCCATTTTTCCAATTTGAGCCAATTCTACTAAGAAAGGGTTCCAATGTGAGAATGAAAATAAGAGGGGATAACAGACATCCTTGTCACCTGCCGTTACATATATTGAAATCCATTGATAAGATCAGTTTACCTGTACCCTAGTGGTTGGCATTGAGAACTTCCAGAAATTCAGTGTAGCGTATTGGATTTCAGACCCAGTCATTCTTAAATATCCAGTTCAACCTATCGAGTGGCTTTTCTGCGTCTGCAGACAAAAGCATAAGTGGCTGAGATTTAAGTCTGGTTCTATATATTAGGTACAAAGCCTTAGTTGTATTGCCCCTTGCTTTTCTACCGCTTAAAAAACCCATCTGATCCAGATGGATAATATCCTGTAGAAGTGGAGATGGTCTGGATGCAATCATTTTAGCAAACAACTTAATGTCTGCATTAAGAAGAGAAATAGGTCTGTACCTTGCGCACTAGGACGGGTCTTTCCCTTCCTTGTGGATAACCAATATGTGAACTCACAGAGAGTCTCCCAGGGGAGAAGATCCTTTGGATAATGCATTGACGCTCAAGCTAAAATAGGGAGAAAAAGATTCCAGGAACAACTTATAGTATGGTAGTGAAAATTCATCTGGGCAAGGGGTCTTTCCTGATTTTGTTTTCTTTACAGCCATTTGTAGTTCCTCTATAGTAAAGGGTAGTTCGAGGGAATCCGTTGCAGCGTCAGGCAAAGAGGGAAAACCAGATTCCACAATATATGTGTGATTTAACTATTTAACGCTGGCACTTTGTGTAGTAGGGTTAGTTGTGTCTCCTGAGTATAATTAGTTTTCATTTTCCCATCCACATTTTAAAAAGTTCTGTGAAGCACCTACTGGATCAACAAGCTCATCACTCTCCTTGATGAATTCCTTTAGGGGTCTGCTTTTTAAAATTGGGTCACTTGTGGAGGTTTCTGCTATTTTGGGACTGCAGGGGCTCTGCAAATGAGACATGGTATCTGCAACCTATTCCAGCCATGTTTACATTCCAAATACCAAATGTTGTTTCTTCCCTTCCGAGTGCTGCCATATTTCCAAACAGGACTTTTTGACTATTTGTGGGGTATCAACACGTTCAAAAGAAAGTGGGTAACAAACAGTGCAGTCCATTTTCATGTTACCTCTTGCAAAAGTTAAAAATTTGGGGCTAAAGCAACATTTTCGTGATAAGAATGAAAATTTTCAATATGACAACCTATTGTTATCAAATTTCGCGTAGTACCTGTGGGTTCAATATGTTCACTATACCCCTGGATAAAATCCTAGAGGGGTGTAGTTTCAAAAATAGGGTCATTTGTTTGAGGTATTTGAGGGGTGCGGTTTATAAAATCGTATCACCTTTTTGTGGGAGATTCCAATATATAAGTGCCTCAATGTACATTTAAATCTAAAAAGGTCCCTAAAGAAAAAAGTTTTGTACATTGCTTGAAAAAATTAGAAATTGGTGCTAAACTTTTAACCCTCTAACTTCCTAACAAAATAAAGACATTTGAAAAAGATGCCGATATAAAGTAGATATATGGGAAATGCTATTTGTTAATTATTTTGTACAGCATAGCTAGCTGATTTTAGGATATTAAGTTTGAAAGTTTAAAAATTGCAATTTTTTCAAAATTTTCTCCAAAATTCCAATATTTTCCCAAATTAATGCAAAACATATCGACCTAAATTTAGCATTAACATAAAGCACAATGCATCATGAAAAATAATCTCAAAATCAATGGGATACATTGATGCATTCCAGGGTTATTAACAAATGAAGTAACACTGGTCAAGTTTAAAAAAAATGGCCTGCTCATTAAGTTCAAAATTGGCTCGGTCACTCAGGGGTTAAATAATGACTTAAAAGATAAAAAAATAATATTGTGTGCTTTTAACAGGATGCGCATTGATAGGAATGATCGACCTATAAAGAGCTCTACAGAAACTGAATACAGTGGGTGTCCCCTTCCCCCTCCATGTAGGGACGCCAGGTTTTACTCACCACACCGACCCCTTTGCGCGGTTTCCGGCATGCCTCCTGGTTGTGTGCGCACTGCAGCTCCAGGTGGCATGTGTGCTCCCTGCTCTAAAAGGGGCATTGCGCATTTTGCTACATGATCTCAGCCTGTTTCTGAGAGGCATTTAGCATAATGTGCACACCTTCAAGATGGCTCCCAGCCAATGAGCTGAAACTCCATGTTACATAGTAACATAGTAATATAGTAACATAGTAACATAGTTAGTAAGGCCGAAAAAAGACATTTGTCCATCCAGTTCAGCCTATATTCCATCATAATAAATCCCCAGATCTACGTCCTTCTACAGAACCTAATAATTGTATGATACAATATTGTTCTGCTCCAGGAAGACATCCAGGCCTCTCTTGAACCCCTCGATTGAGTTCGCCATCACCACCTCCTCAGGCAAGCAATTCCAGATTCTCACTGTCCTAACAGTAAAGAATCCTCTTCTATGTTGGTGGAAAAACCTTCTCTCCTCCAGACGCAAAGAATGCCCCCTTGTGCCCGTCACCTTCCTTGGTATAAACAGATCCTCAGCGAGATATTTGTATTGTCCCCTTATATACTTAAAATACCAGAGGAAAAAAGACTAGGCCAATAACGGTATGCACACCCATAGAATATACAAAAAATCTCAAAAATGTTTATTATACCTCAAAAAAGACAAATACAATAAAACCATTTAAAAAGGCCTGAATACAGAACCATGAACCACCACCCCTAAGCACATGTGCCATGGAATGACAGACACAACAATAAAGTGCAAAAAAAATACACAATGTCTCCTATCTATACAGATAATGGCTCAATATAGCATGCATGAACATATGAAAATGTAAAGAACTGAACAGAGATATATATTGACTTATAATAATACACTGGCGGATAGTCAAGTGATGAAATTACTGCAGTTCAGTGTATTAAGTATGGAAATATAAAGTGTTAAATGAGCATGCTGTTTGCCCAGGATGATAAAGATATCAGTATTGGCATGTTAGTCTGGGCTTCGGTTATAAGCAAAAAACCTCAATCAGGTGTGCACTGGCAACCCCATATTATCTAGAGTGCAAAGTAATGCAAATGCAGCCTAATGAATACATAATAGTAAGTAAGCTGAAACAGAGGAAAAAAGTGTCCAGCAAGGACAATACCAACGCTGAGCAATGAACCCAGATGCCTGAGAAAGACAGGAGACGGGCTAAGGGGTGAGGCAGAAGCCCAAACCCTTATATACTTATACATGGTTATTAGATCGCCCCTCAGTCGTCTTTTTTCTAGACTAAATAATCCTAATTTCGCTAATCTATCTGGGTATTGTAGTTCTCCCATCCCCTTTATTAATTTTGTTGCCCTCCTTTGTACTCTCTCTAGTTCCATTATATCCTTCCTGAGCACCAGTGCCCAAAGCTGGACACAGTACTCCATGTGCGGTCTAACTAGGGATTTGTACAGAGGCAGTATAATGCTCTCATCATGTGTATCCAGACCTCTTTTAATGCACCCCATGATCCTGGGGTGCCCATTGACAACTCCAAAACCTAAAAGAAAACGTCTACAGAAAATGTCTGGCCTCTGTAATTGCAAAGGTTTCTGTACCTAATATTAACTTCTGTTTTTCTATTGTATCAAATACTTATTTCACGCATTTAAGATTCTGTCTCTCACAGTTGACATGTACCTATGATAAAAATTACAGACCTCTCCATTCTTTGTAGGTGGGAACACTTGCAAAATCGGCAGTGTATCAAATACTTATTTTCCCCACTGTAAGGCCTCCTTCACCCGTCCTGGTGATTCCTGTACAGGAAAAACCAGTACTGGTGAGATCCATGGTCCGTGTTCCATCCGTGTACGTATCCATATATGTATGTCAAATTTGTCTATCTGTTTGCTCTCCGTGTTTCACATCCGTGTGCCATCCATTTGCCGTTCGTGTGACATGTACCGGCGCCTGGGAAAAGCAGTAGAGTTTACGCTGTTCCCAGGCACCAGCCCTCAGTCACCCCAAAAATACTGCATCCTTCAGCTGCGCCAAATCTAACACTTAGCCTCACTCTTCCCACTTGCCCTGTGGTGGTGGAAAGTGGAGTAGTAGGATTGGGGGTAAATGTCACCTTTGTATCGTCAGGTGACATCAAGCCCAGGGGTTAGTAACGGAAGTGTCTATAAGACACCCCCATTACTAACCCCATAGTAAGTTTGTAAATAAAACACACTGCAAAAATGAAGTCCTTTATTTGAAATCATACAAAACACCCTGTTTTACACATTTATTTAAAAATAAAAAAACAGTTATAATCCCCTTATGCCTAATCCATTGAATCCATTGTCACCTCTAAAAAATAATAAACAACCATATCCCTCACCTGTTCCCGATGTGAAGATAATCCTCCAATGCCCATGTCCCCGTAAAAAAAAAAAAAAAATAGCAAACAACCAAATCCCTCACCTGTCTGAAGTGAAGATAAGCCATACTGTCCCACGCCGTAATGCATCTCTATAATATCTGTTTTTTAACCTGAACAGTATAATGATGCGACTGTCCTGGCTGAGAATCGTGAGACAGTGAGATGCTGCTAGGTCAGCTTCAGTGACGGACGGTGACATCATAGAGGTTACCGCCGGTCATTGAAGGTGCGTTCCCACACTTAACTGTGAGCTTGAACAACAAACTGAGGTGTCCTCAATGAGCTCACCGCGTGCACCATGATAGTTTTCTGATCTCAGTGCAACCAGGCGTCAATGATGACAACTAGCTTCAGCTGCTGACACCTGGGATCAGCGGGAATTATACTGCTATTCCCAGGCGCCGGTGGCTGAATACGAATCTCATCGTCTTCTGGTCTCACTGATCTCAGCGCGATCAGTAGACAATGTTGAGAGCTGCCTTTAGCAGCCAGCTGGCACCTGGGAACAGCACAAACTGTACCGCTTGCACCAAGGCACCGGTACGTGTCACGCTGATGAAACACACGGATGTCATCCATGTGTCATCAATGTGCACGTGTGCCGTTTGTTTTTTTCCGTGCTGTGCAAAAAAACAGACACTGCAGGTTTTTCACACGGACCGTGTGAAAAACCTGACATATGCACACCACCATAGAATACAGTGGGTGTGTGCGTATGTCCATATTTGTAGCCCTGAAAAAAAATGGACCGTATACGGACATAAAAAAATGAATGTGTGAAGAAAGCCTTAGTAACTGGAAATAGAGTGTGGATATAATGACTGTTACAAAATGTAATTGTTTTGTGATTATTTTGTTAGATAACTGTCAAACGGAGTTGGAAAGACATAAGAATAAAGTGGATGAAATAATCCCCCAGCTAGAAGCCGCTTACTTGGATTTACAGAATACTAAGGTAAAAGTTAACATTTTCCTATCAGCTTTGAAATACTGTGAATTTCAAAATATTAATTCTGTGGCACAAGTGTTGAAAATCTTAAACATAAGATGCCGTTCTGAATTTGAATATCAACGATATACCTTACAGTTTGTGTAGATTATATAATAACATCTTACATTATTTGAATCTTATATTAATATGTATTTTACGTAAGTAATGACGTTTAGTCACCATAATGGTTTGGCCACTTTATTTTAACAGTTGTGTTGGGAATATGATTTTGTCTACTGCATCTTTCCTCACAAGCGGCATAGCTCTTCTGTCAATAAAATGGTTTCTGTTGACGGAGTTTGTGACCGAACCTCTCAGCTTTCTCAAGTGAGAAGTTTTACAATTGGACTAGGTCTGGTCACATGCTCGTTCACCAGCAGCCATTATATGAACTAAATATCTGCTCCATGTGTGAGGAAAGCTGCAGCAACAAGTGCATAAGGAGAATCTGTGGTACCTGTGTAATAGTAAGTGCCATAAAATCATGTCCAACCATGTTAACTGATGCTGCAATCAGCAAAAGGAAATGCAATGCAAAAGCTATAGAAGGCAAACGGTGCACTTTTTTTAACCCCTTCGCGACATGCGCCGTAAATGTACTGCACATGTCGTGTCTCCCCCTTTGATGTGGGCTCTGGCGCTGAGCCCACATCTTTCCTGACACATGTCAGCTGTTTTGAACAGCTGACATGTGACTCTTAACAGTCACAGGTGGAATCGCGATCCGCCTGCAGCTGTAAACTAGTTAAATGCTGCTGTCAATCTCTGACAGCGGCATTTAACTCTCACTTCCTGGAAATCCCACCCATCAGTGAATCTGTCACGTGATCACAGGTCACCGATGGGTTGGCATAACAACCAGAGGTCTATTAGACACCTATCCATTACTAATCCTATAGTTATATAATAAATTAAGACACAGCCAGAATAAAGTCTTTTATTAGAAATAAAACAAAACACAGTTATACCCACCTAACACCTAATTCCACTGAAGCCCTCGTTCTCCTGTAATAAAACAAAAATAAAAAAACAACAATATCCCTCACCTATTCATCTTTCTGTCCCATGCCATAATCCATGTCTGGGGGATAAATAGTTTTCAACCTGGATGGTGCCAAGATGTGACTGTCCAGGCTGAGAACCACTGGTGAATGAGCTGCTGCAAACGCAGCATCATTGACCGGTGATGTCATCTAGGTTACCGCTGGTCAGTGGGGCTGCATTCCCAGCCGGGCTGAACTGCGGTGACCTCAGGACCATGGGAAAATGCCAGTGATGAGGTCACTGTTGAAGCTCAGTGTCTTCACAGCAGATCACTGTGAGAATTTCTGTGATTTTAATAAAATACTTTATTCTGGCTGCTTCTTTATTTACCATATAACTATAGGATTAGTAACGGATAGGTGTCTTATAGACGCCTCTCCATTACTAAGCCATGGGCTTGATGTCACCTGACAATATAAAGGTGACATCAACCCTACAAATATGAATTCCACTTGCCACCATTATACGGCAAGTGGGAAGAGCCAGAAAAAGCGCCAGAATTAGCACGTCTAATAGATGGGCCTTTTCTGGACAGCTGTGGGCTGCTATTTTTAAGCTGGGGGGTGCCTATATCAATGGCCCCTTACCAGCCTGAGAATACCAGCCTCCAGCTGTTAGCTTTAGCAAGTCTGGTTGTCAAAACTGGGGGGATCCCACACCATTTTTTTAAGTTATTTAAATAATTTAAAAAAAAACAGGGTGGGGACCCCTCTATTCTTGAGAACCAGCCTTGCTGAAGCTGACAGCCGAGGGTTGCAGCCCCCAGCTGTGAGTTTTGCCTGGCTGGTTATAGAAGAAACGGGGGAACCCATGATGGGTTTTTCGTTCATTTATTTAGTTATAGCACAGGCGGGTGAGGAATACCCCCTTTGTTATTAGCGGCAGCAGGTGTAGGTTGATAGGAGTAATAGTCCCAAAAGCCCCCACCTGCTGTCACTGTTCTGACTTGAATACAACGTTCATCATTCTTCTCTGCTCACACCGATCGCCGACAGAGCAGGGGAGAATGATGATAGCCGTCTTCAGCACCCAGCGCCGGGGAACAACGCTTACTGTAGCGCTTCTTCCTTGGCGTGTCACACGGATGACATCCATGTGTGTTCTCCGTGTACATGTGTGAGGGACGTTTTGAGGCTCTCACTGACGGTGAAAAATGGACATGTCTACTTGTGGGGCACACGGTTCATGGAAACACTGACATGTGCACAGACCCATTCATTTGAATGTGTCTACGTGTGTCAGTGTCTCTGGTACATGTGAAAATTGTCACCAACATACCGGAGACATGGATGTGTAAAAGAGGCCTAAGGCCAGTTTCACATGTCGGTGGCTCCGGTACGTGTGGTGACAGTTTCCCACGTACCGGAGACACTGACACACGTAGACACATTAAAATAAATGTGTCCTCAGATGTCAGCGTGTTTTCATAGACCGTGTGTCCATGTGCAAAACATGGAGACATGTCAGTGTTCGTGGCAGCGCATGGATCACACAGACCCATTAAAGTCAATGGGTGCATGTAAACATGTACCACACACAGAAGCTGTCTGTGTGCTGTCTGTGTGCTTTTTTTAAAGTCGTAGGGTTAACATTGAAACAAATTGTTTCAATAAACGGACAAACACAGCACACTGACAGCACACTGACAGCACACGGACAGCACACGGACAGCACACTGACAGCACACGGACAGCACACGGACAATAAACACGGACACACGGATGACACACGGATGGCCTAAGTGCACACACGGACACACTGATAGCTCCGGGATTGTTTCTTCCGGTATCGGAAATATCTGTGTGAGACTAGCCTAAGACACAGCCATGACACAGTACACAGGAGGGGCACATTTATAAGATTATCTAAGCACAGGAACATTTCTTCTTGACACTTTCAATTGTAGAACTTATTTTTATTCCACGATCTATTGAATAAAATCTATCTGGTTTTTCATTCGATTGAAGCGCAGGCGGCGGGTGAGGAATAGCCCCATCATCCGTTTCTGCTGTCACTGAAGTTAGCGGCAGCAGGTGTAGGTTGATATAACTCTGATCATTCTCCTCTGCTCGCGCCAATTGCAGGCAGAGCAGGGGAGAATGATGAGAGCCGTCTTCAGCGCCCGGCAGCGGGGAAGAGCGCTTACTGTAGCGCTTCTTCCCTGTCGTCTGTCCATGTGGTACTGAGGCGGCACGCGGTTGCCACACGTGTGCCTCAAGTATTACACACACGGACACATGGACACGGATATCTCCGGTACCAGTTTTTCCGGTACCGGAAATAAACGGACTTGTGAAACCGGCCTTACTGAGCTGGAACATGGACTGCACATACCACAAGTTCTTTACCAGAGAAGGAAGCAAAGCTGAGTATACAGACAGAACAGCATTGGATTGTTGCCAATTCTTTGTGTGAGGTAATTCGTTTCCGACCTCTTTTTGAACTGGTCTGGTGACTTGATCCTCCACTAGCAACCATTACATGAATTAAAGCACTTGTCAGTTTGTGAGGAAAGCTGCATTAACAGGTAAAAGGGGCTATTTTGTAGCTTCATAAGAGGCCCTTAGACAGCAGAATTATATTGTTAATATTGAGTGTTTCTATCTAGGATGCACTGAAAGGTAGTGAAGATGAATTGCAGGCAGCAAGAACATTATTTTCTGAAACAACAAAAGACAAACATTTGATTGAATTAGAACTTGAAAACATAAGATCACGGAATGTTTTGCAAGTGTCAGAACTTCAAACAAAAATTGAAAATTTGAAACAAACTCTCCTTACTGAACAAATAAGGTACGGTAAGTTTTTAACACTAAGGATACAGTATATTCACATACAACAGACTTGTTGAAGAAATGTTTGCAGCAGTCTCATTTATGTGAAATGGGTTTGCAGAACTGTATGAAGATTTTGCTGCAGATTTTACATTTGTCTATTGGAGGAGTGAAATCTGTTAAATATCTGTGGGAAATTGCAACACAATATTAATGTTGTAGATTAGATTTGAAAATACACTTCATTATCTTTTTTCTAAATAACATTTCTTTGTTGCCACTTACACATGGCCATCTGTGGAGATTTTGTGGAACATAAGTTTAAAAGGATCAGAGCTGTTTTGGCAGCACAAGAGGGGCATATGCAATATTAGGCTTCTTTCACACTAGCGTCGGGCTCGGCCCGTCGCTGTGCGTCGGGCCGACGTTCCCGACACTAGCGTTGTCTCCGCCGCACAACTGGGGCAGCGGATGCATTTTTCCAGCGCATCCGCTGCCCCATTGTGAGGTGCGGGGAAGCGCGGGGAGGTGGGGGCGGAGTTCCGGCCGCGCATGCGCGGTCGGAAAAAGCGGACCGTCGTGAGCAAAAAACGTTACATGTAGCGTTTTTTGCTCCCGACGGTCCGCCACTGCACGACGCATCCGTCGCACGACGGGTGCGACGTGTGGCAATCCGTCACAATGCGTCGCTTAATGTTAATCAATGGCGAAAAAACGCATCCTGCAAACACTTTTGCAGGATGCGTTTTTTCGGCAAAACGACGCATTGTGACGGAATGCAGTTAACGCTAGTGTGAAAGTAGCCTTAGGAAGATGGTTTTAATTAATCACTGTATGTATACAGGCACTCAGACGCTTAACTTCTCCCATTGCTTTCTAACTTAAAGAGGACCTTTCATCAAATTTTTCATGTTGAACTGGACACAGGATGAAATTGTGGCAGCATAGCGGAATAAAACATTTTTGCTTTATGTTTTGCCTCTCTGTTGCAGAGACATTGGCAATCAAACTATTTTGCACCTAATGAGTTAATTTTTGTTAAGTCCAAATGGGTGTTATCAGATAGCAGCTTATACAGGGGCAACAAGTACACCCCCCTAGTGAGAACACCCGCTTGGACAAGGGGTTTTCCCACAAACAAAAGTTTATTTTAATCAATAGATTTTATTATAAAAATATGTTCGACAATTGGATGTGTTTAACCCCTTAGTGACAGAGCCAATTTGCTACTTAATGACCAAGCCAATTTTTAAAATTCTGACCACGGTCACTTTGTGTGGTTATAACTCTGGAACGCTTTAATGGATCCCGCTGATTCTGAGACTGTTTTTTCATGACATGTGCTTCATGTTACTGGTAAAATTTCTTCTATATGACTTTGCATTTATTTATGAAAAAAATGGAAATATTGCAAACATTTTGAAAATGTAGCAATTTTCAAAATTTTAATTTTTATGCCCTTAAATCGGAGAGATATGTCACACAAAATACTTAATAAGTAACATTTCCCAAATGTCTACTTTACATCAGCACAATTTTGGAAACAAAATTTTTTTTGTTAGGAAGTTATAAGGGTTAAAAGTTTACCAGCAATTTCTCATTTTTACAACAAAATTTACAAAACCATTTTTTTAGGGACCAACGTACATTTGAAGTGAGTTTGGGGGTCAATATAACAGAAAATATCCAAAAGTGACACCATTATAAAAACTGCACCCCTCAAGGTGCTCAAAACCACATTCAAGAAGTTTGTTAACTAGTGATGAGCAAGTATACTCGTTGCTCCAGTTTTCCCAAGCAGCTCGGGTGGTCTCCGAGTATTTGTGACTGCATGGAGATTTAGTTTTCCTTGCTGCAGCTTCATGATTTGCGGCTACTGGACAGCTTGATTACATGTGGGGATTCCCTAGCAACCAGCCAACCCCCACATGTACTTAGGCTGGCTAGCAGCTGTAAATCATGCAGCTGCGTCAACAAAAACTAAATCTCTGAGCTGTCACAAATACTAGGAGACCACCTGAGCGTGCTCAGGAAAACCCAGAGCAATGAGTATACTCGTTCATCACTATTGTTAACCCTTTGTGTGCTTTACGAGAACTAAAGCAATGTGGAAGGAAAAAATGAATGTTTTAGTTTTTCACAAAAAATGTACTTTAGAACCAATTTTTTTTATTTTCACAAAGGTATCAGGAGAAAATGGACCACAAAATTTGTTCTATTTCTCCTGATACCCCATATGTTGGGAAAAGCCACTGTTTAAGTGCATGGCAGGGCTCAGAAAGGAGGGAGCACCGTTTGACTTTTTGAACGCAAAATTGGCTGGACTCAATGGTGGCGCCATGTTGTGTTTGGAGCCCTCCTGATGTACCTAAACAGGGGAAACCCCCAAATTCTAACTCCAACCCTAACCTCAACACACCCTAAACCTAATCCCAACCTTAACCATAACCCTAACCACAACCCTAACCCCAACACAACCCTAACCCTAATCCCAACCCTAACCATACCCCTAACCACAAACCTAACCCCAACACACCCCTAACCCTAACCACAACCCTAACCCCAACACAACCCTAACCCTAATCTCAAACATAACCCTAACCCCAACACACCCCTAACCCTAATCCCAACCCTAACCACAACTCTAACCCCAACACACCCCTAACCCTAATCCCAACCCTAACCATAACCCTAACCACAGTCCTAACCCTAACATACCCCTAACCCTAATCCCAACCCTAACCCTAACAACAGACCTCACTTTAGCCCAACTGTAACCCTAATGGAAAAATGGAAATAAATATATATTTTTTATTTAATTATTTTTCCGTAAGGAGGTGATAAAGTGGGGTTTTATTAAAAAAAAAATATATATTTTAATCACTGATAGGATCTATCACAGTGATCAAAATTAACCAATAGGAGAAATCTCCTATTGTCGGGTGCCGGCCGGCAGATCTCGTCGGGCGCACTGCGCATGCGCCTTCCATTTTCTTCCCGGAAGAAGACACCAACGGCCATGGGGGGATGCAGGATGGTCCAGGGACACCAGGAGGTACCGGGGGGCATCAGAGGACCCTATTTCTCTCTCCTCTGATGTGCGATCACATCAGAGGAGAGACAGATTAAATGGCAAATCCGACTCTTTTTTAAAACTGACCCGAATCATGTTCTCTGGGGTCTAAGCTATCCCTGGTAGCCGATACTCCTAAGAAATTCTGACTCTGGGGGGCGCTATACACTTTTTCTGTTAAGTAACGGTGCTGTGGTTTAAGTACCCTTAACAACTGTCGTAAAAAAAAGGCGTATCGGTCGTTAAGGTGTTAAATAAAATGCTCCTGTGCTGAGATAATCTTATAAATGTGTCCCTGTTGTGTACTGAGTAAGGGCTGTGTCTGATCATGCATGGACATGGTCTGATCATAGCACAGCTCCTGGGCAGGGGAGGAAGCACAAGAATATACAGACATTACAGCAGGGGATCACAGCTGATTCTTTTTGTGAGATAAAACCTTTCCCTGCCTGTTTTTACACAATGTTTTACTTCAAGGGAAGAATCAACTGTTATGCTCCTCTGAATTATCAGCAGACTTTTTTTCTTTCCCCCTGGCTCGGAGCTGTGGTATGTGCAAACCATGTTTCTGCATGGTCAGACACAGCCATTACACAGTACATAGCGGAGGTATCATTTATAAGATTATCTCAGCACAGGAACATTTAATTTAAATACACCCAATTTTGGAAGTTATTATTATTCCAAGATCTATTGATTAAAATGAACCTTGTTTGTGGGAAAACCCCTTTTAACTGTTAACTCATCAAATGCCAAATACTTTGATTTCTAATATCATATTTCTAATTTCTCCTCAACGTAGAGGCGGAATTAAAAATAAACCAAAATGTTGTATTCCGCTCTGCAGCCTTTCTTACATGCTTTATTCAGATCAACATATGAAATTTGGTGAAAGGTCATATTCAGGGCTGTGCACAGCAAGCCTACAATGTCAGCAAACTATTGGAATAATGAATTTCCCCACCCTCCACTTCCTCTCTGATCCAACTTTACCTTTCATCAGCTGATGGCTCACAATGTTACCAACATACCATCCTTAATTACTTGTAGGAATACAGTCAAAGTATAGAGCGTATTTAGAGCGGAAAACACTAGAAGAATCGTTCGCTTACTGCTGTTAACCAATTGGTGTTTTTGGAAGCCTGAAGACATTTAGCCCCATCACGATCTTGGAATTTTCCGTTTTTGCATTTTAATTTTTTTGCTCTCCTTCTTCCCAGAGTCCTAACTTTTTATTTTCCCATCAGTATGGCTGTACAAGTGCTTCTTTTCTATGGGACAAGTTGTACTTTTGAAAAATACCATTGATTGTTCCATATGGTGTGCTGGAAAATAGGAAAAAAATCCAAGTGCGGTAAAATAGGAAAAAAAGTGCAATTCTACAATTGTTTTTTTTATTTTTTAACCAAGTTTATTACATTTTAAAATGGTTGTGCCATATTCTCCAGGTTATTACAAGTACGCAGATACCAAACATGTATAGGTTCTTTTTTTTATTTAAGTGGAGAAAAATAAAATCCTAAGTTTGCGTAAAAAAAAAACAAAAACGCAATTTTCTGAGACCCGTAGCGTCTCGATTTTTCAGGATCTGGGTCTTGCTGAGGGCTTATTTTTGCACGCCGAGCTGGCATTTTTTATTGATACAGTTTTGATGTAGATACGATGTATTGAACGCCTGTTATTGCATTTTATTGCAAAGTTATGGTGACCCAAAAAACAATTGTGGAGTTTTGATTTTTTTATTTCTCCTCATTACGCCATTTACTGATTGGAATAATTTAGCATATATTTTGATAGATTGGGTGTTTCTGAACACAGCGATACCAAATATGTGTGTTTATTTTTTATTGTTAATTTTCAATGGGGCAAAAGGGGGTGATTTGAACTTTGAAATTTTTTTAGTATTTTTAAAACCTTTTTTTTCTACTTTTTATTTGCTTCAATAGTCCCCTTAGGAGAATTGAAGCTGCGAACATCCAGGCTTTAGCCCTGCTATGTGTAGCAGAGATAATTTCCTATGTCCATCGGCCACTAGTCGACGTTCATAGGAAATCTGCAATGACAAGCACGTGGGTCTTCTGCTGTCATTCTTCCAGCTGTCATGCCAACCCATTGGCACTGAAGGGTGGGGTTTGTTTGACAGCGGCATTTAAAATGTTAACAGCTGCAAGTGGATCGCTATTGAGTCTGCGGCTGTTAGGGGCACATGACAGCTGATCAAATCAGCTGTCATTTGCTGGGAAAGATGCAGGCTCAGCATCGGAGCCCACATCAAAGGGAGGGACCTATACACTATATACATGTACCTATACACTATAGGTCGTGAAGGGGTTAAAAGACTGACCATATGAACAGCAAGTAGTTTTTACATTCAAATTCATATGTTCATTCTTTTTAATCATTTAGTTAGCACTTTTTCAAATGGGTTTTGGAGCTTACTTGCAAAAATTACGTTGTGTGCACAAACCCCGAGTTTGAACTTGTAAAAATCTGGAAAAAAACTCTTATCTTTTTGCAGTTACCGTAATAGATTTATATAGATACTAGATGGTGGCCTGATTCTAACGCATCGGGTATACTAGAATATGTATGTAGTTTATTTATGAAGTAAACATGACTGAACTATGTAGGCACTGTGACTGACAGAACCTGTTCAGTAAACGTGACTGAACTATGTGGCCCTGTGACTGACAGAACTTATTCAGTAAATGTGACTGAACTACATGGCACTGTGACTGACAGAACTTGTCCTGTAAACGTGACTGAACTACATCACACTGTGACTGACAGACCTTGTTCAGTAAATGTAAGTGAACTACGTTGCGCTGTGAGTGGGGGTTAAATTCCGCGCCAATATCACTGATTGGTCGCGGACGGCTGGCGGGACCAATCAGCGACGCGGGATTTCAGTTACAGACAAACAGACAGAATTAGACGATTATATAGTAGATTTCATAAATAATTCACTGGTCAACGCAATTTTTTTGGCAAAAGGTTTTAAAACATATTTTAAGTCAATTTTGGCTGCTGATTACGAATATGAACTCCGTTTTTGGCTATCACATCAGGATTTCGAGATATTTTCAATTTTTGATGAAAATTACTCCTAATGTTTTATGATAAAAACACATGATTTTCGGTACAACATTTTGTATATTTTTAATCAAGGAATAACAAAGATTACAAAGTCTATGTACAGCAAATCAAATATATTTACAGAATTAAACTACAAAATATAAAAACACATATATATGACACACAGATGAATGACAAATGGCAGCTATTTGAACTTTCTTTTCTTGGCTGATCTGTGATGTACAGCTTCTCGGTTGTCTCTCATCAAGCTCCAGCAATAGTCAGCCATCATATGTGAGTCCCACCGGCCTTGATACCGTTCTCCCATTGTTTTAATGTCCTGATGAAAATGCTCCCCTTGTTCCTCGCTCACATCCCCAAGGTTCTCAGGAAAAAAGTCCAAATGGCTGTGTAAATAGTGAATCTTGATACTCATTCTACATCCAAGATTTCGCAGACTTATTAGTATCTCTTCCACAATCTCTTCATAGATGTCTGCTTTCTTATTCCCTAGAAAATTCTGCACCACATTACAAAATGCATTCTAAGCTCTTTCTTCTGTTTCATTCATTGATGTGATAAAATTTGGGTCTCTCATAAGTGTTCTTATTTGAGGTCCATTAAATATTCCAGCCTTTTTCTTCTCTTCACTAGGACCAGGAAAAGTTGAACATATATAGTTAAAGCATTCTCCACTGTGATTGAGAGCTTTGACAAACTGCTTCATCAATCCAAATTTTATGTGTAAGGGAGGAAAGACAATGTCCTTCCTATCCACTAGAGGATCATGGATGACATTCTTATCGCCAGATGCCTAACTGTCACTGAGGTCATTCAGTTTTCACCCAAAGCTCTGCTGTAGCTCTACTGTCCCAGTAGCACAGAAAACAAGGGTGTTATCATAACAAATGGGAATTATGCATGTTCAAAGAAAACAAAGATATTCTCACATTTATTGGGAGTCTAAATGAAAACTAAATTTACCTTAGTGAACCGTATAAACCAGCACTTTTCATATACTACTTATATTTATCATGGAATTCATGAAAATGGGCTATATACCTATAGCGCAAAAACGTGATGTGATAGAGAAATTATAAGATCAGATTTGAATTCAGCACCCTCAAATTAGTCTAAAACTGTTCTTAAAGTCCATGCCAGAAATTTTTTTTTTTTTTTTTTGTAGACCAGTGAATCAGTATGGTGCAAATCAGATTGAATATATTGTGGAGAGATTTCAAAAAATAATTTCAGGTACAATTCTTTGTTTTAGGTTGGCAGAAAGGGAGGCTGAACTGGAGTCACTCAAACTGGAAGGAAGGAGCAAATGTAGTGATCTTGGTAGGCATAACAATTAATAAAATTAATTAAAAGTTATAATTTGCCAACAATCAGAGGATTTTTTGTGTAAAAAAAAAAACCACATCACTTTTGTATAAAACCATGATCGTGCTGGCATAGAGGTCCATTATCCCTTTAATGTACCTTCAGGAGCCTCTGATTTCATAGGCTTTTTTATGAGAAAAAATTGTTCCATTCTCCAGTGGACTGCTTACTTTTCCCTAGCAGCATTGTACATGGAGCCTGACATTTTAAATGAGCCAATTTATATTCTAATAGGTGCAGCCTATTGGGGCTGTATTAGTTTCTAATTTGCAACTGTGCAGATTCATGCAAATATTTTGCTTTTGAACTTCATAATTACCTGTATCAATAATCAATGGCTTGTGAAACTTATGTCTTTAAAAAAGTCATTAATTGTGATTTTATTGTCAGCGGAACTTAGAAATACAAATGAAAATCATAAAAAAGAAATTGAGAAACTTAAATATGAACTGGTAAGTTATGAGATTTAATATTTACTATATTTTATTCTGCGTTCTAATACTTATTTAGCAAAGTATGTTCCTAGAGCATTTTCTAACAAAAAGTAATGAATTTGGCAAAATAAACTGTCTGAATCTGTAAATGCACAATTTGTGAGTTTGTTTTGGAACAATATTGTTATATATCTGAAGATAAAGAAGAATAACATAAAAGCTGAACCAAAACTATAACAAATAGAAGAGGTTAATTGGAGCCCCAGCCTAATTTTATTCAAATCGCTACACATTTGGTGATCTTTGTTCTGCCAGGTTTTTATAGGCATTAAATTATGACCCCACTAATTTATGTAGTCCAAGTTACACATACCAACACTTTTGGCTATGACTGTATATTGGAAACTCCACAAAAATATTACCATTTTAATAACCGCACCCTTCAAATACTTCAAAACTGCTGTCAGGAAATTTAACCCTCCAGGTTCTACACAGATATTAATGCAAAGTTGAATGACAAAAATAAAAAATTTTCTTCAAAAATGTTTCTTTAGCCCCCAATTTTTCACTTTTAAAAGGGATAGCGTGAGAAAATGGACCCCACAATTTTTTCCTAATTAATTCTGAGTGCGTTGATTCACCACATGTAGTCAGAAACCTCTGCTTGGAATGCAAATTTGGCTGAAATAGATTGCAGGCACCATGTCACATTTGCAAGGCCCTCGATGTGCCTAAACAGCAGAAACCCCACAAGTGTCCCCTTTTGGACACTACACCCTTTAAAGATTTTACACGGGTATATTGTGTATTTTGAATCTATAGGAGGTACTGTAATGCCGGTGTCCCTGCATGGTTTCTTTCCTTCCCCCAAGTAGGGACACTGACATGCCCACTGCCACAGCCACTTGGCAGCATCCTCTGCTCTGTCTCCTGCCACGGCTCTTGCAGGTCTCCCGGCAGCACGCTTTCTGCTTCTAAAAGGGGCAGCATACTGGGACGCACAAGGTTTTTAAAGCACCCTCCTCTATAAAGAGGTGCCTGAGCAACGTCAGTGCCTAATTAGTCTTGTACCCACTTGTTCCTTGTCAGGTTCCCAGTCCTGTACCCATTCTTCTACCTTGTACTAGTGTTGTCTTGTACCTAAACCCATCCTGTCTGTATTAGTCATCCTGTATGAACCTGTACCCGCTCTGTCACAACCAGCACCAATATCCATACTGCCAGTGAACCTGTTCCTGCTCTGATTGACACTCCGAGTCCGTACCTGCATCCTGCACCCCTGGGGTCAGCTTCTGCAGTACTGGGTACTGCCTTGGAATGGCACCTGGAGGCCACCTGCAGCTCAAACCTTACCTCACAATCAGAGGCTCTAGTAAAGACTCTAAAGGTACCTTCACACTGAACGATATCGCTAGCGATCCGTGACGTTGCAGCGTCCTGGCTAGCGATAGCGTTGAGTTTGACACGCAGCAGCGATCAGGATCCTGCTGTGCCATCGTTGGTCGGAGCAGAAAGGCCAGAACTTTATTTCGTAGCTGGATCTCCCGTAGACATCGCTGAATCGGCGTGTGTGACGCCGATTCAGCAATGTCTTCACTGGTAACCAGGTAAACATCGGGTTACTAAGCGCAGGGCCGCGCTTAGTAACCCGATGTTTACCCTGGTTACCAGCGTAAATGTAAAAAAACCCAAACACTACATACTTACATTCCGGTGTCGGTCCCCCGGTGCTGTGCTTCTCTGCACTGTGTAAGCGCCGGCCGGAAAGCAGAGCACAGCGGTGACATCACCGCTGTGCTTTCTGGCTGGCGCTTACACAGTGCAGAGAAGCACAGCGCCGGGGGACAGACACCGGAATGTAAGTATGTAGTGTTTTTTTTTTTTACGTTTACGCTGGTAACCAGGGTAAACATCGGGTTACTAAGCGCGGTCCTGTGCTTAGTAACCCGATGTTTACCCTGGTTACCAGGGGACTTCGCATAGTTGGTCGCTGGAGAGCTGTCTGTGTGACAGCTCTCCAGCGACCACACAGCGACGCTGCAGCGATCGGGATCGTTGTCTAGATCGCTGCAGCGTCGCTAAATGTGACGGTGCCTTTAGTTACGCCCCTCCATGGTAAGTCCAACCCGTGGTGCAGTGGGTAAATAAAACAACAGCATGACATTTTACTTAAACAATGGATCCCATTGACCCTATTACCTCTCCGCTCTCAGAGTTGTTTCAGGAGATGACATGATCAACTGCATACAATTTTGTCCTACTTGCAGTCTGTGAACACATGTTTGGACGCCCTTATGTCGGCTGCATCATCCGCTCCAGCCCAAATTGCAACTATTTTGGCAGTTACTATTCAGCCTGCAAATCGGGCAACAAGAGTTGCTTCATGTCTGTCTGCTCCACCACATTCCGACTGAGATCCCAAGCAGTGCCATGGATTTATTAACCAGTGCATGCTGCACTATGAACTGGTGGCCCCCAGCTTCTCGCTGATCAAGCTTAAGTGGGATTTCTGATGTCCCATCTCAAAGGAGAAGCCCTTGCATAGGAGAGATGGGATCCTGTGACATCAGATATGCAAGTCTTACTAATTAAGTTCCTCAAAGTCTTTGATGAACCAGTTTGTGTCACCTCAGCTGCATCCTCCCTCCTCAGACTGTGTGAGGGAGTTCTGATTGTAGGCCAATGTGTGTCACGCACAGTGTGGGAAAGACTAAGTGCAACAAGAAGGAATGAGGGGTAGGGTGCCCAACACTAGGGCAGTGGGGAGTGGGGACCCCTTAGCAGATCTAAAGTCATCCTGTCAGCCCTAAATGTCCCTATAAAGGTTCTGCACCTATTGCCAAATGGGAACTTAATCCTTGCCTGACTCTCGCAATAAGAAGTGCTTAGGGAAGGATGGGGTGTACACTAGTCGATCCCAACTACAACTTAAACAGATTGGATAGACAAACAAGGGGAACACTTATCTTGAGTTGACTCAGAGAAATAATACATATACCTCCAACAGCACCAAAGAGGAAGATGGCCAACTGCTATAGCTCCAAGCCTCAACAGGGCAAAATGGAAATATCATCGGGGATTCCCAGTAGCAGCCAGGAAGTCTGTAAACACCCAGGTCTATGTGTGTCAATTAGAGCCAGGGGGAGGTTACCACTGGGTCCAAGAATCAGATGGAGTAGGAAGGCATCTGCAACATTGTAGAGTTTTCAAGTTCTTGGGATGGTCCCAATCATGGACAGCATGGATCTTCTCCAGATCCATCTGAAAACCTGAAGATGACAAACAGGTACCCTAAAACCTGCACCTCCTGGATGGCAAATGCATATTTTTATAGTTTGGCAAATAATTTATCTCTTAATATTTGCTGCATCTGTTTAACATGCCCCCAATATGTCTCCAAATCAGGAGCATAAACCAAAATATCATCTAGATAGTCCACCACAAACCTACCGACCAAATGATGGAAAATATCATTAAACAAATGCTGAAATACCGCAGGTGCATTGGTCAGACCGAAAGACATGACCAGACTCTCGAAATGACCCTCAGGGGTATTGAACGCTGTTTTCCATTCATCCCCTTCTCTGATTCTAACCAGGTTGTAGGCCCCCCTTAAATCCAACATGGAGAACACCTTAGCTCCCACAACCGTAGGAAGAGGTATGGATCTCGGACAGTAATTTAATTTAATTCCCGAAATTCTAAACAGGGAAGTAGACAGCCAACTTTTCCCTTCACGAAGAAGAACCCTGCTGCCACGGGTGTAGATGAGGGTCTGATGTGTCCCTTCTCCAGACTTTCCACAATGAGATCCTTCAAGACTTGTCTCTCAGGACCGGAAAGATTATACAGTCTTGACTTTGGTAATTTAGCTCTGGTAATTAGATTAATAGGACAGTCATATTCACGATGAGGAGGCAAATTCTGACACCCCCCTATCAAAGAAAACATCCTCAAACTCTAACAAAAATGCAGGTAAGCTTTCTGTAGAGACTGTAGAAAAAAAATATTTAAACAGTTCTCATGACAGTAATCCCCCCACTCAATGATCTCTCTGGCCTGCCTATCCACCAAAGGATTATGTTTCACCAACCAGGGAAGACCCAATACAATTGGGGTGGGAAGACCATCCAGGACATAGCAAGGGATTATTTCAGAATGAACCGACCCCACTCTCAGTCTTACATTCTGTACAATTTGAGTGAGAGCTTTCTGTGTAAGTGGCGCTGAGTCGATGGCGAATATGGGAATGGGCTTAACTAAAGCACAGCAAAACAGCCAGTGAATTCTGGCATACTCAGCATCAGCGATGCTGACTCCAGCTCCACTGTCAACAAACACAGAAATTTCCTCTGTTTTGCTCTCCAGCACCACCTCTGCTGTCAGGACAAACCGGGACATGCAGGTTGACAATAAATGCACTCCCTTACTTATTCTACTCTAGACTACCAAGGGTTAAATGAGTCTCTTTTTGTTTAGGCATCAAAGGACAGGCCCCAATAAAATGTCCTTTTTCCACAAACTCCCCTGTTTTTTGTTAACTTCCCAAGAAATGTATGATGCAGAAGCACCCCCTAACTGCATGGGTTCCTCCACCCTCCCCAGTACGGGTTCACTGCTAGACTGCTCCCCTGGCAAAGGGGCAATACCCCAAAAAAGAGGCTCCAGAGAAGGTGGTCATACCCACCTATCCCCAAGGTGTCTGTCAATACGTATAGCCAATGACTTAGCAGCCTCCAAAGACTCAGGGGTTTCATATGCAGCTAAAGCATCTTTCAACCATTCAGTGAGACCCTTAAGAAATTGGCTTCTGACAGCCAGGTCATTCCATTTAGTATCCGTTGCCCACCTGTGAAATTCGAAGCTATACTTCTCCATTGACCGATTCTCCTACTGAAGGCGATGCAACCTGGATTCAGCCAAGGTGACTCAGTCAGGGTCATCTATATATATAATTGTCTAAGGGTTTTTCTGTCTGTCTGTCTGTCTGTCCTGGAAATCCCACGTCTCTGATTGGTCGAGGCCCAGGCGGCCTCGACCAATCAGCGACGGGCACAGTATCGACGTAGATGTCATAATGGTTGCCATGGCGACGATGATGTCATAAAGGTTGCCTCGACCAATCAGCGACAGGCACAGTCTGCCGCAAATTCTGGAATCATCATTGTCCATATACTACGGGGACATGCATATTCTAGAATACCCGATGCGTTAGAATCGGGCCACAAAAAATGTATAAATGAAACAATCAAATAGTCCCACAAAATATAAACCTTAATATGACTCATTCAGCAAAGAAATTAAAAGTTACACTCAGAATACAAAAACATTTTTTTTAATTATATTTTCAGTGTGTAAAAATAACAAACCATCTACTATATAATTGTCTAAGGGTCACTTCCGTCTTTCTGTCTGTCCTTCTGTCTGTCTGTCACGGATATTCATTGGTCACGGCCTCTGTCTGTCATGGAAATCCAAGTCGCTGATTGGTCGCGGCAAAACGGCCACGACCAATCAGCGCCGGGCACAGTCCAGCAGCAAAATGGCCGCTCCTTACTCTCCGCAGTCAGTGCCCGCTCCATACTCCCCTCCAGTCAGCGCTCACACAGGGTTAATGGCAGCGTTAGCGGACCACGTTATGCCGTGGTATAACGCACTCCATTAATGCTGCTATTAACCCTGTGTGACTAACTTATTACTATTGATGCTGCCTATGCGGCAACAATAGTAAAAAGATCTAATTTTAAAAATAATTTAAAAATAAAAAATAGTTATATACTCACGTCCGTCGGCCCCTCGGATCCACAGCAGGCCTTTCCCGCTCCTCGCGACGCAACGGTAACCGCTCCATGCATTGCGGTCTTGCGAGATGATGACGTAGCGGTCTCTTGGGACCGGAGCGTGCAAGGAGCATCGGTAACCGCTTCGCCTGGATCCGGGGCCAACGGAAGATGAGTATATAACTATTTTTTTATTTTAACTCTTTTTTTTTTTTTTAACAGGGATATGATGCCCACATTGCTATATACTGCGTGGGCTGTGCAATATACTACGTGGGCAGTGCAATATACTACGTGGGCTGTGCAATGTACTGCTTGGGCTGTGCAATATACTGTGTGGGCTGTGCTATATACTGTGTGGGCTGTGCTATATACTACGTGGGCAGTGCAATATACTACGTGGGCTGTGCAATGTACTGCTTGGGCTGTGCAATATACTGTGTGGGCTGTGCAATATACTATGTGGGCTGTGCAATATACAGTACTATGTGGGCTGTGCAATATACTGCTTGGGCTGTGCGATATACTGCGTGGGCTGTGCGATATACTGCATGGGCTGTGCTATATACTGCGTGGGCTGTGCTATATACTGCATGGGCTGTGCAATGTACTATGTGGGCTGTGCAATGTACTATGTGGGCTGTGCAATATACTACGTGGTCTGTGCAATATACTACGTGGGCTGTGCAATGTACTATGTGGGCTGTGCAATGTACTACGTGGGCTGTGCAATGTACTGCGTGGGCTGTTGTGAATTTGGTTTCTGGGCTCCCCCGGTGGTCACTGGTGGTACTGAACTTGTGTGCTTCATCTCCTCTGTTCACCTGTTTCCATCAGGATGTGGGAGTTTTCTATTTAGCCTGGCTCCTCAGTCATTTCTATGCCGGCCATCAATGTTACCAGAAGCCTTTCTGTTGCATGTTCCTGCTGCTAGACTACTATCAGCTAAGTTGGACTTGTAGTCCTAAGTTTGTTTTGCATTTTTGTTCCAGTTCTCTGTGATTGTATATTTCTGAGGCTGGAAGCTCTTGTGAGCTGAAATTGCCACTCTGGTGTCATGAGTTGATATTAGAGTCTTAAAGTAATTTCAGGATGGTATTTTGAAAGGGTTTTCAGCTGGCCGTGAAGTTCCCTTTTCTGTCTTCCTACTATCTAGTAAGCGGACCTCAATTTGCTAAACCTATCTTCATACTTCGTATGTCAATTTCCTCTGAAATCACCGACAATATATGTGGGGGCTACTGTCTGCCTTTTGGGGAAAATTTCGCTAGAGGTAAGCCAGGTCTGTATTTTCCTCTGCTAGGGTCAGTCAGTTCTCCGGCTGGCGCTGGGCGTCTAGGGATAAAAACGTAGGCACGCTACCCGGCCACTGCTAGTTGTGTGGTAGGTTTAGCTCACGGTCAGCTCGAGTTACCATCTTCCAAGGGCTAGTCCTTTTGTATGCTTTACTATGTTCTCTTGCCATTTGAGAACCATGACAGTATGGCCGGCCAAGGGTTAAAATAATTGGCAGAAGAAAGGAGTGAAAAGAAGTCTGCAGAAAATTTTTTATTTTTTTTTTCCTGAGTTTGCTCATTAGTTGATTCACTAGCATCTCTGCTTACTGCAGCCTTCGTCTCTCTCTCCTTCTAATCCTTGAATGGTTCTGATTTCACCTGATTAAAATGGATCCTCAGAGTTTAGCTACAGGTTTGAATAATCTCGCTATGAAGGTTCAAAGTTTACAAGATTTTGTTATTCATGCTCCTATATCTGAACCTAGAATTCCTTTACCTGAATTTTTCTCCGGGGATAGATCTCGCTTCCAGAATTTCAAACATAATTGTAAATTATTTTTGTCTCTGAGATCTCGCTCCGCTGGAGATCCTGCACAGCAGGTCAGGATTGTGATTTCCTTGCTCCGGGGCGACCCTCAGGATTGGGCATTTGCTTTGGCACCAGGGGATCCTGCGTTGCTCAATGTGGATGCGTTTTTCCTGGCTTTGGGGTTGCTTTATGAGGAACCTCATTTAGAGATTCAGGCTGAAAAAGCCTTGATGGCCCTGTCTCAAGGGCAAGATGAGGCTGAAATATACTGCCAAAAATTTCGTAAGTGGTCTGTGCTTACTCAGTGGAATGAGTGCGCCCTGGCGGCGAATTTCAGAGAGGGTCTCTCTGATGCCATTAAAGATGTTATGGTGGGGTTCCCTGTGCCTACAGGTCTGAATGAGTCCATGACAATGGCTATTCAGATTGATCGGCGTTTGCGGGAGCGCAAACCTGTGCACCATTTGGCGGTGTCTACTGAGAAGGCGCCAGAGATTATGCAATGTGATAGAATTCTGTCCAGAAGCGAACGACAGAATTTTAGGCGAAAAAATGGGTTATGCTTCTATTGTGGTGATTCAACTCATGTTATATCAGCATGCTCTAAACGTACTAAGAAGGTTGATAAGTCTGTTTCAATTGGCACTTTACAGTCTAAGTTTATTCTATCTGTGACCCTGATTTGCTCTTTATCGTCTATTACCGCGGACGCCTATGTCGACTCTGGCGCCGCTTTGAGTCTTATGGATTGGTCCTTTGCCAAACGCTGTGGGTATGATTTAGAGCCTCTGGAAGTTCCTATACCTCTGAAGGGTATTGACTCCACGCCATTGGCTAGTAATAAACCGCAATACTGGACACAAGTAACTATGCGTATTAATCCGGATCACCAGGAGATTATTCGCTTCCTTGTGTTGTATAATCTACATGATGTGTTGGTGCTTGGATTGCCATGGCTGCAATCTCATAACCCAGTCCTCGACTGGAAAGCAATGTCTGTGTTAAGCTGGGGATGTCAGGGGATTCATGGGGACGTACCTTTGGTTTCCATTTCGTCATCTATTCCCTCTGAGATTCCGGAATTTTTATCTGATTATCGTGACGTTTTTGAGGAGCCTAAACTTGGTTCACTACCTCCGCACAGAGATTGCGATTGTACTATAGATCTGATTCCGGGCAGTAAGTTTCCAAAGGGTCGTTTATTTAATCTATCTGTGCCTGAACATGCTGCTATGCGGGAATATATTAAGGAGTCCTTGGAAAAGGGACATATTCGTCCTTCGTCATCTCCCTTAGGAGCCGGTTTCTTCTTTGTATCTAAAAAAGATGGCTCTTTGAGGCCGTGTATTGATTATCGGCTTTTGAATAAAATCACGGTTAAATATCAGTATCCTTTGCCACTGCTTACTGATTTGTTTGCTCGAATAAAGGGGACCAAGTGGTTCTCTAAGATTGATCTTCGTGGGGTGTATAATTTAGTGCGAATTAAGCAGGGGGATGAGTGGAAAACCGCATTTAATACGCCTGAGGGCCATTTTGAGTATTTAGTAATGCCTTTTGGTCTTTCAAATGCCCCTTCAGTCTTTCAGTCCTTTATGCATGACATTTTCCATGAATATTTGGATAAATTTTTGATTGTGTATCTGGATGATATTTTGATTTTTTCGGATGACTGGGACTCTCATGTCCAACAGGTCAGGAGGGTTTTTCAGGTTTTGCGCTCTAATTCCTTGTGTGTAAAGGGTTCTAAGTGCGTTTTTGGGGTTCAAAAGATTTCGTTTTTGGGGTACATTTTTTCCCCCTCTTCCATTGAGATGGACCCTGTCAAGGTTCAGGCTATTTGTGATTGGACGCAACCCTCTTCTCTTAAGAGCCTTCAGAAGTTTTTGGGCTTTGCTAATTTTTATCGTCGATTTATAACTGGTTTTTCTGATGTTGCTAAACCATTGACTGATTTGACTAAGAAGGGTGCTGATGTTGCTGATTGGTCCCCTGCTGCTGTGGAGGCCTTTCGGGAGCTTAAGCGCCGCTTTTCTTCCGCCCCTGTATTGCGTCAGCCTGATGTTACTCTTCCTTTTCAGGTTGAGGTCGACGCTTCGGAAATCGGAGCTGGGGCGGTTTTGTCGCAGAAAAGTTCCGACTGCTCCGTGATGAGACCTTGTGCGTTCTTTTCTCGCAAATTTTCGCCCGCTGAGCGAAATTATGATATTGGTAATCGGGAGCTCTTGGCTATGAAGTGGGCTTTTGAGGAGTGGCGTCATTGGCTTGAGGGGGCTAGACATCAGGTGGTGGTATTGACCGACCACAAGAATTTGATTTATCTTGAGTCTGCCAGGCGCCTGAATCCTAGACAGGCGCGCTGGTCGTTATTTTTCTCTCGGTTTAATTTTGTGGTTTCATACCTGCCGGGTTCTAAAAATGTGAAGGCGGATGCCCTTTCTAGGAGTTTTGAGCCTGATGCCCCTGGTAATTCTGAACCTACAGGTATCCTTAAGGATGGAGTGATATTGTCTGCTGTTTCCCCAGACTTGCGACGGGTTTTGCAGGAGTTTCAGGCGGATAGACCTGATCGTTGCCCGCCTGGTAGAATGTTTGTTCCTGATGATTGGACCAGTAGAGTCATCTCGGAGGTCCATTCTTCTGCGTTAGCAGGTCATCCTGGAATCTTTGGTACCAGGGATTTGGTGGCTAGGTCCTTCTGGTGGCCTTCCCTGTCGCGAGATGTGCGAGGTTTTGTGCAGTCTTGTGATGTTTGTGCTCGGGCCAAGCCTTGTTGTTCTCGGGCTAGTGGATTGTTGTTATCCTTGCCTATTCCGAAGAGGCCTTGGACTCACATCTCCATGGATTTTATTTCTGATCTCCCTGTTTCTCAGAAGATGTCTGTCATCTGGGTGGTGTGTGACCGTTTCTCTAAGATGGTCCATTTGGTTCCCTTGCCTAAATTGCCTTCCTCATCCGAGCTGGTTCCTCTGTTTTTTCAAAATGTGGTTCGCTTGCATGGTATTCCGGAGAATATCGTTTCTGACAGGGGAACCCAATTCGTGTCTAGATTTTGGCGAGCGTTCTGTGCTAGGATGGGCATTGATTTGTCTTTTTCGTCTGCTTTCCATCCTCAGACTAATGGCCAGACCGAGCGAACTAATCAGACCTTGGAGACTTATTTGAGGTGTTTTGTGTCTGCGGATCAGGATGATTGGGTTGCCTTTTTGCCCTTGGCGGAGTTTGCCCTCAATAATCGGGCTAGTTCTGCCACCTTGGTTTCTCCTTTTTTCTGTAATTCGGGGTTTCATCCTCGTTTCTCTTCTGGTCAGGTGGAGTCTTCGGATTGTCCTGGAGTGGATGCTGTGGTGGAGAGGTTGCATCAGATTTGGGGGCATGTGGTGGACAATTTGAAGTTGTCCCAGGAGAAGACTCAGCAGTTTGCCAACCGCCGTCGTCGTGTTGGTCCTCGTCTTTGTGTTGGGGACTTGGTGTGGTTGTCTTCTCGTTTTGTCCCTATGAAGGTTTCTTCTCCTAAGTTTAAACCTTGGTTCATCGGCCCGTACAAGATATTGGAGATTCTTAACCCTGTGTCCTTTCGTTTGGACCTCCCTGCATCTTTTTCTATTCATAATGTCTTCCATCGGTCATTGTTGCGCAGGTATGAGGTACCGGTTGTGCCTTCCGTTGAGCCTCCTGCTCCGGTGTTGGTTGAGGGTGAGTTGGAGTACGTTGTCGAGAAGATCTTGGACTCCCGTGTTTCCAGACGGAGACTTCAGTATCTGGTCAAGTGGAAGGGCTACGGTCAGGAGGATAATTCTTGGGTGACAGCCTCTGATGTTCATGCCTCCGATTTGGTCCGTGCCTTTCATAGGGCTCATCCTGATCGCCCTGGTGGTTCTGGTGAGGGTTCGGTGCCCCCTCCTTGAGGGGGGGGTACTGTTGTGAATTTGGTTTCTGGGCTCCCCCGGTGGTCACTGGTGGTACTGAACTTGTGTGCTTCATCTCCTCTGTTCACCTGTTTCCATCAGGATGTGGGAGTTTTCTATTTAGCCTGGCTCCTCAGTCATTTCTATGCCGGCCATCAATGTTACCAGAAGCCTTTCTGTTGCATGTTCCTGCTCCTAGACTACTATCAGCTAAGTTGGACTTGTAGTCCTAAGTTTGTTTTGCATTTTTGTTCCAGTTCTCTGTGATTGTATATTTCTGAGGCTGGAAGCTCTTGTGAGCTGAAATTGCCACTCTGGTGTCATGAGTTGATATTAGAGTCTTAAAGTAATTTCAGGATGGTATTTTGAAAGGGTTTTCAGCTGGCCGTGAAGTTCCCTTTTCTGTCTTCCTACTATCTAGTAAGCGGACCTCAATTTGCTAAACCTATCTTCATACTTCGTATGTCAATTTCCTCTGAAATCACCGACAATATATGTGGGGGCTACTGTCTGCCTTTTGGGGAAAATTTCTCTAGAGGTAAGCCAGGTCTGTATTTTCCTCTGCTAGGGTCAGTCAGTTCCCCGGTTGGCGCTGGGCGTCTAGGGATAAAAACGTAGGCACGCTACCCGGCCACTGCTAGTTGTGTGGTAGGTTTAGCTCACGGTCAGCTCGAGTTACCATCTTCCAAGGGCTAGTCCTTTTGTATGCTTTACTATGTTCTCTTGCCATTTGAGAACCATGACAGTGGGCTGTGCAATATACTATGTGGGCTGTGCAGTATACTATGTGGGCTGTGCAGTATACTATGTGGGCTGTGCAGTATACTACGTGGGCTGTGCAATATACTACGTGGGCTGTGCAATATACTATGTGGGCTGTGCAATGTACTACGTGGGTTGTGCAATATACTGCGTGGGCTGTGCTATATACTACGTGGGCTGTGCAATACACTACGGGGCCTATGTTATACACTACGTGGCCTGTGTTATACATTACATGGGCTGTGTTATACACTATGTGGGTTGTGTTATATACTGCGTGCATGGGCTGTTATATACTACGTGAGCTGTGTTATATGCTATGTGGGCTGTTATACACTCTGTGGGCTGTGCTATATACTACGTGGCTGTGCTATATACTACGTGGCTGTGCTATATACTCTGTGGGCTGTGTTATATACTACGTGGCTGTGCTATATACTCCGTGGGCTGTGCTATATACTACGTGGCTGTACAATATACTATGTGGCTGTGCAATATACTACGTGGCTGTGCTATTTACTACGTGGGCTGTTATATACTACGTGGCTGTGCTATATACTACGTGGCCGACTGCGAACAATCAGCGACAGGCGCAGTCCGGCCACGAATTGGCATGGGATTTGAACCACGCTTTGCTAATTGGTCGTGGCCGGCCGAATCCTGTGTATTCAATGTTTTATTCTAAAATCTTCATAAATAAACTACATACATATTCTAGAATACCCGATGCATTAGAATCGGGCTACCATCTAGTCATAGATAAGGGCTTGAGCCCAAAAAAATCCCTCCACAGCCTGGAGACAAACCGAATCCTACAGCAAAGACTGCGGATCTCTCTGTAGTAGAGAGAGATCACAATACCAACTTGTTGCTCTTCATTTCCAGAGGAATGAAGACAAAGTTTAACATAAAGTATGCAAGCTTCTTTAACCCCTTAGTGACAGAGCCAATTTGGTACTTAATGACCGAGCCAATTTTTACAATTCTGACCAGTGTCACTTTATGAGGTTATAACTCTGGAACGCTTTATCGGATCCCGCTGATTCTGAGATTGTTTTTTCGTGACATGTTGTACTTCAAGTTAGTGGTAACATTTCTTCGATATTACTTGCGATTATTTATGAAAAAAATGGAAATATGGCGAAAATTTTTAAAATTTTGCAATTTTCAAACTTTGTATTTTTATGCCCTTAAATCAGAGAGATATGTCACAAAAAATAGTTAATAAATAACATTTCTCACATGTCTACTTTACATCAGCACAATTTTGGAAACAATTTTTTTTTTTGTTAGGGAGTTATAAGGGTTAAAAGTTGACCAGCAATTTCTCATTTTTACAACACCATGTTTTTTTTAGGGACCACATCACCTTTGAAGTGATTTTGAGGGGTCTATATGATAGAAAATAACCAAGTGTGACACCATTCTAAAAACTGCACCCCTCAAGCTGCTCAAAACCACATTCAAGAAGTTTATTAACCCTTTACGTACTTCACAGGAACTAAAACAATGTGGAAGAAAAAAATTAACATTTTACTTTTTTTTGCAAACATTTTACTTCAGAACCATTTTTTTTAATTTTCACAAGTGTAAAAACAGAAATTTAACCACAAATTTTGTTGTGCAATTTTTCCTGAGTACGCCGATACCCCATATGTGGAGGTAAACCACTGTTTGGGCGCACCGCAGAGCTTGGAAGTGAAGGAGCACCGTTTGACTGTTTCAATGCAGAATTGGCTGGAATTGAGATCGGACGCCATGTCGCGTTTGGAGAGCCCCTAATGTGCCTAAACAGTGGAAACCCCCCACAAGTGACACCATTTTGGAAACTAGACCCCCCAAGGAACTTATCTAGATGTGTGGTGAGCACTTTGAACCCCCAAGTGCTTCACAGAAGTTTATAACGTAGAGCCGTGAAAATAAAAAATCGCATTTGTTTTCACAAAAATGATTTTTTCGCCCACAAATTCTTATTTTCACAAGGGTAACAGGAGAAATTAGACCACAAAAGTTGTTGTGCAATTTCTCCTGAGTACGTCGATACCCCATATGTGGAGGTAAACCACTGTTTGGGCGCACCGCAGAGCTTGGAAGTGAAGGAGCACCGTTTGACTTTTTCAATGCAGAATTGGCTGGAATTGAGATCGGATGCCATGTCGCGTTTGGAGAGTCCCTGATGTGCCTAAACAGTGGAAACCCCCCACAAGTGATACCATTTTGGAAACTAGACCCCCCAAGGAACTTATCTAGATGTGTGGTGAGCACTTTGAACCCCCAAGTGCTTCACAGAAGTTTATAACGTAGAGCCGTGAAAATAAAAAATCTCATTTTTTCTACAAAAATGATCTTTTTGCCCCCAAATTTTTATTTTCACAAGGGTAACGGGAGAAATTAGACCACAAAAGTTGTTGTGCAATTTCTCCTGAGTACGTCGATACCCCATATATGGGGGTAAACCACTGTTTGGGCGCACCGCAGAGCTTGGAAGTGAAGGAGCACCGTTTGACTTTTTCAATGCAGAATTGGCTGGAATTGAGATCGGATGCCATGTCGCGTTTGGAGAGTCCCTGATGTGCCTAAACAGTGGAAACCCCCCACAAGTGATACCATTTTGGAAACTAGACCCCCCAAGGAACTTATCTAGATGTGTGGTGAGCACTTTGAACCCCCAAGTGCTTCACAGAAGTTTATAACGTAGAGCCGTGAAAATAAAAAATCTCATTTTTTCTACAAAAATGATCTTTTTGCCCCCAAATTTTTATTTTCACAAGGGTAACAGGAGAAATTAGACCACAAAAGTTGTTTTGCAATTTCTCCTGAGTACGTCGATACCCCATATATGGGGGTAAACCACTGTTTGGGCGCACCGCAGAGCTTGGAAGAGAAGGAGTGTCGTTTTACTTTTTCAATGTAGAATTGGCTGGAATTGAGATCGGACGCCATGTCACATTTGGAGAGCCGCTGATGTGCCTAAACAGTAGAGACCCCCCACATATGACACCATTTTGGAAACTAGACCCCTTAAGGAACTTATCTAGATGTGTGGTGAGCACTTTAAACCCCCAGGTGCTTCACAGAAGTTTATAACGTAGAGCCGTGAAAATAAAAAAATCGCATTTTTTCTACAAAAATGATCTTTTTGCCTCCAAATTTTTATTTTACCAAGGGTAACAGGAGAAAATGGACCCCAGAAGCTGTTGTACAATTTGTCTTGAGTACGCCGACACCCCATATGTGGGGGTAAACCACTGTTTGGGCGCATGGCTGAGCTCGGAAGCAAAGGAGCGCCATTTGACTTTTCAATGCAAAATTGACTGGAATTGAGATCGGACGCCATGTCGCGTTTGGAGAGCCCCTGATGTGCCTAAACAGCAGAAACCCCCCAAAAGTGACCCCATTTTGGAAACTAGACCCCCCATGGAACTTATCTAGATGTGTAGTGAGAACTTTGAATGCCCAAGTGCATCACAGAAGTTTATAATGCAGAGTCGTGAAAATAAAAAATATATATTTTTTAACAATAAAGATTTTTTAGCCCCCAAGTTTTTATTTTCACAAGGGTAACAAGAGAAATTGGACCCCAAAAGTTGTTGTCCAATTTGTCCTGAGTATGCTGGTACCCCATATGTGGGGGTAAACCACTGTTTGGGCGCATGGCAGAGCTCGGAAGGGAAGGAGTGCCATTTTGGAATGCAGACTTTGATAGAATTGTCTGCGGGCGTTATGCTGCCTTTGCAGACCCCTAATGTACCTAAACAGTAGAAACCCCCAACAAGTGACCCCATTTTGGAAAATAGACCCCCCAAGGAACTTATCTAGATATGTGGTGAGAACTTTGAATGCCCAAGTGCTTCACAGAAGTTTATAATGCAGAGTAGTGAAAATAAAAAATATTTTTTTTCCCACAAAAAAGATTTTTTTAGCCCCCAAATTTTTATTTTCACAAGGGTAACAAGAGAAATTGGACCCCAAAAGTTGTTGTCCAATTTGTCCTGAGTATGCTGGTACCCCATATGTGGGGGTAAACCACTGTTTGGGCGCATGGCAGAGCTCGGAAGGGAAGGAGTGCCATTTTGGAATGCAGACTTTGATAGAATTGTCTGCGGGCGTTATGTTGCCTTTGCAGACCCCTAATGTACCTAAACAGTAGAAACCCCCAACAAGTGACCCCATTTTGGAAAATAGACCCCCCAAGGAACTTATCTAGATATGTGGTGAGAACTTTGAATGCCCAAGTGCTTCACAGAAGTTTATAATGCAGAGTAGTGAAAATAAAAAATATTTTTTTTCCCACAAAAAAGATTTTTTTAGCCCCCAAATTTTTATTTTCACAAGGGTAACAAGAGAAATTGGACCCCAAAAGTTGTTGTCCAATTTGTCCTGAGTATGCTGGTACCCCATATGTGGGGGTAAACCACTGTTTGGGCGCACGGCAGAGCTCGGAAGGGAAGGAGCGCCATTTTGCAATGCAGACTTTGATAGAATTGTCTGCGGGCGTTATGTTGCGTTTGCAGACCCCTAATGTACCTAAACAGTAGAAACCCCCACAAGTGACCAAATTTTGGAAACTAGACCCCCTAAGGAACTTATCTAGATATGTGGTGAGAACTTTGAAAGCTCAAGTGCTTCACAGAAATTTATAATGCAGAGTAGTGAAAATAAAAAAATATATTTTTTTCCAACAAAAAAGATTTTTAGCCCCCAAGTTTTTATTTTCACAAGGGTAACAGGAGAAATTGGACCCCAAAAGTTGTTGTCCAATTTATCCCGAGTACGCTGATCCCCCATATGTGGGGGTAAACCACTGTTTGGGCGCACGGCAGAGCTCAGAAGGGAGGGAGTACCATTTGACTTTTTTAGCGCAAAATTGGCTGTCGTGTTTGGAGACCCCCTGATGTACCTAAACAGTGGAAACCCCCCAATTCTAACTCCAACCCTAACCCCAACACAGCCCTAACCCTAATCTCAACCCGATCCATAATCCTAATCACAACCCTAACGATAATCACAACCCTAACCCCAAAACAGCCCTAATCTCAACCCTAACCATAACCCTAATCAAAACCCTAAATCCAACACACCCCTAACCCTAATCCCAACCGACGCAAGTGTGAAAGAAGCCTTAGGCTACTTTCAGACATAGCGCATTTTTGAGCGCTATTTTGCGGGCGCTTTTCAAAAATGTGCAATGTCATTTTCGTCTGCCGGCAAAGTGAATGAGAAATTCACTTTGCCGTTCAGACACACCGCAAAAAAACGCGGCGCTTTTGTCTGCAAACACGCCGGCGTAAAAAGAATTGACATGTCAATTCTTTACGCAGCGGCGTGTCTGCGTATCCCCCTAGGGCCCCATATTACCTTCCACACACAGCGCCTTTGTCCTGGGTGTCGGCGTCTTTGTACGGAGGGGTTGACACCCAGGACCGGACGTGACGTCGGACAGGAAGAGGGAAGCCCCCGCCCCCCAGTGAAGCAGCATGGAGTCCTTCTGTGTGTGTGTGTGTGCGTGTGTGTGCGTGTGTGTGCGTGTGTGTGCGTGTGTGTGTCCCCATGCGACGCTAGTGCCACCATTGTGCTAAGTCGCCGTATGGGACTACTACTCCCATCTGGTATTAGGATGGGAGAGTTGTCCCTGTGTCCGGCGACTTAGCACAATTGTAAAGTTACACAAAACACCTACACACAATACACATACATGACACACAGTACATACAACATATAACACAGAGTATATACTCACCAACAGCACACTGGTAGGCGAAGCCTTCGATCCTCCAGGAAAAAATCCAAAAATAATAAACCAAATTCATACTCCCTGTCCGCAGAATCCATAAAACGAGTGTCCCACGCCGATCGGCTGCTCTCCGGCGATACACTGCCAGGAGCGAAGCTCCTAGCAGTGTATCGCGTACTGTTCCGGAGTTCAATGACTCCGGCGTCTCGGTTAACAGCAGTACAGCTGCGTTGAACTTTCCCACGCAGCACTGCCGTTAAGCGAGAGTGCCGGGGTCAATGACCGCCGGTAAACTCGCTCGCGCATGCGCAGTGACACACCGACAGGAACTATGGCTCCTGTCAGTGTGTTGCTGCAGCCGTGGAGAGCAGACATATCTCTGGATGTGTCTGTTCTCCATGGAAAATCTTGATACGTGGCACTTAAATATGTGGCAATTAAATACGTGACACGTGGCACTTATACGTGATACGTGTCACTTAAATACGTGGCACTGAAATACGTGATACGTGGCACTTTGATACGTGGCACGTGTCTCTTAAATACGTGGCACGTGAAACTGAAAGATGTGGCACGTGGCACTTTGATACGTGGCACGTGGCACTTTGATACGTGGCACGTGGCACTGAAATATGTGGCACGTGGCACTTTGATACGTGGCACGTGGCACTTTGATACGTGGCACGTGGCACTTTGATACGTGGCACTGAAATGTGTGGCACGTGGCACTTTGATACGTGGCACGTGGCACTTAAATACGTGGCACGTGGCACTGAAATATGTGGCACGTGGCACTTTGATACGTGGCACGTGTCTCTTAAATACGTGGCACGTGGCACTGAAAGATGTGGCACGTGGCACTTTGATACGTGGCACGTGGCACTTTGATACGTGGCACGTGGCACTGAAATATGTGGCACGTGGCACTTTGATACGTGGCACGTGGCACTTTGATACGTGGCACGTGGCACTTTGATACGTGGCACGTGGCACTTTGATACGTGGCACGTGGCACTTTGATACGTGGCACTGAAATATGTGGCACGTGGCACTTTGATACGTGGCACGTGTCACTTAAATACGTGGCACGTGGCACTGAAATATGTGGGACACGTTGCACAAAAAAGTTACATGTAGTTTTTTTTGTGTCGACGGTCCGCCGAAGCACGACGCATCCGTCGCACGACGGATGCGACATGTGGCAATCCGTCGCAATGCGTCGCTAATGCAAGCCAATGGAGAAAAAACGCATCCTGCAAGCACTTTTGCAGGATGCGTTTTTTCTCCAACGACGCATTGCGACGGAAGCCAAAAAACGCTAGTGTGAAAGTAGCCTAACCCTAGCCCTAACCCTAACCCTAAATTTAGCCCCAACCCTAACCCTAACTCTAACCCTAACCCTAACTCTAACTCTAACCCTAACCCTAACCCTAACCCTAATTTTAGCCCCAACTTGTCTTCTCCTGCCGGCCGGCAGATGGCAGCAGATGGCGGGCGCACTGCGCATGCGCCCGCCATGATGAAAAAGCCGGCCGGCAGGAGAAGACAGAAGAGGACCCAGGGACCCCGGGTGAGTATGATAGGGTCCCCGAATCCCCCTATTTCTCTGTCCTCTGATGTGCGATCACATCAGAGGACAGAGAAATAACTGATCGCTTTTTTTTTTTTTTTTTTTTTTGCGGTCGCCGGTAAACTGTTAATTACCGGCGATCGCAAAGCAGGGGTCGGTGCAAATCGACCCCGATCATGTTCTTTGGGGTCTCGGCTACCCCCGGCAGCCGAGACCCCAAAGAACATCCGGGTGCCGGGCGGCGGGCGTACTGCGCGTGCGCCCGCCATTTTTTCCCGGAAAAAAGATGGCGGCGCCCATGGGGAGACACGAGGAGCACCGGGGGAGGTAGGTAAGTATTGGGGGGCTATTGGGGGCCATCGGGGACCACATTTCTCTGTCCTCCGATGTGCGATCACATCGGAGGACAGAGAAATTAAACGGCAAATCGCGTTTTTTTTTTTTTTGTTGCGACCGCCGGTAAACGGTTAATTACCGGCGATCGCAACTCGGGGGTCGGTAAAAACCCCCCGAATCATGTTCTCTGGGGTCTCGGCTACCCTCGGCAACCGAGACCCCAGAGAAAATCCGACTCTGGGGGGCGCTATTCACTTTTTCCACAGCGCCGTTAATTAACGGCGCTGTGGTTTAAGTACCCTTAGCGGCCGCCGTTAAAAGGCGTATCGGCGGTCGTTAAGGGGTTAAACACAAAAAAACTTGTCCCTTCATCCGGAAAAACCTGTCTGGGAGGGCAACCTTGGGTTCAGGCTGGAGCCGCCTACCTGCAGAGACCCCAACATCAGCGACCTGCTGCTGCTCTCGCTGCTGCTCAACCTCATATCAGAGGTCATTCACCTCCAGAGACAGACAGCGTAGCTGCTCTGTCAGCCCTTGAACCGGGTCCATACCAAGGGAGAAAAGGTAAAAAACACTCCCGAAGGGAAAAAAAAGCGTAAAAAACATACACAAATAAAACCACTTGTCAGTTTTTTTCCTTAAATATGCATGGCTGGTGATAATGTCATGCACAGTGTGGGAAAGACTAAGTGCAACACGAAGGGATGAGGACTAGGGAGCCCAACACTAAGGCAGAGGGGAGTGGAGAACCCTAGGCATGTCTAAAGTTACCCTGTCTGCCTAAATGTCCCTATATGGATTCGGCACCTATCGTCGAACTGGAACCTAATCCCTGCCAGACCCTGACAATAAGCCCTGCTTAGGGAAGGATGGGAAGTTCACTAGTCGATCCCCACTACAACTAAAAACAGATGGGATAGACAAATGAGGGGAACACTTATCTTGAGTTGACTCAGAGAGAAAACACAGATGTCTTCCAACAGCATCAAAGAGGAAGATAGCCAACTGCTATGGCTCCAAGCCTCAACAGGAGGAAATTAAAATATCACCGGTGTTTCCCAGAAGCAGCCAGGAAGTCTATAAACACCCAGGTCCAGGTGTGTCAATTAAAGTCGGTGTAGGTTACCACTGGGTCCAAGAGTCAGAAGGACTAGGAAGATGTCTGCAAAGCCAACTGCAGAGACCTTCTGCAGCCAGATGCTGTCTGCAGCCTCTGACACACCCATGACAGTGTGCTAGCTGGTTCTGCACAATGTCTTCGGAACTTGGCTTTCTACAACAAGGCACTGGTAGCCTCTTTCTGCAAGGGTTTGTCCGGAGGGATTGAGGATGAACTGGCAGGTAGAGACATCACGGCGTCTGTTGATGACCTAATCTCCCTAGCTATTTAGATTGATTTCAGGTTCCAGGAACGTTTCAAAAATTCAACGCGTTAGAGGAGACCGAGGCATCTGGCCCTTTTTTTTCCAGTGACTGCTCTTCCCTAGTTGTCTGCAGCAGCTGACTCTTCTGAATCTATGCAGGTTCACTGTGTTAAGCTGGCTAAGCAATGGCAGGAACACAGTTTTGTCAACGGGTTATGTTTCTATTGTCGTAGCACAGAGCAACTTATTCGCTCTTGTACCGAGAACTCCGGAAACTCCTAAGCCCAGTGTCTGTAGAAGAGGCTTCTATGGGCAAGAATTATTCCTCTTTACCGTTGACACTGACATTATCTGTGTCTTGTTGAGTTACCCGGTTCATTGAGGCGGCCTACACAGGTTCTGGTTTGGATGAAAACTTCATGCAGAAATCATGGTAGAACGGTACCAGATTCCCGTCCAATGCCTTCAGAGCCCTCTGATGTCATCTGTCAATGGAAGAACCCCATCCGAAGTTGTTCATTTTGTTACCGAGCAGGTGGAGCTCCAGATAGGAATTATGCATACAGAAGATCACCTTCTATGTGTTGCCTAGTCTCTCATATCCACTTCTACTGGGCCTGACTTGGCTACTTATTCAGCCTGCCCTACATTGGAGATCTGCGAAGGTGCTTTGTTGGCGACAGTCTTGCAACAAAAGGTATCTTGTCCCTATACTTCCTGTTGGGCTGCTGGTAACATCATCTGCTCTGCTGAGTCTACCACCCACTTACTTGACCATACTCTGATGTTTTCAATAAGAAGGAAGCAGAGACTTTACCTCCACAATGCCCATATGATTGTCTTATTGACTTGATCCTGGATCTTCACCTCCTCAAGGCCGTATCCTCTGTCTTAGGCCGGCATCACACTAGCGAGTTTTACGGACGTATGAGAGGTGCAGAAAATACAGATTGCATACGGTACAATAATTCTCTATGGCCCAGCTCCTATCTGCCGTATTTTACTGATCCGTATTATACGGTCTTGTACAGCCGTAGAAAATCGCAGCATGCTGCGTTTGTCACCGTATTGCGCAAAAAAAAATTGCCAATGAAAGTCTATTGGGGAGATAAAAATACGGATTACACACGGACCAGCAGTGTGACTTGCGAGAAATACGCAGCGGTGTTCTATAGAAAAGCCGGTAATTCAATTGCTGGCTTTTTCTTTCTCCTTCACAAACCCGACATGATATGAGACATGGTTTACATACAGTAAACCATCTCATATCCCTTTTTTTGCATATTCCACACTACTAATGTTAGTAGTGTGTATGTGCAAAATATGGGAGCTGTAGCTTGTAAAATAAAGGGTTAAATTGTGGAAAAAATTGGCGTTTGCTCCTGCGCAATTTTTTCCGTCAGAGTGGTAAAGCCAGTGACTGAGGGCAGATATTAATAGCCTACAGAGGGTCCATGGTTATTGCCGCCCCCAGCCACCCCAGAAAAGGCACATCTGGAAGATGCGCCTATTCTGGCACTTGGCCACTCTCTTCCCACTCCTGTGTAGCAGTGGGATAAAAAAAATTTCCGCGATTTAACAATTTATTTTACAAGCTACAGTGCCCAAATTTTGCACATACACACTACTAACATTAGTAGTGTGGAATATGCAAAAAAAAAAAAAGGGATATGAGATGGTTTACTGTATGTAAACCATGTCTCATATCCTGTCGGGTTTGTGAAGGAGAAAGAAAAAGCCGGCAATTGAATTACTGGCTTTTCACATATCTTGCGCTGAATTAAATATAAATACAGTATATATATATATATATATATATATATATATATATATATATATGTGTATATATATATATATATATATATATATATATATATATATATATATGTGTGTGTGTGTGTGTGTCTCAATGACATATATATATATATATATATATATATATATATATATATATATATATATATATATATATATATATCTATATATATAATTGTCTAAGGGTTTTTCTGCCTGTCTGTCTGTCCTGGAAATGGCAGCATGGCGGCGATGATGTCATAAAGGTTGCCTCGACCAATCAGCGACGGGCACAGTCTGCCGCGAATTCGCCTCGACCAATCAGCGACGGGCACAGTATCGACGTAGATGTCATAATGGTTGCCATGGCGACGATGATGTCATTAAGGTTACCTTGACCAATCAGCGACGGGCACAGTTTGCATTAAATAACTGTTCTTTTAAAGTTATTTTTATTATTTACTAACCAGAGTTAGGACAGTGATGGTCAGTCCAAGGAAGGCGGTGAGTCTGATGGCCAGGAGTGCCCTCTGGTACCAGGTGTTGTGTTTGGAATCTCTGGTTTCTGGATGGAGCATCTGGTACTTATATACAACTAGATTGTGGCCCGATTCTAACGCATCGGGTATTCTAGAATATGCATGTCCCCGTAGTATATGGACAATGATGATTCCAGAATTCGCGGCAGACTGTGCCCGTCGCTGATTGGTCGAGGCAACCTTTATGACATCATCGTCGCCATGGCAACCATTATGACATCTACGTCGATACTGTGCCCGTCGCTGATTGGTCGAGGCCTGGCGGCCTCGACCATATATATAATTGTCTAAGGGTTTTTCTGTATCGACGTAGAAATCCCGCGTCTCTGATTGGTTGAGGCCGCCAGGCCTCGACCAATCAGCGACGGGCACAGTATCGACGTAGATGTCATAAAGGTTGCCTCGACCAATCAGCGACGGGCATAGTCTGCCGTGAATTCTGGAATCATAAAGGTTGCCTCGATTATAATTGTCTAAGGGTTTTTCTGTCTGTCCTGGAAATCCCGCGTCTCTGATTGGTCGAGGCCGTCTGGACCTCGACCAATCAGCGACGGGCACAGTATCGACGTTGATGCCAGGCCTCGACCAATTAGCGACGGGCACAGTATCGACGTTGATGCCAGGCCTCGACCAATCAGCGACGGGCACAGCATGGCGACGATGATGTCATAAAGGTTGCCTCGACCAATCAGAGACGCGGGATTTCCAGGACAGACAGACAGACAGAAAAACCCTTAGACAATTATATATATAGATGGTTTGTTATTTTTACACACTACAAATATAATTAAAAAAAAATGTTTTTGTATTCTGAGTGTAACTTAATTTCTTTGCTGAATGAGCCATATTAAGGTTTATATTTTGCTGGACTATTTGATTGTTTCATTTATACATTTTTTTCTTTTTACATATGAATATGATTACTTTTTATTCATTTATTTATTAAATGAATTACAACAGTTTTATAGTTCGAGTTGTTCCAGAAGTGGCACAATTATGTGCTTTTTTTTACTTTTGTTTTAATGCAAAGGTGAAATGGGTTTTTTTGCACATTTTTTGTTTTGTTTTGCTTTTTTAAAAACTTTTTTACTTATTCCCACTGTGGGACATTAATATTTTTCACTTTGATCATTGGTCACATGCAGTGCAATACTAATGTACTGCAGTGCCCTGAGACCTGTCAGTTTTTCTCTGAGGCTACTTTCACATTAGCGTCGTGCGACGCACGTCGCAATGCGACGTTGCGACGTACCGACGCAAACTGTGAGTTAAAAACACAACGGTGGCAGCGGATGCAGTTTTACAACGCATCCGCTGCCCTATTGTGATGTCCGGGGAGGCGGGGGCGGAGTTCCAGCCGCGCATGCGCGGTCAGAAATGGTGGACACGACGCACCAAAAATGTTACATGTAACGTTTTTTTGTGCCGACGGTCCGACGCAACACGATGCAACCGTCGCATGACGGTTGCAACATGTGGCAATCCGTCGCAATGCGTCGCTAATGCAAGTCTATGGAGAAAAAAGCATCCTGCAAGCAATTTTGCAGGATGCGTTTTTTTTCCTAAACGACGCATTGCGACGTGCGTCGTATGACGCTAGTGTGAAAGAGGCCTGACTCAACCTGTTAGGAACAGCTTATAGCTGGGCTTAACAGGCCACTGCACCCTGAGGTCATCAAATTACCTCAGGGTTCCGTGGCAACTATTGGACCTGCAATTATGATGGTGGAGGAGGGGGGCAATAGTGTCAAAGGGGATGTTTTAACCCCCTTTTAACCACTTAGATGCCACTGTCACTATTGAATCTGAACTTCCAAGAACTACAGGTTTGTCTTACATAGTTGTTCAGCCCATGCTAAAGGCTTGCAAGCCCTACAAGGTACCCTACCTATTTCCCCATTAGATCAAGGTGGTCTTGCTCATTATGTCATCCTTTTTTCTAAAGGGAATTTATCATATGGATGTCCTTTCTACTGCAAAAATTTGCATCCTGCGGTCCTTTTGCGACTTTTAGCCACAACACCCCAGTATCGCTGTGGTTTTCTCATTGTTTCCCTGCACAATCACCTTATCTTGAGGTGAAAAAGCTGTAATCTAAAAACATGCAGCAATTACGATCACAACATGACTGCAATGTGTGAGTGCAGGCTTAGGGCCCGATTCATCATTTGCAATTTATTGAAATCACTTTACTTTTTTGTGTTGTGCTATTTCCTGACAGTTTTTGTGTACATTTTTAAAAATCACATGTGGTTCATGAATTTGGTGCAAAATTAAAAGTTATTTTTATTTATGTTATTAAACAATTTTTGCCACATTTTAACACCAAAAGTAGCAAATTCTTCAAAAAGTCTCAAAAAACATAAAAACATTTGAATCTGCCTGAACATAGAGCACAGGAATGTCAAAAATACATTGCTGTGCATAAAATCTTATCACTTCTTTTACATAATGAATATATGTACATACCGCAAAAAAAACCCTCTTCTGCAGGCAGGTGCCAGCCGTGGCACCTGCGCTGCAGCATAATCGCATGTTTACTGTGCTGTTAATAAATGTGCTTGAGGTTATCCTGAGGAGTATAAAAAAATTCAATTTTAAAATGGCGCCACGTCACGCCTGCGCAGTAGCAGTTATCGGTGTATATAGAGGTGATTCGACAGCTGCTATTGCACAGGAGATCGCCGATAGCTGCTACTGCGCAGGCGACGCCATCTAGGAGGACGAATTTCATCAACCAAGGTATCATTTTAATCGGTATCACGGCGCCAACCTGACACTGTCTGTAGGTTACTGTGTACAATCCTGCTAACAGGTTCTCTTTAAAAGCACAAATCTCTCAGCACACAGTACACCCAGCTGCACAGAAATACTCACAGTGAGTTGAGTAATGTCCCCTGTTAGGCCAGTCTCACACGTCCAGATAATTCCGGTACCGGAGAAATCGGTACCAGAGTTATCCGTGTCCGTGTGCTCACGTGGCACATCAGTGTGGCAGCCATGTGCCGCCCGTGTGCCGCCTGAGGACCACATGGACCGTGCAGGAGAGACAGCGCTACAGTAAGCGCTGTCCCCTGCGTGTGGTGCTGAAGGCGGCATTCATCTCTTATCCCCTGCAAGAGAGAAGAGATGAGAAATCAAGTTTTTTTTTTTTTTGTAAAAAATAAAGTTTGGGGGTCACCTCCCGCCTCCCTCCCCCCATGCACCCGCCCGCTTGCAGAGAATTACTCACCCAGCCCCCACAATGTCTCCTCTCAGCGCTGGCAGCTTGTCCTGTGTGAGCGGTCACGAGATACCGCTCATTACAGTGATTAATATGCGCTTATTCTCTCCTGCGGGCGGTACGTGCACACGGAGGAGAGTGCACACTGTTCTCCGTGTGCACGTGTGCGGGATGCTCCATGAAAACACGGAGACATGTGCATAGACCCATTCATTTGAATGGGTCTACGTGTGTCAGTGTCTCCGGTACGTGAGAAAACTGTCAGTACACGTAATGGAGACGTGTGAAAGAGGCCTTACATACAGAGGACCACACCTATCGGAACTCCTTATTAGGCCAGGATCACACATACTTGAGATACGGCCGAGTCTCACAGGTGAAAACTCTGCTCTGACGCCGGCACTCCGGACCGGAGCGTGCAGCTCTATGTATTGCTGTTCGGCTGCACGCTCCGCTCCGGAGTGCCGGCGCCAGAAGAGGGTTTACTCAGGGGGACTCATGTATTCAATATTGTCCCTTATACTCAGTTACAAATCACTCATGTTATTAAGAGGTTCTCATAAACATACATACAAAAATTCACACAGCCTGCCTACTGTACCAAGGAATTAGTACAAAACTTATGATGACTGCGGTGCTCACTGACACTCCTGGAATTCCTGAAGCCAATTCCAGAAACATAAACACAGCCTTAGGCCGGTTTCACACGTCAGTGGCTCCGGTACGTGTGGTGACAGTTTTCTCATGTACCGGAGACACTGACACACGTAGACACATTAAAATCAATGTGTCTCTGCACATGTCAGCGTGTTTTCACGGACCATGTGTCCGTTTGAAAAACACGGAGACATGTCAGTGTTCGTGGGAGCGCACGTATCACACGGACCCATTAAAGTCAATGGGTCCGTGTAAAACACGTACCGCACAAGGATGCTGTCCGTGTGCAGTCCAAGTGCCGTGCAGGAGACAGCGCAACAGTAAGCGCTGTCCCCCCAGCTTGTGGTGCTGAAGCCGCCATTCATTTTTTCTCTCCAGCAGTGTTCGCTGGAGAGAAGATATGAAAAATCTTTTTTTTTTGTGTTTAAAATAAAGATCCCTGTCACTACCCCCCTCCCACCCCCTGTGCGCCCGCCCGCTGGAAATTAAATACTCACCCGGCTCCCTCGCTGCTTCCTCTCAGTGCCGCAGCTTGTCCTGTATGAGCGGTCACGTGGTGCCGCTCATTACAGTGATGAATATGCGGCTCCACTTCCCATAGGGGTGAAGCCGCATATTCCTCACTGTAATGAGCGGTACCACGTGACCGCTCATACAGGAAGAAGCTGCGGCGCTGAGAGGAAGCAGCGAGGGAGCCGGGTGAGTATTTTATTTCCAGTGTGCGGGCACACAGGGGGTGGGAGGGGGGTGGTGACAGGGATCTTTATTTTAAACACAAACAAAAAAAGATTTTTCATATCTTCTCTCCAGCGAACGCTGCTGGAGAGAAGAAATGAATGGCGGCTTCAGCACCAGATGCAGGGGACAGCGCTTATCTCTAGCGCTGTCTCCTGCACGGTCCGTGTGGTACCCAGTCGGCACACGGGCGGCACACGGCTGCTGCACGTGTGCCACACTGATGTGCCACGTGAGCACATGGACACACGGACACGGATAACTCTGGTACCGATTTTTCCAGTACCGGAATTATCTGGACGTGTGAGACTGGCCTTAGACAATGAACTGCTAATCCAAGAGGACCACAGCAATACAATCCCACAGAAACTGTCCCAGCTATGGACTACCCACCCAATTAGTACTCAGACAGATAATACAATAACACTTAATTTCTTATTACTCTTTTATTCAACTCTGATTATGTCAGTTCTTGAACCATGTTTGCATCCTTTACCCAGAGATATGAAGAGATCCAGAGAGATTGCAAGCACAAAAGTGTAAGGCTGCCGTCACACTAGCAGTATTTGGTCAGTATTTTACATCAGTATTTGCAAGCCAAAACCAGGAGTGGGTGATAAATGCAAAAGTGGTGCATATGTTTCTATTATACTTTTCCTCTATTTGTTCCACTCCTGGTTTTGGCTTACAAATACTGATGTAAAATACTGACCAAATACTGCTAGTGTGATGGCAGCCTAAGAATTAGGCCTCATACCTAGGGTTGAGCGAAACGGATCATTCATTTTCATAAGTCGCCGACTTTTGGCAAAGTCGGCGTCTCATGAAACCCGACCCGATCCCTGTGTGGGGTCGGCCATGCGGTACGCGATTTTGGCGCCAAAGTCGCGTTTTGTATGACGCGTTTAGCGCCATTTTTTCAGCCAATGAAGGAGTGTGGGCAGAGTGATGACATAGGGGTTAGGGGCGTGCACGGCTATCATTATTTTATCGCTTGTGCGCAGTAGGGATTTGCAATGTGTAACACGAGATTTTCTGTGCTGGGACGGAGGGGGGGGGGGGAGAGAGAGAGAGAGAAAAAAAAAAAAATCCCCATTGACGTGCATGGGGTTTCGTGTTCCGGCCGATCCTCGACTTTTCGCAGTAATCGGCCAATTTCGCCCGACTCGACTTTTCAAAAAGTCGGGTTTCGCGAGACATGACTCGACCCTAAAAAGGTCAAAGTCGCTCAACCCTACTCATACCCATTTGCGAGAAAAAAGGACGAGTGCTATCCGATAAAAAATCGGATTGCACTCGGACCAATGTTATTCAATGGGTGACATCTCATCTGCAATTTTTTTCTCGGCTGCGCTGACTCCCCGCCTGACCCATGGTGAGCTGACAGCAGGGGAAAATGTTCAGAAACTTTCCCATGCTAATGAGTTCATGTCCGGTCAGGCAGGGAGGCTGCGCAGGCAGCTTTTCATTCATTACACAGTGGTTTACAGTCGGGGCGGTAGCATTAGCACAGCTCCCCGTTGTAAACTGTTTAACCCCTTGAGATGGATTGCAGCGTGAGACTTGACTGTACGGCAGACAGGTATGGGATATTGTTGCTTTTTTATTTTTGGATTTTTTCCAGAATGAGGGCTTCGCTTGGATTGAGAGTAATAAAGATGGAAAACCTGTGTGTTTAATTATTTCATTAAAAGACTTCATTTTTAGTGTGTGTATTTTTTTAACCCTTTCATGCTATTGGATTAATAATAGATAGGTATCTTATTGACACCTCTCCATTATCAACCAGGCTTAATGTCATCTTACAATGGCATGGTGACATTAACCCCTTATTAACCCATATGCCACTGCTACAGGGCAGTGGGAAGAGAGAGGCTACGTGCCGGAATTTGTGCATCTTACTGATGCGCCTTTTCTGGGGTGGCTTGGGGGGGGGGAATAACCATGGTCCCTCTCTAGGCTATTAATATCTGCCCTGAGTCAATGGCTTTCCCTCTCTGGCGCAGAAATTTGTGCTGGAGCCCACACCAGTTTTTTCCTAAAATAATCTTTCATTAATTACATACATGTCCCCTAATTTGCACACACACTGTACTAATTGTATTTGTCATTGACATCTATATATCTACCTATTCTATATTTATTTGCTGTATGCAATCCATCTCTTCTATCCTGTCGGCTCCTGCATCGATTTTACAGAAGCCGGCAGATGAATTGACAGCTTTTATTCTATCTATCTATTATATACATATATATAATGAATAATTATTTGAAGAATATTTCGTTTTAAAACAATGTGTAAATGACAGAGAACTGCTGTATGTAAAAGGTCATGTTAAAATTGCATTGCTTTGCACGGATTGCATATGGATATAATAAGGATGTCATACGGATGTTGCGATTAAAAAAATCGCATTGAACTCGCATTGCACTCACATAACAGTCACATGACAATAGCATAGTTTTTGTCCGTTTTTTTCGGTCCGGAAATTGGACCGTTTTTTTTCTCGCAAATGGGTATGAGGCCTAAGGGCTCATTCTCATGTGCGAAAAAACGGACGAGTTCAATCCGATAAAACATCGGAAACAACTGTTTTTTGTTCATTTTGCCTCTCAAAAATTTTTTGATCGCTTTCTATTCCAATTTTTATCTGCCTGAAAATGGTACCAGTAAAACCATCAACTCGTCCCACAAAAAACAAGCAGTAACATGACTCTGTCGGCAGAAATATTGAGAAAATTGTATCTTTCTTTCAGTGTGTAATAGCAGCCAAACAAAAAGAAATATATAAATCTGGTATCGATGTACTCGCACCTGGAGCGCCCTCCAGGGCCGTGGGGTACTCAGTCACGGTCACGTCTTAAAGGGGTGGTCACAGCAGAGCGTCCATGGAAACATATGTGTAGAATGAGGATTGGGGAGGATTAAGGGGATAATGCGTAGTGGGAAAATAAAGTCTATGGGGGAATATTCGTGATGCCACCTGTGGTACTCGGCCAGGGATGGCCGACACTGCCACAGGTGGAGTGGAGGCCCCAGGGCTACCAGGACAGTCTATGAGGGGTTGTAGATGTTGGGGTGCAATAATTGGAGGACACAGGGTTTGCAGCCTCTTTATCTTTTAATTGCCAGTGCACTCCGGGGCACATGTTACAGGTGATCTTTGGAATCCGGGCAGCCTGGAAGCTGTTCGGAAGCCCCTAGCCAGGTGGAGTTGGAAGCCTTTCTTTCTGCACTGAATTATGGATTCTAGATGCATTAGCTTTCCTCAAGTCCCTCTCTCATTCTGTCTTTTTAGGTGGACACTACCCGCATGGCAGGCAGCTCAAGCCTTTTTACAGGTGTCCCTCTCTCTTGGTGACTGCGGGCTCTAATCTGCTGCTGTGCCTTTGGTTGTCAGCTGTGGCCAGGAGACCTGCAATCTCCTGCCCTCTGGTTTCAGTTGTGGGGCCTACAGCTCCAACACAACCTCGGACTCCGGTATACAGTTTCTCACGCTCAATCCTGGGGGGAGCCCAATCTCAGCTCCACTCCCAGTATCTCTCTCCTTACGTGCTCCCTCTCCCTTCACTGTCTCTCTCAGATTGCACTCTAACTCCTCCTCCAAGCCAGAATTCTAGGGAAGCTACCCGGACTCCTGGGTCGCCACACACCTACCCGAAGAATAGTCATCTAATCACTTATACTGCATGCGGAACGGCACAAACAATAAATAAAAGCAATTCTTCACCTGCAGTTGATTTGTTGATCGCAGTACGGCTCAGCTCACATTTACCCTGTGCTCTATCTACACTGAACATTTGTATCGGGTTTTCCATGTAAATCTCTGAAATATATGTGAGTCAGAACACAATTTTCATCGGAATAATGTATTTTGTAGATTTAGATGGAAACCCCAATGTAAATGCTCAGTGTAGAGCACAGAATAAATGTGAATTGATCCAAAATGTTCTATACCCCAAAATGCCACCAATAAAAGCCTCTATTCAAACTAAAAAAAACAAGTCTCCAATTAGGTTTATCATCTGTTAACAGAAATATAGGGAGTGTCCATAATACTGGTAGCACAAAGGCTCTGGAAAAGTGACGTGTCTCCCACCAAAAGAAATCCAGAGAAATCTGCACTCCCAAATCCCCCTCATCCTGAGCCCCACAGTATACCTAAACTGTAGTTAGCATCCACATGTTTGGCATTACTGTAGCAAGGAGAGCCCAATTAATTTATCGGATGTGCACCTCCAGAAGCATGAGCTGGGCATAATGTACAGTGGTAAAAAAATTTGTGAAACACATGTGGTGTCAATATGCTCACTGCACCCTTAGATTATTTCAGTAAAATGGGGTCACTTATAGGAATACTAATGTCCTAACACCTCAGAGGCTCCGCCAATATGACATGGCACCCGCAAACTATTCTAATCAAATTTGCACTCCAATATGGCATTCCTTCCATTCTGAGCTGTGCACTGTGCCTAGAAAGTAGTTTTTCACTACTTATAGGTCTCTGCTGTACTCAGGAGAAATTGCATGACAAATTTTGTGGTCCATTTTCTCTTATTAGCCCTTTTGAAAATTAAAAACAACATTTTAGTGGAAAACATGTATCTTTTCATTTCAATTCTGTGAGTTTAACCCCTTTCTGACATCAGGCGTACATTTACGCCGATGTCAGACTCCCTCCCTTTGACATGGGCTCCGGAGGTGAGCCCACATCTTCCCCGACACATATCAGCTGTCACGGTGTGTTGGCATGACAACCAGAGGTCTCCTTGAGACCTCTATGGTTGTCAGTGCCGAATTGCTGTGAGTGCCACCCAGTGGTTGGCGCTTATAGCAAGTGAGTAATTCTGCTATATAGATCATCACCTCTATGTAGCAGAGCCAATCGGGTTATGGCAGCCCTAGTCTCCCATGGAGACTATTAAAGCATGCCAAAAGTAAAAAAAAAGTTTTTAAAAATATTTTAAAAAATAAAAAAAATATGAAAGTTCAAATCACCTCCCTTTCGGCCCCATTCAAAATAAAATACTTAAAAAAAACATAAACATATTTGGTATCGCCGCATTCAGAATCGCCCATCTATCAATAAAAAAAGGATTAACCTGATCACTAAACAGCGTAGTGAAAGAAAAAAAGTCAAAACGCCAGAATTACATTTTTTTGGTCACTGCGATATTGCTTTAAAATGCAATAATGGGCAATGAAAAGATGGTATCTGCACCAAAATGATATCAGTAAAAACGTCAGCTCAACATGCAAAAAATAAGCCCTCACCCAGCCCGAGATCACGAAAAATGGAGATGCTACGGGTATCGGAAAATGGTACAATTTTTTTTTTTTCTTTTACCACTTACATAAAAAATAACCTTGACATGTTTGGTGTCCATGAACTCATAATGACCTGGAGAGTCATAATGGCTAGACAGTTTTAGCATTTAGTGAACCTAGTAAAAAAGCCAAGCAAAAAACAAGTGTGGTATTGCACTTTTTTGCACTTTCACCGCACTTGGAATTTTTTTCCCGTTTTCTAGTACACAACATGGTAAAATCAATGGTGTTGTTCAAAAGTTCAACTTGTCTCGCAAAAACAAGCCCTCATATTGATGTACAAATAAAAAAGTTATGGCTCTGGGAAGAAGGGGAGCGAAAAACGAAAAAGCAAAACAGAAAAAAGCTCCAGGGGTTAAAATGATCACCAGACCCCTAGAGGAATTCTTTGAAAGGTGTAGTTTCCAAAATGGGGGTCACTTGAGGAGGTTTCTGCTGTTCTGGAACCTTGGCGACATGGCCTGCCGTGCGCCCAGACAGTAGTTTTAGTGGAATGGACAAAGAGCTAGCACTCGACTGTAGATGGAAGTAGGCGGTGCAAGTGAACGGAGTCCCAAGACCCCAAGAACTTCAAGAGAATCAAATCACTGCACTCATCATAGTTCAAGTCAAATTTTGCTGAAGTGAATATTTTTATTGAAGGTGAAGACGAAGAAATAAGGCAATCAAAAAAAAATTAACGTTTCGGCCACGCGGTGGCCTTGATCACAACTGATGCCTTAACAGGTAATTCGTATACCGTCATGTGATGGTAGAGTTGAAAATTCAAAATTAAAGGTGGCCCAGATTTCTCCCAGAGAGTAGCAGTAGGGACTTTAAACTCAATAGCAATTGTCCAGGACAGAGTATCAATCGTTTTAACACATCTGCCGTACGTTGGATAGTCTTAGTCGTCTTAAACCCATACACTGTAGTCCTGGGGGACCCAGGAGTGGGTGGGGGAAATAGAGTTCTCCACACAAGGTTATGACCCTCAGTGTAAAGTGGATCCGCCTATTCAAGAACGGATTGGTGGCGCAGTGTGCGCGCAGTCCAGGGCCGGAGAAACGCCGACACAGCACGTGCTGTGTCGGCGTTTCTCCGGCCCTGGACTGCGCGCACACTGCGCCACCAATCCGTTCTTGAATAGGCGGATCCACTTTACACTGAGGGTCATAACCTTGTGTGGAGAACTCTATTTCCCCCACCCACTCCTGGGTCCCCCAGGACTACAGTGTATGGGTTTAAGACGACTAAGACTATCCAACGTACGGCAGATGTGTTAAAACGATTGATACTCTGTCCTGGACAATTGCTATTGAGTTTAAAGTCCCTACTGCTACTCTCTGGGAGAAATCTGGGCCACCTTTAATTTTGAATTTTCAACTCTACCATCACATGACGGTATACGAATTACCTGTTAAGGCATCAGTTGTGATCAAGGCCACCGCGTGGCCGAAACGTTAATTTTTTTTGATTGCCTTATTTCTTCGTCTTCACCTTCAATAAAAATATTCACTTCAGCAAAATTTGACTTGAACTATGATGAGTGCAGTGATTTGATTCTCAGACAGTAGTTTTCTCTTACATATGGGGTATCAATGTACTTTGATGGAATTGCTCAACATGTTTTGAGGTCCTTTTTCTCCTGTTACATTTGTGAAAAGAAAAAAAATGGGATTACATCAACATTTTTTTCCTTCCACATTGCTTTAATTCCTGTGAAGCACCTGAAGGGTTACTAAACTTCTTGAATGTGGTTTTGAGCACTTTAACCCCTTAAGCCCCAAGGGTGGTTTGCACGTTAATGACCGGGCCAATTTTTACAATTCTGACCACTGTCCCTTTATGAGGTTATAACTCTGGAACGCTTCAACGGATCCAGGTGATTCTGACACTGTTTTCTCGAGACATATTGTACTTCATGATAGTGGTAAAATGTATTTGATATTACTTGAGTTTACTTGTGAAAAAAAACGGAAATTTGGCAAAAATTTTGAAAATTTCGCAATTTTCCAACTTTGAATCTTTATGCCCTTAAATCACAGAGATATGTCACACAAAATACTTAATAAGTAACATTTCCCACATGTCTACTTTACATCAGCACAATTTTGGAACCAAATTTTTTTTTGTTAGGGAGTTATAAGGGTTAAAAGTTGACCAGCAAGTTCTAATTTTTACAACACCATTTTTTTTTAGGGACCACGTCACATTAGAAGTCATTTGAGGGGTCTATATGATAGAAAATACCCAAGTGTGACACCATTCTAAAAACTACACCCCTCAAGGTGCTCAAAACCACGTTCAAGAAGTTTATTAACCCTTCAGGTGTTTCACAGGAATTTTTTGAATGTTTAAAAAAAAAATGAACATTTAATTTTTTTTCACAAAAAATTTACTTCAGCTCCAATTTGTTTTATTTTACCAAGGGTAACAGGAGAAAATGGACCCCAAAAGTCATTGTACAATTTGTCCTGAGTACCCGGATACCCCATATGTTGGGGTAAACCACTGTTTGGGCGCATGGCAGAGCTCGGAAGGGAAGGAGCGCCATTTGACTTTTCAATGCAAAATTGGCTGGAATTGCGTTTGGAGAGCCACTAATGTGCCTAAACATTGAAACCCCCCACAAGTGACACCATTTTGGAAAGTAGACCCCCTAAGGAACTTATCTAGATATGTGGTGAGCACTTTGACCCACCAAGTGCTTCACAGAAGTTTATAATGTAGAGCCGTAAAAATAAAACATATTTTTTCACAAAAATGAAATTTTCGCCCCCAATTTTTTATTTTCCCAAGGGTAACAGGAGAAATTGGTCCCCAAAAGTTGTTGTGCAATTTGTCCTGAGTACGCTGATACCCCATATGTGGGGGAAACCACCGTTTGGGCGCATGGTAGAGCTCGAAAGGGAAGGAGCGCCTTTTGGAATGGTCTGCAGGCGTCACGTTGCATTTGCAGAGCCCCTGATGTACCTAAACAGTAGAAACCCCCCACAAGTGACCCCATATTGGAACCTAAACCCACCAAGGAACTTATGTAGATGTGTTGTGAGAACTTTGAACCCCCAAGTATTTCACTACAGTTTATAACGCAGAGCCGTGAAAATAAAAAATCATTTTTGTCCCACAAAAATGTTTTTTTAGCCCCCCAAATTTTTATTTTCCCAAGGGTAGCAAGAGAAATTGTACTGGAGAAGTTGTTGTCCAAGTTGTCCTGAGTACGATGATACCCCATATATTGGGGTAAACCCCTGTTTGGGCGCACGGGAGAGCACGGAAGGGAAGGAGCACTGTTTTACTTTTTCAACTCAGAATTGGCTGGAATTGAGATCGGACGCCATGTCATATTTGGAGAGCCCTGATGTGCCTAAACAGTGGAAACCCCCAATTCTAACTGAAACCCTAACCCAAACATACCCCTAATCCAAACCACACACCTAATCCCAACCCTAACCACACCCCTAACTCCAACACACCCCTAATCCTAATGCCAACCATAACCCTAACCACACCCCTAACCCTGACACACCCCTAGCGCTAATCCCAACCATAAATGTAATCCTAACCCTAGCCCCAACCCTAACCCTAGCCCCAACCTTAGCCCTAACCCCAACCCTAACCCTAACCCCAACCCTTGCCCCAACCCTAACCCCAACCCTAGCCCTAACCCTAGCCCTAACCCTAATGGGAAAATGGAAATAAATACACTTGTAAAATGGATAAAGCAGTTTTATTCTTCGGGTCAGTACGATTACAGCGATACCTCATTTAGATTTTTTTTGCGCTTTTATACGATAAAAACTATTTTATAGAAAAAATGAATTATTTTTGCATCGCTTTATTCTGAGGACTATAACTTTTTTATTTTTTCACTGACGCTGTATGGCAGCTTGTTTTTTGCGGGACAAGATGAAGTTTCCAGCGGTACCATGTTTATTTATATCTGTCTTTTTGATCGCGTGCTATTCCACTTTTTGTTTGGCGGTATGATAATAAAGGGTTGTTTTTTGCCTTGTTTTTTAAAATTTTTTTACGATGTTCACTGAAGGGGTTAACTAGTGGGACAGTTTTATAGGTCGTGTCGTTATGGACGCGGCGATACTAAATATGTGTACTTTTATTGTTTTTTTTAATTATTTAGATAAAGGAATGTATTTATGGAAACAATATTTTTTTTTTCTTTATTTAGGAATTTATTTATTATTTTTTTTTACACATGTGAATATTTTTTTTTTTACTTTATAACATTGCCCCAGGAGGGGGCATCATGTTATAGGGTCAGATCGCTGATGTCACTCTGCAGGGCACATGCAGGGCTGCAGGCTTACCAGCGCTTGCTCTGAGCAGGCGCTGGTAAGCCACCTCCCTCCAGGACCCGGATGCAGCCCCGCGGCCATTTTGGATCCGGGGCCTGCAGGGAGGAGACGCTCGGTACAAGGTGAGCACATCGCCTTGTACCGAGGGTCTCAGGGAAGCCCGCAGGGAGCTCCCTCCCTGCGCTATGCTTCCCTATGCCCCCGGAACGCTGCGATCATGTTTGAGCGCAGTGTTCCGGGGGTTAACGTGCCAGGGGCGGTCCATGGCGGTCAGCTGACACCCGGCCCCGATCGGCCGCTCTCCCCCCGTGAGCGCAGCTGATCGCGCTGGACGTACTATCCCGTCACTGGGAATGAAGTCCCAAGTCACCTTGACGGGATCGTACGTCCAATGGGATTAAGGGGTTAAGGGATGCAATTTTTAGAAACATGTCATTTTTCGGTATTTTCTATAAAATATGCCACTCAAAGTCACTTCAACTGTGATGTGGTCCCTAAAGCCACGTTCACACGTTCACTATTTGGTCAGTATTTTACAACAGTATTTATAAGCCAAAATCAGCAATGGAACATTCCAAGGAAATATATAATAAAAGCACGTGCACCACTTTTGCGTTTCTCACCCACTCATGATGTTGGCTTAGGGCTCATACTCACTTGCATGAGACTCGGATGAGTCTCGCACGGCAATATCCGGCTCTGCTGCTGGCACTCAGATCGGAGCATGCGGCCGCATAGGAATGCATGCGGCCGCATAGGAATGCATGCAGCCGCACGCTCCGCTCCTCTGTGCCAGGTGCAGTGCCGGGTAGGGTTGAGCGAAACGGGTCGATCATTTTCAAAAGTCGCCGACTTTTGGCTAAGTCGGCGTCTCATGAAACCCGATCCGACCCCTGTGCTTGTCGGCCATGCGGTACGCGACTTTCGCGCCAAAGTCGCGTTTCAATGACGCGAAAAGCGCCATTTCTCAGCCAATGAAGGTGAACGCAGAGTGTGGGCAGCGTGATGACATAGATCCTGGTCCCCACCATCTTAGAGAAGGGCATTGCAGTGATTGGCTTGCTGTCTGCGGCGTCACAGGGGCTATAAAGGGGCGTTCCCGCCGACCGCCATCTTACTGCTGCTGATCTGAGCTTAGGGACAGGTTGCTGCCGCTTCATCAGAAGCAGGGAGAGCGTTAGGCAGGGTCCACTAACCACCAAACCGCTTGTGCTGCAGCGATTTCCACTGTCCAACACCACCTTCGGTGTGCAGGAACAGTGGAAGCTATTTTTTTTTTTTTTTCCCCTCAGCGCTGTAGCTCATTGGGCTGCCCTAGAAGGCTCCGTGATAGCTGTATTGCTGTGTGTACGCCACTGTGGAAACCAACTGCTTTTTTCAAAGCACATATCCTCTTGTTCCTTCCTTTCTGCACAGCTATCTTTTTTGTTTGTCCACACTTTTTATTTAATTTGTGCATCAGTCCACTCCTATTGCTGCCTGCCATACCTGGCTTACATTACTGCAGGGAGATAGTAATTGTAGGACAGTTTTTTTTTTTTTTTTGTTTTTTTTTTGTGGGAGATTAAGATTGGCATTTCTGCTACAGTGCCATCCCTGTGTGTGCCATCTCTCACTGAGTGGGCCATAGAAAGCCTATTTATTTTTTCCGTGATTTGTGTTCTAAAATCTACCTCAACACAGAAACACTACATCAATCAGTGGGAGAAAAATATTGGCCTCAGTCAGGGCTTGTGTGCCACTGCTGTGTGTGCGCTATCTCTCATTCAGTGGGCTATAGCAAGCCTATATTTTTTTTTTTTTTTTTTTTTTAATATTATTTGGTTTCAAAAGTCTCCCTGAAAAAAAAAAAAAACCTAAAAAAACAGTGGGAGAGTAATATTGCCCTTTCAGCTTGTGTGCCAGTCTTGACTCCTGGGTGTGCCACCTCTCTCCCTCTCATTCAGTGGGCCATAGAAAGCCTATTTATTTTTTTTTTTAAATATTATTGGGTTTCTAAAGTCTCCCTGAAAAAAACAAAAAATACATAAAAAAACAGTGGGAGAGTAATATTGCCCTTTCAGCTTGTGTGCCAGTCTTGACTCCTGGGTGTGCCACCTCTCTCCCTCTCATTCAGTGGGCCATAGAAAGCCTTTTTTTTTTTTGCTTTTTTTAATATTATTTGGTTTCTAAAGTCTCCCTGAAAAAAACAAAAAAAACATAAAAAACAGTGGGAGAGTAATATTGCCCTTTCAGCTTGTGCGCCAGTCTTGACTCCTGGTTGTGCCACCTCTCTCTCTCTAATTGTGGGCCATAGAAAGCCTTTTTTTTTTTTTAAAATATTATTGGGTTTCTAAAGTCTCCCTGAAAAAACAAAAAATACATAAAAAAACAGTGGGAGAGTAATATTGCCCTTTCAGCTTGTGTGCCAGTCTTGACTCCTGGGTGTGCCACCTCTCTCCCTTTCATTCAGTGGGCCATAGAAAGCCTATTTATTTTTTCCGTGATTTGTGTTCTAAATTCTACCTCAACACAAAAACACTACATCAATCAGTGGGAGAAAAATATTGGCCTCAGTCAGGGCTTGTGTGCCACTGCTGTGTGTGCTATCTCTCATTCAGTGGGCTATAGCAAGCCTATTTTTTTTTTTTTTTTTTTTTTTTAATATTATTTGGTTTCTAAAGTCTCCCTGAAAAAAAAAAAAAACCTAAAAAAACAGTGGGAGAGTAATATTGCCCTTTCAGCTTGTGTGCCAGTCTTGACTCCTGGGTGTGCCACCTCTCTCCCTCTCATTCAGTGGGCCATAGAAAGCCTATTTATTTTTTTTTTTAAATATTATTGGGTTTCTAAAGTCTCCCTGAAAAAACAAAAAATACATAAAAAAACAGTGGGAGAGTAATATTGCCCTTTCAGCTTGTGTGCCAGTCTTGACTCCTGGGTGTGCCACCTCTCTCCCTTTCATTCAGTGGGCCATAGAAAGCCTATTTTTTTTTTTTTTAATATTATTTGGTTTCTAATTCTCCCTGAAAAAAAAAAAAAAACCTAAAAAAACAGTGGGAGAGTAATATTGCCCTTTCAGCTTGTGTGCCAGTCTTGACTCCTGGGTGTGCCACCTCTCTCCCTCTCATTCAGTGGGCCATAGAAAGCCTATTTATTTTTTTTTTAAAATATTATTGGGTTTCTAAAGTCTCCCTGAAAAAAACAAAAAATACATAAAAAAACAGTGGGAGAGTAATATTGCCCTTTCAGCTTGTGTGCCAGTCTTGACTCCTGGGTGTGCCACCTCTCTCCCTTTCATTCAGTGGGCCATAGAAAGCCTATTTATTTTTTTTTTTAAATATTATTGGGTTTCTAAAGTCTCCCTGAAAAAACAAAAAAAACCTAAAAAAACAGTGGGAGAGTAATATTGCCCTTTCAGCTTGTGTGCCAGTCTTGACTCCTGGGTGTGCCACCTCTCTCCCTCTCATTCAGTGGGCCATAGAAAGCCTATTTATTTTTTTTTTTAAATATTATTGGGTTTCTAAAGTCTCCCTGAAAAAACAAAAAATACATAAAAAAACAGTGGGAGAGTAATATTGCCCTTTCAGCTTGTGTGCCAGTCTTGACTCCTGGGTGTGCCACCTCTCTCCCTTTCATTCAGTGGGCCATAGAAAGCCTATTTTTTTTTTTTTTAATATTATTTGGTTTCTAATTCTCCCTGAAAAAAAAAAAAAAACCTAAAAAAACAGTGGGAGAGTAATATTGCCCTTTCAGCTTGTGTGCCAGTCTTGACTCCTGGGTGTGCCACCTCTCTCCCTCTCATTCAGTGGGCCATAGAAAGCCTATTTATTTTTTTTTTTAAATATTATTGGGTTTCTAAAGTCTCCCTGAAAAAAACAAAAAATACATAAAAAAACAGTGGGAGAGTAATATTGCCCTTTCAGCTTGTGTGCCAGTCTTGACTCCTGGGTGTGCCACCTCTCTCCCTTTCATTCAGTGGGCCATAGAAAGCCTATTTATTTTTTTTTTTAAATATTATTGGGTTTCTAAAGTCTCCCTGAAAAAACAAAAAAAACCTAAAAAAACAGTGGGAGAGTAATATTGCCCTTTCAGCTTGTGTGCCAGTCTTGACTCCTGGGTGTGCCACCTCTCTCCCTCTCATTCAGTGGGCCATAGAAAGCCTATTTATTTTTTTTTTTAAATATTATTGGGTTTCTAAAGTCTCCCTGAAAAAAACAAAAAATACATAAAAAAACAGTGGGAGAGTAATATTGCCCTTTCAGCTTGTGTGCCAGTCTTGACTCCTGGGTGTGCCACCTCTCTCCCTCTCATTCAGTGGGCCATAGAAAGCCTTTTTTTTTTTTGGTTTTTTTAATATTATTTGGTTTCTAAAGTCTCCCTGAAAAAAACAAAAAAAACATAAAAAACAGTGGGAGAGTAATATTGCCCTTTCAGCTTGTGCGCCAGTCTTGACTCCTGGTTGTGCCACCTCTCTCTCTCTAATTGTGGGCCATAGAAAGCCTTTTTTTTTTTTTTAAATATTATTGGGTTTCTAAAGTCTCCCTGAAAAAACAAAAAATACATAAAAAAACAGTGGGAGAGTAATATTGCCCTTTCAGCTTGTGTGCCAGTCTTGACTCCTGGGTGTGCCACCTCTCTCCCTCTCATTCAGTGGGCCATAGAAAGCCTTTTTTTTTTTTGGTTTTTTTAATATTATTTGGTTTCTAAAGTCTCCCTGAAAAAAACAAAAAAAACATAAAAAACAGTGGGAGAGTAATATTGCCCTTTCAGCTTGTGCGCCAGTCTTGACTCCTGGTTGTGCCACCTCTCTCTCTCTAATTGTGGGCCATAGAAAGCCTTTTTTTTTTTTTTTTTTAATATTATTTGGTTTCTAAAGTCTCCCTGAGAAAAAAAAATAAATAAATTAGGTGGGAGATTAATATTGACATTAGTGCTTGAGTGACAGTCCTGCGTGTGTGTCATCTCTGTGATTTTGTGCCACAGAAAACAGAGTGTGTAACATTGTGCCTGATTTTCCTTGTGGTCTCACCAACCTGTTAAGGGATATTGAAATCATACTGAAGTTATAGCTCACCGTGTAAGTTGTTTGATAGCAACAAATAAAGTTACTTTGGTTAAGATTTTAAAACAATGAGGAAGTCTGGTGCAAGAGGTCGTCGTGGGCGTTCATTGTCAGCTGGTAATGATGGTAGTGGTAGTGGAGCATCAGGTGGTCGTGGGGATAAAAATATTCCACCTAAGTCTGGAGCTGTGGAGCCAGTTTCGTCGTCAGGCTACACAAGGCCTCGAACGCTCTCTTTTCTGGGAGTAGGAAAACCGCTTTTAAAGGCGGAGCAGCAACAGCAAGTTTTGGCTTACATTGCAGACTCAGCCTCTAGCTCTTTTGCCTCCTCTTCCGAAACTGGTAAATGTAAAAGCAGCGCGTCGCTTGTGGATGTTCACGGTCAGGGACAAGTCGCTTCCTTGTCCTCCTCAGCAAAAACTACAACAAGAGAGAAGGATGCAGCAGGCGACACAACGGGTCACTCCATGGAGCTCTTTACACATACCGTCCCTGGCTTAGAAAGTGAAACATTTAACAGGCCATGCCCATTACAAGTATATTCTGACATGGAGTGCACTGATGCACAGCCACAGCCAGAGTACTATGCTGCTCCTTTGACTCAGACCACCACATTGCCCTCTCAGGGTACAGATCCACAATCAGACCCTGATGAGACTATGTTGCCCCGCCACGAACGCTATACCACCGACCGACACAGTGACACAGACGAAGTTGCACACGAGCTCGAAGAGGAGGTAATAGATGACCCAGTTATTGACCCCGATTGGCAGCCATTGGGGGAACAGGGTGCAGGCGGCAGTAGTTCAGAAGCGGAGGTGGAGGAGGGGCCGCAGCAGGCATCAACATCGCAACAGGTTCCATCTGCCGGGCCCGTATCTGGACCAAAACGCGTGTCAAAGCCAAAACCTGTTGGAGCACAGCGTTGCCATCCGGTTAAAGCTCAGTCTGCAATCCCGGAAAAGGGATCAGAGTCTAGGAAGAGTGCAGTCTGGCATTTTTTTAAACAACATCCAACTGATCAGCGCAAAGTCATCTGTCAAAAATGTTCAACTAGCTTAAGCAGAGGTCAGAATCTGAAAAGTCTAAATACTAGTTGCATGCATAGACACTTAACCACCATGCATTCTCAAGCCTGGACTAACTACCAAACGTCCCTCAAGGTTGTAGCACCCTCGGCCAATGAAGCTAGTCAGCAACGCAACATCCCTTCCGTCACTGTAAGGCCACCATTTTCCGCACCACCGGCAGTATCTGTGCAGGTTTCTTTGCCAGCCAAAAGCAGTCAGGGTCAGGGAATCACCAGTTTTGTAGGAGGAAATATTGCATGTAGGGCACCGGCGGAAACAATACCGTCTCCAACCGTCTCTCAGTCTGCCATGTCCACCGGCACACCCGAAAGTTCCACGATCTACAGCTCTCCAGTCCAGCTCACCCTACATGAGACTCTGGTTAGAAAAAGGAAGTACTTATCCTCGCATCCGCGTACACAGGGTTTTAACGCCCACATAGCTAGACTAATCTCGTTAGAGATGATGCCCTACCGGTTAGTTGAAAGCGAAGCTTTCAAAGCCCTGATGGAGTACGCTGAACCACGATACGAGCTACCCAGTCGACACTTTTTTTCCAGAAAAGCCATCCCAGCCCTGCACCAGCATGTTAAACAGCGCATCGTCCATGCACTCAGGCAATCTGTGAGTACAAAGGTGCACCTGACTACAGATGCATGGACCAGTAGGCATGGCCAGGGACGTTATGTGTCCATCACGGCACACTGGGTGAATGTGGTGGATGCAGGGTCCACAGGCGACATCAATTTAGGGACAGTTGTGCCTAGCCCACGGTCTAGGAAACAGTTGGCTGTAGGCGTTCGCACCCCCTCCTCCTCCTCCTCGTCCTCCTGCAGAAGCTACAGCTCTTCCACAGAACGCAGTCGGCCAACCACTCCATCGGCAGATGACACTGTTGCACACCAGTTGTCCCATTATGGGCCAGCTACTGCCAAGCGTCAGCAGGCTGTATTGGCTATGAAGTGTTTGGGCGACAACAGACACACCGCGGAAGTTCTGTCCGAGTTCTTGCAACAAGAAACGCAGTCGTGGCTGGGCACAGTAGATCTTGAGGCAGGCAAGGTAGTGAGTGATAACGGAAGGAATTTCATGGCTGCCATCTCCCTTTCCCAACTGAAACACATTCCTTGCCTGGCTCACACCTTAAACCTGGTGGTGCAGTGCTTATTGAAAACTTATCCTGGGTTCTCCGACCTGCTCCTCAAAGTGCGTGCACTTTGCTCACATATCCGACGTTCGCCTGTACACGCCAGCCGTATGCAGACCTATCAGCGGTCTTTGAACCTTCCCCAGCATCGCCTAATCATAGACGTTGCAACAAGGTGGAACTCAACACTGCACATGCTTCAGAGACTGTGCGAACAGAGGCGTGCTGTTATTTATTTGTGGGAGGATACACGGGCAGGCAGTAGGATGGCAGACATGGAGTTGTCAGGTGTGCAGTGGTCGAAGATACAAGACATGTGTCAAGTCCTTCAGTGTTTTGAGGAATGCACACGGCTGGTTAGTGCAGACAACGCCGTAATAAGCATGAGCATCCCCCTAATGCGTCTGCTGATGCAAAGTTTGACGCACATAAAGGAGCAGGCGTCTGCACCAGAGGAAGAGGGAAGCCTTGATGACAGTCAGCCATTGTCTGGTCAGGGCAGTGTACAGGACGAGGTAGCGGGCGAAGAGGAGGTGGAGGACGAGGAGGATGATGGGGATGAGTATATTTTTAATGCGGAAACTTTCACGGGGGCACAGGAAATTGGTTGCGTGTCACGGCCGGGTTCTGGTTTTTTGAGGGACACAAGTGACGTAGATTTGCCTGCAACTGCCCCTCAACCAATCACAACCGGAGATTTGACAAGTGGAACTTTGGCCCACATGGCGGATTATGCCTTACGTATCCTACAAAGGGACACACGCATTACGAAAATGATGAACGATGACGATTACTGGTTGGCCTGCCTCCTTGATCCACGCTATAAAGGCAAATTGCAAAATATTATGCCACATGAGAACTTGGAACTAATATTAGCAACCAAACAATCAACTCTTGTTGACCGTTTGCTTCAGGCATTCCCAGCACACAGCGCACGTGATCGTTCTCACACGAGCTCCAGGGGGCAGCAGACTAGGAGTGTTAGGGGTGCACACATCAGAAGTGGCGTTGGACAGAGGGGTTTTCTGACCAGGTTGTGGAGTGATTTTGCTATGACCGCAGACAGGACAGGTACTGCTGCATCAATTGAAAGTGACAGGAGACAACATTTGTCCAGTATGGTTACTAACTATTTTTCATCCCTTATCGATGTTCTCCCTCAACCGTCATTCCCATTTGATTACTGGGCCTCCAAATTAGACACCTGGCCAGAATTGGCAGAATATGCATTGCAGGAGCTTGCTTGCCCGGCAGCAAGTGTCCTATCAGAAAGAGTATTCAGTGCTGCAGGGTCAATATTAACCGAAAAAAGGACTCGTCTGGCTACCCAAAATGTTGACGATCTAACATTCATTAAAATGAACCACAACTGGATTTCAAAATCTTTTGCCCCACCTTGCCCGGCCGACACCTAGCTTTCCTATGAAAAGCTCTTGCCTGTGAATTACTTTTCTAATGTCTAATTTGCTGCTGCAGATTGTACAGCATACGACATGTTTACACCTCCCTAAATGGCCAAACTCCCCACACGGGGCCGTGGTATCGCGACTTGGCGCAAGCACCCGTGAGACTGCTGTTTGTCTGAAGAGGTGGGTGTGCTCGCTTTTGGTTGACGGCATTGCTACTGGGTCCCTCATAGTACAATGTAGTGTCTCTGGCGGTGGTGGTGCGCACCCAACGTCAGACACACCGTTGTAACATGAGTGGCCCTGGGGCGGTCCCGCCGGCCTCAAGAGAGTTCCCCCCTACCCCAGCTCAAACTGGGCTCTACTACGTGCAAAATTATGTCGCACAGCTCCACCAATCTTTAGTCTATTCGCTGACATCATTCAATGTCTGGCACTGACAATACAAATTTGTAGACATCTATGATGCAACTTAAAGTAGTCTGTGTCTGTGTCCTATATTGGCACCATTAAATAGTTACTGCCAAATTACTATGTCAGAAACACAGCAGATGAGCCCACCCCTGTACCTAAGTATGCCATCTTTTTTTTTGTTTTGGTTGTTTTGCGAGACATTAACATCTATTTATATTTTGGGAGTACTGGGACAGACACTCCTTGCACTACTCCTCCACTCAGCACCAAGCTGCCTGCCCGTGTATCCATGTAACCGCTGTAAAACTGCCATGAGCCTATTGTTTGTTATTTTAGGCCTTTGATAGCCTGTCTGCGGTCCCTACTCCTCCACTGACCACCAAGCTGCCTGCCCGTGTATCCATGTAACCGCTGTAAAACTGCCATGAGCCTATTGTTTGTTATTTTAGGCCTTTGAAGCCTTTCTGCGCTCCCTCCTTCCACTAGTCCTCCACTGACCAGACCACTGCTGCCCGTGTACCCCTGGAACCAATTTTAAAGTGCCTACAGCCAGCCCATTTTATTGTGTTAGGCCTTCGAAGCCTGTCTGCGGTCCCTCCTTCCACTAGGCCTCCACTGACCAGACCACTGCTGCCCGTGTACCCCTGGAACCAATTTTAAAGTGCCTACAGCCAGCCCATTTTATTGTGTTAGGCCTTCGAAGCCTGTCTGCGGTCCATACTTCCACTAGGCCTCCACTGACCAGACCACTGCTGCCCGTGTACCCCTGGAACCAATTTTAAAGTGCCTACAGCCAGCCCATTTTATTGTGTTAGGCCTTCGAAGCCTGTCTGCGGTCCATACTTCCACTAGGCCTCCACTGACCAGACCACTGCTGCCCGTGTACCCCTGGAACCAATTTTAAAGTGCCTACAGCCAGCCCATTTTATTGTGTTAGGCCTTCGAAGCCTGTCTGCGGTCCCTCCTTCCACTAGGCCTCCACTGACCAGACCACTGCTGCCCGTGTACCCCTGGAACCAATTTTAAAGTGCCTACAGCCAGCCCATTTTATTGTGTTAGGCCTTCGAAGCCTGTCTGCGGTCCATACTTTAAATACTCCTCCACTCAGCACCAAGCTGCCTGCCCGTGTATCCATGTAACCGCTGTAAAACTGCCATGAGCCTATTGTTTGTTATGTTAGGCCTTTGATAGCCTGTCTGCGGTCCCTACTTTAAATACTCCTCCACTCACCACCACCAAGCTGCCTGCCCGTGTATCCATGTAACCGCTGTGAAACTGCCATGAGCCTATTGTTTTTTTATGTTAGGCCTTTGATAGCCTGTCTGCGGTCCCTACTTTAAATACTCCTCCACTCACCACCACCAAGCTGCCTGCCCGTGTATCCATGTAACCGCTGTAAAACTGCCATGAGCCTATTGTTTGTTATGTTAGGCCTTTGAAGCCTTTCTGCGCTCCCTCCTTCCACTAGTCCTCCACTGACCAGACCACTGCTGCCCGTGTACCCCTGGAACCAATTTTAAAGTGCCTACAGCCAGCCCATTTTATTGTGTTAGGCCTTCGAAGCCTGTCTGCGGTCCATACTTCCACTAGTCCTCCACTGACCAGACCACTGCTGCCCGTGTACCCCTGGAACCAATTTTAAAGTGCCTACAGCCAGCCCATTTTATTGTGTTAGGCCTTCGAAGCCTGTCTGCGGTCCATACTTCCACTAGGCCTCCACTGACCAGACCACTGCTGCCCGTGTACCCCTGGAACCAATTTTAAAGTGCCTACAGCCAGCCCATTTTATTGTGTTAGGCCTTCGAAGCCTGTCTGCGGTCCATACTTCCACTAGTCCTCCACTGACCAGACCACTGCTGCCCGTGTACCCCTGGAACCAATTTTAAAGTGCCTACAGCCAGCCCATTTTATTGTGTTAGGCCTTCGAAGCCTGTCTGCGGTCCATACTTCCACTAGGCCTCCACTGACCAGACCACTGCTGCCCGTGTACCCCTGGAACCAATTTTAAAGTGCCTACAGCCAGCCCATTTTATTGTGTTAGGCCTTCGAAGCCTGTCTGCGGTCCATACTTCCACTAGTCCTCCACTGACCAGACCACTGCTGCCCGTGTACCCCTGGAACCAATTTTAAAGTGCCTACAGCCAGCCCATTTTATTGTGTTAGGCCTTCGAAGCCTGTCTGCGGTCCATACTTCCACTAGGCCTCCACTGACCAGACCACTGCTGCCCGTGTACCCCTGGAACCAATTTTAAAGTGCCTACAGCCAGCCCATTTTATTGTGTTAGGCCTTCGAAGCCTGTCTGCGGTCCCTCCTTCCACTAGGCCTCCACTGACCAGACCACTGCTGCCCGTGTACCCCTGGAACCAATTTTAAAGTGCCTACAGCCAGCCCATTTTATTGTGTTAGGCCTTCGAAGCCTGTCTGCGGTCCATACTTTAAATACTCCTCCACTCAGCACCAAGCTGCCTGCCCGTGTATCCATGTAACCGCTGTAAAACTGCCATGAGCCTATTGTTTGTTATGTTAGGCCTTTGATAGCCTGTCTGCGGTCCCTACTTTAAATACTCCTCCACTCACCACCACCAAGCTGCCTGCCCGTGTATCCATGTAACCGCTGTGAAACTGCCATGAGCCTATTGTTTTTTTATGTTAGGCCTTTGATAGCCTGTCTGCGGTCCCTACTTTAAATACTCCTCCACTCACCACCACCAAGCTGCCTGCCCGTGTATCCATGTAACCGCTGTAAAACTGCCATGAGCCTATTGTTTGTTATGTTAGGCCTTTGAAGCCTTTCTGCGCTCCCTCCTTCCACTAGTCCTCCACTGACCAGACCACTGCTGCCCGTGTACCCCTGGAACCAATTTTAAAGTGCCTACAGCCAGCCCATTTTATTGTGTTAGGCCTTCGAAGCCTGTCTGCGGTCCATACTTCCACTAGGCCTCCACTGACCAGACCACTGCTGCCCGTGTACCCCTGGAACCAATTTTAAAGTGCCTACAGCCAGCCCATTTTATTGTGTTAGGCCTTCGAAGCCTGTCTGCGGTCCATACTTTAAATACTCCTCCACTCACCACCAAGCTGCCTGCCCGTGTATCCATGTAACCGCTGTAAAACTGCCATGAGCCTATTGTTTGTTATGTTAGGCCTTTGATAGCCTGTCTGCGGTCCTTACTTTAAATACTCCTCCACTCACCACCTAGCTGCCTGTGTATCCATGTAACCGATGTAAAACTGCCATGACTGCCTACTGTTTGTTATTTTAGGCCTTTGATAGCCTGTCTGCGGCCCCTACTTGCAATACTCCTCCACTGACCACAATGCTGCCTGGAGTGCCTGCCTGTGTATCCATGTAACCGATGTAAAACTGCCATGACTGCCTACTGTTTGTTATTTTAGGCCTTTGATAGCCTGTCTGCGGCCCCTACTTGCAATACTCCTCCACTGAGCACAATGCTGCCTGGAGTGCCTGCCTGTGTATCCATGTAACCGATGTAAAACTGCCATGACTGCCTACTGTTTGTTATTTTAGGCCTTTGATAGCCTGTCTGCAGCCCCTACTTGCAATACTCCTCCACTGACCACACCAATGCTGCCCGTGTACCCCTGGAACCTATTTAAAAGTTCATAGAGCCTAGTTATATATTTTATTTACTATTAATAAGGCCATGATGGACTACGCTGTACCACGCTACAAGCTAACCAGTCGACACTTCTTTTGCGAGAAAAGCCATCCCAACCCTCCACCAGCATGTAGAAGACCGCATTGTCCATGCACTCTGGCAATCTGTGAGTACAAAGGTGCACCTGACAACAGACGCATGGACCTGTAGGCATGGCCACGGAAGATTACGTGTCCATTACGGCGCAATGGGTTAATGTGGTGGATGCATGGTCCACAGGGGACAGCCTACTAAGTCTGTCTGCAGTCCCTAATTCAAATTGTCCTCCACTGTCTAAATCGGAACTTCCACCTTCTGGCTTTCGGCCTATAGTATCAGAAATTAAACTGCATTTGGCCTTCAACTTTGGTTAGGGCCTACTAACGGCTTCTGCCCCTCCCTGGTGTTGCCCTCAACTAAATAAAGCTGAGCTTCAACCTTCCGGCTCTCATTATGTGGTTTTAAAAAAAAAAATGGTGGTTAGGGCCTACTAACGGCTTCTGCCCCTCCCTGGTGTTGTCCTCAACTAAATAAAGCTGAGCTTCAACCTTCCGGCTCTCATTATATGGTTTAAAAAAAAAAAATGGTGGTTAGGGCCTACTAACGGCTTCTGCCCCTCCCTGGTGTTGTCCTCAACTAAATAAAGCTGAGCTTCAACCTTCCGGCTCTCATTAAGTGGTTTTAAAAAAAAAATGGTGGTTAGGGCCTACTAACGGCTTCTGCCCCTCCCTGGTGTTGCCCTCAACTAAATAAAGCTGAGCTTCAACCTTCTGCTCCAAATTACCATTTTAAAAAATGCAATAGGCTTTTCCGGCCTACTAAAGGTGTCTGCCCCTCCCTGGTGTTGTCCTCAACTGAACAAAGCTGAGCTTCCACATTCTGGCTTTCGCCCTATACTATCAGATATTAAACTGCATTTGGCCTACTAGTGTGGTTAGGCCCTTGAAACAGTGTCTGCTGCTCTTGGGTTTGCTACTCCACTGAACAAAGCAATGCCGCCTGTTTAGTCCTGTTACCAATTTTGAACTGCATGTAGCCTACTTTATTCTTTGGCCCTATATCTGTTTCCTCCTCATCCTGCCCATTGCCCAGCCACTGCTAAATGAGTCTGCTGGTACATTGACCTAGACCACTACATTCCCCTTGTACTCTACACAGCCAGAATCTGTCCCTGCTGAAAGTAAGGTTCCCCTTCCCGCATGTTATACCACCTTACACAGGGACAAAGAGGAAGGTGCAGATGAAAGTGCAGGTTCCTTCATCAGGTGGGGGGGCATACTCGTTGGCGACGTCACTGGCACAGGGCCCCTCAGAGTACGCAAAAGTGTCGCTGCTGGTGGGAGGCGCCCCCGCCATGCAAACACACCGCCGTACTTTGAGGGGCCCTGTGCCAGTGGCAATGCGAACGAGTGGGCCCCCCCTGCTTGCTCAGGATCACAGCACTTGCAACTTTTAAATACTTACCTTTCCCTGCAACACCGCCGTGACGTAGTCCGCATTTCCTGGGCCCACGAAAAACTTGAGCCAGCCCTACTCCCCCCACAACTTTCCCCCAATTCCCTATGCCCAACTATTATTATACAGTTAATTAAGATTGGCAAGCTTCAGAAACAAGAATGGATGTTTTTGGCATTAAAATGGGCACTGTAGGTGTTTTCCTGGCCTCCACTCACTGCCGACTATGCTTCCCCATTGACTTGCATTGGGTTTCGTGTTTCGGTCGATCCCCGACTTTTAGCGATAATCGGCCGACTGCACTCGACTCGACTCTGGACAAAATCGGGTTTCCCAAAACCCTACTCGATCTTAAAAAAATGAAAGTCGCTCAACCCTAGTGCCGGGTATTGCCGTGCGAGACTCATCCGAGTCTCGCGCAAGTGAGTATGAGCCCTTACAAATATTGATGAAAAATACTGACCAAATACTGAGTGTGTGAATGTGGCTTAAAAAATGGTTAGAAATTGCTCATAAACATTTAACCATTCCAACTCCCTAACAAAAAAATGTTTAAAAAATGATGCATATGTAGATTACACATATAGTAAATTTATTACGGTAACTATTTTGTGTGGTATTGTGAGGGAGCGTCAAGGCCGTCATCATGGCTGGGAGCATGTGCGTTAGCGTGCCCTGGTCTCTCACATGAATATAATGTCTCTCCTTCAGCATACCTTCTGCCCCAACAGGATCCCATCGGGCTGGTTGCAGTTCGGCTGCCGGCGTTCTTGTATATAAAGACAGAGTCCATTTCAAACTTATAATATAAAACTTTCCTTTCCTTTGTTCGCAGCACATCCTATCCAGTTACAGAGTCAGCACATAGTTGCATACAGTTCACTTTCTCAACTTTCCTTGCGTTCCTTTCTACATCTCTCAGTACGTTCCAGGGTTGTACTGCATCTTGCGGTAATGCAGCGTCCTCCCTGTTCAGACTCACTACTCTTGGGGTTCCCTTGTCCGTTTCGCATGGATCTGAGGGCATCAGCCCATGCAACGATCTGCCACATAATGAGCGACTGTTAGAATCTGTTTTGTTTTTTGACCATCCGCCATCTTGTTGTGGTTTTCTGGCTGCTGGTCTTTTCCCCCTGGTGCTGGGTTGTCTTAGGTCAGGTCACCCTTTATTACCCAGCACCTGCCTCCCATTCCCTGCTGGACAACAGTGTTAATCATCTTGAGTTCTGTCTAGGGGCTTTGATAGCTTTCTGTGTTTGATATTGTGCAGTTCTGGGATCTCTGGTTCTGCTATCTTTAGTTTCTGTTTTCAGTTGGTTACTGCAGCCATCTCTGTGTTTCTATTAGGAGGTGACCTGATTTTATAACCAGTCCTTATATCTTTCAGGGACCTCCTTCCCCCTATCTATAGGTCTTCGCTGAGATTAACCTAGGATCGTCGGTGGGTCTATTAGCAAGGAATGGGTCACCCACTCCATCGTAGGGTATCAGCCTAGTCTCAGTGCAGGGTCAGTTTTCCACCTTCTATCCTAGTTCTGTGTTGCAGTTCTGTAACAGCGACCTGCATCCCCGTACTGTTTAGGACCTTTCCTATCACTTCTGTTCACACTGCTGACACCAGGCTGCTTCAGCTGCACATCTGTCCATCCAGACTCCGGATGGCTGGGTACTCGCTTCAACGTTGCAGATCTGTCTGCCCTACATGGGCACCCGGGCCCTTCTGACTAACATAAGGAAGTCTTCTCCCCTTAACCACGACTAGCTCTTCCTAAATAACACGTACACGATTGTGCCCCATCTAGTGTCCGATTCGGGCTACTATGCTTACCCTATCTTTTTTTACGAATACAATACATAATACTCTACTTTAAGGGGGGATAAAGCGTGGAACAGTTTCTGTACCCCCTTACAGTATAATGATTTGATTAACCCCTTCCGACCTGTGACACAGCGTATGCGTCATGAAAGTCGGTGCCAATCCGACCTGTGATGCATATGCTGTGCCACAGAATGATCGCGCTCCTGCAGATCGGATGAAAGGGTTAACTATAATTTCACCCTACCTGCAGGAACGGGGGACTTCTACTTTAGCCCAGGGATGGTGGCTTTGCCCCCCTTGGCTACGATCGCTCTGGTGACCCTTTTTGTCACCACCCCCTAGATCTGATTGGCGCTAGCATCCATGTGATGCTATCTCTCCATTCAGATGAGGAGGGGCGGAGTGAGCGATGGCCGCCTTGCTGTCCAGCTTCATGGTGCCCATGGAAGCTGAACAGTGAGGTGCCTGCTGGCTGCCCTGCCACATACTCACCTCGATCGCCGTCACCACCACCGCCGCCAGGAACTCCTCTTTGCTGCCCTCTGCTTCCCCTGCCATCCAATTCCACACACCCTGACCTCCACCTGCTGCTGCCAGCTTCATCTCCTCCTGCATATCCACAGCCCCCTCTCCCCCACACCTGACAGCCCCCTCCTGCTCCGGTGATCACCCCCCCCATTCCAGTGATCACCCCCTGCCCCCTGATCACCCCCCCCTGATCTCCCCCCTGCCCCTCTGATCTCCCCCTGCGACGCTGATCTCCCCCCACCCCCTGATCGCCCCCTCATCTCCCTCCTGCCCCGCTGATCTCCCCCTGCATTGCTGATCTCCCCTGTGATGCTGATCTCGCGCTGCAACGCTGATCTCCCCCTGTGACGCTGATCTCCCCCTGTGACACTGATCTCTCCCCTGCCTCCTGATCTCCCCCTGCCCTGGTGATCACCCCCCTGTGCCAGTTTTCCCATTAGGGTTAGTGTTGAGGCTAAAATTAGGGATAGGGTTAGTGATAGGGTTGGGATTAGGGGTAGGGTAAAGTTAGGGTTAGGGTTGGGATTAGGGTTAGTGGTAGGGTTAGGGTTAGGGTTGGGATTAGGGTTAGGGGTAGGGTTGGGATTAGGGGTAGGGTTAGGGGTAGGGTTAGGGTTGGGGTAGGTTAGGGGTAGGGTTAGGGTTGGGGATAGGAGTAGGGTTAGGGTTGAGATTAGGGTTAGGGGTAGGGATAGGGTTGGGATTAGGGGTAGGGTAAGGATTAGGGTTGGGATTAGGGGTAGGATTAGGATTAGGGTTAGGGGTGTGTTGGGGTTAGGGTTCAAGTTATATCTGGGGGATTTCCACTATTTAGGTCCATCAGGGGGTCTCCAATCGCGACATGACGCCCGCAGACCCGTCACTACTTCCCTTCTGAGCTCTGCCGTGCGCCCAAACAGTGGTTTACCCCCACATATGGGGTATCGACGTACTCAGGACAAACTGGACAACAGCTTTTGGGGTCCAATTTCTCCTGTTACCCTTGTGAAAATAAAAAATTGTGGGCTTAAAAAATCATTTTTGAGGAAAAAATGATTTTTTATTTTCACGTCTCTGCGTTATAAACTTCTGTGAAGCACTTGGGGGTTCAAAGTGCTCACTATGCATCTAGATAAGTTTCTTGGGGGTGTAGTTTCCAAAATGGGGTCACTTGTGGAAGAGCTCCAATGTTAGGCACACAGGGGCTCAGAGGTGTATCTAGGGTTTCTGGCACCTGGGGCAAGAATTCATTTTGGCGCCCCTCCAAGGTCATATGGCCCCCGTCAGCCCCATCATTGCCCTCTCCTCCCCCACCATCCCCATCATTGCTCTCTCCCTGTCGGCCCCATCATTGCTCTATCCTCCCCCACCATCCCTGTTATGGTTCTCAATGGCAAGAGAACATAGCCCAGCAAACATAAGTACTAGCTCTTGGAAGGATGGAAACTAAACTGACCATGAACTAAACCTGCCGCACAACTAACAGTAGCCGGGTAGCGTTGCCTACGTTTTTTATCCCTAGACGCCCAGCGCCGGCCGGAGGACTAACTAATCCTGGCAGAGGAAAATATAGTCCTGGCTCACCTCTAGAGAAATTTCCCCGATAGGCAGACAGAGGCCCCCACATATATTGGCGGTGATTTTAGATGAAATGACAAACGTAGTATGAAAATAGGTTTAGCAAAATTGAGGTCCGCTTACTAGATAGCAGGAAGACAGAAAGGGCACTTTCATGGTCAGCTGAAAACCCTATCAAAATACCATCCTGAAATTACTTTAAGACTCTAGTATTAACTCATAACATCAGAGTGGCAATTTCAGATCACAAGAGCTTTCCAGACACAGAAACGAAACTACAGCTGTGAACTGGAACGAAATGCAAAAACAAACGAGGACTAAAGTCCAACTTATCTGGGAGTTGTCTAGCAGCAGGAACATGCACAGAAAGGCTTCTGATTACAATGTTGACCGGCATGGAAGTGACAGAGGAGCAAGGTTAAATAGCGACTCCCACATCCTGATGGAAGCAGGTGAACAGAGGGGATGATGCACACCAGTTCAATTCCACCAGTGGCCACCGGGGGAGCCCAAAATCCAATTTCACAACAGTACCCCCCCTCAAGGAGGGGGCACCGAACCCTCACCAGAACCACCAGGGCGATCAGGATGAGCCCTATGAAAGGCACGGACCAGATCGGAGGCATGAACATCAGAGGCAGTCACCCAAGAATTATCCTCCTGACCGTATCCCTTCCATTTGACCAGATACTGGAGTTTCCGTCTGGAAACACGGGAGTCCAAGATTTTTTCCACCACGTACTCCAACTCGCCCTCAACCAACACCGGAGCAGGAGGCTCAACGGAAGGCACAACCGGTACCTCATACCTGCGCAACAATGACCGATGAAAAACATTATGAATAGAAAAAGATGCAGGGAGGTCCAAACGGAAGGACACAGGGTTAAGAATCTCCAATATCTTGTACGGGCCGATGAACCGAGGCTTAAACTTAGGAGAAGAAACCCTCATAGGGACAAAACGAGAAGACAACCACACCAAGTCCCCAACACAAAGCCGAGGACCAACCCGACGCCGGCGGTTGGCAAAAAGCTGAGTCTTCTCCTGGGACAACTTCAAATTGTCCACTACCTGCCCCCAAATCTGATGCAACCTCTCCACCACAGCATCCACTCCAGGACAATCCGAAGATTCCACCTGACCAGAAGAAAATCGAGGATGAAACCCCGAATTACAGAAAAAAGGAGACACCAAGGTGGCAGAGCTGGCCCGATTATTGAGGGCAAACTCCGCTAAAGGCAAAAAAGCAACCCAATCATCCTGATCTGCAGACACAAAACACCTCAAATATGTCTCCAAGGTCTGATTCGTCCGCTCGGTCTGGCCATTAGTCTGAGGATGGAAAGCAGACGAGAAAGACAAATCTATGCCCATCCTAGCACAGAATGCTCGCCAAAATCTAGACACGAATTGGGTTCCTCTGTCAGAAACGATATTCTCCGGAATACCATGCAAACGGACCACATTTTGAAAAAACAGAGGAACCAACTCAGAAGAAGAAGGCAACTTAGGCAGGGGAACCAAATGGACCATCTTAGAGAAACGGTCACACACCACCCAGATGACAGACATCTTCTGAGAAACAGGAAGATCCGAAATAAAATCCATCGAGATGTGCGTCCAGGGCCTCTTCGGGATAGGCAAGGGCAACAACAATCCACTAGCCCGAGAACAACAAGGCTTGGCCCGAGCACAAACGTCACAAGACTGCACAAAGCCTCGCACATCTCGAGACAGGGAAGGCCACCAGAAGGACCTTGCCACCAAATCCCTGGTACCAAAGATTCCAGGATGACCTGTCAACGCAGAAGAATGAACCTCAGAAATGACTTTACTGGTCCAATCATCAGGAACAAACAGTCTACCAGGTGGGCAACGATCAGGTCTATCCGCCTGAAACTCCTGCAAGGCCCGCCGCAGGTCTGGAGAAACGGCAGACAATATCACTCCATCCTTAAGGATACCTGTAGGTTCAGAGTTACCAGGGGAGTCAGGCTCAAAACTCCTAGAAAGGGCATCCGCCTTAACATTCTTAGAACCCGGCAGGTAGGACACCACAAAATTAAACCGAGAGAAAAACAACGACCAGCGCGCCTGTCTAGGATTCAGGCGTCTGGCGGACTCAAGATAAATTAGATTTTTGTGGTCAGTCAATACCACCACCTGATGTCTAGCCCCCTCAAGCCAATGACGCCACTCCTCAAAAGCCCCCTTCATGGCCAAAAGCTCCCAATTCCCAACATCATAATTCCGCTCGGCGGGCGAAAATTTACGCGAGAAAAAGGCACAAGGTCTCATCACGGAACAATCGGAACTTCTCTGCGACAAAACTGCCCCAGCTCCGATTTCAGAAGCGTCGACCTCAACCTGAAAAGGAAGAGCAACATCAGGCTGACGCAACACAGGGGCGGAAGAAAAGCGGCGCTTAAGCTCCCGAAAGGCCTCCACAGCAGCAGGGGACCAATCAGCAACATCAGCACCCTTCTTAGTCAAATCAGTCAATGGTTTAACAACATCAGAAAAACCAGCAATAAATCGACGATAAAAGTTAGCAAAGCCCAAAAATTTCTGAAGACTCTTAAGAGAAGAGGGTTGCGTCCAATCACAAATAGCCTGAACCTTGACAGGATCCATCTCGATGGAAGAGGAGGAAAAAATATATCCCAAAAAGGAAATCTTTTGAACCCCAAAAATGCACTTAGAACCCTTCACACACAAGGAATTAGACCGCAAAACCTGAAAAACCCTCCTGACCTGCTGGACATGAGAGTCCCAGTCATCCGAAAAAATCAAAATATCATCCAGATACACAATCATAAATTTATCCAAATAATCACGGAAAATGTCATGCATAAAGGACTGAAAGACTGAAGGGGCATTTGAAAGACCAAAAGGCATCACCAAATACTCAAAGTGGCCCTCGGGCGTATTAAATGCGGTCTTCCACTCATCCCCCTGCTTAATTCGCACCAAATTATACGCCCCACGGAGATCTATCTTAGAGAACCACTTGGCCCCCTTTATGCGAGCAAACAAATCAGTCAGCAGTGGCAACGGATATTGATATTTAACCGTGATTTTATTCAAAAGCCGATAATCAATACACGGTCTCAAAGAGCCATCTTTCTTAGCCACAAAGAAAAAACTGGCTCCTAAGGGAGATGACGAAGGACGAATATGTCCCTTTTCCAAGGACTCCTTTATATATTCTCGCATAGCAGCATGTTCAGGTACAGACAGATTAAATAAACGACCCTTAGGGTATTTACTACCCGGAATCAAATCTATGGCACAATCGCACTCCCGGTGCGGAGGTAATGAACCAAGCTTAGGTTCTTCAAAAACGTCACGATATTCAGTCAAGAATTCAGGAATCTCAGAGGGAATAGATGATGAAATGGAAACCACAGGTACGTCCCCATGCGTCCCCTTACATCCCCAGCTTAACACAGACATAGCTTTCCAGTCAAGGACTGGGTTATGAGATTGCAGCCATGGCAATCCAAGCACCAACACATCATGTAGGTTATACAGCACAAGAAAGCGAATAATCTCCTGATGATCCGGATTAATCCGCATAGTTACTTGTGTCCAGTATTGTGGTTTATTACTAGCCAATGGGGTGGAGTCAATCCCCTTCAGGGGTATAGGAGTTTCAAGAGGCTCCAAATCATACCCACAGCGTTTGGCAAAGGACCAATCCATAAGACTCAAAGCGGCGCCAGAGTCGACATAGGCATCCGCGGTAATAGATGATAAAGAACAAATCAGGGTCACAGATAGAATAAACTTAGACTGTAAAGTGCCAATTGAAACAGACTTATCAAGCTTCTTAGTACGCTTAGAGCATGCTGATATAACATGAGTTGAATCACCGCAATAGAAGCACAACCCATTTTTTCGTCTTAAATTCTGCCGTTCACTTCTGGACAGAATTCTATCACATTGCATATTCTCTGGCGTCTTCTCAGTAGACACCGCCAAATGGTGCACAGGTTTGCGCTCCCGCAGACGCCTATCGATCTGGATAGCCATTGTCATGGACTCTTTCAGACCCGCAGGCACAGGGAACCCCACCATAACATCCTTAATGGCATCAGAGAGACCCTCTCTGAAATTCGCCGCCAGGGCGCACTCATTCCACTGAGTAAGCACAGCCCATTTACGGAATTTCTGGCAGTATATTTCAGCTTCGTCTTGCCCCTGAGATAGGGACATCAAGGCCTTTTCCGCCTGAAGCTCTAACTGAGGTTCCTCATAAAGCAACCCCAAGGCCAGAAAAAACGCATCCACATTGAGCAACGCAGGATCCCCTGGAGCCAATGCAAAAGCCCAATCCTGAGGGTCGCCCCGGAGCAAGGAAATCACAATCCTGACCTGCTGAGCAGGATCTCCAGCAGAGCGAGATTTCAGGGACAAAAACAACTTGCAATTATTTTTGAAATTTTGAAAGCAAGATCTATTCCCCGAGAAAAATTCAGGCAAAGGAATTCTAGGTTCAGATATAGGAACATGAACAACAAAATCTTGTAAATTTTGAACTTTCGTGGTGAGATTATTCAAACCTGCAGCTAAACTCTGAATATCCATTTTAAACAGGTGAACACAGAGCCATTCCAGGATTAGAAGGAGAGAGAGAGAGAGAAAGGCTGCAATATAGGCAGACTTGCAAGAGATTCAATTACAAGCACACTCAGAACTGAAGGGAAGGGAAAAAAAAAAAAAAAAATCTTCAGCAGACTTCTCTTTTCTCTCCTTTCTCTGTCAATTAATTTAACCCTTTTTGGGCCGGTCAAACTGTTATGGTTCTCAATGGCAAGAGAACATAGCCCAGCAAACATAAGTACTAGCTCTTGGAAGGATGGAAACTAAACTGACCATGAACTAAACCTGCCGCACAACTAACAGTAGCCGGGTAGCGTTGCCTACGTTTTTTATCCCTAGACGCCCAGCGCCGGCCGGAGGACTAACTAATCCTGGCAGAGGAAAATATAGTCCTGGCTCACCTCTAGAGAAATTTCCCCGATAGGCAGACAGAGGCCCCCACATATATTGGCGGTGATTTTAGATGAAATGACAAACGTAGTATGAAAATAGGTTTAGCAAAATTGAGGTCCGCTTACTAGATAGCAGGAAGACAGAAAGGGCACTTTCATGGTCAGCTGAAAACCCTATCAAAATACCATCCTGAAATTACTTTAAGACTCTAGTATTAACTCATAACATCAGAGTGGCAATTTCAGATCACAAGAGCTTTCCAGACACAGAAACGAAACTACAGCTGTGAACTGGAACGAAATGCAAAAACAAACGAGGACTAAAGTCCAACTTATCTGGGAGTTGTCTAGCAGCAGGAACATGCACAGAAAGGCTTCTGATTACAATGTTGACCGGCATGGAAGTGACAGAGGAGCAAGGTTAAATAGCGACTCCCACATCCTGATGGAAGCAGGTGAACAGAGGGGATGATGCACACCAGTTCAATTCCACCAGTGGCCACCGGGGGAGCCCAAAATCCAATTTCACAACACATCCCCATCATTGCTGTCTCCCCGTCAGCCCCATCACTGCCCTCTCCTCCCCCACCGTTCCCATCATTGCTCTCTCCCCATCAGCCTCATCATTGCCCTCTCCTCCTCCACATCCCCATCATTGCTCTCTCCCCGTCAGCCCCATCATTGCCCTCTCCTCCCCCACCATCCCCATCATTGCTCTATCCCCGTCAGCCCCATCATTGCCCTCTCCTCCTCCACCATCCCATCATTGCTCTCTCCCTGTCAGCCCCATCATTGCCCTCTCCTCCTCCACCATCCCCATCATTGCTCTCTCTCCCTGTCAGCCCCATCATTGCCCTCTCCTCCTCCACCATCCCCATCATTGCTCTCTCCCCATCAGCCCCATCATTGCCCTCTCCTCCTCCACCATCCCCATCATTGCTCTCTCCCTGTCAGCCCCATCATTGCCCTCTCCTCCTCCACCATCCTCATCATTGCTCTCTCTCCATCAGCCCCATCATTGCCCTCTCCTCCCCCACCATCCCCATCATTGCTGTCTTCCCGTCAGCCCCATCACTGCCCTCTCCTCCCCCACCATTCCCATCATTGCTGTCTCCCCATGAGCCCCATCATTGCCCTCTCCTCCTCCACATCCCCATCATTGCTCTCTCCCCGTCAGCCCCATCATTGCCCTCTCCTCCTCCACCATCCCATCATTGCTCTCTCCCTGTCAGCCCCATCATTGCCCTCTCTGTTATGGACCTGGTGGTTAGGAACACCCGAAGTGACCTGATGGTTAAAACAGAAAACCTGAGACAAGCTCTGAGGAGGTGGTAACTCTACTGACCGCAATCCCTAATCCTATCACACACACTAGAAATAGCCGTGGAGCGTACCTAACTCTCCCTAGACGCCTCTTCACAGCCTAAGAGCTAACTACCCCTAGAGATAGAAATAGCAGCCTACCTTGCCTCAGAGAAATTCCCCAAAGCAAAGGTATCCCCCTATAAATATTAACTGTGAGTTAAGAGGGAAGTGACAAACACAGGAATGAAACAGATTTTAGCAAAGGAGGCCGAATCTTCTCTAGATAGACAGAGGATAGGAAAGGGAACTATGCGGTCAGTATTAAAAACTACAAAAACCACGCTGAGTGTGCAAAAAGACCTCCACACCGACTCACGGTGTGGAGGTGCAGCTCTGCACCCCCAGAGCATCCAGCTAGCAAGGAAATATCATAATAGCAAGCTGGACTAGAAACATAGCATGTACTGAAAAATATATTCAAAAACCGATGAACAGCAAATGACTAGCAAGGACTTAGCTTCTGCTGGAGTAGACAGGTCATCTGAGAAATACAAGAGAGATCTGAACCAGTACTGAGACATTGACAGCTGGCATGAACTAACGACCTGGGCAGAGTTAAATAGGGAAGCCAGCAGAAGCAATAAACGAGGGCAGCTGAGAAAGCCAACCTCAAAGATCAGCAGTTCCACTCAAAGCCACCAGAGGGTGTCCAAGGACAGAACTTACCAAAGTACCATTCACGACCACAGGAGGGAGCCCGAGAACGGAATTCACAACAGTACCCCCCCCCCTTGAGGAGGGGTCACCGAACTCTCACCAGAGCCCCCAGGCCGATCAGGACGAGCCAAATGAAAGGCACAAACCAAATCGGCAGCATGGACATCGGAGGCAACAACTCAAGAATTATCCTCCTGACCATAGCCCTTCCATTTAACCAGGTACTGAAGCTTCCGTCTCGAAATACGAGAATCTAAAATCTTCTCCACCACATACTCCAACTCCCCCTCAACCAACACCGGAGCAGGAGGATCAACGGAAAGAACCATAGGCGCCACATATCTCCGCAACAACGACCTATGGAACACATTATGGATGGCACAAGAAGTTGGAAGGGCCAAACTAAACGACACAGGATTGATAATTTTAGAAATCTTATAAGGACCAATGAAACGAGGCTTAAACTTAGGAGAAGAAACCTTCATAGGAACATAACGAGAAGACAACCAAACCAAATCCCCAACACGAAGTCGGGGACCAACACAGCGACGGCGGTTAGCAAAACGTTGCGCCTTCTCCTGAGACAACGTCAAATTGTCCACCACGTGAGTCCAAATTTGTTGCAACCTGTCCACCACAGAATCCACACCAGGACAGTCAGAAGGCTCAACCTGCCCCGAAGAAAAACGAGGATGAAAACCAGAATTACAAAAAAAAGGCGAAACCAAAGTAGCAGAACTAGCCCGATTATTAAGGGCGAACTCGGCCAATGGCAAGAACGTCACCCAATCATCCTGATCAGCAGAAACAAAGCATCTCAGATAGGTCTCCAAGGTCTGATTGGTTCGTTCGGTTTTGGCCATTTGTCTGAGGATGGAACGCTGAAGAAAAAGACAAATCAATGCCCATCTTAGCACAAAAGGACCGCCAAAACCTAGAAACAAATTGGGAACCTCTGTCCGACACAATGTTCTCCGAAATGCCATGCAAACGAACCACATGCTGGAAAAATAATGGAACCAAATCAGAGGAGGAAGGCAATTTAGGCAAGGGTACCAAATGGACCATCTTAGAAAACCGATCACAAACCACCCAGATGACAGACATCCTTTGAGAGACAGGAAGATCAGAAATAAAATCCATGGAAATATGTGTCCAGGGCCTCTTCGGGACAGGCACAGGCAAAAGCAACCCACTGGCATGAGAACAGCAAGGTTTGGCCCGAGCACAAGTCCCACAGGACTGCACAAAAGAACGCACATCCCGTGACAAAGAAGGCCACCAAAAGGACCTGGCAACCAAATCTCTGGTACCAAAAATCCCAGGATGACCAGCCAACACTGAACAATGAACCTCAGAAATAACCCTACTAGTCCATCTATCAGGGACAAACAGTTTCTCCACTGGGCAGCGGTCAGGTCTATCAGCCTGAAACTCCTGCAGCACCCGCCGCAAATCAGGGGAGATGGCAGACAGAATCACCCCCTCTTTAAGAATACCAGCCGGCTCAGGGACTCCCGGAGAATCAGGCAAAAAACTCCTAGAAAGGGCATCTGCCTTCACATTCTTAGATCCCGGAAGGTATGAGACCACAAAATCGAAACGGGAGAAAAACAGTGACCATCGAGCCTGTCTAGGGTTCAACCGCTTGGCAAACTCGAGGTAAGTCAGATTCTTGTGATCAGTCAGGACCACCACGCGATGTTTGGCTCCCTCAAGCCAATGTCGCCACTCCTCAAATGCCCACTTCATAGCCAACAACTCCCGATTGCCGACATCATAATTACGCTCGGCAGGCGAAAACTTTCTAGAAAAGAAAGCAGACGGCTTCATCAAGGAGCCATCAGAACTTCTCTGAGACAAAACAGTCCCTGCCCCAATCTCAGAAGCATCAACCTCGACCTGAAAAGGGAGCAAAACATCTGGCTGACGCAACACAGGGGCCGAAGTAAAACAACGTTTAAGCTCCTGAAAGGCCTCAACGGCCGCAGGGGACCAATTCACCACATCAGCACCTTTCTTCGTCAAATCAGTCAAAGGCTTAACCACACTAGAAAAATTAGCGATGAAGCGACGGTAAAAATTAGCAAAGCCCAGGAACTTCTGAAGACTCTTCACAGATGTAGGTTGAGTCCAATCATAAATGGCCTGAACTTTAAGGCCGGCATCACACATGCGAGTTTTACGGACGTAAGGGCGCAGAAACTACGTCCGTAAAACTCGCATAACATACGGCACAATTATTCTCAATGGGGCTGCTCCTATCAGCCGTATATTACAGATCCGTAATATACGGCTTTCTACGGTCGTACAAAATCGCAGCATGCTGCGTTTGTCAGCGTATTGCGCAAAAAAATCGCCAATGAAAGTCTATGGGGGCGAGAAAAATACGGATTCCACACGGACCAGCAGTGTGACTTGCGAGAAATACGCAGCGGTGTTAGTGAAAAGTCGGTAATTCAATTGCCGGCTTTTCATTTCTCCTGCACAAACCCGACAGGATATTAGACATGGTTTACATACAGTAAACCATCTCATATCCCCTTTTTTTTGCATATTCCACACTACTAATGTTAGTAGTGTGTATGTGCAAAATTTCAGCGCTGTAGCTGCTAAAATAAAGGGTTAAATGGCGGAAAAAATTGGCGTGGGCTCCCACGCAATTTTCTCCGCCAGAGCGGTAAAGCCAGTGACTGACGGCAGATATTAATAGCCAGGAGAGGGTCCACGGTTATTGGCCCCCCCGTGGCTAAAAACATCTGCCCCCACCCACCCCAGAAAAGGCACATCTGGAAGATGCACCTGTTCTGGCACTTGGCCACTCTCTTCCCACTCCCTGTAGCGGTGGGATATGGGGTAATGAAGGGTTAATGTCACCTTGCTATTGTAAGGTGACATTAAGCCAGATTAATAATGGAGGGGCGTCAATTATGACACCTATCCATTATTAATCCAATTGTTTGAAAGGGTTAAAAAACACACACACACATGATTTAAAAGTATTTTAATGAAATAAACACAGCGGTTGTTTTAATAATTTATTGCTCTCTCAATCCATTTGCAGGCCCTCGCTTGGCAAAATAATAAACGCACAAGATACATACCCTCAACTGAACCGTCACGTCCCACGAGGTAATCCATCTGAAGGGGTTAAAATAACTTACAAGCAGGAGCCCTGCTAATGCAGCTGTGTGCTCGTGCTTGTAATTCCCCGGAGAATGAATGAAATGTAGGTCATTGACCTACATTTCCTTCAGTCGCTGTGATGCGCCCCCTGGTGGATGTCCTCATATGACCTGGAGCGTGGGAAAAAGTTCCCAGGCTGCAGTTCATGAGAACATCCAGCAGGGGCACATCACCGCGACTCAATGTAAGTACAGATCACTCTGCTTTCCTTCAGCACCCGGGGGATTACAGGCACGAGCGAGTGGTTTATCGCAGCTCGTGCCTGTAATATTAGTTAACCCCTTCAGATAGATTACCTCGTTGGACGTGATAGGACATCAGAAGGTATGTATCTTGTGCGTTTATTATTTTGCCAAGCGAGGGCCTGCAAATGGATTGAGAGAGCAATAAATTATTAAAACAACCGCTGTGTTTATTTCATTAAAATACTTTTAAATCATGTGTGTGTGTTTTTTAACCCTTTCAAACAATTGGATTAATAATGGATAGGTGTCATAATTGACGCCTCTCCATTATTAATCTGGCTTAATGTCACCTTACAATAGCAAGGTGACATTAACCCTTCATTACCCCATATCCCACCGCTACAGGGAGTGGGAAGAGAGTGGCCAAGTGCCAGAATAGGCGCATCTTCCAGATGTGCCTTTTCTGGGGTGGCTGGGGGCAGATGTTTTTAGTCACCAGTGGGCCAATAACCGTGGACCCTCTCCTGGCTATTAATATCTGCCGTCAGTCACTGGCTTTACCGCTCTGGCGGAGAAAATTGCGTGGGAGCCCACGCCAATTTTTTCCGCCATTTAACCCTTTATTTTAGCAGCTACAGCGCTGAAATTTTGCACATACACACTACTAACATTAGTAGTGTGGAGTATGCAAAAAAAATGGGGATATGAGATGGTTTACTATATGTAAACCATGTCTCATATCCTGTCGGGTTTGTGCAGGAGAAATGAAAAGCCGGCAATTGAATTACCGGCTGTTCACAGATATCGCGCTGAATGAAATCTAAATACAGAATATATATCTGTCTCAATGACATATATATATATATATATATATATATATATACTGTATATATGTTTTCCCGAACATTTGAGCACATAAATCCATTAGATGTCGGTTTTGCAAGCCTGCACGAAAATCTCGCAGTACGGATGCCATACGGATTACATACGGAGGATGCCATGCGCAAAATACGCTGACACACCCTGACTACGGATCAATATTTTGGGAACATTTCTCCGTATTACGGCCGTAGTACGGACGTATAATACGTGGCGTATTGTCTTACGCCAAGTATGACGCCGGCCTAACAGGATCCATCTCGATAGTAGAAGGGGAAAAAATGAAGCCCAAAAAGGAAACCTTCTGAACTCCAAAGAGGCATTTAGAGCCCTTCACAAACAACGCATTAGCACGAAGGACCTGGAACACCATCCTGACCTGCCTTACATGAGACTCCCAATCATCCGAAAAGACCAAAATATCATCCAAATATACGATCATGAACCTATCCAGATACTTCCGGAAGATGTCGTGCATAAAAGACTGAAACACAGATGGAGCATTAGAAAGCCCGAATGGCATCACCATGTACTCAAAATGGCCCTCGGGCGTATTAAATGCTGTTTTCCATTCATCGCCCTGTTTAATACGCACAAGATTATACGCCCCTCGAAGGTCAATCTTGGTAAACCAACTAGCCCCCTTAATCCGAGCAAACAAATCAGACAACAGAGGCAAAGGGTACTGAAATTTGACCGTGATTTTATTGAGAAGGCGGTAATCTATACAGGGTCTCAGAGAGCCATCCTTCTTGGCCACAAAAAAGAACACTGCTCCCAACGGCGACGAAGACGGGCGAATATGTCCTTTCTCCAAGGACTCCTTTACATAACTCCGCATAGCGGCATGTTCTGGCACAGATAAATTGAACAGTCGGCCCTTAGGGAATTTACTACCAGGAATCAAATTAATAGCGCAATCACAGTCCCTATGAGGAGGTAGGGCACTGGACTTGGGCTCATCAAATACATCCTGGTAATCCGACAAAAACTCAGGGACTTCAGAAGGAGTGGAAGAAGAAATTGACATCAAAGGAACATCACCATGTATCCCTTGACAACCCCAACTAGACACAGACATTGATTTCCAATCCAGTACTGGATTATGAACCTGTAACCATGGCAAACCCAACACGACAACATCATGCAAATTATGCAACACCAAAAAGCGAATATTTTCCTGATGTGCGGGAGCCATGTACATGGTCAGCTGAGTCCAGTACTGAGGTTTATTCTTGGCCAATGGCGTAGCATCAATCCCCCTTAAGGGAATAGGACTCTGCAAAGGCTCCAAGAAAAAGCCACAGCGCCTGGCAAACTCCCAAGTTCATCAAGTTCAGGGCAGCGCCCGAATCCACAAATGCCATAATAGAGTAGGACGACAGTGAGCAAATCAGAGTAACAGATAAGAGAAATTTAGGCTGCAAAGTACTAATGGTGACAGACCTAGCGAACCTCTTAGTGCGCTTAGGACAATCAGAGATAGCATGAGAGGAGTCACCACAGTAAAAACACAGCCCATTCTGACGTCTGTGTTCTTGCCGTTCAGCTCTGGTCAAAGTCCTATCACATTGCATAGGCTCAGGCCTCCGCTCAGAGGACACCGCCAAATGGTGCACAACCTTGCGCTCGCGCAAACGCCGATCAATCTGAATGGCCAAAGACATTGACTCATTCAGACCAGCAGGCGTGGGGAACCCCACCATAACATCCTTAAGGGCTTCAGAAAGACCCTTTCTGAAAATTGCTGCCAGGGCACACTCATTCCATTGAGTAAGCACAGACCACTTTCTAAACTTCTGGCAATATACTTCTGCCTCATCCTGACCCTGACATAGAGTCAGCAAGATCTTTTCAGCCTGATCCACAGAATTAGGTTCGTCATAAAGCAATCCAAGCGCTAGAAAAAATGCATCCACATTAAGCAATGCAGGATTTCCTGGCTCAAGGGAGAATGCCCAGTCTTGCGGGTCACCACGCAACAAAGAAATAATAATCTTTACTTGCTGAATGGGATCACCAGAGGAGCGGGGTTTCAGAGCAAGAAACAGTCTGCAATTATTTTTGAAATTCAAAAATTTAGATCTATCCCCAGAAAACAAATCAGGAATTGGAATTCTAGGCTCTAACATCGGATTCTGAACTACATAATCTTGAATATTCTGTACCCTAGCAGTGAGTTGATCCACACAAGAGGACAAACCTTGAATATCCATATCTACACCTGAGTCCTGAACCACCCAGAGGTTAAGGGGAAAAGAAAGACAAAACAAGCTGCAAAGAAAAAAAAATTGACTCAGAACTTCTCTTATCCCTCTTTTGAGATGCATTAACACTTTGTTGGCCAGCTGTACTGTTATGGACCTGGTGGTTAGGAGCACCCGAAGTGACCTGATGGTTAAAACAGAAAACCTGAGACAAGCTCTGAGGAGGTGGTAACTCTACTGACCGCAATCCCTAATCCTATCACACACACTAGAAATAGCCGTGAAGCGTACCTAACTCTCCCTAGACGCGTCTTCACAGCCTAAGAGCTAACTACCCCTAGAGATAGAAATAGCAGCCTACCTTGCCTCAGAGAAATTCCCCAAAGCAAAGGTAGCCCCCTACAAATATTAACTGTGAGTTAAGAGGGAAGTGACAAACACAGGAATGAAACAGATTTTAGCAAAGGAGGCCGAATCTTCTCTAGATAGACAGAGGATAGGAAAGGGAACTATGCGGTCAGTATTAAAAACTACAAAAACCACGCAGAGTGTGCAAAAAGACCTCCACACCAACTCACGGTGTGGAGGTGCAGCTCTGCATCCCCAGAGCATCCAGCTAGCAAGGAAATATAATAGCAAGCTGGACTAGAAACATAGCATGTACTGAAAAATATATTCAAAAACCGATGAACAGCAAATGACTAGCAAGGACTTAGCTTCTGCTGGAGTAGACAGGTCATCTGAGAAATACAAGAGAGATCTGAACCAGTACTGAGACATTGACAGCTGGCATGAACTAACGACCTGGGCAGAGTTAAATAGGGAAGCCAGCAGAAGCAATAAACGAGGGCAGCTGAGAAAGCCAACCTCAAAGATCAGCAGTTCCACTCAAAGCCAACAGAGGGTGTCCAAGGACAGAACTTACCAAAGTACCATTCACGACCACAGGAGGGAGCCCGAGAACGGAATTCACAACACCTCTCCTCCTCCACCATCCCCATCATTGCTCTCTCTCCCTGTCAGCCCCATCATTGCCCTCTCCTCCTCCACCATCCCCATCATTGCTCTCTCCCTGTCAGCCCCATCATTGCCCTCTCCTCCCCCATCATCCTCATCATTGCTCTCTCTCCATCAGCCCCATCATTGCCCTCTCCTCCCCCACCATCCCCATAATTGCTCTCTCTCCGTCAGCCCCATCATTGCCCTCTCCTCCTCCACCATCACCATCATTGCTCTCTCCCCGTCAGCCCCATCATTGCCCTCTCGTCCCCCACCATCCCCATCATTGCTCTCTCCCCATCAGCCCCATCATTGCCATCTCCCCCACCATCCCCATCATTGCTTTCTCCCCATCAGCCCCATCATTGCCCTCTCCTCCCCCACCATCCCCATCATTGCTCTCTCCCCGTCAGCCCCATCATTGCCCTCTCCTCCCCCCACACACACACTCACCATTCACTTCTCTGCACATTCCCCTGTAGCGCACCACACACACACACACACATACCCCTCTCACCTCTCCTCGCGCTCTGCCGCAGCATCTCATCGCCTTCCTCTGACACAGCCTGCCACTGAATGATGACGTCATCCAGCAGTGCGTCTGTGTGAGAGGAAGCAGGAAGACAGATCGCTGGGTAGCGGAGCTGCAGGGATTTCTCCCTGACTGCCGCAGCCACCCTGCAGGGGCCCCCCTCCACCTCTGCACATGTTGGGAGCCGGCGCTCTGCAGCTTCTGTGCCGGCTGTCAGCTTGACAGTCGGCACAGAGAACAGCTGACTCCCAGACCGTGGGCGTCAGAATGCAGCCGCCGGGGGGAGACACTGCGGACCGCCGAATTAGGCAGCCTGACTGTGCCCCCCTGCTGGTGTACAGTGGTGTACCCCCACATATGAGGCATCGCTGTACTCAGGGGAAATTGCCCAACAAATTTTAGGATCCATTTTATCCTGTTGCCCATGTAAAAATGAAAAAATTGAGGCTAAAAGAAAATTTTTGTGAAAAAAAGAAGTACTTTTTCATTTTTATGGATAAATTTGTGAAGCACCTGGGGGTTCAAAGTGCTCACTATGCATCTAGATAAGTTCCTTGGGGGGTCTAGTTTACAAAATGAGGTCACTTTTGGGGGAGTTCCAATGTTTAGGCACACAGGGGCTCTCGAAAAGCGACATGGTGTCTGCTCATGATTGGAGCTAATTTTCCATTCACAAAGTCAAATGGCACTCCTTCCCTTCTGAGCCCTGCCGTGCGCCCTAACAGTGGTTCCCCCCACATTTGGGGTTTCCGCGTACTCAGGACAAATTGGACAGCTACTTTTGCGGTCCACGTTCTCCTTTTACCCTTGGGGAAATAAAATAATTGTTGATAAAAGATCATTTTTGTGACTAAAAAGTTAAATGTTCATTTTTTTCTTCCATGTTGCTTCTGCTGCTTGTGAAACACCTGAAGGGTTAATAAACTTCTTGACTGTGGTTTTGAGCACCGTAATGGTTGCAGTTTTTAGAATGGTGTCACTTTTGGATATTTTCAGCCATATAGACCCCTCAAACTGACTTCAAATGTGAGGTGATCCCTAAAAAAAGGTTTTGTAAATTTTGTTTTAAAAATGAGAAATCGCTGGTCAACTTTTAACCTTTATAGCTTCCTAACAAAAAAGAATCGCTAGGATCCGTTGAAGTGTTCCTGAGTTATTACCTCATAAAGGGACACTGGTCAGAATTGCAAAAAATGGCCAGGTCATTAAGGTCAAAATAGGCTATGTCATGAAGTGGTTAAGGGCATAAAAATTTCAAGGTTGAGAATTGCAAATTATTTTGTAAAATTTTCAATATTTTCATAAATAAACGCAAATCATGTCGACCAAAATTTACCACTAAGATGAAGTACAACATGTCACTAAAAAACATTGTCAGAATCACTGGGATATGTTGAAGCATTCCAGAGTTATTACCACATAATATGACACTGGTCAGATTTGGAAAATGAGGTTCTATCATTAACGTACAAAGTGGCTCTGTCCTTAAGGGGTTAAAAAGGAGCGAAGCTCTTCAGAAAAGTGGAGAAACAAAAATGAATGTAAGATTTTTGGCGTAGCGCACAGAGGCACGCAACAGTCGTCAAATACTCCAGATTCTTGAAGAAGCGTGCACCAACTCTTGATAAATCAGGAGCGTCTGACTCCAGCACGCCCTTTCATCAAGACAACAGCAAGTAAACATCACTGGTCTTGTTGAGTTAATTAAGGTTTTAAATTTGGCAAAAAAAGCTTAGTTTGGTCCAGAAATATTTGGACAGTGACCAAATCTTTGTGAATTGGGCTCTCCATGCCACTATTTTTTGTGTAAAATAAACTTATAGGGGTTGTCCACTACTTGGATAACCCCTTCCCTTACCACATGCTTGGCCCTGATAAAATAAAAAATCCTATATTAACTTCCTGTGCCTGCACCTTTCCCACAGCGTCGGCACTCCCTCTCTCCGGGACTCTTGTGCGGTTGTATGACACGTGACCTTGGCGCCCAATCAGTCCTGGCGTCACTGTCCACGCCTTCGGACAAATTGAAGTCAGAGATCAGCTGTAGCCCGGACTTCCTCTTCCTCTTTAATTTGTCCGAAGGTGGAGACAGTGATGCCAATGCTGATTGGGCACAAGGGTCACATGTCACAGCTACAATAAGGAAACCCCAGGGAGAACAAGTGTCAACACCGCGCGAACAGCGCAGGCATGGGAGGTGAGTATAAGCTTTTTTATTTTATCAGTGCCAAGCGTGGGGTATGACAAGTAGTTGTCCAAGTAGTGGACAGCTTCTAATTAATGGACATCTATAGTTTGATTTCTTTGTCGGTGTGGATTGGATGGGTTGTTACCTACATCTGGTGGATATTTCCTGTCAATAGCACTTTTATAAATATATTTACTTAGAAAAATATTGACATGTTCAATACTTATTTCACCCACTATATAAACAAAGGTTTAGCTTCTTAAGAGCGCAGCAACATTGTTTTTTCTTTTTTTTTTACTAAAAGCCCTACATTGTTTTTCTTTATTGAAGGACCTTAAGAGATGAGATATATTTTTATTGGCACCATTTTCTAGGGTCCATCTAATCTTTAAATAACCTACTTGCTAGAATTTATTTCCATGGAATTCACCATGCCGTAAATGACATGTTGTTTTGTGGCTCGTTAAATTATGATGTTATTTTACATTTTTTGGACTATAATAAAACAATTTTTTAAAATAGTGTAGCTTTTTTTTTTTTATAAATCTTTGTAGCTTTTGCAAGCTGTTCTTTGTGACACAACTTATAGTTTTTGTTTGCACTATTTTGAGCACATACAACTTATTAAAGGGAACCTGTCACCAGGTTTGGCTGATATGAGTTACGGCCACCACCTTTCAGGGCTGATATACAGCATTCTTAGGGTATGTTTCCACGTTCAGGATTGCATCAGGCTTTGGTCAGGATTTTATGCAAGTAAAATCCTGACCAAAACTGCACCTGAGGTCACTGGCAGGTCACCTGCGGTGTACCTGCGTGTTTTGCTCATAGTAGCAACATGCTGCGTTTTGAAAAAACGCACAACGCATGCGTTTTCGCGGCAAAAACGCATGCGTTTTTTAACGCATAGTGGAGTCTGGATTTCATGAAATCCCATCCACTATGCTGTAACATCTGGACGCTGCGTTTTTGACGCAGCAGAAAAACGCAGCGTCAAAAACGCAGCGTTTCCTGAACGTGGACACATACCCTTAGGGTATGTGTCCACGTTCAGGATTGCATCAGGATTTGGTCAGGATTTTCCATCAGTATTTGTAAGCCAAAACCAGGAGTGGGTGATAAATGCAAAAGTGGAGCATATGTTTCTATTATACTTTTCCTCTAATTGTTCCAGTCCTGGTTTTGGCTTACAAATACTGATGGAAAATCCTGACCAAATCCTGATGCAATCCTGAACGTGGACACATACCCTAAGGGTATGTGTCCATGTTCAGGATTGCTTCAGGATTTGGTCAGGATTTTATGCAGGTAAAATCTTGACCAAATCTGCACCTGAGGTCACTGGCAGGTCACCTGCGTTGTCCTTGAGTTTTTTCTGCAATGTAAGGACATGCTGCGTTCTTAAAAGACGCGCCGCATGTGAGTTTTCTCGGGTGTGCCGCATGCGTCTTTTACTGCATAGTGGAGACAGGATTTCATGAAATCCCCTCCACTATGCTGTAAGATCTGGACGCTGCGTTTTTTATGCATGCTGCTCAATGCTGTGTCAAAAACGCAGCGTTTCCTGAACGTGGACACATACCCTAAAATGCTATATATCGGCTCCCCAACCTGGAAGAGAAGAAAAATAACTTTATTATACTCACTTGCGGGGCGGTCCGGTCTGAGAGGAGTCGCTCTTCTTAGTCCGGCACCTCCCATCTTCTTATGATCGCCATCCTCCTTCTTGAAAAACAAAAATGTGAACCAGCTTAAAAAATAATTCCAAAGTTTATTTGTTCACAGATAAAAACAAGATTAGGCAGGACATGGTTCACGTAGCCAAGAGTAGCAGCAACGTGTTTCAAACACACTAAGTGTTCCTTCTCAAATCCTCCTTCTTGGTTCGTGTGGATGATATCACCCTGCATCATCCTCACAATCTGATCTGCATCGCATTCCTGCACAGGCATACTTATCTTTCCTGTTGAGGGCAGAGCAAAGTCCTGCAGTGCGCAGGCGCTGGGCCTCTCTTACCTTTCCCTTCACCTGCGCACTGCAGTACTTTGATCTGCCCTCTACAGGGTAGATAAGCGCGCCTGCGCAGAAGCACAATGCCTAATAGACTGTGGATGATGCAGGGACGTGTCATCCACATGAAGCAAGCAGGAGTACGGCATCGCGAGAAGAAGGGAGGCGCCGAACCAAGAAGAGTGACACCCCTCGGACTAGACATCCCTACAAGTAAGTATAATAAAAGTTATTTTTCAGTTAGTTCTTACAGGTCAGGTTGGGGGCAGATATACAGCATTATAGAATGCTGTATATCAGCCCTGAAAGGTGGTGGCCGTAACTCGTATTAGCCAAACCTGGTGACAGGTTCCTATTAACTTTCATTTTTGTTTTTAGTTTTTTTTGCCAATAAGGTTCATAAACTTGCCATCTGCTGATTAATTGTATAGTATAATGCTTCTATGAGCTGAAGTGTACGGACATCTCAGCTCTGAAAATGCATTGTTGGTAGGTTGGTAACTTGCACCCAGTATAATACAAACATACAACATTTTTAAAAATACATAAAATAAATGTATCTCACTAGCCATATGCAGCACACACTGAACTGTTACGGTATGTGTCCACGGTACGGATGGACGACGTTATTGCCGCAGCGGCTAAGCGCTCGGCGCTAAGCCCCGCCCCCTTAATGGGACGCGATCATGCCGGATGTGTTAACTCTTCACATCCGGGATGATCGCTCGCTCCCATAGGGCCCTGTGATATGCCTTGCGGGGACGCTGCGTCCCCGCAAGGTGTACGGACATGCTGCGATCTGAAAAGACGCGCAGCATGTCCGGAGTCGCAGGGCCGCCGCGTGCGGGTTTCCACGCATAGTGGAGACGGGATTTCCTACAATCCCCTCCACTATGCTGGAACATCTGGACGCTGCTTTTTTGACGCTGCAGCTCTGCGCAGCGTCAAAAAAGCAGCGTTTCCTGACCGTGGACACATACCCTTAAAGTTAGCACTTAACACAAGAAATGGAAAAAAACACGGTGCACATTGGTAATCTCTTGTGCTGCCTATATAGCAGCTCAGTGCATAAATGAGGTGTATTTTGCCGCTAAAAACTTATCGTATTTATTTTATTTCCAAAAGGAGGAATCCATAAAAGTTCAAAAGGAGTTGGAAAAGAAGGTTGCCGAGGAAAATTCTGAAATTACAATTTTAAAGAACAAAGAGCAAGATCTGCTCATTAGTCAAAAAAATATTCAGGTAGTCTAAAATGCAGTACACATTTTTCCATACATCTAGCCATTTTCTCAAAATACAGTATTTTGTTGTTTTTTGGAGATGTCTTACTTCTCAATATAAACTGGTGGGGCTGGTATGCTCACTTTCAAAATAAATGTTGGAATGGCTACATAATCCTGATGCTAAAATGATCATTTTAGTCTGGCTAATGAATGAGAGAGCTCATGAGTCTAAGGCCGGCGTCACATTAGCGAGTTTTATGAATGTAAGAGCGCAGAAAATACGTCCAGAAAATACGCATTGCACACGGCCCAATGATTCTCTATGGGGCAGCTCCTATCTGCCGTATATTACGCATCCGTAATATACGGTATGTTACGGGGTAGAAAATTGCAGCATGCTGCGTTTGTCAGCGTATTGCGTAAAAAATACACCAATGAAAGTCTATGGGGGCGAGAAAATTACTGATTACACACGGACCATGCATGTGACTTGTGAGAAATACGCACCGGTGTTCTATAGAAAAGCCGGTAATTCAGTGCAGTGTACAGTAAAAACACACTGACAGAATAGAATAGAATAGGTGGAATAAATGTACACATAGAATGTGTATATATATTATATATATATAATGTTGTATATTACGCCACTTGTTCGTGCCCCATGATATACGTGGGTCTTACCACAAGAGAACTGAGAATACGGGTGCGTGAGCATGTGCGGGACATTGGCGCGGCCAAGACAGTGTCCGATATTTCGGAGTTGAAAACAATCCCCCGTCACTTTAAGTTATATCACAATAGTGACGCAAGAATTTTGAAGGTGAGGGGGATCGATGCCCTTCACTTGGGCATAAGAGGAGGTGACAATAAAAAACTCCTCTCACAAATTGAGACAAGGTGGATCGTCCAACTAGATACCATGACACCGAAAGGTCTCAATGAATCTTTGAGTTTTGCCCCTTTTTTATAGTGTTCCCAATACATATCTCTTGGCTCTTCAGCCTCCTGTTCCCACATGCCCCCATGTCTATTAACCCCGCGGATGTGTTTTCGTGTTTTTAATTTTATTTTAATATGATTGTCTTTTTGTTTACTCTGCTGATCTATAGCGCTTTCTTATACTTCTTTATCCGGCCCTTCCTTTGGACCAGAAAATGACCCTGGACTTCCATTACATTATATGGGAAAAGCACAGCCACCACAGCGATTGCGGATGAACTGAATATTTGCCATCTGTTAATGTTATCTGTGATGCTATATCATGTGTGGTGGTTCCTCTGTTTGCCATTCTGGCTTTTGCTCACTTGCATGTTTAGATGGTTGTGCGCATTGCGCTGTGACCTGCCGTTTCCTGTCTGCGGGTGGGTGTCTTTGTGGTGTGCGCATCGCTCCGTGGATCTTTCCCCGGCGCGTGCGCACTTTTCATGATGCCTTACCTGCACTCCAGGACCTGGCGGCCGCAGTGCGCATGTGCCGACGAAAGCCATCCTGATTGACCACATTTGGTCATGTGATCAAGTTCACCGGGTTATTTGAAGGTCCTGTAAGGGCCTGAGGTATACTCCCTTGAGAAAGCGGCCCCAAGTAGCCGCGAAACGTGCATCGGGATCCTCCATCCGACCCCCCCTTGTTCCCACTCATCTGCTGGTAAGCATTGCACCTTTTGCTAGTTACTTCCGCACTTTTCAGAATATTTTCCCACTCTCGAATTCATATGAGTTCATCCAGCAGAGGGCGCATCACCGCGACTCGAGGTAACTACAGTACATTTCCCTGCATTCCATTCATTCACCAAGTTTTACAGCCAGGAGCACAGCTGCATTAGCAGAGCTCCTGGGTGTAAAATGATTTAACCCCTTCAGATGGATTTACAGCGTGGGACAAGACTGTAACGACGGAAGGTATGGAATATTGTTGTTTGTTTTTTTAACCTTATTTCAGGTGACAAGGGTCTTCAGGTGGATTAAGAGTATAATAAAATATTAAAACACCATGTGTCTTTATTTCGTTAAAATACTTTTTCATAATGTGTGTGTGTTTTATTAACCATTTCATACTATTGGATTAATAATGGATAGGTGTCATAATTGACGCCTCTCCATTATTAACCTGGCTTAATGTCACCTTACAATAGCAAGGTGACATTAACCCTTCATTACCCCATATCCCACAGCTACAGGGGAGTGGGAAGAGAGAGGCTAAGTGCCAGAATAGGCACATCTTACAGATGTGCCTTTTCTGGGGTGGCTGGGGGCAGATGTTTTTAGCCAGGGGAGGGCCAATAACCATGGTCCTTCTCTAGGCTATTAATATCTGCCCTCAGTCACTGGCTTTCCCACTCTGGCGGAGAAAATTGCGTGGGACCCCACACCAATTTTTTCCGGGATTTAACCCTTTAATTTAATAGCTAGAGCCCCCAAATTTTACACAAAGACACTTCTTACATTATTAGTCAGGAATATGTAATAAAATAAGGGATATGAGATGGTTTACTGTATGTAAACCATGTCTCATATCCTGTCAGGTTTGTGAAGGAGCTAGGAAAAGCCGGCAATTGAATTACCGGCTTTTCTGCTATCTAGCACTGAAATATATATATATATATATATATATATATATATATATATATATATATATATATATATATATATGTATGTGTGTCTCACTGACATATATATATATATATATATATATATATATATATATATATATATATATAGACTGTATATATGTTTTTAAGAATATTTGAGCCGATGGATCCATGATATGTCCATTTTGCAAGCCTGCGAGAAAAAAATTGCTGTACGGAAGCCATACGGATGCCATACGGATGACACACGGATAAATTTGTGCGTAAAAATCGCATCCTCACATTGAATTCGGATGTGTTTTGGGACAATTACTGCGTATTACGGCCGTAAAAAACAAGACCATATTTACTTACGCCTAGTGTGACGCCGGCCTAAGTGTGTTGAGCATGTGCTCACACAGCCTGACTGATAACTGAAGCTTGTGGGATGCAGGTAGAGATGTCAGCAGGGATTCTGAGATGCTGTCAATCAGGTTAGGTGGGCAGAGATTGAGGTACAGTCTTATAAAGGATTTTGCAACCATTCAGACATATTAAAGTGAATATACCAGCTACTTCAGGTGTAAAATATCTATTTAATAATGTGTGCAGTTTGTATTATCTGCTGATTGTTTATAATATAAATGATATATATTCATTGTAATAATACTGTCGCAGTAGTTAGGTCTTGCTACTGATGGGATTTGCGCTATTATTTTGTAGGAAATATATGTTGAAATTCAGTTGTAAAGTAGAGTTTAAAAATTCATATTTATGTTTGTACATTTTATTTCTTTTTAATTCTGAGTTTTCAGATCAGAATGTCACGTGCAAGCACAAACCTTAAAAAATGCACAGGAATGTTCTGCAGCTGCCTGTCTCTTCCAGTGTACTAACCTTCCAACTCATTCACCAATGGTGAAGGCTATTTGCAGACATCTATCACTAACAAATTATGGAATTCAATGGTTAAATTTACCCCATTGTCTCTGAGCATCCTTTTCTCAAGGGCAGAACAGTTCTATGCAAGTTCTATTGCAGCTACTGTGTGTGTCTTTAAGGCCGGGATCACACATACACGAGATACGGCCAAGTCTCGCCACAGGTGAAATCCCTCCTCTGGCGCCAGCACTTGGGGGCGGAGCGTGCAGCTCCATGTGTTGCCGTGCGGCTGCACGCTCCGCTCCGGAGTGCCGGCGCCAGAGGAGGGATTTCACCTGCGAGACTCGGCCGTATCTCGCGTATGTGTGATCCCGGCCGAAGATGAAGCATACAAAGAAATGCGCCTAGCAGCAAATTCATGAGCTTGCGAAAAACAAACTCATATCACCATACAGCAATTTTTCCCAAGATCTGGAATTGTTTTGAAACAGTATGCAATTTAATCTTCAATCAATGTTCCTACATTTAAATTACTATCTAATTCAATACCTGTTTCTATCTAATGATTGTTAAATATTTAATAGGAACAGTTTCACAGTACTGTAAAGGAAAATGCAAATCTCAATAAGTCAATTTGCGATTTAGAAGATGTTCAGTTTCAGCTTCAGGAGAAACTAAAAAGCAAACAGGTAAGAAAGCATGAAATGTATGTTCTGTCATTTAATTCTTTGTGCTTGTGTGAATACTTTTCTGCCCGATAATGACAAAAGTATTCTGGGAGTGATACCTAGCCAAGAAAGGTATCACTCCCAGAATACTTTTGTCGTCATCGGGCAGAAAAGTATTCACATCGCTTTTTCTGGCTAACACGGTACCACAATATAATTTGTTATTGTACATCATTTGTGCTTGTGTGAAACATGTTTTTGGAACATTTTTTTGCACAGAAGTATTGTTCTTTTAGATTTTTAGTCTTCTAGTTTGGAAAAAGAAAAACAGGCAAAACTTCAGTATGCCAGTTATGGTATTCTAGTAACATAAAGTGATTGCAGACTTGTACATTTAGACCAAACAACCCATTTAACTTTGTGTTCTCCATTATTTATTGATAATTTTGATATGCTACATATGTTTTAAGGTAATTGGGTAGCAATTATTTGTTTTATTTTATGGGGAATATTTTCATTTCAATACTCTCATAGGACTGTTGCAAGAAAAATGTTGTGGCTTTAAGACGCATTAATATAAATAAGTGAAAAAAAATGTTTTATTTTTCATAAAGGTCAAAATTGGTTGTGTTACCAAGTGGTTAAAATTATTTCTTCCCCAAATCCCCTGTGTGGCCTGCTCAATTCAAGATACAGCTGACATTTCATATTTTATTTAATAAAATACATAACAGGAATAAACCCTACATTACATACCTGTTATCCAATAACAACCTCAACTTTTAACATTCACATGAAGTCATTGCTGCTCACTGCACACCAGGAAATCAGAAATTTAAAGGGTTTTCCCCACAAACAAAAGTTAATTTAAATTTCCACAATTGGATGTGTTTAAATAAAATGTTCCTGTACTGAGATAATCTTATAAATGAGCCTGGTCTGATCATACCACACCTTTTTGTGATGTAAAACGTTTCCCTGCCTGTTTTTATAACAATGTTTTACTTCAATGAAAGAATCATTTGCAATCCCCTGTTGTAATGTCTGTATAGTGTTTTCTTCCCCACTGCCAAGGAGCTGTGGTATGATCAGACCATGTTCCTTCATGTTGAGACACAGCGCTTACATAGTACACAGCAGGGGAACAGTTCTAAGATTATCTCAGCACAGGAACATTTTATTTAAACACATCCAATTGTGGAAGTTATTATTATTCTTAGATCTATTGATTAAAATGAACTTTTGTTCGTGGGAAAACCCCAGAAAAATTATATAGGTTAACAAATCTCCCCTGAAGTTCGTCCAATGGTGCAAGAAAATAGTAATATGATAGTTGTTTTTTTTCTTAGGATGAAATTGATACACTAAATATAAAAATAAATCAGTCATCTCTGGAAGTAAGCTTAAATTCTAAGCACATTGAAGAGTTGACAACTGAAGTAAGCCAGAAAGAGTATGTATAAATTCCATTTTTTTATATAATGCAGGTGGTCAATGTGCATATAGAACCTGTTGCACATATTCTAGATGAACTTGAGAATTTGTAAGATGCACATCCCCTCTATAAATCCGATCTGAGATTACCTTGACGTTTGGTGGATGGGCTCACAATTTTTGGCCAAATCTTGTGCTAAGCATCTCATGTGTTTTTTCATAGATTTCACAAGCCAGTATGCTATTCAGATTTCATGTATCGCACATTTCCTTGCTTTAGCACAGTAAAATTGAGTGCAGCCATTATCTATTTGCTATTCAAAAGGCAAGATAGGCATAAAAGCTTTTACTGTGGCCATAGAGTTGTGTATGTATATATAATATACAATGCTGAAAAAATTTAGGGTAGACTTACGGTAAGAAGGTTTTACATGTCTGTATATCATGGTCTAAGTACGGATAGTGATTTACAAGCTACTCATTTTGTGATCCAAACTTAATAGCCTAATAAGCATTTATGAAGATGCTAAGTTCAGGTCAAGGCACATGTGGACAATCTGTGCATCACAGTCCATACTTGATCAGTGAAACATGGATGTGTGATACTGGTCTAACCCAAGTCAGTTAAATTTCAGTGATATTACCCTGTCCAGTTTGGAAGCATAAGTGACTATAAATCAATTTTGCCTGCTTTGGTAGAACACCCCCCAAAACAAGAAGAGAATGGTTATACAGGTGGAGGTGACAGATAATTATTTTCTCCTTATGCTTCCTGGCTTATTCTTCTCTAGTTTGGCTATTGTCTTGTGACTACTTGTAGCATGAAGGAATACCTACAGCCCAATCATCTTGCACAGGTAGCGCAACTTCTCTAGTATGGCACTCCCATATGTCTTATCATAAGAAGGTTTGCTGTGTCTCCCAGCACAGTTTCAACAGCATGTATACCTGGATACAAACATGACTAGAGCTGAACAGAGCCACATAAAGGCATCAACTCAGCAGCAGAAACAGTATCTGCTCCTTTGATAGTGCTCCTTCTTTTGCTTCTTGTACAAAGTCCTACTAAATGACCTGCATAAGATTTTTATAAGATGGGGGTCCGTCTTATTGTCCAATTTTAAGGTATCTTACCGGAGAGCCGGCGATGGCAGAGTGGGGTCACAGGAGGCATGGTCCCTTCCTCAGGAAGCCGGCTGTGGTAGAAGTGGGGCAAAGCTGCAGTCCCGGGGTATCCCAGCAGTGCGATGCTATGGGTCCGGTGTCAGCGGACAGGCAGAGCATGGAGCAGGGTCCCTTCCTCAGCGGCAGAAATGTGGTGATGCTGCAGCCCGGGGTCCACGGCGAACAGAGTCGTGTGCATCACCGGTTTCTCAGCAGCTATCTTCCTGAGGCCGCACGTGCACAGATTGAGATCTCGGCGACCTTCAGCTTCAGGAAAGTTGCTGCACAAAATGATTGTCCCATAGTGGGACAAAGTGTAAAACATAAAAATATATATATTTTTTAAATAATTGTAAAAATATTTAAAAAAAATAATAAAAAATCAATATTTATTCCATCAATAAATTATTATTTGACTGAAAATAAAAAATCTAAACAATAAAAAAGTACACATATTTGGTATCCCCGCACCCATAATGACCCACCCCATAAAACTGTTCCACTAGTTAACCCCTTTAGTGAACACCATAAAAAAAGCAAAAAACAATGCTTTATCATCATACCGTCAAACAAGAAGTGGAATAACACATGATCAAAAAGACGGATATAAATAAACACGGCACCACTGAAAACGTCATTTTGTCCCGCAAAAAACAAGCCCCCATACAGATCCATCAGCGGAAAAATAAAAAAAGTTATAGCTCTCAGAATAAAGCAATGCAAAAATAATTATTTTTTTATAAAATAGTTTTTATTGTATAAAAGCACCAAAACAATAAAAAATGATATAAATGAGGTATTGCTGTAATCGTACTAACCCGAAGAATAAAATCGCTTTATCAATTTTACCACACGCGGAACGGTATAAACACCCCCCCCCCCCCCAAAAGAAATTCATGAATTGCTGGATTTTGTTCATTCTGTCCCAAAAAAATCCTAATAAAAAGCGATAAAAAAGTCATGTGCCTGAAAATGGTACCAATAAAAATGTCAAATCGTCCTGCAAAAAACAAGACCTCACATAACTCTGTGGGCCAAAATATGGAAAAATTATAGCTCTCAAAATATGGTGATGCAAAAACTACTTTTTGCAATTAAAAGCGTCTTTTAGTGTGTGACTGCAGCCAAACATAAAAACCCGCTGTAAGGCCTCTTTCACACGTCCTGATATGTTTCTGGTACCGGAGATGTCAGTGTCCGTGTGGCATGCGTGTGCCGCATCACTACCACAACAACGTGTGTCAGGGAAGAAGCGTTACAGTAAGTGCTGTTCCCTGGCGGCTGGTGCTGAACACGGCTCTCATCATTCTCCCCTGCTCTGCCGGCGATCGGCACAAGCAGGGGAGAATGAGTGCTTACTGTAGTGCTTTTTCCCCGGTGCCTGTAACAGTGCTTACTGTAACGCTTCTTCCCCGGCGCCGATGCGTGTCACATGGATGACATCCATGTGTGTTATGTGTATGCACGTGTGCTGGATGTTTTGTGGCCCGTGCTGACATTAAAAAATGGACATGTCAGCGTGTTTTGCCCATGGACACACGGTTTGTGGAAACACACTGACATGCACACAAACCTATTCACTTGAATAGGCAAATAGTGCTCTGATTCTCCCGAGTCTCTCTGCATGGCTGCCCAATGGTATAAAGTTCTGTGACACACCCATGGTGTTATTAAGATCACTGCACCGCTAGATGAATTCGTTGAGATGTGTAGTCCATAAAATGGAGTCACTTATGAGGGGTTCTGCTATTTTGGCACCTCATGGGCTCTCCCAGTGAGTCATGGCACCTAAAAAACCATAATAGTAAGATCTGGCGCTCCTTCCCTTCTGAGCACTGCCATGTGCCCAAACAGTAGTTTACCCCCACATATGGGGTGTCAGTGTACTCAGGACAAATTGCACAATAACTCCTGGGGTTCAATTTCTTCTGTTACCCTTGGGAAAATAAAAAATTGGGGGCACAAAAATCATTTTTGTGGAAAAATTATGATTTTTTATTTTTACGGCTCTACGTTATAAACTTCTGTGAAGCACTTGGGGGTTCAATGTGCTCACCACACATCTAGATAAGTTCTTTGGGGGGTCTAGTTTCCAAAATGGTGTCACTTGTGGGGGTTTCCACTGTGTAGGCAGATCAGGGGCTCTCTGAATGCAACATGGCGTCCAATCTTAATTCCAGCCAATTTTGTGTTGAAAAAGTCAAACAGCGCTCCTTCTCTTCCAAGCTCTGCCGTGCGCCCACACAGTAGTTTACCCCCACATATAGGGTATCATCGTACTCAGGACAAACTGCATAACAGCTTTTGGAGTCCAATTTCTCCTTTTACCTTTGATAAAATAAAAAAATTGGATCTGAAGTAAGTTTTTTGTGAAAAAAGTTAAATGTTCATTTTATTTTAAAACATTCCAAAAATTCCTATGAAGCACCTGAAGGGTTACTAAATTTCTGAATGTGGTTTTGAGCACCTTGAGTGGTGCAGTTTTTAGAATGATGTCACTTGTGGGTATTTTCTATCATATAGACCCTTCAAAGTGACTTCAAATGTGATCTTTCCTCATGTGCAGGCATTGCAGGACCTTATTTATCCATGCTTCCGACTACTAGCAAATAGCTAACTAACTGCCACTATATTGGGTCGTAACCATGGGTACCTAAGGTACTGCAATTTCTGCATATGAGGAAAGAGACATAGCAAATTAGAAAAACTGTACTACATTTCTAATTGGAGATATTTGCTAATATTATTATTATTACATCTACTACATATTGGGATAGGATCTTGACTGTTATGATCCTGGTGGTAGGATCTCAAACTGACCTGACAAATATACCCTGAATATATAGGACAAGTTCTGGGGATGTGGAAGCTATACTGACCGCAATCCTGATCCTATCCAAACACACTAAAGGCAGCTATGGAACGTTACCTGAAAACCTAGACGTCTCGTCACAGCCTGAGAAACTGACTGCCCCTAGAGAGAAAGCAAAGACCTCACTTGCCTCAGAGAAATGTACCCCAAAGTTTTAGATAGCCCCCCACAAATAATAACGGTGAGTCAAGGGGAAAACACAAACGTAGAGATGAAACAGATTTAGCAAATGAGGCCCGCTAATACTAGATAGGCAGAAAATAGATAGGTGTCTGTGCGGTCAGTACAAAAACTGTTGTGAATTGACTTTTTGGCTCCCTCTTGTGGTCACTAGTGGTATGACTCTGGGATTGTCTTTCTTCAGTTTGGAACTCACCTGGGTCGTTAGTCCAGGGGTGTCGCTATATTAACTTCCTGGATCCTTAGTCCAGTGCCTGGCATCGTTGTAATCAGATCCTTCTGTTGCTCCTGTCTGCTGGTCCTGGCTCTTGCAAAATTAAGCTAAGTCTTGCTTCTTTGTTTTTTGAGTTATTTGCTTTGCTCCTATTTTTGTCCAGCTTGTACTAAATGTGATTTCTGAGCTTGCTGGAAGCTCTAGGGGGCTGGTGTTCTCCCCCCGGCCGTTAGTCGGTTCGGGGGTTCTTGAATATCCAGCGTGGATATTTTAATAGGGTTTTTGCTGACCATATAAGTCATCTTACTATATTCTGCTATTAGCTAGTGGGCCTCTCTTTGCTAAATACCTAGCTCATGCTTATGTTTGTCTTTTCCTCTTACCTCACCGTTATTATTTGTTGGGGGCTTGTATCCAACTTTTGGGGTCTTTTCTCTGGAGGCAAGAAAGGTCTTTCTTTTCCCTTCTAGGGTTAGTTAGTTCTCCGGCTGGCGCGAGACGTCTAGAACCAACGTAGGCACGTTCCCCGGCTGCTTCTTATTGTGGTGCTAGGATTAGATATATGGTCAGCCCAGTTACCACTGCCCTATGAGCTGGTTTTTTGTGTTTGCAGACTTGGTATTATTTCCTGAGACCCTCTGCCATTGGGGTCATAACTGTATGCCAGGCCAACATTGAATGTTTAATGCATTGCAGAAGTGGGATAATAAGAAAGGAAATTCTGAGTTGGTTTTTTTTTTTTTTTTTTTTTCCCCTCTCTTCCTCCCCTTTACCTCTGAGTGGCTTGAGCTTGCTGCAGACATGAATATCCAGACCTTGATTACAAGTGTGGACCAGCTTGCTGCTCGTGTGCAAGGCATACAAGATTTTGTTACCAGTAGTCCTATGTCTGAACCTAAAATACCTATTCCTGAACTGTTTTCTGGAGACCGATTTAAGTTTAGGAATTTCAGGGATAATTGTAAATTGTTTCTATCTCTGAGACCCCGTTCATCTGGAGACTCAGCTCAGCAAGTTAAAATTGTTATCTCTTTCTTACGGGGCGACCCTCAGGACTGGGCCTTCTCGCTAGCGCCAGGAGATCCGGCATTGGCAAATATTGATGCGTTTTTTCTGGCGCTCGGACTGCTTTACGAGGAACCCAATCTTGAGGTTCAGGCAGAAAAAGCCTTGCTGGCTATTTCTCAGGGCCAGGATGAAGCTGAAGTGTATTGCCAAAAATTTCGGAAATGGTCCGTGCTTACTCAGTGGAATGAGTGTGCTCTGGCCGCAAACTTCAGAAATGGCCTTTCTGAAGCCATTAAGAATGTGATGGTGGGTTTCTCCATTCCTACAAGTCTGAATGATTCCATGGCGCTGGCTATTCAAATTGACCGGCGTTTGCGGGAGCGCAAAACAGCTAATCCTCTGGTGGTGTTGTCTAAACAAACACCTGATTTGATGCAATGTGATAGAATTCAGACCAGAAATGAGCGGAAAAATTATAGACGTCAGAATGGGTTGTGTTTTTACTGTGGTGATTCTACACATGTTATATCAGCATGCTCTAAACGCCTAACAAGGGTTGTTAGTTCTGTCGCCATTGGTAATTTGCAACCTAAATTTATTTTGTCTGTAACTTTAATTTGCTCATTGTCCTCTTACCCTGTTATGGCATTTGTGGATTCAGGTGCTGCCCTGAGTCTTATGGATCTGTCATTTGCCAAGCGCTGTGGTTTTGTTCTTGAGCCGTTGGTTAATCCTATCCCTCTGAGGGGTATTGATGCTACGCCATTGGCGGAAAATAAACCGCAGCTTTGGACACAGGTAACCATGTGCATGACTCCTGAACATCGGGAGGTGATTCGTTTTCTTGTTCTGCATAAAATGCATGATTTGGTCGTTTTGGGTTTGCCATGGTTACAGATTCATAATCCAGTCTTGGATTGGAAGGCAATGTCTGTGTCAAGTTGGGGCTGTCAGGGTATTCATGGTGATTCCCCGCCGGTGTCTATTGCTTCCTCTACTCCTTCGGAGGTTCCTGAGTATTTGTCTGATTATCAGGATGTGTTCAGCGAGTCCAGGTCCAGTGTTCTGCCTCCTCATAAGGACTGTGACTGTGCCATAGACTTGATCCCAGGTAGCAAATTTCCTAAGGGAAGACTATTTAATCTGTCTGTACCTGAGCATACCGCAATGCGTTCGTATATCAAGGAATCTCTGGAGAAGGGGCATATCCATCCTTCCTCTTCCCCTCTTGGTGCGGGATTCTTTTTTGTGGCCAAGAAGGACGGATATTTGAGACCTTGTATTGACTATCGGCTTTTGAATAAAATCACTGTTAAATTTCAGTATCCTTTGCCTCTGTTGTCAGACTTGTTTGCCCGAATTAAAGGTGCCAAGTGGTTCACCAAGATAGATCTTCGTGGTGCGTACAACCTTGTGCGCATTAAGCGAGGAGATGAATGGAAAACCGCGTTTAATACGCCCGAAGGTCATTTTGAGTACTTGGTGATGCCTTTTGGGCTCTCTAATGCTCCTTCAGTGTTTCAGTCCTTTATGCATGATATTTTCCGGAAGTATCTGGATAAATTTATGATCGTTTATCTGGATGATATTCTGGTTTTTTCTGATGACTGGGACTCGCATGTAGAGCAGGTCAGGATGGTGTTTCAGGTTTTGCGTGAGAATGCTTTATTTGTTAAGGGCTCAAAGTGTCTCTTTGGAGTACAGAAGGTTCCCTTTTTGGGGTTTATTTTTTCCCCTTCTGCGGTGGAGATGGACCCAGTCAAAGTCCGTGCTATTCATGATTGGACTCAACCCACGTCAGTTAAGAGTCTTCAGAAGTTCTTGGGTTTTGCTAACTTCTACCGTCGTTTTATTGCTAATTTTTCTAGCATTGCTAAACCTTTGACGGATATGACCAAGAAAGGTTCTGATGTTGCTAACTGGGCTCCTGCAGCCGTGGAGGCTTTCCAGGAGTTGAAGCGCCGGTTTACTTCGGCGCCTGTTTTGTGCCAGCCTGATGTCTCATTTCCCTTTCAGGTTGAAGTGGATGCTTCTGAGATTGGGGCAGGGGCCGTTTTGTCGCAGAGAGGCCCTGGTTGCTCTGTGATGAGACCTTGTGCCTTTTTCTCGAGGAAGTTTTCGCCTGCTGAGCGGAATTATGATGTTGGCAGTCGGGAGTTGTTGGCCATGAAGTGGGCATTTGAGGAGTGGCGTCATTGGCTCGAGGGTGCTAAGCATCGTGTGGTGGTCTTGACTGATCACAAAAATTTGATGTATCTCGAGTCTGCTAAACGCCTTAATCCTAGACAGGCCCGCTGGTCATTGTTTTTCTCCCGTTTTGACTTTGTGGTCTCGTATTTACCAGGTTCAAAGAATGTGAAGGCTGATGCTCTTTCAAGGAGCTTTGTGCCTGACTCTCCGGGAGTCGCAGAACCAGTTGGTATTCTTAAAGAGGGAGTTATCTTGTCAGCCATTTCTCCAGATTTGCGACGTGTGTTGCAGAGATTTCAGGCTGGTAGACCTGACTCTTGTGCACCTGACAGACTGTTTGTTCCTGATAAGTGGACCAGCAGAGTCATTTCCGAGGTTCATTCCTCGGTGTTGGCAGGGCATCCGGGAATTTTTGGCACCAGAGATCTGGTGGCTAGGTCCTTTTGGTGGCCTTCCTTGTCACGGGATGTGCGGTCGTTTGTGCAGTCCTGTGGGACTTGTGCTCGAGCTAAGCCTTGCTGTTCGCGTGCCAGCAGGTTGCTCTTGCCCTTGCCTGTCCCGAAGAGGCCTTGGACACACATTTCCATGGATTTCATTTCAGATCTCCCGGTGTCTCAGGGCATGTCTGTCATCTGGGTGGTATGTGATCGCTTTTCTAAGATGGTCCATTTGGTACCTTTGCCTAAGCTGCCTTCCTCTTCCGATCTGGTTCCTGTGTTCTTTCAGAATGTGGTTCGTTTACACGGCATTCCTGAGAATATTGTGTCTGACAGAGGATCCCAGTTTGTTTCCAGGTTCTGGCGATCCTTTTGTGCTAGGATGGGCATTGAGTTGTCGTTTTCGTCTGCCTTTCATCCTCCGACTAATGGACAAACGGAGCAAACTAATCAGACTCTGGAGGCTTATTTGAGGTGTTTTGTTTCTGCGGATCAGGATGATTGGGTGACCTTCTTGCCATTGGCTGAGTTTGCCCTTAATAATCGGGCTAGTTCCGCTACATTGGTTTCGCCATTTTTCTGCAACTCTGGTTTCCATCCTCGTTTTTCCTCGGGACATGTGGAGCCTTCTGACTGTCCTGGGGTAGATTCTGTGGTGGATAGGTTGCAGCAGATCTGGAATCATGTGGTGGACAACTTAAAGTTGTCACAAGAGAAGGCTCAGCGTTTTGCCAACCGCCGCCGCGGTGTGGGTCCCCGACTTCGTGTTGGGGATTTGGTATGGCTGTCTTCTTGATTTGCTCCTATGAAGGTCTCCTCTCCTAAATTTAAGCCTCGCTTCATCGGTCCTTACAAGATATTGGAAATCCTTAATCCTGTGTCCTTTCGCTTGGATCTTCCGGTGTCGTTTGCCATTCACAACGTGTTCCATAGGTCTTTGTTGCGGCGGTACGTTGTACCTGTGGTTCCTTCTGTTGAGCCTCCTGCTCCGGTGTTGGTTGAGGGCGAGTTGGAGTACGTGGTGGAGAAGATCTTGGATTCTCGTCTCTCCAGGCGGAGGCTTCAGTATCTGGTCAAGTGGAAGGGCTATGGTCAGGAGGATAATTCCTGGGTGGTTGCCTCTGATGTGCATGCGGCCGATTTAGTTCGTGCCTTTCACGCTGCTCATCCTGATCGCCCTGGTGGTCTTGGTGAGGGTTCGGTGACCCCTCCTTAAGGGGGGGGTACTGTTGTGAATTGACTTTTTGGCTCCCTCTTGTGGTCACTAGTGGTATGACTCTGGGATTGTCTTTCTTCAGTTTGGAACTCACCTGGGTCGTTAGTCCAGGGGTGTCCCTATATTAACTTCCTGGATCCTTAGTCCAGTGCCTGGCATCATTGTAATCAGATCCTTCTGTTGCTCCTGTCTGCTTGTCCTGGCTCTTGCAAAATTAAGCTAAGTCTTGCTTCTTTGTTTTTTGAGTTATTTGCTTTGCTCCTATTTTTGTCCAGCTTGTACTAAATGTGATTTCTGACCTTGCTGGAAGCTCTAGGGGGCTGGTGTTCTCCCCCCGGCCGTTAGTCGGTTCGGGGGTTCTTGAATATCCAGCGTGGATATTTTAATAGGGTTTTTGCTGACCATATAAGTCATCTTACTATATTCTGCTATTAGCTAGTGGGCCTCTCTTTGCTAAATACCTAGCTCATGCTTATGTTTGTCTTTTCCTCTTACCTCACCGTTATTATTTGTTGGGGGCTTGTATCCAACTTTTGGGGTCTTTTCTCTGGAGGCAAGAAAGGTCTTTCTTTTCCCTTCTAGGGTTAGTTAGTTCTCCGGCTGGCGCGAGACGTCTAGAACCAACGTAGGCACGTTCCCCGGCTGCTTCTTATTGTGGTGCTAGGATTAGATATATGGTCAGCCCAGTTACCACTGCCCTATGAGCTGGTTTTTTGTGTTTGCAGACTTGGTATTATTTCCTGAGACCCTCTGCCATTGGGGTCATAACAAAAAACTATCAAAAGTAAACCACGCAGAGAATACAAGAACCCCCACACCGACTCACGATGTGAGGGGCGCACTCTGCACCCCAGAACTGACCAGCAAGCAAAAAATCACATAAAAGCAAGCTGGGCTGAACTCATTATACAATGAGAAACGTTTTCAAGGAAATAATGAGAAACTGAACAAGCAAACTTAGCTTCTCATAGCAGGAGACTGGTCACAAGGAATATTCAGGAGAGCACGGGATCAAGACTGAATACACCGACAGCAGGCGACATCTAAAGGTCCAGGTGAATTAAATAGGCCCAGCCTAGCAGGAGATGAAACAGCTGAGCCCAGCCAAGACCAGCCATATCGCTAAAGGCCACCAGAGGGAGCCCAAGAACAAACTCACACAGTACCACTCATGACCACAGGAGGGAGCCCGAGAACGGAATTCACAACAATACCCCCCCTTGAGGAGGGGTCACCGAACCCTCAACAGAGCTCCCAGGCCGATCAGGACGAGCCAAATGAAAGGCACGAACCAAATCGGCCGCATGGACATCGGAGGCGACAACCCAGGAATTATCCTCCTGACCATAACCCTTCCATTTCACCAAGTACTGAAGCCTCCGTCTCGAAATACGAGAATCCAAGATCTTCTCCACCACATATTCCAACTCCCCCTCGACCAAGACCGGAGCAGGAGGATCAACAGAAGGGACCACAGGCACCACATATCTCCGCAACAATGACCTATGGAACACATTATGAATGGCAAACGATGTTGGGAGGTCCAAACGAAAAGACACAGGGTTGAGGATTTCCAAAATCTTATAAGGACCAATGAAACGAGGCTTGAACTTAGGAGAGGAAACCTTCATCGGGACATAACGAGAAGACAACCATACCAAATCCCCCACACGAAGTCGGGGACCCACACAGCGACGGCGGTTAGCAAAGCGCTGAGCCTTCTCTTGGGACAAAGTCAAATTGTCCACCACATGGTTCCAAATCTGCTGCAACCTATCCACCACAGAATCCACCCCAGGACAGTCAGAAGACTCAACCTGACCCGAGGAGAAACGAGGATGAAAACCAGAATTGCAAAAGAAAGGTGAAACCAAAGTAGCAGAACTAGCCCGATTATTGAGGGCGAACTCAGCCAATGGCAAAAAGGTCACCCAATCATCCTGGTCAGCAGAAACAAAACATCTCAAATAAGTTTCCAAGGTCTGATTAGTTCGTTCGGTTTGACCATTCGTCTGAGGATGGAAGGCTGACGAAAAAGACAATTCAATGCCCATCTTAGCACAAAAGGATCGCCAAAATCTGGACACAAACTGGGATCCTCTGTCGGACACAATGTTCTCCGGAATACCATGTAAACGAACCACATTCTGAAAAAACAATGGCACCAAATCGGAGGAAGAAGGCAACTTAGGCAAGGGTACCAAATGGACCATTTTGGAAAAACGATCACAAACCACCCAGATGACAGACATCTTCTGAGAGACAGGAAGATCCGAAATAAAATCCATGGAAATATGCATCCAAGGCCTCTTCGGGACAGGCAAAGGCAAAAGCAATCCACTGGCACGAGAACACGAAGGCTTGGCCCGAGCACAAATCCCACAGGACTGCACAAAGGAACGCACATCCCGCGACAAGGAAGGCCACCAAAAGGATCTCGCCACCAAATCCCTGGTACCAAAAATCCCAGGATGATCCGCCAACACCGAAGACTGAACCTCGGAAATAACTCTACTGGTCCATCTGTCTGGGACAAACAGTCTCTCCGGTGGACAACGGTCAGGTCTATTGGCCTGAAACTCCTGCAACACCCGTCGCAGATCAGGAGAGATAGCAGACAAAATCACCCCCTCTTTGAGAACACCAGTCGGTTCAGAAACTTCCGGGGACTCAGGTACAAAACTCCTAGAAAGGGCATCAGCCTTCACGTATTTCGAACCCGGAAGATATGAAACCACGAAATTGAAACGAGAGAAAAACAGCGACCATCGAGCCTGTCTCGGATTCAACCGTTTGGCAGACTCGAGATAAGTCAAATTCTTGTGATCCGTCAAGACCACCACACGATGCTTGGCTCCCTCAAGCCAATGTCGCCACTCTTCAAATGCCCACTTCATTGCCAACAACTCTCGATTACCAACATCATAATTCCGCTCGGCAGGCGAAAACTTTCTTGAAAAGAAAGCACATGGTCTCATCACAGAGCCATCAGAGCTTCTCTGCGACAAAACAGCCCCTGCTCCAATCTCTGAAGCATCAACCTCGACCTGAAAGGGAAGAGAGACATCGGGCTGGCGCAAGACAGGAGCCGAAGAAAACCGACGTTTCAACTCCTGAAAGGCCTCCACGGCCGCAGGAGACCAATTCGTCACATCAGAACCCTTCTCGGTCAAATCCGTCAAAGGCTTCACCACACTAGAAAAATTAGTGATGAAGCGACGGTAAAAATTAGCAAAACCCAAGAACTTCTGAAGACTCTTCACAGATGTAGGTTGAGTCCAGTCATGAATAGCCTGAACCTTCACTGGATCCATCTCGATAGTAGAAGGAGAAAAAATAAAGCCCAAAAAGGAAACCTTCTGGACTCCGAAGAGACACTTACAGCCCTTCACAAACAAGGCATTGGCACGCAGGACCTGAAATACCATCCTGACCTGCTTCACATGAGACTCCCAATCATCAGAAAAGACCAAAATATCATCCAGGTACACAATCATAAATCTATCCAGGTACTCTCGGAAGATATCGTGCATGAAGGACTGAAACACAGAGGGGGCATTAGAAAGCCCAAAAGGCATCACCAAATACTCAAAATGGCCTTCGGGCGTATTAAATGCTGTTTTCCATTCATCACCCTGCTTTATGCGCACAAGATTATACGCTCCACGAAGATCTATCTTGGTGAACCAACTGGCCCCCCTAATCCGGGCAAACAGATCGGACAACAGTGGCAAGGGATACTGAAATTTGACCGTGATGTTATTTAGAAGGCGATAATCTATACAGGGTCTCAGAGAACCATCCTTCTTGGCCACAAAAAAGAACCCCGCACCCAAAGGGGACGAGGACGGGCGAATATGTTCCTTCTCCAAGGACTCCTTTATATAACTCCGCATAGCGGTATGTTCTGGTACAGACAAATTAAAAAGTCGTCCCTTAGGGAACTTACTACCAGGAATCAGATTTATGGCACAATCACAATCCCTATGAGGAGGTAGGGCACTGGATTTGGGCTCATCAAATACATCCTGGTAGTCGGACAAAAATTCAGGGACTTCAGAAGGAGTAGAAGAAGCAATTGACACCAAAGGAGCATCGCCATGAATCCCCTGGCACCCCCAACTTGACACAGACATTGCTTTCCAATCCAGGACTGGATTATGAGCCTGCAGCCATGGCAGACCCAACACGACAACATCATGCAAATTATTTAGCACCAGAAAGCGAATTACCTCCTGATGTACAGGAGCCATGCACATGGTCAATTGAGTCCAGTACTGAGGTTTATTCTTGGCCAATGGTGTAGCATCAATTCCCTTTAGCGGAATAGGGAATTGTAAAGGCTCCAAGATAAAACCACAGCACCTGGCAAATGACAAATCCATCAAATTCAGGGCAGCACCTGAATCCACAAAAGCCATAACTGGGTAGGATGACAGAGAGCAAATCAAAGTAACAGACAAAATGAATTTAGGTTGTACAGTACCAATGGTGACAAACTTGGCAACCCTTTTTGTGCGCTTAGAGCATGCTGAGATAACATGAGCAGAATCACCACAGTAAAAGCACAACCCATTCTGACGTCTGTGGTTTTGCCGTTCAACTCTGGTCAGAATCCTGTCACATTGCATAGGCTCAGGTTTCTGCTCAGAAAATACCGCCAGAGGGTGCACAGGTTTGCGCTCCCGCAAACGCCGATCAATCTGAATGGCCAAAGACATTGACTCATTCAGACCCGCCGGCGTGGGGAACCCCACCATAACATCTTTAAGGGCTTCAGAAAGACCCTTTCTGAAAATCGCCGCCAGGGCGCACTCATTCCACTGAGTGAGCACTGACCACTTCCTAAACTTCTGACAATAAACCTCTGCTTCATCTCGACCCTGAGAGAGAGCCAGCAAAACCTTCTCTGCTTGGTCTACCAGATTTGGTTCCTCATAAAGCACTCCAAGCGCCAGAAAAAACGCATCAACATTTAGCAGTGCCGGATCTCCTGGCGCCAAAGAGAATGCCCAATCTTGAGGGTCACCCCGCAACAAAGAAATAACAATTTTGGCTTGCTGAACAGAGTCGCCAGATGAGCGAGGTGTCAGAGAAAGAAATAACTTACAATTATTCTTAAAGTTCAAAAACCTAGATCTATCTCCGGAAAACAGCTCAGGAATAGGTATTTTAGGCTCTGACATAGGACTGCGGACTACATAATCCTGAATGCCCTGTACCCTTGCAGTGAGATGTTCCACACTAGAAGACAGACTCTGAATGTCCATATTAGTAGCTGCATATAGAACCACCCAGAGATTAAGGGGAGGAGAGAGGCAAAACACAGTGCAGAGGGAAAAAAAAAAAATGACCTTAAGATTTCTCTTCTCCCTCTTTAGCTGCATTAACACTTTCGGGCCTGCTGTACTGTTATGATCCTGGTGGTAGGATCTCAAACTGACCTGACAAATATACCCTGAATATATAGGACAAGTTCTGGGGATGTGGAAGCTATACTGACCGCAATCCTGATCCTATCCAAACACACTAAAGGCAGCTGTGGAACGTTACCTGAAAACCTAGACGTCTCGTCACAGCCTGAGAAACTGACTGCCCCTAGAGAGAAAGCAAAGACCTCACTTGCCTCAGAGAAATGTACCCCAAAGTTTTAGATAGCCCCCCACAAATAATAACGGTGAGTCAAGGGGAAAACACAAACGTAGAGATGAAACAGATTTAGCAAATGAGGCCCGCTAATAGTAGATAGGCAGAAAATAGATAGTTTTTGTACTGACCGCACAGACACCTATCAAAAGTAAACCACGCAGAGAATACAAGAACCCCCACACCGACTCACGATGTGAGGGGCGCACTCTGCACCCCAGAACTGACCAGCAAGCAAAAAATCACATAAAAGCAAGCTGGGCTGAACTCATTATACAATGAGAAACGTTTTCAAGGAAATAATGAGAAACTGAACAAGCAAACTTAGCTTCTCATAGCAGGAGACTGGTCACAAGGAATATTCAGGAGAGCACGGGATCAGGACTGAATACACCGACAGCAGGCGACATCTAAAGGTCCAGGTGAATTAAATAGGCCCAGCCTAGCAGGAGATGAAACAGCTGAGCCCAGCCAAGACCAGCCATATCGCTAAAGGCCACCAGAGGGAGCCCAAGAACAAACTCACACAGTACCACTCAGTACCACAGGAGGGAGCCCGAGAACGGAATTCACAACACTTGACGATGGGAATACCCCTGTAAGTCCTGCTGGATTTATTGTATTTAACTGAAAAATACAACAGCTTTCTATCCTTGACATTTAATGTAAATAGTTACCTCCTCTCTAATGTTTTTTCACCCTTTATATGCTTCAGAAAGAGATTAATTTTAAGGCCGGGGTCACTCGTGCGAGTCTCTCACATCAATACCCGGCACTGCCGCCGGCACTCAGGACTGGAGCGTTCAGCTGCATGTATTTCTATGAGCTATTATGTGCCTGATAAACAAAATCATAAATACGTTTGAAAATTTACATTATGTAACAATTTGCGGTAAATTAACCCTCGATTGCCTTCTTCTGGGTAAGATGATTAGCAAACAGACATTACAATACAACAGAGTGAATTTTCATTTAATAGTGGCTGCAACCAGTTTTACTATTTTCTCATAGAGACAAATCTGGGCCACTAGCTTTGCATCACAACTCCCTAGGTGTCCAGGTTTAAAGCTGCATGTACACTAAAACTGTTGCCAGCTCTCATTTCACTATAATCAGTCGGTGTAAACAGTCTGCTGATTACCCAGTGAACAATCAAAGCATGCCACTAGTGATGAGCGAGCATACTTGGTAATCCTCGTTACTCGCCCAAGCATCGTTGTACTCGTGGTACTCGGCGAGCACCAAACATTTCCGGGTTTGCTCTGCGGGAGCTCAGGTCCCCGCCCTGCATGTTTGGCGCTCTTTAGAGAGTCAGTCAACATGCAAGGATTGTCTGCCACACACTGTAATGCTGTAGCCATCTTGGTTGTGGCATTACAGTGATTGGCTGGCCACACAGCGTCATCTGGTCTATATGAGACCTGGCGCCGCCCTGCTCGTCGCATTCAGCTACTGATTCAGACAGTGTAGGGACAGGTGCTGCCAAGATAGGGTCAGATTTGGAGGTTTATCAGTTAGTGTTTGTATAAGGGGTTATAAGGACTATACTACACCCCTAACCCGTTAAGTACATCCTCATTTATAAAGTATTAATGTGTGTTGTTGTATATATACACTCCCTGACAGAAGTTATGTCGCTTATCCATGTTATGTAGATAAAAGCTTATAACCTGATGTTAAATTCATCCATTGGTTGTATAAATTATTCTTTTGAATGCTGAAACCCTCCAAAATGTGGTTTAGGTTAAGAAAATAATTTGGCATCAATGCAGAAATATTAATCGGTTAATGGACACAGAATGGTCAGATTTTTGCAAGACAAATGTTTTGTCGCCCACAGAAAGTAATGTGATATTCAAACAAATAATTAACTTAAAATGCAAATATATATTGCATAACATTGGTGAATGAAGTTGTGCTATTAGAGTCATATTTAACATTTTGTGTGACTTCCATGAGCTTGAAGGACTGCATCCATGCGGTTAAACAATAATTCATACAATTTATTAACGACATAATCAGGAATAGCAAAGAATGCAGTCTCACATGCCTCCCAGAGTTCATCTAGATTATTTGGTTTTGTCTTCCAAGCTTCCTCTTTCATCCTACCCCAAACATGTTCATGTCTGGTGACAGGGCTGGCCAGTCCTTGGGCACCTTGATCTTTTTTGCCTGGAGGAACTTTGTTGTAGAGATGGATGTATGAGATGGAGCACCATCCTGCTGCAGAATTTGACTCCTTTTATGATTTGGAATATCAAGAAACTAATACTTCTTGATATGTTAGGCTATTGATATTGCCTTCCACCCTGCAAATGTTTTGCAAACCCCCATACTGATTGTAACCCCAGACCATGATCTTTCCACCACCAAATTTAACTGTTTTCTGGGTGTATTTTGGATCCATACTGGCTTCAGTAGGTCTCCTGCAGTATTTGCGGCAGCTGTGGTGTAAGAAGATTCATCAGAGAAATCCACCTTATGCCACTTTTCCAGCATCCATCTGTTTAGCAGGCTGTGGGACTTTGCAATTGCCACATGTTTTTTTATTTGCCTTTTGTTTAGTGCTGGCTTCTGGGCACTGATTCAACCATGGAGGCCATTTCGAGACAGAATCCTACAAACTGCTCTAGTTGACACAGGGACTTGAGGTGACCAGGCCTGTTGGAGCTCTGCTGCAGTGGATGAATTAAATGTCAGGTTATAAACTTTTATTTACATAACATGGATAAGCGACATAACTTCTGTCAGGGAGTGTATATGTATATGTTTTATATATCTTCTTGCTGCACATTGTGTATTATAGGGACAGTGCAGTTAGTGTTAAAGCCACTGGATGGGGGTACAGAGTCCTTAGTCTAGTCACCATGTAAATAGTTAACCATAAGAGGGGTTTGCTGGGGAGTAAGAGGATAGGACTTCCTTGCCTGGAGTCAGTCAGGGGCGTGAAACCCGTTGTGCTTGGGTGAGCGATATGGCTAAGCTTGAAGTAGAAGCCCAGCCATCCAGAAACAGTGGGTCACCTAGCGGAGTGACAGATGCAGAGAGAAGAGAATTGAAGGAACAAAGGATTGAGTTTCCCAGGAAGAATACTGCAGGACAGAACGCAGCAGGACAGTCACTCAGGATGTGGAGATTGCTAGCATGGGTGGACTCCCTTGGTGCTAGTGCGAAACGGATGAGGGACCCCCTGCATACAGTGAGCGTGCACAACGAGTACGCCGGGAAAGCGTACAGTGAGGTACGACCTGATCTCGAGCCATGTGACAGGGAGAAAAGAGAAGGGAGAGATGCAGTGTCGTGTAACATGGAAACTATTATTGTTGGCGGAATGTATCTGGATGTGCTGCAAAGATCCGAAAGTAAAGTTTTGCATTTTGAGTTATACTTGGACTGTGTCTCTGTTCATTCAATTGAAGCCAAAGTTGACCCCATGAAAAGGAGGGTAGGCCCCATCGGTGCCTGGAATGAAGAGGCCAGGAAAGTACAAGAGAAATGTGAGTTTACTGTAAGGGGAGGCCAGGGTATATCTTGCCAGAGAAACCCAGTCACGACTACTGCCGTGGCCAACCTTTACATGGGTATACCATCATATTTTACACAAATCCAGCTAAACCAACAGTCCTTCTAAGAACTAATTACGGAGTATATAGATTGCAGTGCTAGGTAGGCAGGGGGGTGTATGTTGCTCTATACATATTAGTGCAAGGCATGCAGGCACTGTATGTGGCTATATAAGTATCATTGCATACATCAAGAGGGTGCATTCCATTACTGTCTGCTGCTGCCTATTACATATATACCTAGCCACAGGTATCAGTGGCTAGGAAGAATTTTTTTTGGCATCTTAATCCTGATTATTTTATTCCAAAGCAATCCAGCTCCCCCTTTTTTTTTTGCTTGTTGACACTGCAGAGTACAGACAGTTCCTTTTCATAGTACAGCATGAAAATCCAGCTATTTTAAACGGGTTTACCCATCGCAGCCATCACATCTGAGTTCACAGAAAATTCTGGCATGTTTTGTGGTACTGTAGAATTTTTTGGAGTCTCTTATCCAATTTTTTGACACCATTTTGCTGCCCAAAAAATATTTAGCTGCCAAACAAATATTTAGCTTAAGTTCAGATATTTAACACTATGTTTTGTCCGCCACATGGATCGCATATCATTGCTCTAAAAATTATACCATTTCAGGCGTCCATAGAAATGTTTTGGTTGTGTCATAGCCTACTTATTGACACAATTTTGGGGGTCAAAAAAAGAAAAAAAAATACAGGCCACATATTGAACATTGTGGTATCTCTGTCAGATGCCTGATCTATCTCTGGGCTACAAATTTGAGCATTTCAGGCTTCCATTCAACTGTGTTTGCTGTCTGTTACCCTAGTTCTATACACTATTTTGGGGTAAAAAATACAAAAATACAGGCCACACATTGAGCATTGTGGTATCTCTGTCCGACGCCTGATCTATCTGTGGGCTACAAATTTGGGCATTTCAGGCTTACATTCACCTTTTTTTGCAGTGTGTTACCCTGGTTCTATGCAGTATTTTTCAGTTAAAAACAAAAAAAATACAGGCCACATATTGAGCATTGTGGTATCTCTGTCAGACACGTGATCTATCTGTGGGCTACAAATTTGGGCATTTCAGGCCTACCTTCTCCTTTTTTTGTGGTGTGTTAGCCTAGTTCTATACAGTATTTTTCTGTTTAAAAAAAATATACAGGCCACATATTGAACAGTGTGGTATCTCTGTCAAATGCCTCCTCTATCTGTGGGCTAAAAATTGTGGCATTTGAGGACTCCTTTGAACTGGTTTTGCTGTGTCTCACCCTAGTTATTAACAACAGGGTTTTTCTTTTAAATTTTACCAACAGTCCAGATAATTTAAACTGTGGTTTTTACACACACTGATCACATATAAGTTTGCTCCAAAGTCAGCCATTTGTAGTGAACATAGAAAATATTGTAGTAGTCCTTTTAAAATGAGCAAGGTGCGTGGCAAGGGACCGGGAAATGGACGTGATGCTGATGGTTCATGCAGAGGCCGTGAGCAAGCTGAAAGTGGGCCACAACAAACACCCACATCTTCTCGCTCGACCTTCCTGTCCCAATTACTAGGAGACTGCAGCACACCACTATTGAACCCAGAGCAGTGTGAAAAGGTTGTTGGTTGGATAGCAGATAATGCTTCCAGTCACTTTGCCACCACCACCACGTCTTCCACACGGTCAAGTCTGAGTAGCCGTGAGTCTGGACTGCATATTACTCACCCTGATCCTCCTTCCTACCACCATGCCATGTGCCCGGAGACAACTGATCTCAAACTTGCACACTTAGAAGAGCTGTTTACTTTTCCGTTTATAGATTCGGGACTTTCAGATGGTCTTCTTGAAGAGGGGCAAGATGAGATCGCATGTAGGGATGCCCAGATATTTGAGCAGCCACGGTCACATAAAGGCAATGGTGGGAAAGTGTCACAAGAGGTGGACGATGATGAGACACAATTGCCAGAAAGTCAGGAGGAGGACCAGGGTGCACATGTGGAAGACGAGGCGGTGAATGATATAGTAACTGACACAACCTGGCAGGAGGACATGCAAAGCGAGGACAGCAGCACACATGGGGAAGGAGGCATAGCACCCCAACAGGCAGGAAGAAGCAGTGTGGTGACTGAAGGCGGGCATCTGTTCCCCGTAACACCAACATGACGGAAGTTCTCAGTCCAACTGTTAGATCTTCCTGAGTCTGGTTGTTTTTTAAAGACTCTGCCGATAACCCCAAACAGGTAATTTGCACCACCTGCCATGCCCGAATCAGCACGTGTAGCAAAACTACCAGCCTGACCACCACCAGCATGATCAGGCACATGGCAGTAAAGCACCCGACTTTTTGGGCCAAACCCCAGGGTCCAGGAACAGTGTCTACGGGTGACACCACTACTTCTTCCACTGTTCTGCATGCAAGCCAGTCCCCTGTCCATGGTGCATGCGAAGAAGCCTCGTACCCTGCACCTGTAGTTGCCCACAGTCAACTAGCACTATCATCAAGCACGTCCTTGTCCCAGCGCAGCCTTCAGTTGTCCATACCCCAGTCTTTGGAATGCAAGCGGAAATACGTAGCCAACTCCCCACAGGCCACAGTACTAATTTCACACATTTCTCATCTGCTTGCACTCAAAATGTTGTCTTTTAGGCTCGTGGAGACGGAAGCTTTCCGCAACCTGATGGCGGCGGCCTTCCAAAGGTACTCGGTCCCTAGCCACCACTACTTCTCCCAGTGTGCCATCCTGACATTACACAAGCACGTGTCTCACAACATTACCCATGCCCTCAACAATGCTGTTACTGGGAAAGTCCACCTAACCACGGACACGTAGACAAGTGCTTATGGACAGGGATGGTACATCTCACTGACGGCACACTGGGTGAACATAGTGGAAGCCGGGACCCAGTCGGACCTTGGGATGGAACACGTCCTCCCAACGCCGAGGATTGTGGGCCCTATGTTAATCAGGGTTGCCCCCACAGTCTACATCTCCTGCACCTCCTCATCAGCCTCCATCTCTGAAATGAGCACATCAGTCACAAGCTGGAAGCACTGCAGCACTGCCTCAGCCAAGTGGCAACAGGATGTGCTGAAGCTAATATGCTTAGGTGACAAACCGCACAATGCTGAAGAGATGTGGACAGCTATGAAAGAGCAGTCAGATTTGTGACTGACACCGCTGAACCTACAGCCAGGCATGGTTGTGTGTGACAATGGCCAGAACCCGGTGGTGGCTCTGAGGCAAGGTGAGCTCACACACGTACCATGCCTGGCCCATGTGCTTAACCTCGTTCAGCGGTTTCTCAAAAGCTACCCAGAGCTGCCGGATCTGCTTGTGAAAGTACGCCTATTTAAAAAGTTAGCTACAGCTTCAGTCGCCCTTGCCATGCTTCAGCAGCGTTTGCAGCTTGTGGTTCACCGACTGGTGTAGGATGTCCCCACTCGTTGGAACTCTACACTGCATATGTTGGAAAGGATTTGTGAGCAGAAGAGGGCAGTTGTTGACTACCAGCATCAACAAGGCCTTCGTTATTCAATTCAGACTCCACACATAAGACCTCAGGAGTAGACATGGATGTCAGACATATGTACCATCCTACAAAGCTTTGAGGACTCCACCAAGATGGTGAGCGACGATGACGCCATAATTAGCATCACCATCCCACTTCTCTGCATTCTGAAAAGCTCTCTGCTCACAATGAAAGAGGATGCATTGCAGGCAGAGCATGAGGACATGGAGCAAGGAACCATACTGAGTGATTACACACAGCCCAGCCTCATGTCGCCCCAACGTGGATTGGTGGACAATGAGGAAGAGGAGGAGGTGGAAGAGCAAGAGCTACTTTCATGTGCTATAGACGGTACTACCAGCACAACTCATAATGTCTGTTCAGCGTGGATGGCCTGAGGGCAGGGAGGAGGACAACATTGTCAGTTGTCCTGTTGGTGAAGACACGGAAGTCTTGCCTGTTAGCAGTCTGGCACGCATGACTGACTTTATGTTGCACTACCTTTCCCGAGACCCTCGCATTATGAACATTTTTGGTGACACTCATTACTGGTTGGTGACACTTCTAGAGAACAAACAGAACATTCACGCTAAAAAGAGAACATTCAATTTATTCTTCCAGAGGCAGATAGGTCTACTAAAATGGTGCAGTACCAGAGGGCCCTTGTTGCGGAATTATAAAAAAACTCCCATCTGAGAATGTTGGCGGCAGATATCATAGTTCGTTGGACAACCAAGGCAAGACACAACTCCAAACCAGCAGAGGCAGGGGAACACTGGCAAAGTTCTAGGAGAGATTTCTCAGACTCTCCCATCGCCCTGATCCAGAGGCGTGGGGTACTGTCACAAGGAGTGCAATGTTTGGGAAGATGCTGAAGGAGTACCTTGCTGACCATACCAAAGTGCTCTGTGATTACTCTGTGCCTTTTAATTATAGGCATCCAATCTGGACATGTGGCATGAACTGGCTCTTTAGGCCTTGGAGGTCCTGGCCTGCTGTGCCGCTAGCGTTTTGTCAGAGCGGGTTTTTAGTGCCGCTGGTGGAATTATAACTGATAAGCTCATCCACCTGTCAACTGAAAATGCTGACAGGCTGACTCATAAAAATGAACAAGGGCTGGATTGGGCCAGACTTTTGTACACCACCAAATGATAACAGCGAAACATAACCTCCAATACAGTGTCTTTTTTGGGGAGGTGTATTCCCATGCACCTCTTCACACCCACACATGGGTATACGCTTCCTGATTTTGGCTATTTGGTGTTATCCTCCTCCTTCTCCTCATCCTCATCAACCACCTCCACTAGAACACTAGGGTGAACGTGTTCCGTGATGCAACATCCACTCTATGTTTTGGCAAGGGTGTTTTATGATGCCTGTAAATATATTACTTTTAAAAAAAAGGTATGTGCACTCCCCAGGGGGAAATGTTTGTATAGGAGACCCGCTCCTTTAAATTGGGAATAGATTCTTAGGAGGACATCCTCTCTTCAGACACCACCACTAGAACACCAGGGTGAACTTATTTTGTTATACAACAGCCACTCTATTTTTGGCAATGGTGTTTATGATGCACGTAAAAAAAAAAAAATGTATACCCCCCAGGGTAAAATGTTTGTCAGCCCATAAACTTAGTGTATGGGCATTCCAAGTGTAGGAGACGCGCTCCTTTAAATTGGAAAAAGATTCATAGGAGGACATCCTCCAAGCCTCTTCAGACACCACCACTAGAACACCAGGTTGAATGTATTCCATGATGCAACAGCCACTCTGTTTTGACAAGGGTGTTTATGATGCCCGTAAATATTTTATTTAAAAAAAAACAACTCATGTGTACCCCCAGGGGGAAACGTTTGGCAGCCCATACACTTAGTGTATGGGAATTCCAAGTATAGGAGACCCGCTCCTTTAAATTGGGAAAAGATTCATAGGAGGACATCCTCCACAACAACAACACTAGAACACCAGGGTGAACGTGTTCCGTGATGCAACAGCCACTCTATTTTTTGGCAAGGATGTTTATGATACCCGTAAAAAATAAATAAAAAAATTGTGTACCCCCAGGGGAAAATGTTTGTCAGCCCCTACACTTAGTGTATGGGCATTTCAAGTATAGGAGACCCGCGCCTTTATAATGGAACATTTTTTATGAGGCCATCCTCCATATCTCTTTCAAGGGGCTTTGGAATGCCTCCTAATTTTTTGCAGGCCTTGCATTCACTGTATTGGCAAACACTATGGGAGACCCACGTCCTAATAATGGGAACATTGTTTTCAGGAGGCTCACCTCTCCCTCTCTTCCAAGGCTCATTGGGGTGCATGTGAATGTGGTGCAGGGCAGGCCTTGCATTCAATGCATAGGCAAACAGTATGGCAGTACCAAATTAACTTGGTTTTCCTGTGGCCATCCAGTATGTGGGCTCAAAGGCTTATTGGGGTGCGTGTAACTTTGGGGCAGGGCAGGCCTTGCATTCAATGCATAGGCAAACATTATGGGAGACCCCCTTTTTTATAATGGGAAAAATTTTCAAGAGGCCCTCCTGTCATCTCGTGAAATGGGTATTGTGGTGCGTCATAATTTTTGGCAGCCCAGCCACTCACTGCATAGGCATAACAGTATAGGAGACCCACTATTTAATAATGGCCCTTTAAGAATATTAATGCTGCCTGATGCCCCTATAAAAATAGGCTTTGTGACAGCTAAGGTCGTTAAATGTTGCAATGACATGTCCCAGTGAATGCATTTGTATTGGCTGAAAGCAATGCTAAAGTTGAAAAAAGCATGTGAACAACATAGCCCAAGTGGTGGAGGTACATTTTTTTTTTTTTTTTTTTTTTTTTGGGGGGGGGGGGTCTTTATTTTGCCTTTCATACAAATTATTACCCTGCAGAGGATGTTCCATAACATATTTCCCAGGAAAATCCATTTTGGTTTAGTTTTTGTATGTTTTAGTGTGCGCCTGTAAAAGTGGCGCCGCACTCTGACAACATTGGTCACAGCTGTGACCTAGGAGTCAGAAATGCTTCTACGGGTCTTCCCCATGATGTTCCCATGTCATTTGAGCACTGTTCCCATCAATTTCTGACGTTTTTAGACCCTAAAAGGACCCCTGGCGACGATCGGGGCAAAAAGGCTCGTTGCTCAGGTACCCGAGAATTCCAGTTTGCACGACCCAACTAACGAGCACCCGAGCATTTTAGTACTTGCCCATCACTACATGCCACACATGACCATCCTTCATGGCGGTGCATCTGCAGCGCCCCAGAGTCCTGGTCGTTGCAGTAATGCCTCTCTTCCACCAGGGGGAGTGATATTACGTCTGATGGTACTAAAGGGGTTCATCTTTCCAGGTATCACAAAACAGACACCACACTTCACACTCCAGTCCACCAGGGGGAGCCTTGTTTCTATCTATTAGGACACTCCTTACATTAGGGTAAAACTGGTGGGTTGGATAGGAAGTTAGAGAGAAGCAGACTGGGCTCGGCCCCGGCAACACCTGTCAGGCAGACAGGGGGAAAGGAGGAACATCTGAGCTGCAGACAGAGGGTCCCTGTCAGGGGTGGGATCCTGGCAGAGGCCTAGCACGAGACCGAAAGACACGGAGCTGCGCCTGCCCCACGTGCGGCAGCATCCTAAGAAAGGACAAGAAAGGAATTGTGTTGCAGGGAGTGAGAAACTAAGTCACAGCACAAGGAGACAACACCAGGAGGAGTTCTGTCCTGTAAGAGGCTGCCTCCTTCTGAGGCGCGTAGCCGGTGGCCGGAACACCGAGGAAGTAATTGACTCCACGCTTTACTTCAAAGACCGGCGGGACAGTCAATTCCAAGTTGGCTGCCCGACCTTAAAACCTAAGAAGACACAGTGGCAAATTGTGGGGGTCTAGGGTCCCTATAAACAAGCCTCAGGCCATCAGTCATACGGGTATGTCCTATCCATACCATCTGGGGGACAGAGAGGAAGAAATAACATCTAGAACATCTACAAAGGTTGTGAGGACTATCCCGTGGTGCTCAGCGGACCGGCCGGACTCTGCCTACCCTGTGATCTGTACTCTGGACTGTGGACGCTTCAGTAAAAGGTAAAGAGACTGCAACCTTTGTGTCCTCGTTATTCATTGCACTTTACTTCGTCCACCATCACCACCTACACTTCTGGGAAGCCCTGGGGGTACACTTCACCTGTGGGAAGGTATACCATCTAGCTGCCATTCCATCACCCCAGCGGACCCCTAAGCAGCGTCGGTCACCCTGACCGAGTACCACAGGTGGCATCACGAACATTATACAGACTTCACCCTTTAATTGGACGCCCCTCAAAGGGCCACGGACCGGGTCAGGCCACCGTGACATCCCCCGAACCGTAGGTCCCGGTGCCGAGTACCCCATTGCCCTACTCTGGGGGCGATGCACATCATTCTGTGTAAACAGGATCTACTACAGACAGATTGTTCAGCTATCTGTGTTAATGTTTACTGATTGGTGGTTGTTTAGTGTCGTTGGTCCATTCTGCCTGATACCTAAAAAAACAAAACACTGTTTGGCCGCATGGCAGAGCTCGGAAGAGAAGGAGCGCCATATTAGAGAGCAGATTTTGCGGGAACTGTTTGTGGGTGACATGTCACATTGTCAGAGCCCCTGAGGTGCCTAAACAGTGGAAACCCCCAACAAGTGACCCTATTTTGGAAACTAGACCCCCAAGGAACCCCCAAGGAACTTATCTAGATGTGTGGTGAGTACTTTGAACCCCACGTGCTTCACAGAAGTTAATAACGTAGAGCAGTGAAAATAAAAATCAGATTTTCTCCACAAAAATGATCTTTTCAACCTCAATTTTTATTTTCCAAAGGGTAACAGGAGAACTTGGACTCCAAAAGTTGTTGTGCAATTTGTCCTGAGTATGCTGACACCCCTTATGTGGGGGTAAACCACTGTTTGGACATGTAGCATTGTCAGAGCCCCTGAGGTGCCAGAACAGCATAAGCCCCTAAAAGTGACTGCATTTTACAAAATACTTCCCTGAATGAATTCTTCTAGTGGTGCAGTGAGCATACTGACACCACAGCTGTTCCATAGAAAATTATACTATTGGCAGTGAAGAAAAAATAATTACATTTTTACCACTAAATTGTTGTTTTAACCCCAGATTTTACATTGGAAAATAGGTAGATAGGTAAATGGTCACTTTACCCATAGATGAATTTGCAGAGGGGTGTGATTTCCAAAATGAGGTCACTTCATGGGGGATTCTGCTGTTATGGCACTTTGGAGAGCTGCTAAGTGCCAGAACAACAGAATCCCCTCTGAAGTGACCCCATTTTGGAAATGAAACCCCTCTGGGTATTCATCTATGGATAGAGTGACCTTTTTCACTACATGAATTATTTCCAGAAACATGTAGTGGAAGTTTTAGAGTAAAAATTGCAAAAATGTCATTGTAGTGCCCAATAAATTGGGCCTATCTTGTGTCTCTGGAGACATCCCCCACCTACGCCCGGAAATTGTTAAGTCAGCTGTACTCAAATGTGTCTGTCACTAAATAAAACAAATGCTTGAATGTCAAAACAGTTTAAAAACGTGGTTCTGTGTGGAAGATTTTAAAGCAGTCATGGAGGCATAATGCTGGCAATGACGGGCATTGTGGGCAATAATAGCAGGTATCATGCCTCATTCCTCTCATGGAACATACACAACATCTTTTCTGGGGGGTTCTTTTTTATTCCTGTTACTGGGATGAGTGCAATATAATGTTGTTCAGTGAGTCTTCTGACATCTTCAGATTCTAAAGGATGGACGGGGACAAAATTTTCAAAAACAAGATTTTCAATGACCTTTTCCTGATAATCAAGGAAAGTATCTGCATTTCCGGCTTTTTTGTATAACACAAAAAAATTATATGTGGCCACCTGAAACAAATAAATTACAAACTTCTTATACAAGGTGTTGAGTTCCCGCCTCTGCACAGGGGGAATCTCGAACCATCTCCGCTGCGGTCTCCCATTCTTCTCCAGCCGCAGTGGAGCCTGCTCAGCAGAGATGTCGGTCCCAGCATCTGACTCAGGCTGATACTGGGCAACTGGTTACTACTGTTCTTCCAGGCTCTGCCTTTGTAGCCAGTGCTGATCAGCAGCGAGCAGATCTTTCTGGGACTAAGTCCTGCTTTTCCCATACTGGGCATGCCACGGGACGATCACCCATTGGAGGTCGGGGGTCACATGCGCAGGTCCTGAAGCGGTTCCTGTTGGACCACTAGGAAGGTCCTTGAGTGCGCTAGTATCAAACCAATGTTAAAGAGCTCAGCGCCAGTGTGGTCATGCTTGTATGTGGTCAGGGTTTGGCTGAAATAAGCCCCTAGAACACCTCCTTTGAGGAGTTTGTATGTTTGGATTCAGGGCCTTGGCTGAAATAAGCCCATAGAATACCGGCACCTCTGGTGAGGAGTTGTTTGTCTGCTATGCTAACTGCATGACCACAGTTTTTCTCTGTTTGGTAGCTGTGTTCCTCTGTGAGGTTAACAGGGCACAGCATCTTGTTACTCTAGCGAATCTGTGAAGTAACAGAGTTCGCTAATACCGCCATATAGTACCGCCTATTACTAGCAGCAGGTTTCTCTCCTGCACGGTGGACCCCAGGTTGCGAACGCACCAACTGTCTCATATATATATATTCGGTGCGTTCCGCCAACCCTAACAGAATACTAGCGCCAGGGTCTGGCTAGTAAATGGCGGACAAACAGCAATCCTTGCTGTACATCCAGCAGCTGGAGAGTAGGTTGGCGGCTCTCGAGCGCACAACCTCAGCTGTGGATGTTACCGCAGTTGCTGTTCAGGCTGCTAGCGTGGCTGCAGCAACCTTGTCTACTGTCAACCCTGTTCTGACTCTATCTCGCCTCCCGCTACCAGAAACACTTTCTGGTGATAGTAAATCTTGTAGGGGTTTCATGAGCCAGTGCTCTATACACCTCGAGCTCCTGGCCGCACGTTTCCCCACAGAGCAGGCAAAGGTGGGATTTATTGTGTCTCTCTTGACGGACAGGGCGTTGGAATGGGCTACGCCGCTGTGGGAGCGTGGCGATCATGTGGTGCAGAGTGCTCTGCTGTTCCTGAGCACTCTGAAACAGGTCTTTTTAGGACCTCGAGTCACCCATGATATGGCGCTCCAACTGCTAGCATTGACTCAGGGCTCGTCCTTGGTCAGCCATTTTGCCGTCCACTTCCGCACCCTAGCATCTGAGCTGGAGTGGTCGGATAAAGCCCTTATCACTATATTTTGGAGGGGTATGGCTGACCACATGAAGGACGCTCTGGCCTCTAGGGAGATTCCCGCCACACTGGAGGAGTTAATAGTTGTGTCTACTCGTATTGACCTCCGTTTTCACAATCGGAGGTTAGAGCGGGTCCGGTGAAGGCAGAGGTTTCAGCTGGCTCCTACCTTTGCCAAACCTTTGGAATCTCCGGTCCTGGTCCCTGAGTCACATGAGGCCATAGAAGTGTCACGAGCAGGATCTAAGTCCCGGACCGCTCATGCACTCAAGGTCTGTCATGTTTAACAGCAGTCAGGACATCTTGCCACCAGATGTTCCCAGCGGTCGAGGAAACATCAACGTGTAGTGGTAGTAGGTGGAGGTACATTAGACACGGCAACGTTTGCCTCCAAATTGTCCTTTAAGGGGACAATTACAATAGGCTCATTCACTCACTTGGTAGAGCTCTGCGTGGATTCTGGGGCAGAGGGCAATTCTTCTGCCTTCACCCAACGTCGCGCAATACCCTTGGTAATGCTCGCTCAACCAGTAACCGTACGAGTGGTGATTGGGTCATCACTGCCCTCTCAGATAACACACCAGACCAACCCTTTCACTCTGTCCATTTCACCATCTCATCAGGAGATTACATCTCTGCTCATCATTCCTGAGGGAATTGATGAGGTCCTGTTAGGGATACCTTGGCTACTGTACCACTCTCCTCATATTGAGTGGTCCACAGGCAGAATTTTGGGATGGTGTGAACCTTGTGGGGGTAGATGTCAGAGGGAAAGCGTTCAGGTTGCCACTAATGAGGTACCCACAGATCTATCCTCTCTTCCCAAGCAATATTGGCCCTATGCGGACATGTTCTCCAAAAGGGCTGTGGAGACCCTTCCGCCTCACCGCCCCTATGACAGTCCTATTGACCTCTTGCCTGGTGCTGAGCCTCCCCAGGGTCGAGTCTATCTGTTATCTCTCCTGGAGACAGAGGCAATGTCACAGTACATCCAGGAAAATCTGGCAAGAGGACTCATTAGAAAGTCAGTGTCACCTGCAGGGGCTGGGTTCTTCTTCGTGCGGAAAAAGACCAGGGAACTACGTCCATGCATAGACTACAGGGGTCTTAACGCCATCACCGTTAAGAATAAGTATACCCTGATATCTGAGCTTTTTGATAGGCTTCGGGGAGCAAGGGTATTTACTAAACTAGATCTGCCGGGTGCTTACAACCTGATTTGCATCCGTGAGGGGGACGAATGGAAGACGGCTTTTAACACCAGGGATGGGCACTATGAATATCTAGTGATGCCCTTTGGGCTCTGTAATGCCCCAGCTGTTTTCCATGACTTTGTAAACGATATCTTCCGGGATATGCTCTCCATCTTGGTCGTAGTCTATCTGGATGATATTCTCATCTACTCTCCAGATATTGACTCCCACCGGAAAGATGTTTGCAGAGTCTTCGACCTCTTACGAACAAGTTCCCTCTACGCCAAGTTGGAGAAATGTGTGTTTGAGCATGAGTCTTTAGCTTTCCTGGGCTATATCATCTCCGCCCAGGGATTGGCTATGGATCCTGCCAAACTACAGGCTGTGATAGACTGGCAAGAACCCCATTCTCTTAAAGCGGTGCAGCGCTTTATTGGGTTCATTAAATTAACTATTATCACCAGTAACATCCCTCATTTCTCAACTTTGGTAGCCCTCACCAAGAATGGAGCAAATCCCAAATTGTGGTCTGAGGAGGTCTCTAAGGCCTTTACTTCTATTAAATCTCATTTTGCTAGCGCTCCCATCCTACATTGCCCCGATGTAGATATGCCATTTATAATGGAGGTGGATGCCTCATCCGTTGGTGCTGGAGCAGTCCTCTTCCAAAAGGATGCTCAAGGTCGGAAGCATTCTTGCTTCTTCTTTTCCAAGACCTTCACACCAGCGGAGAGGAATTATTCCATCGGGGACAGGGAGTTGCTAGCAATGAAGTTGGCCTTCTCAGAGTGGAGACCTCTTTTGGAGGGAGCTCGTTTTCCTTTCCAAGTATTCACAGACCACAAGAATTTGGTCTATTTACAGACAGCCCAGCGGTTAAATTCTCGCCAGGCCAGATGGTCCTTGTTCTTCTCCCGGTTCCATTTCACCCTCCATTTTCTTTCCGGGGAGAAGAACATTCGTGCTGACGCTCTCTCTCGCTCCGTTGTATCATCTGAGGAGGAGGAAGAGGAGCCTCGGCTTATTGTCCCTTCTGAGAGTCTGAGAACTGTGGCCCCGGTTTCGCTAGTCTGTGCCTCTGGGCAAGACTTTTGTACCATCAAGTTTGCGTCCAGAGGTTCTCTCTTGGGCTCATTGGTCCAGGGTGGATGGACATTTTGGGACCAAAAGGACATCTGAGCTACTGGCGAGGACATACTGGTGGCCGCATATGGCCCGTTACGTCGCAGACTATGTTCGGGCATGTGTCTCCTGCACCAAGAACAAGTTTCCTTGTCAATGGCCAGCTGGGTTGCTTCACCCCCTGCCAGTTGCAGACAGGCCCTGGGAGATGGTTGGGATGGATTTTGTGGTGGGCTTACCCAAGTCTCGTAGCTGCACCATTATTTGGGTGATCACCGATCATTTTTCCAAAATGGTGCACTTGATGCCTCTTCCACGGCTACCTTCTGCACGGGCTCTGGCGGCGTTGTTTATTAAACATATCTTTCACCTACACGGTATGCCGAACAAAATTGTCAGTGACCGGGGTCCCCAGTTTGCGTCTCGATTCTGGAGAGAGCTTTGTCGTCTACTCAGCATTGAGTTGCATCTCTCCTCAGCATATCATCCCGAGACAAATGGGTTGGTAGAGAGGGCCAACCAGACCCTGGTCACATATCTACGACATTTTGTTTCTAACCAAAAGAAAAAGGAGTATAGAAGTCCAAACCACCATATTTAAAAACCAATAGCAAACTTTATTAAGTAAACTGCACAATATCAATATATCCAAAACAATTTTATGTAAACATACGGTAAGCAATATATACCAACACAGAGGTATCAAAGAAGAAACATAACGGTATGCCGGGTTATGTGTAAGCCACACAGTACATCCCTAAAATGAGTATCAAGTGCAAGGTAAAAAAGTGGCGGTATATAGGACCCTATAACAAGTCATGGCAAATTATAAACCATCCCTATATGGAATAAAGGATCCAAAAACCCGCCATTAAGCCAATGTAGTTGCGCACTTACCCATATTCAATGCAAAGGGGAGTAGCCTGCACTTCACCCGGCGGCCCCGGACACGCGTTTCGCGGTATAGCTTTATCAACAGGGTTATTCCTCTGTCTCATGTGTCTATATACACAACACACCGGAAGTGTGGCCGGTAATCGGCGCATGCGCACTGGCGCGCCACACCAGTCACCACCGAAGGCCGTCATTGCAGGGAGCACATAGGGCGGAATCCCGCCGTAAGACGTCATTAAATGTGCGCCCCGCATCTATAAATAGCCACCAGAGGGGACCGGTGAGAGCAACGCCCAGCGCACATGCGCACACACCAGCGGCCATTTACAAGGAGCCCAATGAGCGCGGCCATATTTGTAAGGACACAATAAGTGAAAGGTTATATTACCCGGTGTGTTGTGTATATAGACACATGAGACAGAGGAATAACTGAACCCTGTTGATAAAGCTATACCGCGAAACGCGCGTCCGAGGCCGCCGGGTGAAGTGCAGGCTACTCCCCTTTGCATTGAATATGGGTAAGTGTGCAACTACATTGGCTTAATGGTGGGTTTTTGGATCCTTTATTCCATATAGGGATGGTTTATAATTCGCCATGACTTGTTATAGGGTCCTATATACCGCCACTTTTTTACCTTGCACTTGATACTCATTTTAGGGATGTACTGTGTGGCTTACACATAACCCGGCATACCAGGGCCGGACTGGGACTAAAATTCAGCCCTGGCATTTGAAGTTACACAGGCCCACTTGTCGCATGGTGAATATATATTTATGCGCTACCAATCGCAGTATGCTGCAATTGTTCTCTCATGCCGATTCAGCATGAGAAAATAATCGCTGAACTGCTCTGCCCCATAGAATAACACTGGGCCAAGTGCTATACGATAAAATATCACATAGTACTATGCCCCAAACAAACTGCACTTTATTCACACTCCGCAGATCCAGTGTCTACAGTTCTGATGTCACGTCAATAGTGCTGCAGCCAATCAGGGAGCTCAGCAGCTAATCCTCTGTAGCACTACTGTCGTGATGTCAGAGATGCAGACAATAATAGACGCCAGCGCAGCAGAAGTTTGTATTTTTTCACAGTTCAGTGAACACATGCGGATTCACCTGCGCTCAGAAGCCGGCAGCGTTTTGGACACAGCGGACATGCACTGCGTCCAAAGCACTGCCCAATACTGAATGTTTACACATACCCTTAAAGTGAACCTGACCGTTGATATCTGCTGTGTGACCCATGGGCAGCATGTGTCCAGCACTGGCTGTACGATCTAAGTCAGGTATGTTTGTCTCTGAAACGCTGCGGCATCACAGAGAAAAACATGTCTGACTTCTCCCCTCAGGCTGCCAATGACTGGTGTTTCTGTACTCGCACGCAGGAAGAAACTTGTCCCTCAGTGGGAGCGGATGGGGAGAAGCCACCGGGGACCCGCCTATCTGATTAGTCACCCGTGTGGCCTTGGCCTTGGTGGCTTTTACAGTATGTTTTTCCCTGCAACGCATCAGCATTTCAGAGTCAAACATACCTTTCTGGAATCATACAGCCAATGTCTGACACATGCGGCCTGTGGAACCAGCAGCATGCATCAGCCATCAGATTCCCTTTAAGATTCCATAGGTGCTATCGCATTGGGAGTGCGGTGAAATTAACATCTGTGTACGCTTAGTGGTGCTGACAGGAGCAGCGGACATGTCTCACACCGTTTGCGCTTTGCAACATATCTGTTTTATATCATCCCTCTGCATTTTTGTGCAGGCGCAGTTCATGGCCTTGCAGCCATGAGCTGCGCCTGCGCAAGTGCCATACACGTCACCGCTATTCCTGATCATGCGTAGTAACGACACAGTGTGAATAGCGGAGATGTGTATGTCACTTGCACAGGTGGCAGCACAGCACAGAGACAGTCTCTTCAGCACAGCATCCTCTCGTGGGATCTCGCTGGGCCCTTGTCTGCCATATTTTGCCCTGCTAGTATTTTGGTTTTGTGTCCTGCCTGAAAGCAGAGTAGTCATAGACAGAACTGCAGCTAAAGGAGGGACTATTATGTTCCGGGACCTGTGACATCAGAGGCGCTTGGTTCCACTGGCGGAGTGCGGGACATTCTGGACTGATTTTGAGGCCGGGACTTTGCAGTGTGGCTGAGGGGGGGAGGTGGCGGTGAGATTGCCAGGTCGGGGCAGCAGAGGCGATGCTTGTCCCCCTCCCCCCGCTGGACCGGGTTGGCTTCAATAGGAGGCTGACGAGAGGTGTCGCAGGCTCCGCATCCGAGCTGGTGGCGGAGAAGGCTGTGAGGTGAGTGGGACTGCAGTGTAGGGTGTTGGGCCCAGGCCAGAGTGACACTGACACGCTGCCTTATGAGATTTGGGGACAGCGGCCAGAAGTCCTAACTGGCGATTATTATATTAGATGTTTGACTATTATCCTTATCCCTTTGAGGAGAACTATAACTCCCAGCGTGTACAGAAGCTCCTATGGCATGCTGGGAGTTATAGTTCACCACAGGAGTGGGGATTTTTTTTTGTGTTTGGGTACATTTCTACGGTCAGTAAACGCTGTGGATTGGACGCTGTGTACAGCCGCAGTGTCCAATCCGCAGCGTCCAAATGTTACACCATAGTGGAGGGGATTTTATGAAATCTCATCTCCACTATGTGTACAAAGACGCCCCCGGCCTCCCTATGTAAATGGACATGCGGGGCTTCTTTACGGACCGCAGCATGTCTATTTATCTTGGGGAGACGCTCAGTCTCTGCAAGATAAATAGCACAGTCCAATGTATAGGATGCCGTGATTCCGCACGGTTCTATGAACACATGCGGAATCACCGGACATACAGAAGCTGGCAGCGCTTTGGACGGAGCTGCGTCCAAAGCGCTGCTAATACCGACCGTTAGGGTATGTTTCCACGTTCAGGAAACGCTGCGTGTTTGACGCTGCGTAGAGCCGCAGCGTCATGAACTCAGCGTCCAGAAGTTACAGCATAGTGGAGGGGATTTTTTCAAATCCCGTCTCCACTATGCGTGGTAACACGCACCTGGCGGCCCTGCGATTCCAGACATGTTGCGCGTCTTTTTAGATTGCAGCATGTCTGTTTACCTTGCGTCGACGCTGTGCCGCCGCAAGGTACAACACAGGGCCCTATGAGTGGGGTGCGATGATGCCGGATGTGTGCAATGAACACATCCGGCATCATCGCGTCTACAGAAAGGGCCGGAGCTTTGGGTGGAACTGCCGGCCATCCTGAAGGTGGACACGTACCCTCAGGGTATGTGTCCACGTTCAGGATTGCCTCAGGATTTGGTCAGGATTTTATGCAGGTAAAATCCTGACCAAATATGCACCTGAGGTCACTGGCAGGTCACCTGTGTTTTTTCTGCAATGCAAGGACATGCTGCGTTCTTAAAAGACGCGCCGCATGTGAGTTTTCTCGGGTGTGCCGCATGCGTTTTTTACTGCATAGTGGAGACGGGATTTGATAAAATCCCCTCCACTATGCTGTAACATCTGGACGCTGCGTTTTTGACGCTGCGGCTCAACGCTGCATCAAAAACGCAGCGTTTCCTGAACGTGGAAACATACCCTAAGGGGCTCATTTCCACATGCGAGGCACACGTCCGTATCTCGCCGCATGTGGAAACCAAGCTGTGGAGCCGGCAGTCCAGAGCGGAGCGTGCGGCCGCATAGGAACACATGGAGCTGCACGCTCCGCTCCAAAGTGCCGGCGCCAGAGCTTGGTTTCCACATGCGAGATACGGACGTGTGCCTCGCATGTGGAAATGAGCCCTTAGTGGTGTGGGAGCACAATGGATACAGCTTTTTTTTTTTCTTCTTAATTCTATTAATGCTTGCCTTTCAACAGCTTCTTTTCTCCTAGGTAAAACTTCGGAGCTTTCTGTTCTTCTGCTCAGGACACAGGTTTATCAGCAGCTCCTAAATCTTTTCTGTCCCTGCCACCGCGCTGGACAGGAGGAAGTGGGCGGTCTGATGTCCTGATAACAAACAGCAGTAAGTGCAGGTGGCAGTCGGAGCTGCACAGAAGAGCAGAGCGCGCCCCCCTCCCCCTGCCTGACGTGCCTGTGTTACCTCACTGTAGCTGGTGAGCAGGACATCAGAGGGCACTCAGGCAGCCGCAAACTTCATCCAGTGTGGCGGCAGTGATTTTAATAGACCAGGGCAGCTCGATCGCTTCTGACTGCAGGAGCTGACAGCATGAAGGGGAGCAAAAGATCGAGCGGCCCACTACAGGGACCGGCCGTTCTGGCATTTGCCAGAACTGCCCGATGGCCAGTCCGGCCCTGCGGCATACCGTTATGTTTCTTCTTTGATACCTCTGTGTTGGTATATATTGCTTACCGCATGTATACATAAAATAGTTTTGGATATATTGATATTGTGCAGTTTACTTAATAAAGTTTGCTATTGGTTTTTAAATATGGTGGTTTGGACTTCTATACTCCTTTTTCTTTTGGTTGTATACGATTGGAGTTGTCCATTTAACTGGACACACTTGGGGTGTCCAGGGAGGGATATATACCCTCAGTTACAGGATATATTGGTGTCTTTTGATTATACATAGACATTTTGTTTCTGCCAGGCAGGATGACTGGGCATCCTTGTTACCATGGGTGGAGTTTGCGCTTAACAATGCCGTAGCCGACTGCATCGGTCAGACTCCTTTCCTCCTTAATTACGGCCAGCATCCGCGGGTTCCTGTGCCTATGCCCATGTCTTCCGCCGACTTCAGGGTGGCAGACTGGGCTGTGGAGGCACGGGACATTTGGGACCGCACTCAGGATGCCATCCGGGCCTCCAAAGAGAGAATGAGGTCCTCCGCCGATGCACATCGGCGCCCTGCTCCGACCTTTGCTCCTGGCGACTTAGTGTGGCTCTCCGCCTGTAAGATCAGGCTGTGAGTTGAGTCCACTAAGTTTGCACCTCGCTATTTGGGTCCCTTCAAGGTCCTCAAACTGGTTAACCCTGTGGTCTACCGTCTGGCCCTTCCTCCATGCCTAGGTATCACCGACACCTTTCATGTGTCCCTCTTAAAGCCCCTATACATGTCCCGGTTTTCCGAGTCATCTGCTGGGACATCGGGTTCGTCTATGGACAATTACGAGGTGAACGCTATTTTGGGGTGCAAGGTGGTGCGTGGCAAAAAATTTTATTTGGTGGACTGGAAGGTTATGGCCCAGAGGACAGGTCCTGGGAGCCTGCTGAGCACATTCGAGCTCCGCAGCTCATTGCTGTCTTCCAGCGTAGCGAGGTCCAAGGAGGAGGGTAATGTTAGGTGTCGAGTTCCCACCTCTGCACAGGGGGAATCTCAAATCATCTCCGCTGCGGTCTCCCATTCTTCTGCTGCCACAGTGGAGCCTGCTCAGCAAAGACGTCGGTCCCAGCATCTGACTCAGGCTGATACTGGGCAACTGGTTACTACTGTTCTTCCAGGCTCTGCCTTTGTAGCCAGCGCTGATCAGCAGCGAGCAGATCTTTCTGGGACTAAGTCCTGCTTTTCCCATACTGGGCATTCCCACGGGACGATCTCCCATTGGAGGTCCTGAAGCGGTTCCTGTTGGACCACTAGGAAGGTCCTTGAGTGCTAAAACTATAAAAGGTTTGCATGGCCGCATGGCCATGCGCTAGTATCAAACCAATGTTAAAGAGCTCAGCGCCAGTGTGGTCATGCTTGTATGTGGTCAGGATTTGGTTGAAATAAGCCCCTAGAATACCGGGAGCTCCGGTGAGGAGTTTGTATGTTTGGATTCAGGGCCTTGGCTGAAATAAGCCCCTAGAATACCGGCACCTCCAGTGAGGAGTTGTTTGTCTGCTATGCTAACTGCATGACCACAGTTTTGCTCTGTTTGGTAGCTGTGTTCCTCTGTGAGGTTAACAGGGCACAGCATCTTGTTATTCTAGCGAATCTGTGAAGTAACAGAGTTCGCTAATACCGCCATATAGTACCGCCTATTACTAGCAGTAGGTTTCTCTCCTGCACGGTGAACCCTGGGTTGGGAACGCACCAACTGTCTCATATATATATATTCGGTGCGTTCCGCCAACCCTACCACAGGGTATATGATTTTCTTGATACCCGATATGGCTGTAGAACCTGATCTGCAAGGTCCAAACCCCTCATATATTTGTTGTAGTCAATGACAGACACAAGTTTTGGAGTAGTGGATCCTTGTTTTTCAGTGGCCCTTATGGCATCTGTGTGGATTGAGCTCAGGATAAAAATATCTTTTTTTATCCTTATACTTAAGGGCAAGCAGCTCACCATTGCGTAAAGCCCCTGAACTTTTCATTGACCAATGATTGTGGAAACCCCTGATGGTTTTTGCGAATGGTCCCACAAGCCCCTATGTTATGTTCAACCAGAATTTTAAATATGGGTATGCTGGTGTAGTAGTTGTCAACATAAAGATTGTAGCCTTTTTGTAAAAATGGAGTTATCAGCTTCCAACGATTTTTCCAGATGTCCCCAGATAAGTAAGGCATTCTGATGGGTTTAGTTGGCTATCTTTCTTCTCATAAATGTGAAAAGCTGATGTGTATCCGGTTGAACTCTCACACATTTTATAGAGCTATATTCTGAACCTTGCCCTCTTAAAAGAAATAAATTGCTTGAGGTGCATGTCAGAACCGGCTACCTGATGGGCACTCACAGCGCAGGAGACTAGCCTGGACGTCTGGTGCCAGGGACAGCCTGTGGCACCGAGGAGCTGTGAACGAGAGCGGTAGCAGCGGTGCTGCAGAGGCTAGCCATTCTCCAGAGCAGGCAGACAGGACCTGTGTTCATGTGACCGCGTGTCAGAGGGGGTGGGCGGAACTTAGCATCACTGTTTGAGCCTGCAGCGCGGGGCTGCAGTGGTGCAGTGGCTCTGGGAGAAAGTGTAAGAAGGAGAGGAAACCCCCAAGGTTGTTAAAAAGGGATGACAGGAAAAAACATAGTCACACAAGCCAAGGTCATACACAAAGAGGTAGGCGCAGTCAGAAGAACAGTAAGATTGTAGCAAGAGATCAGAAAACCAGAACGGGCAATAGACGGTACAGAAACAGCAGGCAGGAATCGCAACAGGGATGGGACCAGATCAGAAACCAAACAGACAAACAATAGTACATGCACAAAGCAGAGGCACACCAGGGTCAGACACACTCAGCGAAGGGTCAGAGTATAAACGACAAGGATTGATCCTCACAGTGAGGCTATAAAAAGCCTCCCAGGACCCAGAAATAGGCCATCTGAGTTAACCCTGCAACTACCTGACCCGAGAGCACAGTAAACCATGACAGTGCAGTCTTCCTTTGAATTTTACAAGGGACTCATCAGTGGAAATGTTTTCTGTTGGGGTGTAGTGCTTCAAGAACTTTTCTCTCAAGTCTTCGATGATGGGTCTGATTTTGAATAGTCTGTCATGTTCTGGGGAATTTCTCGGCAGGCATTGACTATTGTTGTTAAAATGCCAAAATCTCAGGAGCATTTCATAACGGGTCGTAGGAAGAACGGTGAACGTAAGTCCTAAACATTTTTTTATTTCCAGTACATTAGTTGGTGTCCATAAATTTGACCTAGCATAATAGGATCGTAGATTCTGGCTGATGAATTGGGACGCGTATGAATTTTTCAGTAGGCCAATATGCTCTAGCAAGCTATCTGTCACAAACAAATTAAAAAAATTAATTGGTCCAAAATTTTCCACCTCCACATTTATACCAGGAATGGCATTAAAATAAGGGATGAATAGAGTAGCCGAATCTGAAGCCTCCCATCTGGGAAATTCTACATCAAGAGGCAAAGCCCCTTGGAAATTGATGTGCACCAATTCACGAGCACTAGGGACAGCGCTAGTACTGGGCATTGTTCTCTGAGTTGGAGACATTTCTCCAGAAGCGCTATTTGCTCTTCTTGTTGTACTGGTCTTTGTGTGTGAGGATGGACCAGAATCACTGCTCATTTCTGAGCTATCACTGTCTACGCTACTAAAGCCCTCGAAATCCACATCTCCATCTGACACTGCACTTTCTTTGCTGTCAGAACATAAAAGTGCATAAGCCTCCTCTGCATTATAATATTGATGGGCCATTTTGTTCGTTTTTTATTTTTTCCGGAAATAGAAAACTGTGATGTGACTGAAGTGGCGTGACTAACTGAGTGACGTGACTGACTGATGTGACTCATGTGACCAAATTATTGGTGAAACAATTGAAAAAGGCTAATTCTTTAGCCTAACGCTAACTTTAGAATAGACACTAACCCTAACTTTGGCTTAACCCTATCTTTAGCCTAACCCTATCCTTAACTTTAGCCTAACCCTATCTTTAGCCTAATCCTAACCCTAACTTTAGCCTAACCCTAATCCTAACTTTAGCACTAACCCTAACCTGCCTTATCTGTTTTTTTTTACTTTATAACAAGATTGCTGACTGACACAGCTGTAGCCAGCAGCACTTGTCACATTGTTTCTCCTCTAATCTTTCTCTGACAGGAGATCAGAGGAGAAACAGCATTTTTATGAGGCAGATCGCCCGGGAAAGTTTGTTGCTACAACAAACTTTCCCAGTGATTTGTCTCATTGGCTGGTGTGACACTGACGTCATCAGGACCTGAGCCAATCAGGTCTCAATGAGGTCGGGGGCACAGACAGCGTTGTGCGTCGGAGTCCTCTCTTTATAAGGTACGTGGGGGTCCTGATCAACATAAAACCACCGACTGTAGACAAACGTCAGCGCTGCACAAAGCTCTGCTAGCGCCAACGTATATCTACCGTTAGCGGTAAAGAAGAGGTTAATGTACACTCTGCACCCCGTTTTGACTAAAAAAAACGGAAAGGTAGTACTTTTGACAAATTTATCAAAAAAGAAAAACTGAAATATAACATTGCCATAAGTATTCAGACCCTTTGCTCAGTATTGAGTAGAAGCATGCTTTTGAGCTAGTACAGCCATGAGTCTTCTTTGGAATGATGCAGTAAGTTGTTCACACCTGGATTTGGGGATCCTCTGCCATTCCTCCTTGCCGATCCTCTCCAATTCCATCAGGTTGGATGGTGAACGTTGGTGGACAGCCATTTTCAGGTTTCTCCAGAGATGCTCAATTGGGTTTAGGTCAGGGCTCTGGCTGGGCCAATCAAGAATGGTCACAGAGTTGTTCTGAAGCCACTCCTTTGTTATTTTAGCTGTATGCTTAGGGTTGTTGTCTTGTTGGAAGGTGAAGCTTCGGCCAAGTCTGAGGTCCTAAGAGATTCTGGGAGAGTTTTTCATCCAGGATATCTCTGTACTTGGCCGCATTCAAGTTTCCTTCAATGACAACCAGTCGTCCTGTCCCTGCAGCTTAAAAACACCCCCATAGCATGATGCTGCTGCCACCACCATGTTTCTCTGTTGGGATTGTATTGGGCAGGTGATGAGCAGTGCCTGGTTTTCTCCACACATACCACTTATAATTATCACCAAAAAGGTCTATCTTTGTCTTGTCAATCTTATTTCTCAGCCTGGAAGTCCTTCATGTGTTTTTTAGCAAACTCTATGTAAGCTTTCATATGTCTTGCACTGAAGAGAGGCTTCCGTCGGGCCACTCTGCCATAAAGGCCTGACTGGTGGAGGGCTGCAGTGATAGTTGACTTTGTGAAACTTTCTTCCATCTCCCTAATGCATGTCTGGAGCTCAGCCAGAGTGATCTTGGGGTTTCGTCTTTACCTCTCTTACCTAGGCTCTTCTCCCATGATTGCTCAGTTTGTCTGGATGGCCAGGTCTAGGAAGACTACTGGTGGTACCAGACTTCTCCCATTTAAGGATTATGGAGGCCACTGTGCTCTTAGGAACATTGAGTATAGCAGAAATTCTGTTGTAACCTTGGCCAGATCTGTGCCTTGCCAAAATTCTGACTCGCAGCTCCTTGGCCAGTTCCTTTGACCTCATGATTCTCATTTGGTCTGACATGCACTGTGAGCTGGGAGGTCTTATATAGACAGGAGTAGTAGTAAGAGTACCCCCCTCTCGTCAAAACGCCCACTTCCGGTTTTTGACAGGTACCCGCCCCTTTTTGCCACCTTCTAACACTAACCCGCCCTACTTCCGGTCTTAACCCCTCCCCTCTCCTCCCCATTTGCCGCCCACTCTCCGCCCCTCTGTGTATCACTATCTGTGACGTCAGTTCCGTGCCCGCCCCGGAAGCCACCCTGAGTGTGTCAAAACCTGTTACATCAGTTCCGTCCCTGCCCCGGAAGCCGTCCTGTCCAGCCTCTGTTACGTCCCCCATGACCGCCCATTCGCCGCCCATCTTGTGGGCTTATGTGGCATTCCTTGATAGGCGGAGAGGTAGAGCCCTGTTGTGAATTAGACTTTTTGGCTCCCTCTTGTGGTCACTAGTGATATGACTCTGGGATTGTCTTTCTCAGTTTGGCACTCACCTGGGCCGTTAGTCCAGGGGTGTTGCTATATTAACTTCCTGGATCCTTAGTCCAGTGCCTGGCATCGTTGTAATCAGATCCTTCTGTTTGCTCCTGTCTGCTGGTCCTGGTTCCTGCATAATTAAGCTAAGTTCTGCTTCTTTGTTTTTTGGGTTATTTGCTTTGCTCCTATTTTTGTCCAGCTTGTACTAAATGTGATTTCTGACCTTGCTGGAAGCTCTAGGGGGCTGGTGTTCTCCCCCCGGCCGTTAGACGGTTCGGGGGTTCTTGAATATCCAGCGTAGATATTTTAATAGGGTTTTTGCTGACCATATAAGTCATCTTACTATATTCTGCTATTAGCTAGTGGGCCTCTCTTTGCTAAATACCTAGCTCATTCTTATGTTTGTCTTTTCCTCTTACCTCACCGTTATTATTTGTTGGGGGCTTGTATCCAACTTTTGGGGTCTTTTCTCTGGAGGCAAGAAAGGTCTTTCTTTTCCCTTCTAGGGTTAGTTAGTTCTCCGGCTGGCGCGAGACGTCTAGAACCAACGTAGGCACGTTCCCCGGCTACTTCTATCTGTGGTGCTAGGATTAGATATATGGTCAGCCCAGTTACCACTGCCCTATGAGCTGTTTTTTTGTGTTTGCAGACTTGGTAGTTATTTCTGAGACCCTCTGCCATTGGGGTCATAACAGAGCCCTCTCCACTTCCTGTCTAAACATCTCCAGTGTGTTAGAATGGGCTTATGTGGTAGTTCTTGATAGGCGGAGAGGTAGAGCCCTCCTCACTTCCTGTCTAAACGTCTCCAGTGTGTAAGATTGGGCTTATGTGGTAGTTCTTGATAGGTGAAGAGCCCAGGGCCTCCCCACTTCCTGTCTAAACCTCTCCAGTGTACAAAAAACATGTCTTGACATGTTTTATGTGAGAAGACAGTCCATGGATTAATGACCGCTGTCTGTAGCTTTCATAGCCCTCCAGGGTGTGTAGGAAAACTTGTCAAGACGTGTTTTGTGTGAGAAGGAAGTCTCAGGATTCCAAGGTTCATAATAATGACGTAATAAAACAACGCTTAAAAAATAAAATACATTTATTGTAGCTACACGTAGAGGTATACACATATCATGAAATGAAAAAAGATGTAAATAGATCTAAAAAAAAAAAATACAGCGATATACAAACACGCCTATAGGTTACAATACAGTCATTTCAAAGCTAATATTTAGAGAAATGACAAAAGTTCCAGGGTCGCTCAACTAGTTCTAAATAGCAAGTGCAGCTAATCAGGTTTTCAGCAAACTGTTTATTAGTACTCACAGCCTTATACCTTTGGGTCAGATTTTATTGAAGAGCCCAGGGCCTCCCCATTTCCTGTCTAAACCTCTCCAGTGTACAAAAAACATGTCTTGACATGTTTTATGTGAGAAGACAGTCCATGGGTTAATGACCGCTGTCTGTAGCTTTCATAAAAACATGTCAAGACATGTTTTTTGTACACTGGAGAGGTTTAGACAGGAAGTGGGGAGGCCCTGGGCTCTTCACCTATCAAGAACTACCACATAAGCCCAATCTTACACACTGGAGACGTTTAGACAGGAAGTGAGGAGGGCTCTACCTCTCCGCCTATCAAGAACTACCACATAAGCCCATTCTAACACACTGGAGATGTTTAGACAGGAAGTGGAGAGGGCTCTACCTCTCCGCCTATCAAGGAATGCCACATAAGCCCACAAGATGGGCGGCGAATGGGCGGTCATGGGGGACGTAACAGAGGCTGGACAGAACGGCTTCCGGGGCGGGGACGGAACTGACATAACAGGTTTTGACACACTCAGGGTGGCTTCCAGGGCGGGCACGGAACTGACGTCACAGATAGTGATACACAGAGGGGCGGAGAGTGGGCGGCAAATGGGGAGGGGAGGGGTTAAGACCGGAAGTAGGGCGGGGTTAGTGTTAGAAGGTGGCAAAAAGGGGCGGGCACCTGTCAAAAACCGGAAGTGGGCGTTTTGACGAGAGGGGGGTACTCTTACTACTACTGACAGGTGTGTGCCTTTCCAAATCAAGTCCAATCAGTTTAATTAAACACAGCTGGACTCCAATGAAAGAGTAGAACCATCTCAAGGAGGATCGCAAGGAAGTGGACAGCATGTGACTTAAATATGAGTGTCTGTGCAAAGGGTCTAAATACTTATGACCATGTGATATTTCAGTTTTTCTTTTTTATTAAATTTGCAAAAATTTCAACATTTCTGTTTTTTTCAGTCAAGATGGTGTGCAGAGTGTACATTAATGAGAAAAAATGAACTTTTTTGAATTTACCAAATGGCTGCAATGAAACAAAGAGTGAAAAATTTAAAGGGGTCTGAATACGTTCCGTACCCACTGTAGATAAACTCTTGACTACCATAAGCTTGGCACTGCCCTTACCGAAGTTGCGAGCCATGTGAGTGGATTGACTGTTTCTTGAAGAGTTCTCACAGCTGGCAACTAGTGAGGCTCATCACACAGCCTGAATTCTGAACTGTCCTTACTGTTTTAGTTGCTTTTTCCTCCTTGTTGTAATATGTATTTCATGTCTTTCAGTTATTACACCAATGGTATTGTGTTTATTGCAAATTCCTTTGTTTTCAATTAACAGGAAAAATTATACAAATCTTAAAATAGCATATGAAAATATTGTCACTGAAAAAGAAGAAATGTCCAGGAAGACTGAAGAAGACCTAACAAATATGCAGAAGGATTGCAAGGTTAGTTGAACATGGAAATCCATAATATAATAGTGATTCCTACTAAAACTGTGCTGTCAGTGAAAAAGGGACATATAGGTACAATATAATTGTCACAATCCATGTTTGGATCTGTGGCAGATCTGGCCTCTCAGATTAAAACTTTTTTCCTTTCAGGCTGTCGGGGGTTAATGCAGTTTTTCCCCGGTGGCCGCTGGTGGCCGCTGGTGTAATCGCATTGCTGCAAGTTCTGCTGATGTGGGTGGTGACTACTCCCACCTTCCTTTAAAAAGTCACCTGATGCATCAGCTGACTGTTGGTTATACAGGTCCTTCTGGAGACCAACCTAGCTGGAGAAGGAGTTTGCTGATTGCTGTGGTTCTTCAGCTAAATACTGGTGCCTTACTCTGCTGTGCGGTGCATTGCAGCAGAGAAAGCTAAGTGTGGTGTTATTGTTTATTTGTCACTTTGTTGTCTGTAACTTCCCCTGTGTTGTATTAGTGCAGTGGTGAGACAAGTGCTCTCACCTGCCAGTTCCCTACCTAGGTATAGGAGCAGGGCAAGTGAGGGACAAGGTATCCTGCTTGGTGACTGTTGAAAGAACCCATATAGGCATGCTAGTAAGAACAGGGCACATCCTCAGGTGAGTGCAGGAGGTGCTCATTCCCCATTCCCTACTGACAGGGCCCACCATTGTTAAAGTGTACCCTTGTGTGTTTTGCTGTTTTGTGACGGTCCCCTAATCGGGTCGTGTCATGCCAGGACAGTCACTTCGTGACATTATAACCAACCAACCCATTTTTTTCTGGTGAGCCATGGCTCAAATGCAGGCCTTTGCCCAACTGCTTCAGACCCTCACCGAGGAGTTTAAGTTGCTGCGTGGTGAGATGGTGCTGCAGCAGTTGATGGGGTTTTGGGCTTCAGCCCAGGTGTAGGTTCAACCAGAACCCAAGATATCTCTTCCTGACAGATTCTCTGGAGGGAGAGATAAATTTTTGGTTTTTCAGGAGGCCTGCAAGTTGTACTAAAGGCTCCGCCCTCGTTCATCGGGGAGTGAGGAACAGAGCTTGGGGATTATAATTTCCCTTCTTAAGGGTGATCCCCAATCCTGAGCTTCCTCCCTGCTGGCCAGTTCCCCGTCTTTACGGTCGGTGGACAAGTTTTTTGCGGCATTGGCGCTTGTGTATGGGGATCCTGATGACATCACCCTGGCGGAATCCCAACTGCGTAAAAATCAAGCAGGGGGGTCCACCGGCTGAGGAGTACTGCTCGGAGTTCAGGAGGTGGGCCACTGACACACAGTGGAATGACCCTGCCCTTAGGAGCCATTTTAGGCAGGGTCTGTCTCCAAGGTTGCAGAATACTCTTGTGCTGTACGCCACCCCCAGGTCATTGGAGGCTGCCATGTACCTTGCCATCCGGGTAGATAGACGCTTGTGGGAGAGACATACACCAAATGTGCCCCCGGTCAGGTGGACGAACCCATGCAGGTGGGAGGAGTAGTTTCCAAAACGGGGTTGCCTGCGGTTTACCGTGGTGTGGGGCATGTTTTTAATTTTGGCAGACTGGTCATTTCATCAATGTCTGCCCAGCTCACGCAAAAAAATACCTGTAACACCTAAGAAGCTGCGTACCCCTGGTTGTGTGGAGGGCGGTGAACAGGGAGTGTATATTTCCTCCATTTCTTCTCTTCAGTGTACCTTGTCAGCTGAAGTGGTGGTTGCCGGGGAAGCTGAGTGTGTACCTGTGCTTGTGGACAGTGGAGCAGGTGTCAATCTGGTGGATGCTCATTTCGTCCAGATCCATGGCCTGAGGTGTAGGACACTAAGTAAACCCCTAAGCGTCCAGGCCATTGACTCCGTACCACTCAGCCAGGGGTGTGTGACCCAAGTCGTGGATGATATACACCTGCATATATTGACTCATCATGAGGAAGCCCTGTAGTGCTACGTCTTGGGGGGAATGCCAAGACCCATTGTTTTATGACTTCCTTGGTTGAAAAAACACAACCCGGTCATAGATTGGCGGTCAAGGGAAGTGGTCAGCTGGGATCAGTCGTGTGAGGGCGTCTGCCCAGGGACAACTGTCTCTGCCATCCTTCTACAACCTACCTCTTTTTCTCCAGTGGGGGCAGCAGAGATGCTGCCAGGTAGTGGGGCAGGACTCAACCCTCTCTACAAGCTAACCCCGAGTGTCGGAGTCCCCTTAGGAGGAGGGGTCAGGGGAGGGTGGTGGTTCCCCCTGGGCATTGTGGGGGTGTGAGTGTGGTGACACAGGGGGATGCCTCTGTTGTCAATTTCTCAAAGAATTCACCGTCTTGTGGCAAACATATGCATGGAAATACACGTTCAGGTTCGGACCTGTGTGTGAATGAGTACGTATGGGTGTCCACCAAAAACATCAGGAGGAAGTGTGCAACTGGGACCTGGAGTTCCAGGGTGATTGGGCTATATCAAGTGTCGGCCATTCTCAGCCCAGGGACTTTTCAGTTGGAGTTACCCCCAGTTATGCATGTACACAACTCATTTCCCAGGCCGGCGCTCTGGAGATTTGTGGCGCCTCCAGAGCCTACGTTGTTGGCTTTTCCATCAGGCCGCGTTTGCCATAAACCTGAGGGTCATGTGACTGCTGAGGTGAACTCTGGTGGATCGACGCGTCCTCACCATAGGTTGTTATCTGGTGAAGTCCAGTATTGAGTGTCCAGAGGCCACTTATTGAAAGGGGGGTACTGTCACATTCCATGTTTGGATCTGTGGCAGATCTGGCCTCTCAGATTAAAACCTTTTTCCTTTCAGGTTGTCGAGGGTTAATGCAGCTTTTCCCCGGTGGCTGCTGGTGTAATTGCATTGCTGCTAGTTCTGCTGATGTGAATGGTGACCACTCCGACCTTCCTTTAAAAGGTCTCCTGATGTGTCAGCTGACTGTTGGTTATACAGGTCCTTCTGGAGACCAATCTAGCTGGAGAAGCAGCTTGCTGGGTGCTGTGGTTCTTCAGCTGAATACTGATATCTGGTGCCTTACTCTGCTGTGCGGTGCATTGCAGCAGAGAAAGCTAAGTGTGGTGTTATTGTTTCTTTGTCCCTTTTATTGTCTATAACTTCCCCTTGTGAGTTTCGCCGTTTTGTGACCGTCCCTTCGTCAGGTCGTGTCACGCCAGGACAGTCACTTCGTGACAATAATATTAAAGACATTGTCCAGTGAAAACAAGTTATCCACCATTCACAAGATAGGAGATGGCTTGTTGAGATGGCTTGTTGATCGGTGACTCTCTGACTGCAGGGACCTGCACTGATTTGCAGAACAAGGATTCTTTATCCTTGTTACAATTGAATAGCAGTGTGCTTTCTTGACTGTTGCTCCATTTACTTTCTGTTGGGTTGACATTTGGCTTTTTCCAACAGCTATTTAGAGAATGAATGAAGCGACAGTTGAACGTCCGACCTGGCTCTTCATGTTGTAACATGTATAAAAGTTCCCTGTCGGGGATAAAAATTCCTTGATCTGCTGATTGGCTTAAGTTCCACTGGTGGGAGACCCACCAATCAGCATGTTATTATCTATCCTACAGATAAGGTGATAACTTGTTTTCTTTGGACATATATATAGTCAGAGCCATGACTTCTATTCTGTTTGCACTGGTGTCTGCTCAAAGAATCATAGAATGGTAGAGTGGGAGGGGACCTCCTGTGTCATCTGGTCCAACCCTACACTCAAAGCAGGATTCAATAAATCATCCCAGACAGATATCTGTCCAGCCTCTGTTTGAAAACTTCCATGGAAGGAGAACTCACCACCTCTCGTGGCAGCCTGTTCCACTCATTGATCACCCTCACTGTCAAACAGTTTTTTCTAATATCTAATCTGTGTCTCCTCCCATTCAGTTTCATCCCATTGCTTCTAGTCTTTCCTTGTGCAAACAAGAATAAAGATGATCCTTCTACAATGTGACAGCCCTTGAGATATTTTTAGACAGCTATTAAGTCTCCTCTCAGTCTTCTTTTTTGCAAACTAAACATTCCCAAATCCTATAACCGTTCCTCATAGGACATAGTTTGCAGACCGGTCACCATTCTGGTCGCTCTTCTCTGAACTTGCTCTAGTTTGTTGATGTATTTTTTAAAATGTGGTGCCCAAAACTGGACACAGTATTCCAGATGAGGTCTGACCAAAGAGGAGTAGAGGGCAATAATGACTTCACGTGATCTAGACTGTATGCTTCTGTTAATACATCCCAGAATTGCATTTGCCTTTTTTTTTGCTGCATCACACTGTTGACTCATGTTCAGTTTATGATCTATTAGTATACCCAAGTCTTTTTCACATGTGCTGTTGCTTAGCCCTATTCCTCCTATTCTGTATATGATTTTTTTCATTTTTATTGCCCAGATGTACACTCCCTGACAGAAGTTATGTCGCTTATCCATGTTATGTAAATAAAAGCTTATAACCTGACGTTAAATTCACCCATTGGTTGTATAAATTATTCTTTTAAAAGCTGAAACCCTCCGAAATGTGGTTTAGGTTAAGAAAATAAATTGCCATCAATGCAGAAATATTGATCAGTTAATGGACACAGAATGGTCAGATTTTTGCAAGACAAAAGTTTTGTCGCCTGGTCATATAATGCACCCAATCCTAGTTTACATCCTCACCTGTGCTCAGTAAATGATTGGTTAATTAGTGTGTGTGTATAAAAGAAACTCAGCACCCCAGACCTTCACTTGAACTGCAAGTTGAGCTCTGACAACATGCCAAAAATCCACCCTGCGACCAAAGCCTGGATTATCAAAGTGGCTGAAGACCAGATTCACTGCAGAGGTGGCTGGCACCTTTAATGTTTCTCAGCGTCAAGTACAAAGAATTAAAAAAAAGATTTGAAGAGACTGGAAATTTGTTTGACAAGCCTAGGTCTGGCAGACCCCGCAAGACAGCTGCTCAGGAGCAACGTTAGAAAAATCCAAAGCAAGCCCCACTTCCACTGCAGCAGAGCTCCAACAGGCCTGGTTACCTCACGTCCCTGTGTCAACTAGAACAGTTTGTAGGACTCTGCCTTGAAATGACCTCCATGGTCGAATCAGTGCCCAGAAGCTAGCACTAAACAAAAGGAAAATAAATAACCGTGTGGCATTTGCAAAGTCCCACAGCCTGCTAAACAGATGGACGCTAGAAAAGTGAAAGAAGGTGGATTTATCTGATGAATCTTCAGAAGAATTACACCACAGCCGCCGCAAATACTGCAGGAGACCGACTGGAGCCCGTATGGACCCAAAATACACCCAGAAAACAGTTACATTTGGTGGTGGAAAGATCATGGTCTGTGGTCACATTCAGTATGTGGGTGTGCAAAACATTTGCAAGGTGGAAGGCAATATCATTAGCATAAAATATCATGAAGTATTAGCTACCTCTTATATTCCAAATCATAAAAGGGGTCAAATTCTGCAGCAGGATGGTGCTCTATCTCATACATCCATCTCTACAACAATGTTCCTCCAGGCAAAAAAAGATCAAGGTGCTCAAGGATTGGCCAGCCCAGTCACCAGACATGAACATCATTGAGCATGTGTGGGGTAGGAAGAAAGGGGAAGCTTGGAAGACAAAACCGAAGAATCTAGATGAACTCTGGGAGGCATGTAAGACTGCATTCTTTGATATTCCTGATGACTTAATTCATAAATTGTATGAATCATTGTTGAACTGCATGGATGCAGTCCTTCAAGCTCATGGAAGTCACACAAAATATTAAATATGACTCTAATAGCACCACAACTTCATTCACCAATGTTATGCAACATATACCGTATTTTCTGGTGTATAAGACAATTGGGCGTATAAGACGACCCCCAACTTTTCCATATAAAATATGGAGTTTGGGATATACTCGCCGTATAATCTTATACGCCCAGTCATCTTATACGGCGTGTGCGGTGCGAATTGTTCCCTGGGTCTGGAGGAGAGGAGATTCTCCTTCAGGCCCTGGGATCCATATTCATGTAAAAAAAGAATAAAAATAAAAAATATGGAATATACTTACCCTCTGACGGCCCGTGGCTCTCAGCGGTGCAAGCGGCGGCCTCCGTTCCTAAGTATGCATTGAGCGAAGGAACTTCGATGATGTCTCGCGACTGGTCACGCGACCACGACGATTGTCCATTTGTTCATATCAGCGCTTGTTCCTCATCGTTTCTGAGATGGAGTAGAAGTCATCTTTCTTTCATGGAGTAGAATCATGGCTACCAGCTGTGTTCATTCCTTGTGTGACTTGTCTGACGTCCATGGAGAATGATGGTGAAGGCAGGAGGTGACAGCCCCCACGTGACAGCCCCTCCCTCTTCCTAAGAGCTGTGATTATAAATGTGTCCCACACACCACGTGTTCTCTCTATATGGTGTTAACTTATACTCTGAGATACATATACATAAATAGCTTTTTTGTAATGTCAGCAAGAAGCAATGTGCTCAGTACAGAATTGAGAATAAGAATAATTCAATTAATAATTAATATTTAACACCCCCCAAAGACCGCAGTAAGGCTCGACGCACATTTATCATGCACTTAGTTTACATCGGGGTTTCCATGTAAATCTGAAATACATGATTCAGATGGAACCCCATGTGGAAGATTCCCTATAATTAGGCAGATGGAGGAGCTGTGATTCCACGGTGTCCTTCATTTTAGAATTGCATAAAAGTGCCATTTGCCACAGTTTTGTGCACTTCTGCAAAGACACAGCTGAACAGAGGCTGGATGGATTCCAGAATAACACTGCTGCTTAATTATAGTGAATGGATCCCTCGGGTTTTTCATCTGAATCACGTCACTCAGATTTAGATGGAAACCCTAATGTAAGTGCTCAGCGTAGAGTGCAGGATGAATGTGATCCCAAATGTTATGTAAAATGTTAAAAGCTTCAACTCAATCCACAAAAAAAGCAAGTCCTCACACAGGTCTGTCATCTGTTAACGTAAACATAAGGGGCTTCTACGTTACTGGTAGCACACAGGCTCTGTAACAGCTAAATGGCTCCTCGACCTTAAAAGAAATTCTGCGCTCCCAAATCCAAATGCCGCCGTACCTTCAGAGTCCCCCAGTGTACTTTAACCACATATAGCATCCACATCTTTGACATTTCTGAAGCAATGAGAGCCCACCTAAATTATGGGTGCATGTCTCCAAAAGCATGAGCTGGGCATAACGTACAGGTCACTGTAAGGTACTGGTCACTACGACGGCAGTTTGCAATTCAATTTTCACTCGACAACATTCGTTGCTGCTTGTTTCTGGAAAACACACATGGAGTCAACACCCATGGAGCTCCTAAGTGCTCTTCTAGCACTTAGGAGCTTTGTATATGGAGTCTGCAAACTATTCTAGCAAAATCTGCGCTCCAGGAGGCAAATAGCGCTCAGTCCCTCCCGAGTCTCCCAGTGTGGCTAAGCACTGTACTGTAAGTACTGTACATCCACATATGTATGTATGTGGCATGTTCAGTAGAAATTGTGAGACAAATGATGGTGCCATTTATATCCACATCTTGTATGAAAATGTAAAATCTGAGGCTAAAACTAAATTTTGGTGGTAAAAATGTAATTATTTTTTCCTTCCTTTCTGAGCTTTGCACTGTGCCTGAAAAATATTTTCTAATTACATGTAGGGTATTGGTGCACTCAGTATAAAAAAAAAAATCCTATTAGCCCTTAGAAAAATTAAAAACTTGGGGTGAAATCAATATTTTAGTGGTAAAATGTAATTTATTCTTTTTTCACTGCTCAATGTTATACAATTCTGTGAGGCTCATGTGGTGTCAATGTGATCACTGCACCCCTAGATTAATTCATCGGGGAGTGTAATTTGTAAAATGAGATCACATATATTTCTGTTGTTCTGGCACCTCCGGGGCTCTGCCAATGTGACATGGCACCAGGGTCGGACTGGGGTGTCTGGGGCCCGTCATGGGAATGGACTCTAGGGGCCCACCCTACAGCTGTATGCAAATATCTGTAAGTCGTTATCCCCATTATAGTGGAGCATCTGCTGTAAAACACAGGCGGCTCCTGCACTTCTAATATGTGCCCCCATAACTGGGATGTATAATTACAGTATTTTACATTAATGGGGTTCTTTGGTTAAAACAAGTTATCACTGATCCATGGGCTCCACAGGATAGGTGATCACTTAGGTCCGACCATTAGAAACTGCACCGAACGGAAGAATGGGGAAGTTTTATCATTGATAGGACACTTATCCCCATTTTAAAATGGAGCGGCAGGTGGGATTTCTGATCACAGCTCCATTCATTCTCTATGGGGCTTCCAGAAAAAAACAAGTGCAGCCACTGAGGGAATGAATGGATCAGTGGTCAAGTCAGACATGCCACTCCAGTATAATGGGGATAAAAAGTTCCACATTCTGCCGATTGGATGCAAGTAGTCAGACCTCCACCAATCAATATATTATCGCTTAACCTGGAGAGGTAATTGTTGTGATCCGCTTTTTGGCTCCTCTGGTGGTGGCTGGTGGTACTGGAGACTTGTGTGTGCTTTTCTGCCTCAGCTCACCTGCTTCCATCAGTTTTGGGAGTTCCCTATTTAGCCTTGCTCTCCAGTCACTTCCTTGCCGGTCATCATTGTAACCTGAGTCATTCAGTTGCATGTTCCTGCTACTAGTCTGCTGATCAGCTAAGTGGACTCTTGTCCTTATTGTTTTGTTTTTCTTGTCCAGTTTACAGTTTTGTCATTTCCTGTTACTGGAAGCTCTTGTGGACTGAAATTGCCACTCCTGTGTCATGAGTTGACACAGGAGTCTTAAAGTAATTTCAGGATGGGTTTTTGAAAGGGTTTTTCAGCTGACCGTGAAGTCCTCTTTTGTATCCTTCCTCTATCTAGTAAGTGGACCTCGCTTTGCTAAATCTACCTTCATACTGTGTATGTCTTTTCCTCTGAACTCACCGTTAATATACGTGGGGGCTACTATCATCTTTGGGGAATTTCTCTAGAGGTAAGCCAGGTCTGTTTCTTCCTCTTCCAGGCGTAGTTAGTTCTCCGGCTGGCGCATGGCATCTAGGCAGCCGTAGGAATGCTTCCTGGCTACTGTTAGTTGTGTGGTAGATTTAGGTCACGGTCAGCTTGAGTTTCCATCACCCGAGAGCTAGTCTGTTATTTTTGTGTTTCTGATGTTCCCATGCCATTGGGGAATCATGACAGGTAATTACTTTTTTCACAGGAAACCCCCTGTAAATGCAACTCCACCGCTGTGTACAAAGTATTTAATCTCTAATGGAAATAAAGAATATTCTCCTAATTAATGTCAGAGAGAACAAATGACCGCCATACACAACACAATCCCCTATACTAAGACCAATACTACCACATACAGGGAAGAAATACCACTACACCATGACTAGACCACATAGTGACCGAATAATACCACGTATTAATTAAAAATACTGCCACACCATGACCAGACCACATAGTGACCAAATAATACCACATACAATGGACAAATACTGCCACACCATGACCAGACAACATAGTCACTGATTAATACCACATACAAGGAACAAATACAGCCACAACATGACCAATTCACTCATTAGCACCACATAGTGCCCGAATTATACCACATACAACGAACAAATATGCCACACCATAACCAGACCACGTATTACCACCACACAGTGACCAAATAATACCACATACAAGGAACAAATAGAGCCACACCATGACTAGATCACTCATTAGCACCACATAGTGACTGAATAATATCACATACAAGGAACAAATACGCCACACCATGATCAGACCATATAGTGACCGAATAATATAACATATTGCCAGCATATAGTGACGAAATAATACCACATATAAGGGGAAATACTGCCGTGCTGTGACCAGACCACAAATTACCACCACATAGTGACCGAATACTACAATACTGATCTTGAATACAAACCACAATACTAACTCTGTTATTATCACCAGTGACATTATACACAGGGGCTCAGTATATAGTGTCAGTGTACAGGTAATACAGTGATCACCAGTGACATTATACACAGGAGCTCTATATATAGTGTCAGTGTACAGGCAATATAGTGATCACCAGTGACATTATACGCATGAGCTCTGTATATAGTGTACAGATAATACAGTGATCACCGGTGACATTATACACAGGAGCTCTGCATATTGTGTATAGTGTACAGGTAATACAGTGATAGCCAGTGACATTATACATAGGAGCTCTGTACATAATGTCAGTGTCCAGGTAATACAGTGATCACCAGTGACATTACACACAGGAGCTCTGTATATATTGTATAGTGTACAGGTACTACAGTGATCACCAGTGACATTATACACAGCAGCTCTGTATATAGTGTCAGTGTACAGGTAATGCAGTTATCACCAGTGACATTATACACAGAAGCTCTGTATATAGTGTCAGTGTACAGGTAATACAGTGATCACCAGTAACATTATACACAGGAGCTTTGTATATAGTTGTAATAATTATAGGGGATAACTCAGGAGACTCTTTGCGTGGAACAAGACAACTACAGGACACAGTTTTATAAGTGGTAAAGTCTATATTATCACACGGTGATTCAAACAGGTGCAGAGAGAAACTCAAGTCCACAACACTTGGTGCAAATATCAAATGCAGCTCAGCAGTCTATAGGAAACTTCAGAGGAAAATGCAATCACGCAGAAAGTATATGAAGCACAATTATTCTTGAGGATACTTGACACGAATAAGTCCTTGCTTAGTCCAAAACACAGATAGATATGCTATAAGGCAGTTCAAATAATATCTTAGCTCAACCAGGGAGGTCTGGGTAATAGTCTCAGGTTCTTGAAGAGCAGCAATAGCTTACATGTCCAGCAAATGCAGATGGAAGCAAACAGGAGCAGCAGATGAAGGAGGATTACTGGAACTGGTGTATGCAGCAGGAACTCAGAGCAGAGTAGCAGGATAACCCCACAGGTTCACAGGAGCAGGTGTATAGCCAGGGAGTCACCAGAGGTCAGTAGCTGGAATCAAGGCAGAATACTCTAGCACAGACTGAAGGCTGGGGTGGAGTTTTATAGCAGGAAGACACAGTGCACATGAGACCAAAGACGCCATCTTGGAAAAGAGCAGTAATGCACAAAAAGGTAATAAAAAATGTTCAGAGTCCTGACAATAGTGTACAGGTAATACAGTGATCACCGGTGACATTATAGACAGGAACTCTGTACACAGTATATAGTGTATAGTGGGCGTTTACATGTAATGCACTGACTCACAAGTGACATCTGTAGTTGAAGTCCTTTATCTTTGCTTTTCTTCTTCAACCAGCACAGGCAGCCATCACTTCTTCCAGCCAGGACACGTCTCTGCAAAAAAATAACACAGTCATCAATAGCTTATCGCTTCCAGAGCACATTCCCCACTTTTTCCCTGACTTTTTCACTACGTCAGATGGAGAAAAAAAGCGACGTAGTGCCGCCCTGCACAGTAACAGGATCCCCATTTTGCTCCCTCCATGGAAAACTGTTTTCTAAAAAGTAAATTATATTACAGTAGTAATGTACCTAATTGGACCCTAAAGAAATTATGTTCCCCACTTGTCACCATAAACTAATATAGCATGTTTCTTATTCTGGCCCTCAAACAGTAATTTAGTCCCTCATCCTGGCCCTCTTTATTTAATAATCTTGCCCAGCCTGGCCCCCTTTATTTTATAATATGCCCAAGCTTGGTCCTCTATGTCCCTTGTCCAGCTTTGCCCCTAGATATCCATCCTGCCCCCCACCTATACATACTGGCCCTCATATGTCCCTTATCCTGCCCCCATATATCTTACCTGGACCCCCAAATATTCTTCCTGGTTCCTTGTCCTGGCTCCCCCATATATATCCATCCTCCCCCCCCCCCCCATATATATCCATCCTTGCCCCCCATATTCAGGGTGGTCCAAAAGTAGGTGGACAGTATGTGTAACAGGGTTATGAAGGGGGTATTTCAAGTTTTGGTGTTTTTGGACCATTTTTTTGATGGAACAGTCACAGGAGATAAATATCTCGAAATTCTAATGAATCAAGTTGTTCCCCAGTTACAGCAACAAGCTAATTCAAATGACCTTTATTTCCAACAAGATGGGGCCCCTCCACATTATTCAAGAGTAGCCCGCGAGTATCTTGATGAAACATTTCCTAATTAATGGATTGGTCGAAGAGGCCCACTTGATTGGCTGGCACGTTCACCAGACTTGACCCCAATGGATTTTTTCTCTTGGGGAGTACTCAAGGACAAAGTTTGTAGTCGAAAACCAGAAAGTGTCAGTGATTTGAAAAATTACATAAGAGATGCATTTTAAGAAATTAATACCCAAAGAGAATTGTGCAAAAATGGTTGTCGAAGCATAAGAGGCAGACTTCAAAGCTGTGCAAATTGTGATGGAAAACAGTTTGAGCACCTACGTTGATAAAATTTAAGGGCTTTTGTATTATTGTTCAGAATAAAATGTAATTGTCAATGTTATGCTTGTGTTAGTAAATATAATTTTATATATAAATCAAAATAAATGTTATTATTTTCTGTCCACCTACTTTTGGACCACCCTGTATATCCGTCCAGGCCCCATCCCCATATATATCCATCCTGCCCCCCATATATGTATCCTGGATCCCCCACATATGCATCCTGGCCCGCTATAAATATGCATCCTAGCCCTCCATATTTGTGTCCTGGTTCCTAGTCCTGTCCCCCCCATAAATCTATCCTGGCCCCCCCATATACATGCATCCTGTCTCCCTATATATCCATCCTAGTCCCTTATCCTGCCCCACCATATATCCATCCTGGACCCCCATATATACAGTACAGACCAAAAGTTTGGACACACCTTCTCATTTAAATATTTTTCTGTATTTTCATGACTATGAAAATTGTACATTCACAATAAAGGCATCAAAACTATGAATTAACACATGTGGAATTATATACTTAACAAAAAAGTGTGAAACAACTGAAATAATGTTTTATATTCTAGGTTCTTCAAAGTAGTCACCTTTTGCTTTGATTCTTGGCATTCTCTTGATGAGCTTCGAGAGGTTGTTACTGGGAATGGTTTTCACTTCACAGGTGTGCCCTGTCAGGTTTAAGAAGTGGGATTTCTTGCCTTATAAATGGTGTTGGGACCATCAGCTGTGTTGTGCAGTAGTCTGGTGGATACACAGCTGATAGTCATACTGAATAAACTGTTAGAATTTGTATTATGGCAAGAAAAAACAGCTAAGAAAAGAAAAACGAGTGGCCATCCTTACTTTAAGAAATGAAGGTCAGTCAGTCTGAAAAATTGGGAAAACTTTGAAAGTGTCCTCAAGTGCAGTGGCAAAAACCATCAAGCGCTACAAAGAAACTGGCTCACATGAGGACTGCCCCAGGAAAGGAAGACCAAGAGTCACCTCTGCTTCTGAGGATACGTTTATCCGAGTCACCAGCCTCAGAAATCGCAGGTTAACAGCAGCTCAGATTAGAGACCAGGTCAATGCCACACAGAGTTCTAGCAGCATACACATCTCTACAATAACTGTTAAGAGGAGATTTTGTGCAACAGGCCTTCATGGTAAAATAACTGCTAGGAAACCACTGCTAAGGACAGGAAACAAGCAGAAGAAACTTGTTTGGGCTAAAGAACACAAGGAATGGACATTAGACCAGTGGAAATCTATGCTTTGGTCTGATGAGTCCAAATTTGAGATCTTTGGTTCCAACCACCGTGTCTTTGTGCGACGCAGAAAAGGTGAACGGATGGACTCTACATGCCTGGTTCCCACCGTGAAGCATGGAGGAGGTGTGATGCTATGGGGGTGCTTTGCTGGTGACACTGTTGGGGATTTATTCAAAATTGAAGGCATACTGAACCAGCATGGCTACCACAGCATCTTGCAGTGGCATGCTATTCCATTTAGTTGGACCATCATTTATTTTTCAACAGGACAATGACCCCAAACACACCTCCAGGCTGTGTAAGGGCTATTTGACTAAGAAGGAGAGTGATGGGGTGCTACGCCAGATGACCTGGCCTCCACAGTCACCAGACCTGAACCCAATCGAGATGGTTTGGGGTGAGCTGGACCGCAGAGTGAAGGCAAAAGGGCCAACAAGTGCTAAGCATCTCTGGGACCTCCTTCATGATTGTTGGAAGACCATTCCCGGTGACTACCTCTTGAAGCTCATCAAGAGAATGCCAATAGTGTGCAAAGCAGTCATGAAAGCAAAAGGAGGCTACTTTGAAGAACCTAGAATATAAGACATATTTTCAGTTGTTTCACACTTTTTTGTTAAGTGTATAACTCCACATGTGTTAATTCATAGTTTTGATGCCTTCAGTGTGAATGTACAATTTTCATAGTCATGAAAATACAGAAAAATCTTTAAATGAGAAGGTGTGTCCAAACTTTTGGTCTGTACTGTATATTCATGCTGGCACCCCATATATCCATCCTGGCCCCCCATATATGCATCCTGGTCTGCCATATATATGCATCCTGGTCCCTTGTCCTGCCCCACCCCCATAAATCCATCCTGGCCCCTCATATGTATATGCTTCCTGGCTCTACCATATATATACAACCTGGCTCACCCATATATATGCATCCTGGCTCCCCCATATATCTGCATCTTGGACCCCCATACATCCATCTTGGCCCCATATATTCATCCTGGTCCCTTGTCTTGCCCCCCTATATGTCTCCATCCTGGTCACCTCCTGTCATGTCGGACGCTGTTCAGACCAGGTCATTCGACAGACAGCGGTAATTCCGCTTTTGTCCACTATGCGCTCATTGGCGTCGGCTAGATTTTATCTAGCTGGTCCGGGGTTAATTTACCTGGTGCTCGGATTGGAAGCTGGGCCATGCCCACTGCCTTTAAATAGTTCTCCTGAACATTGGGCGTCGCCGATTATAGCTTCTGTCTTGTGCGTGGTTATCTCGGTCTGGAGTGGTGAGCTAGTAGTTGGAGTATCGTTGCTGGTGGTGTATTTCCCTTTGTCTTATTTTCTCCTTCCCATATTTGTATTTGTTTTGCCCTTTGCACTTATAGTGTATTCCTGAGTGACTGCGGCGTGGTGCTTATTTTTCCGTTATCCTTGTCTGTGTTATCTGTGGGTATTGGAGTGTGGTCTCTTCACTGGGTGGTGGGTGGTGGTTTCAGCCTAGGGTTGAAACAGGAGATAGGGCGAGGGTGGAGGCCCAGACATGCACACCATCAGTGTAAACTCTGGGAGAGGGTCAGTCAGGGTTTCCCTAGTCTGAGGGAAATCGCAGGGGCCCGGGTTATTAGCTCTTTCCTACCTAGGTCTCCCGTGACACCTCCCCCATGTGTCTCCATCCTGGTCTCCCCCCCATGTGTCTCCATTCTGGTCTCCCACATGTGTCTCCATCCTGGTCCACCCCCATGTGTCTCCATCCTGGTCCCCACCATGTATCTCCATCCTGACCCCTTAGAGAGAGAACAAGAAAAAAATATTCCTCCCTCTTACCTTCCTGCTCTCCCAGCGCTGTTCAGCGTCCTCCTACTCTGTAGGTCTGGTGCGCACATAGAAAAATGGCCGCCGACGTAGCAGAGGCCAGCGGTGAATGTGTGCACTCATTGCATGCGGCGCAAGACACTGACGTTATATGCCGGTGATGACAGGCGCACACTGTTCAGCGTTAATCGAGACGTTCGCCGCAGCGGTTTAGGTAATGAACACTGCTTGCGCGCATCCTTGCAGATACTCTGCCTGCTCTTTTAAAAGGCCTGCGCCCCTTAAAACCACAGACTTTTTTTTCTTTCCATTCCTCCTTCTCCTCCTCTCCCTCCCACAGCCAAAGGCCCAACGTGGATTTCCCCAATACCCCGCCAGGCCAGTCCGACCCTGCATGGCACTCTCCATCTATTCCAGCAAAATCTTAACTCCAATATGGTGCTTCTTCCCTTCTGAACTTTTCGCTGTGCCTCAAAAGTTGAATTCACCAACATATGATGTATCTGCGTACTCAGGAGAAATTGCACAACAAATTATATGGTGCGATTTCTCCTGTTACCCTTGTGAAAATAAAAAAAATTGGGGCAAAAAAAACATTTTTGCAGGGAATGTGTGAGTTTATTTATTATCATGGCTCAACGTTATTAACTTTTGTGTAGCAACTGGGGGTTCAAGATGCTCACCACACATCTAAATACATTCCTAGGGGGATCTGGTTTCCAAAATGGTGTCAGTTGGGGGGATTCCATTGTTAAGGCACACCAGGGGCTTTCCAAATGGGACATGGTGTCAGCTAATGACTCCAGCAAAATTTACATTCAGCACTGCTGTGTGCCCAAACAGTGATTTCCCCCCACATATGGGTTATTGGCATGCTCAGGAGAAATTGCACAACACATTTTGGGGTCCATTTTGTCCTGTTACCCTTGTGAAAATAAAAAAATGGGTCTAAAGTAATTTTTTGGTGAAAAAAGTTAAATGTTAATTTTTTTTTCCACGTTCTAAAAATTCCTGCCAACCACCTAAAGGGTCAATAAACTTCTTAAATGTGGTTTTGAGAGGTGCAGTTTTTAAAATGGCTTCATTTTTGGCCATTTTCGTCTATCATATAGACCTCTCAAAGCCACTTTAAATGTGAGGTGGTTCCTAAAAAAAAAAAATGTTTTTGTAAATTTTGTTGGAAAAATGAGAAATCGCTGGGCAACTTTTAACCCTTACAACTTCCCCAAATAATGTTTAAAAAATTGTGCTGATGTAAAGTAGACATGTGGAAAATGTTGTTTATTAACTATTTTGTGTGACATATCTCGTATAAGAATTCAAAGTTTAAAAATTGCAGAATTTTCCAATTTTCACCAAATTTCCTTTTTTCTTTTTCACAAATAAACACAAGTTATATTAATCCCTTAGTGACAGAGCCAATTTGGTACTTAATGACCAAGCCAATTTTTACAATTCTGACCACTGTCACTTTATGAGGTTATAGTTCTGGAACGCTTCAACGGATCCCGCTGATTCTGAGACTGTTTTTTCGTTACATATTGTACTTCTTGTTAGTGGTAACATTTCTTCAATATTACTTGCATTTATTTATGAAAAAAATGGAAATATGACGAAAATTTTCAAACTTTGAATTTTTATGCCCTTAAATCAGAGAGATAATTCACATAAAATAGTTAATAAATAACATTTCCACATGTCTACTTTACATCAGCACAATTTTGGAAACAACTTTTTTGTGTTAGGAAGTTATCAGGGTTAAAATTTGACCAGCGATTTCTCATTTTTACAACAAAATTTACAAAACCATTTTTTTTTTTAGGGACCATGTCACATTTAAAGTCACATTGAGGGGTGTACATGACAGAAAATACTCCAAAGTGACACCATTCTAAAAACTACACCCCTCCAGGTGCTCAAAACCACATTCAAAAAGATTGTTAACCCTTTACGTGCTTCACAGAAAATAAAGCAATATGGAAGGAAAAAATTAACATTTAAATTTTCTTTACAAACATTTTACTTCAGAACCAATTTTTTTTATTTTCACAAGGGTAAAAAGAGAAAATGAACCACAAAATTTGTTGTGCAATTTCTCCTGAATATGCCGATACCCTATATGTGGGGGTAAACCACTGTTTGGGCACACGGCAGAGCTTGGAATAAAAGGAGTGCCGTTTGACTTTTTCAATGCAGAATTGGCTGGAATTGAGATCGGATGCCATGTCGCGTTTGGAGAGCCCCTGATGTGCCTAAACAGGGGAAACCCCCCACAAGTGACACCATTTTGGAAACTAGACCCCTTAATGAACTTATTTAGATGTGTGGTGAGCACTTTGAACCCCCAAGTGCTACATAGAAGTTTATAACGTCGAGCCGTGAAAATAAAAAATCATATTTTTTCCACAAAAATGATCTTTTCGCCCACAAATTTTTATTTTTACAAGGGTAACAGGAGAAATTAGACCACAAAAGTTATTGTGCAATTTGTCCTGAGTACACTGATACCCCATATGTGGGGGGAGACCACTGTTTGGGCACATGTCGGGGTTCGGAAGGGAAGTAGTGATGTTTTGGAATGCAGACTTTGATGGAATGGTCTGCGGGCATCATGTTGCGTTTGCAGAGCCCCTGATGTGTCTAAACAGTAGAAACACCCCACAAGTGACCCCATTTTGGAAACTAGATATGTGGTGAGCACTTTGAACACCCAAGTGCTTCACAGAAGTTTAATGACGTAGAGCTGTGAAAATTAAAAAAAAAAATTCCACAAAAATGATTTTTTTAGCCCCCAATTTTTTATTTTCCCAAGGGTAACAGGAGAAACTGGACCCCAAAAGTTGTTGTCCAATTTGTCCTGAGTATGCTGATGCCCCATATGTTTGGGTGCATGGCAGAGTTCAGAATGGAGGGAGCACCATTTGACTTTTTGAATGCAAAATTGGCTGGAATCAATGGTGGAGCCATGTCGCGTTTGGAGACCCCCTGATGTACATAAACAGTGGAAACCCCCCAATTCTAACTCCAACCCTAACCCCAACACACCCCTAACCCTAATCTCAACCCTAAACATAACCCTTATCCCAAACCTAATCCTAAACCTAACCCTAACTTTAGCCTCAACCCTAACCATAACTTTAGCCCAACTCACTTTAGCCTAACTGTAAGCCTAATTGGAAAATGGAAATAAATACATTTTCTTTATTTTATTATTTTTTCCTAATGAAGGGGGTGATAAAGGGGGGGTTTATTTACTATTTTTTTTGTTTTGATCACTGTTATAGACTCACGGTGACCAAAATGAACCAATAGGAAAAATCTTCGTATTGTTGCTGGGTGCCGGGCGGCAGATGTAGGCGGGCGCGCTGTGCATGCGCCCTCCATTTTCTCCCGGAAGAAGAAGCCGGAGGCATGGGGGATTTCAGGGGGCCATGGAGGGACAACGGAGGTACCTGGGGGGGATTGAGGACTCTATTTTTCTCTCCTCTGATGTGCGAGAGAGAAATCAAATGGCACATCAGACTTTTTTGTTTGTTTGTTTGCGTCCGCAGTTACACGTTTAGTAACGGCAATTGCAAAACAGGGGTTGGTAAAAACTGACCCCAATCATGTTGTTTGGGGTCTCGGCTACCCCCGGCTTGCCCATGCGCCCGCCATTTTCTTCCCGGACGAAGATGGCGGCGCCCATAGGGGGATGCACGAGGGCCGAGGAGCATCGGGAGGTACCGGGAGGGGATCACATTGGAGGACAAAGAAATTAAATGGCAAATCGCTGTTGTTTTTTTTGCGGTCTCCAGTAAACGGTTAATTACCGGCGATCGCAGCCCGGGGGTCGGTAAAAAACGACCCAAATCATGTTCTCTGGGGTCACGGCTACACCCAGCAGCAGAGACCCCAGAGAAAATCCGACTCTAGGGGGCGCTATACACTTTTTCCACAGCAGTTAACTAACGGCGCTGTGGTTTAAGTACCCTTAACCACCGCCGTTATAAGGTGTATCGGCAGTCGTTAAGGGATTAAATAAATTTTACAACTGTCATAAAGTACACTATGTCATGAAAAAACCATATCAGTGTCATTGGGATCCATTGAAGCATTCCAGAGTTATTACTTAATAAAGTGACAGTGGTCAGAATTGTAAAAATTGGCCTGGTCATTAATGTGCAAACTACCTTGGGGGATAAGGGGGTTAAAGCATAAATTAACTGTGGTTCATTACATCTTTGGAAATCTCCGTTCAAATTCACTAGCCCCACCCAAGCCTAATTACTGTCATACCTGTTCTAAATCAAGAAATTACTTAAATAGGACTTGCCTAACAAGTGAAGTAAATCAAAAGTTCCTGAAAAGCTAGACCTCATGCCACGATCCAAAGAAATTCTGGAGCAAATGAGAAACAAAGTAATTGAGATGTATCAGTCTGGTAAAGGTTATATAGCCATTTCTTAAGCTTTGGGACTCCATCAAGCCACAGTGAGAGCCATTATCCACAAATAGTGAAAACATGGAACAGGGGTGAACCTTCCCAGGAGTGGCCAGCCAACCAAAATTACCCAAAGAGCACAGCGACGACTCATCCAAGAGGAACCCACAACATCTAAAGAACTGCAGGCCTCAATTGCCTCAGTTTAGGTCAGTGTTCATGACTACACTATAAGAATGAGACTTGTCATTCCATCGTTTTAGGTATGCACAAAACTGTTGTCAATAACACTTTTTGTGCTAAAAAGATGCCTAAAATGACCAGATGCTGCAGGAACAGAAGCCATACTGAGTCCAAAGGAATTCCTCTACCTCATTATTCTCCTGATCAGTGATTCCATTGAGGATTTCATATGTTTTTGAAGGTGATTTAAACATAAACAGAGATGTAAGGGCTCAGCTTAGAGCTCAATCTTAAGGTACATACACGCAATGTCTTTTTCAGGCGGATTCTGTTGGGAACCTGCCTGAAAAATTGCAGCAAAACTGCTGATAAAATCAAACATGCCATGCACATGTTCCGTTTTTGTCACTTCTATTAACCGCTTCAGGGTTTGGAACTAAGGTCAAATGAAGTAGCATGTACATTTTTTGGAGGGCTCTGCTATGAAGCCGGTCTCTAGTTATAATTTAAATTATAGAAAAAAAAGATGCCAGTGGTGGATTCACTGCAAAACCGCCAGTAAACCAACTCAGTAAAAAAAAACTCTGGCTGCCAACTCCTGTGTGCATATACCCTTAATGTGTACTGCACCGTGTTCTTATTTTTAGGAGAAATAATTATTAAACAGAAGTCTAAGGTTTAAAAAAGAAACACTTCCTTCTCACCCCCCAATGGGGAGTTTGAGGGTTCTGCGCAGGATCTTAGTTGTTCCCATCATTGTGCTTTTCTGTACAGTGTTCAGATATTGCTCCTGGGATCTGTTCTAGCCATTTTCACAACTTAGGGGTCACTGCCCCAAGTGTTCCTGTCACCACTGGAATCACTGTTGCCTTCATCTTCCACATCTTCTCCAGTTCTCCTTTGAGGGCCTGGTATTTCTTCAGCTTCTCATATTCATTCTTTCTGATGTTGCTGTCACTTGGCACTGCCACATCAATTATTGCTGTAATATGGCAATACCAATTATTTGTGCGTCAGGGGTGGACACAGCTTGGGGTCCCTTTGCAAGAAATATGTCTGGGCCCCCCTCTCTGACCATAAGACCCCCAAAGCCTTGGGCTCTGAGCAACAGGCCAGATTGCCTTCATTATCACTGCACTGCAAACATGGGCGTACATAGAGGGCACCAGGGCACCATAGCAAAAGTTCTATTTGGGCCTCCACACCTCTAAAATATATATATTTATATATTTTTTACTGAGATGGAGATATATATCTCCTTTAGGATTCGGTTTTGCTGAGCCCAACCATGTATAATATAATCTGGTATCTATGCCATCTGGCACCTGATAAAGGGCTATTCCCCAAATAAATCTAGTTATCCTCAATCCCGATGATAAGGGATAACTTACTGATTGTTGGGGGACTTATCACTGGGACTGATAACAGGACTCTGCAGCTCAGCCGTGAATGTATTGGAGGGGACGCATGCTTGACTTCTGCTCTATTCATTGTCTATGGAACTGATGAAAATAGCTGAGCGCAGCGCTCAGCAGCTATATACATAATGAAGAGCAGAGACCAATCATGCACAACTCTGCTCCGTTCAGGAAGAGACTGCAGATCCCTGTTCTCAGAATCTCGTGGGGGGAGTGGAGGAGGGTTTTGAGGCAGTGATTGGATCCTATGGGTTGGAGATAACTTGATTATTTGGTGAATAACCCTTCAAGGAGCCTGGTTAATTTTTCTGTTCTTTACCAAATTTTCACATAGGCACACACACGTACACACACACATAGATAGACACATACATATACATACTGTCAGGCAGTGACCGGTGTTATGTGTGATAGTCGCTATGTGTCCCCCAGGATGCACCCAGCAACGTATTGAGGCTGCGGGAGTGCATTGCAGTCACAGGTATAGCTGTGATTGCAATGCAAAATAAAAGTAAGTGTTGGTCTTGGGAAAGCTATTTGTCCAAGGCAGATTTAGAGTAAACAGAACAAATGGACGTAATAGATTAAATAAAAGAAATATCTTTATCCAAATCTCAAATACATATAGCAATGGTCTATACATCCAAACTGAATGGCAGACCACTCGGGAGTAAGAGAACCAAAAACAATGGACATTGATTGCAAAAAAAACCCAATAAAATTAAAAGATGAAAAGAGGGATAATGATATTAATAACATAAAATGCCTTCATTATAAGAGGACTGGCAAGAAATTGGCACTATGTGCAAGAGTGCCCGCACACATAAAATCCAAAACCAATTACTAAAAGAAAGAAAAACATTTGTAAATATCATGCAATTAATATGGAAGAAGCGGGGACCACATACTGATTATAAGATGTAGAGGAACTGTATTCCTATAAACAATAATACATCCAAATCTAATAAAAAATATGGATTAGGTCCCTGATATAGCTAGACAACTCACCACAAAAGTTGATAATAAAAGGTATAATCAAAAATAAATACCTGTGGCAAACATGTAATTGTCAATAGCAATATGCCCAACATAGCCTGAAATAGTGATGATAATGCTCCTCATCAAAATTACCCATGTCCCGTAGGAAACTCACTTAGATATATAAGTCAATATATACTATAATGGAATATCAAAAATCCAATATCAAGAACTGAGCAGCAAAATGTAAGGAAATATATAGTGGTATGCACATAAATATGGAGGGAAAAAAGTGAGGATGGGCGTTACCTGCTGGTGGTCTGCTTGCGATCCCCGGTTCGAAGTGCGGTGCACACCCCGACACGCGCTTACGATGTTTAAACATGGACACGCGAAGGAGGCCTAATACTTGGTCAGCACAAACAGAGACTAGACAGAAAGTATCTAAAACACATAAATATGGTGCAGGCAATTAACCCCTTTACATCCTAAGTCTTACCTTATCATTATAGGTCTCCTCCTTCTCTTTGATGTGGGTGCCGGGACTGAGCCCGCATATTTTCAGGCACGCGACAGCTGATCTCATCAGATGTCATGTACCCCTAATAGCCACACATGGAATCAATCTTGGGCAGTAGCATTAACCCCTTAATCCCATATGACGTACTATCCCGTCAAGGTGACCTGGGACTTAATTCCCAGTGACGGGATAGTACGTCATAGCGATCGGCCGCGCTCACGAGGGAAGCGCGGCCGATCGCGGCCGGGTGTCAGCTGCCTATCGCAGCTGACATCCGGCACTATGTGCCAGGAGCGGTCACGGACCGCCCCCGGCACATTAACCCCCGACACACCGCGATCAAACATGATCGCGGTGTACCGGCGGTACAGGGAAGCATCGCGCAGGGAGGGGGCTCCCTGCGGGCTTCCCTGAGACGATCGGTACAAGGGAATGTACTCAACTTGTACCGAGCGTCTCCTCCCTGCTGGCCCCAGATCCAAAATGGCCGCGGGGCTGCATCTGGGTCCTGCAGGGAGTACTTGCCGAGTACTTGCCGTGCAGGTGCTGGTAAGCCTGCGGCGATGTGAGTGAGATCGCCGATCTGATAGAGTGCTATGCAAACTATCAGATCGGCGATCTGTGATGTCCCCCCCGGGACAAAGTAAAAATAAAAATTTCCACGTGTGTAAAAAAAAAAACCTAAATAAAGAAGAAAAAAAAAATATTATTCCCATAAATATATTTCTTTATCTAAAAAAAAAAAAAAACCACAATAAAAGTACACATATTTAGTATCGCCGCGTCCGTAACGACCCAACCTATAAAACTGTCCCACTAGTTAACCCCTTCAGTGAACACCGTAAGAAAAAAAAAAAAAGCCAAAAACAACGCTTTATTATCATACCGCCGAACAAAAAGTGAAATAACACGCGATCAAAAAGACGGATATAAATAACCATGGTACCGCTGAAAATGACATCTTGTCCCGCAAAAAACGAGCTGCCATATAGCATCATAACCAAAAAAATTAAAAAGTTATAGTCCTCAGAATAAAGCGATGCCAAAATAATTATTTTTTCTATAAAATAGCTTTTATCGTATAAAAGCGCCAAAACATAAAAAAAATGATATAAATGAGATATCGCTGTAATCGTACTGACCCGACGAATAAAACTGCTTTATCAATTTTACCAATCGTGGAACGGTATAAACGCCTCCCCCAAAAGAAATTCATGAATAGCTGGTTTTTGGTCATTCTGCCTCACAGAAATTGGAATAAAAAGTGATCAAAAACTGTCACATGTCCGAAAATGTTACCAGTAAAAACGTCAACTCGTCCCGCAAAAAAGAAGACCTCACATGACTCTGTGGACCAAAATACGGAAAAATTATAGGTCTCAATGTGGAGACGCAAAAACTTTTTTGCTATAAAAAGCGTCTTTTAGTGTGTGACAGCTGCCAATCATAAAAATCCGATATAAAAAATGCTATAAAAGTAAATCAAACCCCCCTTCATCACCCCCTTAGTTAGGGAAAAATAATAAAATTTAAAAAATGTATTTATTTCCATTTTCCCATTAGGGCTAAGGTTAGGGCTAGGGTTAGGGTTAGGGCTAGGGTTAGGGCTAGGGTTAGGGCTAGGGTTGGAGCTAGGGTTGAAGCTAAAGTTAGGGTTGGGGCTAAAGTTAGGGATAGGGTTGGGGCTAAAGTGAGGGTTGGGGATAAAGTTAGGGTTAGGGTTGGGGCTAAAGTTAGGGTTAGGGTTTGGATTACATTTACGGTTGGGATTGGGGTTGGGATTAGAATTAGGGGTGTGTCAGGGTTAGGGGTGTGGTTAGGGTTACAGTTGGGATTAGGGTTAGGGGTGTGTTTGGATTAGTTTCAGGTAGAATTGGGGAGTTTCCACTGTTCAGGCACATCAGGGGCTCTCCAAACGCGACATGGCGTCCGATCTCAATTCCAGACAATTCTGCGTTGAAAAAGTAAAACAGTGCTCCTTCCCTTCCGAGCTCTCCCGTGCGCCCAAACAGGGGTTTACCCCAACATATGGGGCATCAGCGTACTCGGGACAAATTGGACAACAACTTTTGGGGTCCAAGTTCTCTTGTTATCTCTGGGAAAATAAAAATTTGGGGGGCTAAAAATCATTTTTGTGGGAAAAAAAGGATTTTTTATTTTCACGGCACTGCGTTGTAAACTGTAGTGAAACACTTGGGGGTTCAAAGTTCTCACAACACATCTAGATAAGTTCCTTGGGAGGTCTAGTTTCCAATATGGGGTCACTTATGGGGGGTTTATACTGTTTGGGTACATCAGGGGCTCTGCAAATGCAACATGACGCCTGCAGACCAATCCATTTAAGTCTGCATTCCAAATGGCGCTCCTTCCCTTCCGAGCTCTGCCATGCGCCCAAACAGTGGTTCCCCCCCACACATGGGGTATCAGCGTACTCAGGACAAATTGGACAACAACTTTTGGGGTCCAATTTATCCTGTTACCCTTGTGAAAATACAAAACTGGGGGCTAAAAAATCATTTTTCTGAAAAAAAAAAAGACTTTTTAGTTTCACGGCTCTGCGTTATAAACTGTAGTGAAACACTTGGGGGTTCAAAGCTCTCAAAACACATCTAGATACGTTTCTCGGGAGGTCTAGTTTCCAATATGGGGTCATTTGTGGGGGGGTTGTACTGTTTGGGTACATCAGGGGCTCTGCAAATGCAACGTGACGCCTGCAGACCAATCCATCTAAGTCTGCATTCCAAATGGCGCTCCTTCCCTTCCGAGCTCTGCCATGCGCCCAAACAGTGGTTCCCCCCCACATATGGGGTATCAGCGTACTCAGCACAAATTGGACAACAACTTTTGGGGTCCAATTTATCCTGTTACCCTTGTGAAAATACAAAACTGGGGGCTAAAAAATCATTTTTCTGAAAAAAAAAAAATAATTTTTATTTTCACGGCTCTGCGTTATAAACTGAAGTGAAACACTTGGGGGTTCAAAGCTCTCAAAACACATCAAGATAAGTTCCTTAGAGGGTCTACTTTCCAAAACGGTGTCACTTGTGGGGGTTTGAATGTTTAGGCACATCAGGGGCTCTCCAAACGCGACATGGTGTCTCATCTCAATTCTAGTAAATTTTGCATTGAAAAGTCAAATGGCGCTCCTTCCCTTCCGAGCTCTGCTATGCGCCCAAACAGTGGTTTACCCCCACATATGGGGTATCGTTGTACTCAGAACAAATTGCACAACAACTTTTTTTGTCTAATTTCTTCTCTTACCCTTGGGAAAATAAAAAATTGGGGGTGAAAAGATCATTTTTGTGAAAAAATATGATTTTGTATTTTTACGGCTCTGCATTATAAACTTCTGTGAAGCACTTGTTGGGTCAAAGTGCTCACCACACATCTAGATAAGTTCCTTAAGGGGTCTACTTTCCAAAATGGTGTCACTTGTGGGGGTTTCAATGTTTAGGCACATCAGGGGCTCTCCAAACGCAACATGGCGTCCTGTTATGACCCCAATGGCGAGGGTCTCAGAGGAACGTGGAAGTCTGCAGAATACAAAAATCCAGCTCATAGGGCAGTGGTAACTGGGTCGACCATATATCTACTCCTAACGCCAACACTAGAAGTAGCCAGGGATCATTCCTACGTTGATTCTAGATGACACGCGCCAGCCGGAGAATCTAGCTACCCCTAGTAGAGGAAAATAAAGACCTTTCTTGCCTCCAGAGAAGGGGACCCCAAAGCTGGATAGAAGCCCCCCACAAATAATGACGGTGAGGTAAGAGGAAATGACAAACACAGAAATGAACCAGGTTTAGCACAGAGAGGCCCGCTTACTGATAGCAGAATAAAGAAAGGTAACTTATATGGTCAACAAAAACCCTATCAAAATCCACACTGGAAATTCAAGAACCCCCGAACCGTCTAACGGTCCGGGGGGAGAACACCAGCCCCCTAGAGCTTCCAGCAAAGGTCAGGATATAGATTTGGAACAAGCTGGACAAAAATACAAAACCAAAAACAAATAGCAAAAAGCAAAAAGCAGACTTAGCTGATATAACTGGAACCAGGATCAGTAGACAAGAGCACAGCAGACTAGCTCTGATAACTACGTTGCCAGGCATTGAACTGAAGGTCCAGGGAGCTTATATAGCAACACCCCTAACTAACGACCCAGGTGCGGATAAAAGGAATGACAGAAAAACCAGAGTCAAAAAACTAGTAACCACTAGAGGGAGCAAAAAGCAAATTCACAACAGTACCCCCCCCTTAGTGAGGGGTCACCGAACCCTCACCACGACCACCAGGGCGATCAGGATGAGCGGCATGAAAGGCACGAACTAAATCGGCCGCATGAACATCAGAGGCGACCACCCAGGAATTATCCTCCTGACCATAGCCCTTCCACTTGACCAGGTACTGAAGCCTCCGCCTGGAGAGGCGAGAATCCAAGATCTTCTCCACCACGTACTCCAACTCGCCCTCAACCAACACCGGAGCAGGAGGCTCAGCAGAAGGAACTACAGGCACAATGTACCGCCGCAACAAGGACCTATGAAATACATTGTGAATAGCAAACGACACAGGAAGATGCAGACGAAAAGATACAGGATTAAGGATTTCCAATATCTTGTAAGGCCCAATAAAACGAGGTTTAAATTTGGGAGAGGAGACCTTCATAGGAACAAAGCGGGAAGAAAGCCATACCAAATCCCCAACGCGTAGTCGGGGACCCACACCGCGGCGGCGGTTGGCAAAGCGCTGAGCCTTCTCCTGTGACAACTTCAAGTTGTCCACCACATGATTCCAGATCCGCTGCAACCTATCCACCACAGAATCCACCCCAGGACAGTCAGAAGGCTCCACATGACCCGAAGAAAAGCGAGGATGGAAACCAGAGTTGCAGAAAAAAGGCGAAACCAAGGTGGCGGAACTAGCCCGATTATTAAGGGCAAACTCAGCCAACGGCAAGAATGTCACCCAATCGTCCTGATCAGCAGAGACAAAACACCTCAAATAAGCCTCCAAAGTCTGATTGGTTCGCTCCGTCTGTCCATTAGTCTGAGGATGGAAAGCAGACGAAAACGACAAATCAATGCCCATCCTACTACAAAAGGATCGCCAGAACCTGGAAACGAACTGGGATCCTCTGTCTGACACAATATTCTCAGGGATGCCGTGCAAACGAACCACGTTCTGGAAAAACACAGGAACCAGATCGGAAGAGGAAGGCAGCTTAGGCAAAGGAACCAAATGGACCATCTTGGAGAAGCGATCACATATCACCCAGATAACGGACATGCCCTGAGATAGCGGAAGATCAGAAATGAAATCCATGGAGATATGTGTCCAAGGTCTCTTCGGGACAGGCAAGGGCAAGAGCAAACCGCTGGCACGAGAACAGCAAGGCTTAGCTCGAGCACAAGTCCCACAGGACTGCACAAATGACCGCACATCCCTTGACAAGGAAGGCCACCAAAAGGACCTGGCCACCAGATCTCTGGTGCCAAAAATTCCCGGGTGAGCTGCCAACACCGAGGAATGAACCTCGGAAATGACTCTGCTGGTCCACTTATCCGGGACAAACAGTCTGTCAGGTGGACAAGACTCAGGCCTATCAGCCTGAAATCTCTGCAACACACGTCGCAGATCCGGAGAAATAGCTGACAAGATAACTCCATCTTTAAGAATACCAACAGGATCAGCGACTCCAGGAGCATCAGGCACAAAGCTCCTAGAAAGAGCATCGGCCTTCACATTCTTTGAACCTGGTAAATACGAGACAACAAAATCAAAGCGGGAGAAAAACAATGACCAGCGGGCCTGTCTCGGATTAAGGCGTTTAGCAGACTCGAGATACATCAGATTTTTGTGATCAGTCAAGACCACCACACGATGCTTAGCACCCTCGAGCCAATGACGCCACTCCTCAAATGCCCATTTCATGGCCAACAACTCCCGATTGCCCACATCATAATTTCGCTCGGCAGGCGAAAACTTCCTAGAGAAAAAGGCACAAGGTTTCATAACAGAGCAACCAGGGCCTCTCTGCGACAAAACGGCCCCTGCCCCAATCTCCGAAGCATCCACCTCAACCTGAAAGGGAAGTGAGACGTCAGGCTGGCACAAAACAGGCGCCGAAGTAAACCGGCGTTTCAACTCCTGGAAAGCCTCCACGGCAGCAGGAGCCCAGTTAGCTACATCGGAGCCCTTCTTGGTCATATCCGTCAAAGGTTTCACAATGCTAGAAAAATTAGCGATAAAACGACGGTAGAAGTTAGCGAAGCCCAAGAACTTCTGAAGACTCTTAACTGACGAGGGCTGAGTCCAATCAAGAATAGCTCGGACCTTGACTGGGTCCATCTCCACAGCAGAAGGGGAAAAAATGAACCCCAAAAAGGGAACCTTCTGTACACCAAAGAGACACTTTGAGCCCTTGACAAACAAAGAATTTTCACGCAAAATTTTAAAGACCAACCTGACCTGCTCCACATGCGAATCCCAATTATCAGAAAAAACCAAAATATCATCCAGATAAACAATCAAAAATTTATCCAGATACTTCCGGAAAATGTCATGCATAAAGGACTGAAAAACTGAAGGCGCATTGGAGAGCCCAAAAGGCATCACCAAGTACTCAAAATGACCTTCGGGCGTATTGAATGCGGTTTTCCATTCATCACCTTGCTTAATGCGCACAAGGTTGTACGCACCACGAAGGTCTATCTTGGTGAACCACTTGGCACCTTTAATCCGGGCAAACAAGTCAGACAACAGCGGTAAAGGATACTGAAATTTGACAGTGATCTTATTTAAAAGCCGATAATCAATACAAGGTCTCAAAGATCCGTCCTTTTTTGCCACAAAAAAGAATCCCGCACCAAGAGGGGAAGAAGACGGACGAATATGTCCTTTCTCCAGAGACTCCTTGATATATGAACGCATAGCGGTATGTTCAGGTACCGACAGATTAAACAGTCTTCCCTTAGGAAATTTACTACCTGGGATCACATCTATAGCACAGTCACAGTCCCTATGAGGAGGCAGTGCACTGGACTCAGACTCACTGAAGACATCCTGATAATCAGACAAATACTCCGGAACTTCCGAAGGCGTAGAAGAAGCAATAGACACAGGCAGGGAATCCCCATGAATACCACGACAGCCCCAACTTGAGACTGACATAGCCTTCCAGTCCAGGACTGGATTATGGGTCTGTAACCATGGCAGCCCTAAAACAACCAAATCATGCATTTTATGTAAAACCAGGAAACGTATCACCTCGCGGTGTTCAGGAGTCATGCACATGGTAACCTGTGTCCAATACTGCGGTTTATTTGCTGCCAATGGTGTAGCATCAATACCCCTAAGAGGAATAGGATTTTCCAATGGTTCAAGAGTAAAACCACAGCGCTTAGCAAATGAGAGATCCATAAGACTCAGGGCAGCACCTGAATCTACAAACGCCATGACAGGATAAGATGACAGTGAGCAAATCAAAGTTACAGACAGAATAAATTTAGGTTGCAAATTACCAACGGTGACAGGACTAACAACCTTAGCTATACGTTTAGAGCATGCTGAGATAACATGTGTAGAATCACCACAGTAGTAGCACAAGCCATTCCGGCGTCTATGAATTTTCCGCTCATTTCTAGTCAGGATTCTATCACATTGCATTAAATCAGGTGTCTGTTCAGACAACACCATGAGGGAATTTGCGGTTTTTCTATCACATTGCACCGAATTAGGTGTCTGTTCAGACAACACCATGAGGGAATTTGCGGTTTTGCGCTCCCGCAACCGCCGGTCAATTTGAATAGCCAGTGCCATAGTATCATTCAGACCTGTGGGAATGGGAAAACCCACCATAACATTCTTAATGGCTTCAGAAAGGCCATTTCTAAAATTAGCGGCCAGTGCACACTCGTTCCAATGTGTCAGCACGGACCATTTCCGAAATTTTTGGCAATACACTTCAGCCTCGTCCTGCCCCTGAGACATAGCCAGCAAGGTCTTTTCTGCCTGAATCTCAAGATTGGGTTCCTCATAAAGTAAACCGAGCGCCAGAAAAAACGCATCAAGATCAGCCAATGCCGGATCTCCTGGCGCCAGCGAAAAAGCCCAATCCTGAGGGTCGCCCCGTAAGAACGAAATAACAATTTTTACTTGCTGAGCAGAATCTCCAGATGAACAGGGTCTCAGGGACAAAAACAATTTACAATTATTCACGAAATTCCTAAACTTAAACCTGTCTCCGGAAAACAGTTCAGGAATCGGTATTTTAGGTTCTGACCTAGGATTTCTGATAACATAGTCTTGTATGCCCTGCACACGAGTAGCCAGCTGGTCCACACTTGTAATCAAGGTCTGGACATTCATGTCTGCAGCAAGCATAGCCACTCTGAGGTAAAGGGGAAGAAGAAAAAAAAAACTCAGAATCTTCTTTCTTATAATCCCTCTTCTGCAATGCATTAAACATTTAATACAGGGCCTGGCAAACTGTTATGACCCCAATGGCGAGGGTCTCAGAGGAACGTGGAAGTCTGCAGAATACAAAAATCCAGCTCATAGGGCAGTGGTAACTGGGTCGACCATATATCTACTCCTAACGCCAACACTAGAAGTAGCCGGGGATCATTCCTACGTTGATTCTAGATGACACGCGCCAGCCGGAGAATCTAGCTACCCCTAGTAGAGGAAAATAAAGACCTTTCTTGCCTCCAGAGAAGGGGACCCCAAAGCTGGATAGAAGCCCCCCACAAATAATGACGGTGAGGTAAGAGGAAATGACAAACACAGAAATGAACCAGGTTTAGCACAGAGAGGCCCGCTTACTGATAGCAGAATAAAGAAAGGTAACTTATATGGTCAACAAAAACCCTATCAAAATCCACACTGGAAATTCAAGAACCCCCGAACCGTCTAACGGTCCGGGGGGAGAACACCAGCCCCCTAGAGCTTCCAGCAAAGGTCAGGATATAGATTTGGAACAAGCTGGACAAAAATACAAAACCAAAAACAAATAGCAAAAAGCAAAAAGCAGACTTAGCTGATATAACTGGAACCAGGATCAGTAGACAAGAGCACAGCAGACTAGCTCTGATAACTACGTTGCCAGGCATTGAACTGAAGGTCCAGGGAGCTTATATAGCAACACCCCTAACTAACGACCCAGGTGCGGATAAAAGGAATGACAGAAAAACCAGAGTCAAAAAACTAGTAACCACTAGAGGGAGCAAAAAGCAAATTCACAACAGCGGCCCATCTCAATTCCAGTCAATTTTGCATTGAAAAGTCAAATGGCGTTCCTTTGCTTCCGAGCTCTGTCATGTGCCCAAAAAGTGGTTTACCCCCACATATGGGGTATCGGCGTACTCAGGACAAATTGTACAACATCTTTTGGGGTCCATTTTCTCCTGTTAACCTTGGTAAAATAAAACAAATTGCAGCTGAAGTAAATTTTGTGTGAAAAAAAGTAAAATGTTCATTTTTATTTAAACATTTCAAAAATTCCTGTGAAACACCTGAAGGGTTAATAAACTTCTTGAATGTGGTTTTGAGCACCTTGAGGGGTGCAGTTTTTAAAATGGTGTGACACTTGGGTATTTTCTATCATATAGACCCCTCAAAATGACTTCAAATGAGATGTGGTCCCTAAAAAAAAAATGGTGTTGTAAAAATGAAAAATTGCTGGTCAACTTTTAACCCTTATAACTCCCTAACAAAAAAAAATTTTGGTTCCAAAATTGTGCTGATGTAAAGTAGACATGTGGGAAATGTTACTTATTAAGTATTTTGCGTGACGTATCTCTGTGATTTAAGGGCATAAAAATTCAAAGTTGGAAAATTGTGAAATTTTCAAAATTTTTGCCAAATTTCCATTTTTTTCACAAATAAACACAAGTTATATAGAATTAATTTTACCACTAACTTGAAGTACAATATCTCACGAGAAAACAATGTCAGAATCGCCAAGATCCGTTGAAGCGTTCCAGAGTTATAACCTCATAAAGGGACAGTGGTCAGAATTGTAAAAATTGGCCCGTCATGAACGTGCAAACCACCCTCGGGGCTTAAGGGGTTAAACATGAGCATGCCAGAAGCGCGTTACAAACCATGCCCATTGACGCCCCTGTCACATGATCGTGGGTGCCAGTGGATAGGCATGACAACCCGGGGACTGCCGGAGATCACCGTGCTTGTCATTGTAGATCTGCTATGAGTGATGCCTTGTAGCCGGCGTTCATAGCAGATGATGATTTTTACTACACATGGCACCAGAATTCTGGAGCAATTAGCTTTATAAATCTCCTCTAATGTGTCCATTAGATTTGTTTTCATTTATCTATTAATTGTTTATTGCTTGCTTTATTATTTTACCTGTACTGACTAACAACAGCAAAATATTTTATTCACTGAATAAAATATTCCAGTTGTAAATCTGTAACAATAAATAGAACAATAAAACATAAAAATTATCAATGTAAATCAAAATGAATATCTCACAGAGGCCTGGATTTGGAACAATATTCAAAATCAAAGTGGAAAATCAAATTACAGGTTGATCCAACTTAAGTGGAAATGCCTCAAAACAAGGAAATGATGCTCAGTAGTGTGTGTGTGGCCTCCACGTGCCTGTGTGACCTCCATACAATGCCTGGGCATGCTCCTGATGAGGCAGCTCCAGACTCTGTCACGTCTGTCACATGTGCTCAGTGTGAACCTGCTTTCATCTGTGAAGAGCACAGGGCACCAGTAGCGAATTTGCCAATCCTGGTATTCTGTGGCAAATGCCACGCGTCCTGCATAGTGTTGGGCTGTGAGCACAACCCCCATCTGTGGACGTCGGGCACTCAGGCCATCCTCATGGAGTTGGTTTCTAACCGTTTGTGCAGACACATGCACATTTGTAGCCTGCTGGAGGTCATTTTGCAGGGCACTGGCAGTGCTCCTCCTATTCCTCCTTGCACAAAGGCTGAGGTAGTAATCCTGCTGCTGGGTTGTTGCCCTCCTACGGCCCTCTCCACATCTCCTGGTATACTGGCCTGTCTCCTGGTAGTGCCTCCAACCTCTGGACACTACGCTGTCAGACACAGCAAACCTTCTTGCCACAGCTCGCAATGATGTACCATCCTGGATAAGCTACATTACCTGAGCCACTATTGTGGGTTGTAGAGTCCGGCTCATGCTCTACATGGTCGATTCGCCATAAGAAAGCCATTACTGCGCAAATGCCACAAAGTATCTCGCCTCCAATATGCAAAACAGCACAGAGACAAGCCTCAAAACTTCTGGAACAAGATAATTTGGAGTGATGAAACCAAAATTGAAATTTTTTGGCCACAACCACAAATATTACATTTGGAGAGAGATCAAACAAGGCCTATGATGAAAGGAACACCATTCATACTTTAAAGCACTGAGGTGGATCGCTGATGTTTTGGGGATGTCTGAGCTACAAAGGCACAGGAAACTTGGTCAAAGTTGAAGGAAAGATGAATGCAGCATGTTATCAGCAAATACTGGAGGCAAATTTTCAATCATCAGCCCGGAAGCTGCTCATGGGACGAACATGGACGTTCCAACATGACAATGATTTAAAACACAAGGCCAAGTTGACCTGTGTTGACTACAGCAGAACAAAGTGAAGGTTCTGGAGTGGCCATCTCAGTCTCCTGACCTCAATATCATTGAGCCACTCTGGGGAGATCTCAACATGCAGTTCATGTTTATGCAGCCCAGGAACTTACAGGAACTGGAGGCTTTTTGCCAGGAAGAGTGGGCAGCTTTGCCATCTGAGAAAATAAAGAACCTCATTTACAACTACCATAAAGACTTCAAGCTGTCATTGATGTTAGAGGGGGCAATACACAGTATTAAGAAATGGGGTATGTGAACTTTTAATCACGGCCATTTGGATGTTTTGGGTTGTCATAATGATATAAAAATGAAAAAACACAGTAGTTTGACAATAAATGGCTTCACCCAACCATTAACCATGCGTGGAGAAAAAGTTTTTGTGTTATCATTCATACTCTCTGAAAAAAGGCCAAGAAAGCGACAATTCTGCCGGGGTATGTAAACTTTTGAGCACAGCTGGGTGTATATGTATGTGTGTACATACATATATATATATATATATATTGCAGTATATGTTTTTATGAGAATTAAGGGCAATATATAATTATACATGTATATAAATGTTTATGTAATTGCACAACATATAGTTGCATATGTCCAGGCCATATAGCCACTGCATGTGCCAGGAGGTTTTCCTCTCACATGCATAAATAAGCACAATGTGAATAGTCTATGATGTATAAAAGTAAGGTGAGAGATAGTTTAGTTGCCTTGTTTTATTATTTTTTGCTGTTATTTTATTATTTTGTCCCATAGGCAAGTAAACATCAAAGAGATCAGGCAATGAAGAAAATTGAAAATCTCGAAAAAACAAATGATCACCTAAGGCAAGTTAATTTCTAAACATTTATTATTGGAAGTAGTCTATAACTCAGTTAACACTACATTTATCCAGTTATGCATGTTTATTTCTGATAATGAGAGGGGTATAAGCAGGGCCAGGACTAAGTACTTTGGTGCCCTAGACAGATGAAGCCTATGGCACCCCTTCCACCCTATAGCTAAGGAATGACTCAGAGACTAAGGTAACAGGACCCCTAATGCATATCCCTCTTCCCCTCTGATGGGTTAGGTAGCAAACTCTGATGACCACTTCCACTAGAATTGTTACTTTTGTCACAAATGTTATCAAAAGTACAAAAAAAAGTGGTGAACTTTAGGGATGTTACTTAACAGGGAGTGCAATTTTAAAGTTAGATACATAATCATTTTTTGCCGACCATTTACACAATACAGGGGAAAAAATAATGATATTCATCCCTGACATTCTACATTTTAAATGTAGAAACGAAGGATAGTTATGGAAACTAATAAAGCATATTATTTATATATCGTGTATAAAAAAAAAAATATATATATATATATATCTCACTCAATGGTCCTCTGCGGCCACTCACAAAGATAGTCACACACTGGACCTTATCTTCACCCGCCTCTGTTCCCTTACTAATCTCACTAACTCACCCCTCCCCATGTCTGACCACAACCTACTGACATTCCCTTCCCTCTCCTCTCCTAGTGCGCAACACCCACTGCACAAACTCACTCACCCTCGCAGAAATCTCAAACACCTCATTTTACAATCAAAATCTGAGTCCCTTCTCCCTCTTACAGACATAGCTTCCCTTCATGACACAGATGCTGCTGCCACTTTTCATAACACCACATTAACAGCAACACTTGATTCGGCATTATAAACTTCTGTGAGGCACTTGGGGGCTCAAAGTGCTCACCACACATCTAGATAAGTTCTTTATGGGGGTCTAGTTTCCAAAATAGGGTCACTTGTGGGGGGTTTCCACTGTTTAGGCTCATCAGGGGCTCGCCAAACGCGATATGGCGTCCGATGTCAAGTCCAGCCAATTCTGCGTTGAAAAATCAAACGGTGCTCCTTCCCTTCCAAGCCCTGCCGTGCACCCAAACAGTGCCCCCCCACATAAGGGATATCAGCGTACTCAGGAAAAAATGGACAACAACCATTGGAGTTCAATTTGTCTTGTTACCCTTGGGAAAATAAAAAAATGAGGACTAAATGATCATGTTTGTGGAAAAAATCTGATTTTTTATTTTCACGCCCAGGCATTATAAATTTCTGTGAGGCACTTGAGGGTTCAAAGTGCTCACCACACATCTAGATAAGTTCTTTATGGGGTCTAGTTTCCAAAATGGGGTCACTTGTGGGGAGTTTCCACTGTTTAGGCACATCAGGGGCTCGCCAAACGCGACATGGCGTCCAATGTCAAGTCCAGCCAATTTTACGTTGAATAAGTCAAATGGCACTCCTTCCCTTCCAAGCCCTGCTGTGCACCCAAACAGTGGTCCCCCCCCCACATAAAGGGGTATCGGTGTACTCAGGACAAATTGGACAACAACTATCGGGGTCCAATTTATCCTATTACCCTTGGGAAAATAAAAAATTGGGGACTAAACCATCATGTTTGTTGAAAAAATCATATTTTTTCCGCAGTCATTTAGTCAACAATTTTTTGTAGAGTAGGTTTGTAGAGTTTGATTCTGTACCTGGCCCTCTTGCTGGGCAGGTACTGACGGAATCCGATCCTCCCCTTAAAATGGACTAAGGACTCATCCACACAGATGTCCCTTTGGGGCACGTACACTTCAGTAAACTTTTGGTTGAAGTGTTCAATGACCGGCCGAACTTTGAAAAGACAGTCAAATTTGGGGTCATCTCGTGTGGGACACTGTGCATTATCAGAATAATGCAGGAATTTGTGGATGGCTTCAAAATGCTTCCGAACCATGACCATTCGGAACACTGGAGTGTTATATAAAATATGATATTTGGAATTGAGAGTCCTCAGTGGTTGATACCTTTTAATGGCTAACTGAAAAGATGGTAACAAATTGCAAGCCTGAGTAGTCTTGAAAGCTTGCAATTTGTTACCATCTTTTCAGTTAGCCATTAAAAGATATCAACCACTGAGGACTCTCAGTGCCAAATATTATTCTATCTACTGTACTGGCTAACACGGTACAAAGATATATATATATATATATATATATATATATATATATATATATATATATATCTTTCCTGTATATAAAATATCAACACTCCAATATTGCCGAATTTCTGGCTTCTTCACGATCCCCATGCGGAGGAACAGGCCCCAAAACTGAATCATTTTGACTGCATCTACAGGAGGCCAGTTGGGAAATGATGAACCGGGGTTTTGTTCCAAAAATTGACGAGCGTACAAATTAGTTTGCTCCACCATGAGGTTAATAGAATCCTTAGAGAAAAAGACTTTGAAAAAGTCTATTTCTGTGAGGCCGGAGTAGGCACAAAGGGGTGAGAAAAAAAGCGAGTGTTGATCGATGAACTACATCACCAATGATCGCTCGGCGGCTGTTAAATGGGCACGGAGGCAGCGCAAAGGGGGGTACAGGGGGTAAAAAGAGGGGGAATGGGGGTAGAAGAAGAGATCGGGCAGGGATCAACACATACGGTTGCAGTCAGGTGGCGCAAAGGGGGTGGTGAAAATAAAAGGAAAATGGCAGGCACAAACTCTGATAAGTGAACCGTCAATTATAAAAGTTTGGCAGCTGTGGGATGTGTGTACGGAGGTGGAGCAAAGGGGGCTGAGGAAAAAAATGCGAGTGCGAGCGTTGATCGATGAACTGCGTCACCAATTAACGCTTGGCGGCTACTAAATGTGCGCACGGAGGCGTTGCAAAGGGGAGTGGAGGGGGTAAAAAGAGGGGAAAGGGGAGATTGGGATGGATGAAGGGGGATTGGGATGGATGTGGGGATTGGGGTGGATGAAGTGAGATTGGGGAGGGATCAGGGATATTTCTTACGTTTGTAGTGTGTCTTTTTTTGTTTAGAAGGGATTGTGGTGCTACAGGCTGCTGTGGCACCACAATACCCAGCATAGCAGGGAGTTCCAGCAGTATAATCGCTCTGTAGGAATCCTCAGCTAGAGTGAAAACCCCTGCAGAGTGGTCATACACAGGTCAGGCAGGTGACAGACAGGTCACAGAGTGGTCATACCGCTGCTGTGACCTGTCATTGGTGGGATCGACCATAACATCGATCCCACCAATCAGAGCTTTCCTGGTCACTCTGGCAGCTGCCTAGGATCGGAGCTCACAGCTCAGATTCCTAGGCAGGTCACAACCAGGTCATCAGGAGGGCACAGAGCAGTCACAGCGTGACCGCAGCTGTGCCCTGTGACTGGCATGATCGACGATGACGACGATCACGCCAATCAGCTCCTGCTGGGCCTGTCCTAGGTTCTAGCCTAGGATCAGTGCTATTAGAGCACCGATCCAGGCGGGTTATGGCAGGACACAGCACGGTAATACCGTGCTGTGCCCTGCGATTGGCGCGATCGATGCGATCGGTAATCACACCAATCCAGGGTGTTTTTGCCGGTACTTGATCCTAGCCGGTGATCTCATTGTTTCAGCTGCTCCGATTGGCTGAAACAATGAGAATGGCTGTGATTGGCTGTTCCGAATTGAACAGTCAATCACAGCAATCGGGAGGCCGGGTGGGCGGGGACAGTGCCCTGGATGCTGACACTTCCCTAAGGTAAGATGGCGTCGGAATTTTAATGCAATCACCGGTATCGCATTAAAGGGCATGACGTACTATGCCGTTGAGGGTCAGATAGGCCCAGGTCACCTTGACGGGATAAGGTTAGAGAGGGGTTAAAAGGTAGAGGTTTACATTTGGGCCCTCACAACTTGTTTGTAGGGAACCTTTTGGAATTCATATTATGTCACAACTTATTCAATGGCAGGTACTACCACCAGATCAGGGGCACAGCGATGGGAAGCCCATGTGCCCCCACATACGCTAACTTGCTCCTGGGTTGGTGGAGGATACAATAATTTTTAGGGACGAGAATGTCGTCTGATGTTCCCGGATATTGTTCTAGGGTAGATACATAGACAACATCCTTGTCCTATGGGCAGGAGATAAAGAGTTCTTTGAGAAATTCATAAAGCAACTTATCTCTAATGACATTGGTCTGTTCTTTACCTCAGAGGTGGGAGGGAATCAGATCACTTTTTTGGACATCAATATATCAGTTGAACAAGATGGCTCGCTCAGAACCTCCCTGTTTCGTAAGCCAACCTCAACCAACAGCCCTTTTGAGGTGGGAGAGTCACCATCCTCCCCCCTTAATCGGGGCATCCCCAGGGGACAGTTCCTGAGGGTCAGGAGGAACTGTTCCAACTGGGGCGATTTTGAGTCTCAATCAAAGGATCTTAGGAGACGGTTTAAAAATAGGGGGTACTCAAAGGATATAATTGAATCGGCACAAACACATGCAAAGGGAGTAAATTGGCTGTTTCTGCTCACCCCGAGAATAAAAGAGGAATCTAACCCTATGATAAGACTTATTGGCACTTACGATGGCCAGTCTAGGAGGGTCACGGATATCCTGAATAAACACTGGGCAATTTTGAAAATGGACCCAGATATCTGTGATTTTGTCTCCTCTAGACCATCGGGAGGTCTCTTAAAGACCGTGTAGTACAGAGCCATCTGGATCCCCCTAAAAAGAGGGTACCTGGTTGCAAAATAGATCTCTAGGCACCTGTAATAATTATAGGGGATAATTCAGGAGACTCTTTGCGTGGAACAAGACAACAGGACACAGTTTTATCAGTGGTAAAGTTTATATTATCACACCATGATTCAAACAGGTGCAGAGAGAAACTCAAGTCCACAACACTTGGTGCAAATAATAAACGCAGCTTAGCAGTCAATAGGAAACTTCAGAGGTAGATGCAAACAAACAGAAAGTCTATGAAGCACAGTTATTCTTGAGGAAAACTTGACAAGAATAGATCCTTGACTTAGTCCAGACACAGATAGATATGCTATAAGGCAGTTCAAATCATATCTTAGCTCAACCAGGGAGGCCTGGTTAATAGTTTCAGGTTTTGCAGAGCAGCAAACAGCTTACATGTCCAACAAATGCAGATGGAAGTAACACGAGCAGCAGATGAAGGAGGATTACTGAACACTGGTGTATGCAGCAGGAACTCAGAGCAGAGTGGCAGGATCTCTAACACAGGTTCACAGGAGCAGGCGCAAGGCCAGGGAGTAATCAGGAGCTGGATGCAAAGCAGAATAATCTAGCACAGACTGAAGGCTGGGGTGGAGTTTTATAGCAGGAAGACAAGTGCACATGAGACCAAAGACGCCATGTTGGAAAAGGGCAGTAATGCACAAAAGGTAAAAAATGTTCAGAATCCTGACAGCACCTTTAGATGTGGACGCTGTAGCATCTGTCAATTTGTTTGTCCCTCTAAAACATTTTCTAGCTCCCACACGAAAAGCTATAGTATTAAATATCTTGCTAACTGTAAAACTACGGGGGTAGTTCACCTCTGCACATGTACTTGCCATATGGATTATGTGGGGAAGTCGAAGCGGGAGCTACGTGTCAGGATTAGCGAGTATTTGGGTGACATCAGACATTGGAGGGACACCCCACTGGCACGGAATGTGAATCAATAACATGGGGGTGACAATAGTCAGATCTCTTTTCGAGTAACTGAGAAAATTGAACCCGCAGTGAGACAAGGGGACTGAGATTGTAAAATAATTCAGTGAGAAACTCGCTGGATTTTTTGGTTGGAATCTCTAAGCCCTCAAGGGCTTAATGAACATTTGAGCTTCTCTAGCTTTATTTAACAATATGGTCACAGACAGATCCAGACAATGCTTTATAAATATAGGCTCAGTTTGAGCCATAGAGAAATTATTGCAATTATTATTATTGCTAGATATAATTTTGGTTTAAATGGTTGTCTTTATTTTACACGTTTTCTTTAATTGTCCTGGTATCTTAGATACCTTTGTATTAACAATGAGAGTAGGTTTCTGCCCGTATATTATTGGTGGTCCATGGGAGTAATTCAGTACCTATATAATTTACCTGGGTAAAACACCTTTCCCCCTTCCCCCCCGTCGAAGTTTCTGGTATCTATCTAGGTTTTGCGATATCTGCGCCTCATGTCATTCAACGGATTTGATATATGTTCTTGTGTCCGATATGAAGTAGTGACAGGACCTTGAAGGAGCTGGGATTGTAGTCACTTGACCGCAGTGGAGCGCAGTTTGCGTTCCATGCACCTGTCCAGCATGCCTAGCGGCGGATTTGAAGACATTACCCGATTGGGGCGGTGTCAGGAATCACATGACTGCGGTGGAACGCAGTCTGTGGCCCATGTACTTACCCAGCATTCCTGGCGATGGAAGTGAGGTTAATACCTAAGGACGGCGCCGACTATATAAAAACTGGCTCTGGTACCAGGACTCTGCCGCACACAGCATTGACAACGGCAGAGGGAATATTGAAGCCCACAACTCTACGTCCCCTGATGAACCCTTACATCTTAAGGGCGAAACGCGTTGGGCAATAGAGGGAGCTGAACAATGGCTGATAAGTATCATGATTATGTGGAAATTTTCTCTGAAACTATTTGACTGTAAACCCATGTGTTGGTCTGTGCAATCAGGAGTGAAATGAGACCAATGATTTACTTATGAGATCTCTGAATTTTTTGTTCAATTTGTCAGTACCCTGCTGTCATGCATTTAATGTTGATTTACATGGCACATGATTACTTCACCTTGATGGGCATTGTGCAATAGCGATATCCGGCGGTGAGCCCACATCAAAGCCACGACATGTCAGCTGTTTTGAACAGCTGACATGTACACGCAATAGCGGCGAGTGGAATTGCGATCCACCCGCCGCTATTAACTAGTTAAATGCCGCTGTCAAACGCTGACAGCGGCATTTAACTACCGCTTCCGGTCGTGCGGCTGGAAATACACTCATTGCCGACCCCCGTCACATGATCGGGGGTCAGCGATGCATCAAGATAGTAACCATAGAGGTCCTTGAGACCTCTATAGTTAATGATGCTGGTTTACTGTGAGTGCCACCCTGTGGTCGGCGCTCATAGCAAGCCTGTAATTAAGCTACATAGGAGCGATCTGATGATATTCGCTGCGTTCAGAATCGCCCGATCTACAAATAAAAAATGCATTAACCTGATCGCTAAACTGCGTAGTGAGGAAAAAATTTGAAACGCTAGAATTAGGTTTTTTTGGTAGCCGCGACATTGCATTAAATTGCAATAACGGGCGATCAAAAGAACGTATCTGCACAAAAGTGCTGTCATTAAAAACGTTAGCTCAGCATGCAAAATAAGCCCTCACCCGACCCCAGATCACGAAAAATGGAGACTCTACGGGTATCGGAAAATGGCGCTTTTTTTTTAGCAAAGTTTTGAATTTTTTTTCACCACCTAGATAAAAAATAACCTAGACATGTTAGGTGTCTATGAACTCATAATGACCTGGAGAATCATAATGGCAGGTCAGTTTTAGCATTTAGTGAAGCTAGCAAAAAAGTCAATCAAAAAACAAGTGTGAGTTTGCACTTTTTTTGCAATTTCACCACACTTGGAATTTTGTTCCCGTTTTCTGGTACAAGACATGGTAAAACCAATGGTGTCAAAAGTACAACTCGTCCCGCAAAAAATAAGCCCTCACATGACCATATTGACAGAAAAATAAAAAAGTTATGGCTATGGGAAGGAGGGGAGCGAAAAACTAAAACACAAAAAACGAAAAAGGGCTGCAGCGGGAAGGGGTTAATGAAACTGCCAGTTGAGGACCTGTGAGGCGTCGATTTCTCAAACTACAAACTCTAATGTACTTGTCTTGTTGCTCAGTTGTGCAGCGAGGCCTCCCACTTCTCTTTCTACTCTGGTTAGAGCCTGTTTGTGCTCTCCTCTGAAGGGAGTAGTACACAACGTTGTAGGAAATCTTCAGTATCTTGGCAATTTCTCGTATGGAATAGCCTTCATTTCTAAGAACAAGAATAGACTGTCGAGTTTCACATGAAAGTTCTTTTTTTCTGGCCATTTTGAGAGTGGAACCAACAAATCTAATGCTCCAGATTCTCAACTAGCTCAAAGGAAAGTCAGGTTTATAGGTTCTCTAATCGGCCAAACTGTTTTCAGCTGTGCTAACATACTTGCTCATGGGTTTTCAAGGGTATTCTAACCATCCATTAGCTTTCTTACACAGTTAGCAAACACAAAGTATCATAAGAACACTGGAGTGATGGTTGTTGGAAATGGGCCTCTATACACCGTTTGCAGCTAAAATAGTCATTTACCACATTAACAATGTACAGAGTGTATTTAATGTTAGCTTCATTGGAAAAAACTGTGTTTTTCTTTAAAAAATAAGGACATTTCTTGGTGACCCCAAACTTTTGAATGGTAGTGTAGTTTAGATTTTTGTACAAAACAAAAATACTCCATGTGTGAGCCCATATAACTGGGTGCAAAATGGGAATTGCTGTGTGCTTGATGTTTATTCATACAAATATAATGAAAATAATACTTTGAGTTCTAGCATTGTCTTTTCTAGCAACTTTTTGGGCTGTACTATAATAATCTTTTTAATAAACTATTTCAAAAATATATTTAGGAAGGAAAATGAGTTTTTAAATGAGCAACTGAAAGCTAAAGACAAAGAATGTAGCACCCAGCATGAAGATAAGGTATGTAAACTTTCAACTCCCTTTTGTTAACCAATACAAGTGTCCATATACAAAAACATATATAATACAGATCAAATGGAATAAAAATATTTCCTCTTAGTATTGATTTTCAAATCTGAATATTATTATAAATGTATTTTTTTTATTTATGCATTGCTTCTGTACTAGAAAAAACATTTTGAAAATGAATTTTCAAAAAAAGAAAAGCAGCAAAAAACATTGGAAAACAAGGTAAGTTTGTTACCTGAATTCTATTCACAAATTTGAAAATTGTGTAAAAAAAAAAAAAAAAAAAAAAAGAAATCATACACTGATTGTAACTTGTGTCATTTGCCAACGTTAACTTTTAGGCTGAAAGATATGTATTGTGAAAGTTATAAAATACAGTAGGCAGAATAGTTTAGTTTTACCTTGAATGTTATTTTCTATTTATTTTTATGATGACCCCTCAGAACAATTCCAAGGATGGTTTCTGGTATTTCAGTGAGGCAGTCTTCTTTTGCACTCTCTTAGGCTAGGGTCACATTGCGTTCTGTGACCGCGTTTAATGGACTACGTTACACCGCGGCATAACGCGGTGTAACATAGTTCGTTAACGCCGCCATTGCCTGTAATGGTGAACGCATCGCTAGCTCACGCCCACATTGGGCGTGCGCTAGCGATGTGCCGTCATTTGAGTGACGGACCGCGAACGCTGCTTGCAGCGTTCGCGGTCCGTTCCTCGCTAGCGCAGATCGGGGATCTGCGCTAGCGGGATCGGCTAACGCGATCCCTTTTGGGACATTGCGTTAGCGCAGTCCGTAGCACTATGCGCTAAACGGACTGCCCTAACGCAATGTGACCCTAGCCTTAGGGCTCTTTCACACGTCAGTGTTTCCGGTAAGTGTGGTGATAGTTTTCACACTTTCCGGAGGCACTTACACATATCATGTGTCCATGTCCAAAACACGCTAACATGTTCGTTTTTTAACAACACCATAGGCTGCAGACGTCCCACACAGGTGCATGGAAGGCATCTTTCATCAGGTACATTTAGACAGGATGTCACCTCTGACCCTTATAAGAGTCAGTGGTGATGTTACACATGGGATTAAAAACAGAAAGAACAAATTGATAAAAAACATATCTCAAACTTACCTATCATTAAAACTAACTACCTCCAAATAACCGAATGTCCATTATTATAGCTCTCTGTGGTGATTATATAGATATATTAAATACAACCATAAAAAGATTACAAAATATAAACAAAAATAATCTACCTCAAACAATTATCAAGAAAAAGATTTGAATAAATCTTACATTGTATTTTTAATACTTTCATTTAACTGTTCAGGTACTAAAGTGGACACTTTAAAAATCCAAAAAGATTCTCTATTGAGCTCTGGAATTGATCACGACCATTTATTAAAAATGCTTAGATCTGCTATGATTGAATACCCCATTCCGAATATTGTGCTTGTGTTTATTAATTTGATTCTGAGTGGGTGGGATTGTTCTGCTGACATATTGGAGGTTGCAGCTGCTTTCCAATAGCTAAAAATGACAGGAAGAAAAAACCTATTACCAGAATTCAGTCTCCACTTTTATGAATGTTCCTCTATGCTCAGAGGATTGACACCGATCTTATGGGAACACGGGTGCTCATCAGGAAAAGAATCCCTACATTCTTTTAATATTCCAATAGATAAATGACATAACATGTGTTGCAATAACTTGGATAACAATACAATTCTCCTTTGTTGCAACTGATCCAAACTCCATGTAGCCATGTATTATTAACATATGGCAACACTGACATTTGGATCGATTACACTAGAAAATTTCACTCAAATTAGGAAAAAGGGACAGTTTACTCTATTGCCCTGAGACTTCATGGACTTAATCTGGTTTGGTGCAATATAATTCTTCAAATGTATGTTTCATTTGAAAATAATGTTAGGTTTGTCTGGTAAGTTATCTTAAAAAATATGATGACCTTTTTATTATAGGCCAATGCTTATTTAGGATCTTACTAATGCTTCTGTAGGATTCATTAAAAGTAGTGATGAAACTATATTTATATATATTTATCTTTAATTACGGTACTTCTTTTCGCAATAGTTTATTTTCCATTTCTTTTTTTAGGCAGTCTATTTGGTTCATTTCTTTTGTACGTTAAAATGCATAATTCCAGATATTTTTGAGATATCCTTTATCATGAAATCTGCTCTGTAAAATATGTGATTCCTTGATTAAATCACTATCAGACTTATATTTTTTCTGAATTCGCCAGTAATGCCGGTATGGTACATATTTGATCCGTTTGGGGTATAATGCTGATGAGTGTGGCCCCAATGCTCCACAAGTTTACCCTGGAGGGGTATAACAAAGTGACATCCAGGTTTTCACTAGAGCCTGGCTTTGCTGCCGGTAGTCACTGTTATGCTGTAAGAATCAGGCTGCACTCAGATGTCATCCGAGTGCAGTCCTATTGTGAGTGTGACGACGAACTCCTCACGGACGAGCTGACCAGATAGACCGCCCCCTATACAGGGAAAGTTAGGGACAGGCCCGTGAGGGACTATCGCCATGGAAGCTGGAGGACCAGGACGGGAGAAGACCAAGAAGAGGCGGAGATAGTAGGACCACAGGATAGGTGAGTATTGCAGAGACACAGGACTGGTGGGTAAACTGCAGCAGTGCAGGGTCTGGCGGGGGAACTGAGGGAACGCAGAAGCTAGCAGGATACAGGAAAGACAGGATAAACCCAAAGTCAGAGGGAAAACGAACTTCACAGAGACTAAGAGCGGCCAGGAACATCTGAAGGAACAAATGATAACCAGGCACAGAGGGACGGCAGGAAGCAGTTTAAATACCTAAAGGCAGAGTAGCACTTCCGGGTAACAGACCTCCAGGACCATAGAGAGGACAATAAGGAGGACCGACTTCCGGGTACTAGTCCTCCAGGACCATAGAGGAGACGAAGAGGAGCGCCGACAGAAGATCAAAAGTGCACACGCGCAGCACTGAACCTGGTATGCGTGCGCACGAGAAGCAGAGGCCAGGAGAGAGCGAGGAGGCGGCAGCAGCGGTATGATAGTCACCAAGTACCACTACAAGGCAGTCCCTAGGTCTGCAGCAGCTGATTGGATGGTCAGAGACGAAGCAAACTCATTGTCAGACAATCCAGCGTCAGGGCAGGCAGCACAGGTTTAATGTACGTGCCCGAGGTCAGGAGCAGAGAGGTCATGATAAATGGGTAGGCAAGCTGGGTCAGAAAACAGGCGAGACGATACAAGACTTTACACCTTAAAGGAATCTAGTCAGAAATTGAACCCCTCAGGTCAGGCAAGTAGTGTTTGGAGGAGCTGCCTAATAAACCCCCTGCTGCCAGAGAATCTGAACTCTGCAGTACACAATGGGGTTAAATGACTACAGGAAGTAACCGCGTCCTCCTACAACCAGGTGGAGACAAACCAGCAGCAGTGATGGAAATGCTGCAAGAGACAGTTCAGCTAGACATCCTGCCACTGTGGAGAGCAGGGTAATGACTGCAGTGAGTAGGGCGCCAGTTAGTGCGCCTTATAGTCCAGATGTACTTCCATTGCTGTAATGCTGTGCCCTCCAGGAAAATGGCCGCCAGTGGCCGGTGAGTATTGGCATACTCAGGAGAAATTGCACTACAAATTATACAGTGCAATTTCTGCTGTTACCCTTATGAAAATGCAAAATTTTGTGCTAAAACCTTACTTGTGGGGAAAATTAGATTTTTTTTTTATTATTACAGCTCTGCGTTATAAACTTCTGTGAAGCTCCTGAGGGTTCAGTGTGCTCAACACACATCTAGATCAGTTTCTTGTGGGGTCTAATTTCCAAAATGGTGTTACTTGTGGGGGATTTTCACTGTTTAGGTACATCAGGGGCTCTCCAAACGCGACATGGCGTCCGCCAATTGTTCCAGCAAATTTTGCATTCAAAAAATGCATTCGTTCCCTTCCGATCTCTACCGTGCACCCAAACCCAATTGAGCATCTCTGGAGAGACCTGAAAATGGCTGTCCACCAATGTTCACTATCCAACCTGATAGAACTGGAGAAGATCTGCAAGGAAGAATGGCAGAGGATCCCCAAATCCAGGTGTGAAAAACTTGTTGCATCATTCCCAAGAAGACTCATGGCTGTACTAGCTCAAAAGGTTCTTCCTCTCAATACTGAGCAAAGTGTCTAAATACTTATGACCATGTGATATTTCAGATTTTCTTTTTTAATAAATATGCAAAAATTTCTACAAAAGATCAGAAACCAAGAGTGATGTGTTATTTACTCATAGGTAAAATAAGCATTTTTTGATAAACTTTATTACGGTACTTAGTATAGTTTTAATTTTTATACCAAGAGTTAGGAGATTTAGAACAGCAAGAATATTGTCTTTTATATCAATTACGACACCTCCAAACATTTTCCTCTTTGATCTCCTCAATCAGTCTAGCAAACTTAAGGTACCTTCACACTAAACGATATCGCTAGCGATCCGTGACGTTGCAGCGTCCTGGCTAGCGATATCGTTTAGTTTGACACGCAGCAGCGATCAGGATCCTGCTGTGATATCGCTGGTCGTTGAACAAAGTTCAGAACTTTATTTGGTCATCAGACCGGCGTGTATCGTCGTGTTTGACACCAAAAGCAACGATACCAGCGATGTTTTACACTGGTAACCAGGGTAAACATCGGGTTACTAAGCGCAGGGCCGCGCTTAGTAACCCGATGTTTACCCTGGTTACCAGTGTAAAATGTAAAAAAAACAAACTACATACTCACCTTCGCGTCCCCCGGCGTCCGCTTCCCACACTGACTGAGCGCCGTAAAGTGAAAGTGAAAGTACAGCACAGCGGTGACGTCACCGCTCTGCTGTTAGGGCCGGCGCTCAGTCAGTGCAGGAAGCGGACGCCGGGGGACGCGAATGTAAGTATGTACTGTTTGTTTTTTTTACATTTTACGCTGGTAACCAGGGTAAACATCGGGTTACTAAGCGCGGCCCTGCGCTTAGTAACCCGATGTTTACCCTGGTTACCCGGGGACCTCGGCATCGTTGGTCGCTGGAGAGAGGTCTGTGTGACAGCTCTCCAGCAATCAAATAGCGACGCTGCAGCGATCGGCATCGTTGTCGCTATCGCTGCAGCGTCGCTTAATGTGAAGGTACCTTTAGTCTCTCTGATTATATCTGTTTTCCTATCCAGAGTTAAATCTACACTTTTGTTAAAATTTATAACTATAACACATGTAGAAAAAAAGCCTAAAAACAAGGGGGCGCTCCTTTGCACAATACATCTGAACTTGATATAGGGAATCATGGCTAGAATGAGATGTGAACCTTCTGTAGTTGTGCTCAGAATAAGCACAACTGTTCAGTTCAAACACATTCTACCTGGTCGGGTGTGGGCTGGGGCTCCGATGTGCAGCAGCATCCTTTCCTTGTTTCTTCTGGGTCTGAGAATATATCCAAACATTCAAAAGACTTTGTATCGACGGCACTCCGCACTTGTACCGGCGCTGCCCAAAGGAAGATCGTAAGGAAATATGGTAAAAGATCAAATAGTGAAAGAATGGTGTTGTATATCAACTTTTAATATCAGTTGTCAAATGTTTTATTATTTATCTGCATCCTTATATTTTAATTTTGTACAATAAAGTTGATGTATTATATGTACTTGTCTGAGCAAGGTAGTCGAGGGTGAGCTTCTGCTTCTGCACGCTCCGGCACCTTACAGGAAGATAGTGTCCCATGCCCAGTGTGCTGCTGTGTGTGGGGTGCATCAAACTTACTTGTGGCCCATAGACCTCCACCATATCCAGGCTTTCATCTTCCAGAACCTTCGCAGTACACAATCGAGGGGACACTGAATTTGTTTAAACAGTCAACAGGTTGCAGTCCTTCCCACAGGTACTGGACCCAATGTCAGCCTCGGTATGGGTAGAGGAACATTCTTGCTCACTCTTCCAACACTAAGAACTCTTCTCCACCACAAGCAGTGTTCCTGGATTCAATTACTTCCAGCCTCTGAGAGGTACCCCATCTTTCCCTGCAGCTCTGTAGGCTCAGTGTGCTCAAGGGCCCCGACATTCATCTCGGGGTTCTCAGACCAACAGATGGATTTGCAATGAAGGTTTCAATGGCAATCCACTGACCTGAGTAACAAGGTCATGTTGTCTCCTGAACTTGACACTCATTCTCAGTTTATCCTCCCCAATCTGGGCTGGCTGTACAGTTAATCCTGTCTAGCCTAAACTGCAGCCCTGGAGGGGGTTACTTTCAGATAACATACATTACCATAAAATACATTTAACCACTTGAGGTGTCAGAGAGTAGACAATCATCTCCACCACTCCTACATGTGCATACCTGTTCTTTAACCCCTTAGTGACAGAGCCAATTTGGTACTTAATGACCGAGCCAATTTTTACAATTCTGACCACTGTCAATTTATGAGGTTATAACTCTGGAACGCTTCAACAGATCCTGCTGATTCTGAGATTGTTTTCTCGTGACATATTGTACTTCATGTTAGTGGTAACATTTCTTCGATATTACTTGCGTTTATTTATTAAAAAAATGGAAATATGGCGAAAATTTTGAAAATTTTGCAATTTTCAAAATTTGAATTTTTATTCCCTTACATCAGAGAGATATGTCACACAAAATGGTCAATAAATAACATTTCCCATATGTCTACTTTACATCAGCACAATTTTGGAAAAAAAAAAAAAAATATTAGGGAGTTATAAGGGTTAAAATTTGACCAGCAATTTCTTATTTTTACAGCAAAATTTACTAAACCATTTTTTTTAGGGACCACCTCACATTTGAAGTAAGTTTGAGGGGTCTATATGGCTGAAAATACCCAAAAGTGACACCATTCTAAAAACTGCACCCCTCAAGGTGCGCAAAACCACATTCAAGAAGTTTATTAACCCTTCAGGTGCTTCACGAGAGCTAAAGCAATGTGAAAGGAAAAAATGAACATTTTACTTTTTTTCACAAACATTTTACTTCAGAACCAATTTTTTTTATTTTCATAAGTGTAAAAAAAGAAAATGAACCACATAATTTGTTGTGCAATTTGTCCGGAGAATGTCGATATGTCATATGTGGGGAAGGACCACTTTTTGGGTGCACAGTAGAGCTCAGAAGGGAAGGAGCGCCATTTGGCTTTTTCAACATAGAATTCCCTGGAATTGAGATCGGACACCATGTCACGTTTGGAGAGGCGCTGATGTGCCTAAACAGTGGAAACCCCCCACAAGTGACCCCATTTTGGAAACTAGACCCCCTAAGGAACTTATCTAGGCATGTGGTCAACACTTTGAACCCCCAAGTGCTTCACACAAGTTTTTAACATAGAGCCGAAAAAATTAAAAATCATTTTTTTTTCACAAGAATGATCTTTTCACCCCCAAGTTTTTATTTTCCCAAGGGTATCAAGAGAAATTGGTTCCCAAAAGTTGTTGTGCAATTTGTCCTGAGTATGTCGATACCCCGTATGTGGGGGTAAACCTCTGTTTGGGTGCACAGTAGAGCTCAGAAGGGAAGGAGCGCCATTTGGCTTTTTCAACATAGAATTCCCTGGAATTGAGATCGGACACCATGTCGCGTTTGGAGAGGCGCTGATGTGCCTAAACAGTGGAAACCCCCCACAAGTGACCCCATTTTGGAAACTAGACCCCCTAAGGAACTTATCTAGGCATGTGGTCAACACTTTGAACCCCCAAGTGCTTCACACAAGTTTATAACATAGAGCCGAAAAAATTAAAAATCATTTTTTTTTCACAAGAATGATCTTTTCACCCCCAAGTTTTTATTTTCCCAAGGGTATCAAGAGAAATTGGTTCCCAAAAGTTGTTGTGCAATTTGTCCTGAGTATGTCGATACCCTGTATGTGGGGGTAAACCTCTGTTTGGGTGCACAGTAGAGCTCAGAAGGGAAGGAGCGCCATTTGGCTTTTTCAACATAGAATTCCCTGGAATTGAGATCGGACACCATGTCGCGTTTGGAGAGGCGCTGATGTGCCTAAACAGTGGAAACCCCCCACAAGTGACCCCATTTTGGAAACTAGACCCCCTAAGGAACTTATCTAGGCATGTGGTCAACACTTTGAACCCCCAAGTGCTTCACACAAGTTTATAACATAGAGCCGAAAAAATTAAAAATCATTTTTTTTTCACAAGAATGATCTTTTCACCCCCAAGTTTTTATTTTCCCAAGGGTATCAAGAGAAATTGGTTCCCAAAAGTTGTTGTGCAATTTGTCCTGAGTATGTCGATACCCCGTATGTGGGGGTAAACCTCTGTTTGGGTGCACAGTAGAGCTCAGAAGGGAAGGAGCGCCATTTGGCTTTTTCAACATAGAATTCCCTGGAATTGAGATCGGACACCATGTCGCGTTTGGAGAGGCGCTGATGTGCCTAAACAGTGGAAACCCCCCACAAGTGACCCCATTTTGGAAACTAGACCCCCTAAGGAACTTATCTAGGCATGTGGTCAACACTTTGAACCCCCAAGTGCTTCACACAAGTTTATAACATAGAGCCGAAAAAATTAAAAATCATTTTTTTTCCACAAGAATGATCTTTTCACCCCCAATTTTTTATTTTCCCAAGGGTAGCAAGAGAAATTGGTTCCCAAAAGTTGTTGTGCAATTTGTTCTGAGTATGTCGATACCCCGTATGTGGGGGTAAACCTCTGTTTGGGCGCACTGCGGAGCTTGGAAGGGAAGGAGCGCCGTTTGACTTTTTAATCTCTTAATTGTGAGAGCGGACGCCATTTTGGGTTTGTAGATGTGCCTAACAGCAGAAACCCCCCACAACTGACCCTGTTTTGGAAACTACACCCCTCAAAGAATTTAATCAGGGGTATATTGAGCAATTTGAACCCACATGTACGACACAGAGTTTGATAACATTAGGTCGGCATACTGAAAAAATTCATTTTTTTCCACGAGAATCTTGTTTTAGACCTGAATGTCTCACTTTTTCAGAAATAACATCAAAAAGTGGACCCCACAATTCGTTACCCACTTTATTATGAGTGCAGCGATATCCCATATGTAGTCAAAAAGTTCTGTTTGGACAAATGGCAGGGCTTGGACAGAAAGGGGCACAATGTGACAAATTTGGCATTATTTGAAATTGAAGATCCAGGACCCATTCAAAGCTTCTAGAGATATTGAGCAAAAAAGAAAATCCTTCCAGGAATTATTACTCACAAAGTGAGGCATGCTCCTAAAACACTTTGGCTGACTATAAAATTGGTCTTGCTAACAAAACAGTTGTCCCGCATTTGCGTATATTGTAGCAGGAAGAATAAACTGTACTGGAATGAAGGGCAAAATGTGTAGCAAAATGCAGCCAACTATGTGGCAAAGCGGAGTTTGTTCCAAAGATGAAAGAACACCATCAGGGCTAGAATGGCACAGCAGACACTTTCAGAGACTGGTCGTACAACGTCCTTTTAGCTCCATCAATCCCTATATGGGGACAAATGTGCCAATAGACGTGGTACACCATAGCAAGCTCCCACCCGCCAAGGTCAGAACCGCTATATGCACAAAACAACCAGTTCTCTATAGAAAGTATTGTCTGGTACCAGAGGTTCGGCAAGAACCATAAAGTAAAGCCCATAGTGTATAAGTACGGAACTTCCTAATTTTTTTAGAAATCCTACAATAAAATGATCATGCCCGTATCATCAGCATAAATATAAGTAATATAAATGGAAGCCAAAGTTTTGTGTAGCAAGACAGTCATAAAAAATGGTCAAAAATAGATAAATGGTCAAAAATGTTTGTGAGTAATCAAGTCCTAGAATTCATTTTCAGATGATCTCACTTTTCAAGATCATTTCTGGGGTCCACATTCTAACGCTTATTGACATGGGTACGTGGACGAGAATTTGTTGGAATAGTAGTTTGGCATGGGATTGATCAAGTTCTAGAATTGTCAGATGACCTGACTTTGCAAGAACATTTGTGGGGTCCACACTCTAGAGCGTACAGACGTGGGTACGTGGATGAGAATTTGTTGGGATAGTAGTTTGGTATGGGATTGGTCAAGTTCTGGAATTAATTATGAAATGGGGTAAAATGGGATCTACTAATTAAAATAATATTTATCAATTGTTCCAAATTGTACTACTTGGGCCACTAAGCAGAAAATAAAAATTATTGAAAAAAAAAAACCAAACTAATAATTGTAGGTGGTGTGGTAGGTCTCAAAACAGGGGGAGATACAAAGGCCTGGTTGGGATGGGCATGTGGGGCAATAGAATCGGGAATCACTCCGTCTGCCATGCTTTCTGCAGACTCGGCACCTTTTTTGAGGATACCTTTGGGTGGGAGTGACAGGGACAGGGTGAGGAAAATGGCGTTCTGAAAGTCTCCGGGAATCCTCAGAGTCGAAGGCTTCCCCCGGTGCCATGGACTCAAATATGAGGCTCTCTATAATTTTTTCCTGAAAGTGCAGGAACGTAAGTGGGCCTTGTGATTTTTTATATAGGACAAAACTGTTATAAGTGGCAGTTTGGATTAGATAGATTGCCACCTTTTTATACCATGCCCTGGTCTTCCTCTTGACCAGGTATGGTTGCAGAACCTGGTCTGACAAGTCTACGCCACCCATGTGTTTGTTGTAGTCTGTGACGCAGACAGGTTTTTCTTTGTCCCTGGTGGCACCCCTCTCTCTGACCGTCACAGTGGTGTCCGCATGCAGTGTGGAAAGCATGTAGACGTCCTTCCTGTCTTTCCACTTCACTGCAAGAAGTTGGTCGCTTGCAAGTGAAAATGACGCCCCCCTCTCCAAGCGTCTGGACACCAACTGTGACGGAAGCCCCACTCTATTTTTCCTCACTGTCCCACAGGCCCCTGTATTTGCAGCATGGAGGGATTTGTATAGGGGGATGCTCGTATAATAATTGTCCGTGTACACGTGGTACCCTTGATTGAGAAAGGGCGTCATTAGCTCCCAGACAATTTTGCCTGGGATACCAATTGTCTGGGGGCAGTTTGGGGGGTTTATTTGGCGGTCCCTACCTTCATAAATTAAAAAGGTGGACGTGTACCCTGATGAGCTCTCGCATGCTTTATATAATTTTACACCGTATTTGGCTCTCTTGAAGGGAATAAATTGGCGGAATGACAGACGGCCCTTGTAGCTCATCAAGGACTCGTCGACTGCCACATTTTGCTCTGGGGTATAGGAATTTAGAAAGGAAGTTTTTAGGAGGGAAATTAGGGGTCTTAATTTATTTAGCCGATCGTAGTTGGGGTCAGTTCTTGGGAGGGCTTGGGAATTGTCACTAAAGTGGAGGAATCTCATCAGGGCTTCGTAACGGACTCGGGACATGATGGCTGCAAATACAGGGGTGCAGTGGACAGCTTTTGTTGCCCAGTAAGAGCGGAGAGTGGGTTTTTTGACTATACCCATATTCAGGGTGAGGCCTAAGAATTTTTTTATTTCGGGGACATTTGTGGGGATCCAGGAACGGGAATGAAAGGCATTGGGTTTTTGGGAAATATACTGGCGGGCATATAGGTTGGTTTGGTGGACGATTAATTGCAGGACTTCGGGGCTAATGAAAATTTCAAAAAAATCAATGGGGGTAAAATTGGCGACATTTACTTTTATTCCAGGGACTGCAGAAAAAGGGGGAATTTGAGGGGAAAATGAGGTGTCATTATACCACAGCGGTGGGGGGACTGCGGTACTTGGTCCTGCCTCTGAAGCTTCAGCAGTGACGACCGACTCCGCTACCATCGGGCCGGGGGATCCCGTGGAGGAAGAGTCGTCATCACTGTCTGAAAGCTGCTGAGCTTCAGAGGCAGATTCTGTTTCACTGCCGGAGCTGCCGGAGCAAAGCAGGCTGTAAGCTTGCTCCGCGCTGAACGTTCTGCGGGCCATTTTATTTATTTCCAACCCCAACACCAACCCTAACCCTAACCCTAACCCTAACCCTAACCCTAACAAAAAATTTTTAAAAAAATTATATATATATATATATATATATATTTTTTTTTTTTTTTTTTTTTTTTTTTTATAATCCCCTGCTTATGATGCAGGGATTACGGAGAACGGGGGTGGATAAATTCGATGCTGGCGGATATGGAAATGGCTTTTTTTATTACTGACAGGGCAGCGCTTGATATGTAGTCTCTCTCTCTTCTCTCCCAGAACAACTACAAGGAGAGAAGAGAGAGGTACAGCCCAAGTGCTGCCATATTTATAAAACATTTGGGGTTTTGATCACTGTGATAGGACATATCACAGTAATCAAAACCCAGCAGCCTATGAGAAAATTCTCACAGGTTGCTGGGTCTCTGCTGGCAGATCATGGCAGGCGTACTGCGCATGCGCCCGCCATTTTCTTCCAGCAGAGAAGAAGAAGGGGGGCCGGGAGCTGTGGGCTGGGGACCCGGGAGCTGTGGGCTGTGGACCGGGGACCGGAGACACACCGGAGGCATGGTGGGGGGCTCTGGGGACTCTATTTCTCTCCCTTCTGATGTACGATCACATCAGAGGGGAGAGAAATTAAAAGCACACTGTTTTTTTTTTTTTACAAACTATATGCAGCGATCGCAACCCCGGGGGTCTGTAAAGACCCCCGGGATTGCGATCGCTCCAGGGGTCGGTAAAAACCGACCCCAATACAATGCGGGGAGGCTGGGTTCTGGCGGCCGGAGTTAACTTTCGGCGGGCGCATCTGCTCATGCGCCCGCCATTTTGGAGCCGTGAGAGGAAGGAGGAGGGTCGGGGACCGGAGGGGGGACTTTTACGGTACATAAGGTACCGTGGGGGGCTCGGGGGACCCTATTTCTCTCCCCTCTAATGTGCGATCACATTAGAGGGGAGAGAAAGAAAGCGCAAGTCCGGATTTTTTTTTTTTTTTTGCGATCGCCGGTAAACGGTTAATTACCGGCGATCGCAAAAGCGGGGTCGGTAAAAACCGACCCGAATCATGTTCTCTGGGGTCTCGGCTACCCCCGGCAGCCGAGACCCCGGAGAAAATCGGACTGTGGGGGGCGCTATACACTTTTTCCACAGCGCCGTTAATTAACGGCGCTGTGGTTTAAGTACCCTTAGCGGCCGCCGTTAAAAGGCGTATCGGCGGTCGTTAAGGGGTTAAGGTGCATCTTTAGTACTTGGTGTCCATATATGCTCTGATACATTTTGATGCAACCCTATTAGATATTGATAGGTGATGACCACTCACACTCCTATTTTTGAGGGTTCTAACCAGTCCAGCACACTACCTTGGACAGCATGGTGGCTCAGTGGATAGCACTGCAGCCTTGCAGCTCTGGAGTCCTGGGTTGAAACCCCACCAAGGACAACATCTGCAAAGAGTTTGTATGTTCTCTCTGTGTTTGCGTGGGTTTCCTCCAGGCACTCCGGTTTCCTCCCACATTCCAAAGACTTACTGATAGGGAATTTAGATTGTGAGCCCCATTGGGGACAGCAATGATAATGTGCAAACTGTAAAGCTCTGCGGAATATGTTAGCACTATATAAAAATAAAGATTATTATTATTATAATAACAAGGCTGTTCATTAACCCCTTAATGACCGCCGATACGTCTTTTAACTGAACTGGGATATAAGAGAATAGCATCCCCATACAGGAGACAATACAGTCGCTGTCGGCTGGACACTATAGCTAACTATTTGATACATCATCCAGGTTTGAAGTGACTTAGGCTACTTTCACACTAGCGTTGTGCACTGCACGTCGCTATGCGTCCTTTTGTAGAAAAAACGCATCCTGCAAAAGTGCTTGCAGGATGCGTTTTTTCTCCATTGACTTGCATTAGCGACGCAGTGCGACGCATTGCCACACGTCACAACCGTCGTGCGACGGTTGCATCGTGTTGCGTCGGACCGTCGCCACCAAAAAACGTTGCTTGTAAAGTTTTTTGGTGCGTCGTTCCCGTCTTTTCCGACCGTGCATGCGCGGCCGGAACTCCGCCCCCGCCTCCCCGCACCTCACAATGGGGCAGCGGATGCGTTGAAAAACAGCATCCGCTGCCCCCGTTGTGCGGCGCATTCACTGCTAGCGTCGGTACGTCGCAACGACGCAATTCGTCGTGCGTCGTCCGACGCTAGTGTGAAAGTAGCCTTAGGGGGCCATATATATTGGGAAAAAAAAACAAAGTGATACCATTTTAAAAACCACACCCCATGACATACTGAAAACTGCTGGCAGATAGTTCATTTATCCTTCAGGTGATTATCAGGAATTAATGCAAAGTGACATGAAAGGAATGAAAAAGTGTATTTTTACCACCTAAATGTCACTAACTTTTGAACAGGCCGCTAAAGCCGGCAGACTCAAACACACTCTGTTTGGCTGTCAACTGCCATGGCAAGCATCAGGACCACACACTCATGATCACAGGATGAGGATAAAGAGGGAGACCCCACACTCTTAACCATTTATATGATATAGTCATTATTGACAGCAGCATCTAAGGAGTTAAACAGATATGGATGGTGCCAACACTGATCATGGCTGATGCAGGAAGTTGTCAGCTATAGTGTACAGCTGACAGCTGCTGGATTGTCACCTGTATGGAGATGCTATTCTATTACATCTCAGGTCAATAAAAAGACGTATTGACAGTCATTAAGGAGTTAAATAACCACAAATTGACATGAATCGCCTAGGAAAGGTATGTTGTCTAATGCAAAAATGCCTAAAGGGTCAAAGCCCCACTAGAAATGAAGCCTCTCTAGCAGGTCAATAAAACTTAGCTTTTATTGTACTACATTAAAATAATTATTTCATAGGGAAACAAATTAAATTGACAATCCTAATTTGCAATAAATAGATTATGTTAGTCGATCTAATCTAATCTACTTTTGGCAAATTTGGATTTTCATTTTAATTAATTACCCAGTCACCGTTTTATCAGCAGGAGATTATCATTAGAGGACTAGTAACTCTGTTGACAGGTAGTCAAGCATATTCATGAACTCTGTATATTGCTGCCCCCAGCACTGATTGGCAGTGTTCTGTGTAGATCGTATGGAGACAGAAAGCTGTCAATCAGTGGTGTGGACGGGGTTATATTAAGCTCATTCTTCAGATAACTGGTAGATCTGCAGCAGAGAAAACAGGGATTTTATCAAAATTACAGTATATCAAGCAGTCCAGTAAATGACACATAACAGAAATGGGGGTCTCTGCCCTTATATTGTGCTGTATTTAGATGGGGTAGCAAAAACCTGGTGACAGATTCCCTTTAAGCTTTCCTTGTTCCAGACTCAATGTTTAAGCAAAACTTAAAGGAGTATTCCCATCTACAAGATCCTATACCAATATGTAGTAAGTGTAATAATAATAATATTAGTAAATACTTCCAATTAGAAATTAGTTTTTCTGGTTCCCTATATAGTTTTCCACATGTACAGAGCATTGCAGTAGCTTAGGTATCCATGGTTACAACCACTAGCAACTTACTTTCACTATATGAGTGCTCATAACTTTGAGATGACCAGGTTGGTAGTCATGGCGAGGGGCTGCTGTTGTGGCACACCCTGGCACCCCGCAAAGAAATTACAAAATCCCATCTGCTGTGTGATGTGTGTGCTGTGCAGTGCAAGTCACTTACTTTTAGGTTAGAGTCCTCCTCAGATTGTAGCGTCCCAGTTTTAGACATCATCACACAATGATTGTGAGAGTCCAAGTTCATTTTTAACAAAACAAAATTACTCAACACTTCCAGTTTGGTCACAGGAATCTCACAGTACTCCTCATTGATCATATATCCTTTCCTTTGTGCTGTCCCTTGTTCTCCTGAAATTCTTTGTTCTGGTACCATACCCTCCAGTACCAAAGCGTCCCGACTAGCCAGACTAGTTTGTGCCTGGGGTTCCCCACCCGTTTTCCCCTCCGAGGGCGAAATCAAGGAAGGCACTTTCCAACCTTTCCAGATTTCTGACTGAACCTAGCTGCTATTACTCTCTTGCTGCACTTGTCCCCTCGTGCAGGTGTGACTTCTGGCCCCGAGGCCCTGGACTGCTGGGCTCCTCTTCCACTTCTTCCTTCAACAACCTCAATTCTCCTCATCCCACACTCTAAGGCTAGTTTCACACTAGCGTTTACCTGATCTGCGGCGGGCTGCGGACTTCCTCCGTGAAGCCCCGCCGCACCTCCGCCGCTAGCTCCGCCTACTTCTGCATGCGGCCTGTGTACCTATATTTAACATTAGGTACGCAGGTCGTGCCGCAGTATGCGGATGGTGCCGCATGCGTCGTTTTGACGATGCGGGAAAAAAAAAAGCTACATGGCTGCGTCTACGATGGTCACCGCATCGTCAAAACGACGCATGCGGCACCATCCGCATACTGCGGCACGACCTGCGTAACTAATGTTAAATATAGGTACACAGGCCGCATGCAGAAGTAGGCAGAGCTAGCGGCGGAGGTGCGGCGGGGGGCGGGGCTTCACGGAGGAAGTCCGCAGCCCGCCGCAGATCAGGTAAACGCTAGTGGGAAACTAGCCTAACTCAACCCAGGAAGTTTCTCAACTATCATTACTCTGGCTCTTCCTACTTGGAAATCCCTCACTTCTTATCCTACCCTTATCTCCTAATCTACAGTGCCCCCCCCTGTACTAAACCGCATATTACCCATTACTATTACTATACCTTACTCTTATACTATATTTCTCTATCTCTATCCCTAGTCCATAAAGATACATAACTTACATATTACACAAACATCATAACATAATTTAGCATCATATTACATAATAAAACATTACTACGTAATATACCACTTTACACGTAAAATGTACCTGCTTTATTAGGAAGGGATGCGAAAGGATGCAGGGCATGACTTGACCCCCAACACACCCCTTACATGTTTCCCTCCTAAAACATGGTCGTCCCCGACCATACGGTATCGGATGGTTATATCACAAATATGAAATATTACTTTAAAACACATTTAACCAGAAACATTTTTATACTCGACCCAAGAGTCTGTTTATCCTCTCTCGTCCACCTCTGACCCTGTTTCTGGTCACGACTGGTACCTGTCCCACTTGGTTGAGACGGTGGAATGTACAGTTCAAGTCTCTTTATTAACCTGGCCCTTTGGCCAACAATACGCATTAGCCAGCAGATGCATAGGCACAGTCCCTTATAACCTGGCACGACCCTCGGGTAGTTCATTTAGTACTATGGATCCGTTTGACCCTGGTCCTTCCTCCATGGGAACTGTGACACAGCGTGTCTGAGTACTTTTGCCACCACGGGTCCACATGACCCCCCGATCCCTTTCCTTAGGGACCCCGACAAAGTGTCCCAGTTCCTGTTTAAACATGGGTCCGATTGACCCCACCCCTTCTCCTGGGAACCGGACATACAGTGGGGAAAAAAAGTATTTAGTCAGCTAGCAACTGTGCAAGTTCTCCAACTTAAAAAGATCACAGAGGCCTGTAATTGACATAATTGATAGACCACAATTATGAGAGTGAAAATGACAAAACAAATCCAGAAAATCACAGAAAATTGCAAACTATTGAGGAAAATAAGTATTTGGTCATTAGCAAAAGTTTATCTCAATATTTTGTTATATATCCTTTGCCGGCAATGACAGAGGTCAAACATTTTCTGTAAGTCTTCACTAGGTTGGCACACACTGTTGGTAGTATGTTGGCACATTCCTCCATGCAAATCTCCTCTAGAGCAGTGATGTTTTGGTCCTGTCACTACACGGACTTTCAACTCCCTCCAAAGGTTTTCTATGGAGTTGAGATCTGGAGACTGGCTAGGCCATTCCAGAACCTTCATATACTTCTTACAAAGCCACTACTTCATTGCCCTGGCAGTGTGATTGGGATCATTAACATGCTGAAAGACACATCCACGTTTCCTTTTCAATGTCCTTGCTGATGGAAGGAGGTTTGCCATCAAACTCTCAAGATACATGACCCCATTCATTCTTTCATGTACACGGATCAGTGGTCATGGTCCCTTTGCAGAGAAACAGCCCCAAAGCATGATGCTGCCACCCCCATGCTTCACAGTAGGTATGGTGTTCTTTGGATGCAACTCAGCATTCTCTTTCCTCCAAGCACGACAAGTTTTGTTTCTATCAAACAGTTCTACTTTGGTTTCATCAGACCATATGACATTCTCCCAATACTCTTCTGGATAATCCAAATGCTCTCTAGCAAACTTCAGACAGGCCGAACATGTACTAGCTTAAGCAGGGGGACACATCTGGCTTTGCAGTATCTGAGTCCCTGGCGGCATAGTGTTTTACTGATGGTAGGCTTTATTACGGTGGTCCCTGCTCTATAAAGGTCATTCACTAGGTCCCCCGTGTGGTTCTGGGATTTTTGCTCACCGTTCTTTTGATCATTTTGTTCCCATGGGGTGAGATCTTGCATGGAGCCCCAAATCGAGGGAGATTATCAGTTATCTTGTATGTCTTCCATTTTCTTATTATTGCTCCCACAGTTGATTTCATCACACCAAGCTGCTTGCCTATTGCAAATTCAGTCTTCCCAGCCTGGTGCAGGGCTACAATTTTGTTTCTGGTGTCCTTCGACAGCTCTTTGGTTTTCACCATAGTGGAGTTTGGAGCGTGACTGTTTGAGGTTGTGGACAGGTGTCTTTTATACTGACAAGTTCAAACAGGTGCCATTACTACAGGTAATGAGTGGAGGACAGAGGAGACTCTTAAAGAAGAAGTTACAGGTCTGTGAGAGCCAGAAATCTTGTATGTTTTTAGGTGACCAAATACTTATTTTCCACCATATTTTGCAAAATAAATATTGCCAAATCAGACAAGGTGATTTTCTGGATTTGTTTTCTCATTATGACTCTCATAGTTGTGGTCTACCTATGATGTAAATTACAGGCGCCTCTCATCTTTTTATGTGGGAGAACTTGCACAATTGGTGGCTGACTAAATACTTTTTTTCCCCACTGTATATCTAGTTCACTTTAGGACACACCAGGCCCATTGGCAAGTCCTTTTTCCTATTCAGGGTGTCCAAACAAACATAGTGGCTCAGTGGCCAACTCATAACAGCTCCAATAGCCCAGGAGCATTCACAGTTCATGTGATCTTGACCCAGCTCGCTCTTCGGGTCTTGCTGTTCAGGTTTCTCCCTTCCTCCTTTTTACAGAGTACAGCCCTTTAAAAACAAGTGTGCTGCTCTTAAACCCGTGGGGAGAAAATTCAAGTTAAACAAAGACAATTCATGGTTTAAAGAGCATAGTCCATAGAGTAGCTGCACAGTCTGTTTTTATCACAAAAGGGTGTTCGACCTCTTTAGAGTCTCAGTCCAGCAGGGAATACACAAGCGTGTCTAAAAGAACTTGGAGGGGGAAAACACACACAAACTTTTTCAACTGCGGCAGCACCGACCACATTATATGTCTCTCACAACTTCGGCCCACTCTGGCCAGCACCGGCTGTTCTTAATTACTCATGGACTCCTGCCCTCAGGGAGGCAGACCAGTCCCATACATATATTTTTTTCTTAGATGCAACTAGCACAACATTTCTTAAAGGGGTAGCCTTTTTTCACAGCTGTTGCGTCTGGCATATTGCACTGCTTGGTGCCCCTGCACATAGATAAATGTATTTCCAGAAGAGGATCCACTTTAGGCAGACTCTCCACTTTCCCTCTGGATCCGCCCCTCCATCACTGGACTCAGTAGCTGTGTCACACTGGCAAGTTGTGTCCTAGGCCTCTCTTCCGATTTCATGGTCCCCAATACTGCTGATCGTGATCGGTGGGAAGCATAGTCTAGCTTTCCAGCAACTGGCGGTTGTTTCTGAGCCTGCGCCCGCTCACGTTCCTGGCACTCGTGCAGCTCAGGATCATCCTCTGGCAATAGCAGGGTGACCGCTACTGCAAAATAACCCCAGGTTCCTTTCTCTTTAATGAAGGTGACCTGATCACCTTCCCGCAGCAGCTGCTGTTACTTAATGGAACCCGCGTTCACATATACCTTCTCTCCTGTGCCAGACTCCCACATAAATCTGTAGCCTTGGGACGGGATTATTTATATCAGCAGGCTGCATGTTCTTTGGCCAGCCATGGTTCCTCTTACTGGACAGTTCAGCTCTGCCCATATCTCTTTCTCCTGCCTCTTCTTTTCTTCTACCAGCCCCACTATCCATGCCTCCTGCTCAGGGAATGGAAAGGAGCCCTTTCCCTCTCGATACCTGGATGGGGAACTAGAGGCTGGACTGGCTGCAAATTTAGGCCTTGGCTCCGGGATCTGGGACTGAGGTTCACTAACCGCATGAGTTCTGGTATCTCATCCCCGTTGCTTCAGAGTCACCGCCACGATCGCTCCTCAGCCACAGGGTTCAGCTGGAACAGCCGCTGCATCTTCCAGCTCAAATTCTTCCAGCTGCTCGACTGCACGCTCCATGTCATGTGACTTCCATTTCTCGGCTGCTTCCTCCTTACTAGGGTTGAGCGACTTTTACTTTTTCAGGATCGAGTCGGGTTTCGCGAAACCCGACTTTGTCAAAAGTCGGGTCGGGTGAAATCGGCCGATTATTGCGAAAAGTCGGGGATCCGAACGAAACACGAAACACAATGCAAGTCAATGGAGAATCAAAGTCGGCAGTGAGTGGAGGACAGGAAAACACCAACAGAGCCCATTTTAATGCCAAAAACATAAATTCTTGTTACTTAAGCTTGTCAACCTTAATTTACCTTATAATAATAGTTAGCCATTGAAAATTTTGGGGTCATTTGGCAACAGTTGTGGGGGGAGTAGGGCTGGCTCAAGTTTTTCGTGGGCCCAGGAAACGCGGACTACGTCACGGCGGTGAAGCAGGGAGAGGTAAGTATTTCAACTTTGCAAGTGCTGTGATCCTGAGCAAGCAGGGGGGGCACACTCGTTCGCATTGCCACTGGCACAGGGCCCCTCAAAGTACGGCGTTGTGATTGACGGCGTGGGCGCCTCCCACCGGCAGAGACACTTTTGCATACTATGAGGGGCCCTGTGCCAGTGACGTCGCCAATGAGTATGCACCCCCACCTGTTGAAGGAACCTGCACTTTCATCTGTACCTTCCTCTTTGTCCCCATGTAAGGTGGTATAGTATGCGGGTAGGGGAACCTGAGTTTCAGCAGGGTCAGATTCAGGCTGTGTAGAGTGCAAGGGGAATGTAGTGGTCTGTGTCAATGTACCAGCAGACTCATCTAGCAGTGGCTGGGCAATGGGCAGGAATGAGGAGGAAACACAGATATAGGCCCAAAATAAAAAAAAAGTAGGCTAAAAGCTGTTAAAAATTGGTAATAGGAGTAAACAGGCGGCATTGGTTTGTTCAGTGGAGGAGAACAACAATCAGCGGCAGACACCGTTAGTAGGCCAAACAAGTAGGCCAAATGCAGTTTCATATTCTAAATATAGGCCGAAAGCCTGAAGATTGAAGCTCAGCTTTGTGTAGTAGAGGAAAACAAGAGGCAGCAGCAGACAACGTTACTAGGCCCAAACCAAGAACTAGGCCAAATGTAGTTTCATATGGTTGTTACAGGCCGAAAGCCTGAAGCTTCAAGCTCAGCTTTGTTTAGTAGAGGAAAACAAGAGGCGGCAGCAGACAATGTTACTAGGCCCAACCCAACAAGTAGGCCAAATGCAGTTTAATATAAAAAATATTTAAACGAAAGCCTGAAGATTGAAGCGCAAGAAAAGTAAACCAGGAGAACACCAAGGAGCGGCGGACACCGTTAGTAGGCCCCAACCCAACAAGTAGGCCAAATGCAGTTTAATATTTGAAACCGGACAACAGTTGAAGTTCAGCTTTGTTCAGTGAAGGAAAAAAAAGAAGCAGCGGCAGACACCGTTATTACGACCAAATAATAAGGACAGTGGTAGTAGGCGCAAAGTATTAAATGGAGGCCAGGGCCCCTGTATATT